>NC_040908.2:142408018-143667822 GCF_004126475.2 Phyllostomus discolor
TCCACTTGTTACTGTTCCTCTTCCCCTTCTGGTACCCCTATAACTTGGATGTTGGAACATTTAAAGATGTCCTGGAGGTTCCTAAGCCTCTCCTCATTTTTTTGAGTTCTTGTTTCTTCATTCTTTTCTGTTTGGTTGTTTCTTTTTTCCTTCTGGTATACTCCATTGATTTGAGTCCCAGTGTTCTTCCATCACTATTGGTTCCCTGTGCATTTTAGGAAAAGAATTTTCAAGACAAAGAATAAACAAAGGCTCTGAGGCCTTTCAGTATCTTATTTCACCACTAATATTTTCTTTTTTTCTAATTTCTTAGGTATTACTCCACTTATTCTCACTTTTTAAATAATAACTTCATGTTTCATGTCACAATTCATGCTCTATTAGTAAGTTTAGTTCTCATTGTGCTACCTGTTTCAACTATGTGATACTTTATAGCATAATCTTGATAGTCTCTAGCATCAGTTTAGTATGTCTGTCAAACTATAATACTCCAGTAGTTGACTAACCTTTTCTACTAAACCATATAAATATTAATAAACCAGGACAAACACTGCTCTCTTGATTCTAACATTTTTTTGATTCTTTACTTTTGATGACTTCTCTTTTCTACTTTCCTTGCCTTTTAGCAAAAATTTTTAAAAGTGTGTGTGTGTGTATCTGTTACAAATTTATATGTGACATGTACTATGTGACCGCCTCATTCAAAATGAGCTAGTAGAGCAACAAAATCTGCATCAAATGTTGTGTTAAGCTTGAACATTCCTCCTTGGAAGCTATTCAGATAATTAACAAGGTCGCAGCTGTGAGCAACTGGTGACTGGCAGCTTCATCATGACAATGTGCCCTCTCATGCATCATGTCTCTGTGCAGAGTTTTTTGGTAAAACATCAAATCACCCAGGTGACTCAGACCCCCTACAGCTCAGATTTGGTGCCCTGTGACTTCTGGCTTTTCGCAAAACTAAAATCATATTTCAAAGGGAAGAGATTTCAGACTGTCAGTGAGATTCAGGAAAATACAATGGGGCAGCTGATGGTGCATGGGAGAACTGTTGGAGGTCCCAAGGTGTCTACTTGGAAGGGGACTGAGGCGTCATTGTCCTATGCACAGTGTTTCTTGTATCTTGTATCTTCTTCAATAAATGTCTCTATTTTTCATAGTACATGGCTGGATACCTTCTAGACAAACCTTGTATGTCCCTATTACATGCTCCTAAGAAGCCTAAATAGTGGGATATTGGACATCTAAACAAATAATTCTAAAATGAGGCGGAATGTTTTGCCTTTCCTGTTATCTTTTAACCACTCCCCTGCCCCAAGCTCTACCGTAGTTATATGTATATTATAAAATATACTTACAGAGTTATATTCATAAAATTCAAATCTTATAATATGATGCCTCTTATTAAAATCCTTAATAGCCTCTCTGTCACCTTTAGGACAAAATTTAAACTCTTCAACGTGAAAATCAAGGCCCTCATATTCTGGCTTCTGCCTGACTTTTTAACCTAATTTCTCCACCTCCCTTCCCCCCACAGCAGGCCATTTCTGCACCAAACTACTCACCATTCCAGTTCCTGGAGCTCACAGTCTTCCTCTGCAGAACATATTCTTTTTTCTCCTTTTCTCCTGCACCCCACCTCACCTCCCCCAAAATCTCTCCATTTCTTCCAAGTCTTGGATTATATATCATTCTTTTGGATCCTTCTTAAACTTACCTTTTGCCATCTTTCTAAAATTGCTCACTTTTTCAATATGTGTTCACGTATCTAATGAACTTTTGCTTCTTTACACTTTGTCTGCCCTACAAACTGTGTGAGTTCTTCAAGAATAGAGTGACTATGGTTCTGAACAGCCTCAGCACCCACCTCTAGGGAACGTGTGAAAGGGGTCAACACACTGGGCTGGAGAAAGCCTTGTCAAGGCTTGAACTGTCTGTCATTTAGCAGCTCTGTAAATTTCGGCATTTTTTACCCACTGTGAATCTTTGTTTCTTCATATGCGAAATCTAGATGATAATAACTACCTCACAGGATTCTTGGATAGCTAAATCAGAAAATGTATTTTAAATGTCTAATAGAGACCAGCCTCTAGTAAATATGTATTTATTTTTAACTTCTGTTGAATGAACACATAAAAATGAGTGAATGGGTAGGTGCTTGAGTGAATGAATGCATTTGAGTGACTAGAACAAATGCTGTAAAGTGTAAACCTTTGTAGAATGGATTCACCGAGAAAGACTTTTAATATAAGCAGCAGCTGTCTTGCTCTTTGAAGGGATGGGTAAGATGTCAGCAGACAGAGATGTAGCAGTCAAAGAACTGGGACCTGAAGCTTGGGGAGCAGTGTGAGAAAAGGCTAAGACCAGAGAAAGCATCCTTCTTTTTGTTGAAAACATCATTCCCTGCTGTTCCTTTGTCCTTCTTCCCCTTTTTCTTCATCACACTAAGGAATTCTCGGGATGGGCTGGCTGCCAACTCATTTGAGGTGCATCAGCATCTCATTAGCCAGGTGACAAGTTAGCCCTCACACAATAAACTGTAGGCTTGGATTTTGAAAGTAAAATGAGGGTAATTATTAATAATAATATAAATTATTATTGTTCAAGGGAAATTTATGTTGTCTGTTATTCAATGAACTGTTTTAGAGACAGCATATATCACAGTGATTTTTCCTTGAAAAAACGTTAACGTTTATGCAGAGTCCACTTGAAAAGATTGGTTTAGACTCCTTATGTGCTTCCTGTACCTATCTCAGAATTTGAATCTGACAATGATAATCTAGCAGGTGGGATTTATAAGTTGTTGACTCCATCTCTGTACTCTTCAGATGCAAAGTGGACTTTGCTGACAGACTGAAATCATTAAGCCAGTATGCTATATTGCTATATGGCTTACCCATTTTTCTTTATTAGTCTTTTTTTTTACTTGCTCATTACTTTGCATTAGTAGTCAGGGTTCATGTCTTTGCATTTTATTGTCACTGAGTAATGAAAAAAGAAATTAGTTTTGGAATTATACAAAAACTCAGATCCAAATTTCAGCCCTGATCTTTACTAGCTGTTTGAATTTGGACAGGTTATATAGCTATTATAATTCTCTCTAAGAGAGGCATAATGGTTCCAACATAAGATTTCTGTGATGACCAGAAATTACATTTTTAAACTACCTATCCTAGTGCTATGCATGTGCTAGGCTCTTGACAGAAACTAATCAAATGAAAATTTTACCTTACATACAATAGAATCTGCTACATAATACACGCTAAAAACAATTAAAATTCATGATGATAGAGAAAATGTAAGATTTCCTCTATTAGAGAGAATGTAAGATTTTCTCTGTTATAAAAGCATGCCATTTATGTCACACAACATTGTTAAGAATTCAAATGGGGCAAAGGAGGGCAAAGTGTGAAAAACAGGGACAACTGTAATAGAAGAACAATAAAAAAAGAATTCAAATGAAAACTTGAAAAACCTGTAATACTGCTTTACCGCCACAACACAAATATTACAACTTTGCATATAATCTAATAATTTTTCTCATTATTAGATTTTTGGATTACCTCTAGTGGGAGCTATTATTAAAGCCATATAATACATATTTTTGTGCATATTTAAGGGATTGGGAGGGGGAGGGGTACTATGTTTCTAGGCTAAATTTCCTAAGTGAGATTAATGGGACATATATGTATTCCTTTAAGATTCTGAACTGTTGTTTTTTAAAAAATGGATGCAGTCGAGTGCGGGCTGCGAACCTAAGTGTCACAGGTTCGATTCCCAGCCAGGGTACATGCCTGGGTTGCAGGCCATAACCCCCAGCAACCGCACATTGATGTTTCTCTCTCTCTATCTCCCTCCCTTCCCTCTCTAAAAATAAATAAATAAAATCTTTAAAAAAATGGATGCACATCCTTTTAGAAACCAAAAACCTTCATTAGACATTATCCAAAGCACTGCTTATAAAGCAACTGAGGAGGATAGAACATGCAGAAAAATAAACGATGGGAGGCCAGTTCAGTATTAGAATTGGATGGGCTAGAAAAAAGGGAGATATTTATGGCCTATGATTTAGTTAAAATCTACATGCCGTTGACCCTTAGAGAAATTGGTCATTTACTCTTTAGTTCAGTTAGATAATCTATTAGTTTTTCAACATGCCTGTTATTAGAAAAATGGTAACATGCAATCCTTGTCTTCTGGAAGCTTTTATTTCAGTGCAAGAGATAATTTTTAGAAAAATCATTGTACTTCATTGAGAAGTGTTCTGTTGCAGGTTAACTTTGCTACAGGAAGGCAGGTAAACTTTACCTTGGAACATGAGGATTAATTATGAGTGTATGCTGACCTCACAAAAAAAGAGAACCATTGAAAAATACCTTTTTTTTTTTTGTTACCATTGCCCAGCTCTGGGAAGTATAAATGCCCAGCTCTGACAGTAGTACTGCATGTCCTGTACACAGTTTCTAAAGGGTAAAATAAAGTACCTTATTTTGGGTCATAAATGTACTAGAGCCTTCTTACTTACAATTCTGCTTTGTGTTCATAGTATCTAGCAGATAGGCCTCAATCCCTTCTTAAAAATTCCATAATTAAATTTAATATTGACCACTAAATAGGTAATAGGAATCATGATTCAGTTTAGGATATCTCATCTATCTATGCTGAGCATTTTAGCACAGATAATGTAGAATTAATTCTTTGAAAATGATGTATGAAAATATCAATTCTTTCCTTTAATTCTGAGCCATGTGTCTTGTTCATCTCAGCAGGTAATGTTCCTTGTTACCTTTTCTGCTGAAGTCTATAACTTGATTTTTTCCCTCATGTAGGAGGATTTGTAAGCCTCAGCCACCCATAGTGAGATCATGTTGTCATCAGACTTAACCTGGTAGGAGTTAGGGATTAGATGAGACTCTGAGAAGTTTAAAAAGAACCTCACTGAGTAAAGCCAATTTTATCCAGAACGATTCAAGTTCACAGATTTTAATTAACAGTTTGAAATTTGTAATGTTACTTGAATTTCAGATGGGTGAGAATTTAACACTATATTAAAGGAGCCCAGGCAAAAGGACACGAGTTGCGTCATAGAGACTTATTAAATGTGATGGAAATTCAACAGATGAATGCCGGCAAACAGGTGCAAGAGCTGAATTAATTTTTAAACCCTACCACTCAGGGGGAATTGCAATGCATCACGTTGACAGCCACAGCACGTTGCTAATTTCATTCACAAGCTTAAAAATCTCAATACATTTGAACATGTGAATGTATTAAATTTTAAAAAGTGTAAGTAACATAAGGGTGTCCCAGAACTAAAAATGATAATTTCTCTCTGGGACTTCAAGTCATTTGTCTAGCCAGAAGCATGGTGGTTTTTATGAATGAAATTTATCTTACCACTTCCACATACAAATTCTGTTCTATTATTATATGTAGTGCAGACTGTTACTAAGCAAGGTTTTCTCTTACTTTTAATATGAAATCCCTCGTGAGTCAGAAGAATAGTGAGTACTCGCCAATATGGTTTCCACTTCTGCCATCCTGCACAAAGCAGGTTCTCAGTCCTTACTCCTGATGGTGCTAACTGGTGAAGATAGTCTTGGAGTCAAAGAAAAATACAGCAAAACATAACTTAATAAATGCAGAGGCTTTGGGGGTAATATCACTAAAGGTCATATGTTATATGCTGACAACTCGCTTAACTTGATGCTTTCACTGGGAGCTCACCCTCTTTAGACTCCCTTGTGTATCTGATAGAATTTGATAGGAGCCCTAGAGTACTCTACATAAGACTGCACATACACACAGAATCTTACCGAGATTTCAGGGAGTTCTTGAATTTTTACATTCAGAACACTGTTTATTGTGTATCTTGATCTTTGTCTGAAACTAGAAGAGTATCTCTTATCTAGTGGATTTTCCCCTTTGCCACCTATGGTGCACCAAGTCCTAGACTTGGGAGTGGGTGTAAAGGAAAATAAAAGGTTGTTGGACCTTTTTCAGCCTGGTAAAGGTTCATAGACAAATAGTGTATAGTGGTAAATAGTTGGATGGAATAGGTACAAAAAGGTCTTTGCAAAAGCTTCCCGGAGAAGACGGCACCTTGGTCAGTATTAAGGATGGGTATATATAAACTATAAGTAGAGAGGAGCATTCTAGACTAGGAATGAGAGCAAGAAGCACCTCTCTGTCATTGCTAAAACTGTGTTTACAAGAAATGCATAATCACAAATGTATGGAAAGTCTTTCAGTCTTCTCAAGATTTCTCAAGAAGCTTTAAGGAAAAAAGTAAAATGACTGGGTTTAATTTCCCAAGACTTTAGCCATCTGAGCCCCTTATTTTTAATTGCGCGCAAGCTTGTCCCCTCATTTTGCTTAGTTGGAGAATATTAAACACTCATTTTTAGAACATAAAAACAACTATAAAGGGCCCCCTTCCTAGCAAATGATTCAGAAAAAGCCCCGTATATACTGCAATGGATGAGTCTTGATTCTTAATCAAAAACATGGTAATCGGTACTTGCCCAAAAGTCTTTTGATAATGGCACCAGTAGCAACTGTTTCTTTTTTAAATCCACTATCAAGAAAACTGATGAAAAAGAGAGACAAATGCACAGTCTAATAACCTGAGCTAACAATACGTCATTTTCAATAGAGTGAAAAGAACAAAAGCTAAAGGTATTCATTACCGTTCCCAGGGTAAGAGACCAGGGCAGTTGCCGCCTTCACCAGATGTGCAGTCTCTAGGCCTGACAATACACATCTCCCCAAGGGAAATGTGGAGAGAAAGCCAAACTCTTGCAACTTGATGCAAAGTGATTTGGGTTCCATTACAGCATCTCTCAGTAAAAGGCTATTCAGGCTTAGAGTAAAGATTCCACACTTATTCTCTCCCAGAAAATGAGATTGTTATATAAAACACCAGGCATGGAATCAGAGCTTCTGGAAATCACTCTAAACCATGTGATTTCATCTTAACTTCCTTAAGTTCTAATCAGGAAAAAGGAGATGATATGGTGTGGTGAACATACCATTTTAAAATCGTCGCCTTGTTTGGGCACACTTAAAGATGAGAAAACTCAAGAACATCCTTAGGAAACTGATAAATTATAAACTATTTGATAAAATAAATTTGTATGTTTGTTTGTTTGTTTTTAAATGAACCAATGCTGATCTGGACTCCCAACGTGGGTTTCTTGCATGAACTAGCTAGAAATCTTATGCCTTTCTTCTCGGAAAGTTAGATTCACTCTGTATTACCAAAAAAGGGGGGAGGGGGGTAGACTTCACGTTAAAAAGAGCTGAGTTTCCATTTGAGTCTTTTTGTGTGAATTTGGGAAAAGACACTTAACCCCTCAGTTTTTCACCTGTAAATGGAAATAAGGGTAGTTACTTCTTACCTCTCAGAATTACTACAGGGATTTATTGACATAAGTAAGATACGTGGAAAGTGATTTACACAAAACCTGCTTTCAGTATTTTCCCAAGTGTGTACACCAGAAAACAAAATCCATGGATTAGATAGTTGTTACTAAAAATTATTAAAAGTTTCTTTTTCAGAGAGTTTAGAAATGCTAGGTAGACAAAGATAAACAGTTGTCTTCAGAGTTTAACCGTGCTAATGGGCATTGTGCATCTTCAAAGATCAATGTAGCGTGCTGCATTCCTTCAACTTACCTGCCAACAGACACATGGGGGTTTGGTTGGGGATGGAAGGGGCTATATATAGTTCACAGGGTCACTGTTTCCCAGAACAGTGTTTAGAAAATGTTGTCTATCTAGGGGCTCAAGTTTTCTCTCTCTCTCTCTCTCTCTCTCTCTCTCTCTCTCTCTCTCTCTCTCTCTGTTTTTTAGCTTTCTTAACAGTATGCAAAATCCTTTATACCCCTTTCCTCAGTTTTTACATATCATTCTCCTCATTGGGTTTGAATTTCTTGAGGGCAAGAACAATATCTTCATAAACATTTTAATCCCCAGTTTTAGTACATGCTGTGTAATAAATACTGGCTACATGAATGAATTATGTATTATTATTATACAGGATGTAATTACTAAATTTTACCCAACATTGTTGGTGTCAGTTTTTATTTAAACAATTTCTAGTAGCCTCAGATTCTGTTTATTTGGTAAGTGGACTAAAAATACTGGGTGTTTGGAACTCTGAAAACAAAGAGCATGGTTTAAAATGACTCACAAATACATTTTATCCTTGTGGAGTTATGTTTATGAAAGAAAAACTGTGCAGGAAGGTGCTCCCTGAGAACTAGAACAAAGGAATAAGAAAAGAATTGAGAAAAATTTGTCCTTAAAATGCCAGAATACAAGTTGTATACTTAGGTAGCAACAGAAATCTAGAAGTTTAATTATGGAAAATAATCTCCTGGCCAGGTTAGTGAAATCTGGAAGGTTTATATTAATGAAGTTATGGATTTTACAATTCTTTTTTTTTTATCCTCACCTGAGGACATTTTTTTCATTATTTTTTAGAGAGAAGGGAAGGGGGAGAGAGAGAGAGAAGCATCAATGTGAGAGAGAAGCATCAATTGGTTGCCTCTCATTCGTGCTGGGATGTGAACTCACAGCTGAGAGATGTACCCTGACTGGGAATGGAACCTGCAACCTTTTGGTTATGGGATGGTGCTCCAACCAACTGAGCCATGCAAGCCAGGGCAGTTCTTACAGTTCTTACCATCAGTAATTACATAGTCAGGGTCCACCTAAAAAACCTCATTCCAATGCCATGCTAAATCTTTATATTTTTAAGGCCTAAATACTACTTTCTAAACTTAAATTGTACCATTAATTTATACATAAGGAAAATTTTATGCTTCATTTTTAATGCTGAGGTATTTTAGTCACATACCTGCATTCAATAAGCATTAATTACTCAGGTGCTTTAGGGGTTTTCAAGGGCCCACTGTCCCACCTACTCTATTAGTCCAGCGTGAAATTAGAACTGGTTTGGCCTTAACCTTCAAATTAACATATCAAATCCCTTCATCACCTACCATTTTACAGTTGAGAACAGGAAGTAAATAAATGTGTGAATGACATTCTTAAAGTGACTACTTTGTGCCAAGTATATGCTAGGTGCTATTTTATTTGATCATTTTCTTTATTTGATCTTCAGAGTAATTCTGTAAGAAGACTTGACTCATCTTCCAGTGGGGAAACAAACTCAGATGTGTTTTTGCTCCACATTAAACAACCATTAAAAAAGTAAAAGATTTGATCAATAAACCTAGTTTCTTCTTTCACAAGTTCTGTGCCATTTCTTTTACACCATATTGTCTTAATATATAATTGTCATTTCTTACACTTTTCCGTAGGGATAATTAATGTCTTTGTGTGAATAGGACTTACAAATGGCCTGACCATGACTCAGATGAAGATAACTATGAAACTTTAATAAAGAACATGTAAAATACTAATGAAAATATTATGTTCCCTGGATGGTTTTTATATTATGATAGTTTAAGTTTTATCCAAATGAGTTTAGAGAGTTACTGCAATTCCAGTCAAAATATTTATAATTATATATGTTACTGTTTCTAATTTTAATGTGGAATAATAAATGTATGACATACCCAAGAAAAGTTGAAAAGAAAGATAATGGTGGGAGAGAGACTTACCCCACCAAATGTACTAAAAAAATTTTTTTTTAAAAATCATCTGACCCTGGCTGGTGTGGCTCAGTGGATTGAGTGCCAGTCTGCAAACCAAAGGATCACTGGTTCTATTCCTAGTCAGGGCACATGCCTGGATTGTGGGCCAGATCCCCAATGAGGGGCACATAAGAGGCAACCACACACTGATGTTTCTCTCTCTCTTCCTCCCTTCCCCTCTCTCTAAAAATAAATAAATAAATCTTTATTAAAAAAGGAAGGAAAAAATTATCTGATATTGGCAAAAAAAATAGAGAAATAATCAGTGAAACACAACTGAGAATCTAGAAGCAGATCTGTTTGCATTTAAAAATGTAACATATGATCAAAGTGGTACTTCAAGTGAGTATCCCTACTCACTTAATATTTAATAAATAGGATGGTTGGCTATATAGTTTTTTAAAAATGAAGTTAGATCTCTACCTCATACCTCACTAAAAATAAATCTGCCATGGATTTAAATGTAAGAAATAAAACCAGAAGTATACTAGAAAAACATAGAATTGATTATCTATAGTCTTCAGTGGGGAAAGCCTTTCTAAACTTGATAAAATCTAAAAAACTTGAAGAAAGTCTATATAGAAAATTTTAAATTCTGTATGGCAGAAAAACTCTACAAGGTGAAAACAGTCACAATCCGGTAAAAATATTTGCATCAACATATGAGAGACACCAGGTTATTCTCTTTATTTTGTATGTATGTCTCCAAATCAGTAAAGGAAAGGCAACATCACATTAAGAATATGGACAAAGGGTTTGTTCAAGCCCTTTTATAGTTGAAATCAGGTGGCCATTAGTTTTGAAAAAATGCCTAATCCTGCTAATTGCCAAAGAAACACAAATTAAAATAAATGTAAGCTATCATTTGCTTCCTGGTAGACAGACTATGGAAGGTGAAAAAGAATGATAGTTTCTAGTACCAGTGAGGATGTGGGGAGATGGACTCGTATACTGTTGATGGCAGTAAGCTGGTATAATCTATTCAGAAAGTAGATTTAGAAATATTGATCCAAATTTAAAGGGGCATAAATAGCCTTTGACCTAACAACTCTTATCCTACTACCACATATTCACATACAGTTACTAATATTTTTCACAGATTGTGACTGTCTTTTTACTTGGTCAAGTTTTTCAGCCATGCAGAAATTTAAAATGTGCAGTTCATGTGTTTACTGCAGTGTTTTTTGTGATAGCAAATATATATTTCTCCTAAATATCCCCACTGTGTTGGCAGTATGAGCTCCACCAGAGTAGAGACTGCCTCTGTCTTTATTACTGTTGTACTCCCAGGTACTGTGCTTGACACTACAAGCACTTGTTAAATGAACAAACAGTGAATCATAATGCATCTATATAACTGGAATTATTTTTTATTTTTTAACATAAGTCAACTAATTTTTTATTTTATTTTATTTTTTATTTTTTCCATTTTTTAATTGTTTTTCAAGTTCAGTTGTCTCCATTTTCCCCCCACCACTCCCCCCACTCCATCCATTCTCACCTCCCACCCTCGATCCTACCCCCTTTGGCTTTATCTATGTGTCCTGAAATTATTTTTTAAAGTAAGCTAAGTAAACACAGCAAGTTTCAAATTACTATCATGCAAATCATGCCCCTCTTATTTTATATATAATATATATACACACACACATATGTACAGTTATATACAAAATGTCATGTAAGTCTATCAAGAAGTCTATCTGTTTTCCCTGAGTATATATTCTAGTGGAGAAAGACAGATGGTAAACAAATAAATGTTTGTCCCTGATAAGGTCTGATGGAAAAAGACAACAGTGTTAAGGGGACTCCTATTTCAGGGTGCTATTTTCATATAAGCGTACTCAGAGACTTCATTTCTAATTCCTCGATGTTGAAGAGACACCTGAATGAAGCGGGGGATAAGCCATCCCAGTGTGTGAAGGCAGGTCCCCCAGGTACAGATCAAAGGTCCTAAATAGCACCATGCCCTGTTTCAGTCAGGAATACAGAGCTCAAGGGTAGGAGATACGGTCAGAAAAGTGGGGCGATAATAACCAGAGGTGGCATACGACATAGGGACATTTGGCCAAGGTAAGGACTTCAGGTTCTATTCCACGTGTTAGAAGGCACTACAGGCGTTAACCAGTGGAATGGCATGACCTGACTTTTTTTATGATGCGTATTAGTCTGGTGACAGTGTAGAAAAGATGACGATAATTTGAACTGCAGGGATAGCTGTGGAGGTGGTGAGAGACAGTGGGGCTGTGGGTACAAGCCAGCCACAGAGCTGTCAGACTTTGTGGATATGAGAGGAAGAAAAGAGTAACTATGTGAAACTGTCAGGAACCTAAAAAATGTCAACAACAGCAAACCTGATCGGGAATGAGAGAGTGGAGTGTCTCTAATGAGGCAGAAGTGTTGTACAATATTTGTGAACAGCGAGAGTCAACCTCTTGTGTCATTAATAATCCTACCACTGCTGCAAGAGAAGTGCCACATAAAGTCCCACAACTGTAGTGAAGTTAGAACTTATCCCATAGTAGATTTAATGTGCATTTACCGTTAAAGGTGCTTTTTTATAAAGTGTACTTAACTTGGATTTAATATACATTTACTTTTAAATGTACTTTTTTAAAAAGTGTACTTAACTTGAAAACATCTTGCAATTAAATACATATTAGCTTTTAAATTTCCTTTTGTCATAAATTTTACTGGCATAATTTTGCTATTTTAAAAGTAGTAGGAGCAAAACAGTTCTGTTATTTTGAAGAACTAAGAAAAATTATAATTTAGGGTTTTACAGGCATTCAGTGAAATAAAGTTTACATAAAATCTCAACAATATTGTGCATTAGTCTTGGGGGGAAATGCACTGAAATCATTGAAGGTATTTTTTTTCATAGGGAAATAATGTTTTATTCAGGTAATTATTTGGTATCTTCACTGAAGATCTTGATGAAGTTTTTAAAATATGACTTTCCAAACTTTATCATTACATTTTTATTTTATTCTTTAAAAGAAATATGCAAAAATAAACCTCACCTAGTACATTTGCTCATTTCAGATAATAAGGACTTGCAAACTTGTATTTCCTGTGGTTAAAATTATTTTCATGTCAGAAGATTTATTCCTTAAGTGAATTCCAATCAGTATCATTAAATACATGCAAAACAGCTACATTGAGACAGTGAAATTACTAGCAACTTTAAGAGTTCAATTGCCCCATTAAAATGATCATTTTGTACCCACAATCACATTTGGCCAAAAAGTAGGACATAGAATGGGGCCTATTTTATGACATTAATTGTACATTCTCATCATAATGTTTTCTATGATTAAAAAGGCTATGTTTTTCATTTAGTCACTCATTGATGTGACTAAATATTATATTTTTCATATATCCATCCAATGATATGAATGAAACTATAGTGATGGCTCTGGATTGTTATTCATTTATGCACTTAGTTTTTTTCATTCATGATCTATTTATTATCTTTTCAACAATCATTTACTGAGTGTTTACTCTAGTAGTTTTTAATCTTGGCTGCAAGTCAAAATCCTTGGTGAAGCTTTTTAAAAGTAGTGATTCCTGTGTAATAAACCCCTGAAACTAATTCAGGAGATCTGGACTGGGGCCTGGCATCTCTGTCTTCGGTAAAGCTCCACAGATGACCCTGTCGTGATGTCAGAGTTAAGAATCATAAGCTTCCCTGTTCAGTGCGAAGAATATAAGATTGAACACAAAGCAGTTCCTGTTCACGAGGAGATCGCAGTCAAGTAAGACAGACAAGTAAACTAGTAATTACAGTAAAGCGTGATAAGGCCTAGACCAGGGTAAGCACACTTCTGCCCACTTAGAAGCAATGTGCATTGGTCCAGTGTTAACTAAGTCCACTGACTGGGCTATAAAACAAAAAGATTTTCTCTCTGTACCAAGCCAAATGGCCTCAATTGTGATTGAGTCCATATTTTCTGTCTAGCTCTATGCTTTAATCATGTGAATTACCATACAGGGTTCTGTGATTAAACTCAGGAAATTGAAAAGCAGAGACCAGTTTCTATTTTTGATAACAGGATGTGGGAGATGAGGAGGAGGTGAGGAAGGATCGCAAAAGCTCCTCCAGGGCCAGGACCGGCCTCGTTGATCTTTTTCTTCCAAGGGCCTGATTCAGAGTCCAGCACATGGGTAGATGTTGGACCTGGCATAGATTTTTCATCTTTTTTTCATGTTTGTTTTTTTCCTGATTACTTGTAGGCAGAGACCCCTGCTACTCTATGTCTACCGCAGAACTCTGCCCCTTGCTCTCCGACCAGTGACTTTCACACGGAAACCCACTTTCTGCCTGAGAACAACAGGACTTCTGCTGATTATCTTTAAACTTTCTAATTTAAACAAAGAATCTTGATTAATCCCTAACAGTAGGATTGTCTTTTTCTTTTCTTCCTTTCTTCCTTCCTTCCTTCCTTCCTTCCTTTCTTTTTCTTTCTTTCTTTTTTTTTTGTTTTGTTTTGGTCTTGAGTGTTTGTACCAATGCCAGTTGATGTTTTGCTTTTATTACTTTAATTTCTATTACCATATGCTGTTTTATATTCTTCGGTTTCTTTTTTTTTTACCTTATTTTACACAATGTGCATTGTCAACCTTTCTTATTATAGTTACAGACATAAAAGTGTCAGTATAGGGGAAGGGTAGCCCTGGAAATTGAAGCTATCTAAAATAAGGAAAGATATGTGCCTTTGATCCTCAGAGTAACACAGAAAGATCCACAAAAACACGGCCCATTGCAGTCATTTGGCATCTCCTGGTCCCTAAAGATGGGACTTGAGGAAGTTGACAGGATCCACCCCTAGAAATTCTTTTCAGGAAACCCAGTGGACATAGTCCAGATTAAAATTCCCTAAACCAAATTAAGAAAGACCTAGAAGAAAAGATTCATGGATTGTAGTTAATTCTGGTATCTTCAGGACCATCCAGTCCCAAATATAAATGAAAGCTTTTATTTTCTTTCTCTACAATGTGGTATTTATTAGCAAGGCCTAGTTAGACTTTACGAAGAAAAGTTTGCTGGACCACAGTGGTGTTAACCCATCAGCTCCAAATTTACTGGCACATATGGTGTGAATGTAGTTAAATGTGAATATGAATTATATAAACAAAGTAACACAATGTAAAATATTAGTAAAGTCTCACTTTATGTGAATACTGTGAAATAAAAACAGATTCCCTCAGTTAAAAGGCAGGAATCTTACAGTTTCACAGCTAGCTGACTGAGTGAATGATAAAGTATAATTCTGCTACAGGAAGGTACCATCTTAGCTGGTAAACAGAAATGCTTACCATATTTTGTCATGTCAAGTGATCCGATGTTGTTGTTTATATTAGAACTTCTACAGTTATTTCAGAGATTTTGTTATTTAAACACTTCCTGTTTTACTGGTTTTCAAAAATATATTCAATCACAATATCAAACAAGTATTTATTAAACTCTCTCTCTTTCTTTTATTTTGTCAATTTAGTTAACACATACCCAGGCATAGCTAATTCAGTGCTATGTTCAAAAATGCATACTCAAATATATATCTTTGAAATGTGATAAAATGCCAGGGAAGCTAAGCAATTACCATGTTGAACTGTGCTTTTAATTATTTTTTAATACTAGAGGTAATGCTAAGAAAAGTTTTTTAAAAGAATTAAAGCAAAAATATCTTAAAGTGTTTGTTGATCGTTGTGCTTCATGAATGTTTACCTCCTATTTCAGTTTAACCAGGTACATTAAAATATATTCCATGTTACATTTCTCCTTTGAGAAAATTCGTATTGAATTATGCAGGGTTTGAATCATACAAGGTCTTCAGGGATGCAGCCTTCCTCCAGTGTCCTCTAAATTCGGGCTCTAGAATATGAGAGCATTGTATGTTTGTTCACATCCTTAGCATGTTTTCAAACACATGCCTCAGTGACCAAAACTATTTTTCTGGAGAATGGAGAAATTGAATAGCAAATGGCAAGAAGTTGACTTCCCTCTTCAGCTTTGACTTTGACATTTTGTTTCTGAAAGACTCGGTTTTTGGAAGATAAATTCCCTAATGTCTAACATTTTCTAGCCTTTCAGCAAAGTACTTTTGTAGAGGAGTGAACCCACAAAACCCATTCGTCTAACTTAAGACAGCCCGTTTCTCAGCTTCCAGGCACATCATTTCTTCCCTTCTCTGATCCACTTCCCTGAGAAGATTCATCGTGTGTGTTAATGTACTTTCCTGCTAGATTTTCTGCAGACTACTAAAACGGGAACTAGGGTTCCAGCCTTGCATAATTTTCTTTGCTGTAAGAAACGTACTACAGAGAATCAAGTGCCAGGGTTTCAGCCATTCTTTCAGATCTTCATTCACAGGATATCTGGACTGGAAGGATTTCTTTGTGGGATAGCATTCTCCAGGAATAGGTTCCTAAATCAAATAAAAATTCCTCTATAAATTCATTGGACATTATGCTTTGACAACATATTTTTATGCCAGTGGGATAAGCCTAAGAAAAATATATTTACTGAGTTATTTAAAAATCAACATTTTTTGTTTATCTTGAAAACTAGGTGGGTCATGATTGTTTTTGATCTGCATGTCTCAAGATATCATAGAAACAGTATCAGGAGTGTTTATTTTGTAATTTGCTTCTTTCACATATTGTAGATACAAATCCATTATCAGATATGTGGCTTGCAAGTTTTTCCCCATTTCTTTGGGTTGTCCTTTCACTTTCTGGATGGTGTCCTTTGAAGGACAATAGTTTTTAATTTTGATGAAGTCTAATTTATTTTTTGTTGTTGCTTTTTTTTGTTGGTGGTTTTTTTCCTAAAAATTTTCACCAACTTCTAATTCATGAAGATTTATCTCTGTGCTTTCACTTAAGAGTGTTAAAGTTGTTACTCTCACATTTAGGCCCTGGATCCATTTTGATTTAATTCTGTGTATTATATAAGGGTCCAACTTTAATCTTTTTTATGTAGCTATCTCATTGTCCCTGTACCACTTGTTCAAAAGACTGTGCTTTCCCCACTGAATGGATGGTCTCAACACTCTTGTCAAAAATCAGTTGATCACAACTATACAATTTTATTTCTAGGCTATCAATTAAAGTCCATTGATCTCTATGTCTTTTGCTGAGCCAGTAACAGCCTATATCAATTAACTTTGCTTTGCAGTAAGTTATGAAATCTATAAGTGTGAGTGTTCCTGCTACAATATATATTTTTTTCAGGATCATTTTGACTGTTCTGGGTGTCTTACAATTCCATGTGAATTTTAGAATCAGTTTGCCAATTTGTACCAAAAAGTCAGCTGGGATCTTACAGAGATTGCATTGAACCCTAGATAAGTTTGGGTAATAAATATTTCTATCTTAAAAAAATTCTTTCAAAAAAATTTGTACCTTCCATAGCCTAAGTTTTGTACTTCTTTTGTTAACTTTATTTCTAAATATTTAATCCTTTTTGAAGTTATTGTGAATGAAATTGTTTTCTTAATATTATATTTGGATTGTTTATGGTTAGTATATAGAAACACAAGTGATTTTTGCATGTTAATTTTGCCTGTTAATTCTTTGCAGAATTGATTCATTAGTTCTAATGGGGTGTGTGTGTGATTTTTTAGTGTTTTTTTAAACATATAAAATATGTCCTCTGTAAACAGAATTTTATTTCTTCCTTTCAAATCTGAATGCCTTTTATTTCTTTTTCTTGTCTATTTACTCTAACTAAAACTTCTAGTACTATGCTGAATAGAAATGGTAAAAGCAGACATCCTTATGCTATTCATGATCTTTGAGTTTCTTTCATCATTATGATCTTAGCTGTGGGTAGTCATAAATATATGTCCCTTTTTCATGATGAGGATCTTTTTCTTCTATTCCTAGCTTCTTGAGTGTTTTTATCATGAAAGGATGTTGAGTTTTTTCAAGTGTGTTTTCTGAATCAGTTGTATGATTTTGTGTGGATTTTTCCTTTATTCTGTTAAGGTCAGGAATTACATAGATCAATTTTCATGAATTGAACCATCCTCGCATTCCAGGAATAAATCTCTTTTAATATGCTGCTTAATTAGTTATATTAGTATATTGTTGAAGGTTGTTATGTCTATATTCATAAGTAATATTGGTTTGTAGTTTTTTTTATGATGTCTTTAATTTTAGTTTCAGGGTAATATTGGCTTCATGGAATAATTTGGGGAGTGTTTTTTTCATCTTCAATTTTTTGGAAGAGTTTGTGAAGTATTGTTATTAATTTTTTGAGTGTTAGACAGAATGTAGCAGTGAAGCCATCTGGGCCTGGACTTCTCTTTGTGAGTTGCTTTGATTACTGGTTCAATTCTTTCACTTGTAATATTTCTGCTCATATTATCTATTTCTTCTTGAGTCTGTTTCAGTTGTTAGTATCTTTGTAAGATTTAGCAGTCCTAGTAGATGTGTAGAATTTCATTGTGGTTTAAATTTGCATTTCTATGACTAATAATTATTTTGAACATCTTTATATATGTTTATTGGCTACTTAATATCTTTTGAAATATGTCTGTTCAAATTTTTGCCCTTTTTTCAAACAAGCCATTTGACTTATAAGCAAGCAAGTTGTAAGATTTCCTATATATTCTAAATAAGAGAGTTTTGTCATATATGTTTGTCATATGGTTTCAGTGTTTACTCTTAGGTTCATGATCTATTTAGAATTAATTTTTGTTTATAGTGTACAGTATGGGTTGAAGGTCATATTCTTACAGATACTCACTTTTATTGAGAATCTGTTCTATCTCCATTGAATTAACTTGACAACTTGGTAACAACCCAATTTCCTATATAAATGTAGGTCTTTTTCTGAGGTGACTAAATTTTTGGAACTGTCATTTGGTATGTATACACTTGCAATGTATCTTCCTACTCTCTTGACCATCTTGTCAATAAGAAATGGTCTAGTAATTCTCTTAAAGTTTTGTGTAGTATTAATGTAATCTCCCCAGGTTTTTTATGTTTACTGTCTACATGGTATATCTTTTCACAGCCTTTACTTAAATTTACTTTTATTTTGTCTTTATATTTAAAGTGCATTTCCATAGACAATATATAGTTAGGTCTTGCTCTCTTTCAGCAGATAATCAATGCATTTTTATTGGATTATTTAGTACATTTATATTTTATGTAAATACTTATATTTGGAATTATTGTCTGCCATTTTACTTTTTGTCTTTCCTTTGCCTCATTTTTGTTTTCCTGTTCTTCTCTTTTGCCTCTGTTGTGTTAAACTATATTTTTTGTGGATTATTTTTATTCCCTGTTAGCTTATTATCTTTCCTTGCATTATTTTGACTGCTGTAGCAACCACAATGCAACTTTAACTCTAAGTAAAATATAGAAACCTTTCAATAGTATAGTTTCTCTTACCCACTCTCATTCTTTGTGCTATCATATAGATTACTCATTTATATCTACATCTTAATATATCTGTATCATAAACCCAAAATATGGTGTCATAATTTTATTTAAAGAGTTCTGGCTTTTCACTGAAATTGAGAATAGGCTGACAGTGACTAGAGGAGAGAGAGGAGGGTATAATGGGGAAAAACGGTGAAGAGTTTATGGGAACAATTATAAAGGACACATGGACAATAACAAGAGGGTGGTGGAAACAGAGGAGGGAGGTGGGGAGGACTGGGGTGTTGGGAAAAGGCAGAAAACTGTACTTGAACAACAATAAAAATGTTAAAGAGTTCTGTCTTTTAAAGAAATGAGAATATATGTGTGTGTATATATAAGAATATGTATATATACACAATATATAAGGGAAGCATGTATATATGTGTGCATATATATGTATGTGCACACAAATATATATATATATACATACACACACACATATTCTTCCTGTATATCAAGGTTATCACTTGATTTTATTATGTTTCAGCCTGAAGTATTTCTTTTGCATTTCTTGAATGCAGACCTGTTTAGCAATGAATTCTCTCATTTTTAATTTATTTGAAAATGTCTGAACCTCTAACTTTGAAGAATAATTTCAGAATAGCCTTTTATTGGAAGGCAGATTTTTCCTCAACAATTTAAATGTCATTCCAGTATCTTATAGCCTCTATTGTCCTATGAGAAATTAACTGTTAATATTTTTTGTTTTCCTTTATGTCATGTATTGTTTTTCTTTGTAGTCAAGATTTTTCTCATTATCTTTCACTTGTAGTAGTTTGATTACAATGTGCCTAGGTGCACCTTTCTTTGTTTATTCCACTGGGGGTGGTCATTGAACTGCTCATAGTTGAGAGCTCTTTTTTTCCTGCTCCTGTTTGACTCCAGTTTCTTCTATGAGTTATGAAAGATGTATCTGACACAGTGATTTTAAGCCTTGTTAAAATGCTTGGAAATAAAATGGGGGAGTACTAATGAAATGCCACATTTTCGAGGGAAATTTAGTTATTTAAATATATGCACGAACCAGTATATTTACAATGAAAATATTAATGTCACCTATTCTCTTTTCCTATTTTCACAAAATCTGTTCACAGGTGCATTTCCTCCCTCTGCTATTTATGCACGAAAAGACTTGCTGCAGCGATCTACCCATATCGCTACCAAGACTTTCCAAGCATTTCGCATATTTGTGAACAACGAACTTAATGAACTTTATACAGGACTGCAGACAGCCCAGAAGTTCCTGAGATCTGGTGGTCGTCTTGTTGCCCTCTCCTTCCATTCACTAGAGGATCGCATTGTCAAGCGATTCTTACTTGGGATAAGCATGGCGGAAAGATTTAACCTAAGTGTAAGGCAGAAGGTGACACAAACATCGCAACTGGGTTCAGGTCACGATAACAGGGAAGGAGTCTCTCCAAGAAGGGCTCCTTTAATGTGGGAGTTGATACACAAGAAGGTACTTACCCCAGAAGACCAGGATGTACAGGATAACCCCAGAGGGCGCTCAGCCAAACTTAGAGCAGCTATCAAATTATGACAAAGTCATAATCGTCTGATCCTTCATGTTTTCCCTCACAGTTTCTTATAATGTTGTTATGTAAAATTCCTGAACAGCTTAACACAAGAAAATATAGGATAGTATATAGATATGTACTACATATCTGTGGAGATGGAGAATATTTAGCATTTTTTTCTCAAAAGGAAAATGTAGTAAATATGACACAGAAAGTTCATCTTAAGGAGAAGCAGCATCTCAAAACTAGATTAATGGGTTTACCTTAGCATTTTACAGGAAAAATTTATGTTATCAATTATGATTAGAAAGTTTAAATTAGTGAATCCAAATGAATAAAATATTAGAATCACTATGGACAAAAGATGGGACATAAATACTTGAGTTTTCCTTAGACTTACTTTATCTGCCTCTGTAATACTGAACTTCAGTTTCAAAGCTAGTTTGCCACTTTTACTTTATAGGCTTTATTCAAATCTAACAATTCTTCAGTTAAATCAAAATTAGAAAATATTCTAAGAAACAATGTGACAAATTAGAAACAAATGAATGTGCCTAGATTAATCTCCTGAATCCTTCTGGAAGAATTTTGTAAGTTTCTCTTTGCATAAAGTCATATTTATGAATGAGAAAGATTCCCAAAAGTAAGTTCCCATTCAAGTATCAGATTAAAAAAGTAAAATATTGCACTCGTATATTCTACATTGTTTCATGTGTTTCATTCATTATTTTTAGATCTGTATAGTATGGGAATTTTTTTTTCTTTAATGTTAATGAAACTGACTATACTGGGTTGGATAGTGCCCTCCCAAAATCCATTTCCTTCACAGGACCCCAGAATGTATCCTTGTTTGGAAGTATGGCCATTGCAAATGTAAGCAGTTAAGGTGATGTGATACTGGAGCAGAGCAGGCCTTAGTCCAGTGTGTCTGGTGTCCTTGTAAGAAGAGGAGGACAGAGACACAGGCACAGAGAAGAACACCACCTGAAAATGGAAGCTGGAAAAGGGGACTGTAGTGCTACCTCTACAAGCCAAGGGAAACCAAGGGTTGCTGGTGACCATCTGAGGTTAGGAGAGAACCATGAAATGGATTCTCCATCAGGGTCTTCAGGTGGAACTACTTTGCTGACACCTTGATTTCAGACTTCCAGCTTCCAGAACAGAGAAAGAATAAATTTCTGTTATTTTAAGCACCTATTTTGTGGTGGTGTGTTAGAGCAGCCTTGAGAAACTGAAACTCTGACAGAAAAAAATCTTGAATAGTGTGCATGAAAAGAATGCTTCTTCAATAAACACAAAATTGCTTTCAAACTGTTGTGTGTAAAAATATATTAGTTGCTTTATATAATTAGGCTGTTTTACCACAGTCATTCTTGCTTGCTTTTTGTCTCTGTTGTAGGATGCATAAGAAAATATATGAATGAGGGTTTTTTGTGGGGGGGAGGGGGTTGGGGGTGGAGAGAATGATGAAGAATCAAACTCAGCTGCATGGAGCTCAACGGTTTTCACCCATCCCACCCCTGCCCCTCCTCTGGCAACTATCAGCTTGTTCTCTGTACCTATGGGTCTTTTTTCTGTTTTGTTTGTTCTCTTGTTTTTTTTTTTTTTAGATTTCACATGTAAGTAAAGTAAAACCATACAGTATTTGTCTTTCTCTGTTTGACTTATTTCACTTACAAGAATACCCTCTAGGTCCATCCATTTTGTTGCAAATAGCAAGATTTTATTTCTTTTTGTCGTTGATTAATATTCCATTGTATGTATCTACATCTTCTTTATCCATTCACTTATCAATGGGTACCTAACTTGCTTGCATATCTCTACTATTGTAAATAATGCTGCAGTAACTTAGGGGTGTGTACATCTTTTTGAATTAATGTTCTTGTTTTCTTCAGATAACTACCCAGAAATAGTATTGCTGGGTCATATAGCAGCTCTGTTTTTAAATTTTTGAGGCATCTTCGTACTGTTTTCCATAGTAGCTGCAGCAGTTTACAATCAGTCCCAACAGTGCATGAGAGTTCCCATTTCCTCACATCCTCTTCAGCGCTTACTTGTTGATTTCTTTATGATAGCCTGATAGGAATGAAGTGATGTTCACCGTGGTTTTAATTTGCATTTCCCTGGTGATTTGTGATGTTAAGCATCTTTTCACATATCTGTTGGCCATCTGTATTTCTTCTGTGGAGACTGTCTATTCAGGTCCTCGGCCCATTTTTTAACATGAATGAATTTTAAATGGTTAGCTCTGGAGAATGCATTTGGGAAATTTAAACAATAAAAACTGATTATAAATATTACTATGCATGGCTTTTATAATAAAATATAAATAATATAAAACAAGTGTTCTATATCTCCAAATTTCTGTATCAACTGCCTTCTGTCAGTCTTTTTGGCATAGCATCGATGTCATTGTGTAGCATGTCAATTCTTAACAGGTTTTAGTTCACTGCTTATTAAGAAATGAAATTTAATAACTATACACATGTTTAGTTGATATTCATAATTTGTATATTTATTTTGTTTTAAAATTGTAAATGATACTATACAATCTATTTGGGGTTTCTGGGGTTTTCTTTTTGAGACACTAATCATATCTACCTATCCTGTTTCATGTAATATATGATCTATGATTTGCGCTTAAACTTATGTATGTTGAACTATTTATGTTACAACCAATAGTTTATAAGAGAATACAGTATACCTAACGAGGTTTTTTAAGTTAATGATGAATCATACTGCAGGCTTTTTAAAAATAATTTTAATTTCATTTGAAGTTGCTCATCCAAAAATTATGCAAGAGTTTTAATGTTAAATTTAAAATATACAAAAAATACAAAATTTACATTAATGCTTTCATTTGATAAAAAATATATATTTAGGCCCTGGCTGGCGTAGCTCAGTGGGTTGAGCGTGGGCTGGGAACCAAAGTGTCCCAGGTTCAATTCCCAGCCAGGGTACATTCCTGGGTTGCAGGCCATAACCCCCAGCAACCGCACATTGATGTCTCTCTCTCTCTCTCTCTCTCTCTCTACCCCTCCCTTCCCTCTCTAAAAATAAATAAAATCTTTAAAAATATATATATATATTTATATATTAATTCAATAAGCATATATGAAAGGATGACCATTTAGGAGAAGTCAAAAACATCATTTCACTTTCTTTTCTATGCTCCTTACTTTCCCTGTTTCACATTGGTATGTGGATTTCTTATGCCAACTGCATTGACCTTAATTTATGTTTCACATTTACTCTGGACAAAGAAATATTAGGCAATGTCAGCATATACTCTCACAAACTAAGTCCTACACATTAGAATCTTTGTAATAGATGAGAATAACTAAAAATTGCTGCTGGGTAAAATTCTGTAATATTTATTTTAATGTAACTACTTTTCTATTGAGTTTTTGTGATAGCAGTAGCACTCTAATAGATCTTTTTGTGTAAGCAACATTCTCTAATAGAAATGCATAAGCATTAAAAAGTGAAGGGGATTTGTTATGTGCTGGATAAATATAAATTTAATGATAGAAATCCTCATATATTTTTCTCAGAACCACAATGCCATATGTTCCATGTTGAATGAAGCATGGTTTTTCAAAATCAGCATCATATTTTAAAAAGCCTGGATTGTATAATAAGTGTAACTATTTTTGTATTCTTTTTTCAAATTTCATCTGTTTATAGCTACTATTTCCAACTAATGTTTGGTAACACACAACGTGATCTGCAGGGATAATAAGAGAAATTTTAAATATAAATTATTTCTTAAGTCAGGTTACAAAACATTAAAAGTTCAGCAGAATTAATTATGCAAGATATAATAGTTCATTGTGCCTATCATTTAGGTGGGCTTTAAAATTCTTACAGACTGTTTGGCCACCTCATTCTTTTCTCACATAATCTATCAAAATTGTTAGACAGTAAAATAAAGAAATAAAATTTAATGTTCTTATATGCAAAGTGGAAAGTTGCCTCTTTGGTGATGTCACATCTCCTTAGGCAATACTTTATCTCAAATAAAGAAAACATTTTCTACCATTAGCATACAAGGTGTCTCCAGAAAGTATCCAGCTATGTAATATGAAAAACAGAGACATTTATTGAAGAAGATACAAGAAACATTGTACATACAACAATGATGCCTCAATCCCCTTTAAAGTAAGCACCTTGGGACCTCACAAAATTCTACCAATTGCCATCAGCTGCCCCATCATATTTCCCTGAATCTCACCGAAGGTCTGAAATCTCTTTCCCTTTCAAGGGTGATATTAGTTTTAGGAAAAGCCAGAAGTCGCAGGGCACCAAGTCTGGACCATAGCAGGTCTGAGTTACCTGGGTTATTTAATGTGTGGCCACGAAACTGCATGAGACACAGAATAGGTGAACAGGCATGTTGTGATGAAGCTGCCAATCACCAGTTGCCGTTAGCTGTGGCCTTCTGAGTAATCTGAATAGTTTCCACAGAGGAATGTTCGAGCTTAACACAAAATTTGATGCAGATCTGTTGCTCTACACACTCAGTCATTTTGAGTGTGACAGCCACATAGTACACATGCTCACTCAATGGCATTTACCACTCCCACACACTAGTACAGTGAAGTCATCATTATTCATGCATATCCATTCCAGTCCACTCTCCTTGGCTGCCAGGTTACATCAATGTTGCACAAACTGTTCTCATTATATTAATAATGGCTTGACTTTTTCTGGACAGACCTTCATATGTATACATATATATAATTACATGATGGCCTTAATATATAGTAGGGTGAAAAATATTGATGTGCTACTCTATTAAATATGTTACTGCCCACACCCTAAAATACAAAACTGAAATCAAGCAAGAAGACATGCCCATTTCTAATTCTTGAGTAATAGCTTCTGTTCATTAAACTACATCTATGCTTTGGTCAGTAATACTTGTCTGCCTTGCATTGGAAAAGGATTTGTATTGCTAACCTAGCATAGTATAAGTCCTCATTTTGTCCCAGGAAAAGGATAATTATTCAACACTTACAGGTGTATAGGAATGTAAATAACACCAGTGGCTTTGGAATCAGAAAAAAATGAATTTGGATTCCAGGTCTGCATATATTAGTTGACTGTGAAATTTAATCTTCTGATTTTTTATTTACTTCACTTTATTTTTTTAAAATATTTTTTACAGATTTGATTTATTTATTTGTAGAGAGGGAAGGGAGGGAGAAAGAGAGAGAGAGAAACATCAATGTGCGGTTGCTGGGGGCCGTGGTCTGCAACGCAGGCATGTGGCCTGAATGGGAATCGAACCTGCGACACTTTGGTTAGCAGCTCAATCCACTGAGCTATGCCAGCCAGGGCTATTTATTTCACTTTAAAATGAGGACAGTATTGGTGTTTTTCTCATCAGATGTGTAATCAATAAAAAGTTCTGGATAAATATTTAACTAAATGTTATAATTACCAATGTAACTCACATTTCTGAATGTTGTGATTAAAGACATGTACGTGTTATTCCTGGTACTTTATGTATTTGTTTGTTATGTATTGACAGGGCATAAGAACAGTCATTACCCTTGTGGCGTTTACATTTGCAAGAAAACAAAATGGAGAAAAAGAAGCAGTTCCTGAAATTATTTGACATTTATTTAGGGTGGAGAAAGTATTTGCCCTCACACACTTCCGTATCAATATGTGGGTAGCCTACATTGTTCTTACAGTAAGATTCTCCAAAATACATTTTATGGTGGAAAAGGAACTGAGTACTTTGTGAGATATGAGAGGGAAGATTGCTATAGGAGTATTACATTTTTTTTACCTCTGCACTCTAAAGCCAAGAGACTAAAGGATCAGTAAAATGTACAAATGCAGGTGTTAGAGGGACAGTTACTAGTGAAAGGTAAGTGTTCTGTTCACACATAGAATTAGGTGGTGACCTGTTCTTTTACAGCACCACAGAAATAGATAAGAACTGGATCCATGTAATTCTACTCCATACTGTCATGTTAACACTTATAAATTTCTTTCTTATTTCTACTTATTTTTATTTAAGCATAGTTGATCTGCAATATTAGTATATTAGGTTTAGGTGTGCAACATAGTGACTCAACTTTTATATACCTAATAGTGTGATCACCACACTAAGTCTATTAACCACCTGTCACCATGCAAACTTCTCATAATCTTATTGAGTAAATTCCCCTTCATCTTCTTCACTCTTTCCCCCACTTGCCTTTCTTCTGGCAACCATCAGTTTGACCTCTGTTTCTATGAGTCTGTTTTTCTTGCTTTTGTTTTTCTTACATTCCACATATAAATGAAATTATACAATATTTGTATTTCTCTGACTTATTTTGCTTAGCAAACTACCATATAGGTCCATTCATGTTGTCACAAACGACAAGATTTCAATTTCTGTTATTGCCAAGTAACAGCCATTTGTGTGTGTGTGTGTGTGTGTGTGTGTGTGTGTGTGTGATATCTCACATCTTTATCCACTCATGTATTGATGGACACCTAGGTTGCTTCTACATCTTGGCTATTATAAATAATGATTCAATTGACATGGGGCGCATATATTTTTTTTTAAGTTAGTGTTTTTGTTTTCCTTGGATAAATACCTGTGAATTGAATTGTGGGGTGTTATGGTAGACCTATTTTAGTTTTTTGAGGCACAGACACTATTTTCCATAGTGGTTGCACCAATTTGTTGTCCTACTAACAGGGCACATCCTTTTCTCCACATCCTTTTCAGCACATTATTTGTTGACTATTTGCTAATAGTCATTCTGACTATTGTGAGGTGGTGTCTCATTGTGGTTTTGATTTCATTTTCCTGATCATTAGTGATGTTGACCCTCTTTTCGTATGTGTTGCCCATCTGTATGTCTTCTTTGGAAAAGTATCTATTCAGGTCCTGTGCCCATTTTTTTATTGGATAGTTTATTTTTTTCTGTTATAAATCTCTACATTTATCTCTATTTTGTACTCCTGTGTCTCAGCAGAAACCTTATCTTTTTTCCTTTCTCTCCAGGACTTGGTTCAATTAATTTCTCTTGACTTTCTTAGTTACTGCAACACTTCATAATGTTGATCTATACTTCCATAAAAATCTGGTCTCTCTGGCATGCTTCAAAATCATTTTTTCTGTAGTTTTATCTCTTTAAAAATCTGATTCCTTCACTATATCTTCTTTCTCCCATTAAGCTAAACTACTCATGTGATTTGTTCAAGTGTAGGTTATCCTAGGGATGTACATTTAGTGAAGGCAATACTGTGAAATCACCCCATGATCATCCATGGAGTAGATGAGAGATAAGTATGAGTATCTTACTAAGATAAAAACAGTGAAAAGAATAGAGATTGGAGTCTTGCTGGATGTTAAATTTGACATCAAATTAGGTAAAAACAATAATTTGGACTATCGCATTAAAAATAACCAGAAAACTTAGAGAAAATATTTTATAAGACATCTCTTTGAAGGCTAATCAGCTAGTAAAGCAGTGAAACATTTTCAGGAGAAGAAAATTGAAAGAGGTTAGTCCAGATTTGTAGTCATCAGTGGCCAATTTCAGAAGTGGCAGCTGAAAAACTAGACAGAAGTGTTGACAGTGTTTGGGAGAATACAAGTGAACTCTTACCCAACTGGACCTTGAAGGAACCAAATGGCAGTTTCAAATCATCTTAGTACCTGAAATTGGTCTTGGATGTTAGAAGCTTTAGCTGCATGGCAAAGCAATTTTAAATACTCTTTGAGGAAAAATAAAATTTGTACACAAGTCATTTCTATAATTTTTCATATATCGTGTCCATTGCTAAATCAGAAAATGTCCAGTTATGAAGAGATTAGGGATAATTTTTTAAAGATGGAAAATACATATAAAATATGGGGTATTTAGACAAATGCAGTAAATTTGTTCAAGGAATTAAAAACCCTGAAAACTAATAGAAAATAAGTTTTGGAACTGAAAAATGTAGCACCCAAATTTAAGAACTCAGTGGATTTATTTAAGAACAGATTATACACAGCTAAAGATAAGTAGTGAACTAGAAGATATTTTAGAAAGAAATATCCTGAACAAAGCATAGAGAGACAAAGATAGAAAACACAAAAACAGTGTAAGAGACAAAGGAAGTCTAATTCATGTATAATTGGGATCCCAACTGGAGAAAAGAAAAATAATGGAATATAAGTTATATTTGCAGAGAGATGGCTGAGAATTTTCAAAAACTGATGAAAGACATTAAACTACAGATTCAAGAAGTCCTGAAACATCCTAGGAACAGATCTTAAAACCTGCTGGAAACCAAAATCCAAAGTTAACCAGCATTCTCAATGGGCATGGATCACATATTCCTTGGGGCAAGAGGAACCATTTGACTATCAAATTCAGCTAACAAAGATATAAAAAAGATTTAAAAAATAAATATGTAAGGAAGAAGTTTGGCAAAAGAAATGGGATAACCTTGGAATCCATGTAAATATGGAGCTAAAAGTAAACCTGGGGGATTGTGGCTATGTACAGTATACAGGCATGTCTTGAAAATGTAATGTTAACAGAATTCACCAAAATTATGAGATTAAGAAGTCAGGAGGTAGGAAACTGTAAGTGCACACATTTATTTTTAGAGCAGGGGACAATGCTGTTAGAATTTAAAACAGAGTTTCTTTGGACAAAACCAAAGGAGGGTAGGGTCAAGGGTGGGAAGTGGGGATGTCTGGGGTGGGGAGGAGTGGGGGAAATGGAGACAATTGTACTTGAACAACAATAAAAAAATGTGAAAAAATAAAAGTTTCTTTTAGAAAAGATTCCTTTTCCTACATTTAGTAACTGTAATATTAAGGAGCTTTTTGTAGTAAAATTAAAAAGGTAGGTTTAGCAATTCTTCACTCTAATTTCTTTCCAGTTATATTCAAGTAAAATTAAATGCTATGATTTTATTTAAAAATAAGATACATTGTCTGATGTACCCTTTTAATAAAAAATGTTTGCTGATTTATTTATTCTGCTCTTACTGATATGTAAAAGATATTCTTTGTTAATGATGTTTTATTCTAGGTGAAGGAATTTGGAGTATTTAATCATTCTGTGTTAAACATAACAGATGTGTTTTTCTGTGTTGTGTGAATGTTTATAATGAGCATATATCTGTTTTTTGAAAAGAATCCAGTTATTGGTATTATTGATTTTAAGAAGCGTAGGTTTGGAATTGGACAAACCTATGTATAAATCCTGGCTCTGAAAGTGAACAGCAATGTAGCCTTAGAAAATTTACTTGAATGCTGAACCTCAGTTTGTTCATCTGAAAACTGAGGCTGTTAGTAACTATTTTATGAAATGGTTGTATTGTGTACAACCTATAAATATGTATATAAAACAGTATGGTTCATGCTAAAAGCAATCAGTGTTTATCTTCTTCTGCATTTTTATTTGTTGAGTTCTGACTGTTTTCCTAGTTTGTCATGTAAGCTAAAAGAAACCAACTCATCTCTTTGCTTACTTACCTGTAAAGTGATGGGATTTTTATCGGACATTCTAGTGCACCCTTTGCTTCTCCCAGCACTGATTCCCATCTGTGTGGCCACCTTACATTCTGTCCTGTTGTTCCATGAGTGTCTCTCCTCTCCATATTTCTTGCTCCACTCTTGTAACAGCTGTGTGTTCCAGGGGAGAACTGGGATGCAAACAGCTAATCCTTGCTAATGGTGACCTTTCCAACCTAGACCGATGAATTCCTTTTCTAATTTTTTTTTAATTTAATACAAAATGGAAATCTCTTGGTCCCTCTTGACTGTCTGAAAGACATACACAATAGGAACTCGGGTACACATTCCCATCACTTATAAAAAGAGTAACTCTGTCTTGCAGAGAGAAAATTAAGAGACAGGATTGGGAAGCTAATCCTGGGAGCATTCACATTCCTGTCCCCAGTTGTTCTGGAAGCCCAACTATATCCATGCCCTTTCCATGAGTTGGGCATGAAACCCGTTCTTGGACTCTATAAGCTGCTAAATTCCTTCCATCATCCCCCTCTCTCCTTTCTGATTTTTATTTTTTAATGAAATCATGCCAGGTTGCATTTCTTTTATTTACAACTAAACCAATACAGGTTTAGAGCACATGACTTAAGAATTCTCTCACTTAAATGTGTACTCACTTAAATGTATCCTTTAACTTGCCTCATTTACTGATTCACCTAAACATGATTTTCATGATCTCAATGAACCTTTATGAACTTGTTTTACATGCACAATTGTACAATTCACATCTTAGCCACTAAGCAATAAAATATGTTTCTCTATGTTATGTAATATGTGACATATTTTTGTCATTAGTTTTTCTAACCAGATTTGAAAATGTACGTGTGAAAGAGTCTGTCCAACTCATACAGCTCACTTAACTGATGGCAAACATCTTACATTCTGGCGCAGTGCTGGTGAAGGGACAAAAGAATTATGTCCTCTTCCTGGATTTCCACATATTCTTTATGATTTTTCTTTTCTCTTTTTAATGGCACCATACCTATTTCTAAATCTATAAAATTATTGGTTTCCACACAGAAACCCCTTTGATGATGAAGAAAACCATGTTTAAGAGGCAGCCAGATGGTTTTCCCATTTCCTATTTTGTGCATATATTTTTCATGGGATGGAGAGGGATAAGGAGAAAGGAAAAAAATAGCTATCGGGAATGTTGAACCTATCTAGTTCTAGAATCTATCATTGTTCCTTTGAAGAATTTCAACATTTGCCTTACAATTGGAGAATAAACATCAGCTGCTAGGGAAAGCTATTGAATTTCAAAATCCCTTTGAAATGTCACATTAACCTGTTTAACTTTCAGTCAGTTCTTTAAAGTATCAAACATTTCCTGATGACTCCCAGATCTAAGACTGCTGATGTTTCCCTAACTTAGAAGTTTGCTCCTTCACTCTCATACAAACTGTGTAGAATAAATCAGCACATTTGGGGCTGGGAGGAGTGTATTGCAGCTATAATCTGTGTGTACTTTCTTCAGGTTGGTTCCACTCGTGAACATTGAACAGGGTCACATGCTAAATGTCGTCAACTTGGCTAAAACAACACAGCCCTAGCCTTTTATTTAACCCTCCATTAAATTTGAATCTTTAAAGCTGTATTTGTTTCATAGGTATTGTTTATTTTGAGATGTGTAGAAATCAGGCAACCATCCATTATTTTGCTCAACGATGTCTATTGAATGTCTATTTGCTAGGCACTGGGGAAGAAAGAGTGAAAGGAAAAGATGTGCTCCTTGTTCTTGAGCTGTTAGAATATAAACTGAAACAGCTATGTAAGTTCTATTATAGGGTTAAAATTATAAAAGCGCAAAGGAATGAATAAATGAATGATCTTCCAAGCAGACCTGGATTTATTATTTGTTCTTTTAGTATGAGAGCTGCAGGAACTTTGTGCCGAATCACCATCAAAGGTTAATATCGTGAGACATAGCACCAGCCTTTCCTTGTAAGGCCATCCACAGCCTTCCTGTCTTGCACTTACTCTCATTGTCTGAGCTCCATGTACTTTGAGGTATATGTATTTCCATGAGGTATATGGGTACATGTTCACATGAAGACTAATATTCATAGACAGGGATGACCACCTAACAGTTAATTGTGAAATAATTTATCTGAACAAGCCTGTTTATCCTAGAATTAGGATTTTTTATAGTTTTGAAGCCATGGTCTTTTTTAAGAACCTAATAAAAATTAGAACCTCTCTGAAGGAAAAGGCATATACACACTAATTTTTTATAATATCAAGGTGTTATTGAAACCCTCTCATGTCTATCATGGGCTCTAGTCCAATGACTTTTCCTAGAGAAACATTTCAATTCAAGCCACCATTCCCAAATTGGATCCTGCGATGTGTCAAAGGATAGAAGCTAACAATGTCTAACTTCCAACCTCATCTCGTTCCTTTATTCCTGGATGCCTCAAGATTCAGACACTGTTTTAGAACATCCGAATTTTGGCATCAACCAACCTGATCAGTGTCCCAACAAGGCTAATCTGGACCCACATAGAAGTTTTGTGCTAGGCACAAAGAATAGAAGGGAGGAAGTGATTTCTGAGGACCTGAGTAGATCAAATATTTCACACCAATGCCATGCAATAGAAATATAATGCAAGCCACCAATTTGAGCCACATTGTAATTTTAAATTTTGAGAAGCCATATTGAGAAAGGTAAAATAAAGCAGATGAAATTTTAATAGTTCAGTCTATTTAAACTAATATATCTGATGTATTTCGACATGTAATCAGTACCAAAAATAATAACAAGATATTTTCCTTTTCTTTTTTGTACTAAGTCTTTGAAATCTGGTGTGTATTTTACACTTCTAGCACATCTCAACTTGGACTAGTGAGGTTTCAAGAACCCAATAGCTACAGGTATCGGCTATCATACTGGCACAGTTTTAAACCCAGAATAGATACAAATCTTTCTGCACAGCTGGCTTTGTTATAGCAAACATCAGTTTCTCACCTTAAAAAAATGCTCTCCCCCATAGTAGGTATCCCCTGGGCATAAATGAGCAGTTTCTTACCCTCTGTCGCACTGCATTGCACTTGGAGAAGGAGCCAAGCTGTGGCCCCCTGCGGTCATGCATTGCAGCACCCCTGACCACAGACAAGCTGCACCTCTTCATTCCGCTTCTCTAAAGGGCCAGTGGTTTGGGTGCAGCTGTAAAGCAGCCTTAAACATAATATAACCAAAGCAGATTTTTGTACCCACATCCGAAATCATGCAAACTCATACTAACATCCTCTCTAAAAATTGCTTTAGGTTGACTATACCAGGGTGACCCTTCCAACTGGCATTAAAAAGTGAAAGTATATTCTGGGCAAACCAATGCTCTTCTGGCCAGGAACAAGAAATCACAGCATATATAAAAACCAGGAATAACTCTTACAATGAATGATACTTAAAGCAAATGATTTCTGTTTTAAAAAGGGAGCAGGGAGAGAGGATTCTTCCCTCCCCATCACATCACCACACAAAAAATTATTGCTGTCTTATTCAGGTATTGCAGAGCATTTACCTGAGTAGCCTTGAAGACCAAATGCCAAAACTGTAGCTCATATGCAGCAGCTGTTTTGCAGACACACCTGTAGCATGATTCTTCAGTTAAGTTATTTCTTGTGTGCATTTCATTTTTTTAATAACAAGTTTATTGCCATTCTTGAAAAACATCCCCCCAAATTCTTCCAGGTATCATTTTTTTTTCACCTATTAAAATACTCTGTTGTGTTTTTAAATGGCATCCTTTTGATGGGTTGTAACATCATTCTTTGAGGAAAGGGCACATTGTCAAGTTTGTTAGAAACCATTTATGAGCATCTTGAATCCTTTCTCTATGTTAAAAAACCTCCATGCTAGCAGTTAATAAATGTTAATAGGAATTTTTTAAAATAGTGGCTACAGTATTACAGTGTTAATTGCATTTCTCAATGAGTAATATTTTATAGTTGGTACTTCCACAACTTGGAGAACTTTTCTGGCACTTGATAAAGAATTTGGTTTTATCAACCAAACTTGATAAAATGAAAAAGACCATTTCCTTTCTTTAATAGGTTTTAGGAAATTTGCACTTAAGAATAGGCTAAAGCAATTTGAAGTTGTATTATGGATTCATACTCAACAGGACCTCAACAGGATCAGTTGATTTCAGTGGTTCCCAATCTTTTCAAAATTGAGGATCCTGTTTGCCGTGATTTTGTTCCCTCATTATCAGCTTTCCACCACAACATGAATCTAGTATGTTTGAAAAACTATATATTTCTACCAAATATAGAGAAAATTTGTTTTTCTAGTCTATTAGAGAAAGGCATCTAGAATAACGAACTAGTTTCTTTTTAATATAAAACAACTTGTGTTGCCATGATGGAGCAATATAATTTCAGAAAGAAAGACAGTTGTATAAAATTTAAGTTAGCATTCACAGATGCATCAAAGACAGAAAATGGAAGACTTAACCACATTAAGAAGCCAAACAAGTTGGTGGGCTCTGCAGGATTGTGTCCATGTTTATTAGCTACAGATTGATAAATGTTCCCACAGTTCAGGTAAAAAATGCCCGAACCTTTAAATAAAAGACAAAGAACAAATGTAAAGTACTAAATGCTTGAGTTTAAGCTCCTTCACACCTCTCCCTGGATATCCTTTATGTCTTTTGCCATTAACATCCTTTTCAACATCTACTACTCAAATGTGGCAGTCACAAGAATGCTTCTCCTACTACAGGGAGCATAAACAACTCAGGGTCCAGGCTGCTGAACTCTGAACTTCATCCCTGTGTTTGCACCAAGCCCATACCCACCATAGGCTGCTTACCCCAATCATTGAGTGAGGTATAGAAATACTACTAATGAGGAGCCCTTTCTGGAAGACTTGGGAGTACTGTGACAGCCAACCTTGACTCAAGGACTCATAGATGGCTTTGATGAACCTTCCATCCAGCCTTCCTACCTCTGTCCTTCTCTCAGAGTCAGACTTACATTGTAATCCAATGACTCTCCCTGACTTCTTCAGCATCCTTCCTATTTCCTTTCGTGGGTGCATTTCTCTTAATAAATTCTTTGCACATTTAATTTTCTGTTGGCATCTGCTTCTGCGTGCATGAACTAATATATCAACTCAAATTCCTTTTTCAAGTCCTCAAAATGCAGAAGAAGTCTGAGGAAATGTGCCTTCATAACTTAGCCCCACCTCATCTCTTTGGCTACATCTACATCTGTCTATGCTCCAGGCACAACCAACTCATTGTGGTATCTGAGATTCTACACCTTTGAGCATGCTGTCTTCTATACCTAAAATGACTTCTGTAGTTATCAGAGAAGTTCTTCATTTTATGAGACTACATATAACTTATCTCCTTTAGTAAGCCTTCCCAGATATCTCTAAACAATATTTAGAATGTCCTGCTCTTGCACCCATACTTTACTTAGTTTTCATGATATTGGCATTTTTGAAGATCAGCCAGTTATTTTCTAGAATATGTTGTAATTTAGATTTGTCTGACGCTTTCTCATGATTATACCTAAGGTATGTATTTTCAGTCTGACTACCACACTGGCTTCTTTTCAGTGAATCTCATTAGTGTATATGGTGTCTTTTTGTCCCATTACTGGAGTTGTTCATTTTGATCACTTGATCAGCATGGTGTCTGCCAGGTCTCTCTACTTTTTGTTCCTTTGTAATTAACAAATATTTCATAGGGAGGTACTTTGAAATTGTAAAAAAATCTCGTTCTTTACTTTCACTTACTAGTTCTATTATCCACTGAGATTTTTTACCAGGATGAATTATTACTCTGCTTATTGCCAAATGGTGTTTATCTACAACCATTATCCCTTCTACACTTAATTGGTGGCCTTCTATCATAAGGAAGAATTTTCTGTTTCCCCCAACTATATAGTCATCTATTTATTTATATCAGTGGAGTGCTAGTTTATTCAATGAGTTATAACTTGTTATCATATCATTTATGTTAATGCTTCATTTGTTCTTAATTCAGCTAGGTGGAACCCTCTGAAGTTTACCTTTTTGTTCTTTTGATATGCCCTCACCCTCCCTTGACCATTTTCTTACTTCCCACTACCAATAATGTTCCAAGCTCATCATGTTCTTTCCCAGCCCCAGACCTGAATTCAGTCATTTCTTCAAGGAACACTGGTTAATTTTAGTACTTGAAATCAAGATATGAGGACTGGTTGCTTATTACTACTGGGATGCTAGTGCTACCAGGCCCTTTCAGAAAATAGCTAAGAACTGCACACACATTCACACCTATGTTTATTTCTATATCTATAATAAAAAACATTAGCTCATCCTGGTACATCCAGTTCTAATCCAGTGCTAGCTGGGTTTCTTCTAGCTTTATCTTTTTCCATATTTGTAATTCCCTTTCCAATAGTGAAAAACCTGACTCTTATTATTCTTGATATATTTAATTATCTGCTCAACCTCCCTAGATATAGCCAATCTTTTGATATTGTGGGGCCACCACCCTCTGCAAATGATCCTGCCCTGTGCTGAGTTTGCTTCCTCTGCATAAGCCTGCAGCAGCCTCTGTCAGCTCTGACTCATGGCTGTTTGATAATGGGAGAAAGGACACTAAGACATATTTCTTAAAGAAAGGAAAGAGACGACGGGGAAGGGGAAAGAATGAGACATAGCTACTAGTGTTCTTTATACTATTTTAAATACTTATTAATCTTTGTTTTTAAAAGGCTTTAGGTATAGAAGCTTCTATAAGAAATAGTACCTATTTAGAATTTAATAACACTATTCTGCTTTAATTGTGAATATATTTAAAGTTACCTGCTGTATTTTTCTTTAAGTATATATTTAAAGGAGAAAAAAGCCCCATACTTTAATTAGCTCAGTTCTTTAGCAGAAAATTCAATGAGTTTAACAAGTATACATGCTACTTGAGACGTATATACCACTTCATCTCCTTAGAGGATCCCAGTCAGTTTCTACCCCATGCCTACATATCTTTTGATTTATATTAGAGTTGGTTTTGCTTCCTATGTTAATATGTTTATGGAAGAAGTCTCTCAGAAATTAAGTAAGATTAAAATGGTAAAGATAATGTAAGGAGCATAGAAGAGCATTAAAGCTGTTGCATAACCAGTGGGAGTTTGGGCACAGTTCTTTGTTATGTGGACATCTTGGAGAGTTGGTCTCTCACCCCTTTAGAAATGTTGCTGTTGCTACAAAGGGGTTGGCCACTAATATCAGACAAACTATTGATACAAGCTCTACCCCTCTCTCCCTACTCCTTCCACAGGTACTAATTTTTGAAGTATCTAGTATATACCTACTATGTGCTATGTGCTCCAGGTCTGTAGATAAATGAGAAACAACATCTATCTCCAAAATAGATATGATCACTATAAGCTCATTCGTGGAATTGTTTACAAATCTAGTCACAAATTCTTGCTGCTACTTTATGGATAAGGTCAAAATCCACAAATCTGGTGATTTGCAAGAGGTAATTTTAGAGACACTTGAAAGAAATGAGAAAAAAAGGAAGAGTAAATAGGGAAGAGTTCCTTTATATGAATTTGCATATGGTTCTTAATAAATAAAAATTGTTTTATTACAAAATTACATCTGGCACTAGCAAAATAAAAGGGCCACCCATGTTCTACAACTTAAGTGTATTAAGCACTGAGTCAATCCAAGTGCACTGAAATAATTGTTCTTCTCACGGTAAACTCCAGCTAGAAAGACAGTTACTTTGGATTGAAACTTTTAGGATAAGAGCTAAATGGTAATGCACTCCTTCTTTTGCTCTACTGGTTTTGCCTTTATATCTTTTTATTGTCCAGCAACTGGCCAAAAATGAAGAATTCACCTTGTATTTCAGTTAACATGTACAAAGGCACAAAAATGGAACACAGAGTGATGCTGTTGACCAGTCAAGAGTTATGCCCTGACTGTCTGGACACTGTGCCCAAGGAGCTTGTGCTCTATTTAGGAAGTAAATTACACTTGAATTTTGGGAATTATTAACTTCCACATAAAAATTCCCTATCTTAGCTATTAAAATATGCCAACACTAGGTCATTGGATACCAAGCAACTTTTGCTTGGCAAAAGTTCATATACTTCTTGAGTCTGAGAAACTTAACCAATCTGGAAAGTGGAATTTGTTTTTACGGAGAGTAGGGAAATGGCAGTAGGGTCTACTTTACTTGTAAAACCTAATGAAATTGAAGACACACTACTTAAAGCCATGAATTCAGAAACAATCATTCATCAACACAATCATGAACACTGTAAATCTCTAGAATCTCCTTTCTAGCCCTTTTCCGTACTTGTCCGTGACAGTATCTGCCTCACTGGGAAATCAATGAGATAATATGTGTGTTTGGCTGTGTTTTGTGAAGCAGGGCCTAGTGCCCAAGTGTCAGGGAGCAGAATCCTCTTAAGTCTGTACAGTTAGCTGCCTGAGACATTGTATAACACACATGTCCCTGCATTTCAGTATCATTAACTATAAGCTTAAGACAATTTAATGTGACAAAACAATGTTAACCAGTCATATATAATGGTTGAATGAGGTCTGACAGGAAATTTACAACTAAGCAAAGTCATCACAGGCAGCACTGTGAGGCCCTAAAGAAAGAATGCTCATGGTTTGGAAGACTCTAAAGCTAAGGCTTGAAAGGGACCATGTTTTATAAGCTCTGCTGGAAGGTATGCTTTACCAAGAGCCACGAAGCAAGTCACTTACTGTCTCTACCTTGATTTCCTTTACAAGGCTGTCATGGGTAGAAAGATGAAACTACCTCTTTAGATGAAAATTACAAGGCAGTGGATAAGTTTTAGATATTGTAATTCATTGTGATATAATTTATTATTCTATCTACATTAAATCTGTTTCTTTTCTCTGAAAGTTTAGCTTGAGAATTTGAACTCTTTTAGAGATGTCCCAGGATCTAGCCCATACCTCTTCACAGGTGGGAAAATGTTGCCTGGCCTTTCTGCAGGGAGGAGAAAGTATTTAAGCAAAAATTCATGGGTTGACCCATGAATCAATCAACATGGTTTTCTCACTTTGATGTTCCCATAGGAATATCATGGGGGCGGGGGGGGGGGGCAGGAGAGAAGACAGAGAGTGGGATATTGATGGGAATAGTGAAGAAGCTGGCTATGTCCCTTTCCCTGTGGCCAATCTGTAGAATTCTTGAGTCATGCTATGCTAGGGAGAAGAGAAGCCTAAAATTGGATGACAGATTGCATGATGTTTTATGATGATTTTTAATATTTGAAAATGACACGGTTCTATTGATATCCAGAAGTGACCAGAAAAGCTATAGAATTCGGCTGAGAGGACAGAAAAGGAAGATCTGGTAGAATGGTTTGAGGGCAGGAGTGAAAACACAAAATAACACTGACTACTCTTTCCCTCTTAGTTCAGCTCATTTAGCTAGCAGAAGCAAGAAAGATCAGAACAGTAAACATTGCTACTCACACAATGACAAGGAGTTTAAGTGAACTTAGGAGTAGTGCTATCATTGGTTTAAATTTATTTCAATTTTACAGATCTTATTTTGCAATCCTTTTTTTTTAGTTTTTTGTTCTCTTTTAATTGGTATTTAAGTATAGTTGTCTTCATTTTTACCCCTCCACATTCCTCTGCCCCACCCACTGCCGCCTCCCACCCTTCCTTCCCCCTTTTGGCTTTGTCCATATGTCCTTTATACATGTTCCTTGATGACCCTTCCCCTTCTTTCCCCCATTATCCCCATCTCTCCTCACCTCTGGTTACTGTCCATTTGTTTTTCATTTTCATGTCTCTGATTTTATTTTGCTTGCTTGCTTGTTTGTTTGTTGATCAGGTTCCACTTATAGGCAAGATCATATGGTATTTGTCTTTCACTGCCTGGCTTATTTCACTTAGCATAATCCTCTCCAGTTCCATCCATGCTGTTGTGAAGGGTAGGAGCTCCTTCTTTCTTTCGGCTGCATAGTATTCCATAGCTGCCTTTTCCTTCCTGAAACACACCAAGCATTTCCCATGTCAGGGCCATTGCATATGTTTTACTCACCACATGTAATATTACACCTCCAGCTCTTTGCTCCCTCTCCCTTTCAGGTCTCAGCTCAAATGTCACCCCCTCAGTGGGGTCTCTCTTGCCTTCTATCAAAAGTGGCCTCTTCAGGATATTTGGCATCTCATAACCTTGCTTATATTATTGATAACATTTTTTACAATCTATAATTATTTTGTCTTTTTGTGTATTTACCTTGTTATTTTCTCTTCCTCCCACTGGATTTCAAGATCTTTGAAAAAACCTTCCAATCTTGTTTACAGCAGTGCCCAAGGTACCTACAGAGCCTGGCATGCAATAGACACTCAATAAGTGTTTGCTGAATGAATGACATAAACCATTTGTATATGGAAGTGTATGGGAAAGTTAGAGTGAACACTTGAAATAATTAAAATGAAATAATTTAATCAAACAATTAAAATTATACACACACACACACACACACACACACACATATGGCAGGAAAATGCTCTCTGTACAGGAATGGTTCCAAATTCCAGGGTTTGTTTGGAAGGAAAGCCAGGCCAGGAGCTCTGGCTGGGACAGACAGTGGCCTGGCATACTCTGTTCCCAAAGGTGATGGTCAAAGCACAGGCATGAATTCTCATTTGGCAAAGCATTTCCAGATCAAACAAACCATGCCAAACTAAAGGCCTAGGAACAAAAGCACTATCTGAATGATACCATTTTGCAGAGCACTCTGGAATGACTTCATAGGCTGATACCAGCATCTCTTGATATTTAGAGCTAACCCACCGTCAAGCCATAATTTTTCATCTTCAAATTAACCAGAGACCCAGATGGCATCCTGGATGAACTAAGATGTGTTCCTGTTCACAAAAGGCATTACCTGGCTTGGTCATAGCTGATGGCAGCCAGGTGTACTAGCCTCAGAGCTCGTTTCTTGAGTAAACTGTGCACATTCAGTTTTCCACATGGACCTGGTTCCAAGGACATGTCCAACATCTCTTGGTTGCTAATAACATCCTGGCTCACTATACACAGAACACTTCTCTTTTCATTTCCTGCTCCTGGTAGGCAGAACTTTAGCTTTTAACTTTTTTTTAGAGTAGATTGAAGGACCACAGACTTTGGATTTCCATGTGGTTCACTGCCTTTACCACTTATGGATTCTAGGGTCTTGGAAAAGTTACTCAACCTGAGTGAGCTTCACTTTCCTTCTCAATAAATGGAGATGCTATAAGCAAGTAGAATATCCTGAAAATTCCATGAGATAGTGTATATGTGAATGTGTTTGACACATAAATATTTCCTTCCTTTCTCCATCTCTTTGTTCCTTCCCACCTACTTTACATATAAAGGACAGTCTCTCTAGTTATCAGCAGAAAGAGCATTGGTGGTCAGCAACTTTTGCTTTCAAGCCATGTAGCCTTGAGTTCACATCCCAGGATTCCCTGTCCTAGCTATACAGACTGAGAAAACCCACTTGTATTTAATTGCTTTATCTGTCAAATAATCCTAATTCATAGGAGAATTGTGAGGATTACATGAATTTCTGTGCCTGATTCATGGTAAATACTCAATAAATATCAACTCACTTGGTTACCAGCCTCTACATTTACTGACTACTATAAATGTGCTGGGAAGTTTGGATGGAAGCAAACAACAAATTAGGATTAAGTAATTTTGATTATCTGACCTACAAAGAAACCTTCACTTCTTTAGACATTACCTTTGAGTTTAGTACATTCTCTCTTCAAGGCACTGGTCACATTTTGTAGTGATTCAAAGACAGGTGACTGGATAAAGAAGGTGTCACACACAAACACACACGCACACATACCCATGTGCACACACACAGGAATACTATTCAGCCATAAAAAAGATGAAATATTGCCATTTGATACAACATGGATGAATCTGGAGAACATCATGTTAAATAAAATAAGTTGAACAGAAAAAGTTAGGAACCATATAATTTCACTCATATGTGGAATATAAAACTGAAAGCAACAAACAAACAACTCAAACAAAAAAAAACCTCACAGATGCAGACAACAGTCTGGTGATTACCAGAGATAAAGAAGGGTAGGGCGAGAGCGTAGAAGGCAAGGAGGGTCAAATATATGGTGACAGAAGGAGACTTGACTTTGGGTAGTGAACACACAATGCAATATATAGAGGATATGTTATAGAACTGTACACTTGAAACCTATATAGTTTTATTAACCAATGTTGCCCCAGTAAATTTAATAAAATTTAAAAAAAAATGAGCAAAGAGAGGAATAATGTACATACATCGTGTATAGGAGGCATAATTTTGGCCCCATGACCTTTTCTCTCTCTCGACGTACCCATGAATATGTGATGTTGCATGGCAAAAGGGACTTCACAGATACAACTAAGGTTACTAATCAGTGGACCTTAAGATAGGAAGATTACATGATCCCTTTAAAACAGAAGGGGATATCTGAGATATCTAAAATATTAGAGGAGAATTCTATGTGATATTGTTGGCTTAAAGATAAAGGGGACCTTGTGACAAGGAAATGGGGACATCAGTCTTACAAACAAATAGAGCTGAATTCTGCCAACAACCAGTGAGCTTGGGAAAGGATTCTAGGGCTAATAAATATTTACTTAAGATTTATTACATGCCAAGAAAGATGGCCACACCACAACCTTGGCTCCCAAGAGGTTGGAATACCAATGCCTTGCTACTTCTTCCCAATACAAGACTCCTCTAATGAGCCATCTTTGCTCTAGAGTTCTTCATTGGCTGGGACAAGACTGTTGTGGGCTCTCTCTGCCCAATTGTTTCCTTTGCTGTTATCTTTCACAGGTGTACTCCAATAAGCTACTTACACTCCTAACTTTATCTCAGTGTCAGCTTCCCAGAAAACCCAACCAACACAGATGGCCTTCAGAGAGAAATGGAGGTGGTAGTTTCATGTATTTAATAAACATGTATGGACCATCAACAATAGTTAAGCAATATGCTAAACACCAGGTATATCAGAGAAGAAGTTAAAGATCATTTTCTCATTGTGCCTCACTAGAGGCTAATAGAAATGACATTAAACAAACAAATTACACAAAACATTGGGCCCATCAAATAATATTGAGCAGAGTGTTCAGAACTGTGATATTCAGAAAAATACAAGGGAAAAGTTGAGTGAAAGCCAGATGGGGAAGATTAAACATCAGAGTATGTTGGGTCTTAGTGAGACAATAAAACCTATTGTTTTCTATATTAATCACATTCCTCATTTAGGACTCTGAGTCTGGAAATTGTGGGATTCCTCTCACAAGTTCAGAATATGAAAGACTTGAATTGGCATCATTGTGTATAAAAAATATATGGGCAATTTTTATAAAACCAGAAATTTAATTTGAGCTAGGAGATTAGAAGAACTACTTAAAGAATGATCCCTTTGTCAAGAGCACAATGAGTCAGGGTAGGCAGTAATTGTTCTCCTGTGCTTCACACTGGTCAGACACCATCTGGAACCTTGTGTTCAATTCTGGGGTCTTTTAAAGAAAACTTTTAAGAAGGACAAAAAATTGGACTCCATAGAGTGTGTGAGAATGGAGAGAATGCCTTGGATCCATATGGCAAAATTTTTATCCAGAACCAGACTCAAGTGAGTCATTATATCCATCTTTAAATAAAGGACTGTACTGTGTAATTAAAAACAAAACAAAACCTCAGATCAATTGGTTCTGTTTTCTCTTAAGGGTAGAAATAGGAACAATGCATAGAAATAATACAGAAGTAGATTACAGGTTAGTGTAAAAAAGAAAACAGAAAAGTTTAATTTCTGAAGCCTACAAGTATCCATCAATTAAATGAGCTCATTCAGGAGGCAGTGAGCCCTCTATGCTTGAAGGAAGCGGAGCTCATGTAGGAAGACTTCCTGCAAGTGATATTTTGATCCTGGGTTTCAGAGATTGGAAAATATACGGATATAAAGTGTCCAGAGGAACCTGTAAAAGAATTTTGTATCATTCAAGGTTCATGTGAGACAGGAGGAGAGAGGGCAGGGCTAAACTGGAGCTACATGTTCTGCCACTCTATATTCAAATACAGATTTTCCATAACCACTATGCCAGTGCTCAATGGTAAAACAAGAAGCCCCAGACAAGTTCCTCCACAGAGACGCTAACTTACACTTAACAAAAATATACAGTTCAAAGGGTTTATGAGAAATTGATCTTCCAGTTAAGAAATCACAGTACCCCAGGCAAGTACAAAGCCAAGAACACAAGCATTTAAATGGGTAAGAAAAACCATTGCGTTTCACCCATGATTGCCCTTTTCCCAAGCTGGCAATGCTCAGTGTGATTGGAAAAAAATGCCTACTCACCATTTCTCCTTACAGAGGAAAACAGAAATGTGTAATCTTTTTTTTTTTAAAAAAAAAAAAAACACCCAAACCCACATTCCTAGAACCTCACACGAGATGATTTTTTAAAAGATTTTATTTATTTATTTTTAGAGAGGGAAGAGGGGGAGATAGAGAGAGAGAGGAACATCAATGTGCAGTTGCTGGGGGTCATGGCCTGCAACCCAGGCATGTACCCTGACTGGGAATCGAACCTGTGACACTTTGGTTTGCAGACCGTGCTCAATCCACTGAGCTACGCCAGCCAGGGCAAAATGTGTAATCTTTATCCAACATTTTGGCTTTCAGGGGATCTGCCTGAGGGACTGATTATGTCTCATCCAATTCTTAGTGCTGACAGGGAACCTATAACATGTATTTGGATATTACCCAAATGATCTACAAATTCAGTACAACTTCTTTCAAAAGTCTAATGGGGATTTTTGAAAAAAAAAAAAAAAAAAGTATCCTACAATTCATATGGAACCTCAAATGACCCCAAATAGCCAAAGCAATCTTGAGAAAGAACAAAACTGGAAGCCACCTACTTCCTGATTTCAAAACATATAACAAAGTTATAATAACCCAAACAGCATGTTTCTGGCATAAAAACAGACATAATGACAAATGAAACAGAATAGAGAGCCCAAAAATATACCCTAATGTATATGGTCAAATGATCTTCAATAAGTGTATGAAGTCTACACAATGGGGATAGTCTTTTCAACAAATGGTGTTGGGAAAACTAAATATCCACTTCCAAAATAATAAAGTTGAACCCTTAACATGTATAAAAATTAACTCAAAATGAACTGAGTTAATTTTGGATTGAGTTAATGGAACACTTTGCTATAGATTGTGTCCCCCAAAAATTCATTATGTTGAACTGCAATCCTCAATGTGATGATATTTGGAGGTGGGGCCTTTGGAAGATGATTAGGTCATGAGGGTGAAATCCTCTGAATACAATTAATGCCTTATTAATGAAACCGTGGAGCACTTCTTTTCCCCTTCTATCCTTGTATGGACACAGTGAAAAGGCGGCCCTCCATGGGCCGGGAACTGGCCTTCACCAGACACTGAATCTGCCAGCACCTTGATCTTAGACTTCCCAGCCTCCAGAAAGGTGAGAAATAAGTGTCTGTTGTTTACAAACCACCCAGTCTCTGGTATTCTGTTATAGTAGCCCAAACAGACTAAGAAATTGGTACTGAGCTGTGGGATGCTGCTTTAACAAACACCTAAAAATGTGGAAGTAGTTTTGGAACTGGTTGATGGGTAAAGGCTGGAAGAGTTTTGAAGTACATGCTAGAAAAAGCTTACAGACCATTAAGGGTGATTCTGGTGAGAGCTCAGAAAGAAAAAAGGAAAGCTATACAGAAATCCTCAATCTTTTTAGAGAATACCTAAATCATCCTGAACAGAATGTTAGTAGAAATATGGACAATAATAGCCATTCTGATGAGTTCTCCAGCGGAAATGAAGAACATGTTATTAGAAACTGGAGGAAAGGTCATCCTTATTATAAAGTGGCAAAAACTTGGCTGAATTGTGTTCTTGTTTTAATGTTTTGTGGAAGGTGGAACTTTTAAGCAATGAAATAAAATATTTAGCTGAAGCTATTTTAAAGGGAAGTTTCGAAGGTGTGGCTTGGTACCTCCTGACTGCTTTTAGTAAAATATGAGAAGAGAAAAGTGACTTAAAGACAGAGTTGTTAAGTAAAAAGGAAGTGGAACTTAAAGATTTAGAAAATTCTCCCTGGCTGGCATAGCTCAGTGGATTGAGTGTGGACTGGGAACCAAAGTGTCCCAGGTTCGATTCCCAGCCAGGGTACACGCCTGGGTTGCAGGCCATAACCCCCAGCAACTGCACATTGATGTTTCTCTCTCTCTCTGTCTATCTCCCTCCCTTCCCCTCTAAAAATAAACAAATAAAATCTTAAAAAAAAACAAAAAACAAATAAAAATCATATATATTTAAAAAAAAAGAAAATTCTCAGCCTATCCACATTGCCAAAAATGAAACATTAAGAGTGTGGCCAAGCAATAGTTTACTGAGATAAGTATAGACCAGCCATCTCAACAGAAGCCAGGAGCGATTCTCTAATATCTTGGAAAAATGACCCCACAGTCAATTCCAGCAGATCATCAGATCAGCTTCTCCCATCACAGACCTAGAGTAAGGCTGGAGAAAGAGCTGCTTCAGAGGAGAAACTTCTGTCACCTGCAGGCTCTTGAAACTTGCCACCTGGTGCTGCCTCACAGAGGGTTCTTTCCCCAGTGCCCCCTGTGTCTCTTGGCCACCCCAGGTGCCATTCTGCTGGCCCCTGGGCCAGCAGTAGATCTTGCAGGCAGCAGATTTTGGCAGCATGTGTGTGGTGCTGTCTCTGCCACCTCGAAGTACAAGAGTCCAGGGCTGTGCCAAGGTTTCAAAGGATGGAACTGCCTTAAACCTTGGATTTTCAACTCTAACCTAAGAGGAAAATTAGGGCGGGTCCCAGCAGAGAGCTACCACCCCCGAGGACCTCCTATGGACACCCCCACCGGGCCCAAAAAGCAGAGCAGTAAGTCAAAGGTTATTCTTCAGCCTAAGATCTAGTGGAATTTGCCCTGTTAGGTTTTGGACTGACTCAAGGCCTGGCACTTCCTTCTTCTTTCCTATTTCTCCCTGTTGAAATGGGAATAATATTCTATGCTTGTTCCACCATTGTATTTTGGAAGTATATAACGTGCTTAGTTTCACAGGTTCAGAGTTGGAGAGAAATTTGCATCAAGAAGAATCTTACTTTGGGTCTCACCCATTTCTGCTTTAGATGATATTTACATTAGACATTGGATTTTAGGCTTTTGAGTTGATGCTGGAGTAAAGTAAGACTTTTGAGACTGCTCAGTTGGGATGACTATATTTTGCATGTGAGAAGGACATGGATTTGGGGGACTGATGGTAGGATGCTATAGATTCAATGTTTGTATCCCTACAAAATTCTTGTAGAAACACTTAATGACATTGGAGTTGGCATGATTCATTTGATATGAAACCAAAGTTCAGACAACAAAATGAAAATTAGACAAATGGGACTATATCTAATCTAGAAACTTCTGTGCCAGAAGGAAACAATCAACAGAATAAAAAGGCAATCTACAGAATGGGAGAAAATATTTGGTAAGAGATTAATATCCAGAGTATATTTTAAATAAACCCCTATACCTCAACAACAAAAACCCAAAAATCTAATTTAAAACAATTGCCATAGGACTTGAATAGATGTTCCTCCAAAGAAGATGTGCAAATGGCCAACAAGCTCACTCAACATCACTGATCTCCAGAAATGCCAATCCAGCCCTTAATGAGATATCACCTCATAGTCATTAGGATGGCCACTACCAAACCAAATCACCAAACCAAACAACCCTGTCCCCCACCACACACAAAGAAAAACTGAAGGTAACAAGGGTTGAGGAAGATGTAGAGAAATTGGAACCTTTGCTCACATTTGATAGGAATGTAAAATGATGCTTGGAAAACAGTGTACAGAAAACAGTAATTTTTGGAAATAATTTTGGAAATTTCAAAAAATTTAAAATAGAATTACAATACGATCCAGAAATCCCACTTCTGGGGTTATTCAAGGGGGCACCTCAAAAAAACAGAATTATCCTCTGGAGGGTAGGCTTGTTTTCCAGGCTTCCCCCACTAGGTGAGTGTCCTAGGAACCCATTGGTATGAGAGTACCAGCTGGCATTTTTGTGAGAGGCTGCGTTCAGCTTCAATGAATTTGTTTTTTGATAACTCAGTGTGTTTGCCCACTTTGTGATGGGTGGTTTACAAGCACACAAGCCCATACTGCGCTGAGTGTTCAGCAGTTTTTGACCAAAAATGGCATGACCCTGTGCCCACATTCCCTATTCACCCAGTCTCACCTAAGCGGCTTTTTTGTTGTTGTTTCCTGGGATGGAAAAAGTCCTCAAAGGGAAACATGTTGCCAATGTGGAAGAGGTGAAACAAAAACGGCAGAAGCACTAAAAGGCATCAAAATCAACAAGTTCAAAAACTGTTTTGAGCAGTGGAAAAAACGTCTTAACAGGTATATTGCATCAAGTGGAGAGTATTTTGCAGGTGACTGAAGTTTAAACATATAAGAATAAATACACAATTTTTATGAATAAATTCTGTTTTAGGGGAGCTCTTCTCTCATATACCTGGGCATATATTTAAAGAAAATGAAAATAGGATCTTGAAAAGGCACAACCACATTCACTGCAGCATTATTTTTAAAAGTTCCAAGAGGTGGATATCACCTTAATGTCCACTGACAGATGAATTGATAAAGACAATGTGGTATATACATAAAATTGACACTCATTCTTAAAAAAGAAGAAAATCTTGTCATGTACTACAACATGGACCAACCTTGAGGAAATTATTCTTAGTGAAATAAGCCAGTCACAAAAAGCCAAATACTACATGACTACACATATACGAAGTATCTAACATAACCAAAGTCTTTGATACAAAAAGCAGAATGGCAGTTGTCAAAGACTGGGGTGAGGGGGAAAGGGTGAGTTGTTCAGTGCATATAGAATTTTAGTTTTTCAAGGTGAAAAAATTCTAGGGATCTATTTTACAGCAATGTGCATAGAGCTAACAGTATAGTAATACACACTCAAAATGATTAAGATGGTAAATTTTATGCTATATATGTTTTGCACCTCCCCCAAATGACAGCAAAACAAAACATATTTGGTGGGTAAATATGGCTCTCAAGATCATGAGTTTGTTACCTCTGGACTATAGAAGAAACGGAGAGGAAAGAGACAGAAAATTAGCTTTTATTGAGCACCTACCAAGGTCCAGGAAGCACACTAAGCATTTACTAAATATGTTCTTACTCAGTTGTAACAACAATCTTGTAATATAAACATGTTTTATTTCCACTTTACAGATGAGAAAACAGAAAAATTGCGAGGTTAGAAGACATTCCTAAGATCACCTATTTAATTAGCCAAAGTCAGGATTTGAACATGAGATAGACTCCAGAGCTGGTATTTTTCCCACTGCTCCAGGGAACAGAGAAAACATCTCAGGAAGAGATACATATTCCATAGAAAGTCGCAGTCGTAAAGATTAATTAGCAGTATGGAATTTCCTAAGACAAGTATATATGTTCCTCAGAGACTTAGTTGGAGCATGGTAAGTTGTAAACTGGACAGCCCACTTCAAAGGAACCTGATTCCGAACACTGGCTCTGGGTTTGAGTCCCAGTTCTGCCACTTAAAGCTTTGTGTCCTTGAAATGCTCTCTTATCTTCTCTATTATGTGAAAGCTTATTATACCTTAAATGGCCTTGAGAACCAGCTGAGGATGTTATTAAAAAGCATATTCAAAGGCCTCACCCACTGGCACTTTAACTCAGTGAACTCAGTTGAATCTAGTGATCCAGGGGGCCTATTTTTGAGAGTCTTCGTTGAAATCAGCCTCCAGTTCATTAACTTAGCATACAAACCCTTCATGGCTTGGCTCTGGCTATGTCTCCAGTCATACTTTTTTACTTTCCTAACCCAAGATTAAGTCTCTAGCACTAGAGCTTCGCTTTTAGCTTAGGCTGTTCTGTTTTTTTCTTGAACACCTTTCTTTGTTCTTTCTCACTCAGCCCCCTTCTGTGACGTTTACCTGCCTAATTCTGCCCAATTGTATTAGCTATCTGTTGCTACATAACAAACTACCCCCAAACCTAGTAGCTTTAAGCAGTGATTACCATGTGTTATTATTGTTCAAGGTGTCTGCATCAGGAATTTGGAAGTGGGTTAGTTGGGCAGTTCCACCTTGGCGTCTTTGAAACGTTGCTGTCAGGTGCCAGCTGGAGAAGCCATGTAAAGGCTTAATTGCACTGAAGGATCTGTTTCCAAAATGGCACAATTACATGGTTGGCAAGTTGGAGTTGGCTTTTTGCAGGTGGCCTTTCTACACAGGCCTCTCTTCTGGGTTCCTGTGAGTTTTTGCAACACGGGGGCTGGGTTTCCTTCAAGCAAGTGATCCAAGAGACCAAGGCTGAGGCTGTAAGACCTTTTACGATCTAACCTTGGAAGTGACACACCGTAATTTCTCTGGTCCTCTCTTGGTCATGCAGGTCTGCCCTGGTTTTCTGTGGGGAGATGACACATGAATGCAAACAAAAGATGGCAGAGGCCATGTGTTATTCCTCTGGGAAGCCTTCCTTGAATTTCTTTCCGAAGTTCAATAACTGCCCCTCCTTCTACTTCTGTGTGTGTATACATGCAGAATGTGTACATTATATGTATATGCACACATATATAATATAGATATATTCCATATATCTATATGTGTGCATGTATATACATACACATACGAAGCATGTGTCCATTTTAAGTGTATACATTATGTTATAATTCCTGTTGATGTGTCTGCCTGCCATTCAGCTGAGCACTTTATGGACAGGGATCTGCCTTATTATCATAGTACCTCATGTTTTGATCAGAGATTAATGAAGGAAGTGGGAAAGGAAGAAGACAAGGAGGTGAGGGAAAGAGCAATTGTGAGCAATTAGATTTGGTTGTCACAGGCTCTATGGCACAGAAGAATTCCATTTCTGTTAATTAGCAGATGCTTAACAGAAAAACATCTTCTTAGGGGCAGTTGGGAAAGAGCAGGAAGAGTTAGAAATGCTTTCATCCACAAAACACAAATGTTAAGGAATGTGTGTGAATTATTGTATTTATACATCTCTGACAAACATGTTCAGTCCTAATGGATCTGATTTTCTTTTCTGTTCTCTTTTTGATATTTTACTGACAAACTTTGGCTCACAAACAAGGGAGATGGAAATTATAAAAAGGAGTGTGGTCTTTGAGATGGCAGAGGACAAAAGTTCTCAACACTAAAAAATTCCTAGAATGTTTCATGGATTCTTTTCAGTTCTAATCTTCCAATGCTGGGAGGTCCACATGGACTAAATATATTAGTTTCTTTTTCTTATAACAAGATTCTCCACTGAAAGAGAGTTGCACATATAAAGATATTAATGATGTGTCATCTTTTTAATGATACCATTGTTGCTTTGTACTGGAAGTAGCTTCTTTGGCTTTTCCAACAAAATTCTTACATTGATTTCCTATCATCATTAGTTTGTGCTGGTCTCTCCCCAGAAGTATAAAAGAGTCTTGTATTACTTATTTTTATATACACATCATACTACCTGATACAAAATATATGTACCTTAAGTATAAGCTGAATGAGTTAGATCGTTTATTCAAAACCATCCTATTTAAGATTTTACCTTGGCAGATTCCTTCCCGCCAAACATATCACATAGAAAGAGTGAGGTGATTCTTATTTATCAGTTATAGTTACAAAAAGTATATAAGGAAATCAATGTGAGAGAGTTATCCACATGTATATGCAGCATTCTCTGACACCTTCTGGCAGTCATCCTCTGCCCACAATTCCCTCCTTCTTCAGAAGAGACCTGATTCTGCCTTGAGAATTTGGGGACCTAAGATTTCTTATTTTTTGAGATTTGTGTCAGGTGAAGCACAAGCCTAACTCTGATCTTCAGGAAATGCCAGCCAGCGAACTTTCACTGAGCATTTCCTAGGTGTCACACACTGTGTAAAGGCACAAGGATAGCAAGTGAATCAATACCGTGTCTGTCTTCTAAGAGGAAGTACATGAGTTCCTCTCTACTGCCTGGGACTGAACAGATGTTATTGCAGTGGTCATGGCGGTGTGTTGGCCTGATTGCCCATACCTCCTGTTTTAGGACTGAGGCACTAACTCCCCTAAGTACTGCATGCTGGCTGCTGATGGCTCATGGTTAAAGCCCCTTAGGAGGTTGGACCATTTTGAAGGGACAGGCCTCGCCCATTGTTTTGTCTGCTAGTCAATATGGAGAAATAAAAGTCTGCCCCGGCCCTCATTTGAGATAGCTCTGAGGGCCACGCCTGCTGCAGAGCTCACGGTCAGATCGGTTGGCCTCTGTTGTGACTGCTTTGCAGTCTGACTTCTCCTGGGGCCCCATTCTCTTTCCTTCAGTCCCTCCTATGTGTTGCCCTTGAGAGTATGTACTTTCCAAGAACTCTCAATGTCTGCTTCTGGGTGAACGTGATCTGTAAGAGCCTCTACATCTAGGGTACTGTGTCGGATCACCCATGAAAACTATGTCAACGTTATGCTTCATTTCAAAGTTTATATATTTTACAGAAGGGAACTAGCTGTAGTCAAGAGTTTTGAGTAACATGAAGCATAACCTAAATAAACAATAAAAATCTAATTTACTTGTTTTATTACTTCTCACAAGTGTGAGAAAATCAGAAAGTTTACTTCTGAAACTCAGAAGTAAAATTTCAGATTGAAGATATAGTCAGTACTAGAATGCTGGTGTAAGTGTGGATCATTTTCAAGGCATTAGAACTCAAAAGATGTCATTCTTTTGCCTATAGCAGCTACAATAAGAAAGGGAAAATGAAACTCTAATTTCACCTCTCTAAAGAAAACTTAAGTGAAGCAATGTGTACAGATTTCAAGAGGTTTTTAAAAATCATGTATCTTAATAGCACACATATAGAAATATTAATTAGCTATTTTTTGTAATATCTAATTCTACACTATAGTAGTGACAGATATTCACCAAGTGGTTAATACAAGGTTACCTACTTTATTTGTTGTATACTTTACTCCTCTAATACAGAATGCCATATATTAAGGCATAAAATCTTCCTAATCACTTGAAAACATCAAAATGCATCTACTCATTCATAACAAAATGCCAAAATTAAAATTTAAACATTTACATATAATTTGCACAAGCATTGGGCTATGTAAACTAAAGGGAGGTGAAAGTCATCCCCAAAGTCTTTTTCTAAACTTATCTTTGGTTGACACGATCAGGAAAACGAGAGACTGCCATGTGTTCTTAAACTATTTGGCAAGGTGACACCTGAAGCCATGAGGTAAATATTTCTAGTGCAGTATGGAGTGTAAAATGTGCATGAACTTTTAAGGTGAACATGAGACTTCAAAGAAATCCCTACAATGAACTAGTTTTCCTAATCTTAGATTAGTCTTTTTTCTTTTCCTTCTCACATTCTTTGTACTCACATTGACAGTAGAGTTTGAGAAAGATTGCTATGCATATTTGCCTCAGGATTATAGATTTGGCCTTTGGCTTAGAGATGACTACAACTTATTACGCCATTATTTTCCGATAACCTACTATGTGTAGCTTTGTATAAAGCATGTTTCCTCTTCTCTGCAACAGTCCTGTACCATATAAGGCAGCTTCCTTTCACTTCAGTAATCCAAGCTCCACTTTAAGCCTCCACGTTTTTAAGCCTTTAAGAAAGTGTGACTGCACTCAAGAGTCATCTACATGGAGGGGAACTATGACGTTTCAGACTGACCTTCAACTCAGAGGTGAGCCATGGTGAGTGCTGAGGTCCACTTCCTTGGATAAACAGCAAGCTGCCTTCCCCTAATTAGGCATCTTTCCAGGTGCTCCCTGGGCAAACAAAGGAGATCTGATGGGATAAGGTGAGAAATAGTTTGAAAACCAACTTGAAATAGTCAGTGGAGTCTGAGTTTCTCCCACCCACCACCCCTGTTTAGGTCCAAAGGTTACATATTTTTCTGACATTTCTGCATTCAGCTTCCTCGCTCAGCAGGCTTTACAGAACCCGAGGGGTTTACATTACCCAGATGAGTGTGGATGAAATCAAAGTTCCATCCACTGTTGTGGGTGGGCTTGGGCAAGGGAATGAAAATGTTTGCTAAATATGGATGGATCATGTAATGCTTACTAACCACAACAACGTGTTTTCAGAACACTAAATTTGGAAAGACAAGCATTTCCCCCCGAACCAGCTTCACTCACCATTGAATTGGACAGAATTGAAAACACTTGAGAGCGGTGACTTATTTGAAATCTTTTTAACTGCAAGATTTCCATTGGACCAGGGGGAGCAATAATTAGTGCGTGTGAACAGCTGTCAAGAGGATGTCATTATCGATCTCTGTTTTAAAAATAGCCAACAAGTTTTCATTACAGCAAACAATAGATTCTTATTTGGTGTAATACCCCTCGTTCTACCCCCAATAAATGACATGCCCAGAGGTGTGTGTTTTCTTTTTAATTTTGACAAAAATCTACTTATTTCAAGTAGATGTGAGACTGACATATTTGTGGTTTCAATTTAATGAAATGCATAAGTTAGGGAATCAGTTATTTTCATTAGTATTATTATTATTTGCCTGGAAGAAGAATTAGGTGACTATGGTTTTCTGCCTAAGAATATCTGCCTGGGATGATCCTTTTGGAGACCTTTACCTGTAGACCTCCCTTGAGAAATAATACCTTCACCTATTTTTTTAGTTAATTATCTATAGCTCAGAATTTTTTAAATCATTTTCATTTTTCCAGATTTAGAGGAAAGAACTTCCTGGTCTTCTCTCATGTTTTATCTTATATGTTTTTTACTTTTGTTGACCATACTGTTTTTATCTCTGCTCTTTTATGAGTAATCATCTAATGATGGCCTTCTCATTTGTTTAACATCATTTGCTAATCTTTGACTTTGCGATGAGGATTGTAAACAGCAGCCCCAGTGAGACCCCATACGAGGCAGACAGTGCCACAGTTGGGTATAAATAGATGAAAGCTTTCAGAGTGCACTGCAGACCTGCACTTGACCCATGCTAAGTCCCAAAGGGAAGCTCTCATTTGGCTTTGATGAACATCTCAACCCTCATTTTGGCTGGCTAAAAGAGACTAAAATAAAACCCTGCTCCCTTGTCATTCATACACTTTTATAGTAAGATCCTTTAGGGAAAGTTCAGAGAAGTTACTGCTATAACAATTTTATCTTTCAATATGTTTCAATGTCTCTATGAAAAAAATATAATTTTAAACAAAGAAGTAAAGCTCCACATTGCTGTATTAATTGACCCATTTCTTTCCTACTTAGTGAATGTGAAATAAAAATGTATAACTTGCACCTAAGGCAAAGCATCCGCTTTGCATGAAGCTTTCCAAAGCCAACCCAAGGCTGCTTTGGTAGTTTCCAGAGCTTCTACAAAATATGCCAGCTTTCAGTTCAACAAACTTGGCCAACAGACATTTCCCCTCTCCTCTGGTCATTATTTTAGGGAATGTCACTATTATCTAATAGCTACCTAAGCAAGAACCTGGAATACCATACATTTAGCCTCTTTCCTTTCCCTCACCAGCAGCATGTCAATTCAATCCATGGATTCTGCATTTTCTTCCCTCAACCTAGATTGCTGAATCAGCCACTTAACTGGTCCCCTTCTTGTCATTCAGCCTTGTTTCTCTCTCCTTCCTTTTTTTCTCTGCAGCCAGAGAGATTACTAATCAAATATAAATATTATGCACACACCTCCTCCCAATTTATAGTCCTCAGTGCTCCTCTGATTTCAAGATAAAGTCCAAATCTTTAAATGTCATTCAAGACTTTCCCAGATCTATACTCTAATTACTACCTCTCCATTCTCATCTCTCACTATCACTTCCCCCCCATCTTTCAATCTGGGGAAAATTACTTGGAGTTCCCCAAATATGCCTCTTGCCTCTGGGTCTGTGCACCTGTTGCTTCTTCTGCCTAAAACATTCCTCTAGTTCATTGCCTGGCTACCTCTGATTCATTGCTTAAGTGTCTATTTAAATATTACCTTCTCCAAGAAGCCTGAGATTGGGTTAGAAGTGTCACTTCTGTGCTCCTGAAGCTCTGGAGTTCAGTCAACAGTACTTGCACACTGCTTCACCAAACTCCTCTCACTCACCCACTATCCCATTGATGAGATTGTATCTTATTCATCTCTCTATGTCCAACACCTGGCACAGGGCCTGGAACAACAGGCTCAATGAATGTTTGTTAGGTGGCTGGATGAATGAATGAACAAACGCATGAACACTGACTCTTGCTATTTTTTGCTGCTTCTTTTGAAGCTGCTTTCAGGCACTGTGACCTTTGGATGTAAACCTTCCATGTATCTACTCTCCTGTGGCAATGTTGGAGGGCAATCATGCAGCTTGTGTGTAGTTTTCCAGAAGAGCAGGGATAAGGCTTTAAGTAGACCATCAATAGGAAAGAAACAAATGGTAGTCTTAGTAGAGCATGACAGCTAGAAGAGCAAATACTGACACAGAGTAGGTATCCAATGAGTAAATGGAAGTAAATAAAATAATGAGATAAAAATGAAGGCTAATGTTTGTGATGCTGGTTGACATCGTATTTGGTTTGTTGTTGTTGTTAACAAGCCAGACAACATTTTTAGGTATTTCCCTGAGCTGCTCTAATGTACATCTTATTCCAGCCCCTACTAGATAATCCACCTACTAGATCATAATTTTAAAGAGGTCAACCTACTAGATAAAGTCAGAATTTTAAAGAGGTTAGTGACTGTTTTTGATTTATTGCTCACCTAGATATTGTTTCACCTGTAGAAAGAGAAAAAAAAGGAAAATCAAGCCCCTGGATTCCATTGGTCCCTCTAATTTAGTCTTCTTGCAGGAACAGATACACAATTTATGTTTCATCTTATATAGTGACCTGAAAAGTTTATGAGATGACTTATTGTGCCCCAGTTCCCTGACATTCCTTTTGGTGCTCCAATGGTTATCTTCATTGCTTCAAAATTCAATGCATTATGTTACCAATCAGAGCCTAACTAGAAAAGCATAAACCACTTTATGACTTTTCATCAGAGTGAATTTAACCCATAGAAGGTATGCTAAGGTAATTCAAAATTAAACAGCAGGAAATATCACTACCATCAGTGGTAGTGGTGGAAAGATGAAATATATAGTGGAGTTAATGCACAGGAGGACATCAGATGGAGGATGGAACTAAGACAAACCTGTCAAGCAATGAAACCATGATCCAGAGCTGTAGAAGAGAAGGAACTGCCAAGAATAGGCCTAGAGGAGAAAGGCGGGAGGAGAAGTCCCTGGCTTCTCTCTCCCACCCTGTTAAATCCCCTGGCAGTGTCTTACTTCAGTCAAAACTCAGCTAGAAGTCATTTGATCTGGGAACTTGGGAAACACAGACTTCAGGGCTCAGTCCCCGCCCCCAAAGAAGGCTAAGCTGAAGAAGAACAAGTGATGCAGCACCTATAGGTATATTGATTGTTTCCAAAATGTAAAGCATCTTCTCAAAGGTTCTGTGTAGTTTCAACTATCTGATGCCACGTCCCAGTGGCTCCACAAATCCAATCATTTACTTTTAATCCTTGTGAATATCATAAAACCATCTGGCAGAGACCATTGGAAACTAGAAAAATCTTTTAAAAATAGAAATTACCTAACGCAGCCCTTGCTCATATCATTGTGGATTTTTATGCATTTAATAGAAACATGCCAATAATATGACTTCTGAAATGTTCTCTTTTCCAAGTTCATGAGCTTCAGAAAGCTTATCTTCCTGCTAGAACTGTTGTAGTAGGTTCTTAATCTGAAAATACATCATGTTGTGAAAGCTATTTGAAACTCGCATTGCTGTAGGACTAACTGGAAAAGATTCCTTAAGATTCAGAAAATCAAGAAAACCCAAGAGGAACTTAAATGCTTGAATCCTTATCTCTGCATTTGTGGATCATGTCATTGTATACTCCAGAAAATGAATAAGTGTTGAAGTGGATGGAGTGTGTGATTAAATCCCCGAGTGGGGTGAGTATGACATAATAATGCTTGACAAGTGCTTGAAGAGTTTAAATAGCAAGCAAGGAAGAAAATGGTTTCCTGCCACATAAGGAGTTAGAACTTGAAGTACCAGAATGGAATTGGCAAATGGAAACATTTGAATGACTTTCTAGAAATATTTCCTAATGGAGTCATAAATTAGGACACTGGAATTGGTTTTCCAGAGGGAAGTGATTGGAGCAGAGGTTTTTGAAGTAAACAAAAGAAAAGGCATCTGAGAAATACACCACGGGGAATACACCTAAGGAGTCAGCTATTATTAACTCTCTTCTTTAGTTCCAGCACTAGAAATAGCAATGCTATATCTGCACAGTGCTAGTCAATGAAGTATATATACATATACTTCATCTTATTAAATCCTCAGGTAAGAACTAAGATTCGGAGAGTTTAAAAATTGCTTGTTCACAGGGCAAATGGGTGTTAGAGCTGAGTGTCCAACCCAGGGTCTCATTCAGTCTTCAGTGCCCTGTCTACCACAGTACAGAGCTTTGGGGTCAGGAAGAGCCACTCACAGCAAATAGAAGCTATGGTTGATACTGGAGGAGTTCCATATCCTTAGAGCTGATGTAGGCTTATGTACAAGACAAGGGAAATACCATCCCTTTCTAAACATTAGGAAACTGTAACAGCCAGAGTTCATGGTTTTAGAGAAAATACAGTCTGAGAAGAAAAAGGTTCATTATAGAGCCTGATGTAGCTTATGGACTGTACCAGAATACCAAGTAGTCCTGCTACTATAAAATTCGTGGGGTCCAGGACAGGAGTACATGTAGAGACCCACATATTATGGGCAAATACTTCAAAGTTAAACAATTTCAAACTGTTGAATGAAATATGTGCTATGTTCACACCTTGCATAATGTACATACAAAATGACCTGGAGGGTCAAGACCAACTTTTGAAGTCTCAGACTCCTTCGGGTTCCTCGACAAAGCATGGTGTCCTGGGGAAAGCATGGCTCTAACTCCCAACCCAGGTTCCCAGCCCTTCTCTTCCCCATTCTGGCCCCATTCTGTGCTTCCAGTTACCCTCATCTGCATGTCCAAGTTCTATCCATGTCCCCTGGCTATGAGCTTCCCTGTAGTCACCCTCAGACCTAAAGGTATCCACACTGATGGCATAGTGATCAAGAGAATAGCTCCATAGACCCTGGAAGCCAGTGCAGCCTTATTTAAGGAAAAGATTTGCCTCCATGGTTCCAGGGTGCATTCTGGGGCTAGAGGTCCAGTTAGGTATGTTCCATCAGCCCCACATACTCCTCACTCAGTATGAAGGTGCGTGGCCAGAGGACAGCCAGAGAAAGAGCCTCTGAAGTGCTGGCCTCAGATTTGGAGCCCTTCTTGCCTGCATCTCGATGTAGAAGCAAGCCTAGGTTCTGCATGATCCGGAACAATGCAGCCTGATGAGTGGCATGGCCATGCCGAAGGACTCTTTAAGGGTAGCCCCACTGCCAGAGGCACGTGCTGTTCTGTACCTGAAATGCCAGGTACTGGCATTTAGAACCTTCCTCACAGCTGCCACAGGAGACCAAAAGCTTCTGCAAATGTGCTTGCCTGGGGTTCTAATCTCTCCTTGTAAGGCTACCATCTCACGGTGCTGATTTTTGCATTTCCAGTCTTGGGCAGGGAGAACCTAAATCAGTGTGGAAACTTAGCTGCAAGTGTAGTTTGGTCTTTACAGCTTTTATTACTCAGGAAAACAGAAGCAGATTGAAATGAGTGACCACGGGAGATCAAACCTCTATGCAACGTCTTTGAATAAAACCACTTATTGAGATACAAATAGAAACAACTTGAATTCATATTGCTTATTTATGGTAAAACCACCATTATGGATTTATTGGTAATGACTATTTGGAGCACTCTGCTAGAAAGGATTCTGAGGCTTTCTCTGAACTCAGTGATAAAAAAGCACTTTTCCTGATTTTCAGTATCTGCCATGGTTACGGGAGCGACCGGGGTCATGAAGCCCATGCCATTTTTGGAAGCAGGACTGTGTTTTAGACGTATGTAAGTAGGCACTGAGTAAGGTTTTGTTAAATAAACGAATGAACTATAAGTAAGTGAATTATAGCTACAACCTTAGGCAGGAATTAAAGTGATTCTGAGTTTTATTTTTACCTTATGATTCTAATCCATTTAGCTATATCTGTTACCACAGTAAGTTAGAGAAGAAAATAGATCTAATAAAAGATGGATCAAAAAAAGGTGACATTTCTATCAATTAAAGAAGCAGAAGAGGTTTCTCATTGAACTGAAGGAAAGAAAAATGATCCGTGTCGGATACAGAGTCAGGATTCCCTTGACCCTTTCCCATTTTCTCCAGCGTTAGTTAAGGTAATACTGCCTGCTGTCACAAACAAACCCCCAAATGTCGGCGGCTTACCAGTGGTAAGAATTTGTTCTCTTTTCCACAGTTATCTGATGCATGAGCCTCTCCTCAGTGGGGGAGGGTGGCTCAGGCTGCTGAAGGCTTTAACTTCAAACAGGAGCTGCAAAGTTGCCCTGGGCATGAAGAAAGTGGCTAGCCTTTTAATCACTTTTAATTCAAGTGACAGACATCACTTCTGTTCATATTTCCTAGGTGAGAACTAGTCAACTGGCCCCACCTGGATGCAAGGGCAAGGCTGAGACATATACTGTCTGTCTGGGCAGCTGCTTCCCACAACAGCTCTAGATTAGTTCTACTCAAAGTATGGTCGATGGACCAGCAACATCAGCATGACCCGGGAACATGTTACAACTGTACATTCTTGGGTCCCACACAGGATTACTGAATTAGAGCCACTGGGGTGGGGGAGGAAGTGGCTCAGAAAGCTGTGTTGTAATGAACTCTTGGCAGGATTCTTAAGTGGCTTCTCTGAAAACCCTGGGCCTTGTCATTTCTGTGACTGCCAGTAGTGACTGCGTGCCATCATGCCAGTACAGTGGAACCTCGTTCTCCAACTTCAGTCTGTTCCAAAAGCAATTTGTCCAAAAGCCAAAGCACACCTGAGAGACATGTGATTGATCATACAGGTATCAGCATAGAAGGGGTATCAGGTCAGTTTTGTTCAATAACCAAGACATTTTTTTCTGTGAACAACTTCATGGAGAACCAAATTGTTCAAGATGGGAGCCATTTGAGAACTGAGGTTTGACTGTATTTGAAGCCCCTCCCTGAAGGCAGGTTATACTTCCTACTCCCTTAAGAGTCAGGCTTCATCGTGTGACTTACATTGGACAACCAAATGGGGGAAGAAATGTGAACAATGGAAAAATGAGTCACCAGAACCGGAGCCAACATGAGCCAGCATATGCACGCTCTCCTGCTTTGCTGATTTCTCTTTCCTTCGGTCACTGTGAACTGCAACAACCAGTTACAGCTACCCTGCAAGCCTAGACCTTGGAATGAGGAGAGCAGGCAACATAGAGCAGAGCCCCAGTTGGCCTGCAGTGGGCATGCATAATAGCTCAAGAGAGAAAGACACCTTTGTTGTTTTAAGTTTTGACATTTGGGGTTGTTTCACACGACAGCATTATTCTGACCGATATTTCTCCTTTCCTCCAACCTGTAACCCTGACTTTGACTTTTATGAATGGCTTTGAAAAGCTTATTTCCAGGGATTATTTCCTCCTTGGCACTCTGCTAAAAATGTTGGCATCTTACCCACAAGCAGATTTTTCTATACTTAATCTTTACTTTCTTTTAGTCTTTTTTATTCTTACTTTAAGTGTTGACGGTGTCTCAAAGCCTTGACCATTTTTACAACAGATTTCTTCTCTCAAGTTTGCTCTGTTTTTGGTGACCCTGATTTTCCCACTGTCATCACACAAAATATCGCTCAGGTAGGTTCTTGCTCCATCTTCTAAGTCCCAGTCACTTTACTGGTTTTTCTCCTCTAGGTTTTTCCAAGAGTTTGGTTCTATTGTTTGACATTCATTTGTTTTCTTGAGAATTTGGCTCAAGGAATTCAAAGATAAATCAAATCACAAAAACTCAGACTGTTAGAAGGATGTCTTTTTAAGTGGTCTGCTAAAATCAGGTTTAAACTTGATCAGCACATACACTAAGATATATTAATATGATTGGCCGAGTCATCCAGAGTCGTATATTTGGGGCTGAGGACTGTGTGATTTTATTTGGGGGGGGGGTGATAGCAATCTCTCTAACTAATTTTGTTAACCTGAAGGCAGTATTAACATAATGACTTTGAATTTCCTGAGCATGACTTCCTGGTCAGTGATGAGTAGGAGGGGCGGGTGGCTTGACTTCAAACCGGGACATAACCAATGTTCAGTAAAACGTCAGCTGTCTATCTAGAACATTAAGGAAATGTGTTGTTCTGGTAACAAAGTTCATATGTGTAAAAATAGGTTATTTAAACTATTTTTGGTGAACATCTTTGAAAAAATATATATATGTCCCTGTTTTATTAAATAGAACATTCTAATTTGATCTTGTCTTGATGACTCAGTCATAAATTATTCTAAAGGGCTGTAATAGAGCCTGTTGAGTGCAGGGCTCTGTGTTTGAACCTCTGGGGATCCAGTGTGGAGTTCTGGAATTAACTTTTCAGAGTTTTTCTGTCTTCATCAACTCTCAGGCTGCCAGCTGTCTCTTTTTGATGCTGCTGGTCCGCCTCCCTGGTGACCTGCTTCCTTGAACTGGGAAACTTAGACAATCATGCTCATTAGAGTTGTGCCTAAAATATAAGTAAATCAATTCCAAATGTGAGTCCAAGGGACATTCTATGTGAATAAAGTGCATGTGTTTCATTATGTCACCTTTGCCTGCCCTGCTGCCCGTCCGTCCTTCCTTCCTTCCTTCCTTCCTTTCTTCCCTTCTCCTTCCTTCCTCTTTGTCTCAGGAAAGTAAGATTGCTTCATTACTGAGGTAGATGTCATAGCTATATGGGGTTAATGGAAAACCTAGCCATAATGCTTTTCAATTTTAAGACCCCTTTATGCTGTTCAGAATGTTCTCCCTACTGGCATTTGCATCTGTCATTTTGGTATAGAGACAGTACTGTATCATTTGGTAGTCATAGTAGCTATAAAGCTGGCATAAGCTAACCTTGCTAATAACTTAGCACTAATTTAATCTGACAGAGAAGAAGTAAATATGTCTGGACTGTTGCTTGTTGCATTCTTTCTAAACACTTGCACTATCTTTTCTCTAGGCTGCATGGTCTGGTGAAAAAGACCTAAAATCATTAACTCTTGCTTTGTCTACAGGTACTCAAGGCCTTTCTCTCCCATTTGGCTCTCTGCATGGAGGACAACCTGGGGTAAAAGTATAGATTTGGTACCTATGTACGATAAAAAAGGTGGTGGGAATGTGAAGAATAGCATAAAACAATGCAAGACTTAGAACTTTTTAGACTTATCCCTTCTGAAAAACATTAACAAGGGCTCTTCAAAGCTGCATCTTTCTTGTTGGTTACAGGACCCTTTATTCTGTGAGCACCTGGTTTGTTAAAACATGTGTGATGGTGAAGGACTTGACCCTGCACACCTGTGCCTCCCCTGGGTTTGCTTGGTGCTGGAAAAAAATGATTTGTCCACACACAGAAGAGGAGATGTGCCTCTTTCAAGTCTTCCACTGACACATGTGGAAGGTATGATTTATCACATAAGATCAAGACCTTTATGTGTCTGCGATTACACTAAACATTCCAGGCCTCCTTTGCGCGTCTTCTCCTCTGCATAGAGCTACAACCTGTGGCTGTACTGCAGGGATGCGGGAGAGCAGAAAACAGATGTTTACATTTACTGTAGTAGTGGTGGAGGGTTATAGCCAACTTGTCAGAGCTATAAAAGCTGGGCATGGACTTTCAGAAACCAATGGAGGCTGCCTGGCTGGGATGGAGCATGAGCTGCCATGCAGAGCATGAAAAGAAACCACCATTAAATGAAAACCAGTCAGTGTTTCCACATGACAGCATTCTCGCTGGTACTTGGCTTCTGGGGCTGTCTTCTGGGCCCTAGGCCCTAAGAGAAGACTGAGGAGCAGATGGCTGCAGGAACAATCAAACCCACTGGGTCTGTCTCATGGAGCAGGAAAAACAAAAGTTTGTTTTCCTTCCTTCCTTCCATCCATCCATCCATCCATCCATTCACCCATTCATTCCCATATAGAAAGCAGAGTAATTTTCCAAAATGCACCTCTGGTCATGTGACTCTCCTCTTAAATCCTTTCCTTGCCTTTTCATCAGGGAGAAGTCCAGACTCCTGAATGTGGCCTCCCTGGTCATGCATAATGGGGCTCTGCCTACTTCTCTGGTGATAGTTCAACCCCTCTTCCATCACTTTATATACTCTATACTCCCCTCACACAAACTTCTCAGTAACTTGAAAGAAGATGGATGCTTGTTAGTGCCTCTGGTGCTTTGAGAAAGCTTTTTTTCCCCCCTTTTCCTCTCTAGGCCTTGCTTCTGGTACTATTGGGTCCCAGTACTGAGTGCTCTCGTAGCACCCTCTGACCTCCATTCAGGGCCCAGGAGTAAGTGTTACTGTCTTTAACACATCCATCTTCCCACTACATTCTAAGCTCCTTAAGGACATAGATGACACCTAAAATACCTAGCATAGAGTCTGACACTTAACATGAATTTGGCAAATAGTTGTATAAAAACATATGACCAAGATTGACAATGTAGTTTAAAATTGGGAGGTTTTGGTCAAGCTATTTGTATATGTACTCCAGCACCACCAGTTATGAAATGTATGATTTTGGACAATTTACTCCACTGGTCTGGGCCTTGGATTTCTTATTGTTAAATAGGAATAATAGTAGATAATTCTTAGGATGTGGTTAAATGAGGTGACATGTGTCAGGCATATAGACTAGTATCTAGCACACAGAGTACACTTAGTTATATATGATTACAATTAAGTATCTTTTACATACTCAAGACTCTGGACTTAAGCCTGCGGTAGAATACAAAATTGTATAATATAAAAGTCACTACAGGGACTGGCTTAACTTCTCTAAACCTTACAGATCCTCTATGAGACAAGCTGAGAACCAACACAGGGTATCTGGGAGATACCCTGGGGTGTCTGGGAGAACACCCGGGACAAACCTGGCCTCAGGGCTCAGGACCACATTCTCCATGCCGCCCTGGCACGATCTTTCAAACAAGCCCAACTCCTCCCCATTCCTGAGCTCACATCACTGTTAGTGTTCCTGTCTTGTTCCCTTGTGTCTTTATTTCTCTTTTCAGGACCCTGGTGCTTCTGAGAATGAGGTCTATTGCATTTGTCACCAACAGACCCCTTCTTGTATCCTGATGACCAGAGTCCTATTTTTAAAGCCCAGGCCCCATTGGGGCCATGCTATCTCTTTGATGCTGACCACCTATTCACATTACCTTGGTCTGGAATTCTCATCACCACATTCTTCCTGCCCAAGTCTTTAGCCCCCTCTGACACTGCCTGCCTACCCAGACTGCATGGTTCTACCTCTTCTGATTTCTGGAATGCAGATGGATCTGCCTCCTGTTGCTTACCTGACCCTATTTTGTGTAATAAGTCCTTCAATCCGAAACTCTTCTCTCAGTTGTATCTTGCCACCAGCCAAACTCCTGTTTAGAGAGTCCTGCCCTCAAAAAACTAGAGTATCTTAATGCATGTCCTTAAATGACAGTTAAAGAAGGTTGAAAGTCAGAGGTGCCTTGGAACACCAGTGCAAGTTATCTCCTTATAAAAAATACTTTAAAGGAAATAGGGGAAGGAAGCCACTTATGTCTCTATACTGACACTCCAGGAAACAGCCTAACAATTTATTGGACAACAGAGAGACTGTGTCTCCACAGGGTGCCCATCATAGTATTCTTGACTCTCTCCCAGCCCTTATTAGGAATGGAGAAATTCTTCCATTAACACCAGAGTACATAACTATGGGTATGGGAAAGACTCCAACTTTCCACTCCAAAACTTGGCGTCCATTTCATGGAGAATGTCCTTTTGTGCCATCCAACAGATTGTAATTGGGATGATCAAATTCTTAGTCAAACCCTATAGTCTGATGTGGACAAAATAAGTGGTTTGGATAGTGATTGAAAATGGAAAAGACTAAAGACACTGAGCTGGAAAAGAAAACTCACTACTGTTTCATTTCTTTGTTACATAGTCTTCATGATGTTGTAGTAGTTTAATCAAAGTTGGGCAGATCTCTTTCTTTTTAAGGAATTAAGTATAAGGGCCAATAATTAATGATATAAGTATTCAACTGACCAGAAATGACCATTTATGTTTGTTATTCTTTTCTTTCTTTGGAAATGCCTTGGAGGGGAGAAAGTGTTTCTTCTTCAATGTTGATCCTTAAAGGCAAAAGGGGAAAATCTCTTTAGGGAGCGATGTGGCAGTTTGGTTTCCATGACACACAAAAATAAGAAAAGACTGTAGTGTTAAATCAAAGTTTAAGTTCCTCTACCATTTTCTGACTGATTGATCTTTCTTTTGCTGAACTTCATCCATAAAAAGGAAGGAATGGTATCGATCTCAGAATGTTGCTGTGAGGATTAATTCATGGAATGCATATGAAGGATCTAGCCAGTGACTAGTACTTATAGGGACATAATTAATGAATTCTCAGCTGTTCTTGCTAATTAGGGTCAGGGCTCATGGAAACAAGTGCATCTGGGAAGAATGCTTTACAGCATGGCCATATGTAAACAGGAGTTGGTGAAATATTCTTTCTCAGCAGCAACTCCCAGAGCTCGTCCCCTGGTTCATTTTGGGAACTTCCTTTCCCTCTGTTTTCTGCCTTCTGCCTCCAGATATGCAAAGGTCATTCTTATCTGTGTAAATAACCAAACTGCCTTTATATCAACAATGCAAAAACTGATATCCATTTAATTTTTCTCAAATTCCATCCTGTTGATTTCTTCCTGAACACGTGAAGAAATTGTCATTTTCTTACTAACATACCAAAGTTGAAAGTCTTCTTACCCCCTCCTTAAAGTCCTTCTCTTGGTTTTTTGTCATTGGTACTATCATCCTCTTACTCATTTATTCATTCACTTATCCTTTTATTCATTTTTCTCATTCATTCATTCAATATATATTATATCTATATATTTTGTGTGCCAAACCTCAGCTATCATGAGAGAGTTAATAAGTCTCCCAGTAAGAGAGGCAGAATAAGGTAGCGTTTAAAAGGAGCTGCTCTGAATTCAAAGACAGACCTTTGTTTTAACCCAGACTCTGCTGTGTCCTAGCTGGCCGACAGTGTGCAGGTCACTTCAAGCTCCCTAGACCTCAGTTCCTCACCAACGAAATGGGGGCCATATCAGTTCCTACTTTTCAGGGCGGTTGTAAAGAGTAAACAAGACAATGAGTGAAGGTAAAGTTCTGAGTACACTGCCTGATGTGTAACAAGATGTTAGCTTTTGTGATGGTAATGATGGGGATTTTTAATGAGCTAGTTCTTCATGCAGGTTAGAATTTAGCAGGGGTATCACCTAAATTCCCAAAGAACCATTCAAGACTTGACAGCAGATTAGGGACTAAGTGGTGATCTCCTTTGATGCCTTATTTTTCACACTTCCCCATCCACAGCCAGACCACGAGACTAGTCAGTTTCTCCTTTGCTTATGTTTCATAGCTCCATCTTTCATTCTGTAATCCCACTCAGAATCCCCAATCCATCCTAAATGTGATTTTTATTGAAGTGTTACCTAATTACCAAGTATAATTAAACTAGACTGATTTCTGAGGAATGGATGGTCTCCTTGGGCATCATCCTGCAGTGCAGGGGCTGAGCTGGGCTGTCATAGAATAATCACATCTCTGACCGCGGCTGCATTCAGTGACTCAGACATGGACTTGTGGAATTCTTCTATTGGTAGTAGTCTCTCTGCTATCCCTTTTATCTAATTGTAAATTTAAAGATCTCCACCTGGCTGAATTTGATGGATATCATTAAAATATTAGTCTGTTAACCAGGGAATATTATTCAAACTTGCCTTAATGAAACTTCTTCAAAAGTAACTTTTAATGCCGATATGGCAAACAGCTTCCGTCTCGCGTGCTGTCTGTGTTAATTAGCTCTTTCTGTGTAATATGCCCCTAAACTTAGTGGCCATTATGTTTCATGGGTCTATAAGTTGGCTGAGGGGTTCTGCTGGTCTGTGCCAGGCTTGGCTCCTTTTGGCTGGGCTCTTTCAGGCGTGTGCAGTTGGTTGGCAAGTTGACTGTGATGGTTCGATTTGCTGTAGGTTCAGATGGAACAACTTGGCTCTCCCCTACTCTTATCTGTGTAAATATGCCTCTCCTTCCCTCTGGGAGGCTCTGCCAGGCACGTTCTAACGGCAGTGTCAAGGATCAACAAAGAAAAGGCAGAAATGCACAAGAACATCTTCAAATCTCTGCTGGTGTCAGATTTTTTCCCATTGGCAAAAACAAGTCACATAATCAAGGCCAGACTTAAAGTGAGAAAATGTGACCAAAAAACATGGGTATAGGAAGGCATGAAAACCTAGAGCTATAAACTCAAGTTTTCTGGCCACAGTTATTAATATGTTGCCACATGAACAACATATTCACTCCCATCCCAGGACTCTCCCAGATCTCAAGTCCTGGCATCGTGCTTGAAGCCTAGTATGTCGGGGTCTGTATCAGGTCCGCATGAGGCTCCTGTTGATCCTAAAGGTTTCATTCATTCTATACATGCCCACCATACAGTGATGAAGTGAGAACACAATAGCTAATATAAAAACATGCCTATTTGGAAAGGGGAAGAATAGGAAGTACATAGCAGTGACTGGTCCATAAGCAATTATGAACCAGTTACAGGCAGATGCTGCCAGTTTCCCCTACCCTGGGGTTGGGGAGTATTCTTTGATCAGATGCTCTGCTCTGAGAATGGCTCCTAGCCCCCTGTTCTCCATGACTCTTGGCTTGGCCCTCTGGCTTGTCATTTCTTCTCTACCCTCCTTGACTGCTTCTCAGGAGGGTATTAGGAAACAACTTCTGCCTACAGAGAATTGGGGGCACAAAGCTTTTTCTACAATTTTGAGATATTTTTTTCTACAGTCTCAATTTCTTTTAGTTCATACTGACAGAACATTGCCAGTCCAGCTGAATTAAAAACATTGTGGATTTCCTTTGAATATGACGTGATTCTACTCTATGAGCTAAAAGCTACACCTTTAATAGCATTGTAAGCCTTTTTGTATAGCAGAGAAGTTCTACTAGACTTTGCTTTAATTTTTTGCAGGTCTTCACAAAGGACCTTCTAGCCACAGCTGTGATTTGATCTTTTGTCCTCAAGCTGTATTTTATTTTGAGAGGTTTTCTGCTCTCTAGACAGGCTAGAGATGAAAAACAGTTTTATGTTCCCTGACAGAAAATCATGAACTCTCTATATTTCCTCTGTGTTCTGCTAATAAACTAGCTAATTTTTTCTTTAGAACATCTGCTTCTTTTAAATTTTTTTTAATTATAGTTTACATTCAATATTACTTTGTATTAGTTTCAGGTGTACACCATAGTGGTTGGACAATCACATACTTTACAAAGCATCCCCCCTGATATTTCCAGACCCAGCTGGCACCGTACGTAGTTATTACAATATCACTCACTATATTTCCTATGCTGCACATTACATCCCTACCACTGTTTTGTAACTGCCAATCTCCTTCTTATAAGTTTATCATACACAGCCAGTAAGGGTCAGTCAGCAGTTTAAACATTTTGCCTGGAAATCTCATTGCTCATATCCAAAAGTTCATGACAACATTTTCTATCTTCTTAGTTGAACATGTGACAATTTTACCAATTGTTTCACCATTATACAAAATGCATCACCAGGTTTCTAGTCTCCTTACCCACTTGCTCTCATTCCAGCTTCTGTTGACTGGTCTGGCCAATAGCCAGTCACATACCATGTGTTTTAGTTGTGACAGGAGCTGAGTGCAGGACCAAGTTCTTTGTCCATTTGCTGGTGTGTATCACAAACCATTCCAACACTTGGTGGCCTGGGAGAACCACTGTGTACTCTTTCTCACGAGTCTGTGGATCGGTAGATTTCGCAGACTTGGGCTAAACTCAGTGCACTGAGGCCCTTCTTTCTGGGATCCAGACTGGCCTTGCTTGGAAAATCTCAGCCCTTCTCCCTATATTTCTTATGAGGGAGGCCCAAAAACCCAGAATTTATCTATAAAAAATTGTGTATTTATTCTGACATGCTTCAACTTCAGCCACCTTCAAAGTAGTCTCCATTTGATGCAATACACCTATTGAAATGTTTTTTCCACTGCTCACATCCATTTTTCAACTTGTCTGTTTTGATGCCTTGTAGTGCTTCTGTCACTTTTTTCCACCTCTTCCACAGCAGCACATTGTTTCCCTTTGAGGACTTTTTTTCATCAAGGGAAACAAGCAAAAAAAGTTGCTGGGGGAAAAAATTGGCTGAGTAGGGAGGGTAGAACACAGGGTCATGCTGTTTTTGGTCAAAAACTGCTAAATACTCAGCATGGTATGGCAGGTGCCATCATAAATCACCCATCATGAAATGGGCAAATGTGTTGAATCTTCGAAAACAAATTTGCTGAAGCTAAACACAGCCTCTCGCAACAGCACCAGCTGGTGTGCTGATACGGATGGGTTCCTAGAACACTAACCTAGTGGGGGAAGCCTGTACTACAAGGGGCCTGCCCTCCAAAAGATAATGCAGTTTTTATTGCCCCCCCCCCCATATACTTAGATTTTTAAAGCCATTTTTATTGTTATTTTATTACAGTTGTCCCCTTTGCCCTCCTCTGCCCATCCCATCACCCCCCAGGGTTCCCAGTCAGTTCCCACATTGTTTTGAACTGCCTGCATGAAATACTATGTTTCAAAACATTCAGAGGCTGCACATAGGCTCAAAAAAAGGTGCTGTGTTGATTAGTAATTTCAGAAATGGGGAATAGAAATAGAGGGGGCACATTTGTCATGTCCTCACCATTTCTCTCTTGGGCCCTGAGGTCATCCAGGGTTAGATAACATTTCATTTATATATATCCACCTACTGTGGCATCTGATGATTATTAGGTGTCTATAAATATTTTGGAGAGTAGCTGAGTAGATAAATGGACAGAGAAGATGCTCCCATAGGGACACAACATGGACTGAATCTTCAGGCAGGTGTTCTCCCACCTGTTCAGATGTTTGTCTTTCCAGTTCTTAAAATCCACCCTGTAGAACACTCATCTTGTTACACCTTTTCTCCACTACTGGGTAGGCAGATTGGTCTTTTCCCCTGTTATTTCAACAGATGAATGTTCTCTTATTTGCATGATAAAATTAGTTTCTATTTACAGCTTTCCTTAAACCCTCCTCCTTGGTCAGCTTAGTCAGAAATAATCTCATTCTCGTACTCAGTGTTCTTGTTACTATGTACTAAGTACTCGTTTCTCCCACTACAAGAATGAATCATTTAGATCTCTGACATTCGGCTAGATGAAAGTAGCTAGAGATCATGGCCTACGTGTAATTTGTCTAAATATTCTTCATAGTATCCAGGCCAGTTGCTTCCAAATGGCACGTTTAGTAAATTTTATGAATAAGTAGTGAATTAATGAACAAATGTATACCACACAAGGGCAGAAAATTTATCTTATTTATCCTTAGCCATTATATCAGTGCCTGGTACATGGTAGCTAATTAATAAATATTTATTGAATTAAAGATGAATGAGTAAATGAATTAATGAATGAATTAAAAATAAGCAAATCTGGAGAAGTTCCACTCTACATTACATTAGGGAATTCTTTTGTGATTAGTTTTAATAGTAATTTCTTAAAACATCCCAGGAACTAAAATTCTATTATTATCCCAGTTCTCATTCTTGCTCAAAGACCTTTTACCAGGCAGTGGGAATGAGAAATGGTGCACTGTGCTCACCGGGAGATTCATTTTCAAAGGGAAATATTTCAGAATTCCTAACAAGACAAGTAGGATGTTGGAGTCTTTTCAGGCCAAGTGGGGTCGGTCTTGTCCATCCAGGCAGAAGGACCAGCACCTGTATCCTCAATAGAGTAACCTGGTAGATATCAAAATCCTTCCTTTGGTCCCCAAACCTTTCTTTCTGCTGAAACATATCCCCTACCCCCAAGAGGTTCAGGGTTCAAGGAAGTGGTTGTCAGACTTAACTGACTGACTGAATCTCACTTTTTGTTCTTCGATCATTCTAATTTAGTTAGCCCAGGAAACTGTTTTATTAATTACCTCACTCCCATGATTCTGACATTGGTGGCCTGTAGACCACACTTTAAGAGACACTAATTGTGTGTGTACAAATGTATCTGTGTGTGTTTGTGTGTGTGCAGAATGCAAAAACACAAAAACCTATCATCAGTGGCTGAGATGGATGCCTGGATGTCTGCGTAGGATACCCAGTGGGGACAGGAGAAAGGAAGTTGTCATCTTTACTAGAAGTGTCTGGGCTCTTGCCTTACTAGGAGTCTTGGCTGGGTGCGCATTTTCTCTTTTGCAATAATTTGTAACATTTTAGGATCCTGTGGAGGGAACAACTGAAGTCCTAAAAGGGCTAAGGCGTGCATGGAGTTTGGAATTTTGTTAAGGCTACCTGTTTCCTAGGAAATCCCAGGAGAGTGCCCATCATGTGTTATATGTTTCTGAGAATCCTCCCAATAACCTTGGTGTTAGCAAAAATAATAAAAGCTTACTATGCTGGGCATGTCCCCAGGATGTGAACAGCAGACATGATGGGGTTACACGGGATGGATCTACCCTGTGAAACTGCAGGACTCTCGTTCCCAAGCCAAGCAGTTGATATACTTAGAATAACTGGTTTTTGTCTATTAGGATATCATATCTGATCATGTGCCTGAACTTCAGCTTAATGGTGCAGAGCTTTACTTACAGCTCCACAGTTGTCTTCCCTCATTGTCCGTGTGGGTGGGACTAATGGGAAGCAGAGGAGAAAAGGCGCTCCATTGAGTACTCAATTATCCTACTAACATCACATAGCCTTGGGTTGTTGGATGTGTGCTTTATAAGCACTATTAAGTTTGATCTCTTTTACTCCTCTGCAATTATCTGCTGGAATTTTATAGGACTGTGGACATACCAAGAGGAGGGATTTAATCGTTAAGTACTTTCAGCCTAATTGGTTCTCAATTGGAAGAGAAGCCTTGGGTTTGGAAACTTGCCACGTGTTAGCAGAGCATGTCGGTTCATTGCCCACCTGTGGAGCTGACAGATACAAGAGACGTTCTGACTTGGCACCATTTTTGGCATGTGGTTTGTGTCTTCAGGCCTGGTGCTAGCGCTCTGTATTTGTCTCCTGTGCCTATGTCGGGCGGATATGGAGGCTTCACCAAGTGTCTTAGATAGCCAGCTTAAGACTCTGACGGTGGGGAGAGCATGGAGTGCCATTGCTATTGCCCATGGAAAACCAGTCCTGGGTGACTGAATTACGTGTAATCAATCTAGTTTTCAACATTTATTTCATTGTGTCTTTGACACATACCCAGTGAAACTGGTGAGCCTGTTATTTGTATTGCTAAGTACAAAACCCCCTTGTGAGGAAGAAACTGAGGTCCAGAGAGGGAGAAATGATTAAATAAAGTGTGTATCCTTATGATAGCTAGTTGCACACGCATTACAATGATGATTTTGAATATCATTGTACAATTATGAAAATTTACTCATAATGGGTTGTTAGATAATAATATCTCTGGCATATAATTTCTTACCAGAGTAGAAAGTCAACAAAATAATTCCCACAAATCTCAATAAGAGTTAAGTGAAAAGATTCTGGGAGGACACTGGTCTGGTTTAAAGAAGTTAGGTAATCTTTTCAAAGTTATACTTAAGTGTTACATGGTTCTGAAAAAACGTTACTTCATCTATGAAGACTATTTTTTAATTTATAAAATGAAGTAATTCATAGTACTTACTCCACAGAGTTGTTGCAGGTATTTAACATTTTAATGTATCTAAAATGCTACATTCTTTGCCTGGTACATAATAAAAGCTCAATAAACAACATTCTTAAGTTCCCAGATAAATACAGACTCACACAGGCACACAAACACACTTTTAAAACCTTCTCACAATTTCAGCCTTGGTAATCAGTGTTTTTCTTCTCCTACAGCCTCCTGCCATTAATGCTAAGCTGTGAGGAGCAGGAAGGTAGCTTCTGGAATTGCACAGTCTGGTATGATGGCTGCTGCCCATACTCGAGTGGCCACTGAGCACTTGAGATATGGCCAGCTCAAAACAAGAGGCTCTTTATGTGTGAAATCCATACTGGAATTCAAAGACTAGGGCAAATAGATTTTGAAGAGTATGGCAAAAAGAACATAAAGTATGTCAGTAGTTTTTCATACTGTTTACATGCTGAAAATATAGCTCTGATATATTAAGCTAAATATGTTATGAAATAAATGAACTCATTGTGCCCTTTTGGTGAAGGCAACTATACAGACCTTCTGTGACAACTCTGAATGGAATACTCTTCCCAAAACAATTGGGTTTGAAGCTGCTCTTCTGCTTTGTAGTCCTGTACTTTCAGTGACATAGGACTGACATTTCTGTTCAGATTCCAACGCCCCCTTAAACTCACCATGTCCTAAACCATATTTTCATTTTCTTTATGACCATGTCCTGTGTCTGACCTTGCTCTGTCCTTTTCCCACAGCCCTCACGACTTCACCTCCACTTGCCAAACCACTTCAATGCTTTCATCTGGAGGCTTTTCTGTGACTTGACTCCTTTCCATCCATTCTGCTTCCCCAATCCAGATTCAATCTGCTAAAATATCATTTATTGTTTAAAAAATTATATCATCTTTCTTCTTGAAAACTTTCAATGACATCCATTTGCCCATAGGATGACTCATACCATTTAGTTTGGCATTATTTTGGTTTTCTCCTTAATTTCTTGGTCTAGCTTTCTATTCTAGAAAATCCTAACTATTCTCTGTCTTTCACACACAACTTCTGGGAATGGTAGAAATACTCTAAGGAGCTTCATATACAGGAAAAGAAGTAAATTTTGCAAGTTGGTAAGGGAGAGGGGAGGAAGAGATTTCATTTTTGGACACATAGAAGTTGATATGCTTTTTAGATAAGTTAAAATTTCCTTGTCAGTAGCTTATAAGAGGACATGAGGTTCTCATTCTAATGGGAATTGAGATGGGGAAAAATATAAAAAAAGAGAATGGTGATGTTATTTGACAATATTCCCAGATATGAGCTTCTCGTTGTACTACAAAGATGTACTGACTATAGGGTGATGATGCTTCAGAGTCACACTTATCTGGGCATTTGTTCTGGCCTATTTTTCCAGGACAGAAGGAGGTTTTGAGGTCCACCTCCAAAGGGCGCATTCCCTGTAAGGTTACTGAGATAAATGGGACTCCCCATGGCTTTAGATAGTATTGCCCAGGCCTTGAATTTATTGACTTCTTTATAATTTCCAAATACTTTAATGGTCATTAGCTCATGAAATCATCTCAACTCTATGAGCTGGACATACAGTAGACAAAATGGCAAACATTATTGCCATTTTGAAGAAAAGTGGAATATAGAATTTATCTTACTTACTGAAGGACACAAAGCTACTCTTTGATATTAGTCTCCATTGCTTTGCACTTGCAACTAGCAAAAATCACTCATCATCTGAACTGTCCAGTCTTGACCCATAAAGAAGTACATGCTGCCTGGTTTATCTCTAAGAATTAGTTTTTTTACTTGCAGAGGTGAGCTTCCCTAGGAAATCCATGGCAAAGTTTTCATTATGTACACTATTCGATTATTATTTACATTGGTTTTGGTTGAGGGAAAAATAATATCCTGCTAATTCTTACTTTACAATTCAAAGAAGTTTGACATATGCAGTAATCCAACCTTCATTTCTAAATGTTTATTTTTTATTATAAAAGTAATGAATGTTCATTATAGTAATATTGGAAAATGCATAAATATGAAAGGTAGGATTTATTTTTATTTTTTTGTATAATTTGCACATAGTTAAATGCAGAGATCTTAAGTGTGCAGTTTGATTAGCTTTGAAAAGTGTTCCTACCTGTATCACCCACACTCTAGTCAGGATGTGAAAGATTTCATAACCCAGGGAGCTCCCTAATATCGCTTTAATGTCTCTCCACATGACCCCTCTTCCCCACCCCAGGCAACAACCATTCTGATTTCTATCAGGAAGGCAGAATTAAAAAACAAAACAAAACTCAAATCCTACCCCTCACAGACAATCACTGCTGAGCCTATCAGCCGCTGTTGACACCACTGAGCATTTCCTTTCTAATACCCCGCACCTTAGCTTGACTTCTTAGACCTGGCACTCTCTCATTTCTCTCACCTGACTCGTTGCTACGTCTCTGTCTCCTTTGCTTGGTTCTCATCTTCCTAATCTCGAATTGAGCAGGACAGCACTTGGCTCTCTTTTCGTCCCTAGCTGCACCCTCTTCCTAGTGGTCTCATCAAATCTCATGGTTTTCAGTGCCATTTCTAAGGAGATAATCCCCAAGTTTTCATAGCCCTGACCTCTCCCTTGAACTTGAGTTTTATATCCAACCGTCTAAAACATTCTCACATGAATTTCTAACCAGCCTCTCAAAGGTAACATACACTAAATCTAAGTTTTCATTAGCACTTTCCAATCTCCTTAGTGTCTTCATCTCAGAAAATGGCAACTCCACTTGCTTGAGCCAAAAGGCTGGAGGGCATTCTTAACTCCACTCTTTCTTTTATACCTTATAGCAAATCCTTTAGGGAATCCTGTCAGCTCTGCTTCAGAGTGCATAAGAGAATCTGACAGATTCTTACCACTGCCCACACTAACACCTGAATTCAATCCACTTTCATCATTTCATTGTTGCCCTGGACTCATGCAGTAATTTCATCCGTGGTGGACCCATCACCCTGCAACCTGTTCTCCACGTAGCAAACATACACAATCTTTTAAAATATAAAATTTTTCTCTCACACTGCAATCATTCTATTTAATTTTGTTTTGCTTTTTTTCCTTTCAATACCATGATAAAAATTTTTTTAATGTTATTAACACTTTATTAACATAATTTTCAATGGCTTTATTTTATTATATAAGGATATATGTGATGATTTACTTACCCATTCCCTTATTTTATTTTAATTATTAACAATGCTGCAAGGAACATCTTGGTACACCGTTACCCTTCCCCCACAGTTACAATCCTGGATTGGTAGCCAGGAATTACAAGGTTAAAGGGTATAAATATGTTGAGGCTGCAGCTACATATTGTCAAGTTGCTTTTCAAAAGGAATAAAGCAATGTATACTCCCACCAGTAGTACTAACAATAAAGAGATATTTTTTTCCTAAATAGGTTGACTTTTACTAACAACTTTATTGCAGTTGTAAATAAAATATCTATATAAAGTGACTTATATTCATTGGAGTTTAACAAAATAACCCATGTAAATCTGTTCAGAGTTTATCTATTACTAATTGTAAGTCAGTGCAGAGAGTCCTGCTTTCCTACATGCCCACGGACTTGGGATGCCCTGTAGTGACATCATCTAGGTGGTGAACCTTGGAAACAGAAAGACATGGGTTTGATTAATGGCCTAATTACTTAGTAACCATGAATTTGGACAAGCTGCTTAACATCTTTGCATCTTAATGTTCTCATCTATAAAATAGGTATAATGAAATCTGCCTTTTAGAGATGAAAGGAGACAATGGACACAAATTACTTAGCATGAGGGCAGCACTCATTTCCTATCCAGTTTTCCTTTCCAAAGTTATCCTCTTTTTTAGGTTAAGATACCCACCCTAGTACACATACCTGGAAATAAAATGTAAGTGAGGCATTTCTCCGGTGGCGTGCTAACCTCCTGTGAGTATAAGGGAGATTATTACATATATATGTACAAGAATGGACAAACCAGAGATGCTGGAGCTTTGCTTAGGACAAGGTAGACAGCTGTCACATCAGGATGTGAGCAGCTTGAGGAGGGGATGGCCATATGAGAACAGGGACTGAGCGACTGGCCTGAGTCCTGCTTCTGAAGGGATGAGGTTAGAGAGGTGAAGAGGTCAACAGGGGAGTCCCGTAGAGTAGGACCGAGTAGGAAGCAGGTGTCTGAGGTTGGCCACGATGGCTGTGGTCCCCAGTGATTAAAAACAGGAAGGATCAGGAATCCCGGAAATAAAGTCCCTAAGTCATGCTACCAACATGAGAGCCACTTTTAAAAACACTTTTGTTGAAATAATTCTTAATTTATAGAAAAGTTGTAAGGTTAGTAAAGAGTACTCCTGTAGACCCTTTTCTAGACTCATCAATTTTGAACATCTTGTCATATTTGCTTAACCATTTCTATTTATCTCTTTACTCCTTAATGCTTTAGTGTACATTTCTTAAGAACGAGTGTTTTTCTCCTACATAACCACAGTATAGTTATCAAATCCAGGAAAGAACATTGGTACCATATATTCCTACTTCATAAATTGTCACAATAATGTTTTTTATAGCATTTCTCCCCATTATATGGTCCATTTCAGGCTCCTGTACTGCATTTAGTTTCTATGTCCCTTTAGTGTCCTTTAATCTGGAATGTGCCTCAGCCTTGCTTTGTTTTAGCTGACATTGATGTTTTTGAAGATTACAAGCTAGTTATTTGATAGTATGTTTTTCCGTTTGGGTTTTGCAGACTTCATGTTTTGAATTTGCTCCTGAGCAATGATCTTGCTAGCGATTGCTATCAGGCTCCCTGTTTGAATGGGAACTGGACTCAAGGATTCTAGGTGTAGCAGGTCAGGCTGAGCATCTGTAACCCATGCAGAAGCCACAGCCAATGAACACAGGTGAGACTGTTCAGAGGGGTGGAGCTCCCGTGCCTCAGCACAGGTTGTAAGCCCAAGTCATAGGACCAGCAGGAACCTTGAAGAGTCACCAAGTCCATCTGCTTGGCCTTCAGCAGAAACACATTTCCACTCACTCAGACACGCCAGCCTATTTTTAAAGTCCTTCAGGGAAAGTAATTCTGTGTGTGCTTCTTGCTAACCCACGCTGGTGCCACTTACGCTTGCTGTGTGAAGTCTTCCCTGTAACACAACTAATTTCCTCAAGGAGCAGGTCTTAAGCTCTCGTTCTCATCCTTCTTTCAGGAAGGACTCACAGGTAAGTCACGAGCCTTTCGTTATGTTTAGAAAACTGTATTTTATCACTTGTCCTCGGGTTTTCTTTTTTTTTTTCAGTCTAGCCTAAAAAAAATGTACACTTGTATAGGTTAAGTATCTCTAGCATAGCTATAACACATTTAATTTTATCCTTGGATTCATTAGCCAAAGACCTGACTATCAAGTGGAAACTTTAAGATGTGTTTTCTATTTTTCTTTTTTAAGTATAAAATAATACATTTATTATAAAATACAAATTACAAAAGAATTTTTTAAAAAGAGGTAAAATCTCTCTCCTTTTTTTTCTACTCATCCTTAACTACATTCTCAAAACTTAGCCACTAGTTATAGTTTTGATGTCGGGAGTTCCAGATATTTTGTATACATATACAAGTATATATGCACATATACACACTTTTTTATTAAAATACAGGATCATATATATTTTTATTTGATAACATTTTCTCAATATAAAAATATTATGTGTCCTTTGTAGAAGATATGAAAAGAGCATAAAGGAGAAAAAGTTTTAAATCACCTATAATTGCTCATCTCTGCTACTCTTTGGATATTTCATAATTTTTATGTGTGTGTTATATGCACCTTTTGAAGGTTATTTTCTTTTATCAGCTTTGAATATCTCAGGCTTTTTAATGACTTTCTTCTTAATATTGGGCTTAACTGGATGTGGTTCTCTCATGGGGTTAGGTTATGAAAAACAGTGGAAGGAGGGTACACACATGGAAAGAACAGCAGGCTGGCGAAGTGTCAGGTGACCAGGCATGCAGAAATATTTCCAGTGGGCAACAGATCTCCTGAAAGCGAATGTAGCATCTGTTACCCATAACCCACCTGGTGAACAGGACTTCTGATAGCTCTGAGACAGTGTCTTGCATGTGCAAAACCAGACTCATTTTGGTAATAAAGCATTGACTAAGACAAGCATATGCCTTAAACATTTTTTTTGCATAGCTTAATTTTTTGTGCCACAGAAACCAATTGCTAGATCTCATTATCTTGTGATCTATTTGGATTTTAAGACTTTTTCTTTTCTAGTTTTATACTGTAAATCTTGTGATGCAACACTTATCATGCGTAGTTTTTCAAATTCTTCTTGATGTACTAAAAAGTTTAGACACTGGATAATATGTACTTTATTGTTGAAAAATCTTCAGATTCAGAATATCTCAGAAAGAGACTATGGAATGTCTTGAGTTAGGCATTAAAATGCACTCTGTCAGTCTTTGCTCTTCTCCTATACCTAGGCATGTCCACCCCTCCAAGTTGACTCAGACATGGCCCCAGTTCCTGAGTCAATCAAAAGAAAAAGAGGGTGAATAGTGATGATCTCACATTACTCCTATTCTTTGGGTAGAGTAAATTTTGAAATTACATCACATATCACACCTTAGATCATGCGGTGTCCCCACTGCTCTGCTCCCGTGTCCCTTTCTGATCACCAGGCTTGGGAACTTAGTGCCCAGGGGATGTTAGGATTGCAGCAACCTCATAATTGTCCCTTTATCTTAGTGTCTTCATTTTCATCATAGAATAGAATTTCTGTTGGGGTTTCCTCTTCTTAGCTCAGACTGGTCACTCTCTTGAACATTTAAGAGCTCCTCATTATACACTGTCCATTGGGCAAGAGCCCTGAGCCTTGCCCCAGTGTGGCAGGTGTCTTGGCTGTGTCCTATTATGCCACAAGCAGATCTCCAGTAACTACACCCAGGTAACCTCCTAGATTCCTTTCAACCAATCCTCATGAGCTCATTTGTTAAAATGAACAAATATTGATTGTGTTCGTTATGTACCAGGGGTTGTTCTACATGTCTAGGCTATGTGAGCGAGCAAAAAGACCCAAATCTCACTCGCCAGAGACCTTGCATTCTAGCAGATGCTCTAAGGATGAGACTGTGATGCTGGGGCTGGGACCACTGTGCCCTGTCAGACTCCAAGCAGTTCCACCCACGGGGGGAAAACACCTGTAGCTCCCACCAATCCTGTCTCGCTTTATGCAAAATGTAAGAGCAACCCTTTGCTCTTACATTTTAAGGTTTCCATGTACATGTCTAAAATCACCTTAGTTATAGCAGGTCTTGTATTTATAAAACATTTTCTTTCTTAACATACTCAGCCCTTATACTGTAAGGTCTTATGAGCCAAAATGAGGCAAGGGCACACTGGCACTTGATAAAACCAACCAGTTACTTTTTGATCAGTTAATAGACAAAAAACAAAACAAAACAAACTCCCTGGGTCATTGAAAATAAATGTGTAATATAAATGTTTATGATAAGTAGAGATTAAGATCATGATACAATAAGAAAAATAACCGTTGTGCTTGTGGAAATAAGTTGTATTTGATGAATTTGAGGAGCTAGGGGTCACTAACACCTTCAGATGTAAAATCCCTAAAATATGGGGCCTCTAGAAACTAGTGTTGAGAATAAAGTTTAATTCTTCTTGGGATTGTCCAGGATGCCCTGTGCTTATTTATGTTATTTGTGTTTTCTTTGTTCTGTGTGGTTTCTGGATCATTGTGCTATTTTTGTTCTCACTTAGCCATACTCCCTGTTGAGATGCTAAAATATCCTGGAAGTGGCAGGGCTGAATTTTTTTGCATGCCCAGGGGGTGGATAGCCCAGGGTTGATTTGTGATGACACTTTACTGTAGAGTAAATTTTTAGCTCTAATGATATTTTGGGCTGCTTGATCCCACCAGATTTGGGGAAGTTTAAATTACCTTAAATAACAAGAACACAAACATTCCTATGTTACCCCTGAGACATGCTCGCTGAAGCATGGAAATTAATTCAAATATGCATCCAAGCTTTGCTGAATTTTAATCTAAGGTTTTATAGAATTATTTACTCATATTTGGGAAATGAAAGCTATTCTATGAGGAATGTCTGATCGAGGTGGCAACAAGAGCCGCTCCACAGTTTAATGCCTGTGAGCTTGTGTCTTGGTTAAGGAAACTGTAGCAAATTAACAGTAGCTTCACATTCTTTGTTAACCTTGCTGTGAGAACATCAGATCTGTTCCCCCAGCCTTTGACCAACAGAATACAGGAGAGATGCTGCTGCTTCAGTGCTAGCCACCAGGCCTAAGTAGCCTCCAGTTTTACTTCCTCACCTTGGAGCCCTGTGTTGCTGTGTAGGAAGTCTGATTACCCTGCTGGAGAGATGATGTGCAGAGGCTTTGACACTGAGTGGAGAGGGAGAGGATCCCAGCTGAAACTGCCTTCAGCTGTTCCTGCTGAGGCACCACAGGCAAGTGAGTGAAGAAGTCCGCTTGGAAATGGACCTTCCATCCCTGTTTACCCCAGGTGATGCCATGTGGCTTAGAAATAAACCAGCCTGCTGAAGCCTTCCTAGATTCCTTATCCACGAAAACAAAATCGTTGTTTTAAGCCACTAAGTTTTGGGTAATAACAGATAAAAGAAAAAAAAATAAACTTTTCATTGAAATTCAGGGTTTTGTTTTTTATAAATGAACTTTTATTCATTTTTCCATTTATCCACCTGACCACGTACCAACATTTACCAAGAGTTCGTTACATTTCTGATATCCCTGGCCTAAGTCCAAAAGAAAGTTTGAAGAGAGTTTTAGCTTTGTGTGGACCTAGCATTAAGTTGTTGAGTCATCTCATAGGGAAACGAGAGTCCGCTTTTCATGATTTCCATTCATCTATTTCAAATGCACTGGCCCCACCGTGCTCAGGCCTTGTCCCAAGGGCCCACCTAACACTGCGATTAAAACAGCATGGTCTGTGTGCTCCTGCGACATATTTACAATGGAAAAACACAGAATGGAAAAAAATTCTTCTAATATGTAAAATAAAATTATAGATTTTTATATTATTTTAATCTCATGAATTTTTTCCTGAAGATTAAGTGATCTAATAAATGTGAAAGCCTTTTGTAAGTAGTTATACTTTATACAAGTAAGAACTTTTATTGAGTCTTGTTGGTAGTAGCAGTAGCAGAAGAGTTCAGCAACAAAGCAGGCAGTTAACACTTAAAGCGAAAATGTGGATGTGTCAGAAGTGACTACCGACAGCATGAGTTTAACCCGGTTCTCTGGGCCCCTTACTGAACTTCGGTGGACCCAAAGTACTTCTGAAATTGTATGGAAGGTGTCGTGTGGACATGTATGCGCACATGTTTTTTGAATTAGAGAGCCAGTACTTTCATTTCATTCTCAAAGGTGTTAGTGACCCGTAGAGGTAAAGACCCTCTGATTAAGAGAATAAAGGTAACTGCAACATATTAAATCCTTCCAAGTGCCAACCACCCTGTTCAGTATCCGTACACATTCTAATTTAATCTACACAATCCATTGAGGAGGTGATTCTCATTCCCATTTTACAGATTAGAAATTGAGGCTCAAAGAGGTTACATGACTTGTCCAAGTGTAGTAAATGATGAGCCAAGCATTTCAATCCAGTTCTGCCAGATCCCAAAGGTCTAATGATAATGTTGCTAATATTATAATCCTTGGCACTTTATAGTTTTACTGAACTTGTACAAATTTTATCTGATTATATTTTACCACACAAGCACTCTGAAAGTTTGTTAGGGCAAATGTTTTTATCCCCATTTGATAGGTGAGGAAACTGAGACTCATAAATGCTACTTGACTTCATCCAAAGCTTGCACGGCTGGTAAGTGCTCTCACTCTCCACATCTAGGGCTCCTTCTTCCTAGACGTCCTGTGGAACTCCCCTGCCCCAGCTGCCCACAGAGCTGAGGTCCGTGGGCCCTCACAAGGCGGGCCTGCCACATGCTGCCCTTCTTAGGCATTGTAAACCAGGGATAGTTGGTTGCATGCCTATAGTCTAGGCATTGTGTAGGTGTCAAGAGATTGGTAAGTGTGATGCTGAGTCACTAAAATGTAACCTGGTGACAATGAAGCAGGATGGACTGGCAGCATGGTCTGAATTGGTATCCAGACCTGGACATTAGTGTTAGATGGCAGTTTTTGATAATATATACATCAATTATGCTGGAGTTCCCAAGCGATGTTGGGAATATAGGAATCTTGAAAAGTCCCCACTCAGGACTTCCCACAACTGTCAAGCCGTCACCATGAACAGGCAGAAGAATGTCACCATGCCTGAGTGCATCTCCCATGAGGGAATGGTGGTGGTGGGGTTCAAGCTGTGCCCAGTGAAACTCCTCTTGGCCAATACGCTCCAGGAACCTTTGCAAATAATGCGTTCTTTGGCTTTACTGAGGTTCACTGAAACTGGTGCAGGTTTAGGTATCAGAATGTTCATTCTCATGAAGCCACACCTTCAATCTTCTGTGGGATTCCTTTTGTACAAAATAAAGAAAGAAACAAATGCCTATGTTTCTTTCTTTTTCTTCTTCCACGTAACAACTGCAGCTACCATTTATTATTTACTGTGGAGTAGCAGGCTGTGATACATACTTTATATAATTATGCTATTTAATCTCTATCATAACTCTATGAAGTGATAGTCATTCTGTTGATTTAACTGGGATTTAGATATAGAAAAAGTCTTGCCCATTACTTTTAGCTCCCAACTAGCTTAGGCAGGAAGCTAGTCTTTTGAATCCAGTCTTTTCTTCCTCCAAAGCCTGAAGCTCTTCACACCTCTGCTCAAAGAGAAGATTTTGCATCTCTTTTATGTCAAAATAGTAGGAGAGTTCATAGTTTAAAGTGTTTTCTTCTTGCAACTGTTGTTCCTCAACTGCCTAGGGTCTTGCAGCAGAAAAAAATGTATCACCATATAGAGATCCTGGAATACTATCTTACTTGGATCCATAAGTTGATTGCCTATGCTATTTCTTTGATGCTATTCAAAACAAAATGTAGACTACATCTACCCAAAGGTGTTTCCCATCCATCTGTATGACTATCTGTGGCTAGAAAAGCATATTTCTCTTTTCTTTACACCACTGTAGCTGCAGGATATGTTGGAGGATTATTGTTAAAGGAAGGAAAGATGTCCATTAGTGGAGTGAAAAGTCAAGTGGAATGTTGAGAAATTCACTTCTTTATGCAATGTCTGTTTATGTATATTCTTTTTAGGATTCTGGGCTTTTTAGTCAAGCGGGTGTGTTTATAAGCTCCCTTCTCATGATGCAATGCAATCAAGATGTTCCTGCTTTTATTCTCAACCTGTTGCCTTTCTGTCTTGTCCTTTGTCTTAACTCTTCAGCCTTGACTTTTTTCTACTGTGTCCTTGTTTAACATTATTAAAAATGGAAATGACTGCCATAACTTTGGTATTCAGAGCCCAAAGGGTGATTCAATTAATTTTAATTTAGTAATTAGTCTACATTTTCCCCTAGTGGTCAAATAAGTTTTTATTTTTCCTTTTCAAGCCTATTTGACAGTCAATATTATATTAGATTCAGGTATATAGCATAGTGGTTAGACATTTATATAATTTACAAAGTGATCGCCCTGATAAGTCCCACCTGGCACTGTACATGATTACTACAATATTATTGAATATAGTCCCGTTCTTTATTTTACATCTCCATGACTATTCTGTGACTACCAATTTGTACTTCTTGATTCCTTCACCTTTTCCACCATCAGTTTCTTCCCTGTAGCTATGAGTTTGTTTCTGTTTTGTTTGTTCATGTATTTATTTTTTTGCTTGCACATATAAGTGAAACCTATGGTATTTGTCTTTTTTCTGTCTGACGTATTGCACTTAGCACAATACCCTCTAAATCCATCCAAGTTGCTAGATATGGTAAGATTTCATCCTTTTCTATGGCTGAGTAAATTTCCAGTGTATACATGTACCATGTTTTCTTTCTCTAATTGTCTATCAGTGGACACTTAGATTGCCTGTATATCTTAGCTATTATAAATGACACTGTAATGAACACAGGGATGCATATATCTTTTCAAAGTAGTGTTTTGGATTTCTTTACATAAATATCCAGAGGTGGGATTGCTGCATCATATGGAAGTTCTACTTTTAATTTTTTGAGGAACCTCACTACTGTTTTCTGTAGTGTCTGCACCAGTTTGCAGTCCCACCAACTGTGCAAGAGGATTCCCTTTTCTCCACGCACTCGCCAACACTTGTTTGTTGATTTATTGATGATAGCCATTCTGACAGGTGTGGGGTGATATCTCATTTGGTTTGCATTTCTCTGATGATTAGTGACCATGAGCATCTTTTTATATGTTTATCAGCCATCTATCTGTGTGTCTTCTTTAGAGAAACCTCTATTCTGCCCTCTGCCCATTTTTAAAAAATTAGATTGTTGAGGTTTTTTTTTTTGGTATGTATTAAGATGTGTGAGTTCTTTATATATTTTGCATATTAACCCCTCATCAGATGTATTATTGGTGAACATCGTCTTTTGTTCAGAAGAGTCTTTTATTTTGTTGATGGTTTCCTTTGCTGTGCAAAACTTTTCAGTTTGAAGTAGTCCCATTTGTTTATTTCTGTTTGTTTTCCTTGCTTGAGGAGACATACCCAAAAAACTACTACTGAAAGCAATGCCAAAGAGGCTACTGCCTATGTTTTCTTCTGGGAGTTTAATGGTTTAGGGTTTTACATTTAAGTCTTTAATACATTTTGAGTTAATATATTGTATTATATTAATACATTCACCTAAATAACCCTAGATTACTTATATGTATATGTGTTAATATATTAACCTTTAATATATAACTATATATTAAATATCAGGCTAGGTTTTTTATAATACCATCTTCAATATTCACAAATATTTATGAAGTGGGCTTTTTAAAAATCTCAGTTCTACAGATGAGGAAATTGACGATCACTGAAGTTAAAAATCTAGCCCTGGCTGGCGTAGCTCAGTGGATTGAGCGTGGGCTGCGAACCAGGCATCGCAGGTTCGATTCCCAGTCAGGGCACATGCCCAGGTTGCAGGCCATAACCCCCAGCAACCACACATTGATGTCTCTCTCTCTCTCTCTCTCTCTCTCTCTCTCTCTCCCTCCCCTCACCTTCCCTCTATAAATAAATAAATAAATAAATAAATAAATAAATAAAATCTTAAAAAAAAATATTACTCAAGCTCCCAAAGGCAAAAGTGACTGCCAGGAGGAGACACAGCCAAGACTGGAACCTGTGTCTCTCTAAAGTGTATGCATTTCCCACAGTACCACATTTCTTTTAAGTTCAGGGCCAGTAAACTTTTGTAGTAATTTCTTATTTTGTAGTAACTTCTTATTTCTTATCCTACCACCATTATTGAAGTGCTATCTTCTGTTGTAATCAAGTTGCTTCTATGATCAAATGGAAGACTTGGGAAATTGTATAGACTGACAGATCCCTGGAATGAATGTTACCCTCTAAAGAGGAAAGCTCTTTAAAGCTGTTGGAATCTAGACTGAAATAACCAATTTCTATCTATGCTCATGTTAGAAAGGCTTAACCTAGAATAGCTTTTTGAGTGAAGTCATTGACCTCATTTTTCTCCTTCCCCTAAACAGAACCAGTTGGAGATAAGTGTATGCTTATCCCTTGTCGTTTACTGTTGGTGTCTGTAACAGTTTTACAGATTTGCTGATTTATGCCCTTGTGTGGGTAGAGAGAAATTTCCTCTGATTTCTGTTGGTGTTAATTTCCAGATACCATGATTACTAACTCGCATGGCAAAGACCAATGGAATTCTCTCTAGTGCTGTGTATCCTATTTACATATGTGACATGAAGTGTTTTTCAGTGGGCCTTGGAAATGGCAAATTTGTTTTCCCATAGTAAGAAAGGTTTAAATGAGCACAGTTTAACCTTGGCTGTTAGTATGTGTACAATTAACTGGGCATTTACTTCATTCTCAGTGACAACCTTCCCTGGTTTTATTTTGGAAGTGAGTAATCTTTAATTTATCCAACAAATATCAGAGTACCTATTGTATATTTAACACTGTGGTTAGTGTATGCTCCAAGCTCTCAGAGTCTAGTAGAGAAAAATAGGCCAAAAAGTAAGTTACACAGGACATGAAGACATCTTTACAGCACTGTGTGGTCTCAGAGAAGTGAGGGGCTAAGTCTTTAAAATCAGTAAGTGAGGATAGAGAGGATTTCCCTGCTAGATAAAGAGGGATAGATTTCCCAATTAAAGGGAGCAGCTGGCTTGAAATTACAAATATAAAAAAAAATATTTATACAAACTGGAAAAATTCAGAGTAACCAGCTTTTGGAGTAGAATGGTAGAGCTAGTGGAAGAGGAGGTAGTTTGGGACCAAAATCCAATCACTGAGGGCCTTGTGTGCTAAAGTGGAGAATTTAGAATTCATTTTGTCAGGAAAGGGGTTATAATGAAGAGGCTCAAGAGTTCAAGTGAGAAAATGATTTTCATTTTTCCTTTAAGAAAGGGGACATATGATACCAAAGAAATATTTACTAACTCTCTGGTCAGTCAGAGAGTTAGTAAATAACTCAACCAGAGATAGTATAGACACTCAAATAATACAAAGAGAAAAACAATTCCATTGATCCCCGCCCCCCGCACCACGTTTGATTAACATTTAGCTTCTCTGATTGAAGTGAATTCATTGGAACAATTGGGCTTTGGATCAATCTTTTCTGCAAGGCAGACAGGAACCCCTGGCATTTTCTTCTTTATGTTTTGTTTTTATTAAATAATTCACTAGTGATTTACCAGGGGGAGCCCAACTGTATCCATTTCCAGAATTTCCTTAGGGATTGCATCCTTGGCCTTCATTCACATTAGCAGCCTTCTGAAGGAATTCATGGGGTTTTTTTTCTTCTTCTTCTTCCACATAGTCTCAAGAGAGGAGGGAAATCCTGTTGGTTATACAATGTGACTCATTGCATACTGGGTCATTGCGTATTTCTGCAAAGACAGAGGCCAAGGGAACTTGGAAGAAAACAACAGTGGCATTGAAATGTGATGTGTCAGTGGAAAAGAGAGAGGCAGAGAATCTCAGAGGGAAGAGAAGTGGGACAACTATTTTTGCTTTCTACATCTCATCAGTTATTAATACTAAACTCTATAAAGTGTTAATGGGACATTTTCAAAGAGAATTATCAAAAAAGAATAGGGTTGGAGATTTTAAAACATATAAACAAACAAACAAACAAAACTCCAATAAAGTGAGAACTATCTTTTGGAAAAAAAAAACACTTTAGATGTGACTCAGTCCATTCAATTCAACAAATATTTGTTCAACTTTGCTTGTGTGTCCTTGAGGATTTCAGCATCTCCTGGAAGAGTTGGACATGTGAATCACTCACGATGATACTATGTCGTAAGAAAGATGTAGAAATTGCTATGGATACACAAAGACAAGGACACGTAAACTTGCCTATTAGGGCTGGGAAGTAGAAATACTTCCACATTTTCCAGGAATGAAGAAAAGGGTTATGGAAAGAGGGAACAGTATGGGCAAAAGCTTAAAGAATGGACATATATAGCGTTCCATGGAAATTGCTCAACTTCTATTGTCCTAGGCTGTAGGATGTGTGAGGAGAGAACTAGGAGGAGGTTGGCAGGTAGAGGTAGAGTATCATTTCGAATTCTCTGGTTATAAGAAATGGAAAGTGAGGGAATAACTCATGCCAAACACATGCATATACACTCAGCCCCCTCACACACTCACACATATTTACACATCCGCATAATTTATTGGAAACACATAGTGCTACTCACTAAATCATTGGAAATACTGAGAGCCAGGATTTGAGATAGACAGGAACTGGAGCACCAGAAACTAATGGTGAGCTCTTCATGCAGCCTCATGGAGTGAATCATTTTCAGTGATATCCCATAAATATGAGAGTTCAGTGAGACGACATCTGCTTGGTACAACTTACACACCTCTTAGCCTGGAGAGAGCAGGGCCCCTTGATAGGGTGCTATGAAGCTATACTAATGGGGGGAAATAGATTCTCTAATCTATTTGGTTGCTATTACCCAAACGGATAGAAACAGATACTGGCCAGAAAAATGACAGATGTCTACTAAAAGTAAGATTGGGCCAAATCATGAAGGATCTTGTATGTCAGCTGAGACTTCTGATGCATATTGTAGAGCTAGAATCGAGAAGGCTCCTGGTCCACTGTCTATTGGGGGATCGGAAAGTGAGGAATCTAAGAAGAAAGCAGAGTTTTGCCTCAGATGAGTTCATGGATAATGAAAACTGTTATTGAAAGAGGTCGTAAAGGAGGGTGTCAAGTCTGTTTTGATGTACCTGACAGATAAGTAGGGTGGAAACGCACCATGGATGCTGGAAAACGTGTGTCACACCTACCTATGATAGATTTGAAAATTTCCAAAACAATCCAATTGGTTTTATTAAGCATGTGTTAATCCATTCATATCTGATCCAAAAATTGCTGATGGTCTCTCTCATCTATCTACACAACTATCCAAAACAAAAAAAAAAAATTAAAAAAGTGAACTCTAAATAATGGAAGAGAATATTATAGGACCAATGCTACTAAAACATTTTAAACATGAGAAATTCATTTAAGGACTTCTCTTAGACAATTAGTTTTACATTAGAAATGGTTATAATGATCATAAGTATCTGCTTTCTAAGTCTATAGATTAGGAGCAGCAAATCGTAAGTCAATGTGAATGTGAGGCATCCTGATAACTGCTTAAAATAGTATCCTGATATTGAAGAAAGAGAAAAAATACAAAGTTTCAAATACTGAAATGCTCAAAGTGTATGAGTCTAGGCCTCTCTTATAGCATGGAGGAAAGCATTCTTACCCTGGTAAAGAATCCATAGGCCATTATATTAGTCAACGTAGGATAGGTTATGTTTTAGTAACAAACACTGCCAATACTCAGGGACTTAACACCACCCGATGTGATTCCTTACACAAAGACTACCTCTGATCTGTGTGGCTCTCCCAGGCTACTGATCTTCACGTGGTGTCTCATTAATTTAGGCTCCCACACACAGGGCACCTCATTCACAACACATATCCCTGAATGTCGCTGCAGGGGAAAATTGTCCTTGGAGGGCCTCTGTGCCCACTGTATACTGCTTTTCCTGAAAGTGACACACTGACACATCTACCACTGGGTAAAACTAAACACCTAACCCTGTCAAAGGGCAAAGGGAGTGTGATCCTCCTTTGTGCCAGGAGAGTATAAGTAGACGTGTGTCAGCCCATAGAGAGTTCGTTCCTTCAGCCATTCTTGTACTCTAACCTAGTGGAATCATTTAAGTTTACAACTCAGTCATGTTTGATTATATTTTACTTCAGTAGAAAAGAAAGAACATATTTCACTATTTCATTTTATTTTTGCAAAGGTGCAGAAAGATTCAGTTCATGTACCCTATCATCTGTCTGTGCAAGACCACCTAAAGTATTTCACAAAGGTGAAATAATGATAAATAAAATCATGTTAATGATGAATGAAAATAATATTCATTTTCATTAATAATGGTGAAAACGAAAGATTTTCTTTACCTGGAACAGGAGTTGGCAAACTTTGTTTCTCAAAAGGGTCCAATAGTAAATATTTTTAGCTCTGTGGGACACCCATGCGGTCTCTGTCTCAGCCACTCCACGCTGCCCTTGCCATGTGAGAGAGTTGTAGACAACATGTAAACAAATGGGTATGTCCCAGGAAATGTGATTTACAAAAAGAGCTGGCAGCTTGAGTCGACCCATGAGCCATAGTTTATCCTCCTGTGATCTAGAAAATTTGCCTGTGCACCTCTCTCTGGAAACCCTATGGCTCCTCAGGGCACCCTTTGAAAATTACGAAATGTGGATCCTTTCTAAATTTATCATTATGCTCCAGCCAGATCAGACTACTCTGTATTCCTCAAAGGCTTTCACTTACTTGTGCTTTTCTTTACATTCTTCCTGCTCCTAGGAATCTCCTCTCCCCGTACATTTAACTCCTTCTTTGGAGCCAGATCAAGTTCTACTTCCTGTTTGAGGCTTCCCTTTAAGGGTTCAGTTACCAGTGAGAACTCCTCTGAACCCCAAACTATGCAGCTCAGTATCCCTTTGCCTTATTGTTCTCCTCTGTGGGTATCTTCTCTATTTTCTACTGGATTTTTAAGTTTCTCAGAGGCAAGAACAAAGTCCTGGATTTGTTTTCATGACCTTACACAAAATAGATACCTTTTGACCTTCTTTCTAATTACAGCCAAGCTTCTGGGAAGATCTGACCACACTGGCTCTATTTCCTTCTTCCTGCTTATTCATCTTCTTAATGTCACCTACCTCCCACCTTCGCCATTACACCAACACTGCTCATGACAACGTTGCCAAGGAACTCTTTCTTGACAATTTCCCGTTGGCATTTTCTTATCAGAAATTGTCCATTCGCTATACTCTCACTTCTTTCTGATAGATTCTCTTCCTTTTATCGCCTTGGTACCACACTTTCCTAGGCTTTCCCCTCCTTATTTCAGCCATCTCTCTCACTCTCTTGTTGAGACCCTCTTCTTCTTGTCCTTTAAAAATCGGTGTTCTTTAAAGGCTCCTATACCTTCTATTTTTATTTTGCACATACTTCCAGGATGATATTATTACCTCTGCATCTTCAATTAACTTCCACATCCTGATGATTCTCAAATCTATTTTTCTTACTCAGGCCTCTCTTCCGAGCTCCACACCTATAAATTAACTGCTTAAGAGGCATCTCCACTTGGATAACTAAGAAACCTTCCATATTTAATCTCCGTTCTTCCCTTTCCTCCCATATTTTTCCCTTGAGTGAATGGCACCACCATCTACTGGTTGCCAAGTCAGCAAAACTTGGCAAAGCGTCCTTGTTACCTCTGCCCCCACTGAGGTGCTTCTTTGATTTTAGTGTTTTTCTCTTGCCACATTATTCTCTCCTGTTCATCCTATATCACAGCAAGATTCTCCTAACTGGTATCCTATCTCCTGTCTAATCATCTTAATCCATCCTCCATAGCACTACCAGAATCATCTTCTAAAAGGCAAATCTAATAAATCTATCCATGACAAATATGTGCTAGGTCTTGTACAATCTGACCCAACAACCGCTCAGCTGACTCTCTTGCCACTCATGTTTGGACTCTGACTAACCAGTTTTCTTATCACTATGCCTGGAATCATCCTGCACCTGGTTACTTCCTGTTTTACTCACAGCTTTCGGCTAGAATATTACTTCCTACAAGAGGCTTCTGTAGTGCCAAGTTAGGTGGCTATTGGTATTAGTAAGGCCATTCACAAATACAGTCATACCTGTGTACTCATCAGCCTCAGTAAGGTCAAACCCTGTACTTGTCACATTTTGACAAGAAAAAAAAATGTTTCAGCACTCAGCACTTGCTTGGAATACATTGCACTTGCTAGAACACATATGAGTCACCACTGCCCCACAAGACAAAATGGTCCATTGCTTGTTGCTTGCCCACCACTGGGTGCCCCTCTTTTGAGATGAAACAGAGGTCAACTTCTCATGGTAGCTTGGGAACAGTGCAGAACCCCCATGTATTCATCATTATTGTCTTGTACTTTTGTGCATTTTAAGTGCTAATAATGGGTTTCAAAAGGTTAAGAGTGACACCCCTAAACCTAAAAGAACCATGATAGAAACGCAAAAAGAGATCATAGATAAATATGAGAGTGGTATAAGTGTCTGGGAACAGTGATATGAATGATAGTGAGAAATAAGGAAGTGATTAAGGCAGCAAGTGTCGCTAAAGGTGTAAAGTCTGTGAGTGAGCAACATTCACAGACATTGGAAGAAGTTGAAAAATTGCCTTACATCTGAATTAATTAAAAACAGTTAGTGGGTGACAGTATTTCTGAGGCCATAATTTGAGAGAAAGGTAGGTAGTTGTATGCTGACCTGTTTAAAGACAGTCCTGGAGCAAGTGGTGAGAGCACAGAAGTGTTTAAAGCCAGTCATGGATGGTTCGATACATTTAAAAAGAGAACAGCATTCCTAGCATGATGAGACTTGGACAGGCAGTGAGTGCAAATGAAGAAGCTGCCGAAAGCTATCACCAAGTTTAGGGAGCATGTGGAGGCTGAGGTCCCCCAACAGGTGTTTAACTGTGATGAGACTGCTTTGTTCTAGATGAAAATGACAGAACCTACATCACTAAGAGAGGGCATTGTCATAGCACAAGCCTATGAAGAAGGAGCTAGCTCTGTCATTCGTGTGGGAATGCTAGTGGGATTTAAAGCTGAAGTCTCTGCTAGCATATCACAGTGAAAACCTTGCGTTTTCAAGTGAGAGAATGTGATAAAAAGCCAGTTCAGTGTGATGTGAGGGCCAGTGCTAAAGCTTGGGTGACAAAGCAGTTATTTATGTGGATGAATGAAGCTTTTGGCCCCAGTGTGAAAATATATTTGCTGGAAAACGAACTGCCTCTGAGGGTTTTGTTAATTTTGGACACTGCTCCTGCTCACCCTCTGGGCTTGGAGGACAGCTTGCTGGAGGAGTTCAGTCTCATAATCAAGGAAGTGCTTGATCCTTAACACAGCTCCTCTGCTCCAGCCCCTGGACCAGCAGGTCATTTCCAACTTCAAAACACTCTGTACAGAGATGCTTTTCCAAAGGTGTTTTAAAGTAACCTTGTATACACAGTTGGCACTCAGAGAGTTCTGGAAGGACCATTTTAATATTCTCTATTGTGTTACTCTCATAGATGAGGCCTGGTGTGGAGTCTCTTAAAAGACAACGAAGTTTGCCTGGAAGAAATTGTGGCCAGAGCTGTAATTCCAAGGGAATTTGAAGGCTTTGAGGATGATCCTGGTAGCCCGATAGTGGAGCATACTGTGTCTCTGGGCAAGTCCATGGGCCTGGAGATCAGTGATGAAGATGTGGAAGAGTTAATGAAGGAGCACAGAGCAGAGCTGAGCACTGAGCAGCTGCAGGAACTTCAAAAGGAGCACCGACAGATACTGGCTGAGGAAATTCCTTCAGATGAGGAGGAGGGAAGGGAGGAAGTATCTAGTGCACTGATAAAAGAAATCCACGGTAAATGGGTTGAAGTTCAAATCATTGTGGAAAAGTATCGCCCAGACAAAGCTCTAGCCAGCTGAGATGTGGACCTATTTAATGAACAGACAACATCACACTTTAGAACAGCGGTCCCCACCTTTTTTGGCACCAGGGACCAGTTTCTGAAAGACAATCTTTCCACGGATGGGGTGGGAGGGGGGATAGTTTCAGGATGATTCAAGCAGTACATTCAAGTTCATCTCCTGCCTTGCAGCCTGGTTCATAACATGCTACGGACCAATAGTGATCCATGGCTTGGGATTAGGGACTGCTGATTTAGAAACATTTTTGAAACCTAGACAGAAATGAGTTTTTCTTGACAAGTTTTTAGTGAAACTCCCTATATCTGGGTCTCCAACAGTGTTCTGTGAAGCCAAGAGACAGAAAAGAGAAAAACCCCTGAGAAATCACCGGAAATTGTCTTGGAAGAGGACTCCTTCCACTAATTAACCTCCACCCCGTCCTCTCTCTCACCACCATCCCATTATTCCAGATACTCCTTTCAGTACAGGTAAAGTGAAGTTAAGTTTTATTTTATTTTTGTGTAATTAATTGCTTTTTCATCCACATCTGTTTAGTTTTAAGGTTCTGTATTACAAAACAACTTCCTTATTTAAAATTAGTCCAAAAAAACATGAAAGTTCTGGGAAACTTTCACAAATTATTTCTACCTAGATTATTTTTTATTTGAAAAAGTACTTGTTGGATTGGGCACTCGTCACGAGTTCTGGAACAATTTAATGACAAATACTAAGGTATCACTGTAGTTTCATTCTCCTTCATTTGTGAACATGATTGGATTGCCCATTCCTACTGTCATGAAGTACGTTCTGATCATGTGACTTCCTCTGGCCAATGAAATGTAAGCAGGAGCATTGCATCACATCCATGCAGAAACCTTTCAGAACTGTTGTGTGATTTGCCATACTGCTCTTATCTCTCAAGGCAACTGTCAAACTCAAGGAGGTCAGAGGCGCTGCTAGTCTGGGTCCCTGATGGAGAAGACCCAGAGCAGAGCTCCAGCCTTCTAGCAGCAATATGAAGTATCAATTTGGTTTTATATAACATATAAACCACTATGATTTGGGGGTTGTTTGATGCCTTGACTTTATCTAGACTGTTTCTTCAAAACATGTGGGTTGTATTAGTGCAATTCCCAGAATAGGAAAGGAAGCTTTAAAGGGTGGTTGTCTTCCTTTTTTCAGGCACTAGGTTATTTTGTGTGGCTAAACCAGTGTCAATTCCACCCTCACCCTTTCTATCTGGCTAAGGTGCTGTGGCTCTCTCTGTATGTTTGTACGATGCTTTATGCCCAATTTTCTACACATTTGCAGCAACTCCAGAGACTCATTTGCCCTCGGCCTTTTGCAAATTGTTGCCTCTCCATTCTGCTACAGGCTTAGTTTATGCTTTTCAGAGCTGGGGTGAAGCCTGCCTGCCATTGGAAGTGGGTAAAACAGGAGTATCTGAGCTCAGCAGTTTGGATACCAGCAAAGCAGAGACTGATGTCTAGGCAGGATAGAGGGAGCCTTTAACCTGCTGGGGAGAAGGGTTGCAGAAAACTACTGCAGCCAGCACACTTTCTGCCAAGGGAGATTTTAAAAATTTTAAACCCTTTTGGGGGAAAGTATATGTGTATTTCTTCCCTGGTGACCTGGGGTGAAATTTCCCTTTCCTAGTCTCTGGCATGCTGCCTTCAAGGATCTCCCTAGATCACTTTTCTAAATGCCCATTAGCACCAGTTGGTTACTCTGTTTGTTGTAGTGGACATCTGATGGAGGAGGCACCGTGGAGAGGCTGAAATATGGCTGGACTTGTGTTGGCTACCCAGACTTCCTCCACCGATCATGGTGGGCTCGGGTGGTAGCGGCAGTGGGTAGGGGGGTGGGGGATGAGGAAACCTGGGTAGTGGCAACATAAAGACTTTAGAAAAGGGTTTTGGCATCTCAGAAACATTTCTATTCTCAGCCTAAACAAAGAACGAGCTGCCTAACACCTCCATAGGCAACTCCTACCCGGCTGACTCAGGGAGTGCTCAGCTCACAGGCCTCCAAGAAGCTCCTAACTCCCCTCACTTTACTCTACATGTGTCTGATCCTCCTGGAGCACAGCCCAACCTCCTGCTGTCTAACCTTATCTCAACTGCTTGCACTCTCTGGGTCTTGGCCCTGTGGCCCAGAAGTCCTCCTCAATGTTCTTCTCGCATCACTCTCCCACATAAATCACAGAGGGGCTGGAGCTGTCTTGGCCCCTCCCTTCCTGTGTGCTGTGTGAATTTGGCTTCACCCACTCAGGTACTGAGTGTCTTCTCTGATCCAGACGCTAAATTAGGCACTAGATACACCTTTTGGTGAAAAGGAGGATTGCATGTTCCAATACGAGGGGTGTGTGGGGGAGACGATAAGCAAGTAAATTAATTTTCTGAGTGCAATATGTACAATGAAGGAAATAGAGAGGATAAATGAGACAGAGCCATGGGGAGTATTTTAGTAGTGTAGCCAAGAACGAGTTCTCTGAAGGGGTGACATTTTAACTGTGCCTTGAAGGAAAAGGAGCCAGATATACACATTTTCCTTTCAGGATGTATATACTTCTTCATTGCACTTCACCTTCTAACTAAAACAAGATCCAGGAAATGGCTGCTGTTGGATTACTTAGCTTGCAGATTGTATGTACATGAACAACCCCTTAAATGCTTGAACTTAAAAATCTTGGGGTCAAACTGAAGTGACCTGCCAGCCATCTCATTCCAACAAGGCTGATATCCCCCTGTGTGCTGACTGCCTTCCAGCTCTGCCCCAATGCCAAATGGCTCAGGGACATTTGGACAAGCCTTTCTTTATCTTAATTTCTCAACCCATAAAATAAAGAGATTAAGTTACATGTTTTATTGATTTTTCCCCCCATCACTAAGTCTGTAACTGGGATATTCCTTCATGGCTCATTTCTAGGAGTTACTAGAAATGAGCCCCAGGGAATCCAGATACACACACAATGAGAGGAGAGTTGAAGAGGTGGGACTGAAGCCATTGCTTTGGGCCCCTACCCCCGAGCCACACCCCCTAAAAACCAAACCACTTTTGTTCCCCAGGGTAGCTGCAAGCAAGCCAGTCACCTAAGTTAGCTATTTATCATATAAATATTGATATAACATTGTCTTAGCCTACTGCATGTCATCCTGACAGACCAATGGGGTATCCATAAATCTGTGAAGGAAGTCTATTTCTCTGCAAAATAGTATCATTTAACAGTGTACACAAGCATAACATGCCAAAGCACTCAACGTTCTCTAAGTGTCCCAAGGGTAGGTTCCCTGCAAGGCGACAGAGGATTATCATGGGCCTTTGAAGAGAACTCCTTGAGTGCCACAGTCACTAAGAGAGCTCTGTGATAGAGGCATTTTTCTTGGCTACATTCTTCTTGGCTACAGCCTTAGCACACATTTTCCAGGCCATCCCATACCAGTCCAGGGCTCTACTTCACTTATCCGTTGCGATGTATTAATGTCTTTTCATCAGTTGGTGTTTCCTGGTTGAATGAAAGATTGAATCTCAACTGGCACTCACGGTTGGAGTTCTTTTTAAAGTGGCAGAGGCAAGGCCAATTTTGGGGGGTAGAAAGATAATCAGGCTGAGGATTGATATTACTTTCTGCCACTGTATAAACATAATGTAATGTTTTCAAAAGCTCCAGGTCTATTTTAAAGATTTTAAGAGAATGATATAGTAAACATCATTTTCCAAATGTATTCAGTTCATGGGTTTAGTCATTTATTTAGTCATGAGTGTGTATGTGTGTGTGTGTCTGTGAAATATCTTATAGTTCTAGTGTTATGTGGCACATCTTCAGGGCAATAATATTGTAGATGTTATGTAGTTGAGTCAGTTTCTATTTTGGAGACTTTACCTTTTAAGGAAATACCTTGTCCTAATTTGTCTCTTTACTAATTGACCTTAACTCAACAAATTCCTGAATTTAAAGAGTTTAATCTCCTTCTTGAATAAGAGCAAAGGGATTCTTTAGACATTTGAATCCTTAAAGTATTTTTTTATTTAAAACTGTTATATCTGTGCAATAAGAAATTGTGTTAAACTCTGCTAATCCCAGGATTCCCCAGTTATTTGATCAAGAATCATTCCTCCTTTTTCTTTACTTAACATCTTTTAATATATAATGAAAGATACTTTGACAAACTTTGCTCTATACAATTATACCTGGAGGAGTGCTTTTTAGAATTAAGAACACTCCCAGGGATACCTTTATTCTGTGTGTTAATTTTCTTTTCCCTTTACATTCCCCTCTACTAAATTTTGGAGCAGAGTTTATTAAATACTGTGAGAAGATTGTCTAAAATATCACATATGCTTAATAAATATTTGCTGCATTATACTGATGTTACAATAAAAATAACAGCATTGTTATTAGTTAGTTCTATTCTTATTTACTTGGTAGTGTGTAAAGTATTCTTCCAGTATGTAGAGTGCTGTGAAAGGGGATTTTGAGTGAATAAGTGCTATTCAAAAAGTGCCCAGTACTTTGGATTTGGTTGCAAGCAATCTACTGCCTTGGATTGGTCACAGATTCCAGGAAAGGTTGTCCATGTGTCAATTATGTAGAAATGAAGTTTTCTAGTCTGTATGATTGGGTTTTTTGGACAATGGAGAGAAATACCTTTTATTTTATTTATTTATTTTGAAATAAATTTTTCAGTAACATATTTGCCTTTAAGATATATTACATAGATTGAACTTTCTTTAAAAGATAAAAATGTTCATTTAACTTATCAGTATCTTGTCAGATGGCAACTGTCTGAAAACATTTAAAAATAGCTCAGGTAGTATACAATTGTGTTATGACTGTAAAATACTGCATAACAGTTAAAATGAATATACTAGATCTATATATGTCAATAAAGATAAATCTAATAAATTTTTGTAGAGATATACTGCAGAGTGCTACACATGGTAGTGCTCAACGTTTATTGAAATAAAAGAAAGAACTTGCACAACACACCACTTATTATGATTGAAGCATAGTGGCTAGTTTTCATTAATGATTTTAGAAGCACACACTCCTTTCAGAGTTAGTGTGCATCGTTCTGAATACTGGCTCCACCTCTATTGGTTGCAGGAACTTGGGGAAGTTCTTTAATTCCCATTATATTAGAAAAGTGCTATAATGTGCATGGGTGAGCACAAAATTTACAAAGCGGGGTGCATCTAAAGAGGAAGGGAGACAATGAGTCAGGAAAACAGCACATGGGATTAATTTTACCTGCCATATTTTATTTTCTAAAAAATAGAAAGGTTGTTAGCATCTGTTCAACGCAATAGCATTTGCTGATTTTGAATGTCATGCTCATAAACATATTTTAACTTACCTGTTGTAATTTTTTAATTTGAAAAATTTATGCACAACCTTCAAAAAATGATAAAGGCAACAAATGAAAACACCCTCCCCTCCCCCAAGTATCATGGTGACTCTCTAATTAGAGAAATGGAGGTTCTAGTACTAACAGTGCCACTGGTAATAATTTTCAAGGAAAAATTCTATATTGTTTAGAAAAATCTTAGAACACAAAACTTTTATCAAGGTGGATGCAGTGAGTGATTTTTGTTTTCCTGCTCGGTCCCATTTTGTATTCTACTGGTAATTGAATATGTTGGAGATTGCTAGTTGTTTCCCAGAAATCTTCTTACATAGTAACAGAAATTTTAGTTGGGTACAAGGCCATCAAGAAAGACTATATTTCCTGACTCTCTTGCTGCTAGGCATGGCCAAGTATCTCGGTTCTAGTGAACCAGATGTGAGCAGAGTTTAATGTGTGACTTTTTGTGTTCTTCCCTTAAAGAGAAAGAACACATCCTTCCCTTCCCTTTCTCCTCCTTCCTACTTTAGGGGATGGTGGACAGAACCTGACCTGTCATTCAAGCCAAGAGATGGAACCTATATATTAATAATGGCAAAGCAGTGAGATAAAAGAATCTTGAGTCTCTGAAGCCTTCAAGGAAAACAGGTGCTATATTGCTTGAACCTATACGTGAGAAAGAAATACTTATTTTTAAATTTACATTTACTGGGGGTAATATTGGTTAATAAGGTTATATAGGTTTTAAGTATACAATTTTATGATACAGCATCTGCATATTGCATTGTGAGCCTACCACCCAAAGTCAAATCTTCTGTCACTATATAAGTGGCCGCCTTTACTTTTTCTAATACCTCTTCCTCTGGCAAGTAACATATTGTTGTCTGTGTCTGTGAATTTTTGTTTGCTTGCTTGTTTTGTTTGCTTATTAGTTACTTTCAATTTTATATCCCACATATGAGTGAAATCATATGGTTCTTGACTTTTTCTGACTTATTTCGCTTAGCATGATATTTTTCAAGATCCATCTGTGTTGTTGTAAATGGTAATATTTCATCCATTATTTTTTAAAGGCTTCATTTATTTATTTTTAGAGAGGGTAAGGGAGGGAGAAAGAGAGGGAGAGAAATATCAGTGTGTGGTTGTCTCTCTTGCCCCCTACTGGGGACCTGATCCTGGCATGTGCCCTGACTGGGAATTGAACAGGTGACCCTGTGATTTGCAGGCTGGCACTCAATCCATTGAGCCACACCAACCAGGGCATATTTCATCCATTCTTATGACTGAATAGTAAAGCTATTTTACAATTTAGTTTTCTGCTACTACACCTGAAGTAAAATCATAGCTAACAGGAGCACCCTATTTTGTTTATGGAATTGCTCCTCTTAGTCCATGTGTTTATAAAAAGTATTGATTTTACCTTTTGCTTGAGGAGTGGGCTTAGGGCCAACTACACCAATACTGTATATGTATTGCAACTGTTGAGAAAGGAAAGCTCTCTTTCTTTAGGAGCTTCCAGAGGGGAAGCTTCAGGCACAGAGCTGTTGTTGGTCACGTTGTTTGTACAGCCCAGAGCCTGCTGGAGAGTAGAGCCAACTGAAGAGCAGAAGGGAGGGAACGAGGTAGATTCCCTGGTACTTCATTTGAGGACTTAGATCTATTTATGGCTGGGATTTACAACTAAAATGTTTAGTCACTTGAAGCAATAAAATTCCCTTTTTGTTGCTTGTCAATATCTGTTTCTATCTAACATTTTCTACTAAAAATCCTATATAATGCAAGGTTGATGTCATGTACTCTTTGGAGTCAGTGCCCTAAATGTTTTAAAAGATTTTTTTCTATTATTTACTATGGTATAACCACATCTCCCTTACCATGTCCAATATTACTGCCTTAAAATAATTTATTGTTTATTGCTCAGGTTTCTGTGGGTCAGACGAGCCCAGCTGGGTAGTACCATCTTGGTTTCTCTCATATGTTGCAGTTAAATGTCTCCTGGGGCTGAGGCATCAGAAGACCCAGCTGGGCTATACACCTAGGGTTGCTTCTTCACTCATAAGTCAGAGTTGTTACATGAGGCTTGCTTCTCCAGATAAGCACATCAGAGGCCAAGGTGGAAACTACAGGTCTTCTTCTGACCCAGCCTCAGGAGGCATGAAGCATTCCTTGCATCATATCTTAATTTGTTTCAGAAAAATCAAAGTCCCAGACTAAATACAAGGGGAGAGTCCATAACAAGGGCATGAGTGCTGAAAGGTGTGGTTCATTGTGAGGCATCTGTAAAGGCTAGCTGCTGCAATTTTTCTTCATTTTTATGTTCAGAGGAAAAGTCCAGTTCCTCTTTGTGGTCTGAATCAATAGAATAACTAACTGATCATTACCCTGAGCTGTGAAGCAAGGTTTGAGTACCAGTGATTGAAATAACTTCTGTGATTTGCATGCTTCCAATTGTAGCCCTCTGTTCCTTCCAGCTCTGGCATCATGCAAGGTTGCTCCTCTGCTAAACCTATTGTCACCTTTGGAACAGAACATAATATATTCTGAATTGAGCTCTGGATACAATGTAGATTTATTTGAGGAAATGCTGGATATTTCTTTACAACCTTCAATCCTATACACTTCAACATTGCTGTTTTTAGAGAAAATGTTTCCAGCTGGCAGATTAGAAACCTCCTGGTACAGGTGGAAAAAAATTGTCCTTGATCATAGAAAAACAACTGGCTGGATTCTATGCTAATCAGAACAGACCTCATTCTCTGTAGGGGGAAAAGCTCTCAATGAAACAATGTGAGAGGAAAGCTATTTAAATGATTTTTTTCTGAATCATATAAGGTGGAGCTCAGGAGAGGCAGATCAAACCCAGTGAAAGAGCGTAAGATGTTGAAAAAGACTGAGTGTCCAGCTGAGATTCCTGCTAGTCAGAGGCTGGCATAGAAACTTTGAGGACATATGGCCTTTTCAAAGAACAAGTTCTCCAGGAAAACTGAAGCAATTTAAATTGAGACAATGAATAAAAGAAATGGTCCTCACAATTAATAGGTGGAGATGTTGGCTAGAACTTTATAACAGGTGTGTTTGAAGCCTTTGCTCTCTTATTTACATCAGAAAATTGAAGCTAGAGAACCTTAGCATGCCTGAGAGCTCACTGTTGATGGATGCCAGTCTGGGGCTTAATTGCTCTTGCAGTACATAATAAAGTAGTCATTAATCTGTTAATAAAGCTACAATTTACCCAATTTCTGAATCTTTACCTTACAGGGGCTCAAGCAGGCCAAGTTGGTGTTGAATTTTCAGGAGCATGCTGGTCGAGGTAGACTATTGGAGGTATCATGAGACTAGGGAAATGAGTTGGAGTCCCTCTAAAGGAGTTTCCATGAGGAATTCAAAAGTCAGAAGCCCAGAGATATCAGAGGAAAACATATAGTCTAATGGGGCTAAGAAAAAGATGGAAATATATGTGGATTGAACTGAGGGAGTGGAGCAGGGCAGGAAGGAGCAAGGAGCAAAGAAGTGCTTGTATCTCAGTTTACATGCTAGCAGGTGCATGAGGAATAAAAATGATAATAAGAGGAGAAGCAGAAAAATAACATTTAATGAGCAAGTAGTATGTGCTAGACAGTGTTTTAAGTGGTATAAATGGATTGTCCCATTTCATTTTCCAAGCAAATCTATGAGGAAGGTACCAGCACTATTCTTATTTTGTAGATGAGGAAATTAAAGCAAAGATGATGTACAAAGATTATTCAAAATCGTACATCTTGCACTTGGAGAGCAGAGGTAAAATCTGAACTTATATCTGTCTGATCTCAGAGCCCAGGCTCTTACCCATGATTTGGACCCCAAGCCCCCAATGTTTGGACCCACTTACAGTTTGCACATGGGCTTTAAGTGATGAAGATAGACTTTCACTCTCCTGTGACAGTTCCCTCTTGAATATTCCATACAATTGCCTCAATAAGTACCCTGATACTTGCTACAAAATTATTCCTTATTTTTAGTTTCTCTGATAATGTCACCTTTTTTCTGGAGATCTTACTTTTGAAATGAAGACACAAACCATCAAATTGTTTAAGAAGACAAGAGACTAGTACATTGCTGTTCATATACTTAGGGGTGGGGAGCCGGCAGCTTTCTCCTTCCCCATCATGTACACTTTTCCAATGAATCTTTTGTTACTTCTGGAACCTGAATTGACTAGTTATTGTGTTGGGTCAAGAGTTTTTAGGCCTGGCCTATTAGCATAATCATCTGGAAGTCTATAAAAATTATGAAACATGCATATCCTTGGTCTTCCACTGCAGACCTTCTGAATCTTAATCTTTAGGACGGGGTATTGCAATCTGTGTTTTCAACAGTTATCTTTTCCTCAGGTAATTGTAGTCTGTTTGACTTTTTTCCCCTCAAGTAGCAAAGCCTCATTCATTATCCATTAAGTGTAAGAATAAGTATAGCATGTGAGAACACATTATCGGCTACGTCAAGGCTTCCAGGCAGTGTGGGAAATGTGATACAGCCAGGCAGAATGGGAAAGCAGTTTACAAACCAAGATGTCTTTGAGTATCCATACAGTTCCAATAGCAGGGTTACCTCTGTCTCTTTCCCAGTATAATGCCCCACCATTGAAGGACCCAGCTTTTCTCATAGGCACTACTTCTTTTTGGACTTTTCCTCTGGATTTAAACTCTTACCTAGTTCTCTTAAACTCAAAGTTTTGAGGGAGAAGACCTGGTTGGTATAGTTTATCACTCTCACCCTGGTGGGTAGAACTCTTGAAGAAGCCCACCTCATAGCCCTCTTAGTTGTCCTTCATACTGACTGAACTTGGCAAGACCTAGTCCAGTCTGCTGGGACCAACATGGAATGGTGATACAGTAATACATCTTCCCTCCTACCTTACAAATAGTAATGCAAAAAAAAATGAACTAGTAAAACAATAATCTCACCAGGACTACCAGGTAGGAAGCCTAAAAGGAAGCTGGTATGCTGAGGCCTGATTTATCCAGTGTACTCTATTCCTGATCAGGGAATACATTCTGTGCTGTTATTATCTTAAATAAGGAGCTTTCGTCCTGATGGTGGCAACAGGAATTTGGCTTAGGGGAAATAAAGGTATATCTGGGACACTTGCCATTATGACAAATGTGTGAGTCAGAGCCTCATCATTGGGTCTTTGGAGCCTGAGCTCATCAAGCAGCATTGACAGTGGAAAACAGATCCTTGGACCACCTGGACAGTGTGATGCCTTTTTCCCTTATTAGAATTAGTATGTCTTTCTTCTTTCCTCCTTTTTTTAATATATTTCTCTGTCTTTTCATTCTCCTAAAAGTTTTTTAGCATTAAGAAATTAAGACTTTTCAGAAGGAGCATAAGTACTATGGCAACCTCTGGGTTACTCCCCATTGGAAAGGTCCAAGGAAGTCAGCTCAATTCAAGAACCATTTATTTTAACATGTAGATTTTATTATAATTCAGTTATGGCAAGTCCAAAACTCAGGAGATGATTGTTGCTGAAAAAATAACTCTTTATGCTCAGATCCCTAGAGGAGGGCCATGCCAGGCCATGGGGGTCCAGGTCAGGAGGCAGAGGAATGAGGGGAAAATTGAGCAATAGCCCTTAGCGTGGTTTTGTGGGAAGGAATGGGCAAAACAGGGTAAATGGGTTTGGGATTGGCTAGTTTGAATAGTTTTGGTGGGCTCTGGAGCATAGCAGCTGGGTTTAGTTGTCTGTTACCTGAGTCTGGGGTGTTGAGAGCAGGGGGATAGTGGCCCTGAGTATGAGGTCTTGATAAAAGTGGGGGTATGAAAATACAGACAACTGTACTTGAGCAGCAATAAAATAATTTAAACTAAAAAAAAGAAGGAAAAGAAAAGTGGGGGTATGAGCTCTGGATTGGTTGGTTTGCATATGAAAGGTGTGCTTGCAGCCCAGTCTTTTCCTTTTTCTAGGTCTTGGTTGACCAAGGGAGGGGCAGTCCCACAGAGTCAGCAAGGGTCTAAGTTATTAAAACATCAAGTATGGAAACTAAAAAAAGAAGTTATTTTTAATATATTTTATTGATTGTGCTATTACAATTGTCCCGTTTTTTTCTTCCCTTTACTTGCCCCCACCCTGCACCCCTCCTTCCACCAACATTCCCCCACCTTAGTTCATGTCCATGGGTCATACATATAAGTTCTTCGGCTTCTCCATTTCCTATACTATCCTTAACCTCCCTGTGTCTATTTTGCACTTACCATTTATGCTTCTTATTTTCTGTATCTTGTAGTTATTACACCAGTGACTTTTCTTCTTTAGAAAGTTGTGTTTAACCTCTAAAATCTCCAATAAAGTAAGGGATTATAATGTTGTCAACTGCTCCAATTATTGAAAGCATTGCATCATTCCCCAGCCTGCCCACACCTGTTCCTTGACTTGCCAGGTCTCTATCTTAGGTCAAGTTTTTAACATTTGTCTATATCAGGCTTGTAATCATCTTCATCATCACACAAAGAAAGGCCCTCGGAGGACTAGCTGGAGTAAGAATCTCAAACAGAGACTGGATGTAACTCCAAGGGTCAAAAGCAAGGAAAGTATTGAAGAGCTATGAGAGAACAGAGAAAACAAAAGTAATGGCAAGTGCCAACAAAATGAAAAACAAACAAGAAATCCTTGTGTAGGTGTTTTCCTGTCTCTCAGGCAGGGAATGTTTATTATATGTCAAACCTGTCTCAGTTGGCAGTGACCAGTAGTTGGTGGATGTGCTGTCACGCTCCACTCCTGCATGCACAGTAGACTTGAACTTGTTTGTGGCATGAGGAATCACAGCTCTTTTCCTTTTGGGACTTGGTAAAAGTACCAGAATCCTTCTCACCTTGGCATTTGGAGTTGGGACCATGGGCCAGTCCAAACTGGGACTTAGGATGTTATTCAAGAATATATACAAGTTCTTTACAAAAGTCAAAAAAAAAGGTTGGCATTAAAACTTCTCTGAAATTTTACCTTTGCCTCATCAAGCTTCTCTTATTCCTTGACCTGACCTTTTCACTCACCTAATGCTGATGAACAGACTAAAACTTGGCAGGGGTTGGCCTTCCATCTCTGTCTCCTTAGTGAGAACCAATGTTTTGTTCAAGACTCAACATCTCTGTACTACCTTCTCTGAGGTTTTAATGCCACACACTCTCCTTTTCCCCATCCCCACACTCCAGGGCATAACTGACATCTCTGTAGTGCCTCCACTCTAATTCTACAGAAGATTCCAGGAGCCTTCTAGTGTGTCACTTGTTTCCTTATCAGTCTACTCCAATGGCAGAGAGCTCCAGGGCAGCTACTGTAATATGCATGCAAATGGGTACACATATACATCTGTATTCACACACAAACATGTGTGTATAATATTTAGTTTTTATTGATTGAATAACTAACAATTTTATGTGGTTTTATAACAATAATTAGGGAGAGATTTGTAAATATTTATTTCCATTTTTCTCATTCTGGCCTACCTTCTTGTGACAAATACTAATTTAAGGTTTCCAATAAGTCCACTTCCTTTAATCCAAGAAAAAGCAAAAGATTAAATTTTATTACATTTTATAGTTTACAAGGCATAATGTATAATGCTCTTTTTAGGTAGCAGGGCAAATATAATTCAGCTATTCTGGGAGTAATGCATGAATTTATGTAACTTTTTAAAAAAGTTTATGAAGTCATTTTTTTCTAAAACTACATGTTAGAAGTACTTCTACGAAAAACAGCAAGAGAATTAGATGTTGCAAAGGCTTCCGTAAAACAAGTCACTAGGACCACAATTAAAAAATATGACCGAGTCCCATCAAAATATTATGGAAATAAATAGATATTCATGCATCTGAGTATATGCCCATATGTGAGAAAGTCAGCTCCTAAGGATAGCTGAAGGTACCCAAGCAGCAAATGCAGCTCTACCGGAAAAATGTTCACAAACAGCCCGACAGTCTGAAAGTAGATAATGGGTTACACAGATACAAACTACAACAAAACTCTGGTCTAGTCTGTAGGCATTCAAGGATGATGTAGCCCAACAGGCCCTGCACTACAAGAAAAACAGATGATGCAAAAATTTAGGCAAGTACCACATTTTTTTAAATGAGAAAAGTTTATTTGGTTTTGAAAGTTCACTGACCCAGAAATTCCCCATATGTAGGAGTTGGCCAGGTAGTGAAGGGTGAATTCTACATGAACATGTCAAATGAGGGCAAATGGTTCGGAGTATCAGTACAATTTTAAACTCCTATACATTATTGGTAGTATTTGATCATTGACCAGAACAAATGTCCCATATTTAATACATGGCTGTGGCATGACAAACTCATGGGTCTGTCTCCCAGTCAGACCAGGGACAGTTCTCCTCTCCTGCCACCATCAGGGCTGCTGCCTGCAGTCCTCTGTAACTCACACAGTCATTGGCAAGCAATGACCTCCAGCTGTAGTTCAGCAGCCTCGTTTCAATACCTTTTGCTGTACTCTGTTTGCCTCTGCAAAACTAGGCTTGCTGGGGGTAGTCGACAAAGAACAGAAAATGCATAATTTATATTTCGCTGTCTCACAGAGGCTCCCCACTGGGTTGCTTTCTAGGAAAAAATATTGCTGGCTAGCAGTCTCAGTGTGAGACTGTGTGCCAGGACCAGCCCATTGTCCCCCTCTTCAACTGTCTGAAATATTACCCAGACAGAAATGTCAGACAGCTGGGTTTGATTATTGCCTTTTTATTTTGGTCCCCATGAAAAAGGAATGCTTTCTATCATTCTGGACAAAACTTCACTTTCTTAGTGTTTAGTTGCTGTCAAAACAACCCAGATGGCAGGTAAAATAGTGGTGCCTCTAATAAGACCACCAGAATTCTTATTTGATGTTGTGTTTAAGTTTCCATTCAGAGCTTGGCTGTGGGGTGTTTGTATTCATTTTTTTTTGCAAACCAACTCCCAGCTGTCAGGATTATAGACAGAGTTGAGACAGACCTTAGAGACTTATTTATTCCATTTTCTTCCTACCTACTGTTCTAAATGGTTTAATCAGGGTGCTCACCATTCTTTCCGAACAGAAACTTTATTTCCTACAGAGCAGGTTGAGTAGCCAACTCTCAGAGTTGGCGACCTCTTCAAGTTGCTATGTTCTTTACCACACGACCTCATTCTTCTCTGGAGACAGGCTGGGATCAGATGTAAGGATCTGACTCAAATGTACGACAAATTGTATGCTAATTGATGGTCAGTGGTAGAGCCTAGTGCTAAAAGCTCAACCAAGCCATGATTTTTATGGGAGAGTCAATTTGTTCTCTGTGTTTTTCTGTGCTGCATAACAAATCATATCATCAGCAGTGGGAACATAGAGAAGGGCCATGATAGACATGAGTGAGCAAAGTTCTGAGTAAGTTAAAGCTATGAAGAAGCAGGAACTATGAATAAGCAGAGAATGGCTTTGAAGAGGAAGTCAAGTAGTAATAAGAAGAGGAGCAAGAGACAGAAAGAAACAGGCAGAGAGGGCAACTGAGAGCTAAGTCATGGTAGTGTCAGCTTATCTGAGACTAAAATCTCCAGTCTTTGGCTAGTGAGGTTCCTAGAGCTTCAGCAAATACGGAATAACCTTTTGTTTCCATTTCTTTAGTTATGACCACATTGCAGCCTCTGTTCTTTAATATTTGTCATTGTTTTCACCTTATTGCCACACTTATCCTTATAACAAACATGATTTAGACTGAATAGAACTCTGTCTTGCCTAATTCAAAATAAGAATATTTTCTATAGCATCCCTGGCAAAACCACGTCCATATTCTACCAAAAGACCTATCAGATTGGGGGGTTCTACATCACAGGAAGGTCCTTCCCATTTTTGATCATTTTACAGAGTTGGTCTTAAGACCATTTTCTAAGAACTCAGACCCTCCATGGTTTTTATGTTCTTGACCCACCCATATTCTTGAACTCTGCTTCAAAGTAGCTTCTTATTATCTTTTAAATTTTTGACTTTCCTTTATGGAATTTGTTGAGGACCCACCTCAGGCTGTTTCCATCCTTCAATTTTATCTTCTGTTTTAGAATGCAGTCCCTGGTGACTGGGTCCATGAGGAAGGCCTGGTTCTTCTATGATGGCCATTGCTGATGGTTGCATGCTACTTTCTGATCCAATTCTCCCTTCTATGTTGTTTTATTTTATTTACTTACTTTGTTTTATTTAGCACCATGACCAAACTCTCTATATCCCAGCCATAAACTTATAATGTTATTACTTTAGACCTAGATGACCTATGATCTTAAAACTTTAGTTAGATGAAGAATACAGATTTGGGAGAAATTGGAACCCCTAGTCATTTATTAAGTCCAAGGAGATATCCTGTAAAGAAATTGCCTTCCCCTTGCTGTGGTAAAAATGTTGACTATATATGTTTTAATTTAAGCTCTGATTAATTCATGAAGCTATAAATCTAAAGACTACTCACAGAGACACTGATGGGGGAGTCTGTGCCTACCATTAGTTTATGCCCTTAAATTAGACAACTTTTTACATCATTCAAACAAAACCCAATAAAAGATGAATACTAAGCTGGTCTGTGACCTCAGTCACAGCATTATTCTGCCTCTCTTGCTTTGCTTCTGTCTCTGTTGTCTGTGTACACTGTCTACCTCCAAAGCCTCTTGTATTTGTCACCAACTTTTTCATGTCCAGAATTTGCCAACAGATGTGGTTTTCCTAGGAACATCTTTTGCATTTTTCTAGCTTCTTCTGCTCCTTGAAGCTCATGGTAACCACCTGGCATTTATGCACTTCCCCCTTTGCCAGGAACCTAAAAACCATGAAGAGTGAAGTGTAACAGATAACTTGAAGAATGTTCAATATGTTATCATTGCCACTTTACAATGAACTGCATATTTGGGGGAGTCTCCAAGAGGCCAGGGATGTCTTAGAACACAAAAGATTTAGGATCGTGATTTGTCTTTGACTTGTAAAAGACTTAAATCAAATTAATTCCCAGGAGGCAGAAAACGATATGGTCCTTGCCAAGGGAGGTGACATGGTTGAGGCTCAGACAAGATATGAAAACAGAACAGAGGCCTTGTGTTTGGCAGACATTCTTATTACTTACTATAAGGATATATTTTGTACCATGTAAGCTCTATTTTTAAAAAATTTGCTTATTTCTTTGTGTGTGCATGTGTGTATATGTGTGTTTGCTTTTGGAGAATGAGATATTGAAATATCTTTATAAAATTCTAGCCATAATCAGTTGAATTAAGGATAAAAGAAAGGGTCATAGTCCATTTTATTTTGAAAATTGATTATTTAAATAAATATTTGTTAATGGGTAATTTATATCATGACTGTGCTAGGTGATAAGGTTAACAAGATGAATAAGACAGATCCAACTACCGCCCTCATGGGACATCCAGCCCACAAATGTTCTGTAGGACAAGGAGAGTAGGGAAAGCCACATGAGCCAAAAGGACAAAGCATGTGAAAGTGACTGAACCAAAGAGGGAAGTGGCATCTTAGAGATTCAAACTGAGGAATCTGTGCAGTTCCCACTGGCTTTCTTTTCTGTGAGAGTTTGTTTTCTCAAAAGCCAACTTGTTAGAGCCCTGAGAAGATTTTATTCAAAGCGATTCTTATAACCTTGAACTTCACCTGCTTTGTGCACAGAAGGTTTGGCAGTAATTATAATGGAGATTCCATCCAGCTTGTCTCTAACCTCTTTTCCCATCTCTGGGTCCATCTTCATGAGTCTCTATTAGAGGTGAATGATACGGCCTTAGAATATTCTCTTTCTTCTTTGCAACTAGTCTCAGTGGCCAATTTCTTCTTTCTGAAAAATATAAACAGTGATGTGGCAGTAAGTGTTTAATCACCAGCTATTTGCAAAAATAAAGTTTACATGTATACATATACCTAATACATAGGTATACATGTATATAGGTTTATAAGTTTACTAAAATTTTACTGATGTAAAATATGTGCACTAACAATAAAAGAACATAAATACTCCTTCCTACAAGTTCCATGTAGTGAACCTAATGTCATGGAGTGTTTTTATTGCTTTTTGCTGAACTCTTTCATCCTTCCCTGAGCTATTGTTGCAATTGATGAATGAGTGTAGTTGTAGCACGAATGGTGCTCAGTATTTTCATTTACATTAACTAATAAGATGAAAGTTAAAAAATAAAGATGTATGTTGGAACTTTACTCATTTGTCAATGATGTGTATGGATTGTTTGCTAAATTGGATAAAAGTTTTGTAATACTGGAAGATTATTTCCTCAAAGTTATAGACCTGACATATTTTACAAGTGTAAACTGAATCATTAACATTTTCTTCATCACATCTTAAGTCTAGATACTGAGCAAAACAATAAATCAGCCCTGACTTGTGGCATTTGCAGATTTCCATGACATGAATATTCCCACTATGGCTGATTTTAAGCTGCACACATTATGTGACTGCACATTATGTGACTGAATGCAGAGTTGGGAAGGGATGTGCAGCAGCCCACCATGACCCAGTATTTTCACTGTATAGTTACACTAGATATAAGTAACCTCAAGAGTGTATTCTCTCTATGTATGTGTGTATGTATATAAACATATATACACATATATGTGTGTGTATATATATATATATATACACATATATATATGTTAGGATGTAGTAAAATCATTGTGAGTATTGGACCTTGAGAATTTATTAACTTTATTTGTAATATTACTTAATTACAAATTTATATTATAAATTTTAATGATGAGTGTGTTGAACAATTGGTTTGCCAAATTCCTGGAAATGTAACAACAAGCTGGCTTCAGTATACTACTCAGTGTAGCCCTTTGGTTTTAGAGGAGTGATCCCCAGTCTTAATCCCCCAGAGCAGAATGAATATAAGAGCACTGTAATTGGTGGTATGGCTTTGCCATCATATATTGTTGTTTTATATCATCACCCCTCTTTTGAGATTTTGAGATCTGAGGGTTTCAATGTACAAACTGAGTAATTCTAGTCTGAACGCTATGCAGAGACTTGGATATGCTTTCCTAGTTGTAAGCATTTTATCCTACAATAGTTTCAGAAAGATGGAAGAGCCACTGGATCCAGTTGGCACACTCACAACTCCCTGCTGCGTGGATCTTGGTCCCTGCAGAGATCTTTAAAGACTTGTCTCTTGAATGGGAGTACAGGCCCCGAGCTGGAGCTGTGGCACACAGACAGGCAATGCCAGCCTGGCTGAAGAACAGTGGTTTAGGTAGGAAAGAGACAAGAGGGATAAGGTCTCTTTGGCTAGTGTTAGAATTTTCATAATCCCAGACTTCTTGAAAGTGAGTGATCAAGGGACCAGCTGATGAACAGGTAGTTTTGGGGAAGGAGTGTCACATTATTCATGTAATTGCAGGCCAGATGTCTGCTAAGGTTATGTACCTCTTTGAACTTTAGAGTAATTGATTAAGGTTCCATAACACATAGCCATGTGGAAAATTGCTCCAGAAGGAACTCAGCCATGCTGACACTCCGATTCTGGAAACCTGTTTTGAACTTCTGACCTCCAGAATGATTAAGACAATAAATGTGCCTTGTTATAAGCCACTGACTATATGGTAATTTGTTGTAGCCCAGGAGGAAATGAGTACTCCCTCTTTTCCATCTTCAGGGATTTTATGTAGAAGTTTTTCCATAAAAACATAAAAGGCAGCACAAGACTCCTGATGAGGCCACTTTCCAATTACTACAATTGAGAACACACACCAAATCTCTATAAAAAGACCCAGCCTGGTTTTGCTGACTCTAGTTGGGTTTTACTTTCTGATCTCCCACGTGGTAAATCAGAGGAGTAGCTCTTCCTGGTACCTGTGCATAACATCCCCCAAAAGTCACTAAAGTGGCCAGGAGGATCACCTTCCATCCTGGCAAACACAGCACAAGCAAAGGACTGGCTGTGCAGGCGCTTCTTCAAAAACTCAGCTGAGGCTGCTCTGTGGTGCCTGTGTGACAGCTCCATTAGAGGGGTGTGTCACACAGCCATTATCCAGTCACATCTTAAGTGCAGCCCGCTGGGCTCAAATACCACTTTGGGAAGCAACAAATAATTTTCTGTTATTGGTGAGGGTCGCTGCAGTCTCCTCCTGCTCTTTGGCACTTGTTTCCATAGCCCAATTGCTGTTAGGAAATAAAAACCCAGCATTGGACGTTTAATTCTGAAATATATTTTCTCAAGAAGTATTTATTGGAACTCCTTGGATTTTGAAAGTGTTTTTTTTCCAGCCCTTGGCTACATGTTCTCTCAGCCCGAGGCACCCCTGTTACTGGTCATTGAAGGCTGAAGGATGAAATGATTGCTTTCAAGAGTGGGTAATCATAGGTCTCAAGCACTCCATGAAATAGCATCAGCAGCAGATGGCAATGGGGGACGCCGTCTTCACTGCTCTGACAGCTGGAGGCTGAGGCTGCTACCTGTAGCAGGAGCACCAACCTTCTCCTGCCTACTGGATACGAGTTACCATGTGAGTAATTTTAGGTACAGCCAGGAGGCTCATTAAGCCTATTGGGGAGACTGAAAAGCGTGCTTTGATGACATTCAAATTGGGGCCAGAATTACAGTTCTTTTACTTCCTAGCTGTAGATCTTGGGTGAGGTACCTTTCTGGAACCTCAGGGCCCTTGCCTGTTAAATGTGGTCATATCTCCCTTGGAAAGTTTTTATGAAGATCAGAGATAATGTGTGATGTAAAATGCCCCCCGACACAGTACTTGGCACAGAACTGAACAGTTGCTCAAAAAATCCTGTCTCATTATTAGCAAATACTAAAATAACTTCTGAATTCTAGTCTCCTCTTCCATTGATTTTTAGCTTATTAGCGTCACGTCTCAGATGAGTAAGGTAGAGCCCAGTTTTTGTGACTTGCTCAAGTGGTAGACAGCATGCCCTTGGCCAAGTCACTTCTGACTCTGCTATGCCCTGTGTAGCCCAGTATCACCTGGGAGCATGATAGAAATGCAAATTCTTGGGTCTTCTCTATAAAGTCAGCCTCTCTGGAGGTGGAACCCAGGAACTGATACTTTAACATGCTCTCCAGAAAATTCTGAGACATGCTCAAGTTCACGAGGCACTATTTGAACTTCTGATGCAGATGTCTTCCCAATACAGCACTGGCCTTTTCAGCTCCACTTCCAAACTGAGCCATCATCCTGGGCAACCTAATACAATGCTACTCAGATGGGATTGAACACGTTGAGACTCAGTTGGGGTCAGCCTCTCTCTTTTCTTCTCTCTCCTTCCTGCTCAAAGATAGGCATACTCCTGTGGAAGTAAAAATGCTACTAACCAGCTCAAACCAGGAAGTGTATTAGTTATCGATGAAGGAGCACTAATAGGAATGTCCTTGTTTGATATAACACTGAAAAGAGAGATCTTTTCTGCTGGCACAGGACAGTGGGCTTGATGAGAGTGTGTGCTTTGGGCTCACTGCAGGTTGCCTGGCATTCGACAAGATGATTGAAGATAGCCAGTCTCTCTGGTGGGCGGCAATGGCGGGAAATGCTGTTGACTCATGGGCCTGATGTCGGACATTTAGACGACTAATTGATGTTCATAGTTCCATCTGCTTATTTCATCAGACCTCTGAGACTTCCTCTTGGCCTTTATATTAAGACCAATAACTTTGGAGACTGTATAATAGTGATGGAGAGCCTGAGCTTGAAGTCGGGCAGGCTTGAGTTTGAATCTTTTCTCTGAAGCTAACGACATCATGATCCTGGACCCAGGGTTTATTTTCTGAGTCTCACTGTCTTTTCTTTGAAAAAGGGGTCAGCACGCATTTTCTGAAAAACTTCTGTCTCAGGTAATGGCATTGACAATGTCTCTCCCACCATACATTCACTGTTCAATTCCTTTTCACCAGAACCCCCTGCTCTTCCTCTTGGGAACTCAATCGTTCTGAGCAGCAGTATGAGAGACACAGAAAGTGAGACCTGACCCCCAAGACAGCAACTAGGATTTTCCCAAGGAGTTTCTAAAGCATCTGGTGTCCTGCCTCAGGGTGTGCTGGCCATTTCTACTGCTCTTAGTCCTGTGCCCAGGTTAGTATTCCATCTGTTCTCAAGTTTTTGTTATCTCTGATGGCTATGTACCTGCTCTAAGCAATGGGGTCTAGGGTGGAGCCTAGAGAGGTACTATCCTTAGATTCTTTTTAGATCCTCCTTTTGTCTGGTCCCAGGTCCCTGGTTCCAAGTTTTTCATGGTCTGCAACCTCTTAGAATCCAAAGAGGAATTTTTTTTCTTTCTTTCTTCCCTTCCCTCACCACATATCACAGAGCCATAGCTGGCGTGGGTATTCTTGTTTCAGCTATTCATTTGGAGGAAAGTATGACTAACAATGCCTACTCTTATTGAAAAGAAAAATAGTTTAATTATAATGTCAGGATGCTGGATAATAATAGTGATGATAACTATATTTACAGGGTTCACTATGTGCCAGGCACTGTTCTAAAGTATTGGAAGTCTTTCCTTTCCAATGACAAATTCATTAGTCAGGATTAAGTGGGATTCAGCTTTAAGCACATAAAAACCAAATGGCCAAAAAGGAGGAACATTCAGAAATCCAGATCAGTTATTAGGAAGAGGATGGAAACATTAAGGTCAGGGAAGGAGTGGGAAGAGGTAGGTGGAGAATAAATTACATGGTTGGAAACTCTGATACATGCTGGGCAAATAATTGGGTGAGGGTTATGGGAGGTGAGAGGGTTATGGGAGGAGAGAGGGTAGAGAATAAGAAAAGTAAGCTTAACTTTATTGAACACTTAATATGTGATGTGTATTTTCTCTACAAAATTTCATTTAATTCTCCCCTAACAGCACTATCTTAGTCAGGCTGGGCTGCCATTAACAAAATACCGTGGATTGAGTGGCTTCAACAACAGACATTTATTTCTCCCTGTTCTGGAGGCTGAAAGTCTAAGATTGGGGCGCCAGCATGGCTGGGTTCTGGCGAGGGCCCTCTTGCTGGCTTGTAGATGGCTGTGTTCTCACTGTGTGCTCACGTGGCCTTTCCTCAGTGCACGTGCATGGGGACAGAGAGATCTCTCCTCCTCTTCTTTATGAGGCCACCAATCTGATCAGGATAGGATCTCAGCCTTATGACTCATTTAACTTTAATTACCTTCTTAAAATCCTATCTCTAAATACAATCATATTAAGGATTACAGCTTTCACATATGAATTTTTGAGGGATATAGCTCAGTCCATAGCAAACACTATGAGCAAGATATTAATTTTAGTTTGTAGGTGAGAAAATTAATGCTTAGAGAAAGTGATAACTTGTCCATGGCCTCACATATGGTAAAGCAGGTTCAAACCCAGAACCCCTGATACCTAAGCCTTCCTCCATCTTAGGCTACTTGGAGGACAGCACTGGCAGGTCCATGGGACTCCTCGTTGCGGCCAGGGGCTGAGTTAGGCCTCCTGGGCTTGTTCCTATGTTAACTTTTCCCCATGGAGCATGGCTTCTCAGGTGAGGAATGTGGAAATGTGTTTTTCCTCTCTTCCTTTTTTCCTGCATGTCTCATCAACATTTATTATTAGATAATTGGTTCAAGTAGATAGATGTTCTGTCACTTTGTAGAGAAGTTGGCAGGCCCTGGAGACACTGGCTGGACTTCTGTGATTTTCTCCTGTCTGCCAATGAGAATGAGCCTTTCGCTATTTCTCTTTTGCCCAGTGCTGCCAGGATTGCCAATGAAGCCTGCATCTCTCTGGTGGTAGTGGTGGCCATCCACCCTCTAGACCATCTATCTGGTTGTACAGAAGTAACCTCTCCTTGTTTGTGGCAATAGATCCAAGCCGGGAGTCTCTGTGACAGAGAGAACTGTTACCACCTCAGTTCTTTTCTTCATCATGTGTCTTCAGAGCATCTTTTGCCATGCCAGGAATATGGTGGAGGATAGCTTCTCTCTATATATACCCATTCAGCTTGGTAGTATGCACATGGGCACTGTTTGCCTTATCAGGGAGAATCAGCTGCTCCTTGAGTAAAGGAGGGTGAGGAGGCACCCTGGCCACATTCTTCTGGGTTGGGCACTAGGCGCTGCATGTGGACAGGCAGGCATGGAAATCTAAGAACAGAACCACAAAGAGACCTTTAAAAAGGGATGCATAAAATGCAGATTAAGAAAAGAAATACAGTGTCATTTCCCTTTAACAGACTGGCAGAGTTTGTTTGTTTGTTTGTTTGTTTTTTAAGGACACTGAAATACTCAGTTTTGGAGAGACTGCAGGGATGTGCCCCCCTGCATTGATCCTACAGCCTCTCTGGAGGGCAATATGGCACCATGTTTGAAAAGTTTGCTGAAGGTACCTACGTTTCAGAACAAGTGAATCCATGTTATCAAATGTATTTTAAGAAAATAATCCTGCATCAGTACAAAGATTTTGCTATGAGACAGTCATAGTAGCATTTATCAAAGTGAAAATAGGTAAAACTAAATGCTAGTAATTACATAATTAAGTAATTTGTGGTACATTCATGCAATGCAATATTTGAACACAGAGAACCTGATATATTAAATATTTGTTGACACAGAGAGGTACTTACAATATACTTTAAATTTTAAAAAGTTTACAAGTCAGTATATACAGTATTATTTATTGCACACCCTCTATGTATTATATATTTAAAGATTAGAAAAGTATATACTTAAGTTCAATAGCAATTATAGGTATATGATTACAGATTTCTGTGATTTCCTATGTTTTTACTAAAAATTTTTATTACAATATAATAAATAAATCTCACTTTTTCTTAACAGATAAAAATGTTTATTTTAAAGTCATAGAAAAAACAATGGCCTAGAAATTAGATGGGACCACAGGCACAGGAGGGAAATCCAGCTGTAGCTGTGTCGTTACCACCCGCCGCTGGCCTCCCCGCCTTCTCCTCTGCCCCTGCTCTCACAGGTGCGCTCCTTCCTTCTGTGCTCTGCCCTCTGCGGCCCTGCACAGTTGCAGTACATGAAATTTTAGAAACATTTTGGTAAATTGTCTAGGGCTTGGAAGTAAGAAGGAGGAATTTACTAAGATGTTTGGACCCACAAGAAAGAAACAATTTATCTTTCTTTGTGTTGAAAAAAGCCAGAATTTTTAACTCCTTTCAGTATAATGGAAAGTTGTAATATCCAAACTTAAGCCAGTATCCACAACTGGTAATTTTATAAATTACATTTTTACCTTGACTAGTAGCCCTACACTTATAGGCTTATTTATACAAGGGTTTTTTAACTTATCAATGAAAATATCCTTATTTCACCAATATCTCTGAAGTGAATTTTATTTTCTCTTCAAAAACAAGTCTTAAAATGTTTTGAGGTAACATTTCCAGTGAAAGGACCCATTACTCTCTTTTAAAATTTTAGTTTTGAGAATAGAAATTTAAAATCAAGCACATCTCATTAGCCGAGTTTTGCTGATTTAAAATATTCATTATTATGATAAACCAAGTGATGGAAAATTGTCTGAATTTCACCACTGAAGTTTTCTATTCCTACACTTATTTAGAAATGTTTCTGTGCCTCTGAAGAGTAACGTAAGACTCAGTTTTTTCAATGAGAGTGTTGTGTGGTTTTCTGTTACTTCTATTTTCTCATCTGGAATTAATTTAAATGAATATCAGCCTAGCTCTGCACAGAATCAAATCCAGTTGTGCCCACTGAAGTTACCTGGACTAATTTCATTACGTCGTCATTGACACTCAGTGCATCTCACTGTGGGGAGCTGAATTCTCAGCTCTGAGATGGTGTGAGTCTGACACGCGGCATGCTCTGCCCTGTGTGGCTGGGTCTTGTGTTGTGATGGAACTGCAGTTCTTCCCACAGGACTGCTGTCCACCAGGATCTGGGTCCTTTAAGTCAGTCAGATATAGCCAGATACCTTAACTGATTCAAAGTAGCTCTGGTCCCACATTCCTAGACCTACTTTCCCTATCCCTCTTTAAGCCATGTTCACTTCTCTGTCTCTACTCTAATGCACTGGCTCTTAGGATTCTGCATTTGTATTTGGTTGTGAATCAAATGCCAAGAAGACCTTCACTAAGAGATGTTACTGTGAATAAGCTTAGAGGTGACAATATTGGGGAATGGCTGCGACCCTCCCTCCCCTTCCTATCCCATGGTAGACATTGCTAGTTAAACATCATACTCTTTTCCTACTGAGCCTGGATGCAGTCTTTGATTATTCCTAGTACAGTTTCCTAAGCAATCATTACCGATGGTATGAGTGAGACAACTGAGACAAAATCACCTCGCCATTTCTAAACTTATCCTGCTAGCTCTTCTTGCTTTGGACAGCTGCTAGGATAATATCCTTCCCAAGTGCAGAGCCTAGCGAGCCCAGGCTGCTTAGTTGGTGCCTCAACCCCTTCCTGTAGAGTGGATATCTTTGATTAATTGAACTTGTGATTTTAAAACAAGAGTTTCCAGATCTCAAATCCTTTATTCAAAAGCTTCCTTGGTATTTCAGAGTGTAAACTGTCAAATCAAATTGTCAGCTCTTACTTCCGGCAAGATGGAGGAATAGGTGGACGCACCGTACCTCCTTGCACAACCAAGATTAGAACAACAATAATTTACAACAATAATTTACAGTCAGAATAATGACCAGATCCGGCAGAGGATTTATCTGAATGGAAGTCGGGCAGCCAAGAAGTTGAAGTAGACGAGTTCATCTGGACTTGTAGGAGAAGACAAGCTGGGCGGGTGCGGGCCTGGCTCGGGTCGCCTGGCGCGCGGAGGTCGGGGAAAGTTTGGCTCGAAATCGGCGAGATAGCCATCGGGGCGCGAGAACGCAGCGGTGATCCCTGAGTATGCAAGCTGCGGCTGGCAGACCCAGAGGGGTGGCGATTGTGGACCAGGGCAGAGCTCGCAGCCCGGGAGCCCAGAGAAGGGTCTGAACCCAGGAGAACGGAACTACCGCCATTGTTTTCTCCCGTCCCCGCTCCCGCTCCCACCCTGCCCCCACATATAACGTCACAATCTAGTGACTGGGGTGCCCAGCCCCGGTGAACACCTAAGGCTCTGCCCCCCACCATAACAAGAGCAACCAGACTGGGGGGAAAAAAAAGGAGAGACAGGGGAAAAATGTTTTCAACAGAGCAGATCAGTCCCCCAGGACTCATCCTTTTGAGCGACCAAGAAATAGCCAATCTATCAGATGCGCAGTTCAAAACACTGGTGATCAGAAAGCTCACGGAATTGGTTGATTTTGGGTGCAATTTAGTTGAAAGTATGCAGATTACCCTAAAAGAGATGCAGGAAGATACGCGGAGGAGAGCCAATAGTGAAAGGAAGGGATCTGAGTCTCAAAACAATACAGTGGACCAGAAGGAAGATACAATCAACCAAGCAGGAAAGCATGATGAAATAAGAATTCAAAAAATTGAGGAAAACCTTAAGAGCATCCAAGACACCTTTAAACGTTCCAATATCCGAATTATAGAGGTACCAGAATCGGAAGGGGAAAAGCAACAAATTGAGCATGTATTTGAACAAATAATAAAGGAGAACTTCCCCAATCTGGCAAAGGGAACAGTCTTCCAAGAAATTCAAGAAGCTCAGAGAGCCCCAAAGAAGTTGGACCCAAGAAGAAACACACCAAGGCACATCATAATTACATTAGCCAAGGTGAAAACGAAGGAGAGAATCCTAGAAGCAGCAAGAGATAAGGGGACAGTAACCTACAAAGGAGTTCCCATCAGTCTGTCAGCTGATTTCTCAAAAGAGACCTTACAGGCAAGAAGGGGCTGGAAAGAAATATTCCAAGTCATGAAAGACAAGGACCTACATCCCAGATTGCTCTATCCAGCAAAGCTCTCATTTAGAATGGAAGGGCAGATAAAGTGCTTCTCAGATAAGGTCAAGTTAAAGGAGTTCATCATCACCAAGCCCTTATTTTATGAAATGCTAAAGGGACTTATCTAAGAAAAGAAGATAAAGAAAAGACATGTATAGTAAAAGGACAGCAAACTCACAAATATTAACAACCACACCTAAAGCAAAACCAAAAGAAACTAAGTAAACAATTAGAACAGGAACAGAACCACAGAAATGGAGGGCACATGGAGGGTTAGCAGCAGGAGGGTGGGAGGAGGAGAGAGGGGGAAAAGGTATAGAGAATAAGTAGCATAGAATGTAGGTTGAAAATAGAGAGGGGGAGGGCAAGAATAGTACAGGAAATGTAGAAGCTAAAGAACTCACAAGTATGACACATGGACATGAACTAAAGGGGGGAAATGTGGGTGGGAGGGGGGTACAGGGGGGAGGGGAGAGAAGGGGGAAAATGGGACAACTGTAATAGCATAATCAATAAAATATATTTTTAAAAAGAAATTGTCAGCTCTTGAAGCATTCACTCTTTCACTCCCAAATTCATTCTACTTTCATGTGGTACTGATTGGAAATGTCCCATACCAAATATGGTGCTGTCGCAATGGGGCACACCAGTAAACAGGGTACAGCAGTCAGTTCCTTCAGGGAGTAAGGATCTATAGGAGGGGCTTCAGAATTTGTCACAACATGAAGCAGAATAAGAAATGCACTTAGAAAGGGAAACGTTGTGGAAGCCCAGAGAAAGACAATTTCCCACCTATGTTTGGCGATATTGACCATGGAGGGAGTAGCAATTGAGGGGCACGCTAGCTCTGCTGATTACTGGGTGTGTGATATTGGACATGTCATTACCCCTCTCCAAGCCTGAAGTTACTCCACTACAAGGTAAGGATAGTATCAGTCACTCTGTAGAGGATTGTGGTCAGCATAAGATGAGGATGAGAAAATAAAGAGAAATCAAGCTGGAACATTGTAAATGCCCAATAAATGTTAACTCTTCGAATGCCCAGATTTAGACACAAAGAAGAAAGGAAAGTAAACTTTGGATTACATGTGCGGCTGGCCCTACTCCTACCCTTTCATCCTTCATGTCTGTCCCCATTTAGAAACACTAGCCTCAGTGCTCACGATAGTGGTGGGAGAGGAAGAGGAGGAGTCCAAGGAAGCTAGTGGTGGATAAGGATCAAGGAAGGATATCAGTTTTCTGGAAGCACTGCTTCCTTTTCAGTGGTTGAGGTGTATGAGGTTCTTGAATGAGGTGCATGAATGAGGTTCTTGAAATGGATCCGTGATCTGGTCCGTGGCATTGCAGGTGCAGTGGTTTTAAATTGTACGCTACCTAAACCCTAAGAGGCCTCTGGGTGAACATTCATCTCTACCCAGTGATCATAATGGCCAAATATCTTCTGTGGCTTGAGTCCCTCAGAGTCATCTCTTCATCAGTCTTCTCCTATATCCATCTCTCCCCCATGCTCCTTAGAGCAGATGACCTACTGTTGGCCTCGCATGTCTCGCAAGGATAATACAAAGATCTGATGCCATGGAAACAGTTTTGGTGTCTTAATTCAGTAGTTCTCAATTCTGGCTGCACATCAGAATCCCAGGCAAGTCAGGGGTTCCTCCCTACAGGATTTTGATGTAATTTAGCTAAGATAAGACCTCGACCTCAGTCATTTTAAAAACTCCCCAGATGTTTCTTAATGTTCAGTCAAGGTCGAGTACCACTAATTTAATTGAATAAATTTTGAGAGGAAAATTCAGCCATAATTTGCTTATTAATTCTAACATGTAAGAAGAAAAAACTGTAGGAGAAAAGATAGTTCTTATTTGTTAGAGAAAAAATGTTTGCCTTTTAAAATAGCTAGGCTAAAAAGGCAGCATTCATGACCAAGGCTATATGCATAAATAGATAGTTTTTGTCAGAAGGCAGGGCTTATTATTGAGGGCATTATATCAAGATATAGAAGCTGCAATGGCTTGAAACTGGTTCCAAGTCTAGAAATTTGGAGGGATTTGCATTGAATTATGAAGTTAAAACATGATCTAAGTTTAGCAAAAGTAATTTCTCAGAGTTATTGCTCAATATTATGTTTACACATTAAATCTTGGCCACCTTAAGAGGAAAACTGAACAGCTTTGTAGATTGTTAAAGACACGGGTCTGGCCCTGGAAGACACACAAGCTTGCAGCTCGGACTTGATTAAAAGGGGGCTGGGAAGATAGATTATCTATGTAATATGACCCACTGATTTCACAGATGTTTGAAAAAAGGACCAGACTGTTGGAAAACTTACGAAAGAATGAAACGTTGGGGCTTGGCTTTTACCTTCTGGTCCATTTTTTCATGTTGCCAAACTAACATTTCATCATCATTAAGTATCTATTAGTGCTAGATTCTAGCAAGAATCCCCTTAATAAACCTGAAAAACCATATAGGAGCTTAGGCACAAAAATGAAAGAAACTCAGGTAATAACTAGGACCCTCACCCATTCTTATAGCTCGCAAATCTTGGACATGACAGGTGCATAGTCTGGGCGGGGCCAAAACAAGGTCAGTGATGTTAAGTCACCTGGGCTATTGACTCTTCTGATAAGAAGGGATAGGACCAAAACCTCAGTGAGTTTGAACCTGAAGGTCAAGGTTAAATGGCACCACCAGTTGCAAGGATGGAGGAATGGAGTTTGACAGCTTATTCCTAAGTAAAGTCAAAAGCATTTCTACCTCATCTTTAATAAAGCAAGCCTATGGGTGAAACATCTCCAACCTTTTCTCAAAGTAAGATTCAGCTAGGCAACCTTCTCAAGGAAGAAAGTTGCTGAATATAATACAGGACACCAGTTAAATTTGTTTCAGATACACAACAAATGCTTTTTAAAGTATAAATGCGTCTCATATTGGCACATTTAAATACTTAAACTAAAAGAAGTATTTGTTGTATATTTGAAATTCAAATTTAACTGGGCACCTTCTACTTTTATTTTCTAAATCTGGCAACCCTATATGGGAAACTCCTCTGCACTTCCTTCTTCCATAATCTGCTTAGTTTCCTTTCTTTTGTTTTCCCATAGCGTTTTGTACCTAGTGCCACTATTAGCTACTCATACGTCCCCTCTCTGCCCGTTTTATTGTTTAGGGATAGGCCCATGGAAGGAAGGCTGGCATACGGCAGCCCTCCGGAAAAGCTGATGATCGGATAGGTGATGAATGGAACAACTCTGTCTGAGCCCAAGAGTGTGCCTGGTTCAGAACAAGCTCTTCCTGCTTTGGGGGAAGCAAGTCCATGTGCAGCTGACACTGGTGTTACATGAAAATATTTCTGGGGCTGCTCTGTGTTCTGTTATTCAGGGCCAGCCTCTCTATTCTGTACTTTCAAGAAGCACAATGAAGCAGCTTGTGATGCTTTCCCTCCCTGTGGTGGGTCTGGGCCTGGGTTGTTAGGCCAGCAGAGTTGAGAGGCACATCTTCTCTGACTGCTCTAGAAATGTCCACAGGCCCTGTCTGCCTGCTGTAACTCAAAGCTGCAAATCATTGAATCAGATCCCGTGGGGGGTAGTGAGTGCGTAGGTTTCCTTTGACTTTGTTCTCTTGCTGCGTGAAAATGTCAGAATTTGGTAAATTTTATAAAAGGGAACTGGAGACAAAAAAAAAAGCAACCTTGAATGCTGATTTGTTCCCATCGTCATGAGTGATTCGTGATTCACCTGCACGTTGATACCTCCTGGAAAGCCTATGTCATGTCTGCATTTGTGATTTTCGGAAATCAATTCCGGCTTTTCACTTCATGAGTACAAGTACAGGGTTCATGGAGTTGACTGGCATTATCTGGGGACAAAGATAAAAATGTTAGTCCCTTATGTGAGTGTAGAATGGAACAATTTAATGTATATAAAGCACCTAGCAGAGTACCTGGCCTCCGTCAATGGCAGCTGAAGGTCAGTAAAGACTTTTAGGTACACCAGGTGCACAGGAGGTAGGACCCTAGGAGAATGAGCAGCTCAAGTATGTGTAGTTGGTATAAGGCAAAGCTAGAACACAGCCTTGCTGCTTCTTAATCCCATTAACTCTTTCGTCCCAACAGTGAGGGATCCTGCATCACCTGGGTGATTGACCCTGGAGTCTTGGTTGTAAATGAGAGGACTACATTTGGAAACCACTCTTGTAGATTCTCGGGCACAGCTGTTCAGTTTGGCTGTGCTAGGCACACAGGAGTCTTCTAGCTCCCTCCATCCCAGATCTACTCTCCCTCTTCTTTTACCTACCAAATATGAAGGAATGCTATGGAATCAGTCAATATTTGGACACCACGGCTTTTGTTGTAACGTGTTAAGTTTAGGAGTCTCATGGACACATGAGTGAGCCTCTTATACTTAGTTCATCATATGGCCTTTTTTCTGTCACGTCGCATCTTCCTTGTTCGGCCTGAGGACTAAGAATGGAGCATCAATAATTAAAGGTACAATCACAGCTGAAGCTTCCGTTAGTTATTTTTCTCCAACCCTGACATTTTATGAGTCAACAAAGCCAAAGCCGTCAATATGAAGCAGATTATTTTTAGCAGTTTTTTAACCAATGTGCTCTAGCTTTAAATTAAACATTGACGTCGGTTATTATTAAAATTCTGAAAATTCTGGGCAGAGAGAAGCCTATGTTAACACAGTAAATGCTGGGCTTTTATTACCTTGTTTTGAAAAACATCGACTGACTTGCTGCTCCTACCAAATAACAATGGGGTAAAACTAATGGGGTTGTGAATTTGCTAAGGGTTTGTTGTTCAAGGTCAGAGTCTGAATGTGTGGGTGTGGTTTGCATGGTTGAATGTTACTGTGGACTTTAAGCTTTTTTGATTCACAGTATCTTAGCTTTGACATTATCTCATTATTGCTTGATTCTATGAAATTTGTCCCATTCTCTGATCAGAACTGAAAAGGCAATGTTACAGATTTTTTTAAAGTAAATTATCACTTTTTTGAGAGTTTTGCTATATTCTTTGCGATTTGAGATACCTAGGGAAGCCTCTGGTAACATGAAACTGGGCTGGGAATCAACTCTGCCTGCCTGATACAGTGGAAGGAATACTGATCTTGGAACCAGGAGACCTGGTTTTTGCCACTTGTGAGCTGTGTGTCCTTGGACAAATGATTTAGTGTCTCAGGGTCTGAGATTCCTCATCTTTTAATTGAAGGGATCTGGGCTAGAGCAATAATATCCCAACTCATTTCTACATGCTCACTGAGAAACATCAGGGTCCCTCATGGCTGAGAGGGAGAAGGTCTTCAAACAGGGCCTTAATCTCTCCACCCCAGCCTACTTTAACTACTCACTGCTGTTTTGTTTGTTTTACCTCCTGTGCTCCTGCTTAAAAATTTAGCCTGGGAAAGGTTCCTCTGCTTAAGAAAGTTTGAAACCCCTGGACAATATGTTTTCCAATATAAGGCAAAGCTAGAACGCAGCCTTGTAACGTGTTCTATTGGTTATAAAATTCTATTCCAGATATCAAATTAGTGTTGAAAATGTCATCAAACTATTCACTGACAATGTTAACTATATCACTCTGAACTTATTTGTAAAAAGGTACCTGGATTTCAGAGTGGGCCCAAAAACTTTCATTCATTCAGTGTCGAGTGGTGGGTAGGAACTTATCTAGGGTCAAATGGCCTAAGTTCAAATCCAGTCTCAGGCTCTTGCTGTATAACTGTACCTCTCTGGGCCCCACTTATATTAGTATCTATAAGTCCTATTGTCATCCCCCTTTACAAAGAGGAAACTGAGGCACAAAGATGTTATTGAGATGAATAAGATTAACAGTTCCCACTTCATAGAATTTTGTGATGATTATTGAATTAATGGGTATAAAACACTTCTCACCATAACTAGAATGTAGTGTATGCTGAAAAAATATCAATTGTTATTATAAGTTCATTTATTTATTAAATATCACTCGTGTATCTACTATGTGTTGGTCATTGTGCTGACTCACGGAGATTCAGAGTGGACACAACATGGTCCCACTCTCATGAATATCCTAGAGATAAACCACAGAGAGAGCCAAGTAAACATTTTTGTAAAGCAGTGTGATAACTTATGCTAAGTCTCCGAGGGAGATACAGGTACAGAAAGAAGGAAGAACTGATACAAAGGAAACAACAACTCATGAAAGGTGTTTGAGACTGTCAGTCATTTAGAAAGGCTGGAGCTTGGGCGGGAGGATGATAACAAGACATAAAAGACAGACCGGCTTTGAATCTTCAGTAATTTAAGTCCTTCTGGTCCCTCTAATTCCTGAGCTCTTCCCTAATGCAGATGCTAGTAATGAACCTGTTCAGTGCCATCTCTGCACCCCCTCCACATCACTTCTGGCTTATCCCAGCCAATCGTGAGGAATTATAATATACCTCCTGTTGCCAAGTTGGAGCCTGAAATTTTATGTTTGCTTATATGTTCCAGTTATTCATTAAAAACTCCAGCTTTTCACATAATTTCCACACAAATCCCTTGGGAAAAAAAGAGGTTGGGAGAAAAGCTAAGGGACTCAGCTTTTCTAATAACATTTACACCCAAACAAGCCATCTTTCTGAAAGCCAAGTGCAGCCCTCAAACCAGAATCTCTGCTGTCTTTTGTTAGAGAAAAACTCAGGCACAATCCAGGCTTAAACAATAAATTATGCTGGAAATCTCAATAAAAAGAAAAAAATACGTGTAGGCATGAAAAAATCCCTTGTGGAGAAATGAGCCCAAATAAAGCAGTACTGTGTCCCCTTTGGACCCGCCCCTCTCTCCTTGTGGCTCACCAGATTCTTCAGACATTGTCTCTTGAATGCATGGGGGACTCCAAACTTTTTCTTAATGTTATTTAGTAACATGGCATAATGTTTGATCCTGGTACAAGGCCAACTCTCAGTACTATACTATAAAACTATGTGATGAACGAGTGAGTGAAAGACAGAGGGAAACACAGGTGAATATCCCAGGGGCGATTCGATCCACCACTAAACCTACAGGTTTCCTTAGGACAGGGCTTGTGGCTTTTGCTGTCCTTTGTGGCCACCAGAAAGCTTTATGAGCCTACAATCAGTGCCCTGCTAGACACCTACATGGCTCAGCGAACGTTTAGTGAACACCTCAATTTCTTGTTTTGTGTCCTTCCTGGGTTAATAGTTTCTACAGTGAAATAGCACTAAGGGAAAACCAGTATACTCTTGGTGTGCCTGTAATTTTGTGTCCTTTGGTACAATCTGTGTACCTCTCTCTGAAAATTCAGGTCCTTCCAAAATATGAGGTGTATCATTACAACTGCAAGGCCCATTCTAAATCTTTCCTCATCAAATATCTTTGCACCTCCCTCTTCCCTCTCTTGGCTTCCGCAGTTGTCAGGTCAAAGAAGCCAGGACCAGGCACTGCTTCTGCATGTGAGGCTGAGCTGGGCATTGAGGAGAAGCTGAAGATTTAATCTCTGCTCTTCAGGATTCTGGAACCTAGTTTGTGGATAAAGGGCACTAAGTTAATAACTGGGAAATAGTTAGCAGGCACTATGATAACGAGTTAAAGTGTGTTTTAGAGTTCAAAGAAAGGACAAATTGTAATGAAGTGGAGTAAAATGTAACTTGCTTTTCTTTAGCTTTTTACCCCTCAGAAACCTCTTGGTGGCTCCAATGGATGCAAATATTAATGTTTGCTTCATGCACTAAGATTTTTAAATATAATGACACTTTGTCACACAACATAATTTCTCAGTCCCCATGGAAACTGAAATATAAGGGTGCATGTTGGGGTGAGAAGAGCTTAATTTCAATCAGTGCCAATAAAAAAGAGGGAGTGACATTCTACACACTTTGAACGTCCTTCCACATGCCCCCTTTTTAAAGAAAAATGAATTCAGATGATTTCCCTATGGATATATGCATCTCACTGATTATAAGCCCTTCTAATAAAGGTCAAACTAGTTCCTAATTTTTCCTAAATTCTTATATTCTCGGATCTAAGAGAGACATTAAATCGTATTTGTTAAATTGTTTATACATCCAGAAAAATTGAGTAACTGTATCAGCAATTATCAAAGAAATGACAATTCCTCAAATCCCTCAGATATCCTTCTTGACTTGTCTTTTTCTCTTCTATTGATCTCATTAAAATTTCCCCATTGGTCAAGGTATCTCCATTATTTTAGAGTTTTATCCATTTATGTAAGTACCACCTGCTTCCCAGTGCCTTTTCATTAAAGGCAATAATTCTTGGACTAATGAATGATGAAATACCTAACATCCAATCATTGGCACATTTCAGATTCTTCATGATAGATCCAGAGTCTCCTTGAGGCAAGAACACTCATAGGTACCAGGTATTATGCATGGTCTACATTCTTCACAGTCTTGCCTTAACAATCTTCTTACTCCATTCCTCAACATTTTCTGATCTTTGCTATTTCCTATTCCTTATATTATGATTTTATATTCCATATTCCAAGAGGTAGAGGGAATATTCAGAGTGGGAGAGAGTACAGAGTCTGTTTGGTTTTGCACTTGACTCTGCCATATGACCAAGGGAGAGTTACTTAACTTGCCTATTCCTGTCTCATAGGCTGGTATAAGTCATCAATGAGATATGGTATATGTTATTCCACCCCTCATGTGAGCTTCTCCCTTGCTTTGGATTCTTATTTGTTCTGTGTGAGTCTTTTTAATCCTGCCCTAACCTTAGACCCTTCACTAGTGTAACTGATGTTCCCCCTGCCTGTTGTTTTTCTTTACTGCTAGATAAACTGGGAAAGTCTGCACTCAAGGTCACAGAGGGTAATAATAGCCCCTGAGGAGTGTTTCAGACATAGTGAATACACACACACACAGTCACATGGTAATTGCCATTATAACTTTTAGGTATGGAACTTTCATCCTCTCTTTCTCCTAAAAAATAGAAAAGTCTTTAGAATTAATGGTGGAAATGGTGCTATTTCTAACCTAAGGAAATATTAAGAATGCTTTAGCAAAAGGTAAAAAAATAGACATATTTTCCCCTTAGTTCTCTTTATTCTTTCGATGATACTAGTCTTTTAATTCCCATGTGAAGATATGATGCCAAGCAAAATTGTGCTTAATCCCAGATTCTTCCTATAGCCTTAGGTCTGATATTAGTTAACATCATCATTTCTTCACAACTTGACAGCACTTGACAAATGTAATTCTTAGAATGGCCACTAAATAAGTAACCAGACACCATCTAGTTGTGACTTTGCAGTCTGGAGACATTGTAAAATGATCACAAGCAAAGCCATTTTGAGAACTTCCAGGGATCAGAATCTATAAATGCAGGGGAACCTTGAAAGCTTCAGTCTTTGAGTTCCCTGTATGGTTCAAGTTTGGGAACTTGGTCTACACCTTCAACAATCAAAAGGGAAAAGTAAGAAAAGAAGAGTGTTGGATGAGATTTTGACAGTCTGCCAAACTAGAATCTAACTTTTCTGATATATGTAGTATTCCAGGTAGAGCAATTGTCCTTCTAGTTAAAAGTAATAAATACATGCTTATTTAAAGGACAGGTGGTTGGGATTGCTATTTTTTGCTTGTGGCAAGCCCATAATGTAAACCGATGTGGTCTGGACAGGAAGTAATAGATACCACAATGAGGTCCTAATCCATTAGGAGCAGAGGCCCATGATAGAGAAACTCAGGGAGTAGCTGTGGATGGTAACACACAGCTACCAAGTGGTAGAGAAAAGACAGTAATACCTTGACACTGTCATCTTACTACTATTCTACATTGCCTCATTCTGAAATTGCTTTCAGAGCCAAGAGTGACTTCTGTCAGCATCCAAATCAATGACTTCATTTTATAAAGGGGGGAGTGTGGACTAAGCATTGCCCACTTGCTTGAATGACAATCTAACTTTGTAAAATACCTACTCCACATCTTGGGGGTTGGGGCAGATCCAGCAACTTTGACTAAGATGAGGCTTGAAGGTGGTCCCTCTGCATTGGTAGTACGGTTTCCATATTTAATTTCTTATGTATTTTTCATAGATATCTGGTCCTTTCAAATGGGTTTAATCCTGTGCATAGGTAATGTGAGCATTTTTTTTAATGCTTTTAGTGTGCTCTTCTCTTTTGCTTTTCCATGTACATGACTTTCACCCCAGTAAGCCCAAGAGCTATATCTATTACGTATTTCAGGAAGAATGGAAAGAAAGATAATATTCAGTTTGTGACGTTCCAGTTAGGGCTTTTCAAACTTCAACAATACAATAGTCTTCATGCTAGAATTTGTTGAAAGAAATTAATATAATACAAGGTATGGCAAAAGTAAGTTTACAGTTGTCCACATGGAAAATAATACAATAGTTATTAATTATTAATGTATTAATTATTATAGTAATAATTATTATTAATAATATAAGAATAAACTCCATGTTCTGTATACTTATAACTGTAAACCTACTTTTGCCCCACCCTGTATACTAAATGTATTTCATCCTCACATATCCCCCATCTTGCTTTTCAGTAAGTAAGTAAGAACTTAGACTGGTAGGCTTGATTGTAGAGTTTTATAGACATCCTGAATATGCAGGAAGAACAAGGTAGAACTACTCATATCATCTAGAGGGGCTTGGGGAGCATGAGGGAGACAGAAGTAGAAGCAGCAGATGGTCAGCCATGTGTCCCATTCTCCCTCCTTTAGAATGAAATACCAGAGAAAGAAAGGATGTTGGAATGGTAGGAGGAAATGCTGAGATATTTCTCATTCTTCTTCTTCTTAGGATGCTGGCAGGTGATTTCCTCAGAGGTCATGTATCCGACTTGAACCCAGGCCTCATGGTATGGTTAAGCAGAGGGAAACCCAGAGGGTAGCCCTCTCAAACCATTACTTCCTATGAGCGCCAGTGGGACCCAGAATTTCTCACATGTCCCTGAGATACATTGTGGAGGTTACTTGAGATTTTGTCTGGGGAGTCTGACAGAAGGGATTCCTGGAATAAAGAAAAACTGATTTCGTAGTTGGACACCACGTGGGAGTTACAGCTGGCCCTCTATGGAGTGTGTTACATCATTTGTAGTCAGTCAGCAGCGAAGATACCACACCCTGACCAGGCAAAAGGAGAACTGACCATGAGTTCCACCACTTTTAAACTTCTGAACTGAATTTCAACAGGACACTCAGGAATGAGGCCAGTCTCATGTCAGAGGTCATTAGTCCATGGAGAAATCCATACCATCCACTGTACAGTAGACAGGAGCAAGAATCCAGATAGTACTATGTACACTTGAAGACCTGGTTTCTCCTCCTCTCCTTTTATTATGAAATCACAGAGACCAGATGCCCTTTAAAAGTCAAATACCATTTTGGACAGGAGATGAATGGGGAGAGAAGAATCTGAAAAACCAATATTTTATCCCAAAGGGCCTGATCACTTACTTAAAGGGAAAGTTTTTATTAGCGACCAGCAATTTTTTCCTACAAAGACCTAGATAGCAAATGTATAGACTTTTTGACCTCCATGTACTCTATGGGAACTACTCATTCTGCCCTTGTAGTATGAAAACAGCCATAAACAACTGTAAATTAATGAGTGTGACTGTATTCCATCAAAACCTTATTTACACAAATAGTGGACTTATAGGGCATAATTTGCCAATTTGGCTTCTCATCATTGGATTAGGTTGTTTCTTGATATTAATTAAAGATATTTTTCTCCTATTAGTCAAAAGGGTAGGCATTTTGGACAAAAATAAAATTAAATATAGAAATAATTGGTGTCTTCTTTACATATCTTTGTGAAGTATGGATAAAATTATAGTTCCTCTCATGTTGAAAGGGGAAAGAGCAATTTAGTAGGGGGAATTGTTTGTTTTCCTCACCCTTAAAGCCTGTGGTCACTGGGAGTGTTGGGGTCTTTGAGGAGCCAGCAAGGTGAGCTCAGAGTGGGTGATGGAATTGGGAGGGAAAGAGCAGCTGGCCACAAAGAACAGAGCAGAAACACTGCACGTCCTGGTCTCCTTGCTGGATGCTCTAGGAATAAACACAAGGCAGACTTGGCATAGTCAAGCACTTTTAATAACAGTAATAATAATGGTAATGGAAGTGATAACAATAGTAATTAATATTTACCACTACAGTACCAGTCAGGATGGGCTCAGTTATGTTGCAGGAACAAACACCTCTGAAATCTCAATGGCTTAAAGCAAAACTGGTTTATTTCTCACTCACTGTCTGTGTCTGTCAGGAGTCAGCTAGAGGTTCTCTTTCACATTGTCCATAAACTCATTCCAGGACTCAAGCATTGGATGGGATACTGTATGGAGCATTGGTAGTGACAGGAGTGCAGTGAAAGTGGTAAAGCACAAACTGGCCTCCACAAGAAGTGACACAGCTCACCTTTACTCACATTTCATTGGCCCAAAACAGTTATATGACTAAGCCTGACTTCAATGGGACAGCAGAAGTATAATCCTCTAGGGAGGAAAAGTTATTAATGAAAAATAAATTACTATACCTCAACCATGATTTCCAAGGAACAGCATACTGAGCATCATGCTAAGCACAACACAATTTTATCCTTATTCAGAGATCTTGTAAGATAGGTATTATCAGCACTTTACTGATGAGTACATTAAGTAACTTACTTCGTTTAGCCAGTAGATGATAAGGATTTAAAGCCAGATAGGCCAGACAGCTTGTACTTCTAGGTACTACATTGTACTACCTTGATCATTTATAGTATTTAGATTAGTGTTCACAGTCTCAAATGTGTTTATGGGCCTGGAAGTTAATACAAATTTGTGAAGCAGTTTGGATATAGTATGATTCTGGGGAGGGCTGTGGCAAACTGGAGAGCTCATGCTATGTCTAAAAGAGGCAGTTTAATTAATCTTACCTGGTGTTGCTATGTAAAAATATGTGCATCATTGTCAGATCTCCAAGCTCTTAAAAATGTTCTCAGAAATCTGGATGTTTGTATGTAATTTCCTGATTTCAGAATGATAAAGACAATCCAAGATTTTTTAAAAATTATGGCCCATATAAAATAAATCTATAGGTCAAACATGTACCATAAGCCAATAGTTTATAATCCCTTAACTAGTTCTTCTGGTAGAGTCTGACCAGTTTGTTGGGAAAACATTAACACTGAAAATAACCTCAAGATTATTACAGTTAGGTAAGACCCAAGTCTATGTGTAATTTCTGTTAAGCACAAGGGCCAGTGCAACATGACAAAGGCTGAGTACTGAACTCAAATGGTTGTCATCAAGATGCATAAATGTTTGTGTATGTTGAGGGCACCTAATAAATACATTAGAAGCAATTCAGGTGTTTAAAATAGCTGTGGAGCAATTTCCACTTGCAAGCTGCCACCACATAATACACACTACTTCCTTCTTTCCCTGGCCAGTGAGGGGCTGATGCCATTCACTGGGGAACCGTCCTAAGGAGGGGGCAGTTCAGTGTCCTCTGGTTTGGTTTGTGCTGCACCACCAGACTAAGTGGCCTTTGTGGTTTGACATGTGCTAATTACAACACATCTAGTAACAGCCATTCCCAGTAGCAGTTAAAGCTGGTCACATAGGCTTCTGGTGTCATCAGTCAGGACTGAGCCTGGTGGAAGGTTTGCTGGATATGGGTTTTCCTGTAAGGGTGATGGCTGGAGTTTCTGAAGGAATTAAAAAAGAGCCTAATGGGATTTCTTATTGGGGATTTCTTATCCTAATGGGATTTTTCTTGGAGGAAGATCTATAATTTCATTGATTTTTTAAATGGGTCTTGCTGTCTCCAATGTATTCACCACCAAAACTTTTAAGCTGGAAAATCATCAAGAGAAGCATGGAGCTATCTCCACCCATCCTAAACCATCTTCCTTTAAAAAGCATTCGAGGCAAGAGGGTTTCCTGAGCCCTAAACAGATGCCTTACTTTCTGGTTGCTTTTCTTCACCTAGAATGCTCTTTCTGGCTATTTCTGCCAATTGCCCTCCTTAAAAAACAAAAACAACAAAGAGAAATAAAACTATAAGGCATTTCCCAAATCCCTTCACAGGATGTTTTAAATTTCTCTGATCCCTGAGAACATTTTCTTTGTTGTTGGCTGTGACATCACTGTTCTTCCCCTTACAATTGTGTGTGTGCCCGCCCATGCACATGCACATTATATCATATCCTTACAGAATAGCAAACTCCAGGAGGGCAGCTAGGATGTCCTCTTCATCTGGAAATCACAGGTGGTTGCTTGTACGGGGTGGGTACTCACTTCAGCATTTGCCAACTTGAACTGAATATTTCTGTCTGGTTGGATCCTTAAGTCAGTTGATTTAGGTTCTTGAGGAGAATGACTGAGTAATGACAGTGGCTTGGGTATTCATGTGCCCCTAGAATTTCCTTGAAAAGCCCCTGGGTAGAAAAATGCACATCTCTGTGCCTAATCCTTTGCAAATTCCTGAGTGTAAACCACCAGATGGTAGAACTGTCTTGTCCTGTGAGTTTGTGGATGCCCTGGCCTTGCTTCCTTGTACTTAAGACCCTCTCACTCATAGACTCAGTCTTACTGTAGCCTCTCTAACACTGAGTTTAATCCCAGCGTGTGCTCTCCTCTTGCCTTTGTCATCCAAGTGACATAGGGTATCTCTCATTGGGAGCCCCCCACTGCTTCTATTTTGTAATTGTTTGTACTCACCATATTGGCTCAGTCTCTATTCTCACTTGGTCCTTATTCTGATATTTCTTGTGATATAATGGAATAATTATGGACCTTGAAGTTAAACAAACTTGATTTTGAATTTCAGCCTCATCACATACTAGCTCTATAAACTTGGCTGCCAGAGTTAACTATTTTAACTCTGCTTATAACTATTTCTCAAGCTGGTCATAAAGGTTAAATGAAATGATGATTTAAATGGCGCAAATGAGCATCCAATGAATGGTAGCTACTGTTGTTAATGTTCTGTACTGTAACCCAATCCCCTTTTAATACTGAAGCACAGCCTGAACTGAGGGCCTGGTTTATATCTTGTTTTATAAAATGTTTTTCATGGGATTAGTATATTGCTACATGACTTTCTGGTAGGAACTAGTATTATTTGACCATCCACTATCCACCTTCTCATTGATGATAATATTGAAATACTCTTGCATTTGTTTCACAATCTCCACTCTTTCTCAGTATTGAACGCATCAGAAAGTTAAAAGTGGGATGCATCTATTGCTTCTTAGTGCTGTAACTTTGCTGTATGTTCTAAGGTTTGCAAAACGAAGAATAAATCTCTCAGAGATGGAGATTTTTAGAGTCTTAATTCTCAGTGTAACACAACAGTGGTCTACTTTTATAATAACTATGAATGGCCTACATGATTTGGCCACATGTTTGATCTCTGGGAGCCAGCATAGTGCCTGGTACAGAGTTAATGTGCAACTAATGTATGATAAAAGAGATCTTTCCAACCTTTCAATAATTGGCCAGTTCTGGAACCAGTTTAAGACTAACTTGTCACCCTGTTCTATACCAAATCAACCCTATATAACTTTTAAAGTGAATTAAGATAATAATAACAACTCCAAAAGGTGTTTTGGATGGTTCCCTTATACCCTTAAGTCCCAGGATGAGGAGGGCAAGAAGAACCCTGGGCAGGAAAGCAGACCTTGTTTCTGCTTCAGCATGGGCCAATAACTGGGCGTGCTAACTTGCGTAAGTTGTTTTACCTCTCTGGGCTTCTGTTTCTTTATTTGTAAGATGAGGGGCTCAAATTAGATTTCCTAAGAGCTCTTCTAGGTTTTGCATTCTGTGAATCTATTGCTGAGACACCCCCAGCCTTATGTCTAAGCGTGCTAAGTGAGAGCACATTATGGGGAGCTCATAGCATGTCAGGTGTTTTCTTCCATATGGAACTAAATCCCTCGTTTGTCTTTGCTGCTACCTCCTACCTCCCACAACTTTATTTTAGGTTGTAAAGTTTGCTGTCAGTTTTTTTTTAAATTCTATTATTCTTGACCTAAGTAGTAAAATAGTTACTATGACAACGGAGTAATTTTCCTGGATGGCCACATTCAATTTGCTTAAGTAGATACTAGGCTTGCAACATGTTTCATTAGCTTAGAGGCCCTTGGGATGTAACCCTGAAGTGCTGGGCAGGCCAGAGCTTCAGGTTTAAGCCTGTTGAAACCTGGGTCTATTGACTGTGTTGAGATGACATTTCCTTTACAAGGCCTGTGTCTTAGTTGCTTAGATTTGGTGAGTACCAAAAGTAATTACTAAAGGAAATTGTAAGAAGATTTGCTACTTTAGCTAACAGAAAAAAAAGTGGAAGAAAAACTTTAAGTACAGTGCTGGATAGCATAAATCAGAAGGTAAATAGCCAAGATATTAGAGAATACGCTTTGTATCTGTTTGTTTCCCTTTTATATGAAAGAGAAAAATAGACCTTTATCTAAATTAAAGCTTAGATTCCCAAAGGCGGTCTGTTAAGCAGGTGGAAATTACATGCAACGACTGTCCAACAGTAAGGAAATAGAATAAGTTTGGTCATTTGAGTAAAATGCTAATTCTAATGGATAGCTATAAGGGTAACACAAGTAAACATTAACCTTTATTATAATAGCAGTATCACTGAATATATTTTTAATGTTTTCAATATGCCAGACATTGTGTTCATGACAACCATATGGAATGTGTATTTTTATCATTATTCTGATTTTACAGATAAAAGAAGTGGAGGTATGGAGAGATAAATAACCTGCCCAAAGTCATGGCTGTTAAGCAGACAAACTGAGCAGCAAACTGAATAGCCCTGTGCAGTACCTGCATCCTCCAAACACACCTTGTAATTGCCCAGAATTTCGAGGATGATGCCATTGAACACTGGAGACATTTTGATGGTGCCTTCTCTGAGACCTGTGTAGTTACATATGTGTGTGTGCCTGGGCACTAAGTTGGAAATGACAGGTTAGATAGGCAGGTTTCAGTGCTCTGTAACGATGCCAGGACACATTGGAGAGTTTCTGGAGAGAGGCTAGCCGTGCGCCAAGGGCTTGTGGACATTTCTCACAATTAAAGAGAACCCATTTGGGCCACCTATTGTTAAGATTTCAATAACCCTGGGTAGAGCATGCACACAAGCACACTTTCATGTACACATGTACACACCCTTTCTTTTCAATGCAAGGACTGTATTTAGACAAGAGATGATTACAAGGACCCAGAATGCACTTTTTCCAGACTCAAGCTGCAGATTCTGTACTTACAGCAAACATTAAATGTAAGAAAGCAGAGCCCGCTCTTCTGATGGGACCTCTCCCAGCATGGCAGACCAGGCTGGGGTGGTAACATCTAACTCAGGCTTATCTTTGTATATAAGTGGGAGGTGTCATGGTGGGACATAAGAGAATGGAATTGAGTCAGTACCCTTACTGTGTCTGTACCCTTACTGTACCACTTATTAACTGTAACACCTTAGGAGGATGATTCAACACTCTCAGGCTCAGTTCCTTTAGCAGTGAGACAGGGATGATGTCTTACTCAGGGCAGAAAAGCAGGGTCTGGTGAGTTGATGGGGCACAGTAGCACAGAATCTACCTGCATGAAGACTTGAAGTGTGTCCTTGGAGAGATGCTAGGAGAGAGGATAGTCATTGCCTTGACAGGGAGCCTGTCCACCCCTCTCCTAGTGCATGATCAATATGTAGATTGGATCAGCTCTTATTAACAAAAACCCAGTCAGCTTTCTCTCACCGTTTTTGGCACAGCTACTGCGTCAGGACCAGCTGTAATCACAGGTCTGTCAATGAACACACGCATCTGCCTGACCAGGTTAGTCAGAATGTGGGATTATTTAACGTACGACTGGGGAAAAGATAGGGCCCCTCTCTTACTTGGGATGGTGTGATGTGAAGATAATGTCTGGGGCTGCTACAGTCCCAGAGGAAGACACTGGGTACAGCCCTCACATGCAGAAGGACAGAGACAAGTGAACTGGGCAGCAGTGGTTATGAATTTAGAGTAAGTCTGTGTTTTGAACTTGTTCCTGGCAAAGTGTTAATCACTCCTTCCCTCTCTCCCCACCACTTTTCCACCTTTCCCAATGCCCCTCTACGCTTTGGATGCATGTTTGATGCCTAAACTGAGATAGCTTAGTAACTAGGAGTTAAACCAGAACTTGACTATACCCTGGGACATGTTAGGTTTAAGCTGCATTGATTTACGACCCTCTAACAGACATTAACAGAAAAAGAAGGGATGAGGCCCTTTACTTTTCCTACAGATCACCAAAAAGCTTTGGGCAGAGAACAGCAATGCATTTGTGGGTGGCACATAGTGGCTATTTTCCTTTTGCAGGTTATCTATATTATCTTGCTACTAAGTCATAAGAATTAGTATGTATGTCCACAGTTAAGTGTGGCCAGTACAATATTGAAATAGGCCTATGGAGTAGTGTATATCATATTTCACCTCTTTTTTACTTGACCATCTAATAAGGTATGAGATAGGAGCCAGGAGAGTAGGAAGGCAAGCACAAGAAAGAATAAATTATTCTAGGAGCCACAGTGGATCAGGAAACTGCTGAGCAGAATAAAATCTTTTAGTGCTACCATGAGCTCTTTCTGTGGCTCTTTTAATTTTATATAATTAATTAGCCATTTTTTTATTCTCTACTGGGATCATATGTTAGTAGAGACAACACTAACATGTTTAATAAATAACCTCTAAAATGTCAGTGGTGTAATAAAATAGAAGTTAACTATTACACTCATGTAGTGAGTCAAGACCAGCAGGCCTGTCTGTGTTGCTGGGTTTTCCCCATGTAGGATTCAGGGACTCAGGTGTCTTCCATCTCATGTTCCACTATCCTTTAAGGCAGGGGTTGGCAAATCATGTCCTGTGGGCTAAATATAGCCCTCCACTTGTTTTTTGTCAATAAAGTTTTATTGGAACACAGCCTCGAATGTTTGTTTATGTGTTTTTCATGGCTGCTTTTACACTATAAGGTAAAGTTGAGTCATTGCAACAGAGATCATATGGCAACAAAACAAAATATTTACTATTGTAACAGGGTGCAGCCAAGAGGGGAGCCCCAAATAGGGATTTGTAATAGGATCCAGAAGAGCTTGGAGATAATTGGCTCCACACCACAGGGCCACACCTGCCCAGAATGCGGGCAGCTGTGGCCAATGGTGAGAGGAGCCAGAAATGGGGCTGCAGAGGAAGATTAGCGCCGGGATTTAAATGGAGGCACAGCAGCCAATGGGCGTCTCTCTTTTTGGGACCATGTGTCTGTTTAGGACCACGCGGCTTTGGTGTCTTTGTTGGGACCATGAGGCTTAGGTGAGAGTCAGGACCACGAGAGTCAAATGCACAAGGCTTTGGAGGTGCTCCCTTTTGCCACGTGGAGGGTGCTGGGAGGACTGTGTGCATTTGTGGGTAACTTTAGTTTGTGTTATTTCAAATGAATAATAAATTCCTTTCCTTTTCATGAATCTTGGGCATTGAGAGATGTCTTTCCTTTGGCGGCGGACATAACGAACCTGGGGGGTTCCTTTCGGGTAATAGTATATTGCCTCAGCTGCCCTTGGCCCCCCCTTTTGTACTGTAACACTATCTCTCCCTTTACAGAGAACGTTTACCAGCCTTTGCTCTAGAGTCCACATCTGCATTGAACAGGCAGGGGTAAAAAAGCAGAGGGAATTATAAAAATGTTTTTCAAATCCTGAATCAGAGAAGACATTTGTTTCTTCTACTTTCATTCCTAAAAGCTGGTTACTTGACCATAATAGGTGAAAAGGTTCTGGGAAATGTAGTCCCTGGCTAAGAAGCCTTTTCCCATCAACAACTTAACATTTTGAAGGGTGGAGAGCACATTTTGCTAGACAGTTGTCTGTTTCTGCTAAAAATCATCTAGCCATAAACTTGAAGGGAACATAGAGGTTGCAGTTAATTTCTATTTGTCAAATGTGGTCTATGTTTTAGACCAGGGGCCCCCAAGCTCCCTCCTTCCCATCTGTGGATGCCATAGTATTACCCCCTGAACTCCATCTCCTGTCTTACCTCCACCCCACAACCCTGGTCCATGGAATAATTGTCTTTCATGAAACTGGTCCCTGGTGCCCAAAAGGTTGGGGACTGCTGTTTTAGACAGTATGTTGGGATCTTAAAAAAGAGAGATGAATCAGACTCAGTCAAATAAATGAAAGTACTATATACAGATTCTTTTCATTTCTGTTACGGGAAATTCAAATTTAAGAAAGTTGCCTAGAATAATTGTGGAAGGAATAATGGACCAATGGGCTTGGGTGGGTTCTGTCTGATCCTGGGTCAAGATCCTGGGTCAGTGCTGCCCTAGATGTCAGCTGCTGGCTTTTAGTGGGCAGGTGGGGGACTGGAGAAGGATTTGGTTCAGATTGAAAGACCTGGAGTGGAGACTGTCAGAACTAAAATGCAGGAGGCATTGGCGTGAGAGCCAGACTACCCAGACTGTGCCATGAGACTCATCAAGGAACTGTGATGACAACTAGGGAAGATGGAAGATGGTGGTGATAAAGTTATCTTCAACTGGTGAGTTGAGATGGCAACACAGCCTTGCCTATCATGTCTTTGTGGCTTAGGTTCAATGCTTTTCCCTCAACTCTGTACTACTCTTCCTTTTTTAAATTCCGTTGTGTCTACTTCTCACTTAGAGGTGGGGATACTGAGATAAACAAAACATCATATTTGTCCCTGAGGAACACATGATTTAGCAGAGGATATAAACACAAAAATAGATCATTTCCATAAATATGGTAATTCTGCAGAGGATGTGATGCCCAGGTGCCTAATCCCATGTGAGGGAGTAGTTTGAAGTGTTAAGAATTACTTCCTAGTCACCTGAGTTAGGTCTTGATAGATAAGTAGGATCAGGTAAAGGGAAAAGAATGAGTCAGGGGAGAGGGTTACCCAGGGAGATAGAATACCATAGGAAAACCTATAGAGGCCTAACATAGCACATTGATCTGGAAGAAATTAGTTTCTGAAATTGTTGAAACATAAAGTTCAAAGGGCAAGATTACCAAGGTTTATTTAGAACGCATTGAAGACCTAGGAATCCATCCATCAATTTGGTGATGAAGGAATATTGAGTTTTCATCTCTGTATTGCCATTTTTTACTAATGGGAAAAACATCAGAGCATTCAGAATAAAGGGTTCTGACCTGTCATGAAAATTATAGGGTAAGAAGAAACATGAAAGATACTATATATTCTACTAAACAAATAAACCAAGATCAAAAACTCGGAATCTCTAGTAAGCCCCTGATCAATAGCAGCATCCTTCGTCTGGCTGTGGTTCAGCTAGAGATCAAGGAAACCACTCCAGTGGTACTTTTTTTCTTGAGGTTATGAAAGATGGGATTCTATTTTGAGCATCCTTCTAGCTTCTGCTTCAATGTCATATATACTAATTTTTACCTTTGAATGTGTTTCTCCCCTTCATTCAGGGTCTTATTTTATCTACAGAGGGTTAAATGGCAACATATCTTTGTGGGAGGGGGTGGGAACCCACACTGGAGATCTGGATGAGTCCCTTCTTATCTGTTTACTGTTATAAATATCAAAAATTTGGCTTTTGATCCAGCCTTGCTGGATGATGAAAGGCACTTGGAGGAGAAGGGACTCCTTTCCCTTTTTAGCAATTTCCTTTGTTTATGTCAATGTTTTATTCTTATATTTCACTCCTCCTTGCCACTCTTTCCATTCTCAACTGTCACTGCCTTTTGCTTTGGCAATAAATAAGGAATGAAAGGCAAAACAAAACATCCCGCCATGGTTGCTGACAATGATAAGTCTGTGGGGGAATTTTTCAGAAACCTCAGAGAAGAGACTCCAGTGGTTTCTCAGCCCACAAGTTTCAGCTGCCCTGGGAACAATGGCTCTCCTGCCTACTTCCAAAGGACAAGATGAGACATGGGCCTTGTGTTTTCTTTCTCCTCCAAACTTCAGACTTGAGCAAACAATCACTACTTAACCCACATGGAAAACTTGCAAACACAAACACATTCCTCCTCTCCTATTAGTGCTGGGATGAAAAGCAAACTACAAATTAGTTCATGTTCATGTAGTAAAGTGGTTCCCTCTTGACTGGGACTACGTAGGTGGGGAAGCTAACTTGGAGAGGGGCTTTTGCTGTCAGGCCAAGAGAAGAATTAAAGCCAAAATCACTCAAATTGCAAGAGAAAAGTTTTACAAAAAGTGCAAAGAAATCATGTAGGTGGTACAGAACCTTGCCTGTGTGACATGCTGGAGTTTGCACTCCACCTGGCACGTCTGGGTGGCACTGAGAGCAATGAAGGCAGACTTTTGGAAAAGGGCCACTGTGCTCCTTGTCATGGTCTATGAACCTTTATAGAGCAGCCCTTTGATGGGTGCTTGGCGCCACCACAGAGTTTTATTGTTTGGCAGATTGAAAACTGTTCCAAGCTTTCTCCTTGATCCTCTGTAAAGAATGCCTGGGCTTCCAGCAAGGAGGTGGCCTCGTCATTCCTGTTGGAAGACATAAGCTTCTTGTTCCATGAGCAAGAATGTCTACCCATACAATATGAGATAGAAACCAGTTGGGGACTGAGCAGTCCTTATGGCAAGAATCTTGGGAACAGGTTAGCTACTTTGCTGGAGTTTAGTCATTTTATCCTCATACCTGTAGTGAAGTATTTGAGGGAAATTCAGGATGACCTACCATCCTGGTAATTAAGAAAAAGAAACACAAAACAAAAAAAACCCAAAAAGTAAGTGTTCAAATACTTTGAACACATTGGAAATTGGGTTAGAAGTTGTAAGTTGGAGGCAACCTTTGGTTTAGTGCAATATCAGCAGCCAAGAGAGTTTGATTTAATCCCAGAAGGTCTCCTTCTCTAATGAATCAACACTCTCACCTGGAAATATCCCTGTTAGATCACTGATACTGTAGGGGTTTTACTGTGAGACCAACGAGTGTCCAAGGATAGACAACAGTAGGGTACATAACTGGGTATTTAAACCTGTTGGAATTCTATGAAAATTTCAGGTATGTGTCTGTGCATGTATGTGTGTGCATCTGTTTGTCTGCACTTTTCTCAGAGAGAGTATTCATTGCTTCCATTAGATTTCAAAGGGATTTGTAAATCTTAAGAACCACTGCAACGCTGTTAGAATGCAAAAAAAAACAAAAACCCCTTCTGAAATACCTGGCTGGGTACTTTTCAATGTGTCTCGCAGTGCTCAAATTTTTGTGTTCATGAGATTCACCTAAGTTGCCTGTTTAAATGAAGATTCCTGAGCCCCACCTCTAGACAGGTTGATTTAGTAGATCTTATGGGTGGGGTCTTGAGTTCTGCTTTTTAATAAGATCATGAGCCACTTGCATGGACTAAAGATCATAGTTTGACAGTCCAGGGAATTTAAGAGATATGGGAAGTGTGGCGGTCAAGTGCAAAGGACTGATAACATCACCTTCCCTTCAAACCACAGCAGCCTCTTCTTGCCTTTTCTGCTTCACGTATTGAGTTTCCATGTAAGATTTCATTAGAATAAAAACTTAAAAAATAGCATGGATATCACTGACAAAATTCAACCCTTTCATGTCACAAAAGAGGAAACTGAGATCCCGAGAGATAGAGTGCTTATGCCAAGGTCACAATAGCTGTTAGGGGCAGGATCAAAACAAGAATGTAAACGCCCCAATTCCTGGTGCAGGCTCTTTTCATCATGGCTGATTCTCCTTAAAGCATATTGGAGTTAAAAACACTTTTTAGCATATTACCTAGAAAGGAAGATAGTAAGTATTTAAGTTTTCTTATCCAGCCAAATAAGAAAGACTTCCTGCCTTGGGATGTTTAAGTTAGGAGAGAACTGGGTGATCAGGGACCAGGATGAGGTGGCCCTGGGAACCTGATAGAAATTATAGAGGTGCCTGGAGTGAACATGACTGAAAACACCTTCACTTTGTCCAGCACCAGACTTGCCACCCGAGACACATCACCTCCATGAGGGTCCCAAGAAAATAATTTAGTGTTAGGCCACCCTGTGAGTTCTTACATTTATCTATAAGTAGGAATCTGTGCTTTGACTCTCTGATCTAATTATCTGGCAATTAATGGCTTCAAGGTGATTCTTCTGACTTGACTAGGATTTCCAAGATGGTATGAAATTTCAATTTAGTTTAGTAGTGGGGAGAGGGGACATTTAGCATTGTTCATGGAGTTTAGAATTGTATTCATTTAGGAAGGTGAACTTCAAAGCTCAGCCAGGATAAATTTGGGTGGTGATATGAATGAACTAGGCTAACAGAAGTTGTAAAAACAGTCTGAAAATGTTTCCCAACCTCTCTCACAATTTCTGAAGCTGCCACATCCTGACCTGTGAAAAGTTTCTTTTCTTTGTTCTTAGTTTCCGTTTGGGGTTCTGGCCAGTATTGAGACCTAGGAATTTCAAGGTTAGTTTACAGAACTATCAAATAACTTAAAAAAAAAAAAAACTTCGGGGGCTGTTAACATGAAATGTGTAGTGAAATGCTATTTACCCAGGATATAAATAATCAACCCCTTAAAAAAAGCAGAATTATATTTTATAAAGTTTCGTGCAATGACTGTTGACATTCAGAATCCTGACCTGAGGCCCTATAGAAACTTCATGGGTCTAACTCATCAAAGGAGGATTCCATTGTAATCAGTCACTGTGTAGTGCCAAGTACATGTTACCATTATTTTATTGTGTCATGCAGGTCCCGGCATGGAGGTCTCAGCATGGACATGTCCAGCCAATTCTGACATGTCAGAGTTTGTCCTAAGGCCTGGAGGGATGGGCCCACTGGTGCTCTATTTCCACGAGTAAACAAGAAAATAGTCAGGGAAAAAAAAGCCTAACAGCACTGTACCGGATGCTGAAGGATTTCACCCTGATTGGAGAGCATTGGGTGTTCAGATTTTATGAAGTTGATGAGGATTTTAAAGCAGATGGGCTGTTGGCTTTATCCTGGACATCCCATATGGAGTTAGTCTCTCTGGGGCAGTGTGAGAGGTTTAAGAAGGTGGAGTGACCTGGCTGGCATAGCTCAGTGGATTGAGTGCGGGCTGGGAACCAAAGTGTCCCAGGTTCGATTCCCAGCCAGGGTACATTCCTGGGTTGCAGGCCATAACCCCCAGCAACCGCACATTGATGTTTCTCTCTCTCTCTCTCTCTCCCCCACCTTCCCTCTCTAAAAATAAATAAATAAAATCTTAAAAAAAAGATGAACTACTTAAAAAAAAAAAAAGAAGGTGGAGTGATATACTGGATATCTCATATTGGTGACCTCTCCAGATTGACTTTCTACCCTTTCCTACCCTGCTCCAAGCCCCAGAGTTGACCTTGGGCTCTTTTGTCTTTTGGCTTCTGGTTGGGTTTGGTTGGGTCATTAACCCAAGACCAATAAGAGGGAGCAGGGTGAGGTCAGGGTATTATCACTCTAGTTCCCTTTACATCCTTGGGCTGGATGTTCCTCGGGCTAAAGGCCATAGCTCTGTAGGTTGTCCATCTCCACCCCACTCTCTGTCTCCCCAGGTTCCTTTGTGGCTCCCTTATCTTGCTCCGTCAGGCCTGGGGGTACTGATGGTGATCCTCTGTCACTTGCCCTGGAGTAGTGCAGTGTCCCATATGGCATTCCTATATGCTGTCCACAACTGGCAAGAATCCTTTTATTAAGTTCACAATTTTTCAAACTTGAGTACATCACTGTTTCCTGCTGGGACCCTGACTGATACAAGTGTATAGCAATGAATCAGTGAAATGAAGGCTGTATATTTAACAGTCTGACCAGACACTGGGCCCTGATATGGACATAAGGAAGCATTTTTCTGAGATGTATTGGCTCTGGCATTGACATTAGCCCATGATTTCTCTGGGCCACAACCATTCCAGTTACCTGTTGGGAGTAGTTAGGACACTGCCTGATGTCCATCCTCTCTGGTCTCTTTAGATAAAATGGTTCACTCAAATAAGGCACCCTAGACACAAATATCAGAACTCTATTTTCAGAACTCCATTGACCATCTCCCACTTGCCTGCTTCACTCAGATCCCAATATTTAGGTATCTCAGCTTCCTCGAACTTTCTTCTGACTCACCATTACAGGGCAGTTTTTATTCTTAGCTTATCTTTTGATTAAATATGGTTTGGACTAATGTCCTGATTTTGACCCTGGCAACTTTCCGGGACACCATGAGAACTATTAATAGTGAGTGTTTGTTGCACTCTTGCTATGGCCAGGCATTTTGATAACACTTTAATATGCTTGATCTCATTTAATCCACACTACAACATTATGATGTAGGTATTATTATTATCCTCTTTTTATAGATGAGGATGCTAAGTCTTGAAAGGTCACATGACTAATAAGTGGCAGGGCTAGAACTTAAACTCAGATCAGCCCATGTTGGTAAATTCTCTATGGTATTTACCACTTGACTCTCCACAGTGTTACTATAGGGTTTAGAGAAAGCTCAGGCCCTATGTGTTTGACCTGTTCCTAAGTGTACATATTCAAAGACTTCTCTACAACTACTGAATACAGGGTACTGAGAATAATCAGGAATGTGGGAAAGTAGATAAAAGTGGCAGTTTGGGGCTCACACTAGGATTTTTCTTGGTTTATGATGAGGCATTCAATCATATATTTATTTAATTCAACACACTTAAAAAATCTATTACAGGTTGGATGCTAGGGATGCAGAGATAGATACAATATGGTATTTGCCCTCCAGGGGCTTAAAACCAGGGAAAGTAATATAAACAAATAAATAAATAAAGGAATAGATAGAATAAGATAAGAGGTCCTATAGGTTTAAAGACCTCTTTTCATTTCGATCATGAATGTAACTCTATGCAAACTCTTTGAAAGTAGAAAATCATGTAAAGCGTAAGGGCAATACTGTTATTTAGAGTGAAGTCTGGAATACATACATGTATATAAGCAGTGTGTTAGGGTTCTACAGAAAGAGAGGGAGAGATTTTAAGGAATTGGGTCACATGATCATATAGGCTGGCCTGTCCAAAGTTTGCAGGCTGGGATGGCAGACTGGAAAGTCAAACAAGAGGCAATGCTTCAGTTCAAGGCAAAGATTGTTTGCTGCAGAATTGCCTCTTACTCACAAGTGTTCAGTTTTTGGTTTTATTTGGGTCTTTGACTAATTGGAGAAGGCCCACCTATATTGTGGAAGGCAATCTGTCCACCTTTAATTTAAATGTTAATCTAATATAAAATCACCACCACAGAAACATCCAGAATAATGTTTGATTACATATCTGGGTGCTATGGCACAGTCAATTTGACACATAAAATTAACCATCACAAGCAGCCAGAAGGAGCCTCAGGAACCAATGCAGTAGGTGAAAGCTGAGCACTGGACTACACAACCCTTTTCACTCTCACCACAGGGAAGAGAGAACTAGCTGAAATGCCTTAATTAAGCAGGGTAAGCATGAGATTATAAAGTCAGGAGAGAAAGCTCTAGGCTACTGCCTCAAATTCTAATTTTTGCTTGCTTGTGTTCCCTTCCTAACTTTTCCTCATTAGGACACTCTGCTGTTCTGCTGGGAAAGTCGGTCGTTATCTCTTGTTGACCAGTACCTGGATCTGTGCTTGGCAAGAAATCACTTGTTATTGTAAAAATATACTAAGCTGTATCCAAACCAAGGACTGTAACTATCATTTATCTATCATTTTATTCATTTATTTAACAAACCTTTATTGAGAAAGTACTGAGTGCCAAGAACTTTGCTAGGTTCTGAAGATACAGCATTGAACAAGGTGGATGTAGTTCTAGTCTTTTGGAGAGTCCTCTTTGAGGCAAGATGGATAATAAACCAATAGTGGCTCAAATGATTACTTTATTAAAATTGTGATAAATGGCATGAATAAAAAATTCAGGTGCAATGAGAGGAAGGATCAGTAAAAGTAGCAGTCACTAAGGGCTGATAATTACACCCATTATTTTGTATCCCAGTTTAACCCATAAAATTTCTCTTTATGTAACTTGATGTTCTTTCTGCTTATGGTTTGAAACACATGAACATGGTGAATCTCGAAACTATGTGTTAAAAATGGCAGAGCCACACATTGGAAGTAGCTTGGGTCCCTGGAACCTCACATAGAAGGCCACCCACCAAATGTCAGAATTGGTCTGTTACAAGTGAGAAATGAATTTATATTGGACTTAACCACAGTAATGTTGGTATTTGTTTATTCTGAAGTTACAATTATTGTTAACTAATATAAAAACGAATTCTGTGGTTATGATTTCCCATAAACTTGAAAGGTGGTGCTATCTATAACAAATACTTAAAATAGATGACATTGACCTCTCAGTTATATCTTAGGCACCAAGAAAATTGTAGGAAATTGGAGAAATGGAGGCCCATTCTGTAAATTGAACAAATATTTGGTAACATTGTTGCTTATGATAACTTCAAGGAAAAAGATGGGTCTATTTAGCCTTTAGTTTCAGTTCTCAGTTGGGGGTGATTTTGTACCCCAGAGGACATTTGGAAATGTCTAGAGATGTTTTCTTTGTCACAGTTGGGGATGAGTTTGTTGCTATAGGCTTATAGTGGGTAGAGTTCAGGGATGCTATTAAACAAAATAATATATAGAGTAGACCCTTGCAATAAAAGTATCTGATCTAAAATGTCAATGATGCTGAGGTTGAGAAACTATCTTTTAGGGGATGTGGTTGAAAAGATTGAGAATGATCATGTAAATTGTCTTTCACTTCTTTCTTTCACCAAGATGTTAGTAGAAAAATAAAGACAGTTGTCAGACAGTAAGGGATTATTGAGGTTCTCAAATTTTGGATTTTCTAAAAGATTGTGATTCAAGGCCCCAACCATAATGATGTTATCTAAAGAGGTTTTGAGTGACAGTGGCTAGTTTAGACATTGCTCTGGAGTAAAAATCAGATTAAGGGTATGTGGCTTTCCCACCAAGTCTCTGATTTTAGCTGACCTCAACATATCTGCTATTAATTTGAGAGAGATGGTCCGGAGAACTTGGTGTGAAGGCAAAAACCTAAATCAGGCCTGAGAATTTCATCTAGGAAAGGACTTTGGACATTGGTCACTGGAACATGGAACGGAGTGGAAAGTAGGTTAATAGCTTACCAAGTAGCCTACTAAGTATTTGAGGGAAAAGTATTGTGAAATATATTTTCATTGGAAAAATAGTTAGTATTGTCTTAATGAGTAGTTATTTATTATAAGGAGCTTAAGAACGTGCCTTTGTGGAAATAGCAATTAAACTGACTCCTCAAAGACAGAAGGGAACAATTAACAAGTTAAAGGATTGGAACCTTGTGGACTTCCTGATGCCAGACTTGAATGAAGGTCAGAGTAATTGAGAAATGTTAAATTTAAATGGTCATGCTGATAGATGATGCTGCTTGTTAAGGACAGGAACATGAAGGACCTTAAAGTTATGGTGAGGATTTGGTAGCTTGTGTCTTTCTAGGAATTTGTCCATTTTGCCCTGGTTATCTAATTATTTTTTGGCAAACAATTTCTCATAGCATTTTCTTTTAAGTCTTTTTATTGTTCTTCTAGAAGTTTGAATATGTAATCCACTGCCTTCTGGCTTTCATAGATTTGAGGAGTCAGCTGTTAATCTTATTCAAACTCCCTGGCTCATGATGAGTCATTTTATTATTTTCAAGTTTCTCTTGACAAAGGCACAGACAGAAGAAGGATCATGTAAAGATGCAAGGAGAAGGTGGCTATCTAAAAGCCAAAGAGAGAGAGTCAGAAGAAACAAACCCTGCTGACCCTTTGATCTTGGACTTCTAGTGTCCATAACTGTGAGAACTTAAATTTTTGTTTAACCCACCCAGGCTGTGCTATTTGTTATGGCAGCCCAAACAAACTAGCTAACTAATAATATATGTTCTGACACTGGCCTCATGTAATTTCATTCTCCTTTCTGGGTCATGATTTTCTCCTCTGCTAGATGCTCTATCAGTGATCAAACTAAATTTGTCTGTTATTGTTTAGAGAACAGAAAAGAAAATCAAAACCCTTGTTTTTGTTTAATTTATCTACCTATTTTTAGGAAGCATTTACTTTTAACACCTAATTTAAGCAGATGCAAATTTTCTGTATAAAATGTAATTATTTTCTCCTCTCTTTTAAAAAATAGATATTGATTTTTTTGAGGAACTATTTTCATTTGGTTGAATGAAGTTTGACTTTGCTTTGCAAATAATCATGCAGAATTTGTTGATGGTAGTGTAAGTTAGTTAGAAAACAAACTGGTATGTATGTTTATACTTCTTTTATATTGAGTTGAGCCATTATGGTTTGGTTTATAGTTTTTTAGATAAGACACATTGTTTAAAGAAAATAGGGTGAGAAGTTGAGTCCCATCCAGCTGTTATTAAATGGCTGTGGTATCGTAAGTTAGCTAACTGGGTTTTCTAGAGCCTATTAACTACTTTGTAATATGGCAGAGTTGCTTCACAGCAGCCTCATCTGGTCATTCATTCATAATTCAGTAAATAAACAAGTAGTAATTGAGTGCCTCCTGCATGCCAGGCACTATATTGGATGTTGGTGACTCAGTGGAGAGCAAAGCCAGTCACAATCTGTGTCCTTGGGTAGCTTACATTTTAGTGGGAAGATAGACATTTGTCAGAGAAATGCACAAATAAATGTAAAATTTCAACTTTGCTAACTCCTGCAAGGAAAAAGGCATGGTGCTTTGAAAGATTATTACTGGTGGGGCGGGGTGGTGTTTGGACCATCACACCTAATCGAGGTGTTTGAAGGTCTCCCTGTGGAAGGTAATAAATGAGTTGAGATCTGACAAAAGGAGTAGGTGCTAAGTCATTGCAAGGATGGACACCTACCCAGCTTTTTTGTCTCATTAGTGAAGTTGCCATATATCTTATAATTCTTTGACTGGGATGAATCCACACTCGAAGTTGCCATACCCACAAAAATTCAAACTTTCAAAGTAATTGCCAACTGTCACATTCATGAGAAGAACTGGTTAAAAACAGCTCAGTGTAAAATATGGCCCTTTAACATTTTCCTTAATCTTGTTGCTATTTCCTATTCATTACCTATATTGAGTAATAATTTGTATACCTATTATATTTCTCATCTTAAATCTGACTTATGAAATTCTTTCTGTATCTTATCTCATGCATTGGAAAGAGAGTTATTTCTCTTCAGCTTAATCCTACCCAGCTAAGGCTCTTGTAGCCCTGATAAGTATGGCTCAGTTGGTTGGGTGTCATCCTGCAAAATAAAAGGCCATCAGTTTGATTCCTGGTCAGGGCACATACCCAGGTTGCAGGTTTGGTCCCTGGTCAAGGTGCATGTGAGAGGCAATCTATCAGTGTTTCTCTTTCACACTGATGTTTCTCTTCCTCTCTTTCTCCCTTCCTTCCTCTCTAAATAAATAAATAAATAAATAAATAAATAAATAGGGGGTTATAAATCCTTTGTAGTAATGTACTTTATTTTTGAAGGCTTCTGACCAGTGAACTGTATTATTTCCAAAAGGGATCATCTAAGCCCAGTAGACACCATGCAACAACAAACCAGCTGATTCCCTAATACCCGGCAATTATATAAGGGCTATGCAAACATAATAACAGCATTTCCCTTCAAGGTAGGGCTTAAAGGGATATTTACCCATTTCTCCTCCTTTCATATAACATTATTTCTTTCCCATCTGAACTAAGACCAAGTCAGCACTATGGGTTAAGTTCTTCTGAGAACAAACTTATCCCAGATGTCAGTTAGGGAAGCTCATTTAATTTTGCTCTTGGTCTTGGCAATGCCAAAGACTGACTTTTTTCAAAGCTTTACACTCTATTTGGCAACTTTGAACTAGGCTGTAAAGATTATGAATGTTTATTAGCAATTCTCTGATAATTACTTTGCCATAAATTTTTCAATGGACAAAAAAATCTTTATTTACTTTTTTCTTCCTTTTGTAAAGTTCTGATATGTGTGTTTGTACTACATAAATACTAGGTAGCTAGATTTCAGGTCATTCTAAGCTGGCTTAACTGAGCACTTTTCGAAATAGAGAGGAAATTGAGACTTCACTGGCGAGCAATTCTGAAGCAGGGATAATTAAGTGGGCCTTTTGATCTTTCTAATTTTTAAAGGTGTGAATTAAAAAACCCTGTAGAGAAATAAAATGGATGAAACAAATATTTGACATAGTAAGCTTCTGGAATAAGGTAAAATTCTTACATCAGATCTAGTGGCTTAAATTTAGCAATTGCTAGCATCTAACTGGTAGGTTCATAATGCTGGAATGTTTGGAAAAGACAGAGACATAGGTAAAAGTCTACTTGTGTTGAAGAGAAAGAGACTTTAAGATCAATAAACAGCACTCAGTTGAAACCACTAATGAGCTACACAACATGTCTCAGAAATCACAAGTTTATTTTGCTTTTTGAGGAGTCAGAGTAAGTTGTGGCTGAGGCTGTCAACACGCTAGACCGCAGTCCTGTGGTGGCCTCTGGTTTTCTAGTGCCTGAAAACTGTAAAGTTCCAAGACAAGGGCAGAAGCCTGTCATCTGAAGCGTGCAGTTCATCAAGCTCAACTTGGAAAACAGCTTGAGACATATAGTCCAAAGCACCAAGGATGTAACATTATGAAAACCAACTTCTTGATATTCATCCACATTTCCAATACTCTCACATTTCAAAGAAAAATATGCCCTCTTATAAAGCTGGCACTTTGAAAATGTGGACCACAGAATTTCACCCTGATCCCTTCTCTTCTCTTTTGTGAATTAATGAATATACTTGAGAAGATTTTGTGTGTGTTTGGTGGGGGCTTGAGAGGAGGATGAGAGGAAAGGAAAGAAAATGGAATAAAGAAAATTTATTTTTCTGGTTGGCACAAAGTGAAGACTTGAGTAGTCCTAGTGGTTTTCATTTCTGTCTCTAAGATGTCTCTTCCAATGGCCATAATTCTTAGCTCTATACTTAGAACAATATGAGTGCCCTCTGGTGGACAAAATGCCATTTATAAGTTTTGAATATATGGACTGAACATGGATAAATATGGAGAAAATAAGTCTTATGTTTCAAATGTCCTCATTGAACTTCTGAAATCCCTTTGAAATTAGTTCCTGATGTTCCCAGGGTGGTGACAGCTAGGAAAATACTTTCATAAAATATGAGGATGAAAGGCAAGCTAGGGTGGCACTCTGGGTCCTATTTGTCACCAAAACAGTGTCTTGGAACTCTACATAATTTGGATGCTGAACAGGAAACTAAGGGAAGGCTAAAAACTCTACTTCTTGGCCATCAATGCAAAGATCAGAAGTACTTTCAGTAAGAATGAGACACTAATGAAACAACTTGGGCACAGGTGAAGTCTGTAAAGATGTGTAACTGTTGGTATTTAGTGGTAAAATTGAGAGAGAGAGGGAGAGAGAGAGAGAGAGGAGAGAGAGAGAACAGCATGGGTTGTGTAACCCATTTACATGCTTAGCTAGCACAAAGGTTTAAGCCAATGCAAGCCTTTCAGCCTCATAATGCATGTCTTCTCATTGTTTATTTAGGCACTCTGTGCCCTGTTGGAGGATGACACATTAAAGCTGAAGACAGACTCTTTGGTTCTTCTTTCAGTCTCCCTCCATTTTTTATTTACTACAAGGATAGTCTGATTTAAGATTCATTAAACTGACACAGCCCTGAGATTGTGGGCAGTGGTACTCTGATAAATGTTTAACAACTGCTTCTCCCTCAAAGAAAATCCTGCTTTGTGACATTTGCCAATTTCCATGGTGTAAATTATCTCACAATGGTTGATGTCAAACTACCAACACAATATCACTAAACATGGTATTGGGAAGAGATGCACACAATTGACTGCCACAAACTGGTGCAAGGTAGTCTCCACCTGCCACCACATAAGAGACTTTTAATTATTTTATTTATTAACTTTGAAACTTTGGGCCATTAAGATATATTATTTTTGTAATAAGAAAACAAAACTCACAAGATCTACTTGAAAAGTTAACCTGTACTGAAGAAATTACTTAAATAAATAAAAAGTGGTTTCCATATTGACACAATTTCTACATGACACAGTCCACAATGTTTAATATTCTCCAACATGTTTCCAAACTCACTATGTCACTGGAATCTTGTAAAAACTGTAAATAGAGTAGAACTATATACTACCACCTGACAGGGGAAGCAATATGAAGACCAAGAGGATCGCAGCAAGGTATGGAAGTGGTCCTAGAATTCTAGTTTTCTGGCTGTTAATCCAGTGATTTCCCTGTTTACATAGATATTAAAATGGTAATCTACAAATGAAGTTGGCGAATTCTAACTGCATTCATATTTCATTCAACAATGATGATTACTCTGTTCCCTACTTTGAACAGAAAGGACTATCTACAGCCATCTCTTCAAGAGACTCAGACATCACAAACCCATTTATACCTAGGTAATGCTGTTACCAAGCTTCATATGATTACAAAAACACACCACCCCTCTCTAGCTCCTGTGCACCAGGAAAATATAAGAATCTGATTATATTTCTCACCCCATCTTTCCCTTTGTCTCATTCTTTTGTTCAGTATTGATAGAGTCCTTGATAACTCATTTCTGCCAATATTCCTAACCCCCTTGAACTTAAGGAACTTAAGTGCCTAGTTTGAGTATGTCCAAGAGCACCCCAAAACCCTGAGACATGTAAACATCAGTAGTTTAGGACAGTAGAAAGAGAATAGATCTTGGAACCAATGATATCTTTATTTGAATACTGCTTCTGATACTTACTGTGTGACTTTCAGTAAGTCACTCTCTCTCTCTGATCTGTTTCCTTTTCTGAAAATACTAATGCTTACCACATGGGAAAATTTGAGAACACTAAATAAGATGGTTTTAATTGTTTATGAAAATACCTGGCATATTGCAAATAATTTAAAATGGTAGTAGAAGTAGTAATAATAATAATAATAATAGTAATAGTAATAGTAATAATAAAATAACAACCCTGGCCATGGCTCAGTTGGTTGGAGTGTCATCCTGTACACCAAAAAGTTGCAGGTTCAGTTCCCATCAAGGCACATACCTAGGTTCGATTCCTTGTTGGAGCATGTATGGGAGGCAACCAAAAATGTCCTCAGGTGAGGAATAATAATAATAACAACAACAACAACAACAACAATACTGCCTTGCTGAATATCTGAAATTTTACAATGGGTGCTTAATTAAGATTAGTTTCTAGGCAAGCAGATGATCAAATAGCAAAGTTGGAAATTTCTATTATCACTTGGCTTCTTACTCAGTGTAAACTTGGGAAAATTCACTTACCTTCTCTCTTTATTAGTTTTTCCATATATGAAATACAGTTAAAATCCTTTACTTTGTTTTATGGCTAAATAAGATAACATATATTGAAGCATTACCTCTATAAAAATTGGTAGCATTTATTAAATACCTGCCCTGTGCCATGAATTTTCATGGCACTCATATGCCCTATAAAAAACTTACATTGTCCATGTCTTATTTCCTTAAGACTCTGATGGAGAGAAGAACACATCTGATAATGCATTATAGAAAATGTATACACACATGTGTTTCAATATATTATTTCTCTCATCATATATTTGTATTTGAAAGGGGACTTGGAAGTCTTAATTAATGAACATCTATTGAACAGAATTGAACTGATCATATTTAGTACATGGCACACTATCATCAATCATTATAAGAAATTATTTTTTATTTTGTTACTTTTATATAAGTCACTTAATATCCACCTATATCTCCCACCACTCATAGACACTCATCCCAATCTAATATGTATTTTGTGTTTTCTTCTAATTGGCATCTCATATAGTCATTTGAATATATTTTTCCTGGAAAAATACATTTTGCTCTTTCATTAATGAATGTTTTAAAATATAACCAGAGACATTGAAAGTAATAGCAAACTGACAGTAACCAGAGGGGAGGTGGGAGGGGCTAATGGGGGGAAGGAGGAAGGGTTTTCAGGAACATGTATAAAGGACACATGGACAAAACCAAAGTGGGGTAGGATCAAGGGTGGGAAGTGGCGATGGGTGGGTGACAATGGTGAGGGGGAAATGGAGACAACTGTACTTGAACAACAATAACAAAAAAGTTAAAAATAAAAAAAAAGTTAAAACACAACCCCATTTTATTATTATAACTTTAACTTCTGATACTTAAAATTAACTTACAGCTTAGATAAAATTTGCACTTACAGCTCAGGTGTGTCTATCTTTGTTGAAGTATTGAAATGTGTTATCAGCTCTGAGGGATATATGAAACTATGAGAGTATATGTCACATTTTATTCATTCATTCTCTTTGTTGGAAGCAGATAGACTAACTCAAGTTCTTGACTGCTAAAAACAATGATGCAATGAACATCCACTATGGTAGACTATGACTGCTTACTAGTATTAAATGACCTTCTTGTGGAGGATTATTTTTCCTAAGTTGAGCTTAGACTTAGCCGTGTAAATTACTGTGGTTGATGAAATGTGAGCAGAAGTGACACATGCCATTTCTGGGTGGAGGCCTGTGTAGCATGAGCTTTACTTCTGTCTCTGTGACTAGCAAAGTTCCAGATAATTCCTGCCCTGTCAGACTGGATTCAAGAGTCAGTGAATACTGCCATCAGAGCCATTCTGCCACAGACATATACAGATAGCACAAATGGAAACTAAACTGTATTAAAAGTCAGTAAGATTTGGGAAACATTTGCTACTGCAGCAAAATCTTTTATTTTGAATGATCCAGAAACTGATGTCATGATTAGATGAGATGATCAAATTGTTTCCTTTGAGGGAGGGTTAAGGGTATTTTGTTTGTAAAAAAGGAGAATGGACCCAATATTTGTGACCAAGAGGTGAACTTCTACGGTCATCAAGACTGTTCCAGAATGTTAGTTTTCTTACTCCAGACATTGGGTTGGATTATATTGTCATTCGGTTAGACATGTCATCTTATGGGCTTGGTGTGAAAACTGCTCTGGCCTATATACTTAGGAGCTCAGTTCGTAAATTATAATATACATCTCTTTTCACAGTGGATATGTTGATTTACCCTCCTTTTAGCAAAGTGATAATCTTTCTGCTTCGTAATGTTCTCAGAAATACTATACTTATTCATCTTTCTGATTTGTATCAATCTTTTGGGTAAAAATACCATTATTACTCTAAGGATTTCCCTGAGTGCTTGTGAGATCAAACGCCTATTCACTTAATCATGCTGAACCATCTTCTCTAGACAGTATAAATTTAACTTTTAGCCATTAAAGTATTGCGTTTCTTGTAGTATTTTTTTTGCTTATTTTCGGGGGTTCTGGGCATATTTTAGATGTTAAACTCTGTTTAGATTTTGATATTGCAAATATCTTCTCTTAGTCTGCCACCCATCTCTTCACTTTAACAATGATACTAGACAAAGTCTTTGATTTTCATGTAATTTCATTAGTTTTTCTGCTCATGGTCTTTCATTCTGGAATATTTTTAAAAGAGGTTCTTCCCCAGTCCCAAAGTAACATAAAAAAAATCTACCTCAACTTTTATCATTTTAAAATTTCACTGTTTTCATTTAGGTCTAAATTCACTTGGAGTTTAATTTTTATGTAATGTGTGAAATGGGAAATATTACTTATTTTTCTTGACATCATTTTCTAAATACTTTATATTTTCTCCCCTTATTTTTGATGCCACCTCTTATTATGCAATAGGTTTGCATATTAATGGATATGAGCTTCTAGATTTTCTACCATATTCCATTATTCTATTTGTAAACTCTCTGCCAGGATTACACTGTTATCACCATGACATATTAATTATTGGCTTATTTATGGATGTTTATTTTTATTAAAAGTTTTAGAATAAACTTTTTGAATTTCTCAGTGTTAATTAGATTGGAACTGCATTAAATTTATGTCATTTGGTAGAGCTGACATTTTTACAAGATTGTCATACCCAAGAATTAAGCATATTTCTCTATTTTTTCAATATGTGGGGAGACGTGGGAGAAGTCATCTACAAAGGTCTCAAGGTTTTCTCCACAAATATCTTGAGCACTTTTATTATTTTAATTTCTAGAAATGTTGGGCTTTTCAATACCATGATATTGGCTTATTATTAATGAAGATAGGTGTTACTGATTTGGGGAGACTGAGTTTGTCTCTGGCTACTTTGTTCAAGTGTTATTAGTTTTAATGGTTTGCCTCCTGATTTTCTTGATTTTTCATGTAAATATATCATTTATATCTTTCAAAAACGGTCACAACTTTGTGTTTTCCAATGTCTCTCTCTGTCTCTCTCTCTCTCCATCTCTCTCTCTCTCCATGCCATATCATTGGCAGCCTATCATCATCATCATCATCATCATCATCATCATCATTATTTTTATGAAGTTAAAGTTTCTACTTCTTAATCTCTATGGTTTGTAAAAAATCAAAACAAAATATATTAATTTTATCAAATGATTTTCTCTAAGTGACCATATGTATTGTCTTTAATGCATTTTTATTGATGTTTAGCCATCCAAGCATTTCTAAAATAAACCTTGCTTGTCTTAATGTTTTCTTAAAGATGCTACTGAATTTAGTTATCTAAACTGTTTGTGTCTATATTTATAAATAAAATTGATCTAAATTTTCTTTCCTTTTTTTGACTTTATCTGGTTTAAATATAGAAGTTACACTAGCCTTTTAAAATGAGTTGGGTAACTTTTATTGCTTTTATATTTTCTGAGTATATGGTGGTTATTTGTTTCCTTAATGTTTGCTTAACTTATCCATACAACTATCTGGGTCTGAAATATTTTGGGGGGGATTGTAAAAGAGGCAAATTCTAAATTATTATTATTATTTCTTTTGTGATTTGGTATGTTATTAAGAGTTCTATTTCATCATATGCTTACTTGGATAATATCTTTTTCAGAACATTTATTACTTTTATTTAGATTTTTAAATGTTATTAAGTATTGCTCAGTTCACAATTTTTACATAACTTAAAAATCTTTGCTATTTTTGGTAGTTATTTACTCTTTTTAGTTATTTATTTGCATCTTTGTGCCCACAAACCTGACAGGGGTTTTTTTTTTTTTTGTATTTTGTTAGTCTTTTCAAAGAACCAGCTCTTGGTTTGGTTAATAATCTGCTTTCTTTCCTGTTGTTCTTTACTTCATTGATTTCTAACATTTTTATTACTTCCTTTCCTTTTATCTCTTTGGCTTTATTCTCTTGCAATTTTTTTCTAGCTCTTGAATTGAATGCTTCGATCATTTGTCTTTAATAAAAGCTCATTTACTGAACAGCCTGATTTCTGCAAGATACAGCATGAAGTACTTTTATTGTTATTTTTTTAACTGCTTCCTTCAAACCTACTCTTCTGAGTCTCCCTTTCCCATGCCTTAGTAATGTCTCAGGAGCTCCTACTGTTTCCTGCTCACTTTCCAGTATTAAAAACTCCAGTCTTGTTGAGTGTAGTTGAAAAATTCAGTCTCACATCAATCTGGTGTTCACCTTCTCGATGGCCTGGATTTTCATCAGGGCACAACCTGTGTCAGAAGAAATGTCAGTTGCTTTTCATTTCTTCCTCCTCAGTGTTTTTACTCTAGCTTTTGAAAAAAGAAACCAGAACAAATGTATTTTACTTAGATGATGTTGGTTTAAACTTTCCTTGGCTAGTGGTTCCTCCTAGGAAGCATCAGCTTAGATGTTGGCTCTCTACAGAGGAACCTCTGAGTGGTTTTCAGAAGCTCTGTAGGGCCCTTCCCAACATACTGTTCCTGGTGAAGGCACTTGCTCTGCTCTGACATAGTCTGACCCTTCCTGGCTGTGCTCTCAGAAATACACCCACAACCTCTTGCTGGAGGACACTGCACCTCGGCAGGTAGCCTTTTGAGCAGGACAGTCATGCCCAGCTACTTTCCACAGTGTTCCCTCGGCTTATGGAACACTCATACATGCCGATTGCCCAGGCTTGCCACCTTTCAATTCCAGGGACTCTCCCTTTTAACACCCTCATTGTTTTCTCTCTATCTTATTCCTTGTTTCTTGGTTAATGATTTCAGAGATAAACATTTTCCTTTAGCCACTACCTTAGCTACATTTCACAAATACTGACAGGTAGTGCCTTTATTGCCATTCAGATCAAATTGTTTTAAGATTTCTTTGAGTAAGTTGGTAGTATTTTAGCTCTTAACTGTTTATGTATATTAATAATATATTATTACATTTTGGTAATTCATGAAATATAATCTGTGTGACATTGGCTCTAGATCTCATAATGCAACTGATAGACTCCAGTGTATGTATCTCAGGCACAATGGGAGGGCACAAGGGAAAAAGATGAGTCAGAGAATATTTGTATGTGGTATTGATTCCATTGCCTATAGCAGGAGGGCATAGTGAACCAGAAAGTTATAGTTCAAACTTTCTCCATGTGGAATGATAGGGAATCCAATGCTGACAGTGAAGCAAGGCTAGAGGACATGGAAAGAAATCATCACAGAGTCCTTTTGCCATATTAATCTTTTCTTTTTGGGGGCAGGGTGGTGGTATAAATATTGAATATACTCAATGTTTAAGGCACTATGGCAGGTCTTTGGAGGATTCCATTAAAATCTGTACTTGGGGACTGTGGCAGAGACTGACTAGATGCTCACCAAACACAATTCTTCCTTCTGTGCACACTGGCAACTTACCCTCCTAGCTCACCTGGTGAGGCTATGCAACAACTTCTTATGAATGGAAAGTGAAAGTGGATGTGTGTCACCCCTAGACCAAGGCTGTCAAGAGTGAGTACAGCTTCTCTATGTTCTCTCTCTTTCCTTGCTACCATCAGATCTGAGGATCCAATGGGAGATTTGGAGTCCCAGGAAGTGGAACAGTCACCAGATGGAAGGAGCAGTCTGGTAACATAAATGACTGAAAAAAGCAATCTCCTCCTTCACCTCCTCTCTTCTGCCTTATCCCTACTGAGTCACACTGGATTGTGGTATGAGCCACAAATAAATCTTCATTTTGTTTAGCCACTGAAATTATGGGATTGTTTAATGCAGCAGCTATCATTTACTCTGCCTAATATAAGAAGCTTATGGGCTGGCAGAAAAAAATAAAACAAATATAAGAAATTAGAAAAAAAGATATACCATGTGAGAAATGAGGAAGGGTTTCTGTTCCTTTGGCACAATAAAGGAAGATTTTGTGGAAGGAGGTAATGGCTGGGCCAGGTATTAACATTTTAAATAAGCTGTAGATAATTGGGAATGGGAGAGGTAGAGAGTGGGTAATTATTTTGGAAGAGAAATAAAAGAATGGAGAGGGAAATTGGAAGGTGTGAAGAGGTCACATACCGCATGTTATTTTGGGTGACAAGACCAGTGGGAGGGAGGTGAAAAATAAGATTGGAAAGGGAGAATTCTGTATTCCAGTCAAAAAGGTTAGAATTTTATTCTCTAGGGTCTTTTTGTTTGTTTTTTTGTTTGTTTTTGTTTTTTTTTAAGGTTTTATTTATTTATTTTTAGAGAGGGGGAGGGAGGGAGAAAGAGAAGGAGAGAAACATCATTGTGTGGTTGCCTCTTGTGCAACCCCTGCTGGGGACCTGGCTTGCAACCCAGGCATGTGCCCTGACTGGGAATCAAACCAGCAACCCTTTGGTTCACAGGCCAGCACTCAATCCACTGAGCCACCCCAGCCAGGGCTGTTTTTTTTGCTTGCTTGTTTGTTTGTTTGTTTGGAATAGAGAAATAAGAAAAATTAGTTTGAAAGGACATTTGAGATGACCCCTTGAAATATTGAGCTCAATACCATCCCACTGTTGCAATAAAATCCCTAATCATAGCAATGGCTAATAGTAGACACAGGGAAAAGGTTGCATTGTACAGGATGAGCTTGGAGAAGTGACAGAGGCTAGGCCATGGCACCCCACTCGGGAGGGTGAATTTTCTAAGTTCCACGGGACATCATCAGAGGCTTTCATACAGAAAAAAATGCTGCAATGGGAGATTTGATGTGTGTGTTAAAAGTCCATGACTGCTGTGTGGAGAAGGGGCAGTGGGTGGGTAGGAGAGGAAGCAGGGCACCGATTAGGAAGTGATGGCTAAAGCGGAGCATGTCCCCTCAGAGCATTTGAAACCCTACTTTCAGCATATTCGTCTGGAAAGAATTATGCATTTGTATGTTAAGGCAAAAAGTTAATTAGAACAGAAATACAATTTTATAATTCGTCAAACTAAAAGTACTAAAGCAAACCAATACCTGAATGAATAAATAAATATATAAGTAATCAAAACAGTGATAGTAGGGGGGAAAACCCATGAGCGACACAGTTTTTCATAGTCATAGCATGAAGTCATAGATGTAGACTGGTAATTTCTCAGAAAAGTTGACTCGGATCACCCTTTGTAACCCACCTTACCCAACCTGCATGCTCTCCTTTAGTTTTCTTTAGAGCATACTTCTGTACCTAACATAATGTAATCTATGTTTTCACTTGTTTTTTGCTAGTCTTTAGAATATCTTAAGCATAAGGCCCAAGAGGGCAGGGAACACACTTTAATTTTTTTTTCAACATTGTATCTCCTGTACTTAGAACAGTGTTTGGGAGAGAGAAGGTAGTATTCATTAAATGAACAAACGAATAAACAATAATGGACAATTCACACTGATGTGTTTTTCTGGGCAAAGTAGGTAGCTCCACTGGAAATCTTGAAGGCTCAAGAAAGCTAAGGAGTCACCTAGAAGAAGTCTTCTTAAATAAAGGAACCTAGCACAGGGTAGTGGGAAAAGCATGAGCTTTGAAATCCTGCAGGAATGTTTTCAAATCCTGGCTGCTTCTGTTTATCTCTCTTTAATCCTGGGCACATAAATCACCCCCTCATTCCTCATGCAAAATGGTATCCTTACTCTTATCATGATGTAATGTATGCAAAACACAATACCTAACTAATACCTCCCATTCTACTTTTTAAAAATCATCTTAATTTGATGAAAGAAATGTTAAAGGTTTTCCAAAATTCTTAATTTTTCTAGTATTTTTTTCTAGAGTTTATATTTTATATCCTAAAAATTTGACTGTGACTAACTTGTATATTTTCTTTTGTTCTCACCCTATTAAAGGAAATAATTTCATCCTTTTTTCCCTTTGCCTTTCATGAATCATGCTTCCTACCTTCTATACCTCCACACTGAGCCAGCGCAAACTTGCTTAACTGCACAGCGTTGCCTAGCAATGTCATGCTCCTCTCATGGTCTCACTCTGGGATGTGGGAACTGGACTTCTGATACTAATTCTTCCATTTTCATGTCTCTATATATCCCATCTTTTAATAACAATTAGAAGGGACATTCTGCTTTTATTAGTTGAAGGTCTTATAGAAGAATCGCCATTGTTATTTATTCTAACAGGATTAAGCTGAACTGTTTCTCTCTCTTTGAATCACTGAGGTTCTGTGTTTAAAAGGTCAATTACATTTATTTCAAATTGGTAAGACAAACATTTCTTGTGCATCCTGAAAATAAAATAGCCCAATGAACAGTCTCTTGAGAACATTTTATTCTTAATTTTAAATATGTATCTGGCACTAAAATGTTTCCTCCCAAACCTTGGGGCTGTGTTGAAAGCGATGCTGAGCATATGCTGGTGTCTGAAATGGAACCCGAGCTCCAGGAAGCTGACACCAGCCGTGGTGTGGGTGAGGTGACCTGGTCCTGTTATTGTATCCTTCACCACAAAGTGATCATCTTGGTCATGCCATGCTATGAATTTGCAAGTATTACACAGAAAAAGCAACAGCCTACTCCCAGTGCTTGCTACATCATGGAACATTGGAGGTGGGCCAGATGTAATAACTATAATTGGAACAAGGAGTCATTTCACATCACTAATCTGTAGATGACAAGGCTATCTCAAAGAACCAATCGATGGTCAGCTTGGTTTTAGAAATGCTTAGAATATTCAGAAGCAATAAAAGAATTGAGGGAGTCTCCTACTGTGTGGAAATGGGATTTGATCTCTTACCAGCAGCTTTAGACATGGCCTCAGAGGCCTCAGCTATGACATGCAGAGTCAGGAGTCAGACCTAGTCCTGTCCAGCTGCACACATCTATTTGTTACATTATGCTGTGGTGGGTTACAAAGTCAAATGCTTACAGGGCTAGTCGGGTCCTGGGCCACATGAGAGAGAGTGTGCCTGTGGAAAGTCAGGACTGCTTAGTTCTAGGAGTGTACTGCCTGCAGGAATTCAGACCCAGTGAGGCCACACCATCTGATTGCTTTAAGAGAGTCTGGTTGTCTGAATTTTATAGTGAAATGCCTTGATTTTTGGAAGTGTTGACAAGTAAAACAATGTGGTCAAATGTGTCTTTGTGACAAATGCAACACAGGGTCCAGCAGCTTCTGAACTCTGTGTAGAGCTTCTGCTGTTGTGGGCACAGGCCAGATGCAATAAAGAGTATTCATGGGGTCTCATGGGCTCTTTAGGGAAAGCACAGCTATGTTCTAGGTGAGAAGCTGCAGGTCAGAGGTCACCTAGCACAACCAACTCTCAAATGGAGAAGACACAAATACTCCCCATATAAATTCACTCCTAACCTACAAGAGGGCAGGAAGAAGTTCTCAGAGAAGAGAATTAGGAAAGGGGAAGGAGGAAAAGTAGCAGGAGGAGGGCAGAGAAAGTAAGAAGATATGGTAGCAGCAGCCTCTGGGTGGGTTCCAGACTTTTGTTCTGTCAGGGAGCTGTCCATCACTAAGCAAAGTTAAACTCTGCTATGACCTTGATCAGCATGGAAATCTAAAACTCCTTTACATAAAGCACTGTGGCCTTGGACTTCAATTTTTGGTAAACTGATTACTACAACTCTGTGTCAGCAATTCTCTTTCCTCTGCCCCTGCAGGAATCTGGTCCTTGCTGGCTACTGCATCCCCCTGTTTCCCCTGAGAAAGGAGACGGGGCCTTTGCTGTAAGCAGGGAGGTCTAGGAAGACCTTGCAGAAGAGATACATATTTGCTCTTGAATACAATGTTAGAATACTCTCAGTTTGATAAGCGGAGTCAGAATCTGAGCTTGCGTCATTAATGTGATGAAGCCAGTAAAAAAGATATCCTTGGAGCAGCCTTCTTCCATATCCCATCCCTCCATCCTCACAGCATCCTTGGGGTCCCAGGAATCCATCTTCAGTTCTATTCTAACTCCCAGAAGATGGTTGATGAATGTCTGCAGAGTAAAAGTATACTGTATTTTGCCATGTATAATATGCTCCCATGTATAATGCATACCCATACTTTTGGCTCAAACTTTTGGGGAAAAACTTTTTTGCTTTAATTTCTTAATTCAATTTTTTGCTTATTTATATTTAGACACTTGCTTCTTTGTATTATAAAGGAATTTTAGCATTTATTTTTGAACACATTATGGTACAAGAAATTTTATGTAACAAATAATTATAAAACACCAGAACAGATACAAGGTATTTCAGGTACTATGCCTCTGTAATGCACATCCTTATTTTTCCCTCAAAAAAAACTGGGCAAAAAAGTGTGCCTTATATCTGGCAAAATACAGTAATCCTTCCCAACATTTTTAATTTCAAAGGTTTGAAAGTGAAACCAACTGGACTCAGAACACAAAAGAATGAAGCTCCAGTTCCTGGGACAGGGATTTATTTGGTAGAGAGAGCTGCAGACATTCCTGAAGATGGTCCAGGCAGTATGGAAGAATCATGGTGGTAAAAATTTGAAGTCTGAGAACAAGAGTTTCCCATGGGTGAGCTGAATCCTATTCTCTGGATCAAGAATATCAGTGTATGACCTTTAAAGCTGGTGGATGTTGTAAGAGCAGGAAGGTGTGTCGTTCATAAGATTGGGAGCAGAGAATAGGAACACGTCAGTGGTACTAGAATCTAGTCATTGAGTACAGGGCACAAGAACCAGCTCAAGGCTGATGGGAGACTAAATAAGTCTCTGAGTTCTTTAAAATGGCCTAGACCAGTGCACAATGGAGACATGGTGGTAGAATAATAGCTCTTAACCTATGTGTTAATTTACTTGGCAGAAGGAATGTTGCAGATGTAATTAAATGAAGGATCTCGAGGCAGGAAGAGTATGCTGGGTTACCCTGTTGGACCCAGTGTAAGGGTCCTCGTCTGAGGCAAACAAGAGTGTCAGAGTCAGGGAGAGATTTGAAGATGATATGATGCTGGCCTTGAAAATGAAGGAAAGTGCAAGTAGCCAAGGAATAGAGGCAAACTTTAGAAACTTAAAAAAGCAGCAAAACTTGTTTCTTAGAGCCTCCAGAAGGAATGTAGCTTGCTGACAATTTAATTTTAACCCAGTGAGAAATAGTTGGGACTTCTGACCTATAGAGAACTAAGGTAATATATCTGTGTTGTTTTAAACCTCTGCATTTGTGGTAATTTCTTACAGTAGCAATAGGGGACCTAATCCAGTGGACAAGCATGTTTTACCTTAGAAAACAAAAATCTTTGCCTATTTAAAACATTCTATTTTATATAAAAATCTGTATTTCTAATGTCTTCAATGAACAAACTGGAAGTGCCAAAGTGGTCGTAAGTTTGTCTTGAAAAGAGCCCACTGGAGCTGCACACTCCCTTTGGGTGAGTGTGGACCCTCAGGCTGTGTATCATTACATCTCATGCACCCCTTTGGACATGTGAGTTTAAGCTCCTTGCCTGGGCCACTGTACAATAGCCAGCATCAAGATTAGCTCTAGAATTTGGAGCTAAACTGAATTTGCAGGTTGGTGTTAAGTAAGCCCAGCTGTCTGTGTTGGAGAAACAAGGGAGACAGAACCCTAAATGATCAGTACATTGCCTATAGAATGACTGGCAATGAAGCTATTGCTTGGCTCCTTTAAAGAAATCAGGTTGGGTAAGCACCTGTGAATTCCCTCTCCTTTTCAGGTTGACCTTGTCAGTAGCACATCAAGCCCAGTGAGCTGACATCAGAATCCTGTACAACCCAGCCTCTGTGGAGTTCTGCCCACAGCTGTCCACTGAGAGGGGCCAAGGAGACAGCCCTGGATGTTGGCAGCCTTGATGGCAGGTGCTTGGAGACCACATGGCGATGGGCACAGGTGTGGTGAGAAAAGACTGACAGTGGGTCAGAACCGCTCTTGTTGTAGAAGGTGGAGCATGTCACATTATTGAAGAGCCCTGTTTACTATAGAGCAGTAACTTGGTGTAGAACTAACAGACCTAAATGGCATTGTTTCCTATTACCCAGCATGGTGATACGTTGAGAGCATTTGCTCTGCTCTGTCTAGCATAACGGTGTCATGGTGAGTTTCCCAGGGTTTTATTGGCACTGATGTGAAGTAGCTGTCTTTTTTTTTTCCTTCAACGCTATAATTTTCCATGTTCTGATTCTGCAATCATAGCAGCATTTGGGTTAACTCAATTGCTTTGTCGCTTTGGTAAAGACAGCCCACACATAATGGCAATTTAAAAAATCATACAATTTTAATAATTGAGTGACTAAGACCCAAAGTGTCTGATACAGGAAGCTCATAATATTTTGTAATACGATTTTGAAAAGATAATAGAGGGTAGAGAAATGAGTCTGACAAGGAAATGACAACACTTTCTTAAAGCACTGCTATTAAGTGGGCATGACAAGCCCAGCTGGTTACCTACAACATTTAGCAAAAACAGGACTCTTCTGAGCTGCTGCCAGGGGCAGCTTGCATGCAGTGAGGGTAATATGGTGCTGAGTTTGTGTTCTTTCCTCTTTCCAGCTGCCTTTGCTCCTGAGGCTCATTTTACCCACCCCCTGCCCTGCCCAACATCCCTGCTCCTGACAGACTCAGTGGAGATAGCTAGAACCTGCTGCCATTTTAAACTTTCTCTTTCAGTTTTCCTGCTTGGAGCAGGGATTTTTAAGTTGTTTTGTTTTGTTTTGTTTTTTCTTCAAAGCACTAGGATCGTTTTTTCAAGAGAAATATTTTGTGGAAGTACCATATGTAATACATAAAAATCAGCACACTCTGATTGAAGAGTTGAAGAGACAGAATGGGCCTTTCTAAGCCTGGCTTTCCTTTCTCTCCATGGCTCGCGGGGACACGGGGAACATGTTTGAAATCCATGGGCTTGGTGCTTGCTGAGAACCCTTGAAGATGCTTTGAAATATTTCCAAGGCTCTCTTCAAGTCAAGGTTATAGAATTTCTAATTCAACTGAGCTTCTAAAAATTCTGTGATTTGAGTATATTCTGTTGGTAAGGCTTGAAGGGTCTCATTCAGATTAAAATAAGGTTTCCTTTATTATAATTATTATAATTATAATTATTATTACTATTAGGCAAATGCTTTGTTAGTTAGGTAAGTTTGAGGTTAGTCTTCGAGTTTGAAGAGTTTCCTCCCAGTGGTTTGTAGGACTCTAATTTATCTTAACAATTTCCTTCCGACTAAAGAAATGCTCATGAGAATTCCAGTGTCCTGGGCATGTGGTTTCCTCTCTAAGTTGTTTTCTTATCCTTAGAGGGTTACAGGAAATTATTTCTACTTTTGCTTGATCACTCAGAGATTCTGGATGATGTTTGGCTATCCTTTCTCAGAGCTGCATGCCCTTTGGGGCTTTCTCTCTCAAGCAACCAAAAAGGATAAAAATGTCACCCACATCACACAGCCTCAAGTCTCAGCCCTGCTGCCTTCAGATGAGGCCATGGGAGCTCTACAAGGCCAGTGAATTTTCTAATGACATGTGCTATTCTATTTTGGTTTCTAATGTGTTAAAATTAAGATATAACTAAGCTACTGAAGAGGATTTGAAAACCTCTAGGTGAGGTAGTCTGGACTTTGATAAAGGAGGTGTTAATACACAGAATATGAGTTGAAGTTCATCTCAAGTCATCGGTCATCAGGTAGAGAGTGCAGATTTATTTCAAGTCAAACCCAAAATTCAGGTTGCCTAGTATGTATGCCACATTCCCAGGGTACTTTGGTATCATATAGACAGCTAAGATGAAGTCTCCTTGGTGAGGAGAGCTTGCTGTAAAATTAAAGAAAATGGCTCATGATGTATCCTTGATCTCAGGATCAAACTCAGGAAGTACCCTGACAGTAATCTCAGCCCTTTAGGAGCTCACTTATCCTCCAAGGAAAAATTCACTTCAGCTGTGCAGGTCACTTTATCAAAAAGATGATGTTAATAGAAGAATTGCTTTTCTTAGTTCAGTGCTGTGGACAGCAAGTGGCCAGTTTAGTCAGATTTGTGGTCTGTGAGCTTAGACAGTTGGTTTTAGATGGCTGGCCCAGCTCAAAGATATGAGAGGGAATCAGAGCATAATTCTGTGGTGGGTTTTGTGTCATTGTCTAAATTTCATGGCTTTTCACTGCTAGACATTTAGACACACAGTAGGGACAAAATTTTTCCTATTCTTCCCCAGCCTGAGTTAGTCTCTTTTCTATTTCCCTTTCATTTAATGCTTCTCTCTTAAGCTGACTGTGTCAGATCAGCCTATAAATATCCTCAAACCATTGTCCTTTCTTCTCTGAAATACTGCTCCATTTTGACTTGAAATTCCACTCTCTATATCAGTGCTTAACTGGTTACTTTTTATGGTGAAGTCAAGTTTAGAATATTCCTTTATTTAGAATATTACTTCCCATTTTCACTTGTCTAAACTTTCTGTGATAGAATTCCCAAGGACTGCTGTCTCTCTCCGTAAGAGAATTCTACCTCTTTACTCCATTGACAGCAGGCTTGATTTGTAAATTCCTTTGTCTGATGAAATGTGAAAGTTACTTAAGTCACTTCTGAGTAGCAGCTGTAAGAGCCATTGCATGATCCTGTCAATCATTCCTTTTTTCTCTGCCATCAGACAAGTATGTTCCAAATAGGGCATGTTCTGTCCACCCAGTTGCAGAATAAAAAAATGTGCAGTTGAACCACAATGGACATGGAATATAAGAAGAAAAATAAATTATTGTTCAGATTTTTGGAATTATTTGTTACTGCAGCATGTCTTCGTATAATCTGACTAATGCACATGTTCATCTTTCAAATCTCAATTCAATATCATTTATTCCATGAAATCTCTTAGCTCTATATTATGACATCCTTGGATTTGAATCCTACATTTTCTACTTTATAAGTAATATGACATTGGAAAAGTTATCTAAACTTTCTAAGGTTCAGTTCCTTTACCTGTAAAATAAGGCAAATATTAATACCTAAAGGAATGTCACGATGCTTAAAATCATGTAAAGTTCTTAGTATGTATTAGTTGTTAACTCTATATTTATCTTTAGTTTTCTATTTATCATTCTTAGTAAATGGCATACTGCCTTATATTGAAGAAATGTTCAATGATATCCTTACTCTTTTGCTTTCTTCTTAAGAGTTGAGAATAGATCTATTAGAAGGTCTACCTTGGAATTTGCCTTGGTCCAGACAGCTTTAGAAAAGAAGAGCATAGTTTTCATTTGCAATGTACCTTAAGTTCTTGAGAACCAGAGAAGAAATCACAAAAGGATTTCCTAGTTTCCCATTTGACAGAAAATACCTGAGATGCCCTTCCACATTGAATGAGGAATAAACCCATACACTTTTCTTAGGTGTGTTGTGCTACTCCTTGCCAGGAAATTCTATAAAAGTAAGCTAAATAATGGTTATAGATTACATTCTTATTTTTCATCAAAGAGAAAAGATGATTATAAAATAATAAAATGTAAGGATGGCTTTTTGTTGCTCTCTAAATTCTTTTATAGAAAGTTCTCATTTCACATAAGGAGCACTTGAGCCACTTTTATACTTACTGGTTAGGGTAATTTCACTTTTCCATTTAAAATTAATCCTTTTTACAAATGGCTTCTCAAAGCCTTTTTTCCCCCCTGATAGTTGCTCTCCCATCTGTGTATTTGTATGCCTTCCTGTAATTCTGGTTTCTAAGCAAATTAAAATTTTGTCTCCAATGATACTGATTGTAGGGCAGATATTATAAATCATCTCTTAGTGATTATTTCCCAAGCACTGTCACCATGGACAACTCAGTTCAGGAAATAAAAAAAATATGAAAGAGATTTATAATTAAGAATCTAGTCACCTAAGTACAGATCACTTTTGTTTCTCCTCAATTAGATACTATGTTCTTTGGAGACTTTCTTTGTTTGTCTCAGAAAACAGAGCCAGAATGATAGAAATCATTCCACCATTTACCTGTTGCTTTTCTGATTATGACTTTGCTCAAATGATGAGTCTTGCTCCTATCAAATAGTGTATGCAAAGCCAAGTGCTATCTTTTGAGGCAGACAATATAAGTGCAGTAGAGATGAACTCAATGGTCTGAATAGCTACTACAGAGACAGGTACCGGGCACAGTCTATGTTTAAGAAACTTGGCAGTGACAAGAAAGCAGAACCGGTTGCTCTACAACTTGATAAAGGCAGCATATATATAGGTATGAGCTACAGAGGGAACACAGGAGAGTAAAGATTGCCTTGAACAAGTCCTAGAAAGCTCTGCATGGGAGTTTTGTTTAACAAAGCTGGGTCTGGAAGGACTAGTCATTATATAGCAAAAGGGTAATGTGAAAGGACAAAAAAAAAAGCCCTGATATCAGAAGGCATGATATCAAATAGTGACATGTATTTGGAAAAACTATGTAACTGAGAACTGTTGAGAGTGGAAGGTTCAGCTGATAGAGAACAGAAAAAGGTCTCTGTATATGAACTAAAAAGTATGTTGTAATTTTCAAGGTAGACATTGTGATTGACTGGAAGTTATGAATAGAAGAAGAAGGCTAGTGTACCAGGGGAAGGTCAGGAGGAATGGAGGGGATAATCAAAATGTAAACTGAAGGCCAAGAACAAACATGAGATTGAGTCAAGTTAGATTTTGAAGTTCGACTGAGTCCTCTGGAATCAACCACAGTCTCATTTGTCCTAGTTTGGCTTCAATGGTAAATGTATATAGATTTGAAAACTCTTTGAAGATAGACCTAGTAATTCATCTTATTAATTTCTAGGGACTACTGGAGGATTGGGCTCATACTCAGTGAATGCTCAGCAAAAGAATAAATTTGATCAATCTTTTAATTTTTTTCTGCTTTAATCATTTAATGCTATCAAACCCTTTTATTTTAATCCCTCATGTCTTGATGCTCACTGGCAATAACTAGCACTCATAGAATGCTATTCTATGTGCTGTGTATATGTTACCACATGGCACATCCACAATGAAGAAGTAGCACTACCTATGTGTTACCCCAAAACAACCCTATAATGAAGCTTGTATTGCATATGGGTTTTCCCATAAAAACCCTATGAGTGAGGTGACAGAAATTAAAACAAACAAACAAACAAACATGAGACATAGCAAGCAACTTTCCCAACTGGAGGAAGTGGAATTTGAATCCAAGCAATATGAATCCAAAGCATCAGCATTTAGCCACCCTGCTCTACACCCTGATCTCCAAAGACAGCAAACATGTTTGCTAATGAACCTAACAGCACAAGTGTTTTCCTTTATGTTATCTCTGCTCAATCAGTGCTTTTGGCAATGTGTCACACCGTTTCTGAAGAGAGTGGGAGAAACACTTGCTTTGGAGTCAGGCTGGACTCTGTACGTGCTAGCCATGTGGCCTTTGGTAAGATACTTAACTTCTCTGCTACTTTCCCATAACTCTTCATTTGTAAAACGGGAATGGAAATTTACACATTACAGGGTTGGGATGAAAATTGTGACTAATTCAGGTAAATTTGTCTAGCATATAGTGACTTTTCAATTAACATTAGCCATTAGAACGACTTGTTTTGGTACATGTGGTGGCCAGCTGCTTCTCTTGTATCCCTAAGCTTGGATACTTTTGAGAACAGATTAGATTCTAAATAAAGCCTGGCTGACTGGTTGACTGATATTTTTTGCCTTGCTTGGGGGATGACATCCCAGAACAATATGTTACTATTAGTCATTTTTCTCTAATTTATACACAGTCTCTTTAATACTGATTTGTACTTGCATAACACCTTCTATTAACCAGAGTTGGTTTTACTAATACTAATGAGGTTTGCAGATAACAGTGTTATGGCAGGAATATGTTGCCTATTAAAGTTTGTCAGATTAATAAATGTTAGTAATTTAATAGAAAACCCAAGACTAGGGTATTCATATTCCATGGTGACTGATGGCCCTTTTATGATGTCCACTCTTTGATAGGATTGGTACTTTTTCCTACTCCTGACTGTTTCCAACTGAAGTCCATTGCTGACATCAAAGACACTGACATTACAAATCATTTGTGTGTTACTCTTCTGCCTTACTCTCAGAGTAGGTTGATGATTTGCATTACCTTGTTGTTTATCTATTTAAAATATTCTAAATCTGGTAGGGAACAGAAGACATGTATTTAGTCTCACACAGTACAACTTAAAATAAATTCTTTTGCCAAAAACAAGTTACATTATTGACATGAACCAATTGTCTTCTGCATTAGGACACAAAAGAAACCACTGATATTTATTAACATAATAGCTAGCTCTCTGGCTTGCCAGTGTTTTATTTTACAACCTAAACACATATTTTTTTTGTTCCAAAGTGTAAAGGAATCTATTTATATAATGTGAACGATTTTTTTTTAACTCAAACAGAAGATAATGAGACAGTCACTAATCCCATGTGGCAAATCCTACTCAAAGAGTACTTTTTTCTCCTCTTGCAGCCAATCTGTTATTTGTTATTGTATTTGTTATTTAGTATTCTTTAAAAAAAAACTGGATAGAGTCCTCCTAGCCTTTTGGCCTGCAAGGCAGAAAAATGCTGTACCTCTTGTTACTCCTTGAGATCACCATATGCAGAATAATTATCCAAAGCTGTTTCTGTATTTTAATTTTTCCTCTCACTATTTTACAACATAGGTGGTCTCCCTGAGGCTTTCCCACTAGCTACATTTGTAAATTTTTTCGAGTTACTTCTTTGAGATGCTATTTTTTTCTTTTTAATCTATATTATGGAACAGAGGTTAGCGGTAATGTTTTTACAAATTTTTTTCCAGCTCTAAATTATATACAGTACATTAAATTGTCACAGTATGCTAAACTGTTAATCCCATCTGAATCAATACATATTTTTTGAGCTGAAGTCAATCAGAAAATGTTTTGAATTTCTGTGGGCAAAGAAATGGTCTAAGTTATTATATTAGTTCCCTATGCTGCTGTAACAAATTATCACACATTTAGAGGCTTAAACAACACAAATTTATTGTCTTAGAGTTCTTTAGGTTAAACAACCTTTACGGGTCTCAGTGAGAGAAAAATCAAGGTGTTGGCAAGGCTGTGTTCCTTCTGGGGGCGCTGGGAGAGAATCCACTTCCTTGCATTTTATAGCTTCCAGAGTCTGCCCCATGCTTTGGCTCAGGTCCCCACTTCTCCACCTTCAAAACCAGCAACATTGCACCCCTGTCCACAATGTCTAGCCATTTGTCCCTGGTCACATTTTCCTCTGACTGATTCTTCTTTTCTGCCTCCCTCTTTCACTTTCAAGGATGCTTGTGACTACCTGGGACCACCCAGATACTCCAAGACAACCTTCCTTCAGGGCCGTCTGATAAACAACCTAATTCCCTCTGCACCCTTACTTCCCCTTTGCTGTGCAATCCAACATAATCACGGGTTCCAGGGAGAAGACATGAATGTCTTGAGGGGGGATGATGTTATTCTGTCTACCACAGTTATAGATGCATTTACTTAACAAATAAAAAGGTTCATTGACCTAGTAAAAGATACCAGGAAGGCCTTTCTTGGAAAGTAGTGATTACTGAGTTGAGATCTAAAGGAGCAGTTGGAATTTACCAAGCACAGAAGGGAGGAAAAAGAGTTCCAGACAAAGGGAGTAGCATATGCAAAGGCTCTGGAGCAGGAAGGAGTGAGCATAGCCAGTAAGAGAGTCTGAGATGAGGCTGTTGGGGCTAGACGCCCAGCTGGAGGCACCTTGCTGTCTAATGAAAGGAACTGGAGAAGGGCCTACCCAGATTATGCATGTCAGTCATGCCCAGGAATTTTTGATAACAGTATTGGCAATGGAAAGCCATACAATCATTCAAGCAGTTCAGTGACCTGACCAGGTCAGATTATCAGAAGTTGATTTTAAGAATAGAAGACCCAGTACCTGCCTTTAAGAAACTTACAGTCTGTAATGGAAGTTATAAAAAATACACAAAAATAAAATAACTTGAGAATTAAATAGTCAAGCAAGACCAACAACAAATACATTGTTAGGTGGTCCAGACAAGAGGTCTGAATTTAGAGGATGAAAATTACGTAGAATGATCTCAGAAGTCCTTCTGGAAGAAGATAGATTTGGATAACCATGTATACACTTAAATATTAATACATTATTAAGGAAACTGTATTAGTTTTCTATGGGCGTGTCAAGTTAATATGCACTTCAGCAGCTTAAACTGACGTTCACTTATTGTTTCAGTTTTGCACGTTGGAAGTCCAGCATCCTTGTCTGGATTCTCTGCTCAGGGTCTCAAAGGTGAAAATTAAAGTGTTAGCAGAGCTGCTTTCCTCTCTGGAGGCTCTGGGGATCCATCTGCTGCCAAGTTCATTCAGGTTGTTGGCAGAACACAGCGTGCCTTTGGTTGTAGGTCTGAGGTCCCCATTTCCTCATCAGGTGTCCTTTCCATCTTCAAAGCCAATGGGAACACATTCTTCTCATACTTTCAATCTCTCTGAATTTTTTTCTGCCCCCTTCTTCTGCTTTTAGGGCTCATGGGATTACACTGGGCCTGGAAAATAATCCAGGATAATCTCCTTATTTTAAGGTCAATCAATTAACCTTAATCACATCAGCCAAGTACCTTTTTCTGGGGAAGGTAACATGTATAAGGTGTCAGGATTAGGGCATAGACTATCCTTGGAGGCTACAGTTCTCTCTGCCACTGACACAGAACTAGGCATAATGGGAAATTTCAAAGGGTATTCCTTCAAATGTTATACATGTGGCTGAGGAGGTAAGTTAAAGCACACTCATTACTGTGTTGTGTGTGTGTGTTTGCTATCCTTATCATAAATTCCTACAAGACCCAGGAGCATATACCTATTTTAAACAAAACCATGGTCTTTGGTTAATTGCAGAGCATATGACAAACATAAAAGCTTTCACATTCAATTTTTTAAAACAGAGTCTGTGCTGGCCAAACAAAATATATTTGTGGATAAAATCAGGCCCGATGTTTGCCAGATGTGAACCTTGGAATAGGTTCTCTATAAACTGGTGAAAAATAATGTACAAAAGTGATTCTTAAATTTTGAGGTGCTCAGAACTGGAACGATTTATTTCTCCTGTCATCATCTTCATTTGAGAAAAAGAAATTCTGCCTCTTCCTTGAAACAAGTTCTCCAAGATGGTGCTCTCTCTTCCATCTCTTTTACCACTATTCATCCCCAAATTCAGATACTGACGGCCCCAGGACCTGGTCCTCTGACCTCTTCTCAACCCTCAGCCAGTCTAGGTGATCTCATTTGCTCCTTGGCTAGAAATGCTACTTTTAGGATTATGACTCTCAAATTTATATTTTCAGCCCCACACTCCACCATGAATTCCTGTCATTTCTGTCCATCTGCCCGCTGCACATCTGCACTTCCATTTCTAATGCCCATCTACACCGCAATGTGTCCAAAGCCGAGCTCCTTTCTTTCCCTCCTCTCTTGATCTCCCCCATCTCAGTGAATGGCTTACCCCATTCTTTCAGCTGTTCAGGCCCCAAACCTTGGTGAACAAATCCCTGATGTCTTCCTTTCTTTCACACCCTGTATCTAATCTACACCTATCTGTTAACCAATCATGTTGTCTGGATCTTTGAAATACATCCAGGATCTGGTCATTCCTGACTACTCACAATAACATCATTCTGGGACAATCCAAATACCGTCTCTATCCTGGATATTGTACTACCCTTTATTTACACTTTTATCCTCCTACTGTTTATTAGTCAGACAGCAGCCAGAGTGATTGTGTTTTCAGTATAAAACCTAAATCAGATCACATTCCTCTTAAAATACTCCAGTAGCTTCCCATGTTACCAAAATAACTTCCAATAGTCCTCCCTTGGCCCATCCTCTGGCTCTGCCCATATCCCTGACCACACCTCCAACCTTTCTCTCTTTTTCTTATCACTTATATCAACCACCTTGCTGTTTCTTGAACAGATCAAGCAACTCCAGTATCCTTGCTCCATCTAGAGCTTCATTTGGTTGTCTGCTCAAATGTCAAATAATCAAGACACCTTCCTTGGTGACTTCAGTTAAAATAACAACCCCATACCACACAATTCTATGTAAGATTTGCTTTGTTTAATTTTAAAAAGTATTTATACTGCATGACAAATGGCATGTTATTTATTTACATGTTTAGTGACAGTAAACAGTTAGTTTTACTGTTTAGTGATTGTCTTTAGTCTAGTGACTGACTTTCTTCACCAGAATGTAAGATTGATGTAAGAAATAACTCTGCCTGTCTTGTTGACTGTTTTTGACATACTCAGTACCTGGAACAGGAATAGATATGTAGTTGTCAAAGGAATTAATGTATGATATTTTTCTGGTAGGAATTTTTCTGTATTAGTGAGCCCTAAACTGGGCTTGGAATGAAGAAACGATGGATTGATAGAGAAAAGTAAAGCATTTCTGTGAGAGGACATAGCTCCAGTGAGAGAAACAAGGTGGAAGTGAGAAGATCCAGATCTTATAAATAACTAATAAGAATAATAGTAATAATAATTAGAGCTAGTATGTACCAAATGCTTACTGTGTGTCAAGCACTGCTTGACTATTTTAAGCCATTAATTTTCTCAGTAATTCCATTAGGCTGTCGGTATTACAGTTTCACTACAATAATACCAACCACTGAAGCTTGATTTGTCAAACTGAATGTTTAATATAAAAAGATGGACTTCCCCTTGACAACCAGCAACTACAGAGAATACTGGCCCTTCAAGCACACATTCCAATATGCAATCAGAAATTGACTACAATGTGAAACCCTAAATGCAAGTAAAGAGTTATCCATTGTCACCACCTAGATGTCAGTCAAAGTTATTCATCTCTCTTTTTCTTTTCCCTTTATGTCTCCTACCCTCTCCCCATTTATACAGACCCTTAGCTCTCCCTCAGGTTACTGTAATGGCCTGCAAAGGAAAATTCACACTTATACCTGGGCCTTCTTTCTCTCCATTTCCACATTGCAGTGAAAGTAGTGTTCTTGTAGTGGAAATCTGATCAGATTCCCTTTTAAACTCCCCAAACTTCAAACCTTTCACTGTTTTCCATGCCTTGTCTCCTCCTTACCTCTCTCATCATGCATGCTTCTCCCTACTTCTCTCTCTCTGTTTTCCAACTCACTAGCTTTCTTTGAGTTCTTCAAATATGCCACACTCTCTACTGTCTCAGAACTTTAGTGTTCTCTTTGAAATGCTTGTCACTCTTCCCACCTCACTTTCATTCAGTGACCTTCATGATTCTGCCTTTCTTTATCTCACAGTCTGCCAGATTTTTTAAATGTCTTTTCTGAGTACCTTGTTATTCTGCCTTTACAACTGTGTTATCTATTTGCAATTATACATTTTTATTGTGATTATTTGATTTATTTCCCCGGTGGATTCTATGTTCCTTGAAAGTAAAAACTTGCCTATCTTTTACATAGAAGGTGTTCCATTAATATTTAGAGAATGAATAAATAAATAAGAATTTATACAATGTCTGTCACATAGTATACTCTATCATCTTTTGATTTTTAATTATTGATTTGAGAGAGAGAGAGTGGACAGAGAGATAGAAAGGATGGAGAGAGAGAGGGGAGAGAGAAAGAGCTTTGGTATTCTCTCTCATATTATTTATGCATCCATTGGTTAATTCTTGCATGTGACCTGACCAAGGATCCAACTCACAACTTTGGGGTATTGGAACAATGCTCTAACCAGCTGAGTTTAGCTGTTTCCATTGTAAAATCACCTCAGTATATTCCCTAAAGAATATTCAAGTGGGTTCTGCCATTTTACAAGAACAGGCTGCAAATATCTACCAGATAGCTGAAACAACTCTCTTGTGTAGAGTTTTTTAGGTCAACATTTAAGTTTGCATTTAAATGTAAAAAGTGGCTCTTGCTGGTGTGGCTCAATGGATTGAGTGCCGGACTGTGAAGCAAAGGGTCATCAGTTTGACTTCCAGTCAGGGCACATGCCTGGATTGCGTGCCAGGTCCCTAGTAAGGGGCACGCAAGAGGCAACCACACATTGATGTTTCTCTTCCTCTCTTTCTCTCTCCCTTCCCCTTTCTCTAAAAATAAAATAAATAAGATCTTAAAAAGTAATATTAAAAAATGAATGCTAAATATAATGACTTCTATTTTTGTATATGTATTACAAAATAATGTCTCTAGCAATTAGCCAAAAGAATAGGTTCTTTTCTTAAGGCCACTCCCAGTTTATAAAAACAAAACTGTCATCAACATAGACACGGATGCCTGGTTTCCTCTGGTAAGTGTGCAAGCAGCCCATTCTTCTAACAACTGAATCATGTTCATGAAACGTAAATAAAACACGAAGAGGGTTATGACCCAATTTTCTCTTACATTAGGTATGATTGGAATTTCATCTTTTCAAAGAGCATGTCTACTTATTCTGATTTTAGATTCAGAGTAGGTCTGAGTCTCTTCTGTCTTACCACATTTATTTCTTGCTACTTCCTTTTCAATACTGTGTTCCATTCCAACAGAACTGCTTTGTATCTATACCCCCAAACTATCCCCTTCCCTGATTTCACTAATGCCTTCTTTGCTCCCTAGAATGCCCTGTCTCTCTATTCCAGTACAATTTATTCTTACCAGTAACTCAAGATTCACTCAAAGGCAATCTCTTCTCTGATCTCCCACCTGGAAAGAAATCTCTATCTCTCAGCTCTTTCTGCAACTTTTCTTTGTTTAAATTTCTGCAATGGTGTTTGTCATTTTACCTTTTGTAACCTTGCAATGTGTGCATTTCTAATTTTCTCTGCTAGATTTTAAGGTCCCTGTGGGAACAGTTCACGTCTCATTCAATCATCTGGCATCTTACTCGCACACTGATGGACATAAATAAATACAAGGGTGGAGCAAAAGTAGGCTTACAGTTGTGAGTGCATAAAACACAGAGTTTAGTATTGTATTATTATTTATTAATTATTGTATTTTTTCCATATGAACAACTGTAAACCTACTTTTTCCCCACCCTGCATTTACTAAATAAATAAAATAATAGCTCTGTATTTAAATGGAGGAAAGACTTTAATAAAAATAACTATTAGCTTAAAAGAACCTGTAAACTATATCAATAGCATATGCATGTGTCCATGCACCTGGGATATAACTGTGCTTAAAAAAACAAATCAAGAAAGATGAATAAATCCTGAGAGAAGACTATATTACTGCTAATCAATTTCTTGAGATACAAGCTTTAGTTTTACTTGTTTTCCATATAACATATTAGAAAGGAGAACACAATCCTACAAATTGTTCAGTAGAAAAAAGTAAGTAACATCTATTGAGTTGGCCAAAAAGTTCATTTAGTTTTTTCCATACATGGCTAGTGATGCTTAGCTGTCTTTAACTTCATTCCAAACAATTTTGTGACATTGTATTGTGACAGCTGTCATATCAGCATGCATTTTTAAAAATACTTACCAAATTAGTGAATTTTTGTACAGGTATGGTAATATTGAAGATGGAAGAAAATACCATTTTCAGTATATTATGCTTTATTATTTCAACAAAGGTAAAAACACAACTGAAACACAAAAAAAGATTTGTGCAGCAGATGGAGAAGGCAATGTGACTGATCGGATGTGTCAAAAGTAGTTTGTGAAGTTTCTTGCTACTATAGACATTTTGGCCAAATAATTTTTTTTTTTGCTGTGGGGCTGTCTTACACATTGGAAATTGTTTAGCAGCAGCCCTTGTCTCTGTCTACTAGAAACCAATAGCAGGAGATAGCCAACATACTCAAAATATCCAAATCAACAAAGTTACTGGTGAAAATGAAAAATGTGTCTCTTATTTTATGGAAAAAACTAAATGGACTTTTCAGTCAACCCAATATAACATCTATAATATTGAAGAGCTCAGTGGGACTGGACACAGCAAGTCCATACATAGACGTCAACCTAGAATTAAAAAATGATGTCTGAAACAATGATGGAAGATACCTGTTATATACAATTTATTCTTCTATTCAATGGACATAAAATATATATACAGTACATCAAAACTCTTTGCCATGGACAGGTGTGATTTTAGGTTCCTCCAGTAGTCCAATCAGCCACTACCAATTGACTTGAGTTGACATGAGAGAAACCTACATGCTATACTTCACATTTAAATCATCTTAAATGATGGAGGAGCTTTCAGAAGCTATTTTGTTCTGGGGTTTTGTTTGTTTGTTTGTTTGTTTTAGCTTGAGATGACTTATTACAAGTTTTAAGCCGTATGACATTTCTGGAATCCAGGTGAAGGGTATTTATAGGTCATTACTGAGTTGAATGTGTCTACCCAATGGTCACAAGATACTTGCTTTTCTATGATGCCCCCTGCAAAAGCCAAATTGTGTATCACAGTGCCCCCTATGCTGTGTTCATAATGGGTCTGATAGATATCAAAGTCCCCCAGGCAGTTGCACTTAATACCCTTTTTCCCCCTGATAATAAGTTGCTTGGGAAAGGTTTGAATTTCATGTGTGTGTGCAAGACTTCATCTGAGTTCTATTGAACTGCTGTGTCATAAACTTTTCCAGGAAACCAAAAATAGCCTAGAGTTCATTTTTAACCAGGAAATTCGTGTGATCTGGACCAAAAACAGTACAGGGAACTTTAACTGAGAACAGTTAATTATTGATATATCTATCTTGACCAGTGGTGCTCAGCCAGTGCACTTTTGCCACCAACACCCCTCTCTGGGGACATTTGTCAATGTCTAAAGAGGCTTGTGGTTGTCAAAACTGGAAAGGGAGGCCCTGACTGGTGTGGTTCAGTGGGTTGAGTGCCGGCCTGTGAACTGAAGGAATGTCAGTTTTTATTCCCAGTTGGGGCACATGCCTGGGTTGTGGGCCAGGTCCCCAGTTGGGGGTGCACGAGAGGCAACCAATCAATACTTCTCTTGCACAACAATATTTCTCTCCCTCTCTTTCTCCCTCCCTTACCCTGTCTCTAAAGAAAGTGAATAAAATCTTTTTAAAAAGTAAACTGGAAAGGGAGGTGCCACTGGCACTAGTGGCTGAGGCCAGGGATGTTTCTATAGTGCACATGACAATCCCTACAACAAAGGATCATCAGGCTCAAAATGTCAATAGTGCCATTATTGAGAGAAAACCTGATTTGGAAGGAGTATCTCTAGCGTGTTGCTCACTGAGGTCAAGGATGTGCTTTTCTTAGAATCCCTAGTGCAAGGCCTGGAACATGGTAGGTGCTCATTATTTCTTAAATGACTGTGTGGAAGAATGAGTGAATAGTATACTCTACTGAGGAATTCATGATGTTACTTAAGAAAATGGAGTGATTCATACTTTATCTTCAGTTTTTAATTCCATAGCCTCTCTATTTGACCAGTGAGTATGGCCACGCTTTAAGATAGTAATGATGAAGATGCCAGTATGTTTAAGAGACAAATAAACATTCCTGCCTTGGCCCAAAATATCAATCTGTAATGTGGAACTAAACAATGAAGAACTGATGGCCGAAGCATCCGTGACACCATCTCGATCATTACAAATGTAAGACTTTCCCTTTAGGCCACGAATGGACTCTTAATCGGTTTCAGATTGTGAGGACATATTAATTTTAAATTGTCATTTCTTCTCTTATTGCCCAGTACTCTAACAACAATAATAATAACTACAATAATAACATAAAATGAGGGTTAACACAGCCTCATCTGGTGAAGGGTTCAATCTTTGACAAAATTATTTTCAAGAATTTAATCTCCAAAATTTACCAAGCCAGCTTGAAAACCTTCATATAAGCATCAACATGATGTCACAAGCTCTCCAGAAATTAGAATATCCATTAGCAATTTCTAAGTTCCCAGGGCTTTCTGTTCTCTTGGCAGGGGCGGGGCATGGGGGGGCGGTGCGCACTGAATTTCAATTTAAGGCTCAGCTAAGGTAGAGTTGGCTGTGGATCTATCAGGATTTTTCTGGGAGCCACCTTTTTAGGTCTAGTCCTGGGACCTCTGACAGCCACTGGATCCAAAAAAAGGCATGCAGTAGAGAAAAGAATTGACATTTGTCAAGCAACAACATAATGCCAGGTTTTCCAAGCATATCTCTTTCTCAGTTAATCCTTCCAATCACTCCATTAATGAGTATGTTTTTGTTCATTTTAGAGATGAAGGAGCTGATGCTCAGAAAGGTTAATAACCTTCACCAGGGACACAAAGATATAAAGGGCAGAGTTTACAGAGAACCTAGATCTGCCTTATCTTTTTGGGCTTCTCCTTCTAACATTTGTTTATCGGAGTTCTGGTCATCCAGAGGTGTGGCCCCTTACCCAGGTACTTCCTCTTCCCTATCAAAAAGAATGGATATAAGCCATGTAGAAAGTATGGTAAGTGGTAAAATACATTAGAAGTAAATTTCAGTTTATTTAAGTGTGAAGCCCCCCAAAATTCCTCTCCAGAGCTAATATATTTTAAATATGTTTAAAATTGCTCTAAGCAACTACTGTAATAAATGTGGTTTCTTTACAAGAGAATCATTTGCAAGGGGCTTCCAGAAAGTTCTGGAAGCAACTTCCCCTATCCATTTACACACACAGTAACACACACACATATGCATGCTCCTCCAAGTAGGTTTGAATGCTTACCACCTATGACTTTTGAATGATTTAAGTTTTCTAAACTCTTAGGTATCATGGGAATAATAATTCCTTTCTAAAAGAGATTATTGATAGGATTGAATAAATTAAGGGAGATAAAAGTGTAGAACAGTGCTTGGCATATTTTGGGCACTCAGTGATTTCTTTCTCAGATCATCAGAGAGGACAAGTGTTCCTGCTTTCTAGTGTAGTATCTTGGTGTCCCCTGTCCAGATAACGTTATTGGTACTCCATTTGCCATCATCCTAGTGGATTTCCAAGGAGCCTCTTCAAATTAGTTCATTGTCAGCCCATGAGATGTGTAAAATTGCTCTCTCATTCCTATTCCAACCACTTGGACATTGTCCTCAAGATGACTCCAGAACAGTCTGAGTTACATATTAACACAACTTTATTCTCAGGACCCATCAATCATTGGGGAAAACAAAGTAAAACATAAATTCTGGTGACCCTCTGTAATATCAATAACTCTAAAACTATTAAAATTTACAGTTTGGATTTATATTTATTTGTGTTTTTATGCAAACCAAAGGACCAATCATTGAAATGCATATAGTTGATAAGAAATGCCCTATTGCTCTTGAACGTGACAGCCCCAAATTCCTTACGTAAGCTGATCATATTCTCTTGATTACAAGCAGTGTCTATCTCATTAGGCCTTTGTAAAAGATTTTTTAAATATATATATATAAATTAAAATTTTATTTGTTTAAACAGATGTCCTACTTTCTCCTAATGTCATCTCCCAAAGAAGACATTCTGTGGACCACCTGTAGGGAAAATTGTGTCTGTATTAAAGCTGATTCTTACTTTAATCAAAGCGGGAAACGTGTTGCTCTTTTGGGGGGCAGGCCTCCTTGGTTATTTTTTGAGTGAACAAATGCAATTAATGTTGAGAACTACACTTGCAAACTGGATATCAGCGCTCAACAAGTCTAGAAAATTTGTTTCCTTATCATTTTGATACCTAACCTTAATGATTCTTGTGTGATCTTTTCTTCATGCAAAAAGGCTTAATTTAACATGTACTTATATTAGCCTAGAAAGAAAATCAAGCTAAAATGTATCATCAACCAGTTTGCTTTATATAAAAAATAGCTTTATTCTCTGCTAATTGGGAAAATTATTTTCTGAGATAAAACCTATAATTAACCTTGAATAACTCAAACTTGTATAAACCACTGGATTATTTTTGAGAAAGGATAAAAGTGTCCATCAAACAGATCCCGGTTTATTCAGGAAAAAACAATTCGGTAGTTGCTACTTGTTCCCCTAGCCCCCAGATACTCTATATCATCCTGCTTTTTCAGATTCAATCTTCATTCCCAAATCACTCCCAAATTGCAGCTAAATATAGTACTTTTAGATTTGTCAAGTTCTGACTCCCTGAAAGTTGACTTGGAAATATCTGAGTGTCGTAGATACTGACAGAATGACCGACGCAGACCGGTGACTTTATTTCAGGAAGAAGTGCCCAGTGGGAAAACCAAGCTATGTTTTACTTCAAAGGATTTATTCAGGGTAGTGGAAAATGTGGTGTCTGGAAATAGTACTGTTATATTTCTCAGTCTTTGAGATGCTCCCATGTTGGCAAGAACAAACAAACAAATGAAATTACAATACATTCAACCAAGCAGTCACACAAAGAGTCTAAAAGAGGAAATGCGTGTTTGTATTCTAGAAACTGAAAACTCCAGGGCTGATTAGTAATGAAACGTCTGTGGCATTAAAATAACACCAGAAGTTTCTTTAGAATTAAAAAAAAAAAAAGCTCTCAAAAGTCTATTGTCCTCCTCAAGACTCTGCTTGTTCCCTGCAAGAGTTTCCAACGTGTTCTGGAACAAGAGGGAAGTTCCCATTTGCAAAAGTACACTAAAGAAATGGATGGGAGGGGGAAACCAGCCTTGTCTTCCCTGCTCTTCATTGTGGTCGGGATAAAAAAGCTCCAGGGTCTCCGGTCCCTGGTCCGTGACCTTAGTCCTTTGGAGAGGGGTAAAGGGGTGCAGGCCCAGCTCAAGCTTGCCTTTAGTCAGTGATCTGTGAATAACTCTCGGTCCCTTAATGACGTGAGCTGAGGCTCCAAAGGGAGCCGGTGACTCAGAGCGCAGGAGGCACGGAGATTGCCTGAGCAGCCATTAGCACGTCATTGGTAATCCCAGCGACACCTTTCACATCCGTGGTATTTGTCTCCATGCTCTCCGCAGAAGGCTGAGAGAATGTTTTATTTAAGGGCTCCGGGCTGCCTTCTACCTGATGGATGGCTTGTCTGCAGGGCTTACTAACACTTGCAGATCTACCGAAAGGAGAGGGGTGGGGGATGCGGAATTCTGAGTTTAGTTACAGGCCATTTCCGTGCGCGCAGACATGATGCTTCTGCAATTTGGAAACTGCAGGGCCAATGAAAACACAACACTCGTCCTTTTGCTTCCTGACTCAAGCAAACAAAGAAAGACTGAGACATTATTGTACAAAGTAAATTCTATTAAATGCCATAAATATCTGTTAACTCTCTAGGGAAATAGTATAAAACAGTGGCTAAGAGCACATCTTGTGGCATCTGAAAGGGATCCATCTGAATTCCAAATCTGTTACTTTCTATTTCTGTGACTTTAGGGGAGACTGATGGTCTCTGAGCCTCAAATTCTTTATCTGCAAAATGGAAATAATGGGACTCTCTCACAGCAGTGTGTGACAGATTAAGTGACTGAAAATATATATGTTAGCAACTGGCAAATAGTAAACACAGACTACACAGTAGTTATTTTGTTTCTACTCACTGGGCACTGGGCTAGGGGCTGGCCTTCAGGAGTCCACACTACATAGCTCCTCCTTGGAGGAACAAGCGGTGTAGGAAGAGACAGGCAAGGAAATAAACTGAAACAAAGTGTGATAATTCCATATTAGCACAGCATTTTAATGTGCATAAGGATGCATCTAGTAAAAATGAACATTTTGATTCTATAGGTCAGGAAAGGGGCTTTTAGTTGGCATTTCTTATAAGCACCCAGGTGTTCATGATGATTCTGGTCCAAGAACCCTATTTGAGGAGCAAGAACTTAGAACAATGGATAAGGTGCAATGGCAACAGCTAGAGGAACAGCAAGAGTTCTGCCTTGTGGATGCTGGGCCTCTCTGTCCTCCAATTCTTCTGTCCACCTTCTTGCCTTCCCAGGACCTTGTCCACATCCAACACCAAAATGCTAAACAAAGGAAGAGTTCAATGAGCAGCTTATTGAGCCAGGAACAACTTTTGGAAAAGGAAAATCTCAAGCTAGACCTTTGAGGTTGTGGTAGACATAGGTGGTCACCTAGAATGATGAAGACAAAGGGGTCTGGAGAGTGTGCCTTTCCTGCCAAGCACATGAAATTGTTAGCTTAATATATTCTAGGAGCCAGGGAATATGCAATGGGAGTTAAATATAGTTATTGAACATTTGCCACATTTATGAACTTCAAAATGTTGAGAGAACATTTTTATTTTTTCCTTCTCACACAGGAGGCTTTGGAAATGTGTACAATTAGCTTGGATCATCAACCCCAGTGGGTGGGGAGTTCCATGTGCACCTCCCACGATTTCTTACGAGTGTGACTCCTGCAAGCAGCACCAAGCAAACACAGCTCTGGCTGCTTTCCTTTGACAACTAAAATTTCATTCCAAATCAAAGCTAGAGGCAGTGCTTGGGCTTAATCATAGGGTGTCTGGGACTTGAAATGGTTACATGAGCACCTAGTCAGTCTGCAGATCTGTGTTTGGGGATCTGACACTTTCTAGGGAGGCCTCTCGGTAGCATCTGTTTCCTACTATTTTCCACACCTCCCAGGCTCTGCTCAGGCTGAAAATCCTGCCTGGGGCCCTCTTCCAACTGCCCTCATCCTGTTGAAATTTTGGGTTAATGATTCATTGTTCTAGTCAAGACAGTCTTCATCCCACATTGAATATGGTCTTTTTTTCCTTTCACCAGATTGTCCAGCTCCAACTGTTAAGACAGTAAGGTCTTTGTATGACTCAGTCTATGTGTATCCTTCATACTGCCTAGCTCCAAGTCATCTACATTGGAGGGGCCACAGTCCTACATACTAACAGTGATTAGGAGCCGTTGCTTTGTATTTGGGCAGTCCAGGATTTGAATCCCAGCCCTGCTACCCAATGGCTGTTTAACGTCATGTAAAACACATTAACAACACTAACCACACTAACTGTTAATAATGAACATTTTCATAGTTCTTACTATGTGCCAGGCCACTGTGCAAATACTTGTATACTGCTTGATCAAAATCTTAACTTCATCTGGAAAATGTATTATTTATGGTAATTGTTATTTCAGTCACTGCTACCTCTTTTGTAAATAAGATGTTATGCACAAGATTTGCCACAGTGTGTGACACTGGTTAGTGTGTGTTCGTGAGCCTGTGTGCACACAGACACGCATAGGTATAGACACAGGCACACATCTGTGCTGAACTTATTGTGTTTTGCTGTGTGTAATGCACACCCATGTTTCTGGCCCAAATTTTCCGGAAAAAGAAATCTTTTGTTTTAATTTTTTAGGTCAATTACCTATTTATATTTAGATACTTGGTTTTTGTATTGTAAAGGAATTTTAGTGTTTATTTTTTAACATATTATGATGCAAGAAATTTTATGTAACAAATAATTACAAAACACCAGAACAGATACAAGGTATTTCAGGTACTACCCATGTATAATGTGCATCCTTATTTTTCCCTTAGAAATTTGGGCAAAAATGTATGCATTATACACGGCAAAATACGATATATACTTGGGTGGGCCAAGAACCTCAAACTCATCACCTTGAAATACTTGTTCTTATTCTTTCCTTCCTCATCTCAGTTATTCATGTTGCCACCCACCCATACACCAAGCCAATAACTTAAGATGTATCCTAGGCTCATCTCATTCCCATAGCACCTACTATGTGCCGCACACTGTTCTAAGCACTTTATTATAATACTGGATGAGGTCTTTTCCATTAAAATCCACACTTTACATTTTAATGAAATCTTAATATTCACACAATTGTGTGAGGCAAAAATACCAGTAATATCCTTATTTTACAGATGAATAAACTGAGGTGCACAGTGCATAAGTGGCTGCATATGGTCGCATGGGGAAGAGCTCACAATTACATATCACAAATGTGTCTATTTACTCACACTTGTAATTATGTATCTAATGTCTGTATTTCCTCTCATGTCTGGGGACCAATGGGGGCATCTCAGCTGGCAGAGGCTGCCTTTGGAGGAAACGGTTGTAGGCAGGTGGGAGGTGGAGTTAAAGAAGTCTGGCAGGAGACATTCTATCCCAAGATTTTGATTCAAAGACAGGAATCTTGGCCTTGTATCTTGGGTGAAATGAGTTGAAAATCAAGCAAACAAAAACAGATACATTCATAAAACGTAAGAATGTGTTGTGTGGTCATCAGAAAATTGCCCTTAAATAAAACGTGGGAATTACAGCCAAGACTCAAGGGACCTGGAAAATCATCAGCCATCCATTTGCTCTCTCTTTGCTCTGTTTCTGTAGGAATGTGGGTTCTCATCTCTCCTTTTCTAGGCACATTTTTTATTCTTCTCTTTTCATAAAATTATCTTATCTACTCAATCACTTATTGCAATTGGTTTATATATTCCCCAATTGGCAGTCTTTGCTCTGCTTGGCTTGCTACGAAGTGTAATAACATTTTAGCATCCAGATTCCAAATACATGGAAAAGGAAATATGATTTGACACTCTTGGGCAGGTGTTTGCCACTGGTCCAGTCAGCCTTGATCAAGGAGTGAGATTACATGGTTTGAATATAAGCAGTTCAAGACCATAGGCTGGGCAGTACTCTTAGAAAAAATTTGGGTATCAAGAAAATTAATACGCTGTATGGTTCATCTAGGACCCCATGAAACCAAGACTACAAGTAGCAAAACTAGGACATGTTTGTTGGTACTAGAAGTAGTATGAAAGAATGATCTTTAGCAGGATGACTTAAAATTAATCTAAGCTATTTACCCAGAAAACTTTCATATGGCTCTAAATAAGGATAGAATTGCCCCCCTAGTTGTGTGGCACAATGGAGGATGGCTAAGTGGTTTTAGCTAAGAAGAACAAAATGTCACAGGGGCAGAAAGTCAAGCAGATCAAGTTCTTTGAAGTCAGTGGAGACAATTCCATGTCTTTCCTTATCTGGATTAAGTCTTCTCCAAAATTAAAATTTTGACTTTCTAAGTGGGTCCAATAGGTAGTCGCGGCTGCCTCAGTAAAATAGCAGCATCCAGTCAATGTCCAGAAAGCATTTGGAGCAATATTTGTCATTGAGGAAGCCAAAAAACCAACAACTGATGAGTGACTCCTATGTGCCAGGTACTTACTCTGTGTTATTTAATTATCCTCCAACAGTCCTCTGAAAACTAGTCACAGCATCACTCTCATTTCACAGAGGAGGAGACAGGTCAACTAATAAACAGTCACTTCCGTGCTGCCCAAGCTACCAGCCAGTCCAAGTCCTCCTTAGTTTTGACTCTTCTCTTCTGTTCTCTTTTCCTTTTTTACCTTCTCCTTCTTTTCCTTTTCTTGTTTTCTCTCCTTCCTTTTCCTTTCTATTCCATTTTATTTTTACTTTGAAAATTTTGGATCAGGCTTTGTGCGTTTGTGTTACTGAGACTCCATGTTTGCTGTGGATGTGATTAGTCTGTCTCTGAATAATTGATTCCCCACCTTGACCTATCTCATTAATGTTACTTATACTGGACCCTTAGGTTCTACCCAGAGATCCAGGATTTTCTAGGTCCTGCGTGTCTCTCCATGGCTTCCCATCCCAGGGTACTTGAAGGCCTTTTTGGTTTAAGCACCATCACTTTGAGTGTTGTCCATTGCTATTACTGTCTCAGTCACCATTTACCATTCTCATATTATGGAACTCCTTTTATTTCTTGGCAGTCAATAGTTAGCATTTCTTTTTCAAAGTAGAAATGCCCAAAGCATTCCTCATTATTAGCAAAAAGGTCTCAATACTCACACTTTCACTCTAGTCAGATATGGGTCCAAATGTGATTACAGTGAGAGAATTGTGATGATAAATCTGGCCAGCTCCTCTGTAACTCAATCAGTTGGACACTAACAAAGGGAATTGTAGGGGCTTCAGGGAAGAGTCAGGACAGTAATTAAGGGGCTGGCCTTTAAAGGATACATTGGAAATAGTTAAGCCTTTACATCTAGCTCTGGCAGTAGAGCAAAAAAGTTTATGGTCACAGCTGCCATTCTGAAGAATGATTTTTTATGTGCTGTTGTAGCCTGTGAGACATTTGTAGTTGGAGGCCATATTGGTGCTTTTGTGTAAGATTCTGTCTTTGAGGGTTTTTAAAAAATGATTTTATTGAAGTGTAATTCACATGTAAAAAGCTGTACATATTTAATGTATCAACTCACTGATTTTGAAGATAAGTATATACCTAAAAGACCATCACAACTGTTAAGTTCATAAGCATATCCATCACCTCCCAAAGTTTCTTTCTCCATTATTATTATTATTACCACTTTTTGTGGTAAGATTACTTAACATAAGGCCTAGCTTTTTAGAAAATTTTCAGTATGCAATACTGCATTTCAGATATAGGTACTATGCAGTGTAGTAGAGCTTCAGAATTTATCTTATAAAGCTGCAACTTTTCCCCAGAAGAAACAGAGACAGAAAGTTCATTTAGGAAATAATGAGAGAAAACTTCTCAAAGCTGGGGAGGAAGTGGACACCCAAATCCATGATGGCTAAGGAACCCCAAATAGGCTAAAAATAAAGAGATCTTCACTGAGGCACATTATAATCAAACTATGAAAAGTCAAAAGCAAAGAGAGAATTTTGAAAGCAGCAAATGAAAAGGGACTAGTTACATACAAAGGAACTTCTCTAAGACCATGAGTGGATTTTTCAGCAAAAACCTTGGAAGTCAGGAGAGTGAAATGATATTTAAAGTGCTGGGGGTAAAAAACAACCAACCAAGAAAATTGTTCTAAGCAAAGCTGTCCTTCAGAACAAAGGAGATGAAGATTTTACCAAACAAAAGCTGAGGGAGTTCATCATCACTAGACCTACCTTGCAGAAAATGTTGAAAGGAATTCTTCAAGCTTAAGTGAAAGGACCTTAATTAGCAGCATAAAAACATGAAAATATAACACTCACTGTAAAAGAAAATATGTAGTCAGTTTCACAATGCTCTAATACTGTAATGATGATGTGTAAGTCACTTGTAACTTTGTTTTTGCTTTTTTTTTAAAAAGTCATAACAATATTTTTATTATTGTTGTTAGAAAAAAGACAAAAAAAAATTGGAATTCCACCCTTACCTTGTACCAGTCTTACTCTCATACTGTCTACTTAACCAATATCTCTGCAACATAAATGAAATGTAAATGCTCCAGTGCTCATTGTATATAAACTTTTAGCAACATTTGACACTCTAACACACTGCCTTCTCACCTTATTCTCCTGACTTTTTCCCCTCCTACTTTTTTTGCTATTCTTTCTTAGGATCCTTTGGGAGATTCTCATCTTATATCTGACCTTCATATAGTCAACACTTATATAACTTTTAATAAGTGCCAGGCAATTTTTAAGAACCCTATGTATATTATTTAGTAAATCCTTACAACGCCCTATGAGAGGTTATTCTAGCTTTACAGATAAGAAAGTTGAGACAGAGAAGTTAAGTAACTCTCACACCTGGGGATTTGAAACTAGGAAGTAAAACGTCAAAATCCCTGTTCTTGAGAACTACACTAGACTATGTCTCTTTATTGGAATTTCTCAGGATCTTATTCCCAAGCACTCTTACCCTCTCACTCTATGCTTCTTCTCTAGGCAGTTGCAACAGTTGCCATAACTTAAATCACCATCAAAAGGCTGATGATGTCCCCAGATTAAATTGATAGTTACGACCTTTCTTCTTACCTCTGGACACCCACATCCAAGTGTTTACTAGGTGATACCACTAACCATACAACAAGGACTTCATATAAAACATGTACATGTACTTACTCACCTTATACATCTCCTTAACACTTGTCACAATTGCAATTAGATACTTTGTAATTATTTGCTTCTGTCTATTGTCTTAGAATGGAAGCTTGCTGAAGTCAGGAAACCTGTCTTGTTTATTATGGTGATCAAACCTCTGAGCATAGTGCCAGACACACTGTAGGTGCTCAAAAATATTTTGGAATGAATGAATAACTGCATTAATAAAGAAATTTTTTAAAATTATTTAAAGTTCTATCACACTTTTCATTTGAATATAAAACTCTCTGATGTTATCACTTGAATACACTTTAAACAAATTGCATTTATAGTGAATTAGAAATTTCATATTCTGTTCTTTCCACCTCACATAAAATATTTAAATGGTTTCCATAGGTATTTTATCATGTTAATGTGTCATGTGTTAAATAACAATTCTGTATTATTGGACAAAGATTTTCTCTCAGCATTCAGTTATTAAAGGCGTATTTGAAATGGACATTTTTATATATGTACTGAATTTATTTTGTGTGTGTGTGTGTGAAATTTTTCCCTAAAATAAATCCTTAGATGTATTCCTAGTTTAGATGGCATGAACTCTGTTATGGATCCTTATACATATTACAAAATTACTATTAAAAAAATCTTTTGCATGACACCATCAACAGCAATTGTAAATAGTATCACAGATTCTGCATGCAAAACTAAGGGAACTGAAGAAAAAACTGCAGAATAAATGTTTTTCATGGACAAAAGAATCTTACTCCTGGTAGCTAATTCTGGTGCACTGCATTGTTTTTCTATCCATCTCTTAAAAACATTTTTTAAAATTGTGGTAAAATGCACATAACATAAAATTTACCATTTTAACAATTTTAAAGTATTCAATCAGTGGCATTAAGTAATTCACAGTATTGTGCAGCTAATGTTACTTTCTAATTCCAGAACATTCTTGTCATCCCAAACAGAAACTCTGTACAGGCATACCTCAGAGATATTGTAGATACGGTTCCAGACTACTGCAATAAAGCAAATTTCACAATAATGCAAGTCACACAAATTTTGGGTTTCCCTATATACGTAAAAGTTATATTTACATAATACTAGCATTATGTCTAAGAAACAATGTACATACCTTAATTAAAAAATTCTTTATTGCTAGAAAATGCTAACCATCATCTGAGTCTTCATTGAGTCATTATCTTTTTTCTGTGGAGGGACTTACCTTCAATTTATTAAAAAATGCAATATTTACAAAACATAATAAAGTGAAGTACAATAAAATGAGGGATTTTTTTTTTTTACTCATTAAGCAGCTATTTCTCATTCTTCCTCCCTCCTAGCCCCTGGCAACCACTAATCTGCTTAATGTCTTTATGGTCTTGCATATTCTGTTATTCCATGTTAATGGAATCAGGTGTTCAAACAAAAACTTGTGCTTGAATATCCAAAACAGTTCTATTCACAGTAGGCAAAAAGTGGAAACAACCCAAATGTCCATTAACAAACAGGCAAAGGGATAAACAAAATATAATATATCTATACAATGGAACATTATTCAGCCATAAGAAATGGAATACTGTCACAAGCTACAATGTAAATGAACCTTAAAATCATCATGCTGAGAAACCAGATACCCATTTTCCCTTATACCTTAGTAAACCATTTGAACAGCAGGAAGATGAATAAATTTGAAAGGAGGTAAGGATGCAACAAAAGGTCAACCTAAACCAATCATTTACTGGGACTGATTTTATGCTGATTGAATTCAATAAGCATTTATTGTGTACCAACTGAGGGTCAGGCACTACTCTCTGTGCTAAGGCTACATCTTCCATTTAAAAGAGGTCACAACCTAGTGGAGACACAAGCATGTAAACAAGTCATTAACATGACCTATGATGCAGAAGTAATCTGTACTAGATGAGGGAAAGACTAGTTCTATCAGGAAGGGTCAAGGGAATGTATAGAAAGAAGGTATCATTTTCATTTGACCTTGAGCTATGAATAGGTTTTATCAGGAAGGGAACTGGGGTACAAGTTAAAGGAGGTAAGCAAGGGTAGGAAAGGAAAATGTCTTTAACTTGTTCCTTTCCTTTGTGCTTACTCTTTGCTCTTTTCTCTACCCCACACTTGAGGGTTCATACACTCATCACCATAGTTTTGACATAAACTGAAAATAATTTTGATTTCACTTTAATAAAAACATCTAATGGAGAGAATATTATAGAGTCAAGCAAGACTGGAACTTTGTGCATGCTCAATTACAGTAATAATGTATCAATATTAATGTCATATTAATTGATATTGATAATGTATGTTGAATGCTACCTTTTATTTTCAGTTCATTGTCATTGGTTTGTAAGAAGAAATAGGGTATGGGTTTAGTTGACCCTCTCAAAGGAAAGGGAAAGTTTTCAGTAATTGTTTAGAACTGTGATCATTTTGATTGTTGAATGTTTATGTCTGGGCCTTGAAATGAATGAAAGACTGTGGCTGCATCTCTGACCCTGAGTCCACATAGTACAGAACACGCTCTGCAAACATGCACCATATATACCCCATGCCTCCCTTCCACGCTGCAACAGACATCTCTCATAAGTAATGACATTCTTCACTGATGAGCTTAGGCACGCCCACCGATGCCTTTTTAGACAGGCAGCCTTGCCGTGATGGATCAGAGGCAATTGATAAAATTCCATTCACTATGTCTGTTAGAGAGGAGACCATATGGGGTCTGGGAGTCAGAAGTTGTGGATTTGAGTCTCAGTTCTTTCTTTACCAACTTAGGTAACTTCTAGGTACCTCTGTTCCTTCAGTAGGAAAATCTACTAATAGCTGCTTTATGGGTTGTTGGAGGATTAAATAAGGTCAAGTGTATGAAGGGCACAGCTCCAGTAACAAGTTATCAGGTGCTCAATAAATAAGTTTAGTGGACTTCCGGCAAGATGGAGGAATAGGTGGACGCACCGTACCTCCTCGCACAACCAAGAACAGAACCACAATAATTTACAACAATGATTTGCAGTCATAATATCAGAACTATCAGAGGATTTATCTAAATGGAAGTCGGACAGCCTAGAAGTTGAAGTAGACCCGTACATCCAGACTGGTAGGGGACTACGAGCCGAGCGAGTGGGCGCGGGGCTGCCACGGGTCGCGGGTCGCAGGCGCGTGTAGGTTGGGGGAAATTTGGCGCAAAATCGGCACCACAGCCATCCGGGGCGTGGGAGCGCAGCGGTGCAGTGGTGATCCCTGAGTACGCAAGCAGCGGCTGGGGGAATCAGTGGGGCAGCGACAGGGGACCAGGGCAGAGCTCAAGGCCCAGAAGCCCAGGGAAGTGTCTGACTCCAGGAGAACGGAAGGGTCGCCATTGATCCCTCCTGTCCCCGCTCCCGCCCCTGCCCCCACATATAACATCACAAGCTAGCGACTGGGGCGCCCAGCTCCTGTGAACACCTAAGGCTCCGCCCCCCACCATAACAAGAGCTACCAGACCGGAGAAAAAATAAATAAATAAGTAAAATAATAGGAGAGATAGGGAAAGACGTAAGACATGTTTCCAGCAGAACAGATCAGACCCCCAGGACTCATCCTTTTGAGTGACCAAGAAATAGCCAATCTATCAGATGCACAGTTCAAAACACTGGTGATCAGGAAGCTCACGGAACTGGTGGATTTTGGATCCAAATTACATGAAAAAATGCAGATTACCATAAAAGGGATGCAGGAAGACATACGGAGAAGAGCCAATTGCGAAAGGAAGGAATCTGAGTCTCAAAACAACACAGTGGACCAGAAGGAAGATAGAATCAACCAAGTAGGAAAGCATGATGAAATAAGAATTCAAAAAAATCGAAGAAAAGCTTAAGACCATCGAGGACACCTTTAAACATTCCAACATCCGAATTATAGGGGTACCAGAAGGGGAAGACCAGCAAGTGGAAAAGTTATTTGAACAAATAATAAAGGAGAACTTCCCCAATCTGGCAAAGGGAACAGTCTTCCAAGAAATTCAAGAAGCTCAGAGAGCCCCAAAGAAGTTGGACCCAAGAAGAAACACACCAAGGCACATCATAATTACATTAGCCAAGGTAAAAACGAAGGAGAGAATCCTAGAAGCAGCAAGAGATAAGGGGACAGTAACCTACAAAGGAGTTCCCATCAGACTGTCAGCTGATTTCTCCAAAGAGACCTTACAGGCAAGAAGGGGCTGGAAAGAAATATTCCAAGTCATGAAAGACAAGGACCTACATCCCAGATTGCTCTATCCAGCAAAGCTCTCATTTAGAATGGAAGAGAAGATAAAGTGCTTTTCAGATAAGGTCAAATTAAAGGAGTTCATCATCACCAAGCCCTTACTTTATGAAATGCTAAAGGGACTTATCTAACAAAAGAAGATAAAGAAAAGACATGTATAGTAAAAGGACAGCAAACTCACACATATTAACAACCACACCTAAAGCAAAACCAAAAGAAACTAAGTCAACAACTAGAATAGGAACAGAACCACAGAAACAGAGGGCACAAGGGGGGGCTAGCAGTAGGGGTGGGAGGAGGAGAGAGGGGGAAAAGGTATAGAGAATAAGTAGCATAGAATGTAGGTTGAAAATAGATAGGGGGAGGGCAAGAATAGTATGGGAAATGTAGAAGCTAAAGAACTCATAAGTATGACATATGGACATGGACTAAAGGGGGGGAAGGTGGGTGGGAGAGGGGGCACAGGGTGGAGGGGAGTGAAGGGGGAAATGGGACAACTGTAATAGCATAATAAAATATATTAAATAAATAAATAAAAAAAATAAGTTTAGTGAAATCAGGTTCCCTGTGACTTGTGTAAATACTTCTGCATCTTCTTTTATGGATATCTTCTGTCTGAAAGAGAAATGACAGCTGCTTCTCTTATTGCAGAGTTGCTACAATTCTTCCTTTCACCCAAAGGAGACAACTGGGAGCCATCTCCTACTTCCTTCTCTTTAGGCCTTCATTACTAAATTCTGTTCATTTATTTTAGAGCAACTCGGTTGTTCCCTTTATTCTGAGATGACCTAGCATTACCCCACACCAGTGATGGCTCATCACCACATGCTGTATAATTTCATCAGCTTTCTGTCTTTCCTTCCTCTGTCCCAGGGTTTTTCAACTTTTGCATTATTAACATTTGGGGTTGGATGATTTTTCATTGTGAAGGACATTGCTGGATGTTCAACAGCATCCTTGAACTCTATTTACTAGATGTCAGTAACACTTTCTTAGTTGTGACAACCAAAGATGTCTCCAGACACATTTGTCTGGTGGGAGAAGGGAGATTAATTGTTCTCAGTTGAAAACCACTGCTCTAGTGTCAGCCTTTTTTGAACCATTTCACCCAAGCTGAGAGATTAATTACCTATGAGTAGTGTTCTTGCTCCATTTCCTTAGTTCAAGAACTGTCAATAGACTGTCAAATCCAAAGATTTTAATATTTCTGCCTAGCTTTCAAATTCATCAATAATTGCTTTCTTTTCTCCTTTCTTTTCCTATCCTTCTTTGGACCTTTTCAAACTTTCATATGGATATTCAAACTTTAATGTGCTTATGAGTCGCTGGCAAATCTTTAAAAAATGAAAACCCTGTTTTAGTAGGACTGAATGGGGTCTGAGATTTTGCTTTTCCAACAAGGTCCCAGGTGAAGTTGATACTACTGGACCATCCAGAGAGCACTTTGAATAGCAAAGTTTTGAAAGACATCAGGTAAGGGATTGCTATCTGCTCAGGGTTCATAAAGGACCAGGTCCTGCTTAAGAGGAGCTCACAGTCCAGCCAGAAAGAGAAAAATAAGCAAATAAGGAAACTTGACCATTGTTATCATGAGTATGGATTCAGTGATACACAGATGAAGAGGAGTGAGAAATGCATTTTGCCTGGGCTGATAGATATGTGAAGAATAAAGAGGACATAAATGATAATCAGAGAAACCTCTGATGAGAAAGTGATCTTTGATTTGGGCCTTCAGGACATGTAGGTGGCCTACCAGGTAGAGAGGAAACAGAAGTATTTACCCAGAAAGTAGGAACAGTATGAGTAGAAGCAGAGAGGAATAAAAATGCATAAGGTGTTGACAAAACTGTGTTCAGCATAGCAAGAGTCCAGGCTGGCCCTGAAGAGGGTCTCAGTGAACAGCCTTCAGATAAGGAAGTACCTTGTCTGTCATGCTTTGTGTTTGGCTTTTATTACGTAAGCAAAATGGCTGCATTGAAGGTTTTTAAGTAGGAAAACAACATGATTAGGTATATGTGTTTGGAAGATCACGCTGATGGCAATGTGGAGGTGGGTTACAATGTGGATTCCATCCAGGAATTAAGCAAGGCGGTTAGGGGTGAGGATCTTGAGTAGGATGGGAAGAGTGGAAGCTGTGGTGAGGGAGAGCTGACTTGCACCAGCCCTGAGAGTCTACTGTAGGCATCTGTCCCTTCCCAACTCCACATGTCATCATGTTGGTTGCTTGAAACTGGCCATACTGGGAATATTTACACTATGAAAAACAGCAAATGCCAGAAGTGTTTTCCTAAGGGCCAGTGTTAAGCATTTACCAGCACACCGCTGAATGGAAAAGACTGAGGTAGACAAGTATGCACCACAAGGAAGTGACTTATTAGATAAGTCAAAATAAAGGGTGAGAATGAGATATAGATAACATGCCCTCACTTGAGCAATTCAGTAGATTAATTCTTGTATGCAATAAATACTTACTGAGGGCCCACTGTGTGCCTGGCACTGTTCTGAATACTTGCCCCAATATGCTTATTATATTCTACTGATATGGTGTCATTAAGTAAGACAGGGAAGGTAGGGGGTGCAGAATTCTTTTAATTTAGGATATGGACAGTATCCAGGTAGAGTTTTTTGGCCATCAACACTCAGCCATATTCTGTGCTATACTTCCTAAAGCATTTCACATATAAATCTAATTAAATGTTTACAATAACTTTTAGGGTAGATGGGAGAGGTACCAGTTGGCCTGATAGGAAAAGCTAAGGCCCAGATATTTAAAGAGATTTGCTCAAAGTCACTGAGCAAGTTAGTGTCATTGTTAGCTAGTGTCAACCCAATCCTGGGGCTCTGACAACTAGCCTAGGCTCCTCTCTCTCTCCAGTATCCACTCTGCTGCCTGGTTACTGATTAGCACTGATGACATGATGAGACAGTAATAAAAACCTCCCCCTGCCTCCTGATGCCATTTTCACCCTCAAAGTGCTTCCACAACTGTGATCTCAGTTACTCCTCACAGCCATACATAGGTGCTACTCCATGGTGTTCATTTGGGCTTGTTGCTAAGTGCAGTTTGGCTGAGGAGTCACAGGATTCCCGCTCTGTGGTTGCTCTGATTATGCTAATAGTTGTTTTCCCTGGTGTTGCAGTTAGAGAACAAGTATCTCCCATTCCTGTTTCTGCTTCCTCTGTCACTGCTTCTGAGTCCTTTGTCTCATTCCTTTCTGTCTTTAAATACATATCAACACCTCAGTTTGTTAAATAATGACAAAAAAGAAAATAATAGTAAAAAAGCAGTAAAATAGATATTTATTGAATGCTGAATACAGTATCCATAAAATATTTAAAAAAATTGAAAATATACCAGGCTTGTCTAAAAATTGTAATATTATAAATATTAAGTTTATAATATATTATTAAAAAGAGAAATGTGAGGTCTAATGCAATTGATTTAGGACTTCGAGTTTCCAGTTAATTACTCAAGGGTCAGAGGTTAACAAAACAAAATACTTCTCATGTCTGAGATTAGAAAATGCCTCTCCACAGGCATTTATTGACACTTAGGCAAAACAGAAACCATTTTCCAAATGGCATATCACACAAACTTTCCAAAGTGCAGCTACTTCCACATAACTAGCTTTTCCTTTTCCTTTTGTAAAGGCAGTTTTTTTTGCACGCACATGAGTATATGTCTGAATATATATTTATATATGAGACTATATATATAGATATGAGTGTATCTAAAGCAGCTACAGTAGTGTTGCTTGGCTGAGTGGGAGGTGATACAGGACTGTGCTATTAGTGAGCGGGAGGTAGGAGGTGACTATGACTGATGGGCAGGAGTGTGAGGTAATTGTAGGGTAATACTGTCTGCAGGTATTTTTAGATGACACCAGAATGAGATGATGTTGGTTGGTGGTGATGGTCTTTCTTCTTCTAGAGCACAGTGATGAAACATACGTAATAAGAACATAAGGATTGCCAAGTTGGAGCAGACCTTTTCCCCACCCAGCCTAGAACTATGGATGATACAGGCATCAACAGCTGTGTTGTGGGAGAGCAGGTTTTTAATCTTCCTTGGCATCCACCATTGATGTGAGATGCCTTGCCCTCAAAATCCTGGGTTTCCCTTAATAAATCACTGTAGATGTGTCATCTTTTAATCTATTTCAGGCTTTTAAATAAATGTTTATATATGCATATTTCTTGGACTATTTCTTGGGAGAATATGTTTTTTGGTTTGGCAAGTTTGTTATCCACTGTGTTGAGTAGAATATCTTTAATTTCTTTTCAACTCATTTTTTCCCCAAGTTTTTAGGATGTATGTTAGTTATAGTGTTCCAGAATTCAGTACATTATGTAGGATTTTTAGATTATCATCGTGTTTTCCCCATGACAAATATAACAACTGTAATCAAGTGAAATTATGAAGATGAAAATGTTCTAGAAACTGTAAAGTTTTTATAAAGTGATTATAACTTTTAAATGTTACTTTTAGTCATGTTCAACACCTGAATCTTACCCAACTTACATACAAACCCTTTCCACATCCTGGTCATTTTGTCAAAAAGCTACCTAGTTTGTGTGACATCGTGTTAAAGTCCCAATGCTACTTCCAACAGAGGAGGCACCTTGGGAAGAATAAGATAATTAAAAATATTTAGTAGGCTAACCATTCTTAACTTTTTCAGACCACATCTGCCATCCATCTCAGAGATGGGCAAGGCCCACACTCTTTCACCTGGAAAGCTGGCATTTGAGATATAGATTTTAGAATCCCTTTTATATTTCCTTTTAACCTGGGACATAAAGTGTCTAGGAGAAATTCAGACAAATAACCATATTAAAACAGCACTTTAAAAAGTAATTTATTCATAAATATCAGCCATTGAAGGGCACTTCAATTAATCTGGTGATGTATTGATATATTTACTCCCTTGTTGCACTCAAGGATTGCTTGTTTTTACACATAATCTTCCTTTAGCTTTGTTTGTCAAACAAAACAATAACTCGTGTGTGTGTGTGTGTGTGTGTGTGCAAATACATACTTAACATAGTTTTAAGATTTAAGAAAAATCTTTTCTTGTGTTTTCCATCTCAGAAAATGGCACCTCCTTCCTAAGACTCGTGTAGAATGTAAGAGCCCTACCCCCTCACATTCTGTCACTTCTGGACAGCATGCAGCCCGTTCGCTTTCCCCCATTTGTAGTCCTTCACTTTCAGTCTAAACTGTGATACTCTCCTGCATGGGGTCCAGCAAATCTGACTCTTTCATAAGACAGATGTGCCTTGGATTGATATTTAACTATGACAGGGAAATATGTAGTGGGAGAGACATACAATTCCAGGTACATAAAATAGTCAGACCATAAAACCAGGGTTTGAGTTCTGACTACTTCTTACCAAATACACCAGCCTGACCTATTATATGAGAATTTTGAGCCTCCCTTTCACTGTTCCTGAAAGAAGGCTTATGATGATACCTGCCTGATTATAGGGTTATAATAAAAACATAATGTGATGATGGATGTAAAAAGATTTTGATAAACTGAAAATAAGCTCTATATTCATGAGTTATTATTGTCATTAAGTAGTAATTTGGCCTTTTCTACCATTGGCAGTTACTAGGGCATTTGATTATAAATTTAGCACCAGACAAATGGTCTCCTAAGACATTTGACAGTTAAATAAACATGTTAATTATCTGTAAAACTGGAGACTTTATATTCTGTCCCTGTACAAAGTCAAGCAAAGTACTTGAACTCTATTACTTATATAATTACACAGAAGTTCCCTAAATAACTTTTGGTATATGATGGCCTTCCCTTTTACAGAGTTTTGACATAGAAGCGACCCATTGGAAAGGCTATTCTCTGGCTCCTGTAGAAATGGGTGAAAGATGGTAGCACCTGAGCTGTTGTGAGACAGCATCCCTCTTGCAACTTTTGCATGAGAAAGTCCTCCTTGGTTCTAATTCCAGGAAAAGTTGAACTACATGGATTTGAATTCTTGCCTGTTACAGGAAGTGGGACTGCTATAACTCTATGGTCTTGCATTTTTGTCAGATTTATCAGAGTATTTATAGCTAAATTTTGTCAAATTTATCAAAAATGTTTGTCCAGTCTATTCAGAGATACATAGGAGCATCTTCACCTTGAGATTGTTCTTAGTTGAGGAGAATGTCTGGTTTGCTGTAAGCTGCATTGTGTATTAGCCTGTAAGTTGCTTTAAGTCCTTTTAGAGTCAAAGGGGTATAAATCTTAAATATATAAAAAACTTTTCTTGAGGCAAGGATGTTATATGATTCATGTTTCTTATGTCTTAGTGAGTAATCACATGGTATGTATTCAATTTTATATCTCTTCAGGACTCAACCTGACACGGAGAAAATGGAACATATTGTGCAGTGAGTTGCTTTGTGATAAAGCTTTACTACCTAAAAGAAAATTCCCATATTTCAGAAGACTTTCACAGTTAAGCCCTTTCATCTCTTTCAGTTGCCCCCTCTCCTCCCTGCCACTTTCAAAAATCACAAACATTTTGGTTTTTATTCTCTGCTTCCACAGAAAATTCACAGATATGCTTTTCATATCTTATCAGTTCCAGACAGGGTGTCTTGGCTGCACCCTGGCTCTTCTAGTGGTTTCTCTGAAATCTAAGCACCCTCTGGGAGACTGGTGACAGGGGGAGGCAGAGCAGGACCATGCTTGTTGTACTTGACCTCTTAAGAGTCAGTGTGAGCTGGACTTTCATGTCTTACTAACAGTCTCCCATGGCCACATTCTTTTAAGCATTTGTATTTTAAGTAAGATAAAAGAGAATTTAATCCAACTGAATATGCCTTGAGGTTTGCATCTTACCACGGCCAATCTTGTCAACTTTTTAGATTCTCCTTTCTCGTGTCAAAGGACCCAAAGTCCAATTAAGACCTATCTTAAAAATAAGCTGCATCCCATCTGATGTTTAGATATAATAAAATATTATAACCACAGAGATTTTTTATTTATCTCATTTAGTTCTTTAAACAATTTTAGAACAATATAGTAGATACTTGGAATATAAAACATTATCCTTACCCTTAAAGAGCATGCTATATAATGGCTGTCATAGTTCTAAATACCTGCTATATAATAACCACCCAAGTTCAATACTTGCTATATATTAAAAAATAAGTACCCAAACAATGCTTCTTATTGTTGAATTAGATGTTTTGCTTTGTATAAATGTTGGGTTAGTATAGCTATAGTATTTTATAGAAAAGGAATTAAAACCTACATTCCTATGTTTATTGTTTCATGATGGCCTATCAGGGCATTTACTAACTCACTAGAATCTGCATTTGAGTTTAGATTATTCCTCCCAACAAAGAAATATTCATACCATCTCATTAGTAAAAATTTAGTTACCCTTTTTGTTTTTTCTAGAACAGAATGAATGGGATGAAAAATTATTTTAGCAGTTAATCCCTTTTCAGAGCATGACAAAATTTCCTCCAAAAGGCTCAGTTGTTATAAAGGGTACTCTTTGAATGGTACCATATCTATCTGTTAGGGTTGGGAGTGGAAGACAACTCTTGAGAATGACTCATTGAGAATGCGCATTACTCCCTCATCCATCCAATAATGGTGTAGCCTTCAGAGCCAGGGAGGATTTTCTCAAAAGAACATTGTTAAGAATGTGCAAGGTATATTTAGGAGACCAGTCTCACTTGTGGGGAAGATTTCTTTAAAGACATAATAAATTTGAAACATAGAGTCATGAATTTAGAAGATTGCTCTAAGATGAGATAGTTTTGGACTTCGTATAGACCTTTTTAGATTTCATGCTAAACTTTAGTAAATGTAACTAGTGGAAATAATCAGTAAAAATAGGATATTTTGTATGAGTGGTATAAGCCTGTTTAGTTAAATGAACATAGAGAACCAAGCACTTTATTTTAATCATACCAAATTAGACTACATTGTTTTTACATCCTCAGATGAAACTGAGCTTTGTTGAAACAGCATCCTATAAAGGTTAACTGCTTTCTTGGTTTGCCCCATCTGGGCATCATAATTTTAACTGTAGTAATTAACTAATTGTCCTAACTATTTTATCCATTTTAGATATAAAGGTAACAGTACCTGGAGCATTTTTGGATTCAGAACTTAGGATAACAATATAGACTGTGTATAAATGAATGAATCTACATGTTGGAATAAAGTACATATTTACTTGTAGTTACACAGTTAATTAAAAACATATGTAACAATTATGAAAACTATGGAGTGATTATTTTCTTCTTTGTGTTCCATTCTGGTCTGTGCCTTCTAATCTCAGAGCCCTAAGTTTTATTTATAGAATACTGTGATATTTATATTTATAATTACTCAACATTTACTTTTGTGTACTAAATCTCTATCTGGTATGGTTAAGGGCATGCATGGGCTTAGGTTCATTGCCGAGCTTGGCTAATTACTAGCCATGTGATGTGGGGCTAGTTATTCAACTTCTAAGCTTCTTTCTGTATGCAAACTGTGAATCCTAATAGCACTTAGCTTATTGTGTAGTCATGAGAATTGATGAGTAGATACATAGATTTGGTACACAGTCAATATTCAATAGGTGTTAACTATTATTAGTATTAGTATTAGTATTATCTATAGAAAATTAATGAGCTCAAGCCCTGGTAATGCTTTCCCAAATGCCTACAATTTGCTACGTATTACCACGAAAAAGGTCTGAGCAGCCCAGGGGTCTCCTCTTTCATGATTTCACACCATTACCATTGCTACATGAGCTATTCTGTGAACTTCCATTTGTAATTAAAGTCATCTTTTTGCCATTTGAACCTCTGCACAATGTCTTCATAAAACTATGCAGTCTCTCGAGTTCATGAAGTTCTGCATTCTTCTGGACAAGACACCCCTCCTTAGAGAAGCTAAACTAAGGTAACTAACTGTGTTAGTTGTTTGGGGGTATTCTCATTTAACCCCATGTCTCCAAGAGTGAGACCTCCATTTGCAGCTAGGCCTTTAAGTTACTGTATTATTCAAGTAATAGGTTTTGACATCTGCTCTACTGTACATACTCAAATGAGGTAATTTACTGACCCTGCTTTCAGCAGCCTTCTATTTTGGTGTTTGAGTCAGACTTTCTATTTTATGCAATAATTTGCTAGGACAGCACAATGCCTCCCTAGTCTCATCCCACATTCTCGAAGAACTTCTCCTGTGTCCTGTTGAATTTCAAACTGCCTTGGATTATCTCATTACTTTTTAATTAAAGCTCATTGATTCATTCAGGGACTTCTAATGTGTATGGGAGGGACACAGAGAGTGAGGGTGGAAAGAGCTTATTTGTAAATTTTCAAGAACTCCCAACCTGCTCTCACCATTCGCCTCCCTCTTTATCCCATTATCTCTGTTACTTCTGGGAACAATGTAGTTACTGGTTTATTTTTGTGGTCATGAGGAGATAACCATTTCCCCATATTAGCAGGGTGCCTTCTGTTCATGTGGAAATGGGGCCATGGAGGGAAGAAAGGCCAGTTGATGGAATGAGCCCCTCTGCCAGTAAATTTAGACTATTATATAATAAGCTAAAAATTCACTCCTGAAAGTGGAGGTGAGAAGCAAATTTACACTTATGGTACCGTGACTTGTCCTGGGCCCACTGGAGTCATGCAGGGCACTCGCTGTCCACTCATCTCGAAAGTGGACACCTCTTTTTGCAGTCTCCTGGTCAACATTTTGAGCCCTTGGTGATGTAAGCCCTGGGGCAGGACCAAGGACTACAGATCACCTTTTGACTCTTCTTTCTGAAGCCTTAAATAGACAAAAGCCACACCTGCAAATTTCTCTGAGATAAGCATTTCTCTTTTTTGGGCTTCTATTGAGATTGGTCAGGGTCAACATTTTTAACCTGCTTAGGAGCTCTATTATTTGACTGAATGGTGTTTTGAGGTACTGGTCTGAATCTTCTTGAGGTCACACTTTTGGCTTAAATTTTAATACTGTGTTTTCTTGAAAGTATCCTAGATTTGATCTTTGCCCAGAATCCATCTCTTAATTTTAATATCATAGGTTGTCTGGAGAGGCTGAAAGTGTTTAAAACTCGACAACTATTGGCTCTGTCTTATTGGCCTTTCCTTTAGCCCTTCTCTCTCTGCTAACATTTCTCTAAAAACAGCAGAAAAAGTGAGGTTGCACGTTCAACATTCCACCTGGATATTTTTATAGCTAGATCAGCCAGTTTGTTACATATGTTTCCTAATTCTCATGTTATCATAGGGGACAGTGTGACTGACACCTCTGCCATTCTATTACCAAGGATTCCCTTTCTTCCAGGTTAGTATTGTCTCCACTTCTCTTTTACTTAACATATTCTTCAAGCTTTCACAGACACTTTCCCTAAATCCCTCTAGTTTCTGCCCACTGTCCATTTACAAAGCCACCTTCACATGTTAAGCTTTAGTAATGGTAGCACCTCATTCTCAGTATTGAAATCTGTATTAGTTACTGGTTGTTGCATAATGCTTTACCATAAACCTTTTGATTTAAGTAATACTCATTTATTCTTTCATCGAGTTTCTGTGGGTCAGGAATCCAGGAACAGCTTAGCTTTCTGGTTCTGACTCGAGTCTCTAATTAGGTTGTAGTCAAGGTCAGCCTGTGCTGTGGTTATTTGGAAGCTGGACATGGCTGAAGAATCTGCTTCCAGGATGTGCCAATCATGTGGCTTTTGGGTAGAGGCCTCAGTTCCTAACCACATGGACCTCTCCATAGGACTACTTGAGTACTCATGATATAGCAGCTGACTTCACCCAGAGGGAATGATTCAAGAGAGGTCAGGGCAGAAGCCATAATGCCTTTGGTAATCAAACATCATTATTTCTTCAATAATCTAATGGTTATACAAGTCAGCCCTGTTTTGAGTGTGGAAAGAGACTAAGGGTATGAATACCAGGAGTCAAAAATCTTTGGGAGGTATCTTAAGGGTGGATGTAAAAGGAGGTTAACACAGAGATGAGCAATAATAGGAAAACAAACAATGCTGTCCTAATAAAGCAGCTCTCCAAAAAAAATAAATAAATAAAACAAAGCGAAAAATCCTGATTTGTATTGTCAGGGTACAAAACTCCCACTAGGGCCAATTTTAAGCTACCGATGGTTTAATAACAGATTTGCAAAATACTTAACAATTGAATCTTATGAGATGGTAAGAGCCAAATCCAGGATGCCATGGCCCACCCACCCACCACCCAAACACACACTGAACAGGATGCAGGTTACAGAATGGATCTGAGTACAAGTAGACATAGGACTGGATCATTTAGATGGCATAAAATGAAGGACCTGGGAAAACCATAGGGAAAGAAAGCACAGTAGTGATGGCCTGGGACTAGGGATAAGGACAGGGAATGACTGCACATGGGCACAGGGATCTTCTTGCCATAATGAAATATTCTAAAACTGGATTTTGTTGATGCTATTCAACTTTATAAATCTACTAAATATCCCTTTTCTTTAAATGGAGGAAGTAGGATTCCATCCTGATCTCTAACTCTACCATACTTTGCTATCATGGGAAATCAGAGAAAAAGCTGCTCTCTGTGTTGTGTTTGATATTTTAGACTTTAAGGTGGCCCATAAGATCCCCATCTGCTGCTGTTCACAGCCCTGTATAATATCCTCCCCTAGAGTCTGGGAAGGACCTGTGACTTGCTTCTAACTGATCATATATGATAGAAGTGGTAGAGTGTCCTTGCTATGAATCTTACAGTCACAAGGAAATAAATTTTGTCAATAACCTGAGTGGGCATGAAAGAGCATTCTTCCCCCATCAAACCCCCCAACAAGAATGCATCCCAGCTGACACACTGATTGCAACCATGTGAGACCCTACATAGAGACCCAGCTAAGCCATGCCTGAGTCTGAGTGTGCTGTTTATGACAATTTTTTATACTCCAACAGAAAAAGAATAAATCATCCTTATATCAAAATTTATGGTTGTGTTTATGTTTCATGTTTATACTATTATTATTTTATGAACACGTTTTATAGTTGAGTGTCTTCTTTCTAATTTTTTAAAAAACTTTCCAGCGTAAATAATATTCTTACTTTTTTAAAACTGTGTTTTATATGTACCTGCCACTAACTTATCTCCAACCCTCTATATAAGTGTAAATCTATTATCAATATGCTTAAACACATCACAAAAATGGTCAACTAAATTGCTGCTGTTGAGAAGCATGATTCTATTCTGAATCTCTCTCCTTAGCCTGATCCTGGGGAGCTTTTTGGTTATTATCGTCATCATCTGATTTCTAAATTGTTATGATGATGTGCAGTGGTAGTATTGTATTTCTTTTTTATTTATCATATTGGACAGCCAGTACATGCCTTCAAACAGGAAATATATGTCACTTTTTGGACATTTATTTTTTATTCTTTCTCTCTTTTTTAGAGAGGGTAATCACTTCCTTTTAATTTTTTCCTTAAATGGAAAGAACTTTAAGTGCTTCTTGCCTTCTTAAGGACTTTATTCCTACAATTATATCCTGGGTTTGAGGAGTGCAAATCAAGTTCCTAATCTGCTTTTCTCTTTAGATTTCAGCATTTTAGTCTCTGCTAAATCAGTTATCATTCATCTGTCTGCCTTCCACCTTCCAAAATGGTTTCCCTCCTCCTCCTCCTCCTCCTCCTCCTTCTTCTGTGCTTAGTTCTTTTTAAAAGTCACTTTACTGTCATGTCAGTGCATTTTTGGGAAGAGAAGCACATAAATTGTTTGTTCATTCTAATATCTTTAACCAGAATCTGACCTCTCTACATTTAACTTTCCTGTTATTCTCTAATAATAGTCATGTGAGGTAAGCAGAAAAGATATTATTGTCCTTCTTTTACTGACAAAATGTTTGAGAGTCAGAGCTTAAGTGACTTCTGTAGGATTACTAAAAGGGTTACAGAATATGCAAATCTCAGTAGTCATATTTGTTGTTCTTTCCACTTATAGCATATTGCTTCCTAATTCTGACCAATAGGCTCAGTGGTTAGAAAGTTTGGAAGTGGCCTTCTATCCCAGTGTTTCCCAAAATGCACCCACAGAACACTAGTCCCAGGAGAAGCTCTGAAAAAGCACTCTATAATCAACCACATTAGAGAAACACTCTACACTAATGGATTCTCTTAATTCGGTTACACCATTAATTGTAGGAAATAATTATTAAGATTTAATAACAGATTTTAGTGGAGCTGTAGATAGAATGGAGAAGAAGCATTATATTATTATATGAAACACATACAATGTGAGAAATGTAAAATTGTTTTTAAAAGTAAATCTTAGAATTGAGCAAACAATATATCTTCTTTCCATGGTCATTCACATATTAAAGGCTGAAAATGGTAGTAAGGAAATCTGTCCAGAATATTTAATCCAGTCTCTCTCAGATAAGTTTGGCCATGAAGTCCCTTTTTTATTTAACACCTATTAATATTCTAAGTAATTTGTTTATTTATATTATAACTATTTCATTGGGCTTCTGCTATTTGTATGGCACTGCGCTGCTTGCTAGATATTGGCGTGATAATGAAGCAGTCTAGCCCTCATAAGGTTTAAATAGGTGTGTATTTAACAGAGGTTTTAATCTAATCTGCAAAATTAGTAGAGTTTACTCTGAGGATCTGACATTCAAATTAAAACCAGAGGGAGGAGTATGAGTTACTTAGCTTCTTGTGGGAATGGAGCCTGCAGAGGGCAAAGCATTCTAGGAATGTAGCTTCAGACTGTTCATTGAGAAACACCATGCTAATCAACCTCCTTCACTTAACAGATAAGGAAAGTATAGCGTAGAGAAGTTAGAATGAAAGAATATCATTATTGAACGGAATCTTAGACATCTAGTTCAATACTATACCCAGAACACAAGTTATCTTGAACATATCCTAGATAAATAGATGCCCTCCACCTTTGGAATTATGTAAGTGGTAGGATACCAGCACTTCTTAGAGGTTAAAAAAGAGTTGAGTCAATCTCTTTTGGAGATTCATAAAATATTAAAATGGGAAAAGACCAATAAAGGGTTATTTTACATTTATTGTATTTACACTAAATAAATACATTTTCAAACACATGTAAAAATGCTGAAGAGACACAATGATAGAATACATAACATCATGCAGGAAAAAGGCCAAAAGTCTTACTTAAGGCTCTTGTGCATGAGATCAGTGTATACTCCTAACCCTCAACCTACCTATCTGCACCATATGTCTGTACCAGAAACTTCATTAGCTCTTATTCCATAGGTTGAATTGAAAATGTAGCACCCCCATATTGGACTACCTTTTAGAAACACCTGAAACAGGTCCTCTCCCTCTTCTATACAAAAGCCCTTTACACATGTGTAAACATTCACTCTGGGTCCCCACAGTTGAAATGTCTCCATGCTATATAATTTCTCAGATGCCACTTTCTAGGACCTTCATTCTCCTGTTTCATCCCTGACATCCCTGGAAAACCTAGAGTTTACATTCCTTTGGCTCTATGAAGCCAAATGTGTGTATGTTAATACAGTGGCGTGGTAACTTTCTATTTATTTGAATGTTAAGTCCTCAAGGGAACCATTTCAGACCCCTTTGACTCATTTCATTCTGACAGAATTTCCCTCATTACAAGCTCTATCCTGTCATCACCTCCCAATAATACATTCTTTCTGTCAGTAGAGTGAGTTGTTTCAGAAAAAAAAATTAGTTTGCATGTTACTCTGGGTATTTAGATGGAACTTGTGTATCCTGAGCCTGTATTTCAGCCAGTATGATGTGCCCATGGGCCACATATGTGCCAGTTACTCAAGATGAGCCAAAGATGCTTGAGAGAAGTTTTTGAAAGTTTTTTGGGACTTCCCTCACTCCCCCTGTCTAGTTTCCACTTGAACCCTCCTCTTGCTTTAGACTTGCTATGTCTGTAGTTTTCACCTGACTCTGACTCTGAATATTTCCTTAAGAATGAAAGAAATATTAGTTGATTGATTGGATCTTATTTCATTGACTTCTCCTTCCAACGATCTCACATGAGATATCCTTCCCCTCATTTTGGCCTCTTGGAACACTTTCCCTCTGGTACTTTTCTTGTATGTGGTCCTGGGAGGCCTGTTTGGCCACTGCAGAAGGCAAAAATGCACAGCTGGAGTACCTGAGAAAACTAGTCATTAGTTCTAGAGAGTTCTCCATCACACCTAAATTCCTGGGACAGTTCTCATCTGAGACATGTAATTGTTTCACAGTATGAATAAATATCCCCAACATGTGAGATCTTCCTGAGGGGTTATAGAAGAAAGTCCAGGCCAGGGTCTCTATCTCTGAGCTCCATGGGAAGTATCACAGCCCCAAGAGACAATGAGTGAATTTGATGATAATTCTTTGGGAGACTGAATAATTATTCTCATTCTCATTCTCATTCTCATTCTCATTCTCATTCTCATTCTACTTCTCCTTCTACTTCTCCTCCTCCTCCTCCTTCTCCTCCTCATCCTTCTTCCTCTTCTTGTCCTCCTTCTTCCTCTTCTTCTCCTCTTCCTCCTCCTCCTCCCCCCCTCCTTCTTCTTCTCTTCTTCTTCTTCTTCTTCTTCTTCTTCTTCTTCTTCTTCTCTTCTCCTCCACCCACTTCTCCTTTTTCTTCTTCTTTTTTACCCCCTTCAGGGTCTCCCTTTCACAAAAGTAGACAGGGTGTCTTTCCTGTCTCCATTGGATATGACCTCAGTCAGGTGAACTGCATTGGCAAGTAGAGGTGATGCACCAGAGGCTTCCCCTGTGCTTGCTTGGAGTGCTTGGCCTTTTGCACTTTGGCCACCATGTGCAGATCAAACCCTACATAACTGCTGGGCCCAGAACAAGAGACTTGAAAAGGACCTGAACCTGACCTGTCACTTGAAATAGAGCTATCTCACAGGTGGGTTGGCAAGAAAAATGTTCTGTTACAAATTACTGAGATTTTGGAGTTGTTTCTGGAGCAGATTTATTATAGCAGAAATCTGACTGATAAGATCCTATTTTATACCATCTCTTTAGTATGATTGTCTTCAAAATAATTGCTTTTATTACCTCCCCTGAAAATTTTTGTTACCAGTTGAACTACATTCTCAAAAAAGATGTATGGCAGTTTTAACCTCCGGTACTTCAAATGTAAAGTTATTTGGAAATAGGATCTTCATATACGTAGTCAGGTTAAAATGAGTTTATACTTGATTAGGGTGAGCTCTCATCAAAAACGACTGGTGTCCTTCTAAATATCATCACACTGGGCAGCCTAGCCAGGGACACAGTTTAGTGCACAGCACTGTATGTTCCACAAGCCTAAAACATGTACTCCCTGACCTTTCAGAGAAAACATTTGCCAGCTCTGGTCTAGACAACAGTGCTTGGGCCCTCTTCTCCTGTCCTGTGGGGAGTCCATTATCTTCCCTAAGTTTTCTGCAAACTCCCAGGGGCTAATGTTATCAAGATCTTCTCTGATGTGAGTCCTTGTACTCACAAATGAATTATCTCAGCGTCTCACACATGCTCCATCAGTTCAGCAGTGTTCACACAATGGGAGAATTCTAGCTGTACTCCTTGGTGTTCATAGCCATTCCACAGTAAAATCCATGTTAGGAAGCGTTCTTCCAGAGCTGTGTGTGGGAGTCAGGCTTTGAGAATGTGGAGGAGACTTACACTACAAAATGAGAAGAACTTAACATCGATCACTGGGCATCCTCCCATCTTTCTTCCTTTAAAACTCCCTTGACCACATTGGTAAAGTTAGGTGGCAATCTCTTACCATTCTTCTCTCTTTTTTCCTTCTCTGCTTTCTCCTATCCCCCAAATTTTAGTTTCTTCATCTTGTTGAGTAGCAGAATTACTTTTTGAAGATTTCTTTTAGCAAGTCTATGATAAGTTTCATCGTTTACCCCCAAGAGACTCATCAAGTTTTAATTTTTCTTAAACAAAACTGTGTAAGATCTTCTTAAAAAGAATTCTGTTTCTAACCTTAAGATAATAATTTCTTTTTATCTCAATACTAAAATGTCACTGGTAGTGAACGGCCACCCTCTGTACAATTACTCACTCTACCATCTTGTCATAGTTTTGACATTTCTATAATTGGAGTTATTTTTAGTTATCTATTATGTATCTGTAACACAGTATGCTAGATATGAGATCTAGAAAGCAATATCTCATTTAATTCTTACCCAAGTCTGTTGGGTAAATTCTTGTTTGACCATTTTGCCAATGAGAATATTGAGGTGTAAATGCCCTTGCGTCCAAAGTTACATCTCTAATAAGTGGAATTTGGACCCATTTTTTTTGCTGTTAATTTTCAAGCTGTTTTCACTGTGCCACAGTTTTGAATCTGGCCAAGTTTCTATTGAATACCAGATACAAATGGAGAAAACATAGCATTTTCTGGGAAGCAAGAAAATAAAGAGGTATTAGTTGACATTTTTAGATACTTTCAACTGTTGAGCCAGATTGTGGGAAATAGGGAAATGGCAAAATCATATTTCTGTCCCAAACAGGATAATAAACCACGTAATTCTCCTTAGGTTAGTGTACAAAGCTGGTGTGGGGGAAAAATAAGAAAAACAACCTTGTGGGCTTCAGCGAGGAAACACTTCAAAAAATACCATTTGATTAAGAGACAGCCTGCATGATTCAATGAGGAGGCGGAGGTATTGCCTTGGTAGAGCATCAGATAAAGCAATACTAAATGCCTGTAGAAGTGTTGTGGGTCTGAGGGCTAAAAACAGCTTGCAGAATGGCAAACTTTCTGAAAAACATGGCAACAGCAAGTGTCCGTAAATGGCAACTTCACTCTCTGTGGATGAGTGGGAAACAGCAGAGAGTAATTTTTAGATTGCTTGTTTTTTTTTTTAACGTGAGTGGAGTGAAGTGATGCCATTGGCAATATTAGGAAGAATGAGAATGTGTTGGTGACGAAAGAACACTTATGAAAATAGAATAGCACCAGGACGTGGTATCATTTGATGACTAAATGGGGAACAATGTTGATACCTGAAAAATAGTGCTGTCAGCCGATTAGCCAGAATAGACCCCACTTCTTCTACAGCACATGGGTGTAAACAATGTTCTCATACAGTGTTGCCAAAAAGAAGCCTTTCTGAGTTTCCTTCATTATCTTTAGGTAATGGAAAATCTCAGTTAAACAGAGTGTTATACACAAATGGATAAAACAGAGAGCCCAGAATGCAGTCAAAATGGGTACCAAAATATTTCATGCATGGCTAGAATACAATGTTGATAAGGCACATGCTGTAAGACAACATCTTAAAATTCAGCTGGGATTCAAAAGCAGAAGTGATCACATCTAATTGAAGGACCATCAGGCATGACTCTGTGGTGATCACATATAAATGGAGCTTCAGGATGGTAATATTTTAACAGGTGAAAATTAGGTGAAGTCTCCAGTTGTCAAGGATGTCAGTGAGTATAAATACAGCATCAAAAGTATTCAGGGTGTTTCTGGGGAATAGCTGATGGCTCGCTTTGGCCGAAGTGGTACGTTTTCAAACTTTGGCCTGTATTAAAACTCCTTTTTCTTCATTTTCCAAATGACAGGTTATGCTGAACTCCAAAATATAATGTAAATCAAATAATCAAGTGGATCTGGTTAATGTGTATGTGTGTGTTTTAGAGAGGGCAACCAGAAGGAGTGCATTAGGGTTCCAGGGTTGTCATAACAAATGACTACAAAACTCGGTTAACACAACACAAATCTATTCTTTCACAGTTCTAGAGGCTTGAAGTATAAAATCAAGATGTTAGCAGGGCATACTGCCTCCTAGGGACGTAGGGAAGAAGACTTCCTTGCTTCTTCCTAGCTTCTGGTGGTTTCTAGAAATTCTTGGTTCACCTTGGTATGTGGCAGCATAACTCTAATCTGTCTTCATCTTCATTTGGCCTTTTCCTTGTGTCTCTACATGTCTCTGCTCCCAAATCTCCACTTTCTCTTCCTATTAGGACACCAACTGTTTGGCTATAGGGCTCACCCTAATCCAACATGACCTCCTCTTAACAAATTACACCTGTAAAGACCCTTTCCCCAAATTTGGTTACATTCATGAGTACCTGGGGTTAAGACTTCACCTTGTATTTTTTTTTTTTGGTGGTGGGGTGGAGAGACACAGTTTAACACATAACAAGGAACGTCTTGAGATTCTGAGTTTCTTTGCAGCAACTACTCCAGTCTCCTAAAATGGCCATTGAAACACTGAGCCTTAGGACCGCCTGTCGAGAACACTGAAAACCACCGGGCAAGCACCAATCCCACATCGTCTGATCAATAAAATCACCTGAGGTGCTTCTTCCATGCAGAGTCCTTGAGCCCCAGCCCATTCTCCTGAATCAGAATTCTAGACTCTGTGTTTCTATCAAACATTCCGGGGCAGCATTATGATTGATTAGTCAAGTTCACAATAATCACTGAGTTGGAACAGAGGGACCCCTTGGAAAATAGACTGAAAGGGCAGATTGCCAGGCTGAGGAACAGTGATTTCAAGGAGAGTCTGTGGTGAGCTTCTTCCTGGTGCTCACTTATCACACTGCATTTGAGAATACATGGGACAAGTTCCAGAAGCAGGTTTCTAGGGGTTCCTCCTCCTCAGGGAGGCATCGCTGGGGCTTCTGGGTTCTAAGAGCCCAGACTAGATTTTACATAGTTTTTCGTCCTCTGGGAGCACTCCAGGGCCTGGGAGAGGGGAGCAACCTTCCTGTGTCTAAAGAGTGCCCTGCATGGCTGTGGTAGCCGGGGAGGCCCTGCAGGTGAGGCTGCTGCAGGCATCATTTTGCTGGCTGAGAAAGAAATGCCTGCTGCAGCAGCTGCCCTGTGCTTCCTCATTAGGGCTGCCTCCACCTTGAGCACACATGTGGGAGCAAGCAAGGGAAGTCAGCATAGGGAGAGAGGTGCCGGGCCTAATCGGTGGATGGGCCGCAGGGGAGGGAAGGCATGCTGATGGTGACTCAGAGTCAGCAAGAGGTGGATGTCACCAGCAGGAAGTTGGACTCAGGTGGCACTGCCAGGTACTTTTCCATTCTCCCCCATCGTAATCCCAGGGTCCAGGATGCAAAAATTCACAGGCCAAACTTAGCCTGTTTCCTAGAGCTGCACAAACTGTTTGGACTGACTTGAGCTGATCAAAAATAAAACAACTGAAGAACCTGGCAGAATCCAGTGACTAATACACAGTCCTGCTTGTGCAGGTGGTTGTTTTGATGGATGGGTTAGAGCAGGTGTTGGAGACCAACAGCTTCTCACTATTTTCCACCCTCAGTAATACGCTGCTGCTTCAATCAGGAAAAAAGAAATAAAGATTCATGCCAGATAACCTTTAAAAAATATAAGTGGTGCCATCGAAACCTCACAACAGATCTCAGAGGCAATTAACCCACTTTATAGAGGAGGAGGCAGAGGCTGGGGAACATTTCCCTTATCAGATGCTGCTGGTAAGATGCAAAGCAGTAATTTATCCCCCACTCTCTGTTGCTCCGAGGCTTGTTAAGTTCTGGGTTACTTTAGACTCCCTCTGTGTCGGATTCTTCTGTACGCTGGCTCTGTTTTGCTTTCTCCTGTGCTCATCTCTGCACAGGTTGTTTATTCTGTTACAATGGCCTCTTCTCTCCACCTCTCCATGTTTTACCCATATTTCAGAACTCTATGCAATAAGTGAGCAAACATGAATAGTCCAGAATCAGTTCAAATTCCATCGCTGCCCTGGCTGTGTGAATTGAACATGTTGTTTAATTTCTCTAAGTCTTCCTTGTTAATATGGAAGCATTGACAATGAATTACCTATAAGGTAGTTAAGCCTTCTCTATTTTTCAGGTTTACCCACTGTCCACAGTAGTGAGGTATTGAGAGCCCTGTATTGACCCCCTACATTTCTTGTTCCCTTCTCATTTCTATTTTCTCTCTCTCTTTTTTATATTTTTTTGACTCTGTCTTCTCAACTTCCTATTGAATGTTTTTTTTTCCAGATATGTATAATTGCCAAGACTATTCTTCTTATCTGTTTCTTCTTTTCATGGTATTCTCTCCTTGTTCACTGGAGGCAAAATCTTCAATATCTTTTCTTAATCGTTAGGATAGTAAATACAAGTTTGTTTATTTGTTCCTATTTGTTTGCCTGTTTGAATTTTTATTTCATGGTGAAAGCTTTCTTAAAAATGCCTATTAAACCTTAAATGTTAATTGATGTTCAAGTTTGGGGCACTAAGAGACCAACAGAAAATTCTATATCTAAGGATTGTATTGGTGGACAGCTACTGGGAGATTGAATGTTGGATGAGTCATTTTGATAGGACGATCTAGTAAATGTCATGAATTTTATGGTAGTTATTCAGTTTTCCAAGGCAAAAAATCACCCAGTATTTTGCTCGGAAAGCCTGTCTCATAGAGTCTTATAGGCTATAGCAAAGAATTTGGGTACAATATTTTTAAGTGATCATATGCCTGTGGCATATAGGGACAAATGAAAAATCAGTTACATTCAGAGTAGTCCAAATGACATTATGTGCTTCATTCCTTACTGTTATGGCCCAAATATTCCTGAGGGATCCATTTTGTTTTTTGCAAAGAGACTCAAGTTTTTCCAATAGTACAAAAGATTAAAAACACAAAACAAAGCCATAACTGTCCCTGCCCACATACCAAAAACAAACAAACAATAAAGAACTTAAACACAAATCCAGCAGATGAGGAACTACCACTTGGAATTCTTGGACCACTTAGAGTCCACAAAATGATAATGATAAGCTTCCTTAATATTGTTTTTGATATTTTATTTTGGAATAGCTTAATACAAAATTATCTACATGCAAGCTATAGAGGCCAACTTAAACATCAAGAGTATTTCATTGTGGGTAGAATCATATAAGATAAGCTTTTTCATTCATTCATTCATTCACTCATTCATTCATTCAACAGGTAGTTTCTATAGAGATCAGAGTCTAATTTTCACATTAGTTCAGCATTATGGTTGGAAATTCTATATATATTTGGTTAATTAAAATTAAGAAAATAAATTCATTGTTAACTAATGAAATCAGGTAATTCTCATATACAAACAAATGTTTCAAAACAAGATTTTCATAAAGGAAAAGCATGATCACAGATAGTCTTGAGAGGGGGTAGAGGATAATGGTTAAGAAGACAGAGTGCCTGAGTTCAAAGCCTGACCTTCCACTTACTAGTTGAGTGCCCTTAGGGAAATGACTTAATATCTCTGAGACATGTTCTTACTTTTACAGAATAGGATTGTAGTGAGTACGTGGGTGAAATTATTGTTATTATTTTGAGGACAAAATACTTAGAAACTCACTACTTTAGACAGCTTGGTGTGAGAAGGTATCTAGCTGGTGAGACCAGCCAGGAATTTCTAAAACAACAGAAAAGTACAATAAGTCTGCATAAATTAATCCATACTGGCAGTATTGAGAAAGCAGCAGAACTAAGATGAGCTCCATATTAAATGGAGCTCATGAGCGGAAGGGTCCTGATGGGATTGAGCCTTGGATTTGCTCTTTAAACTACAGAACTTTAGAATAGAAGTGAATGTAGAAATCATCCACTTATCCTTCATACAGCCTTTCACATTCTTCAGCTAGTGGGAAGTAAGATAAGGAGGGACAGGAGAGAATATAAGATTGATTCATGAGAAGTTTACTGTTGTGGGTGATTGGTGTTCAGTCCCACAGGAGACCTTTGGGAGACCAGCTGGAGTTGTTATATTTGAGAGGCCAGGAAGCTGAGATATTCTTCTGTTCATTTTTGTTAAGCAATAGTTCTGTGGTTGGAGGCATGCCTTTCAACAATTCCATCCTAATCCATGTGTGGGTCAGTCAGGCATGCTACTACATTGAGAGAAGGCCCTTAGGCAAAATCATAGGAGCTGCCAGTAAAAAGCTATTAGCATAATGGAAAAATGAGTGTAGTATGTATACGGGTAGGGAGCCAATAGCGACCATGGTCATTGGTACATGGCTGTGCCAGCTCAGTCCTTTTGTCCACTCTGCACATGGGCAGAATGTACTCCTGAGACCAGAGACAGCACCCAGGAGGAGTACCAGGAGCTGGCAGAGCAGCAGTCAGTGTGTGCAGGCACAGTGAGTGCTGAGGGGTGTGGTCAGAGACCCAGCGGTAAGGAACAATGTTCTGCCCTCTGCCTTTTATTCATCCTTACCCTGCACAACTCACCATACCCTTGGATCTCCTGAAGGTTTACAGATTGTCTCAACAAAACACTTGTTTTCTTACCTTAATGCCATTGCTCATGCTGTGACTTTTGCCTGGAATATCCTTCTTCCCTCAGGCTCATCCTACCTACCATCCTGGTGAACTTCAGTTCTTTCAGATCTCAGTGCAGCTGCCACACCCTCTTGGATTCATTCCCAGCCTCCTGTGGGCAAAGTGGCATTGACTTCTAAGCCCACTTAATACCCTGTACATTTTCTTGGATAGGGCTTATTGTGCTGCTTTTGTTACACTCATTTTCCTTGCCTATCTCCCCAAAAGATCAGGGAGCAAGTTGAGGGGAGGGATTTTTCTCATTTATCTTTATTTCCTAAGAACATAGCACGAGGCCTGGCATTGTGTAAAGAATCAAAGACTATGAATGAATAAATACATGAATGTCATGTACCAGAGCTCATATCTTTCTTAAGGTCTCCCAGCCAGCCAGTAGCAAAGCTGGAAATAGAATTCATGTCTTTTAAAACCCACTCTTGGTGAAAGTGACTTTTTCTGTAGTATCTAGAAGGTAAAACAAAAACAAAACACAGATATGAGTGTCATGGATGCCATGTGGAAAGAATTCACTAGATACCGTTTGTTTACTTGGGTGTAGCAGACCATGTGGTTGGTCCTGCTGAGCCAGAAGACTTTGGTGTCGAGGGTATACAGCATGAGGCAAAAGTAGGTTTACAGTGAGCACACAAAACACAGTTTGCTCTTGTATTATTATTTATTAATTATTGTATTATTTTCCATACAAACAATGGTAAACCTACTTTTGCCCCATGCTGTACTTGGCATTGGAGCACCCAAGATGCTGTGTGGTGGCTCTTTCTCTATGTGTCCCCGCAGGAAGACCCAGGTTGAATAAAGCTGCATTAAGAGGGAATAAGTTGTTTACCTTCTGTAACTTTCATGTGTTCTTTGTTGTTCAGATGGTTCTTAAATACTTTCATGGGTGTGGCTGGTACAGTTCACTTTTTCAGTATAAAATGCCTTTCCAACTAAGCTCTGCAGAGCCTCTGACTGATTTTTACTAGGCTTTCCTACAAAAGCCTCATTTGTTACTTTGACTCATCAATAATGATCGTTATAGGTGCTCCTTTGGGGTTCCCCAAAGGAAGACCTGAGTTGTTGAACCCCTGCATTTCCTTCAATACAAATCTTCATTCTTTGAGATCAGCCTCCAGGAAGCTGCGTTTTACTTGGGCCCAGAGTTTCATGTGAGTCCTCACAGGCCTGGTTCAAAATTCAACAGTGATAATCTGCCTAGCAGCCCAAAGATCTGAGTGGAGGGCATGGTTGGAAGTTTGGGATTTTTCAGGACAGCCTGCTGGTGGGCCAGCACAGAGCTAAAAGTTGAACCTTCAACTTGCCAAGGGACTTAGGTCGAAGGCCTGACCCTCAGCTCTATTGCTTTAGGTACCTGGTTGTCAGCTTCAGGGATCAGACCCATCTCTTAGGAGGGTCTCACAGAATCTCAGTTCACAATGACTGACAGATAACACAGAATATATATCAGTGACTTTATATTGACTCACACATCTCTCATGTATATTATAAAATGCATATCATAGCTTCTTTGTCAAATTCTAGAAAGCCAGATTCTAGTCAGAAAAGAATGTGGTGAGCATAGAATCAGGGAAGGGCAGTTTGCTGAACCATTCAAATGCTTTATGGCATGTTGCTGATAGCTCTGGTCCACTATCCAATGTGTAGTCAGGATGGCATTTTAAACATGCAAATCCAAACATATCATCTCTTGGCCTAAAGCCTTCCATGGTTTCAAATTTCTCTTGGAAAAAAAAGGGGAAAAAATAACTTGTTCCATAAAGTCCAGTATGATTTTACTTCACCTTTACTCAAGCTTCTGGGCTTGCTGTCACTCTCCAAGTCCTCTTTCCTGCACTTCTCTTCCTGCAGTGGTTTTTCTCTCCCTTAGCCTAGTTGACTCCCTGTTGTTGATGCATGCTGTTGAGTCTGCTATGACCCTTGGAGACTCCAAAAATGAGTGAATGTCTGGAATGTCCTGGCCCCAACAGCCTGGCACCTTTGGGCCTATGGGATTGGTCCACCTCATATTGGGTCTTCCTCTTCTGCTGGCTTTATTTTCTGAGCATTATTGCCTTTCCCACGGAACCCTAACTTCTCATGGTGTGCCCGAAGTAGGACAGCTTCAGTTTTGTCATTTTTGCCTCCAGTGATGTTTCAGGCTTAATTCATTTCAGGACCTACTTGTTCATTTATCACATAAAGATAAAGGGAACTATTACAATAGTCAATGTAGGAGATAAGAGAGAACAACAAAAGAGGAAAACCAAGAGCTCTCTAACAGAAGATTCAAGAAATAAACTGGGAATTCAAGCCTAGATTAGGAATGCTGAATGATTAACAAGGAAACATATTATCTGACCATGAGAGAATAAAGGGAAGGTAGAAATGGTAAACTCCTACTATTCCTTATTAACTTAGTGTAGCCTTCATTTTTTCATCTAATTTGCAACCAAATTCAACCAATTCTGTGAGCATCCTGATCACCAGTGCTTTGAACTGTGCATCTGATAGGTTGGTAATCTTTTCATCTCTTAGTTGTATTTTTTCTGGAGCTTTGATCTGTTCTTTTATTTGGGCCATTTTTTTCTTGTCTTGATGCACCTGTTATGTACTGAGGGGCGGAGCCTTAGGTGTTCACCAGGGCAGGGCAACCCAGTTGCTGGGTTGTGATGCTGTATGTGGGGAAGAGGTCTGAGAGGAAATAATGGTGCTTGCTCAGCTCTCTGCCGAATTTCAGTCACTTCTCCCACTTCCCACACAATTGGGTCCTTCTGGTGCTGATTCCTGGGTGGGTGGGTTTGTGTACATTCTAGGACCCTGTGGGTCTCTCCAACAAACTCTCCTGTGAGTCTAGGAGTTTCTCCCAGCACCTTGACCCTCCACAGGTGTTTTCGATTGGTGTTTTGAGGCTTTATGTCCCCATGCTGGGGCCCTGGGTTGAGCGGTTAGTGTCGCCTGCTGTATCTGTGCACGAATGTGGGACTGCCTGTCCACCAGCTGCCTTGTGCATTGTGCCCCTCCGCAATCCACTGCCTTGCTGGGTCCACCAGCCACTGTTTGCACACTCAGGTCTGCCCCTCTTACTGGTCTGGATGAATGTTTCTTCTTTAACTCCTTGGTTGTTGGATTTCCATATAGTTCAATTTTCTGTCAGTACTGGTTGTTTTTTCTTTTTAAATTGTTGTCCTTGTTTTGGTTGTGTGAGGAGGCACAGTGTGTCTACCTACACCTCCATCTTGGCTGGAAATGAATAAATTAAAGTATTCTTTATTAACAAATATGTGTAATGCATACTCTCAAATCACCCACAGTTTTATTCATTTTTTAATGACCATGTATTAGTGCCTCCTATGGGTACTGGTGGTGCAGCAGAGCAGTGAACAAAACAGAGCCCATGTCCTCACAGGGCTCACATTGTAGCCTCTATGAAGGGAGACAGTAACCAAAAGAAAACATATTATACACATGTAGCATACATATGTACACACACACACACACACATATGCATAGGTAATACCTGAAACCAGTAAGTATGGTGGAGAAAACATAAGGCATAGGGTAGTGGGGGAGGGAAGCTGCTGTTTTATATGCATGGTTATCAGAGAAAGTCTCCCTGATAGAGTGATTTTTGAGCACAGACCTGAAGGAAGTGAGGAGAGAGCTTTACATTTTCTGGAGGGAAATAGTTCCAGATAGAAGGAGCAGCAGGTACAAAGACCCTGAGGTAGGACTGTGCTTTGTCTATTGCTTTGTAACATTTATCACAAATATTACTCATAACAATTATAGATTTATAGGTACTATTGTTCCTGCTTTCCTTTATCAGGAGCTATCTAAGCTTCCTGAGAGCTAACTGTTAATTTTTTCCAACATGGTATCTCCATCCACTATAACATAGGGTCTTGATGCAGAATAGACAGTTTGTATATATGTGTGAAAAGGAGAAAGGAGAGGAGGGAGAAAAGGAGGAATGGAGAAAGGAAGTAGTAATCCCTCAAAGGAGGTGAGCTAAGTCCTTTTCCTGTGTACCACCTTCTCTGTTTTGGACAAATACGGGCACCACCAGTATTAACCGCCCCCCACCTTCCCCCCTCCTGCTTCTATTTCTGAACAGCCCATCTGTTGCCAGACACAATGTGCTAATAATTTCATCTGGGCTAGAGTCAAGTCTTACAGGCCTAGAAGAATTCTTCTGAATCTTTAACATGACTGTTCATATTTTGACTGATTTATTTTCTGTTGATTTTACAGTTAACTCTCAGGAAGCCTCTACTATTCCTTGTACTGAACTCTTAGGGGAACCTTATTTTTGCCCCCATCACTTCTTAACATTCATCGTTCCTAATTTTCATCTCATCTCTACTGTCCACCAAGCTAGGCCAATGCCACAGGCTAGTCCAGACAAATGTCTCTTTTCTGGGACAGTTCAAATTCCCCAGGTAGTTGGCCAGGGGTTCACTTCCCCTGTTTCTGGATCTCTTTTAATTTGATGTGAAGTTTAGAATAGGCACTATCTAATTTGAAATAAAGCTTCTCAGGAGGATTGTTTGTTATCAAGAAAGGTGGGCCAGAGGACAAAGTCCGGTCGGAGTTTTAGGATGGGTGACAGCAACCACACACTGCAATGTAAGGTTACCTATGCTGGGGTTCTCCCTGAACCAGCACAGCAGTTGTGAACAGGCTATACCTGACATTATGGAATCCTTTTGAGTCAGGTCTTTCAAGATCTTCCCCACCTGACACATGATGTGGGGGTTTCCTGGCTAAGTCCAGTCTCTCTCCCTTCAAGAGAATTTGGGAGAATCTTACGTTCCTTCAAAGCAGTGTTCTGGGAAAGACACTAGGATTTCAGAGTAGAAAGCTTAATGGGCAGCTTAGGTGCTTAAGTTCAGAGCCAGTGAGATATTAAAAAGTTATGACCTCAATCTTATAGTCCAGGGATCAGCAAACTTTTTCTCAAAACAGCCCAAAGGTCAATATTTTAGACTTTGCAAGTCATATGGTTTCTATAGCAACTAACTCTGACATTGAAGCATAAAAGCAACCATAGACAATGTGGAAATGAATGGGTATAGCTGTGTTTCAATAAAACTTTATTTATAAGACAGGTGGTGGCTTTGATTTAGCCCATGGAAAATTCCTTCATTGTTTTTCTGATGAAACTCTATATTTGATGGTGAAGAGCCATGAAAAACATTGATTATATTGTTATTATTGTCTGTATATATTTTTGAGAAGTTGATTATATTATATAGTTATCATTATATACATTTTATAAGACATAAACTTTTCTCACACCAATTCTATCATATAGTATGTTTAATGAAAAATCTGTGGTGGTAAATAGGAGTTACTTCTACAAAGTGAGCAATGCACTAGTACTTTGTGATTCGAAACATGATCCATGGACCAGCAGCATCCATATCATCTGGGATCTCATTAGAAATGCAGGATTTCAGGATCTTCTCCTGATCTCTTGAAGCAGGACTTGCATGTTAACATGATGCCCAGATGACTCATATGTGTGTTAAAATTCAAAAGCACTCTTCCAGCACTCAGCACTGAGTGCAGTGTCTCAGAAGCATCGTCATTCTGCAAAACCTGATCGATGGAGTGCAGATTTCCAACTCCCTAAAACAACTGCAGTAATAGGCTCCAATTTTGTTAAAGAGACTTGTATGGTGAATTTTTGTTCAATGAATAACCATCTATTTATATGTCTGTTTCATAAATGATTGACTTTCACACTATTCCTTGAAGAGTCTGACACATACCCACTTTTACACCTTGGCTTTCCTAATTTTCCTGGCTTAGAATGACCTCACACTAACTGATTTCTTTTACTGAGTCTCACAAATCCACTGAGGCTGGACTCAAGTCCTTTTTCCTTTGACGTTCTTGTTTCCTTTCCTGGACTGCTATTGTCTGATCAACTCACCCTTTGCTAAACACGAGCTCTTGGTTACAATCTCTCTGAGAGTGGAGACCTATCTCTTGATCATTCTTGAAGCCCTAAGGGGCTTATAGCATCTTTCTTTGAATATGGTAGGAACCTTAAATATTATACCTTGATTTGTATGTCACAGGAGGGTGAGCTTCACTCCCACATGCCAAATGAACAGAGTCCAAATTCTTTCCCTGGAACAATAGCCATCTCACTATGAATTGAGTAACCTACATCTTGATCCATTCAAACTGGATAGGGACTAGTAGCAGTGGTTCTGAAGCCTAACCTCTGGAAGTCTGGGGATAACATTGCAGATTATAAACTACTGTTGACATAAGGGGACTTAGAGAGATAGCATACGATATAGAATCCACAAAGCTCATATTTTCCAGCACCTGATCCATCCTCTCAGATGTCATTTAGGGTCAGGTTGAGGATAAAGTGAAGATCCACCAGTGATACTCTGGGGGGGGTCAAGAGAAGCTGATTCCTGTAGGAAGCCTTGCTTATATCCATTTAGTAGAATAGTGAGCCTTTCCATGAATGAATAAAGCAAACTTTACTTATTCATTAATCTGAGTTATTCTTGATATATTAATCACAAACTTAACACTGTGCTTAATTCAGTGAATATATAAAGGATGTATAGAAAAGTTCATAGTGTGGTCCCTGAGCTCGCAGTTCAGTTGGGGAGGTGAATCAGGACTTGCTTCCATACTTAAATGAAATACATATCCCTCAGCCAGAGCTGTTTATGGTAAAGTGTACAGTACTTAGCACAAATGCAATGGCTGTATGTTCACTAAGTGCTATGATAGTTGACAGAAGATCCAGAGAGATTACTGTGGGCTAGAGATTTAGGGAAGATTCAATGGAGGCAGTGGACTTAGGGTAGGCCCTTAGCAAAAGGCACTCCTTGAACAGACTTTCATAGAAAGGCTTGCATTGCTCAGATCTGGGATAAGATGAGCTCCCTAAAGGACCCATGCTTTCCACTCCTCCTTGTAGTATGTGGCTGGAGAAAATCTGCTGCTCTCTTTCTGGGAAGCTGCAATGCACCACTGGCTAGGGCTAGTCTGTTAGTCTTCCTTACTCCTCCCCATCACCCAACGAATTCGGCTGCTTGGCAGCGTGGTTGGACTGACAATGCAGTGGAAAATCCCCCTTTCTTCATCAGAACGCAGTTCATTCACTTGGTGCCAAGTTGTCCTCCCTCTGGGCTCCCTGACAAAGCTGAGGAATACACTACACAGCAGCCTGGGTCTACCTGAAAGTGAAAGTGAATTCTTGCTGCAGGAAAAGAGCAAGGAGCTGCATATGCTGTAACATCTGTTCCTGCTTATATTTTCCCTCTGCTGCAGTGAGACCTGCTCTTAGCTCTGGGGGAGGTAGTAGCTAAGGTTGACTCCCATCCTTAGGAGAAGATATTTATCAACTTTCATATAGAATATTTTTTCAAGTCACTACAGCACTTAGGATGAGTCAATAGATATTTATTAGGTACTGATATTATGCCAAATCCTGTGTCAGATGCTGGAATATGACACTGAGTAAGACACACTTGTTTTCTTGCCTTCTTGGTATTTTTGGTATATGCAGTAAACAATGAAATTAAATCAGATAATTACAGTGCAATAATAAGTGCTATCAGAGAGGTATACACAGGATTATTATGCACCACTCAGGAGTACCTACTGCACCCAGATTGGGGGTAGTACAACAGGAAAGTCTTCTCGATACACTAAGGTCTATCAGAGTTTTAGAACAAGTAGGAGATGCAAGGTGGAATTGGATGGGAAAGGGGGAAGCAGCAGAAAAATAATTCCAGACAAAGGAACTGCATGGACAAAAATTAGGGAATGAGAGAGGCCATAATGCTTTTAGGGGATTACTTGTAGTTCAGTACAGCTGGTAAGGAGAGTAGTTAGCAATAAAGTTAGAGACTTAAGTAGAGAACTTGTGTTTTGTATTCTCTTATGAAATGATCAGGCAAGTATGGTTATAAGAAGAAACAGAGTTGAGGCTCAGGAAAACAAAGTTTATTATACTCACAAGTCCTAGGGGCAAGGAGGTATGGCATGCCATACAGGGCCACATGGAAAAACACCAGGTGGTCAGGAAGCAGAAGACAGGAGCCAGCCAAAAGTTTGGGCCAGAGCCTTTCTTGGGGTTTCCATGGAAAAGCAAGACAGGGCAAGGTAAATAGCTTAGGACTGGCTGGTTTAAACCTTTTCATTGGACTTTGGGCTATAGAGGCAGTCCAGTTGCCTGGGATGATTGAGGCAGAGGAATATTGCCTCCTGTGGTATAGGGGCCAGTCAGAAGGGGTATGGCTCTGGATTGGTTAGTTTGCATATCCAAAACATGCTCCAGGCTGAATCTTTGCTATCTAAGAATTGGATAGCCTTTGGTGGGGCAGTCTCTACCCACCGAAGGTTTCTTAAGATGTCAAGATATCATAATATGCAGAGAATAAAGAGGTGTCCATACAGTATACCTTGTATGTGGTATGAGTTTTGAATGTTATACTCTAGGTAGTAATGGGGAAATACTGAAGGATTTTAAGGAAGGCATTGATCATATTGTGCATTTTAGAAGTAACATTTTGGGTACAGCATATAGAGTGGGTTGGAGAGGGGCCCTATTAGGGCATGGGGTTGAAGCACAAGTCCTGCAATTAGTAGAGTTGTTTATAGCAAAGGGGCTTGCACTCAATACCAATGAACGGTAGTTGATAGGAGGAAGAAAGATGCCTGTAGACCAGAAGGCTTGATGGAGGTGGTGGCTTCAGGGTACTATTCTGATCATATTATATATTTTAGAAAAATCATCTTGACTACAGGGTAGAAATTGGCTTGGCAAGGCCAGAAAAGAAAGTTGAGGCAAAAATTCAGTAAAAGAGATGATGGTAGCCCCTCCTGTCAGTGGAGATGGAAAAGTGGGCAGATTCAGGCAATACTAAACAGGTACAATTTTCTAGTCAGTGACTGATTGGATAAGAAAGGGCAAGTCCAAAATAATATTGCAAAATTTTGTTGCAGACGACAGAAAACCCAATTCAAGCTCACTTAAAAAGGGAGGTATCAGCTCAAATAACTGAACAATCTTCAGGTGTAACCTCATACAGGTCTCAAATGTCCTCAGGGACTGTCTCTTTTTTTTTGTTTGTTTCCTCTGGGTTCATTCCATTCTTAGGCTCAGTGTGTTACCCCTAGCAGCCTTAGGCTAACATTGTCTCAGCACTCAGTCCCACAAAACACACTTCCACCTCTCTGGTTGGAAGAACAACAGTCATGAAACAGACTTCTTCACTGCTACTCTCTCTTAGGTCATGTTCATTCTTGGAACCAATCACTGTGGCCAGGGTGATAACAAACCTGATTTGTTATCAGGTTTGGACTAGGTCATGTGCACATTCCCTAGAGACTGCTCTCCTAAAATACTTAGGTTGAGAGTTGGCCAGGCTTGGTTATCAGAATAAGAGTAAAACGCTGCAGGTATACTGTGCGTATAAACAATAGATATCCACCTCATGGAATGTCTGATGTTCGGGTTTGTGAAACTGTGTGGGCCATGGCACCATTCACTGAGATTGGAACCATTGAAACAAATATGTGTGAGTTTTGAGTGTAGAAGGACTTGATAATAAGGTTTGACACTCAATGGCATTAACACCTTTGAACTTTGACTATTAGAATGTGATATTCACTGTGGGTGGCAAAAGGACTACCTGTGCCCCAGATTTGTTATTTAAACAAACGTTTTGTCTAAATTAATCAATCATGCTGTCTCAAGAATTTCTTGCTGTTGTGGATCCAGTTCCTCTCTGTTATGCTATGCACTGCTGTTGCCCCAGACTAGGTGGTAGGTACTGAAAATACAAAGTTTAGTGATTTACAATGATCTCTGTCCTCAAGGAGCTGATAGTGTAGTAGGAAAGGAGGGACATATAAGCAAGAAACTGCATCATAGTAAATTAGGTATTATTAGAGGAGACCAAAAAAAAAAACCAGAAGACAGAATTAATACAAAGAAAGGGGTGGGTGATAGACTATTGGAGAGTTGGGAAGTCTTCAGAGGGAGGTTATTTCTGAATTGAGTTTTGCTGCAAGTGGAAAAGGGAGTGGAAATCCAAACTAGTATGTGTGTTTGCAGAATTGCAAGTAGCTTTGTATAGTAAGAACATAAAGTGGTGGAAGTGTTGGTTAGATGCTTTACCCATTGATAACTCTTATTCTAACAAGTAACATATCCACTTATCCATGTGGTACAATTGGAGAAAGAATAAACTCTTTATTCTTCCATAGTCTGATCTAGCCACCATTTGATAATATTTACCTTATGGTGAGAGGACTAGGATTTTGAGCACAATTAAAAGGTTAATGATTACTTTGCTGTTCACTTGCCTCAAGATTAACATTTTAATCTAGACAAGCAGAGCTTTGGGAAGTGAGATACTGCCTTTCTATCATCTCTTCTAGATATTCCCCCTCCACAACCAATGTCCACACATCAAAAGCTCAAGAGCATTAGTTGCTGCTACAAGAACTGTTGTTATTTGCCAAGAATTACCAGACATAAACTCTTACCCTAACTCCCTCTTAACTCCTTCAATAAGCAAACTCCTAGTCACTCTTCGAAACACTGAAATGTAATAAAATAGGCTGAGATATGAACTAACATGGCTGCTGCTCCAGGAGCCGTCTGTTCAGACATCAGTATATTGTATTGCAATCCTTCTATTCACACATCTGCTTACCTATCAGACCTTAAACTCTTCCTTGAAGGTGGGAAATGAATCCTGTATCTTTGTAATTCCTGTGTTTAACACAAGGCATGGCATTCTCAGACCAAACAAGTCTTTTAAAAGCAACCCCTATGGTTTAACCAGCTTCCAGCTCTAGCAGATTCTCTTTGGCTATCCAGAAGGGGCCACCTACCTAAAAGGTTGAACACAGGGATTTCTAAGGATGACATGATTGTTAGTTAACCATGATTACATCTAGTCAGTGTTCTTCTTCTGGAATTTCTTGTCAGTTCTTATTTGTGTGCTCCATGCTGCTCTCTCATACTGTTTTGTCAGGGGTAGTTATCTTCATGTTTTAGGACTTTTAATTCCACTGCAGAAACTTGAATTATAATCTTTGTATGAATCGGTCAAGTTGCACTACAAAAATATTTATAAAACCCCATTTTTTATTTGTGTAAATACAAGCTTGTTGTAGAACATTCACAAAATATAAAAGAATATTAAATAAATGGATTCCCTCATTCCTTTTCTTTTCATCTACCAATTTCCCTGCCCATAAGTAACCACCTTTTCCTTCCAAAATTCTTTTTATGCATTTACAAATGTATTTGTCTTTTTTCTTTCAGTACCTAATTATTGAACACCTACTGTGCACTAGACTGTGTTCAGACACTAGTGATGCTGCTATAAATGAAAGAGACAAGGTTCCATGGGGAGGTAAACAGGTAGTACATGGGTAGATAGATGGATAGATAGAACAAACTAAGAAATAACTTTTAAAAACAAAATAAATGGTAAATGCCACAAAGTGATTTAAAACTGATGTTATAGAGACTGAATAATTATATATATGTATATATATAAACACATGCACACATATACAACAGGGTTTTATACACACACACACACACACACACACTCACAATGGGCCCCAAATGTGCCCCACTTATGCTAAGCCCCATATCTCCAAACAAGACTTAACTTAATTACAGCTTCAGCTCTCCCAGACATGAAATCTTAAATCAGTCAATCAGGAATCACTTGATAGGCACTAGTTAGGTCATCTTCCTGATAGACCCCTGCTAGTCCCTAAAGAAAAGGGACCTTAAAATAACCAGCTGCATTTTGTCTAGTGTCACTTCTTGTTCTTGCTCCCTTCTGCCTATAAAAGTCTTTATTTTGTACAGTTCCTTGGAGCTCCTTTCTATCCACTTAGTGGGATGCTGCCTGATTTGAACTGATTTTTGTTCAAATAAATTATTGGAAATCTTAATATGCCTCAATTTATTTTTAATCAATACATGTACTTATGAATGTAGTATACACATATGCAAAATGGAATTATATAATACGTTCTTTTTCAGATTGCCATCTGCCCTTAATTATGTATTGTAGACCTCTTGTCCTGTTATTACCTACAGATCTATGTTAAACAGTTACATTAAGAGTTCATGGTACCAATGTAGCGCGCGGCATGAGGGTACACCTGGAGGTATTAGCTTTTATGGGAACTTACTTTAAATATAGTCTTCATTGTATTATATCATGACTTTGGTTTTATCCCTTATACTGAGAGAAGTGCTAAGTTGTCTGCTTTCTGTATTAGCTTGAGGATGGATGACTCAGACAGCCTCTCAGATCTTGTCCCTCTTTAATCTGAGCTTTCTGGGTAGCCTCAGTTTCTGTTCTCTCCTGCAATCAGTTTTTGGGGTTCGGGAGGTTGTGGGACATGTTGTTTTTGCAGAACGCATTCTCTGATGTAGTTCTTCCATTGAGGAGGTCTGTTAATTTTCACAGAAAGAATCTCTTGCTGTAATATATTAAAAAATGAATAGTTTCCCATTGCACACTGAACATTATTTTCAAGGTGACAAAGGTAACTAACCAATGGAAGGAGTAGATATAATAATGCCTCTATCATGAAATTGCTGGTAATATACTGTCTACCATACAGTAAGTACTCATTAAATACATGAATGAATGTTTGGCATCAGAAACTACTAGGGTGACCCTGCAGTTTTCAAAGAGTCAGAGAGTACTCAGCATTTGCAAGAATGGCAGGAACTCCTGAGGGAAAAGAGTATTTATTCATTCATTCAGCAAATATTTAATAGGCATTTACCATGGGCTGGCACCTTTCTAGGCTTTGGGTATGAATGGATTCTGAAGATGGCTTTTACCTGTTTCATAGATTTATCCGCAATCTCCCCCAAATAGTCTGTAATTTCGCTTAATCACTTGTTTTAAAACTGAATGTTATGAAACTCTCTGTGCAAGGGGGATGTGAGGATGGAAACAGCAGCAAGAAAATTAGGACTATAATATTATTAGAGTGCCAACTATGATATATTTTAAATCATTTCAACTAGGTCACTCTAGAAAGAGCCTTTCTGTTTCCAAAGAGCTTAATCCTCCTAGATAATTTCCTCTAATGTGCCACTCCAAAAGCAGTCTTCTTTTTTTTTTCTTTATTCCCCAAGTCCTTAAGCCTCATCAGAGGCTGCTGAGCAATCTTTTTGAACAGGAGAAAGAAGATGATTACCCTCATTATGCTGTTACCCTTGAAGAAAGCATGTAAAGAGACTGACAGAGGATGCATAATTTAGGAAAACATGGAAATTTGAGGTTGCATAATAGCCTATTGCTTTTCCCGACCGCCACTAAATATAATTGAAACTAAATATTTGTATATATACACACACTTATATACCAATATGGGGCCATGTTTTGATGTGTTGCACCAGACTGTAAGCTTCATGATAGCAGGGACTGCATCTATCTGTTTACCAATAGAAAATGCAATGTTTGGGGAATGCCTGGCACAAAGTAGGCTCTTCCTAGATATTAGTTGAATGGGCAGATAAGTAAACTCTATTTCTATTCCCTCATCTCAGTTATTCCTCTTGTCTGTCTTTCCCTATTTGTGGTAGCTTTTATATTCTAATGATTTTATTCCTGGTATCTCTCCTCCTCTCCTACAATTGTTCTCACTAGTTTATGGAACTCCTATATTATTAGAGAATTACCTTTCATTACCTATGTCTCTGATTCAAGGGTATAAGAGGGGGTTAGCTCTTCAGTTTAGCTCCCCCTCCCCCTTTTTTCTCCACCACTGGGTTGCCTACTTCATTATGCCCATATCCTTGCAGAGCTCTCTTAAAGCCCTTGCCTATAACCATGGTCCCAGGAGCCTCAGTTTTGTTTGCTGATTGGGATTTAACATCCTCACCCCCAGAGTTCAACTTTAATTCCAATTTCAAGTCAGGGAAGTTCTACTGGGCAACACTGCTATGATGTGGGAAAGGAACACTGAGATTCAGATCCAGGTTAATATGGTATTACCACTTAGTAAATGTTCAGCCTTGGGAAAGTCATTTGAATTTTGAACTTTGGTGTCATCACCTGTAAAATGAGATTAGGTACTTTGACACATGTAAATAGCACTGTGTTTAGTTGCTAGGAAATGCTATAGATTCCTTCACTCTCCTATATCTTCTCTGGGTTCCCTGGACACCTCTAATTCCAGGTTTTTCAACCTCAGCATTGTTGACATTTTGCACGAGATAATTCTTTGCTGTGAGAGATGGAAATGAAATGTGTTTAGGGTGTCTGAAGACCATAAAAGGCAACAGGCTGTCAGGCAATGAGGTTGTAGTGTTCATTATATTGCTTGTTATGGGGAAAGAGATGTCATGTGATGAAAAGAATGTGGATTCTGTAGTCAGGAAGTCCTGGGTTTGAATCCCAGTTCTATCAATACTGTGAGCCCTATGACAATGGTCAAATTACTTCAGATCTCTGTGTCTCAGCTTCTTTGTGCACAAAATGAAGGTAATAATGAATACCTCAAAGGCTGACACAACATTTCTAAATTCATAGCCTGGTGCCTGGCTCTCCTCCCTCCCCACCCCACACTCATGGTTTAGCCTTATACCCCCTGCCTGCCCCCAGCTCCTCCCATTGCTTAGCCTTACTCTTCTCTGCTGAATTAAACCTCAATTCCATGGTCCTGTGGTCTTTATCAGATACCCATATTGAATGTTTTCTTAGTACCCCTTTTATTTGTCCAGCTGCCATGGACCATCATAAATGTTATCACAGTTTGCAGTTATGATTTCATTTTGAGGATGATTTGGAATGTGTCTGTCTCCTACCAGGCTGTATTCTCCACAAGAACAATTTCCCTGAGTTTTATTCACTCTTGGATACCCAAACACTAGCATGGCACCTGGCACATGGTAAACATTTAATAAATATATATTGGGTGAAATGAAAGAAAGAAGGAAGGACACTTATTATACTTTTACTAAGATTTTATTTTTCTAGAGACTTTATTCTCTTGTGAAATCCAACTTACTCTGTAAATACTAGTTTAGTTAAAATGAACTGTTTATATTTCTTTCTGTGGGATAGGAAAAGAAGAAAACTCTATGAAGACAGGGGTCACTTTATTTACCTTTCTATCCCTAGTGCTTAGAATAATGCCAAGCATTTAATGATAAATATACTTAATGAATATTTGTGAATAAAAGTTAAGTTAACAAATGATTTCAAGTCTGGTATGGGTCCGAGTGTGTGGCTTAGGGCAGGCACAGATTACACAATAGAACCACCTTAGACATTTTTGTAAAATACCAGTGAGACTTGTAGAAAACACTTTTTAGTTTCCCATCCGGCCCACACAAGAGGGCTCTGAAAAGAGGTTCTTTTGGAAACTGTCTGGATGAGTTGTCACTTAGAGAAGGGGCTACACTATAAAAACATCATTTTCCTCCTCTGTCTGAAAAAGTTGATAAAGGATGTGTAAGAGACAGAGATGAAGTGATCTGGTTGCCCTGGGCAGGGGGACCGTGAAGGCAAGCTGCCCTGTAGGAGGGTCTCAGCCAGGGTCCTTCCCCCACCTGGTCCTGGTTGCCTGGAGAAAACACATTCCAAGGCTGGACACCCCACTGAGAACAAAGCCTGCAGGTGTGGGACACATGGTGTTGGTTATGTGGCATGCCGTTTTTCAAGGGCAATAATACCCCTTTTTTATATGCACCCTATTTCAGAGGAGCTCCTGGCCCTTCTGGGCTTAACTACTGCCTAGGTGGTAGATCTGCCTGGAAATCTTAGGCACAAGACAGATTGGTCCCATGATCTAGAGAAAGCACCTCTCCCTTAGGTCCAGGGCTAAATTCCTGGAGGTCACACTTTTGCAAGAATTGCTGAAATGCCATTGGCATGTGGTGCTCATTGAAACCTGGTAACACACCCAACCCAAAGTACACACTCCATGAAATTCTTCCATGTGCCTTATGTCTGAGAAAAGTTATGTCTGCATTCCAATAGCATTGACAGATGTAGCTGTGTGCAGTCATAGCGGTGTCCCCGGCATGTTATTGTCTCTGAATGAAGCCCTCATTTGGACACTAGAAGTACATTAAATATCAAATCCTTTGTACTTACACATCTGTAGAAAACAAGTTTCCGTGAGAAGCAAGATCAAACATTGCCTTCTTACACTTCATGTAGTCCTTGAGGTACTTGAGTTCAAAATGTGCCTCTGAGTAGCTAGATAACTGGATTTCCTTTTATATTGATTATGACAAGGGACACCATATTAATTTGACTCCAAAGAGTAAATACTCCCATCAGTGGCAGCACAGCATAACCTGTGTGAATCTTGGTAGAAGGTAGGATCTATTGCCTTATGTACCAGACACTAACAAAGAGACACAGTCACTCTCTCCTCCTCATGGCCCTTGAAGGTAGGGTTGACAGGTAAAGAGCACACAGTTAAATTTAAGTGTCAGATAAATAATAAGTTATTTTTAGTATAAGTACATATACTGAAATATTGCATGGGTTACACATATACCTAAGAAATTTCATTACCTGAAATTTCAGTTTAACTGTGCATCTTATATTTTTATTTGCTTCATCTAGTAATCCTGTCTGAGGGCAGGACATTGACCAATTGGATGCTCACTTCCTATATTTTGAATATATGTCAACCAGTGCAGAGAAGTAGTGGCAATTTAGAGTCTATTTAGCCAGTGGCAGTGGTGGTGGTGACATCCACGTCTAGTCACAACAGCTCTGGTACCCGTGGCGTTCCTGTGCAGTGCACATGGTAGAGTCCAGTGTCCAGTGGTAGCAGCAGCAGCAGCAACATTCTGATCAGACTTTTTCTGAGGCAATCCCGTGGTTCCTGCCCATTTCCTAAACCTTTCCTCCAGCCTTCCCACAAATCCTGTGAGCTGCCCAATACAGTCTTTTGAATTCCTTGTTTGTTTACTTTTTAGCCAGAGTTGACTTCTGTCTTTTTTGTTTTTTCGAACACTGATCCTTGGTTGCTATGGTTATGAGTTGTAGCGACCAAGAAAATGTGTAATTTATATCTCCCCCTGTGAGAGACATAATTTACTGATGGCTATGGCTGCTGCCTCTCTGCATCTACCACTGAGTTAGGCCTTCAGACACGCTTCTTGCAGGCTGTTCTGAGATGTTCTGGAGAGATACTCACCAGTGGGCGTCTTTGGCTAGAGGACTCCCCATTGGCCCAGCTGAAACATTCTTGGAACTGTGCTGCAGTATGAGACTCTTTCTTCCCAATCCTCATTCCTTCCCTCTCTCCTCTTACAGGTGTCAGACCTGCGTCCTGATTGGAGCACTCTCTCCACTCTCTGCTCCCGCCCTTAGTAAATCTCTTTCCTATCTAATAACATCTAGGTATCTGCTCCTTTTCATACATGAACTAACACAGAGTTGGGGGAAAAGGTCACTGAGGCTTCCTACACAGCTTTGGTTTACCAAGTGTCCCCCAGGATTGCCCAAAAGATAGTATAAGAGATAGAAATGGAAATGTTAAGATTGCTTACACCCTGATCTTTAGGCTCAGTTGGTTACCCTCTCGCAGTCTACGAAGATGATCTGCAGATATTTTAGGGATATGTGGCCAATGATATATTTAAGGGCCTGAAGGAATCCAGTTCCTCCTTTCATTTTGATTCTCTGGCTCAGAAGACTGCCATGATTTGGGATGTAATATGATATTGTAAAATTTTCCCTGTATTTTCAGTATAGAAAATTATTTTTCATAGCCAATCTTGGGCTAAGTTCAACCTCTGATCACATTCCAACTTTCAGATAAGCTCCACCCCAGCTTCACCTGCTGGCATTTTCATAGTGATGGCCATGGTGAGAGACTGCTCTTTACTGCCATTTAGCCCACAGGGGCTGGTGTTGAGATGAAAGTAAGTCATGTTGCTGCATTTTGTAATTCAGCGTTCTGGGAGGTGTAGCTATGACTGGATATGCTACAATCCAGAATTAGCTTTGAGGAGACTATTTCTAGGCAGTGACTACAGGGCTTGGCCAACTACCTGCTCTGGGACTCCCTAGCAATAACATGAAACACCAAGTCCTTTCTATGACATGGAGACAAGGTGGCCTAAAGAGTAGGCATGAAGCAAGTGAGTACTGGACAAAGAATCAAAAGATATGCTTCGCACTGACTCTGTCTCAAGGCAGCCACGTGACCTGGCTGGGGCCTTTGAACTGTTTAAGAATCAGTTCAATTAGATATCAAGGATAAGAACACTAGCAGTATCTACTTTAGAGGCTTCATAGCTTCTGCTCCTCGGATGCTATGTAAGTTCCTTTATATCTCTTAGGGAATCTTACTATTGGCAGCCACTTGTGAAGCTTCCTTTGATTGTTTTGCTGACTTTCAGCTGGTGGCCTCAGGTCACAGTCCTTTGATAGGTATGCCCCCTTGCTGTACAAGGTAGTCGGCTCTAGCATCTAGCAACTCTAGCCTAGTATCCACATTATGAGGGACTCGAGGGCAGAGGGACAATCCATCTGTTGTGCCCCTTGGAAACTTGAGACCCTCTGCCAGGCTCCCCACCACTCCATCTCCCCATGCTCTTTTCTCTAACCCAACAACTCAGAAACAGCCTAGCAAAAACAGGCTAAGAGTGCCTAGACATCTCAGCCCAGAGTGAGGTGTCCTGCCCCTTTTCTGACCAGACAGAAGAGCACAGATTCTGAAGTTAGATTGCCTCAGTTTTTTTCAGCTGTAAAACTGGGATTATAGCATAGGGTTGTTGTAAATTTTAAGCAATTTAATTTGTTTCTTTGGTAAAGCATTATTATATAGCACTCCATGCCAGGTTCTGTTCTAGAACCCACAGAGATGCATGTTTTCAGTCTCGTCTCTCACTGTGTCTTTGCAGGTTCTCGAATGCTACAGTCATGCTGGATTAGTCACTTTTCTAAAATGTTCCTCTTCTTTCCTGTTTCTGCCCTTGTATTTGCTCAATCTAGAATGTCCCTCCCTCATCTTTGGAGGGCCTTGATGGTGCTGGGGTCTCAGAGTAGGTTTATGCTTGAATTGTGCTACTTACTCTTTTCACCTCCACATTGCTGGTTTGAAGAGCCAGATGGGGCAAGGAACTACCATTAGGTAGAACTTTTTGGAAATAATTAGATTGAAAACAAGTTATGCTTAAATCTTGAGGCCACTAGACCTAGATATTTCCCTATCTGTTTTCAGGGGATGATGTTAGGACAGAAAAGTAGATATCTGCCCTTTGGTTCAGGTGCCCAGCAGGTCAGTGTAGTGGCCTCGTTCTGTGGTTATGATTTTTACCAATTATACAGTCACGTGCCACATGATGATGTTTTGGTCAATGGCAGATTGCATAGACCACAATGCTCTCATAAGATTATGATGGAGCTGAATTTACTGTAAGCAATAGAAGGGTATGTGGTTCCGGTATGATTTATTTTTTTTCTCTGATAGAAGTGATATCTCTGGAGCTTGGCAATAGAGTCCCTCTCACTCACAGCACCTCAGTTTTGAATGCACAGATTACATCCCAATCAGTTAGCTATGGACCTGTTTTAGCCCAGAGGAGGTTGTCCTCCTAGAGCTGCATATTCAGAAGGCTCTGTAACCCTCCCAGATCTAACTTGGCGGTGTTCAGAGTGCATTGCTATAAATTCTTTGTTGAGGACCTAAGATCTTGTTCAAGGACAGAGGTCCACGGGAACTACCCTAACAAGTATTAAGTATCACAGCCACTTCAGTGAAAGCATTCTGAAGTAGTGTGGAGCCAGCTTGTCCTGTACTTTAGAAATAATTTCAGATTGTAATGATGTAAAGTATAGATAAGTTTTATTTCTTCCATCAATTCAATGCCAGAGAGAGCCCTTTGTGCCAGAGAGGACAATGGGACCAAAAACAAAACTCTAAAGTCAAAATATTGAGTCTTCAGTTCTACACCCAGTCCATGTTGAATACCTTCTTTTAAAATAAATACCACAAAGTTCCTAAACCACTTTACCATTGTGTGCTAGCCTAAGCCACATTGCCATGACAATCCCCTATGTTCCACTTTCTCTCCATCTTGATTCCTGATTCCTAATGATTCTCAGGCCACCTTTCACTCCCTTCTGACAGTCACTATTCTGGTGATCCACATCTTATCCAATCAGTTTCTCCTTAGTGTTTCCAATCAATCCAGCCCACATCCCTGTTGATGGAGCAGTATTGACAGCGTCAATGTTCTATTTCTGACCCTCTTGAAAGGAAGCAGGGAGGGCTTGTGGGACCCAGTGTTTATAAAGTCTCCAATAGTGTCCAGTAATGTCCTAGGCCATCATGTTCACTCACCACTCACTCACTGGCTCACCCAGAGCAACTTCCAGTGCTGAAAGCTCCATTCATGGTACTTGCCCTATACAGGTTACCACTTGTAATCTTCTATACAATATTTTCACAGTACCTTTTCTATGTTTGGATATGTTTAGATACATAGACTTTTACCACTGTGTTATAATTACCTTCAGTTGTCAGTACAGTAACATGTTCAGGTTTGCAGTCTAGCAGCAATAGCTGTACCATATAGTCTAGGAGTATGTAGGCTATCCATCTAGGTTTGTACAAATGCACTCTATGATGTTTGCATGACAAAAGCACCCAAAGATGCATTTCTCAGAATGTATTCCCATCCCATTGTTAAGTGACACATAACTGTATTTATCACTTTATCAGAGAAGAACAGTTAGTGTTAGTGTTTCTCCAGTGCTACTGCCTTTGGGAAAGTGAACCCAAAATATCATCATATTTTTTACAGAGACTTATGGGAAGCAAAATAAATAGCTCCTGTTAGTGATAAGAAGTTACGACTTAATTCTGTAGAAAATGGGAGCATTTGAAGTTTTTTAGACAAGGGCATAACACCATCATTGCTTTGCATTAGGAGTCACAGAACCCATACCATATATCAATACAGTGTTTTAATGTTTTCAAAGGTTTTTTTTTCAAATATGTGATCTCATTTGGTATGTACTTTAGCAAGGGAGTAGATTACACCTTAAACTATATACAGGGCAGTGTCTTGCTGGTTCCACTTCATCTTAAAAATCTGAAGATGGATGGCATATTTGCAGGTAAAACAGGGACTGCCTATGTTGAACTTGTAAGCAGAATGTCTTTTTTTTCTCTTTCTTGGTAAGATGAACATATTTCTTGAGAAGCTAAACTTGAAAGGTAAACCTGTCTTTAAAGCACTGGGTGTCTTGGAAACCACACGGCTGTGAGTCTTTGCCATGGAGGGTTATCTCTGTCTGGAATCAGATCTGTATACATTATGTCTGTTGTCCAGTGATGAATGGGGTGCCTACCTCAGCCAGCTTGGCATTGTAGGGGGCCTTCTGTCTTCCAGCTGATGGAAGGGTAATTAATAAGCTTGACAGAGGATGACAAAGAGATTTTCACATGAAGAATTCTGGTTGGCTCTGTCCACACATGTGAGTGATTGTTGTTGTAACCTTGGAGGCAAATGTTCTTGTCTAATGAGAGTCATAACAACTGCAGCCTTCTTAGAGCCTCCAGTCCCATGTGAAAGGGAGCCAGCTTGAAGCTGGAAAGGCTTGCTCATGCCTTTGCAATGAAGGACATGAAGGCAAGGTGGCCCATGTCTTTTCCTTCTGAGAATTCAAGGGTGACCACTCCAGTTACCTACTAACTCACTGGTATAACTACTCAATTTGAAGTTCATCTTTCAGAACCTAAGAGAGGCAATCTTATCTATGCCATTTCCAATTAGGGTATAAATGTCCACTCAACCTGTTATCCATCCTTTGAATTTGTGCCCCATAGCACTAGTACATACACACTTGTGTGCACACATGTGCACAAGCATGCCAAAGCCTACTATGTAGACTCACTTGTAAAACTTAAATAAGTTAAAGCAAAGCAGTGAATAAGAGTGATTTCTAAACAATTGTCAGTAAAAGGCCAATTTTTAAAAAATATTTTATTTATTTTTAGAGAGATGGGAAGAGAAGGAGAAAGAGAGGGAGGGAAACATTAATGTGTGATTGCATCTTGTGTGCCCCCTACTGGGGACCTGGCCTGCAACCCAGGCATGTGGCCTGACTGGGAATTGAGCTGGCAACCCTTTGGTTTGCAGGCCCATCCTCAATCCTGAGCTACACCAGCCAGGGCTGTAAAAGACCAATTTTAAATAATGGTCAGTAACAAGATTGGGACAGATTTTTGATAGTTTTTAATATTCTTCACTATTTTAAGCTTCATGAAAGTAGGAACTATATCTGCCTACTTAGTATTTTTTAAAAAAACTCTCATCTAGGAACCCTTCCCACTTAACATAACAGCACATCTACTAACAGTAGCTTAACCAAAGAGCAGCAGTTTTCTCCTATAACATAAAAAGAAGTTTGGAGATGGCAGCTGCTGACCTCGTTCAATTATTCAGGACTCTGGCAATTCTCATCCTTCTGCTCTGCCTTTCTCCCATAGTGTTACCACTCATGTTCTCAAGAAGGCTACAAGAGCTGCAGAAAGTCACAGCTGCCTCCTTCCTGGTCCTTCAGCAATTCAGTGGCTGTTTCCTCTGCCTGGAATGTTCTACCCCATATAGTCACATGGCTTACCACTTTACTTCATTTCAGTCTCTGCTTAAATCCCCTATTTAGCGATGCCCTCCACAACTGCCATAGGTAAAATGGTATATTTTTTTTACCCTGCTTTGTTTTTCTTCATGGCACTGATCAATTCCTGATATTATGTTATGCTATGTTACATTTCATTATACTGTTATATATATAACAGTATATATATATATTTCCCTTATGGTCTTTCTCCCTCATTAGTACATAGGCTTCTCAAGGGCTATACCCTTGGTTTGATCATTACTTTATCCTGGCATCTAACAGACCCCGATTCACAGTAGATGTCAAGTAAATTTTTTTTTTGCATAATTCAATTGCTATGATAGATACACACGAAATGTGTTATGTCTTACACTAGACCAGACTCTTATATTTATATATAATTTTATTTAATGTCCACAACCACCCATGAAACAGCTGTTATTATCCCCTTGTTAGTAATAAGGAATGTGAGATAGGAGAAGATTCATGTGGACTTTATCTGAGGTTAGAGTGAGGGTACAGCATACTAGATGACCAAACCTGTATTTTCTGATTTGAGTCCACTTTAGGTGAACTTCCCACTGCACAGGGATTGTCCTGTAACTGGGAGATCAGGGAAGAGGGTACGTGTAAAAGCCCCATGGCTTAAAGCCTAGGAAGAAAATATTTTATTCTTGCTTTTTGCTGTGACTTTTCTCATGACCTAGAAAACTCTTATCAATGTAGATTTTTCTTTAACATAGATCGCTCATGAGACCTTTAGTTGGTTCCTTTACATGGAGTTTTTATGAGTCTATGGCTCATCCTTTCCATTTATCTCTGGGTGTGATAACAGAATCTAAAATATGGAAAGGGACTATACAAAGTCATATGATTTATTACACTGGTCATGTCTCTTTTGGTTGCTAGTGAGAAAATCCCAACTCAGACTGGTAGAGATTTTCTTGGCTCATACAACTGAAAAATCAAAAGGTAAGACATTCATGTATAACTAACTGCCTTCAAGTCTTTATAGGATAGCAGCAAGGCACACACACTCGCTCATTTTTTTCTCTGTCTCTTATTAGCAAAAGGCCTCATGGCTATTCCAAGTTACTTGGTCTTGAGAGTCCATGAAATCAGGAAAAAAAGATCTTTCCCAATTGGCCTGAGTGTTTGAGAGAGGCCTGAATGGCCGGGCTTAGATCACTTACATCTATCTGACCTGGGAGGTCCAGGAAGAAGTGAGCTCTCACAAGGGTCACAGCCCTGGGGCAGGTGAGAGGGCATGAATCTTTCAAAATGAGAATCATTACAGTATTAGATAGAGATGATTCCTAAAGGAAGGAATGCTATGCAGACAGAAACTTAAAACACCTTGCTTAACTCTTCCTACTCCTGTGAACCTTATTTTTTTCAGTAAGCAAATATTTGTGAAAATGTTCTCTACGCCAAGCTCTGGGATAGGCCCTGGGCATTATCTTTTTAATAAATAATACTTGCCCTTGAAGATACAAATGTGAAAAGAAATGGCCAACATGAAGAAAGATAAATCAAATCACAAATCCAGGTAGAAATTGTTTCAGGAGCTTGGAAGAAGAGCTGAAAAAATATGGACGTGTTACCTGACCACTCCCCTCTATATCCCTCTTTGAGCGCTAAATCATTTTCAGATGACAGCCTCTTTTTAAACTCTAGTGTATCCTTGAACATCTTTCTTTTTGCTATCCAAAACCCTCACTCTCTAAGTCATTTCAAATAGCATCAACTGTCACTTTCCAAAGTCATGATTTTGCAATACTGTAGGATCTTATTGTCCTCTCTTTATTTCATGCAACTGCTTCTGTGACATTGTGTTCTTAGATACCAGGCCCTGTTGATGGGAGTGGAAGGGATGGAAAGAAGTAGGGAGGGTTAAATCGTGCCAGAAAGTGGAGAAGGGGTATCTTCAAATTAGATTTATTTATTAGCATGATGAGTCACAGGATAATAATGCCACTTTGCCAGTGGCCAGGATAGAAAGCAAGACTATAAAGGAATAACTGGCTGATACTTAGAGGCATCTAAGTTGTTATATCTTTAGGAAGTTAAAAAAGTACCTTAGTGTCTGCTTACTCATCCCTGGGCCGGATGTTCTAAGCTGGAAAAAGAAAAAGAAAAAAAAGTTTTCCTTTTCTCTGATTCTGATTGTCAAGGACAAAAGGCCCAGCTCTGCTGCTAATTAGGTCTGTGACCTTGAGGAGTCACTCATCTAGCTTAATCTATGATTCCTTATTAAAGAAATAGAGGTGAATTATATCTATTTTGTGTGTTGTTATCATGATATCTATCTACATTTCTCAGTATCATACCTACTTACATATAATATGTATTAAGTGTATCCGTTACATGTGTATGTGTGGATATATATGAAAGAATATATGGTGAGGTCCTGTTCAACAATGGAACATAGGAGGTATTGAGTAAATCAATTTCCGTATTGTTCCCCCTCTCCCCTCTGACTTGGTCTCAGTTTCTAACTTACAGAAGATTGGGCTGAATTAACTGATTACTAAATACCTTTCTTCCTCTGATATTCTATTTTTCTGAACATTTTGTACCTTTTACAAATAAGAAAAATGACATTTTCCCCAGAAGTTATTTTCTATAAGTAACATATCCTCTGGTCAGAAAAATTCTGCTCAGTGTTCTCACACAATTTTTTTTTAACCATAAATACATTTAAAGAGTCATTACCACTCAGTCTCATCACAGGGCTTTCCAAGATAAGCAATGCCGGATGTCAGCCAGAGCCTGTTGGGAAGGCAGAGGCAGCCTTCAGGGGGGCTGGAGCTCACCCTCTGGGCACAGCTTTCTCCAAGAGGCTCCTTGGAAATCAGCTCTGGGTCAGTTTCCATGTGTACAGTCACTGCAGATCTTCTTTACTCTCCATCTTTGCCTTCACTTGGAGAGGAAATGATTCAGAGGACACTGAGACAGAGTGTTTCTTCTAAAGGCTTCTTACCCATCATCACATCAGCTCTAAAGTCAGCTTCGTGTTTCCTGCCAAACTCTGTGAACTCAATTTCCATATAATTTTCCAAGGCTCTGGAAGAAGCTGTCACGACACACAAACAGGCCAGTAGAATTGCAGAATGATAGAATGACCGAGTCAGAAAGAACCTCAGAGGCCCCCAGCCCCAGTCAATGCTTTGTTTTCAGGATGAAGAACTTGATGGTCCTTGAGGTTAAGTGGTTTACTCCAGGTCTCACAATGAGCTAGTGATAAAGAAAAATAAACCCAGAGAGTCATCACATATCCCTGATTAACATTTATGAAAAATTTTAAATTTATAGAATGACTCTTCTCTTCCATACATGTCTTATTTAACACTCATTAAATTTACTTGAATTATATATTATTTTTATCTCCATATACAGAGAAACTAATTTGAGGTTAGAAAAAGATTAAGTAACTCTTTTCAGAGATCATATCTCAAGGAAATTGCAGAGCAGAGATCTGCATTCCAGTTGTTTTTATTTATTGTGTTTGTTTATTTCCTTTGTCATCCATCCAATCAAGGATGATCTGCCTTCCTTTATCAAATTTTAATTAAAGGAAAAGGCAAAGAAATATATCCATAAATTAGACCCTGACAATTTAAATAGAAAAATATTCTATCACGAAATTGGTGGCTTTACATTTGCAATAGACAGACTTGTATCTGATTTCTCAGAAGCATGGCTTTTAGAAATAAGCATATCTTTGTAAATAAATACTAATATATTCACTTTTGATTTGGCTTCTGTAGAAAAAAATGTAATAAGCCTTTATTAAGGAAACTGGTGACTTTTATTGAAAAATAATCATTTTTAATTGAGGTAACATTAGAAATACTGATGAGAAAAGGGAAGAATATAAAAATATCTATTCACAACTCTACAATCCGGAGATAACATTTGGTATATAAGCTTTCAAATTTGAAAAATTTTTTTGTACATATGCATAATTTTTAAACAAAAATGCAATTATACTATATGGATTCTTTACATTAAACAAAGAAATACATTCTGAGCATTTTCCATATGAATAGATACATAGACTCATTTTTAATCACTGCTTAATATATATTTTATGGATACAAAATATTTAATATGGATACAAAATATTTTGCTACACATTTTAGCTATGTAAAATTTAACATTATTATAAATTATGCTGCAGATGAACGTCCTTATTTACAGATATTTGCACATTTCTCTGATTATTTCCTCAGAATATCTTTCTAGAATTGAATTGCTCTGGTCAGTGTGGCTCAGTTGGTTAGCTGGTTGGAGTGGCACCACAGAGATAGAAAGGTTGCGGGTTCAAGTCCTGGTCAGGAGACATACCAAGATTGCAGGTTTGATCTCTGGTCACGTGCACAAGAAAGCAACCAAGTTGATGTTTCTCTCTCATGTTGATCTCTCTCTCTCTCCCTCTTAAAAAAAAAGAAATTAAAAGATGATCTCAGATGAGGATTGAGAGAGAGAGACAGAGAGAGAGAGAGAGAGAGAGAGAGAGAGAGAGAGAGATTAAGGTGGAGATGGTGTTACTGATGAGGTAGTTGAAAAACCAGGAGAGCAAACACAGCAGACTCATCTGGTCTGAACAATGACTTTAATCCAGGAAGATAAAGATGAAAAAAAAATAGATAAAGGGGAATAAGGATCCCTTTGCCCCCACCCATAACTAGGATTTAGAGGTGACCTGAAATACTAGCAATAAATATTTAAAAATCAGCAAAGAGTTAATTAAGGTATGACTTTTCCCAGATAAAATTTGCACCTTCTCTGTAGTTGTGCTGTCCAACATGACAGCCACCATTCACAAGTGGCTGTTAAAATTTAAATTTTACTTGATTACAATGAAATATGATTTAAAATTCAGTGTCTTGGCTGCACTAGCCACATTTCAAGTGTTCAACAGCCACTTGTGGCCAGTGGCTACCATATTGGACCACACTGAATTAAACATTTTCATCATTTCCAAGACTTCTGTTAGACAAGCCTACCTTCTATGGCACAGAAGAGTAAATGGTGTGGGGTTATCAGACACCCTGGCAACAAGAAAATTGGGACTTGGGGTATAGATTTTATATCCTGACCCTTATTTTATTCCTGCAATGAAGTATCAGTCAGGTCTCAGCATGAAACAGACTCTACACACAGCCTGGATAACATGAAGGAAGTTTAATAATGGGTTTCCACCGGCTGCCCAAAGACAAAGTCAGAGGGCGGGAGAGGCAGTTACTGTAATCCACTAAGGTCAGGTATACGAGGATGGACATGGATACACAGGGTCAAGTGAAAGATCTCTAGCACAAGTTCCCTGGCAACTAGAAATGACCTGCGTTCTCTAGTGCAGAGATCTTTGATCTGTTGAAGGAAGCATGCAAAAATAGAATCCTTGCTCTTCTCCCCTCTCTGTAGTCTGGTCTTTTCCTTCTGCCTTCTTGCAAAGAGGCCGTGGGAAGCCTTTTATTGACATTTTCCCCTCGTTGGAAACAATTCAAGTTGTACCTGGGTGGATCTCACTTTATACTTGGGGAGTCTGACTTTTTTTTATATTAGCAAATTACCCATCAATTTGGCATTAAAATATATGATACCAATCACAACCAGGCTTGGGCATAGCCTCAGAAGACTGAGTCTAGGGCTTGAGGTAGAGAAAGGGGAGAAAAGCCCTCTTGAATACACAAATGAATCTGTCTTTCTCAAGGATGAAGACAGTGTAGTGTTAAATAGGAAAACATCTGTTTCTCTTCTGATTTCTGGATATAATCACTAGGTAGTTTTGCTTTTTGAAAGTTAGATTGGGAGAGGAATATTATGCATTTGCTTATTGAACTTGGTCTCCTCACAGGCAGACTATTTCTCACTACTGGTATTTTCACAAGTGATTCAAGGCAATTCAAGAAGAATTTCTTATTCAAAATAAGGCTACCTTCCAACCCCCACTCCACTAAAAATTATGTAACTTTTTACAATGTGTGTGGCAGATATCAATATTATTGTTGTTGTTATTATTATTATTACTATCATCATCATCATCATCCCGTTTTGGAGGTGTGAAAACTGATACTCAGGACAAGCAACTTGGCTTGGATCACACTGTTAATTGTTCCTGAGACACTCAAAGCCTTCCAGTAAAAAGCTGGTGCTTTTCCAGTAAACATTTTCTGGCATATATAAAGAATATTATTATTTCTTGTTTTTCTTAAATTTTAGTTGTTGAGAAAATTTACACACTTGAAACAATGAGATAGTATTCCATAAATTTAAATATACAGAAGACTCATAGTACTATGTAAATTTATTTTCTTTCCTTCCAAGCCTGTTCCTTTTTCCACATTTCCAGTCTTTTTTGCCTTCATAATCTTTGGAATCACACAAACTAGAAATCTAAGATTCAGTCTAGCTTTTCTACTCTTTCTCAGCTCTTATTTCTGGTCCATTCTTCAAGTCCTAGAGACTGCTCTAGTCCTGTTCTCTGTTCTCCAACCCCACTCCTGTGCTTAATTCAGATATTCCTCATCTCTCACCCAAACTATTTCAACACCATCTTCACCAGTGTCTCTAACTCAATCCCAATCTAATCCATTTTCTGTCCTGGGCCCTTGGAGACTTTTCTTAAAGCTACATCTTTACCATGACATTAATTCTCAAGCTCCAGCTGTCTTAATCTTGACTACATGATTTTAGTCATAACTGCAGATTATCTAGACCCAGAGATGATTCAGATGGTGTGCAATGATATAGCCACAGTGTTAAATAATATAAAATGCCTCACTCTTTATAATTTTCCTTGTCCTAAGCAAAATAACTGGAAGCACAGGTTGGAATGTGCTGGTAACATGTTTTTATGTGAAAGTCATTAAAATGAATATACAAGTACTAACTTTTAAAAAGAGCTATTCATATACCACCTAAAATTATATTAGAGCAAATATTTCACCATTCAGGAAAGTTAGGATTCTAGAATAAAACTTAGCCCCTCAATGTGATACCAAAAATCCAGTAGAATCTGATTCTATCACTCAGTGCTCTCTCATTGGGTCTTTTTCTTCTTCTTTTTTTTTTTCCTGTCTATACTCTACATAATTATATATTCTAACAACTAGTTTAGGTCCTGGTACAGAGTAGATAATCAATAAATATTTAGTGAATAAATCCATCCAAGTAACCTATCTTCCCTACCAGATGTTAAGCTCCCTTAAATCAGGGATCCATGCACTGGTCCTTTCTCCACCCCCTCTCCCCCAGAACATGTGTACATAGTAAATGTCTGTTGAAGCACTAGAAAGTATGTAGATAAATACATCACTGGAAGTAAGAAAAATGAAGGAGTGATGAGGGCCAGTGGTTGTAACAGAGATGCTGTGGTTCATGATTTATCTTGAACTGAAGGTAAGCAGAGAGGAGAGCTAGGGAATTCCAGGTGGGGAATGAATAGAAGGCCAAGGCGGGGCCAGTCATGGCCCACTCAGTGAAAGTGGAGAGAGTATATTTGAGAGTAGCTTTCTGTGCAGTACAGAATTTAACCTTTCTCAAAGAGAGGTCTGGCCTTTGGCTTTGGTGTTTTCTATGAGTCCCTCTAGTAAATTATTGAAATTGAGGGTGGATTTAAGAACCCTCTGAGCTCTCAGTTGGTGTCAGAAGTGAGGAAATTCTTGGGCGTACTCTCCTCTCCAACATGGCAGTTGACTAGCTTTTCCACTTTGTAACTCAGTTTAGATAAATTATTTTGAGAAACAAAATAGCCCATGGAGCCCCATTTTCCCAAGCAGTGTAAAGGGATGTGCAGTAGTTGCAGCAGGGCTGCAGGCTCTCTACCTTGCTGGCTGTCCTGAAGCCTCAGAAAACCAGCATCACTGGTAAGATGCTCTGTGAGGGGAACGAAAGAAAAGAACATTTTTTTGAACAACCTATTGAATGCGGCCTTTCCAGCTATTTCATGGCATTTTATTTAATCCTGCAACCACTCTCAGAGACAGGTATTTGCCCTTTTTCCATGCAAAGAAAATAGGCTTAGAACAATTAGGAGCTAGCCCAAGGCCACACAGTGAGTTCAAGGCAGAGTTGAGATTGGAAAGTCAGCAGAAGTTCGACTTGACCCTTCAGTAATAGAAATATAACTTCGGGGGTTGGCTGGAACAGGTCAGGGATTTCACAAAGGAAGCACTGAAGGAAGACGCAGTGTCAGTGTGGGGCAGAGAGAAGAAGGGAGATGCATGTGCCGGGGAGCTGGCTGAAAGAGGAGCAGAGCCATGGACAGCTGGGCTTCACCCAGGCTGTTAGAGATAGAGCATAGATACCACTTAACTTCACAAAGCCCTGGCCCTTGAGGTCAGGGCTGCACAAAAGCACCTCCTGGACTATTGCTCTCTGCCACGCCTCTTTAAAAATGAAGAAAAAGGAATTTTAAAGAAGCTGTTTCATTATAAGTCACTCATGATTTCACTTGTCAAAGGACAAGCTTTCTCAGAACCAGGAGAAGAAAAAATGAATAAAACCTAGAGAAGATCACTAAAAAACTCTAAAACATGAAAGTGTTTCAGTAGTATCTGTGAAAAAAAAAAATCCTGGTGACCTCTGCCAAGCTGGAGTCAAAACCTTCTTACTTTGCGAGCTAAAATTTCTTCACTTGAAGTATTTTTCACACAAAAAAATAGTAACTGGCAAACAATGTAGGGATTGGGGAAGCCAGCATGATGATGTAATAGCTAATGAGTATGAATCCCTAGCTCCGTTACATGCCCACCTTGCATTAGCTCATGCAGTAACCACACTAACCCTGTGAGTGAGGGCTGTGTTTAGACCCATCCAGCCATCACAGCACTAGTGTGATTCAATCATCCATCTGTAATTTGTTGTTTAGTGTGTATCTTCTTTTCTAGAGTAGGAATCCTATAAAGGTACAGACCTGATCCATCTTACTGCTCAATTCCCCGATGTTCATGTGCCTTATACCTAACTAATGCTTGAGAATGAACATTGAGTGTACATACTGCAGATTCAAACTCAGTTCTTCTGACTCAAGGGTGAGGTTATAGACCATGTAACGGGACGATCATTTAGGTCACTATAAACAGGCTCTTTAGATTATTGCCCAGCTGACCTTAGTCTTAGTTGTCTAACCAATCTGAATCTCAGTTTTCCATCTATGAAAGGAAGTACTTGGAATGAATGCCTCCTGAGCACCCCTGAATCTTTGTGAAGATAGGTATCTGTGAATTTCACTAGTTGACATTTTAGTGCCTAAGGGCAGAGCCCCCATGAATGGAATTAATGCCCCTATTTAAGAGACCCCAGAGGATCCTCTTCTTCTTTCTGCCTTGTGGGGACATGATGAAAAGACAGCTATCTATACATCAGTGGGCTCTCATCAGACTCTGAATCTACCAGGGCCTTGACCTTGGATTTCCCAGCCTCTTGAACTGTGAGAAGTAAATATCTATTGTTCATAAGCCCTCCAGTTTGTGGTACTTTGTTACAGCAGCCCCAGCTGACTGACAGCCAGGCACAGTGAAATCACTTTATATTTTTAATTTATCTAATTTGTAAGACAATGTTATGAACCAGATATTTTTATTGCCAGTAATGACTATGGAAACAGAGATTTGTAAGTAATTTGCCTGGAGTCTCACATCTTAGAAGTGAGGGAGAAAGGAATAGAAGCAGATATCTCTGATCTACAGATTTAAAGATTTTAGTCATTACATTTATAGCCTTTGAAATGAGTGATTTGGACTGGATTTTGTGTTTTTGAAGTACATACATCTTTGTGAAGATCTGATAAAAGTTATGGTGTGCTTTCCCTAGAAAAATAAATACAATTATATCATTCAATATTTTGGAGGCAGTGTCAAAGATTTTTATCAGCTTCCTAAAATGTAGCAATTGGAACTTCAGCGAGAAATGAAAACCAACAACAACAACAAAAAGAAAACCCCCAAATCTGAGCTAGATTTTCTAAAAGCCCTATCTAGAATGGACTTCCAGAAGCCCACGAGGAAAATCTTTAAGAAAAGTCACAAGGAGAGCAATTAACCCCTATTACCATACATCTCTCTAGACCTAATGTAACACCTTTATTTTATATTTAGTCACACTGAGGGCTAAAACAAGCTCCTCGTTTGCCTGTAGGCTGGAGAATTCAGCCTGGTTGCTGATTACCACCAGTGTCACGAGTTTCCCTGTTTGCTCCAAGTTCTCAGATTTCTGTTTTTCAAGTTTAATTTGCCCGGGACATTGCAGGAAGAGAAAACGTGGGGGCATGATTAAAAGCATATGGTGTATGAGGTGGGGAGGGGGAGCAGTGAGCACAGCTGGAGGGGGGAGGATTGCTAAATTGAGTGTTTCTAATAAAGGAGAGTGGGAGACTATTTGCTGCTTTTGCTTGGGCTAAACTGTACTGTGTAATACTCCTCTCTCTTGCCCTCCAGGACCAGCATGGAGGGAGGTGTGATGTTAGGGTGTCTGGGTGTCTCATCTGGAGGTAGGTAGATAGATAGATAGATGATAGACAGATAGATAGATAGATAGATAGATAGATAGATAGATAGATAGACAGACCATAGTGCTTTCACATATTATCTAATGACATAATGATGGAATGAATATATATATATATATATTTTTTTTTTTTTTCTTGTTAAACAAATGGAAAGAGAGTGGTGGTTCCCAAACCTGACTTGGCATCAGATCCTCTTTGGAAACATCCTGAAAACACACAGTCATGGCTCATCCAAGACCCACTAAATCAGATGCTCAGAGGAGCCTCTGTTTACCGTTAAGTATAAACCCCCTTGTATTGTTGGTTACCTCTGCTGGAATTCTTTTACAGTGTAAGAAAGTCTAAATAGACTCCCAGGATGTTACTGCTATAAAGGAACTTAATGCCTGTTGAAGTGGACACTTGTGACTTTTGACACCCCAGCATCCATTCTACCTACCTTCTTTTGGTTACAGAGGCTATGGTTTGCTATAGCAAAAGATCTCTCCCCACCATGTGCAGATTTAATTGGATTTAAAATGTACTGCTTTTGCTCTCACCTAGCCAATGGGAAGGTGTGAAGGCAGAGTTATCAATGAAGTCAGTATGTTCTCTCCCAAGAATGTATGAAGGGATAGAAAAAGAACAAAAAATGAAAAATGAGGAGGAGAATGGACTGATGCTCATTTGCTCTGGCATAGGAATCCTGGTTGAGCTATGTATGAGTTCCTACTCCTGAGGTCTCCATAGGCTCTCTGGTTCCTGCCTTTTCCTGGCCTGGTTTTCTAAGCCTTCTCCCAATTCTGTGAGCTAGCTGAATCCTTCCAATAAATTTCTTTTAGACTTCATTTAGCCAGAGTGTGTTTCTGTCACTTATCCCAAGACTCATCATTCTAAGCTAACACCTTTATGTTGTACAACAAGTGGCAGAGACCCACAGACCCTATGTTACTTGCCTGAGGCCCACAGGTTAAATGAGTGGTGGCATTGGGCTTGGAGTCGGGATCTTCTGATACTTTTTAGGGAGTGGGTTTGTCTTTATCAAATGGTTCCTATGCTCCCTCTTGAAACTTGATGGGATCTTCTAGATACTTTTGGAGTTAGGCCAATAGAAATAACAAACACCTCTTTCTCTGATAATATCACATTTGTAAACACAATTTCCATCCATTCTCAAAATATTTCACAGGCCAGCAGGACTTGCAGCCGGCTGTCCTGCCTTTGGCAAATGCCCATTTTAGATGTTTATAAAGAAGACGAACCCTCTCCTGATTCCTCTTGTACCTGGTCCAAGATGCCTGACCCACAGCCAGTGGCTGTGTTGGAGCCCTAAGGTGTAGGTATTGATTGAGGATGGCTGGGTTGAAGAGGTGGGTCAGCCATGCTATTTTAATCTTGACTTTTCCCCCAAAAGGCTTCACTGTACACATTATGTAGAAATAGTCGAGTGAGTTAAATCTCATCTCTGGGGATGGAGTCTGAGATGATTAAAGTCTGTTGGTTGAGAAAAAATTAAATGATATAAGTATTGGAGGTTTAGGGAAATTTTCCTCTGAATTGTGATAATTTCTTCCTAAATTCATATCATTAAAAATCTTGCTTTAATAATGGCTCTACTTTAACACATTCTTTTCCATTCCACATAGTTATTTTTATGTAGACAGTACTTACTATTTCACTTATATTACAAAGTATTAAATTTTTCTACTACCCTGAAAAGTAGACTCCTATGAATGAAGGGACACCTTTAGAGCCTTTATTTTTTAGTTGAATTTATTGGTATGACATTGGTTAATAAGATTGTATAAGTTTCTGGTGTACACTTCCATAATATACTATCTGTATATTGTATTGTGTGTTCGCCATCCCAAGTCAAATCTCTGTCCATTAGTATTTATTCCCCCCTATACCCCTTTCTATCTCCTCCTACCCTCCTTTCCCACTGATAATCCCATACATTGTCTGTGTCTGTGAGGTTTTCTTTTTTTTGCTTAATCCCTTCCTCTTTTTCACCCAGCCTCCCAATGTCCTCCCCTCTGACAGCTGTCAGTATGTTCTCTGTAGCTGTGAGTCTGTTTCTATTTGTTTGTTTGTTTATTTTATTCATCAGATTCCACATGTACATGAACTCATGTGGTACTTGTCTTTCTCTAGAGAGATTAATAACATGTCCAAGGTAATGTATGCCCCATAAATAGCAACACAGGACCAGAAACCTGGCACCCTTGCCTTGTGTCCCTACTGTCCTTTATACTTTACATTTAATTACTGTCATCATATTGGCAGTGTTTTTGAGGAAGAATAAAGGGACAAGTGCAGACAATGCAAGAGAAGCTTCAAGTTGCATGTCAGAGTTGTTTTTTTTTTTTTTTTTACTGTGAGTAAGATCACTCTCCACTATGCTCCCACCAGTTACGAAAGACTGAGTAATTTGTTAGTCAATTTATCCATTAAAACTACTATCACTCTTACTGTGTGCCTCTAGTTCTAAGAGGAATAAAACACAGCATTCACCCTCAAAAAGCTTGCTCTCTAGTGACTTGGTTCTAAGGCTACTTACTATCAAGGAAAATAAAACTTAACCTTTTGGGGATCCTAGCATATGCTAATTATGTACATGATTTCAAATAACACCTCTTACAGCTCTTTGTAAGAGAGTTCTTTTTCTCCATAGATTCATATTATTGTATCTATAAGTATTTATCCCAGCAGTTGGCACTTAGTTAATTCTCAGTAATGATATCTATTAAATAATTACTTAAACACATGTCTGATCATACCTTTAATTTTTTTTTGAAAAGCCACTATATAATTGCACCATGCTTATAAGATGGTGTTTGATCTCCTAAGTGTCTTATAATAAGGGCCTTCACAGTTGATGCAAACAACCTACTGACCCTAGCTACATTATATTTTACTTTGTAAAATTTAATGCAATTTTTTATTATTTGCTGGAATGGGAAAAAGTCCTATTTATCATTTAGTATCTGTTTCTAAAATTATGTCCTCTGGGTGGGCTTCTCTAAGCCAGTCCATTAAATTTTGCTTTTCATTATGTTTCATAGGAACCTCTAACCCAGCACCTTATCAAACATTATAAAGATGTATTTTTTTTAGTCTCTTTCCCTCTCAAAGGAGAATACTTCAAGATCAGAGACTCTGTCTTAATCTCTTTCCTTTCAATTTTGGTCACTCATATAGTACCTGGTATGAATTAAGGGCTTAGCATATGTTTGCAGGATAAATGAATAGCTATCCAACTAATATGAATTGGAAAATTTCAAAGTCAATACTTACAAAAATGATTTGTAGATATAAAATGTTTTACACTAGACAGAAACATTTTGAAAAATGCAAAAATTGTACAATGGCTTTTTTTTCTTTTTTGCCAAAAAGGAATTTTGAAATAATTTGAAATTACCTGACCTCTATGTCATTCAAAGGTGAATAGAATATATTATCTCTTAAGCTGAAATAGCAATTGTTAAATATTTGTCAGATTTATACCAAAATGTTCACAATGGGGTTCTTTAATGTTATATTCTTGGTTATCTGTTGAATAGTTCAATGATTCAACATTTTAACCAATATTAATTGGGCACTTTCTATTGCCAGGCACTGACATTTTAGGGTAAAATCAAGTTGGCTAAAGTAGAATCCCTGCCCTCAAGAAACTTATGGTCCTACAGGGTAGGCACAGACATTTACAGCTATATATATTGAGATGCTTTTGATTACAACCAGTGGAAACCAATTTGATCTAATCTAAGTTAAAGAAAGGGGCTTTATTAAAAGGAAAAGAGATTGTCTTACTAAGCTCAAAGGCCAGAGTATAACAGGAACTAGAGAAGAGACTGAACACAGGCCCTAGAAAGCCATCAAGACTCTCCACATTGGACTTCACTCCTCCCCACCGGTCTGCTTCTGTTCTTGCTGGACACAGACACCTGTGCCCCTCTGATACAGCGACAGAAAAGTAGAGGCTGTGCCATGCTGCTCCTGCTTCTATATCACAGTCAGATCTCTCACATGGCTTCTGAATCCTCCACCCTCTCATTCTCTAGTCCTCTCCCTCTCCATCTTTTAAATGCTTTTTACCTTGTCTCCCTTTATCTTCCTCCTAATTTTAAATTCCTAGGAAAGACTCTGCTTGGCCCAACCTGGCATGTGGGTACATTTGAACAGAACAGGTGCAGACAGGGTCAGTAACATTGTAAAAGGTAGATTTGGGATCCTCACTTGGTGACTTCTTACTCTCCAAGATGTTGTTTGTCATAGTAAGGAGTTGGGCAGACATCTCAGGAGGTGCCTTCCACACAATGAGGTATTATATTGTGCAGGAGTATAATGTAAGTGGGAAAGAAAGCTTAATTCATATTAATTCTGCTTTTAAGGTACATGGTATGGAGGTATTTATGGTACATGGCTATAAAATAAAGACCTTACAGAGGGGCTTGGTACCTGGTGGGGGTCTTGAAGAAGGACATGTCACAACAATCCCTTGATCAAAAATATTTTAAATTTATAAGAAAGTAAGTAAAAGTTAATAGCATGTAAGCAAATCACCTATGTACTTACAATTCCGAACAGACAAAATGTGTCTTATAGTCTCATAAAAATAAATGAAAAATAATGTTGGTTATCATAAACTAAGTGGGAGAGTATATTGTGCACCCAGGAGAGAGTATTCTTTTTTTTCTTCCTCCTGGCTCTGTTGTGGAAAATGTTAAGATATTATCAACCAGGCTCTTCATTTGGAAATGATCCATGAGCCATGAAATATTAGTGGGAGTGAGTGTATTGGTGCTCTGACCATTCTGGGATATTAAAATGCCATTGACATCTATAACTACCAATGTATAAAAATAACAAATGCTAATGAAATGACCTGAGTGTGGAGAGCATGCAGTTTGGCCCTTGTCAACATTTTGCTTTATGAAATATAGGCCACTCTGCTTCCCCTGCCTATGTCAGACTGTCCAGGAGAATACACACTTCATTATTCCTCTGCTACCCATCAAGCTTTCCATGCCCAAAAAGTGTAAGCAGGAAAGAGTGCCTTCTCTCTTCCTTTTTTTTTTTTTCAGGCTAGCAAACTTGCTGAATAATGAGGTTAAGATTCTGGACTGAGGAAGTGTTTTCTTGGGCCCAGGTAATCTATTAGGTAGCTTGGATTTATCAATGAATATGGCAGGTTTACTCACCCTCCTGCCAAACTGTGTCAAAACCCCAGTTCCCAATGAGATGGTATTAGGATTGGAGTCTTTGATGAGAGCTCATTCTTTTGGCCTTGTGGGGGCCACATATACAAAACCAGGAAGCAAGCTCTTACTGGGCACCATATGTGCCAGTACTATCATCTTGGGCTTCCAGCCTCCAGAACTGTGAGAAATAAATGTTTGTTGTTTAAGCTACTAGTCTATGGTATTGTTGTTAAAGCAGCATGAACTCGCTAAGACAGTACTCTTTCCTGACCAAGCCTTAGTAATACGGTCTTTCTATTATGGTCTGGCACTTATGCTGATAAAAGTATCTGGCTATAGTTGAGAGCCATGCACTGAGGATTACACAGATATATATTTCAGATTTTGGAAAACTACTGGAGTAGTGAAGAAAAGAAGAGAAATTATATTCTTTGAGTGGTTTATCAAGTGTTTATTGCCTACCTACTATATAAAGCAATGTTTCAGTTACAAAGACTTGACCAGAATAAATTCTAAGAAATTTTGAAATAATGTTCTTATTTACATAGAAGAGGACATGCATGGATTACATAACATGAGGATGGTTATGGAGAAATGTTAAATGTCATCCAAATATAAGCTGAATATGCAATATTAAAAGAAAGCAGTATTAAGGTGAGCAAGACCTCAACAGATTCATAAGAAACAGGTAATTCGTTAAAGTGGAGGTCTTGCTCATTTACAAAGATGGGAGGATGTTCATTTTCACTAGTAATCAGGGAATACAAATCAAACCAACAGTGTGAAATGCTTGTTCCCTCTATCAACTTGCCAACTTCGCTTTTTCTTCAACAAGAAGACAGTGCTTCATGCAGGCAAGGCTGCACAGCTCATTGGGGAGTTACTTCACGAGATGTAACAAGCATCTTCAAATATTCACACCCTTTGACTCTGGAAATTCCAATTCTGGGAAACTCTGCCCTAAAAAAGAGCTAATTCCAAGTAACAAAACAGCTTTCTGAGGTGAACAGCAGTGCCCTTTTTTAATGGTGAAAATTGAAAACAACATAAATCCCTGAGTTTGGGGAATGATTAAGTAAATTATGGTAAATCTACGTAAGAGCTAACACTTACTGTGTGCTTATACTGTTCCAAATTCTGTTCTAGACATTTTTGGCGTCTTAATGCATTCAATTTTCATAGAAAATTTCATAGAATTTTCATACTATTCCAATTTTACAGATGAAGAAACTGAGGCATAAAGAGGATAAGTAACTTGCCTAAGGTCACCCAAGTAGCATGTGATTAGGTGGGCATTCAAATTTAGGTGGCCACTAGTAGTATATTTTACAGATATTTAATAAGCTTTCCTACATACACAACACATGAAAAATGCTTATGAAAACAGACCAATAGGATGTAAGACTATAGTATGATTAAGGTCTTTCTTTTGATTCTACATCATTCTCACATTTCCCACTGTTTCTTTACATGACTTTCTACAATCTTGTTTTTCTACCCCTCCTTCCTGCCTACATACATCATGTAAATTATAAATGACTTCTCCCCCTTTGCTTAGGCTATCTCCTGCTCTCACTCTTCTGTGGATATTTTTCAAATCCCAATGCTAATTCTAGTTTCTCCAAGATCTGCTGTCTAGGATTGTTCCAGTTCGTGCTGACCACTCAGTTCTCTGACATACATTGCACTGATAAATGACCCCTCACAATATCCCATACTGTCTCATTTACTCACTGCTTCATGCGTATTTGTGTATTCTCTCAACAGGCCTGCACACTTGAGTTCAGGAGTTACTTTATACGTCTTGTCTCTCCAGCAGCTATTATCAGAAGAGAGAGCACAAAGAAGGCCTGAAATACAAGACTGATTAAAACAAGTTTTAATTTCCATAACAAACCTTTTTTAAGGCTTGCTTTGGGGACATCTATCTATCTGTCTATCTAGAGAGAGAGAGAAAGAAAGAAAGGAAGAAAGAAAGAAAGAAAGAAAGAAAGAAAGAAAGAAAGAAAGAAAGAAAGAAAGAAAGAAAGAAGGAGGGGGGGAGAGAGAGTGCCTGAGAAAAGTACAGCTATTGTTAATATAACAAGAATGGTTTGTGCAACATTGATGTAACCTGGCAGACAAGGAGCGTAGACTGGAAGGTGCATGTGTGAACAATGACAGCTTCACTGTACTAGTCAGTGTGTGCAGTAGACACCATTGACTGAGCACATGCACTGTGTGGCTGTCATATTCAAAATGACTGAGTGAGTAGAGCAACAAATCTGCATCAAATTTTGCATGAAGCTTGAACTTTCCATTTTGGAAACTATTCGGATGATTCAGAAGGCCACCATTATGGGCAACTGGTGACTGGCAGCTTCATCACGACAACATGCCTGCTCATGCATCATGTCTCATGCAGAGTTTTCTGACAAAACATCAAATCACCCAGGTGACTCAGCCCTGCTACAGCCCAGATTTGATGCCCTGTGACTTCTGACTTTTCCCCAAACTAAAATCACCTTTGAAAGGGAAGAGATTTCAGACCATTGATGAGATGCAGGAAAATATGATGGAGCGGCTGATGGAAATTGGGAGAACTGTGTGAGGTCCCAAGGTGCCTACTTTGAAGGGGACTGAGGTGTCATTGTCCGATGTATAATGTTTCTTGTATCTTGTGTCTTCTTCGCTAAATGTCTCTATTTTTCACATTACACAGCTGAATACCTTCTGGACAGATATATATACAGGGTCTGGCAGAAGTTAACACCATTGAGTGTGGTTGGTAGGGTATGTGAATATTTTTCATGAGATGGACAGTCAGTTGAACATTCCGCCCAAAGCGTCATATTGTGTGCTTGAGTGTGATAGTATTATGCTGCAGAGTTACATGCTTATGACTTTGTAATGTAAGATTTTCATGTAATAAACAGGGGCATTATTTGTACCAGACCCTATATCTCTATACATATTTGTAGCTTTTGCCTTAAAATAGAGAAAATTAGTATAAATAAATTGGGCTTTATCTCAAACAATATGAGTCGTAGAGAGGTCAGACAGCAACACTTAAAATAATAATAGAATATTCAAATTGGAAAAGATCTTTAGGATTATTCAATTCAACTTCTTATTTGACCGAAAAGGAAAAGGAGACCCAGTAAAATGTGGTATTTGGCCCAAGTTCAACAGGAGTGGAATTAGGACTAGAACCCAGAGCTCACACTCCCAGGTGGGTGCTGAGATGGCCCAGGTGACACTCTACCATTCCTGCCCACATTTAGATGAGTCCTCCCTTCCCCCTGGGCTTCCTTCCACACTCCCACAGTTCTCCATCTTTTGTATGTAGTGCAAAATGTGGACCTCACAACCAAGTCATCCTCAAAAGGTCCTGAAAGAACCTCTTTCCCTCTGAGGAAGAGAAGAGACAGCGTTGATTGAGCATCTTTCTTTCCCTCATCCCTTCAGTCTCTCCTGATTTTCTGCACACTCTGGCACAGGCCTTCCTGCGTGTCTGTGGAGAGACAAGCCCTGCCAGATTTTGTATTCCAAAGTTTTAGGTTTTATTAGAAAGAGCTGTAACATTTTGACCACAGTACATCAAACTGTCTGACATGCAACCACATGGCCAACTGAGAGCCTTTGAACCCATAATTTGACACTTGTTTTTATTTTAAAAAATTCATTAATCTTCATTAGGCATCCAACTCTCCACCCAGGTCAATGATGGCATTTCCTGACCCCGACATCTTTATTGGAAAAAAGTTATTTCTTTTCTCTGATCACTTGGGTGAATGAATGAGTATACAGACTCACAAGAGCATGGTTCCTAAATAATGTTTATTATGTACCATATGGTGGAAAATTAAAAAGGCCTGCTGCAGTCTCTTAGGTGTGCTGGCCCACAGTCCCTCACTGCTGGTGCCGCCTGGTGGTCCACCAAGGCCAGAGCTGCAGCCCCAGTAGCTCACATTACTTCCAGCTCAGGACAATGTGCTCTGAGTACTGATTAAATGTGGCTTTTCATGCTTCCCCAAAGCTTCCTAATGGAACCTCACATGAGGATGCAGAAGGCAGCTTGCATTGCAACACACTGTAATCTGGCTGGACTTAAATGAGCTTAAATAACAAATGCTCAGATTGTGGTTACTAATTAAGAATGATGCCAGAATGCCTATAAGTTTTGCATATGTTCCTTGTTTGGCTGAAATTTTGACAATAAGTAATGCAACACAGACTTTGTCACCTGACCTCCAAGTGGTGTGCTCATCAGCTGGGAGCTGAGGTCCCAGTGAAAACTTTGAGACTGTGAGTCAGGCTGTGCTCTAAAGACCACTGCACTGACCCAGGTGACCAGTCCAGGTATATGTGTATGTGAGCAGAGTAAGGAAGACAGGGGGTGCTTTACCTTGAATGGGATCAGGACAGATGCCAAGGCCAATACTAAGAGACACATACGTACATCATTAGTAAAAGCCTTCAACATCCACTGGCAGCTCAATGCATTTGTGTGTGTCTTACAAGTCTTTTGTACCCAGGAATCATGGGAAGACTGACTCCAAAGAGAAGTCTCATATGCTATGTGGGCAACCCTCTCCAGTAACCTTTTAGGAAGATGTTCCTTATAGCAAGACCATAAAGTATAGACCTTCAAATACAGGACCAGCACCTCCAGCACAGCCAAAGTTCATTGCTGGTCAGAGGTAGTCTTTTCTCCAACTTCATAGTCCTCCCTCTTTGCTCATCACTGCTTTTTCATTTCTTGTTCTAAACCTTAGCCCTGCTTTCCAGCATGTGCTGCTTCCAGACATATAACAGACTTCTTGTACTTGGTCTTAGAATCTTGTTCTGGGATCTACCTCAGTCTGTGGTGAGCACTGGGATGCGACCTAGCCTCATGAGACACCCTTTCTTTATAAGTTATGGCTTTACCACAGTATCTTTACCCCTCAATTGTATCCTTGATATTAAGACAAAGTTTCAATTGTGGTTAAACTTTTTTTCCCTTTAGAGTTAAAAAAAGAGAAAACTAGTTCTTACATCTCTGTTTCTATCTTACTCAGAGCTTGCTTCTCATGTCTCTATTACCCACCTGGTCCTGGAGAGCCCCTTCCCCTCAGAGGGCTTTTCAAAGACTCTATCAGCACAGTTTGGTGACAAAGAGCATAGGCTTTACATCAGACAAACTTATGTTCTAATTTTGGCCTTTTTCCGCTGGGACAGATGACTTTTCCTGAGTCTTGGTTCTTCCTCTATAAAATGTGGATAATAATACCTACCCTACAAAGTTATTGTGAGAATGAAAGGAAATGATGTCCATACCACATTTAGCCCAGGGCTGGTGCAAACAGGCAGTCAAAAATAGGAACTAATAATATTATTAACATTTTTCTCCATTTCTGGTTACTTTCCTTATGACCTGAATACTTGGTGTGAGTCAACAGGATTGGGTGGTAGGGAGCAGAGACGAATGCTCCAATTTAGTAGATTATTGAATATTCTAAAATTTCTTTAGGGACTGTATAACAATCGGGCCATAGTTCTAATTATCCAAAATTAGATCTTCGATCATTTTTTTTAAAACACATCATTCATCAGGCAGTCTTCTTCCCTCCCATTGGACCGGCTAGCATAGGATCTCACCTACATGACCAGAACAAGGAGAGTGTGACATCCATGACAAAAAGTAAACACTACTCTTGGGTTGGGGACTTGGGAACTCCAAGACCAAACAGCAACTTGAGTGACTGGAGAGTATATAAGACAAATGTGAATGTCCAACAATGTACTTGCCCTCTGCACTAAAGCTGCTGAACTGTAGAAGACAGGTTTAACTAAAGAGACAATCCACTGAGGTCTCCTGCAGGGAGCTGTGTTATATGAATGGAGTGAGCTTTAATTTTAGTCTGCAGATATGAACTCTGTAATACAGTACCACTGGCACCAGCAGGCCCCAGCTTTGTCAGAAGGGTTCTCCTTCTTTGAAACCCTAGCAGGTTGACATCAGAGTCTCATGTTTTGCTGCATTAAATATTTACCAACAACCTATTGGCCATATGTTATTGGAGCGTGTGTGGTGACAGACTCACTACTCGGCACCTTTTCAAGTAGATTCTGTAGGATCTGTGTGGTTCTGTAGGCTCACAGATCTTTTTTAATAACCAGGTTTTCTGTTCTCCTGTTTGCTAGGGTGGTGTCAGTATCCTTTGCAGGGTTCCGAGGGAGTGAATTTGTCCAATCATTCCCCCTTCTGTGTTCTTTCTTCCTGGAGTGCCACAGACGATATCAGTGTTCCCTCCTCATTGCTTATTCATCTGACAGTATTTCCTTTAACTATTGTACAGGTGCAGAAGCATTTTTTTTTTCTGGAGAAAATAAAATTATTCTTTGAGTTTAATTCTGCTTACATTACTTATTTGCCAGTGAGTTCTGATTCATTTCATGATGTTTTAAGAAAAACTCACCTGAAATCATGAACTTTGGATTTAGACTTGTCAGGCTGTCAAATTGAAAGCCATTCCCTGGAGAAAATGTAGCAGTTTGTGGCACTAAAGCATCACTTCGGAAATGTTTTGAAGTAAATTGTACATCCAGTTGGAATTGAGGAATTTTACCATCAATCATATATTCTCCATGATATTAGCTCTGTTCCAGCTCGGGTAAACTCAACAGCTGTTTTATGAGGGCCTATTATGTGTCTCTCCCTTTGCTAGGTATGGTGCTAAAAGTATCAATATATCTGCTCAAGGATTAGGGAGCTGGTCCATCAATTTTTTTAAAACTTGTAGCTCCTGTCTCACACCCTAATTTATATGAAGTGACCACATTTTTCTTTTCTAAAGAAATTTAGTTAAACATACGATAAAAGTGCATGAATTCGAAGTTTTATCACCTACGTTATGGCCAATATGAATTTCTGCTCTCCCAATGTCTTTATGATCTACAACCTTTGTAGATTTACAATAGGAGATCTTCGTTTGAGTTTTAAAATTACTGTTAGTGTAATCTTACTGATTTACAATTCTGCCAGGAACCTAGATATTTTGTCATTTTCCACGGGGTGGGAGAAAATGAAAATCTGGATCTGAATTTAAGCTTATTAAAGAACTTGGTGTTCAGCACTTCTTAGCTGATGCCATTTTACATATATTATATGCAATAAAAACATGTCATTAGTTCGGAGTTTCAAACAATCCTGAATTTGAGCAGCAAAGCAAGGAGAGCCCTAGAAAGTTAAGTCTGGACCAAACTTCAGGCATGACTCCAATATCTACTTTCCTCACAGTCCAATACCATTTATATACTCAATATTGTTAAATAACTGTTTGAAGAATATCAAAATCCTGATAATGCAAGTGCTAATAGGTGATAATAAATGATGTAAGAAAATGATGTGTTGGTCATCAGCAATCACAATTATTTAATATTTTAGTGTATCTGTGTAGTATGTATATAATAGGAGGCACTACTTTTGTCTACTAGCTTATAGCAGGCAAGAGTAGAAAACAATTATTTCAATATGACTAAAATGATATGCATATGGCTGTATTATGCATGACACTTTATGTTGATATCAGTTGCAGTTTACTGTGTGATTTCTATGCATAATGTTTAACTGCTTGAGAAAATGAGGTGTTTTTATCATTGCAGATGAAACATCAGTGGACAAAACTCAGACTTTGGAATTAAGTGATGGAGTTACTATTCCTCCTGATATTACTACTTAATTTTAAAGACTTTACATATTCAATCTCATCATTTTGTTGTGATTAAAATTAAGAAATTGTCCAGATGATGGTGATTTCAAAACAATTGATTTATGTTATATTTACTAAGTGTCAGGCATTTTCTAAATATTCTCTATAGATTTACCCACAGCACTCCTAGTTTGGTACTGTTATATCTTTACTTTACTGTTGAGGAAACTGAGGCACAAAAGCACTAACTTAAATGCATATACATAACTCCAAAAGTGTGTAGGAAGAAGTCAAAGATTCTAGTTTTTTTCTTTGTGTACTTGACGATCTTAGGCATATATTGTTGATTTATTGATTTGATTAATTCACCAATTTTTACCCCAGCACTTGCTCTCAGTGTGGTATGGTGCTCCATATTGGCTGACAGCAGGCACACAATTAGTGATTACCTAGTGGGAGACTGTAACCCAGTGACAGGCAAGGCAATCAAGCAGATAATCATATATTAGGGCTATAATGAGATGCTAAGGAATACATCACAGGAGGAAATAACCTTGGTGCTAGCCATGTAGAACATGGTATATGTGTCCACATATACATGGGGAGAAAGAATGTGTAAAAGGTTTGGAGGAGAACAAGAGTATTCCAGGCTGAAGAAAAAATATTTCAATGCTGTCTTTCAGGCAGTGAAAACTTATCATTTTGGTTAGAGCAGATTGGGTGGTTGAATATGTAGTGAGTGACTGAGAGATGAAATGAGACTGGAGAAGTCTGCAATAGCCACATCACCCGGGTCTTTATCTGAAGTCATGTTAAGGAGTTTGGATTTTATCTTACCCCTATCCTCTCCTACCATGTCCATGTCATTCATTATTAATCAGCTATGACAATGAGCTTCAGAATCCTTCTCAACACAGCTCTCTCAGTAGCTAGTAAAAATGAAGAGGAATTGGCAATAAAATTAAATTTATCAAGGTTATTGTTCTCATTCTAGAAGCATTCCTTTTATCTCTATTTGACAAATGAGGAAATTGAGGTTCAGTGAATAAGAAAAGTTACATTTCTTCCATTTACACCTGAGCTAAGAAAAATAAACCCCTGCTTATTCTCCCAAGATGACAACTTCGAGTTCTCAAGTCTGTCATCCCAGGCGTGGTTCAAGCTCCACAACCCCAGTCATCCAGGAAATACCAAGTCAGGCTCCATTCTGGTGTCTGCCCACTGCAGACTCCAAGAGATCTGTTCTTAAATGTCAGCTAATGGTTGGGCTATTTTCCTTCTCTGTTTCTAGACACTAGCATTCATTCTACCTCCTCCTCAGATAAGAGATCTTGTCTCCAATTAAGGTTGGATCGTGAAGGAGCTGAGTTTGTTTATAACTCTAGCAGAGGAGAGAGGGGGAGTGTGTTAGAGAAAACACCTATTTTCTAGCTTCTCCTCCAGTACAGCTGATTATACTCCCTCTCTTGGACAATGAAATCTGAATGCCCCTAAGGGGCTTCAAAACACAAAAAGTTCATCTGCAGGGGTGAGGCTAAGAGAATTTCCATGCCTCCATGTTGGGCACTGTTCTGGAACTTTTGTTGCTAAAATTTGTGAAAATAAAATCAAGTTAAAGCCACACAGATAAAGAAATTAAAGCTCAGATTTGAATAAATCTTGCCCACAGCTGCAGAACTAGCAAATGCACGGTCAGGGTTTAACTGTTAACCCAAGTGGTTTCACACCACGTTCTAGCGCTTGTATCAGGTGGCTGCTGGGATACACCTACATCTCTGAGGAATAAGATGCCATTTTCAGTCACAATCATTATGGAATTATGGGAGGCAGGTTGGACTGGAGCCAGGCTCTATGGCCTCGCTAGCTTGAATTTGAATCCCAGCCTTGCTATTTATAAGTAGTGTGACCTCAGGCAAGTTGCTTAACCTCTCAAACTCAATTTTCTTACCTGAATAATGCTAATCATGCTTATCTGGCTGGCTTGTTGAGAGAACTGCATGGATTAGTGGTTTTCAAATTAGGGGTCCACAAATCACGTGGAAGATATGTTAAAACACCAAGAAGGGCTAACCTCATCCCAGTTTTTGGCTCTGCAGGTCAGGAATGGGATCTGTGAATTTGCATTTCTTACAAGTTCCCAGGAGGTGCTGGTGCTGTTGGTCCCCTTATATTTTAATTAGGGGAGAAAAGGAAGAAGAAGGGAAAGCCACACAGTCAATTAATGAAGATGCTATCCCCTAAGGCAAGCCCCAAGGGGAGGCCGAAGGAGCAGGAGATCCTGAGAGGGGTGGTATAGGAATGCCAAGACAGATGATTTGAAGTAGGGTGGATCACAAGAAGGAAAGGGAGGCAGATCAAAATCAAACCTTAGCAACTACATGTATTGTCAAAAGCAGACCTGGCTGTGACTTCAGATCTGTTTCCAGGCAGTCTCCTAGGCAGTTGCCTATTTTATTTATTTATTTATTTAGTTAGTTAGTTAGTTAATTATTTAGTTATGTATGTATGTATGTATGTATGTATTTTTGTTAGTGGATTATTTTATTCTCATTCTAGAGAGAGGGAAGTGAGAGAGAGAGAGAAATACCAGTCGGCTGCCTCTTCCCACACTCTCTCCAACTGGTATCGAACCCCCAACCTGACCACGTGCCCTGACTGGGAACTGAACCAGTGACCTTTTGGTTACAGGATGATGCTCCAGCCAACTGAGCTGTGCTGGCCAGGGCATGACTGTTGACACTCTTAATACCTGTGTCAAATTGTGAAGTGCAGCCATAATTATCTCACTTGTTCATCTCAATAAACCTGCAGAGCAGAGGCCAGGTAGTGTTTGCATTCAGTGGATTTGTACTCTGAGTCCCAGAGAGTCAGGGAGGGGTTTGCCCAAGGTAAAACAGATCATCAGTGAAGATTTAGAACTTAGATCTTGAGTTTTCCATCTCCAAATTTCTTTTTTACCTGCTCTACCTGACTTATGCCTCCTTTCTCAAAGTGTTTTGCCTAGTCTCTGAACAAAGAAACTAGCCCCAAGAACAAAGGCTGATGTGCTCAGAATCTGGTTCCAATGCCATGCATCCTTTGCACCCCCAGGTGATAAGAATGCTAGCTTTGATCCTTTTACTCCCAGGCCTGGGCCCCAGGCTCCTTTTGTTTGCACCGCCTTTGCCCAGGCAGAGCCCACACCAACGGCCGGGCACATCCCTGAGTAGCACTGGGATTTTCCGGGATCCAGTTGGCCTGCTTTCTTGCCTTTTCATAACATTCGCTCTTTGAGGATGTACACGCAGCTTTCTCTTTGCATTATTTAAGAGATGGTTTCCAGTAAGGAAAACAGTTGAAGTCTAAGTCTCCTTGTGATGTTGGTTTTAGGATTTTCTGACTTAAAAAATAACATTGCTTTTCCTCCTTTACTCATTTATTTGCTGAAATGCCAGTAAATGGTACCAGTGCTTTTCCCAAACTGAAGCCACTGCTGTGACAATGTGGGGACTCATCTTCCACAGCGGTCACATTCTTGGTACAGCACCTCCCCTGAGAAAATACCACCTCTAGGCTAGACTGTGATCATTCGTGTCACAAGCAAGGTTGGCCTTGTGGATCGGTTGGATCAATTGATGGCTTGATTGGCTCTTGTATTCCTTCAGCGCTTACCATAAAGATGAGTAAGAAATCGTCTCTAAACCTAGGGAGAATATAGTCTTAATGGAGCAGAGTTGACATCTTCTAGATATTTGATATGAAATCTGAAAGAGGAATCTTTCACTGTCAGCATCATGGTGTCAGAAACTGCACCAATAGATATTAGTTTTATCAGAAAAATCAGTAGGTCTTCTCTCAGTGAAAAATCCCATCCTAATTTCTGCAGCTTTGCCATTTCTTTCCTCCTATAATTTGAGGAGGAAAGTTATTTCTTTTTCTTTTCTTTGGAAACTTGCCACCCTCTCTTAGTGAGCATCAGAGTAGTTGCACAGTGTGTGGCATCTTAAGATGCCCTCTATCCTTGTGGTATTGGAGTACAGTAGAGGAAAACACAGATATCTTTTTTTGGTGTGTTTTGCATGGGGATTGAGCTTCACTTGCGATATCCTCCTGTCTCTCAGTGACTCCTTTCCAGGGTGGAGAGGAGACTTAATATGATGAGTGTGTCTAAATAATTCAGTCCTCATTTCTCCTTTTTCTTCTGGGGAATCCACTTGCTACAGGATGCAAGAGTTTAATAGGAAAGGCCCTGTTCCTGCAGGCAGAAGCCTACAGGTTTCTAGAACTGTCTAAGACTGTACAGTTATCTGCTAATTTGGGAGTTTAGTATAAAGAAGCCCACTCACCAACAGGTATAAGCTACCTTCTCCAAATTCAGCTTTCTCATTTATAAGGATAATATTTTGGTACCTATCTGCTTGATTATTCTGTCTTATTTCTCAATATGTATGAAATTTGGGTGGGGAAGGGGTATGGTATTATTTATTGAACTCTTCCAAGACCCAACAAATAGATATGCCCTATGAGTTTGTATTTAAAGTGTTCATTGCTATTTAATTGGAGAAAATCACATGCTATTTATTTAACACATATCTTTTGCTGAGTGTCAAATCTGTGCCCAGCATTATGCCTGATTCTAGGGACACAAAGGTAAGATCCCTTCCCTGAAATAGTCCGTGGTCCACTAAAGGAACCCCAGAAAAACAGAAATTGCCTTGTACTGTGATGTTTGTTATAACAATAAAAGTTTGTACAAAATGTGAGGGAAACTTTAAAAACTAAAACAAACAAACATTTAAAAAGATGTCATTGTAGAAACAGCAAGGCTAGGAACTTATACACACTCCCAACACTTATAGAGACCCTAAAGTCAAGGTTTCCACTCTATAATTTTCTTTCTCCTAACTCATAATCTAATATTCTTTCTCTCTCTCCCTTTCATAGCATGGCAATAAGGTGCTGGGCTCAGCATTCTCATTTCTACCATTGGTCATATTTAGGTTCCAATCCTGGCTGTGAGTCTTTGTGGGCTTTGGGTGTTTTACCATATTCTACAACCTTGTTTTATCCTCTGGAAAATAGGAATTAAATAGGAGCCATGTCTTGAGGTGGCAGGGTGGAATAAATGTAATAACCCACATCAATGCTTAGCTTGATACCTGTTACAGAGTATCATTAAATATTAATATTAATAATTATCATGCTATGGTTCCCTCAACATCGATTCGACAAATCCTCACAGAGCACATCTTATATGGCAGATACAGTTGGAGAGTCAGGAAATCCTCAGTGAACATAATGGAGTGAATGAATGTAATAGCTCGTAGATTCTTCCTTCTCCCTCCAGAGTGTCTAAGTCTAGGAGACTTTTTTCTCTAGGAGATTTTTTGAAGGATCCTCATTCCAAAGTTTTGTAGGTAACTTTAGGCAGAGTAGTAGGTGTCAACTTAGAAGCTATTCAAATAGATTCTAATCACAAGTGGCTAATTTTCACTTAAGCAGACTTCAGCCTGGAAAATGTCCACCTCCATATACCCTTGTAACCATATTTTCCAAATAAAAAATCAAGACCATTGTCTGACATTGGGCTTTACACCCAAACTGTCTACACACAGGCTTTACAGTTCCACATGAATGTGACTTTTTTCTTCCTCTGTCTTCTACAACATGATAACATTAGAAAACTTTTGCCCAGTAAATTAAAAGTTCCAAAGGATAACTTTTTCTACTTTCAGAAACTTCCCCAAAGCATATTTAAAACTACTCAGTCTTTCAGTAGATAGCATGAAATAATTATTTAATTTTCAAGACTCTTTGAAACCCTTGCCTTAAAGTCATTACCCTGGTATATCCACCATTAGTCCTAAAATACTGCGACATGACCTTTACCCAATCCAATTAAAAGACCTACTTTAAACCAGACCCCCAATCCCCATAAAAACACCAGCTTTGCGCTTCTACCTTGAGACATTACTTTACCTCTGTTGAGGTAATGATCTCTCATAGTGGTAAGCAATAAACTGTTTTGCTTGTTCAATAGGGTTTTTTTGGTGATGTTTTACAGTAAAACAGAAAATACAATACGGCATTGTAGTCATGATTTTATCTTCACCTCTTTCTAACTGTATTACCTTAAGAAAATCCCTTCATTTTTGTCAGCCTGGGCTTTCTAAAGGGATATAATAAGAAGACAGTGAATTTATAGGATTGTTGTGAAGATTTACTGAAATAAGCCACACCAAGTTTGTTCATCTCTGAGCTGTGGTGAGCACTAACAGCGAGAACGCGAAATGTCATGATATGTGCACTATTTGGCCCTTGCTCTCCCTGGCACTCAGTCTACAAGCAGACTTTACAAGATGCTTGAGCAGCTCATAAACACATTGCACTTTGGGGTGTACTGCTTATTTCTCTAAGTGGAGACAATGTTCAATACCAGCAGAGTTCAAACATGCCTTCCAGTCTTTTCCAAGCATTTCTCATCTCAGCAAATTTGGCCAGACTGGCAAAGTCTTAAGGAAATAAATTTTCAGGAGAAATAAGCAGAGGAACCATTTTGACATGACAAAGCTGTTCATACTGGTAGAGGAATGGATTGCCAACATTTAACGGAAGTCTTGGTCCCAGACAGACAGGCTCTGAGGGAGCCTGGGAGCAGATTCTGTGACTCGTGGAGAACACACATTTGCAGCTCCAGACAGAAGGAAATGGGTCTTTAACTGAGAAACATCACCCATTCTGAGGACTTTACTACCAACTCCGAGGAGGAGAATACATAGCCAGTGACACTTTTGAGTATTTTTGTCATTGAGAACTTGGTTGAGATTTCATAAGTCCTCAGTGAAGTGGATTCTCCTTCTAATTCTGTTTTGTTTTATCAGATATTCAACACTTGTTTTGTCATTCAGTGCATATCTATCTATTGTGTACCAATGTCGTACGTTACCCCTCAACATACAAGCAGTTACACAGGGTAAATAAATAGAATGATCAAAATGTGTTGTTCTAAAGGCCATGGAATGTCATTCCCAGGTAGACCTGGAGGGGAGGAGATAACCTGGGAACACAAAACCTCAGTGACATATTGTTAATCCATTTCATTTCCGGTTTATTCTGAATCAACAAAAGAAGACAAATAAAATAATGACAGTATTTCTGTACCATGCCAAACCAGATCAGATGGAGGTAATTATTTATGTACAGCGGAAATTCATTTACAAGTCTGATATTACATGGTGTCAGAGAGGCTCCGCAAAATCAGAGTCCTAACGCATAACACCAGCATGGGACAGACGCCTGATTATGGCAAAGTTAGGCTGACTGTATTTTCTTGTTAGAACTACGAATAGTCTTGGACATGTGTATGCTGTGGGGTGTAGTTAGATCTGTGGATATTTGATTCTCTTATTGGTGACCACCAAGTTGGAGGGCATTTTTCCTGGTAGAAAGGTCTATATTTTGTAAGAGAAGTAAGTAGCCAGAAAGGCTTAGTGTATGCAGTCTTAGCGCTAATGAATTTTACATAATCCTTTGTTACACTAAACCAGTTGTTTCAAGTATAATATCACCTACAGTGTCTTCTTTCAAGTGCTGTCCCCAAGATCACTGAAAAATTAATCAAACTCTTTTCTAAGCCTGTGTCTAATGAGTATGACTCGATGTTTTCTTCTCTCATAAATTTATCTGATTGACTGATCTGAATCTACTACTGCATTATTTTGACTATAGACAGTATCTAAGTTCAAATACCACTGCAAAAGGAACTTTCAGTCAGGGACTCCTGGGCCTGGCAGGTGGTCCAGGGAGGAAGAAAGGCCAAAGTCAGGGTAAGTTATCGAGGCAGCCGTGTGGGCAGCCGTGTGGGCAGCTGACAGGTCTGAGCACTTCTCTCGGAACCATTCATCTGAAGGAAAAAGGTGGATGCACGCATTTACCAACAACTCCCTGCCTCCATGGGCTGAGCATTACCCATGGGGACATTGGTGTTCTGCATTTCTAGGCTGTACTTCTAGTTGAATGACTCCTGTTGCCTCAGAGAAGGCCTCCAGGCAGAACTGAAGTCAGAGGATGCTAGTAGAGGGAGGTGTCTCAGCTCTCTGGAAGTCACCCAATACAGCTGCAGCTGAAGCCAGGAGTGAGCCAAGGGGACGAGAAGAGGGGCACCGAAGGCCTCTTCTATAGGTGCATGTGGCCTTTCCTCTTTAGACATCTTATTTATCCTCTCCCTTAGAGTGAGTGCCAAGTCAACCCAGGTCCTTGGAAAGGGATCATCTCCATTGGCCTTGTATAAATATCCCTGTATTCTCAGAAGTACATATGAAGATTCAAAGAACAGAATTACTGTTAAATGACTTTCTAAAAGCATGTATAATTCAATATGTCTGCATTAAGGAGCAGTTTTATCATCTCAGCCTCTTTTTAAAAAGGCCCAGGAAAAAGAAGTCAGAGTTTGTCCATACTATGGAGGTATACACTGCATTTGTATCACTTATATAATGGCCATCGAAGGAGCTTTGCAGACCATCTTTGTCAGGATTGTGCACTGACAAAGGCCAGATTGCCTCCTTTTCTCTGTAGGAAGTTTGTTTGGTAGGGGCCCAGGTGACCCCAGTGACCAAGGCTGACTTTCTCTTCTTCCCTTCTGTAAGTACGAGGACATGTGCTTCAGACCTGAAAAACTAGATAACGCAGTGCTTACTTCAATGTCAGCAAGATCCCCTGCAGGAAAGAATTTTTTTACAGATAGAGTTCAAGGCCAGCCACCCTCTGGAAGGGCACTCTGGGGTGTCAGAGGGGTTGGAGAGTTTGTCTTACCCAAAAACTAGCAGTGCAGGCTTCTCTGTACTCTTTCATTGGCATAAAGGCTTAAATTTCATGTTTTTTTGCAAATGGTTTCAAAGGCTGGAGAACCCAGGGGAGTGGGGGGTGAATTCCCTAGCAAACAATGACAATTCTGACATATCCAGAGTCTCGTGAGGTCCTCTGATTGACTTATCCTGGTGGACAAGGTGGTTTGACTCAGAGCCTAGGAGAGCAAGATGGAGAATTTCCAGACGTATGTCGTCCATAGAGCTGCTTTGCTCTTTCGACATTGGAAATGATCTGTAGGGAGCAGAGGAGGAACCAGGGGCAGAAAAACCCACAAAATGATAAGTGACCCCAGAGCTGATGTATTTCATCCAGTGTTCTCTTGGACCCCAAACTAGCAACACTTGTACAAGCCCCAAGCTGAAAGATGACAACATCTTATGTTATCCTTTCCAGGATTTTTGTTTGTTTCCTCACAGCAAAGGAGATTGTAATTCTTAAGGCTAGGACCCTCAACCTAGGCCAAACACAGCACACACCTGGGCCCTAATAGGTGCTCAATAAATATTTGTTAAACGATTAGATAGTATATTATGATGTAGTGTACAGACAAGTAGAGCAGGAGTAGAGGAAAACATATTTTTGCCCAGGTTCTGTGACTAATAACTTCCCTCTCTGAATTTGTTTATCTGTAAAATAAAATATTAATTGAGCCTCTAACGCTCAGTCTCTGAAAGATATAGTAAAGGAATTCAAGTTTAAGGAGCAATCTTTGTCTTCAAGAAAGGGTTGTATTTTCCTGGGACAGACATTTATCAGTAATATGGCGACAAAGAGGTCAGACACCAGAGTCAGTGCAACTTGGGCTCAAAACTCCGGTGGCCTACTCATCAGTAAAATGGAGATAATAGTAGACTACTCCAAGTGTTGCTGCAAAGACAAAATAACACATATGAAGCATACAGCACTGGAACATAGCATCCAATGCATATCAGTTATTAATATTAATATGAACAGTGATTGTAATAAAAACCAGATGCAGCTAACATGTTAAGTATTCTTCTGTAGTGATTGGAGAGGATGGGAATTTTTTTATCTGACTGCCCCTGTGGAGTGGGGCAGGGTGTTTGCAGGAAGCTTTAATGTTGATTTTCAATAGGCTCGTAAAGTGTGAGGAAGATTTTGGTGGAGAATGTGGCGGGGGGAGGAAAGCCTTCCCAGGAGGACAGGGGCAGTATTATGAATGTCAAAATAAGGGAAAGGCATCATTTAGACATTCTATTATGAAGAGAAGGTTGGTGTCATTAAAGATCCTGGGGAAACTTCACAAGTAGCAATTATACTGTACCATTTTTTCTTCCTTCAGGAACAAATGGATTATTGTTGTTCTTAAGTGTATCAGATACTACTAGCTGTCTGCCTAATTTAATTATTCCTTTTCTTCCTCCTGCCTTGCCACTGCAACTCTTTTGGTAGCGTATCATGGTGCCCGTTTAAAAATGTTCACCTCCCCTGATCCTTTGCAGCCAGACAAAGACTCATTGCAAAGTCTTTGCAATTCATTGGCTGGAACTGCGTGACCCTGTTCCAGCCAATGAAATTCAAGCAGAATTCTAGTGGAGGAAGGGAGGCTTCTGGGCAAGCAGTGATAATCCTGACAAAAAGGAACCTGGCAAGCAACTGTTGCCCTCACTTCCTCCAGGTCCTCCTCTGCTTCTGCACTGAACACAGAAACAATGTCAGGAGGAAAAGCGGTCTTGCACAATGAGTACCAGAGTCATACACTATTGGTGGTAGAGCATGATGCTAGAATGAGCCCGAATTTTGATGAGATCCTTGAAGAGCCCCACAGGCGCTAAGCTGCCTGCCTCGTACTTCTCATTAGAGGAAGGAAACAAAGTCCTCTTTAGTTAAACTGCTATAATCTGGCCTGTGTTATATGCAGCTGATTACCATCTTAACTGATACACTCAGCTAGACAGGCCTTGGTTTCTGTGTCTTATAGCTACACTAAAGGAGAATGTGTAACATATTGCATTTCCTACTTGAGGTTTCTTTGTTTAGGCTCTTTTTAGTATGTGTATTTCCTTAAATAGATTAAGGAATAATTAGTTTCCTTGGATCCAAAATATATGAAGCACATAAGTTAGAGAAATTGTAATAAAATTTCACCACAGGAGGTGACAGTCACTGAAAACTGAATCCAATAATGGGTCCAAAATACGTGTCCTAAGGAAAGTTTTGAAGAGTGTTAGAAACACCCTCCCTTTTGCTGGGGAGGTCTCTCTAGAGTGACTCAGCTGTGAGCCGCAAGCGAAACCTCCATGTGTATTCCCTGCGGTTCCCCTGACCACGACCCAGTGAGCAATGCTGGCTGATGAAGAGCCTCATCGTCTATCCGTGGGATGAGTTAGAGAGGGTGGCACTTGGAATCACATATGATAAAAAATATAAACCTCCGTGGAACTCCTCGAGCTGTCTCAATCTCCTGGTTTATGTCAATGAACTCAGATTCATGTCAATAGAAAAAAATAAAAATAGAGGAAAAGCACTTCAAATCTGGCAGATCCCAGAAAAGCAGACTATGTGGGAAACTGGAATTATATCACCTCGTTCTGTAGGACAGACCAGTTATCAGAGACATTCTCAGAGCTGAGGTTTATTGTCACTGTTGTTATTAATAAGACTAGCTAATGCTTGAGTGCTCACTGTGTCTCAGGTACTATGCTATTTACTTCACATGGGTTATCTCTGATGGGTCACAATAAATCTAATGAAAGGCACTGTCATTAGCTCTCATAATATGTGACACCATCGAGACTCAGAGACTTGAATGGTTTTCCCAAGTTCACCCTTAATCGTGACATAGTCTTTCATTGTGCTTGATTCTTGAAGAGTTTATTTGGGATAATCCTACATTTCCATTAACATACATATTATACAGTGAAAATTTTGTAATTGGTAGATTATGTCCTACTAGTGAATTTTAAAGCTTTGCTGACAAATGTTCAAAATATTTTTCAAAGTTCCACTTGCTGCTGTTTTTGTTCAAAGATCATAATAATCTTTGCTAGATTCCTAACTGGGGTGAGAATAGAGAAGATTCTTGTCCTCTTCCCAGATTCTTCTCTAGCCATTCACTTATCCCTTCATTAATTATTTATTGATCCCCTAATATGTGCTAGAGTAAGTCTACATGGGAAGACAGAGAGCAATTGGTAAGTACTGTAAAGCATTGAAGATGCAAAGGTAATGTCAAGGAAATGGTTAATTCAACTGGTGAGGGGAATGAACCTAAGTGACCAAAGAGCTCCTCTTTTTTAATTGTTTTTATTTACTGATTTTTTTAGAGAGAGAGGAATGGAAAGAGAGAGAGCAAGAGCAGGTGTGTGCATACACGTGCGAGAAAGAGAGAGAGAGAGAGAGAGAGAGAGAGAGAGAGGTAGAAACACCCATTTTTTTGTTCCACTTATTTATACATTCATTTGTTGATTCTTGTGTGTGCCCTGACTTGGGATCAAAGCCACAACCTCAGTGTGTTGGGATGATGCTGTAACTATCTGAGCTACCTAGCCAGAGCAAGAGCTCATCTTTTTAGATGGATATAGGTTCAAGGCCATCTCTGCAAACGAGTTTCTATCTTACTTTTTTAGTGATGTCCTCATATTTGGGTCAGTTTTCTATCTTGACTGGATGTGACCACTTCAATCTTCTTGATACTAGAACACAGAATTTGCAAGAACACAACAGAATTTTCTTTGAAAAGCCACCCAACATGTTAAGAGGTGTAATCATGTCTGCTTAGAATATTGGAGTATTAACTTTCATTATATTGAAAATGTATGATCTTACCAATATGTTTGAGAAATATCAGTCAGTAGAATGTGCATTATTGTACATTTGTATGAAATAATTCATAGGGCACCACTTATGGTTTAATTTTAAAAGCTGTGAAATGCCTCCTATGTGCCACGCCACACAATAGAATGCTCATGATATAGAGATTCACAAGAGAGAGTCCTTGGTGTCAAAGATGTCACGGTAAACTGGGAACACAACTTATCAATACTTTTAATAACCTATTTTAGGTATTGTCATAGAGATGTGTTTACAGTTCCATGACTATTTCCATCTTATAAACATCAAGAAATTCCTCCAGAAAATTGACATTAAAACTAGCCTTTGAAATATGAATAGGAGTTTCCAGAGTTCACCGGATGGAGCACTGTGAGCCTGCCGAAGGTATGCACAGATTAAAGAGCAAAACCAGGGAGGGAGGAAGGCTTGGGACAGTCTGGGAAGCAAGAGGAGTGGGGTTGGAATGAAGAGTGCAGGGGCAAGTGGTGGGGCCGAATTAGCAGAGCAAGATGAGGATTTATTCTCAACAACATCAAATTCCCTTTCACCTCTGCTTCTTTCCCACAACTCCCTAAATCTTTAATGACCAAGATGTTTCTGCTCTCATAATTTCAGGAAACGAAACAAGGGCAATTTATCACAGCAAATCCACAATTGACAACCCTCCCTAAAATTATTTGTTTTTAATATCTCTGTCCTTTTCTTTGAGCAGCACTTTGGCCTTCCCGGAATAGCTGACACCCTACCCATGGAGCACCTCCGCAGAAGTGACTTCACAGCACTGAGAAGGAAGTGTTCCACCTGTGCAGAGACCTCTCGTTTTAAGCTTTCATAATTTAAAAAACACTTAACCATTGTTTCCCTGAATATTTGCCACAGATAGCCTTCTTCGAAAAGCTAAGATCCTGCCAGCCTTGAACTTTCTAGCCTCAACTGTTTGTTAAGTTAAGATGAGTAGAGAGAAAAATCAGCGCAGGCTTTAAAAATTTTTATTTATTTTTTGTGGTAACTTTTACAATTGAATTTATTGGGGCTCTATAGGTTAATAAACTTACATATGTTTCAAGTGCACAATTCTATAATACATCATCCGTATATTGTATTTTTTTAGAATAAACAATTCTTGTTGTATTCATCCTGAGATAGCTGAAAAACTGAGCTAAATGAATTCATATACAACTTTTAAAATTAATTAAATTTGAGCATTCAGATAAAGTGTTGACACCATTAAGCTACAAACAAATTATTTTTAAGGTGACTATGGAAAATTTGGAAAATGGGTTTGGGGTGGATCATGTGTTCCCCCCTTTTGTTCTTTCCCTCTCCCTCCCCCTTTTATTTCTCTCCCTGTGTATCTGTTGGTTCCTGCCCGTCTCCCCATCCTTCTCCCTTCCTCCTGTTACCACACCTGCACACACACATTTGTAGTGTTCTGGATAGCAGAAATTCAGCTCTCCACACTCATTAACTTTTATGCAAAGCCTACCTCCTTTTAGTAAAAATGCTTCTAAACTGTTTGGCATACATCTTTCTGCCTTTGAAAAGAGTAAGCAATATAATTGAGACTTTCTGAGTACAACACTGCCTAAATTATGACTTTTGGGTAATCCTCAGACTCTGGGTTTCAGTTTTCTTACTTTTTTTCCATATCATTCTCTGCAATGAGGTAACTACAGTGTTCTGGATACCCCAAATCTCTACCCATTCTTCCTTCAATTGTACATCCAAAATTCCCATCCTCAACTGCTATTTGCTGCCCCCTGCTGGCACCTGATGACAGTACTTTTCTACTTTTGCTCTGTGTGGGGGTGGGGTGGTGGGAGTGCCCTCCTTAACCCTTGGAGGGCTGAATAACTCATATTCAAATTGTGTATGTTTTCTCTGCAGAAGAGAAAATAAAGTCTAGAAAGCATAAGTTAAATAATGTCTTATTAATTCTCAGGAAAAGCAGACTAAAAAAGAACTAATGGCCATGTGGCGTGAGTAGACTTATTGAATTCACATGAAACATATTTTCCCCACTAACCTCATAGTTTAGGTTAGAATTACTACCCTGGATTAGTGAAATGCTACAGGGTTGATCACACTGGTTTTGCAAAGAACTTAGACTGTGTCGATATCTTCATGCCCCCTTCCTTTTCTTCATAGTGTTTCCCTTGCTGCGGCAGCAATGTCTTCTTTATCCGTGCGGACACAGAAAAATGTTAGCCAGGGCATTTTTTAGTAGTACCAATGCTTAGATGAACAAATGCGAGGGCACAAATGGAATTTTATTTTTTTAATATTTTTGTTCCTCTCTCTATAACATATATACCAGTGTATAGTATATTTAGGCTAAAATCTTACTTAATTTTAGCAACTAGCAGGATAATGATGGACAACACATTTCTCTGCTGTACCTTTTTATCACCTAAATAATGAACTGGTTAGACCAGATCGGTAAGGTCCTCAGACACTCAAAAATTTATTGTACAAAGGTATGCTCTTCTCAGACGTTACTGAATGAGGCTGAACTGGTTGTACCAATGCTAAATGATCTCAAGTTTGACTAACTTTTTTTATCTTAGAGATTTTTTGTTTGTTTGTTTGTTGGTTTTTAGTAATTTTGCCACTTCTGGCTCCTATGCAGTTGATAGGCTGTCAGCTCTTTCTTCCCTCTACATCAGTACTGGTCGCCTCTCTCCCACCTCTTATCTGCTGATGCTGAACTTCTGTGTCTGGGAAGCCAATACCAAAGCTTATTTTTCTTAGCACCACACAACCACATTCAAAATCCTGAAGCCCTCTGACCTTTTATGGTGATCTGAGATTGGCTCCAGTTCATCTTGTGGCAGGAAGCACGTGGCCTTTGTGAAAGTTCTTCTTATTCTTCTTCCACACCACCCCCTCTCAACTTCTGCTTTGTGGCCGTATCTCAGATAGATGAAGTTCCAGAACGTTTAAATAAGTGGGGCGCATTCTCATGAAGCCACTGATAGGCTACCTTTGTATTTCTATTTAGAGCACAGGTAGCAAACACAGGCCCATGGGCCGCATCTGGCCCTTCACCTTGTTTTATCCAACCCGGCACCTGGCTTCTACCTGGTGGCAGTGCTGAGCTCTCACTTAACAATTAAGGGGTAGTTACCTTTATAGAGTCCTAAAATTACATTCAGCCCTTTGAAGGCAACCACAAGGCAGATGTGGCCCCCCGGTGAAAATGAGTCTGACACCCCTGATTTAGAGCATAATCTGGCTCCATATGTTAACTAATCTGTGAATAGATCAGTGCTGAAAGCAGTGAAAAAATACGTATCAAGAATTTCCTCTCACTATATGCATGCTACTCATCAAAGAGACCCAAAGGAATGAAAACTAGAGTCCCCAGCATCAGGAATTCACAACAAAAATAATAATAGTGCAGTTAAATTAAAAACATAAACATCAGAATCCACAGAGTGGTGTGTGCTTATCAGTCAAGTGCCTAATTCAGAAGTGTAGTTCCTTGACTTCAGAGGCTACAGTGGATCTCTTTAGTCAAGAAACTTTCTTTGCAGACCACTGGGCAGGAAGGTTCTGACACAGATCTTTGCCATCTTGTTAACAGAAATGTGTTCACAGTTTCCTCAGAGACAGGACTTAGCTACCATTTTGTGTCCCCTCTTCTCTGGGAGTGTTTGATCCCTTGTCCCTTCTCTTTTGTTCCAAGGAGCTTCTGCCTTTTCATCCTGTAGCTGAGTGTTTTCCTCACAGTCCCTGAATGACGGACCTCTTTGGAAGTTATAAATGCATTTCCTCTGACCAGTTAAAAATAGGTTCCCTCAGCACACTGATCCTCCATGAGCTATGACATGAGGATTTTCAGGTTGAGCTTCCAGAATGGGGAAGGGGCATGATAAAAAAGAGCATGGACTCAAAGTCAGATGGACCTGGCTCTGAATCATTCCCTACTACTTCTTGGTTGTGGTGTTCACTTGCCTATTTTCTTAAACTTTCTAAGCCTTCGTGTCTTCATCTGTTAATACAGGGTCAACAAAGAGCTATGACTTCAGGGAAATAAATTTGGCAGAAGTACTTATGGTAAACTAGAAGGCCAAGAGAAACCATGGGTCAAAAGACTAGAGTGTGAAAATGCTGATACAGTAATAAGCTAGGATCTTGACTAAATGCTTTGACAAAGTAGTAGGTTTTCAAAATAAAAACTGGCCTGAAAAAGCCAGGTTATATGATTGCTGTCAATAAAAAACAAATATATGGTCTAGAGTTTCTTATTAGAAGTACTGATGGAGAAGACTAGCAAAGATATGGTTCTGAAATACTTTATGAGGGTGGGGACTGTGTCTGTCTTGTCATTCTAGCACCTTCTGCAATGTGTGGTTCCTTATAGATAGTCATTTGATGAATGTATTTGATAAATGAAAATATTTCACATCTAGCGTGTTTATCACATCCTAGCTCAGTGACATCTGGGGTAGAAATGGCTGTGTGGCATTTGGTGGTATCCATGACTAGTTATGCCAGAGGCAGAATCCAATACAACTTGGGTGTTTTACTTTATGGCATGCCTGAAAGATTAGACTTTGGAGTCAGATGGCCCTGAGTTAGAATCCTAGATCTCTTTATCATTGATGGCTCAATAAGTTGTTTAACTGAGTCACAGTTTCTTCTATAAAATAGGTATAATATCATTAACCTAAAAGGTGTTGTAAAGATTATTTATAAAGTATATAAAATGGTTAGCATACTGCCTAGCACACAGAAGGTAAACAATAATCGTTAGCTATTTGTTATTTTTATTGTTGGTGTTAGTTCTATTGCACCCCATTCTCCCTAGCCATTTAACAGCTTCCAGCTGTTGTTTATAGGTTGAACTATGTAAAAGAGTCCAGCTCAGTGGAAAGATCACATAGCAGGTCAGTCAAACACCTGGATTTGGAGAACCAGCCTTATTACTAAAGCCTACATCTTGGGACTAAAGCCTGGCTCTACCCTTTGGTTGGCTTCCCTTTTATCCTCTTATAAGGATGACTAGAGAGTAACAGAGTTGCCTTTCCTGGTGATGTGGGGAGCTAAGATGTTAATGGGCCAGATGGCTATCTCCTCTACCCTTTCTCCATCCAGAGCCTCAGTTTCCCAAGATGCTCTGGGAAAAGTGGTTGCCATTGCTCTCAGGGTATGTTGTCTATGCCTGCCTCCTATACCAGTATTCCAATGCATTATTGCATAGAAATGTTATAAAATGGGTATGACTGTAATGAGATTTTTAATAGCTTCCAATAGCTTACAAATTTAGTAAGCTTTAAGGCTAACCTGGAAGCTATTGTCATTATCCACCATCCCCTTCAAGTCCCCATCACTGTTCCCCATACTGTCACCACACACACCATGGTTTCTGTAGGGGTGATAGTTTAAATTCCAACGCCAACATCCAAATGGTTTCTGAATTGCAGCTGGTTGGTACGTTTTCAGTATTAGTGCAATTGTTGTGAAAGGCAGTGCAATAGAGGAACCTGGTTCTGGGGATCTTGGCTCTGTGTTGAGCTCTGCCTCTCACTTGCTTTCTAACTTTGGACCCGTCATAGCCTCCTCTGGGACTCAGTTTGCTCATCTGTAAAATGAAGGGTTTGGACTGTAGCACCTTCCAGCTCAAAAGGCCTCTGATTCAGCAAAACCCTTTTTATTATAGCTATTAGAAAAGGCTTGTTTTGATTGTGGTGGCCACTGCTTTCTTGGCCTGATAGAGTCTCATTTCTTTCTTCACCCCTCACATCCCTGTGGCATTTTGGCACAGCATGAGCCATTCTGCCAGCTGTGGCATGTGTCCGGAAATGGACTGCCATTCTCTTTCCTGGCACGGGGAGGGAAGAGTGTGACTGTTTATATCCCCTCCTATTGATTAATGACATCTACTACATAAGAATTATGATGACTTTGGTCTCATCAAGCCACGTCTATGAATACAAATCCTTTGTATTACTGCGACCTCAGGATGAGTCTGACCTCAGAAAGCTTTGGGAACACTTTAGAAAACATCTCTCTCTACCACTGAAAGATTCACAACTATTGTTTTCCTCTTCTGACTCATCTTTGAATCAGAAAATTAAATATGTATAACTTGTGAAGATTTCATTTTTATTAAAGCAAGGTGCTTTGCTGAGCCAAACTAAGAGTTAGAAGTATTGCATTCTCCCTTCTCCCTACTCAATGATTTCATTTCCTCTAGTTTGCAGGAGGACTTTTGGAGAGCTGCTTCTTCTCTCTATCTCTCTGTGGCTCTGGCTCTTCCCTATAACATGAAGAAGTTAAAAATGAGGCGACTACTACCTATCTACTCTCCCAAGGAGACTGGCGAGACTTGAGGATCCAGAAGCTCTTTCTCAAGTAAGTGCTGGCCATTGTATCTTCTAGGAGATGGTGTCTTCCTCTGGAATTGGGAAGAGTCATATGTTTTTCATTATGTTGTTTGTGACATGTTCTGGAATATAGTCTTTTGATAATCCTCTCTTCTGGAATGTTCTTATCCTACCCCCAACTCCCACCTGCCACTTGATCAATTTCTAACTCTCTTCCTTTTATTTCCCTAAAGGAAACTAGTTTATTTCATTACCTAAAGACTGTCTGTTACTTTTTTCCCACCGTGACTATCTATAGAACTTTCTGTCTTTTTTATCTTTTTAATAATTTATTTGTGTAATATATCAGGTTTTTCAAAGTTTTTCCCTAGTATGTAGCTTTTGCCTTCCCAAACAGATTGGAGGTTTCTTGAAGGCAAGAGACCACATGTCTTTAAATTAATAAATACGCATTTATTGAGCTCTTCTTATGTTTATGGCATGTTGTCATTTATTTCTATCTGTTGTACTGTACTTAGCATACATAATGTAAATTTACTGTATATAAATTTTAGGTATTACCAAAGATTTTGTTTACAACTACTTGTGTAACATATGACATCATCTAAAAAATATAACTCTTGTCTGTTAAGCCATCAAAGTAGTGAAGATTGTAGCCTTTTGATACTGTGATATAGACTGAATTCTTAACTGTCCCCATGCATTTTAGTCCTACTCAGTTCCCCAAGCCTGTTTTCAGTGCTGACTAAATGTCGGTCTCTGTCTTAGGTAAATAGCAACAAAATCATCAGGCTCCCTGAGCTCAAGTCATGTTGTTCTTTCTGAGCAAGTCATTTAACAGTTGGACCTATTTCTTGCCCAACAACGGGAACAATAACTCTTTCTTGAAAAAGTATACAAAACTTTTTTAAAATTGAAAATTCCTGGGTTGCTTTTTTTTGTCTTTGTTAACTCATTGTGAAGATCTGCCTTATGCAAAGGGATCTTTTTCTTTTGAATATAGGAGGCTTTCTTCTTTTTATTTATGTCATTTTTACTTTCAGAAAAGGGAACACCTATGTGAATGCAGTTTTATGTACCTACAATAAGAAATCTGAGTGACAGGGAGTTGCTAGTGTGACAACCACAAGTTTTTCTCCTTCATTTTCACTTATTTCCAGCAGGCCACTTCGAACTTCTAATTTTTTAATTTCTCTTTCCTTTTTTTCTTCCTTCAAGCTACTGTTGCTACCATAGTCAAATCCTTATAGACTTAAATATGTTCATTTACTAACAATTATTTGCTACGTTGTTACTATGGTCGCGGCTCTAGACACTAAGAAATGGGAGCAAACAAAACTGACCTAGTCCTGCCTTCACTAAGCTTACTTTCTAGAAAGTCAGAAAATACATAAAATAAATAACTAAAAAACAGCAAGTATACTGGCAGCTTAAGAGCCACAGAGGAAGATAACACTGGAAAAGAAGATAGGGGATGTAGGGGGTGATGGCTACATGTTCTGAGCATATATATATGACAGGCCACATGGATATCTCATGGAGGAGCACTCCAGGGAGAGTGAGCAGTTTACAGCAACACTCTGAGGTGAGAATGAGTAAGGTAGAGAAGTTGAAGATGTGGAGACAGGGGCCAGGCAAGCAGGGGCTGGAAGACCATTGTAAGGAATTTGGGTTTTTGGCCAAGTGAGAGGTGCAGCTATCAGAGTATTTTGAGAAGAGATAAGACATGATTTAACTTAACCTTGAACAGAATTAATCTGACTGCTATACTGAGACAGACTCTAGGAGGACAGGTGGAAAAGTGAGGAAACCAGTTTAGAGGCTATTGCAGTGACCCTGGGAAAGATGATGGTGGCTTGGACCAGCCTGGGAGTGGTAGAGGATGTGAGAAGTGTCAAGGTCCTGCATATATTCTGAAGGCAGAGCCAAGGATATTTGCTGATGGTTAGACATGGGTGAGAAAAGAAGTTCAGGCAAGGATGGCTGCAAGGGTTTGGCATGAGTAGCTGGAGAAAAGGAATTGCCATTTTGTAAGAGGAGGATGCTTGAGGAATTTCAGTCTGAGTGTTTACAACAACGTGGAGTTCAAGGCTGAGGTTTGTGTGGGAGAGTTAAGTTTGGAAGACACAGCATATAGATAGTATTAAAAGCTATCTGAATGGGTGAAATAATCAGGAGAGTTCATGCACCTGGAAAGATGAAGAGGCCCAAAGGCTGAGCCCCAAGGCATTCTAAGATCAAGACTGGAGAGATGGGAGGAACCAGCGAACCAAACCAGCTTGTGAGGTGGGAGCATAACCAGAAAATCACAGTGTTCTGTAAGCCAAGTGATGAAACTGTGTCAAGGAAGGGATCACATGCTGCAAATGTCAAATGCTGCAAAGTAAGGTGAGGAATACTGAAATGTTCCTTGGCTAGAATCCTGGTTTTTCTATCCCAACTTTTTTAAAATCAGTAGATTTAGCTTCCTAAAACATGGTTTTTATTATGTCCTATTCAAAACAACTCTCACTGGTCTTGATTATCATAAAGTCCAAATGCCTTTGCTTATCCTTTAAGGCCTTATAAAATGTCTACGCTCATCACTGTCTAGTAGGAAATAGCTCATCTCTTGGAGGTTCTTGTACCTCTCTGTAATGAGCATATGTTTGTGATATAGTCTTTCCTATAAGTCAGCCAGGGAACTGCTCGGTTAGCTGCCTACTGAGCAGTCCCACTCCAAGGAATAGACAAGAGTCACACACAGGAACTATGCTACTCAATCCACTTTTATTGAATGCAGTTCACTCAAGCTAGAGCATCAACATACATTAATATCCTACTCACACTCTAATAATCTTAGAGGAATATAACACACACAGCAATCAATGGGGAATAATAATGGACCCGAGTCCCAGAGTCTCAGTCTGCAGGTCCAGCAGACAGCATGGTGGGCAAAATCAGCATCTTGCAAGGAAGGATCTCCGGAGCCAGGTGGGCAGCAGGGCAGATGAAGTCCTCAGTCCAGCAAGGCAAAGCCTCCAGTGGCCGATGCCAAGGGATATCAGCAGTACTTTAGTATGTGTAGCTCGGCTATCTCAACAGTGGTTGGGAGCCTGCCTCAGTTATACCTTGAAAGTGGTGGACTCTTCTGGGTGGACCCACCCTTCTGGGTCTCTTGATAAACGTCTAGGCATCCCTGGTGGCAAGTGTGGAATTTCCCCAGTAGCCTATCTATAGGTGGTCCCACTCTGCAGTCATGGTTATTCCGATCACATGTGCAGATATCTTAGATATGTCTCCTTGCCAGACATGTCTGCTCTGACTTAGGTAGTTTCTCTCATGAATCAAAGTGTCAAGGCTGACTGGCAGCCATCTTGGTTGACATGAGTGACTCCACTTTGTTTTATATACTTTATGCTATCTTGACCAAACCAATGCCATTTTATTGGTCTTGCTCTCTACATTCTCATGTCCTTCTCTTCACTCTGCATGTTTGCATATGATATATCCACCAATGCATGTGGCTGTCCCATCCTCTCTAACAACCCAAATCCTCTCCCTTCCCTGTCCACCTGAGAGCCCTCACTATACTAGGTCTTCAGTTTCTCTCCCATCTGTGAGTTCCCGCACCTTCCCATTATCCCATTCACAGTGGTACTCGTACTGTCTCATGATTTTCCAACAGTCCCAGGCATATGTGTCATCTTCTTTATGAGACTGTGAGAACCATTAGAGTAGGAACCATGTTGTAAGCCCCATAGCATTTGTAGCTCCCTGGAAAACTCAGTCTTCAGGATTACTCACTCATTAAGGGATACATTGAATTACTGGAAATTAGAACAGAAATGGAAAGCTATCATTAACTATTTGACTGGTCCAGAGATTTTCTTTCCTTTGTTTCACACCAGTAATATTATTTCTTAACTGGGATATCTTGTAGAAAATCTTGATTTATTACCAGGATGAACGTAGAGCGGCTACAGTTGAAGGCAGAGGGCAGGAGCTCTGAACTTTGCCATGAGTTCATCCTTTTCCTTCAGCCACCCTACCCTTAACCCCTAGGGCAGGCTCAGAGGCACTTCATGGAACCCAAGGTTACAGATGAAGAATTTGACATTTAGATGCAGTTCATACTTATATCTGTGTCCCCAAATATTGGACTTTATTTACATTGTATACAATGAATAAATGAATGAATGAATGAATGAGCTGATGACTGAAAAAAGAGAGAAGAAGTAGATATTCATTCATTGCTATTCACTCAGTAAGAACAGTAAACTAGTGCTTTCATGACTTATCCTGACCGCAATAAGAAGTAGTGAACACAATGCCCACTCTAGAGATGAGGCTGAGGGTGGGGGTCTGATGGCCTTAGTTTAGGAGATGAAGGTAGCATTCAAACCTGTCTTCAAACCCCCAGTGCTGCTATTTGCAGTCTTTCTGCCATGCCGGACTCCTCTGGGGTAGAAATAAGAGACTATATAGAAATAAGGAAATTACCGACTGAATGTGAAGGTCTTAGTTATTAGCTCTACCCAATTTCAGGAAGGAAATAAATAAGAAAATACAGTTAGAGAGTATTTGAAATTTATGCACCAAAAATTTGTACAGCTCTTATCTCCTGTTCTCTTCTCCCCCTACCTCCCCTCTCTTTCTGTGTTTTACTAGTTACATTGTCAGTACAAGACAACTTGGAAGATATTTATTAGCAAAGGCTACAGAATTGCAAACCAGAAGCTAATTTTGCATTGCAGGATTGATTTCTGTTAAAAACATATTTTGTAAACTTTAAGAAAATACTTTTTGGGTGGGGACAAAACTCAACATCACCATTTATCAGGTTTAATTTATTCTGCAAACACAATCTGTCAGCCAGAAGAATTTCACCTGTCCAGTGTGGGTGGGGAATATGTCGGGAGTGTTAAGTGAGATCAGGCTACAAGCACTACTTTGGGAGGGTCTTTGGGATACATAGTGCACATTTGCTTGACACTTTATGGCACACTACATGTTTTGGTAGCCCAGTTTGTATTTGTCTAGAAAAGCTATACACTATTAAAGATTAAATGAAATGATTTCTTGCATGGAATAGAAAATACATACATTCTGGGGGCCTTATAAGTGCTAATTTTAAGAAGTTATAGAGTCTAAATTATCTATATTACAGGAACTGTGAATATTCAGATACACAGCAAGAATAATTATGTCATGGCTAGGTGGTTTTCAGTTTTGTAACTTGCTTTTATGTATCCTGTCTTATTTAATTCTCATCATAACCCTATATCATGGTTGATAGTGTACACCACTTTAAATGATAAGGAGTTTGGGAATCATAGGATTTATCCAACATCAGAGAACCTCAAGCTAATGTTCTATATGCAGTGGGAATAATGTGTTTCTTTCTTATATTATCATGCATTTATCATATTTTTTATTATGATAAAAACACATATTTTCCCTTTCTGGGCAAAAATTCCTCAGGCCTTACAACTGTAGTAGTTTTTATTAGTATCTATCATTGAACTAGTTGAACCCATGAATGGTTCTGCCAGCTACTGGTAGAGAACTGATAACCAAGATGAAACAATGTATCCTGTATAGAAGTCTGTATTTGACAGAGTCCATGTGTCTATAGCATCGTATTCAATCCTCCCCACAATTCTGAGAACCAGAATGGTCAGGTATCCTTGTGCAGATTTTATAGATGAGCTGGTTGAGTGACCTAGTAAAAGTCAAATAATCACAGATTGTAAGAGAAGAGACATAAACTCAGTTTTAGATGTCAGGTTCAGAGATGCTCCATATGGAGTACAGAACAGATTATTTGGCATATGGTAAGTGCTTGATACATGGTAGTTGCACTTTATTAGTTTCATTGTTATTCTCCGCATTAAACTGAATTGTAAGTATACCTCTCGTTGGCCAAGTTGGGTGATGTTTACAAGCCCAGCTAGTGAGCCATTCTTCAACCCGCCTGATAAGCCACTCGGCTGCAAACAATCAAACAAGCATGTGGGAGCTGAAAGCGGAATTTGAGTAGGACAATTATTAGGTGGTTCGTTGGAAAACTTTACAAGCAGAAGTGGACTTTCTTTTACAATGTGGTGAACTGGGCAGATATTTTATGCTTCTTAGCTAAGATGGTTTTCCAGTTTTATTAATTTTCTGCAGGTTTCAGGGGTGGGGCATTGATGTCACAGTGAGCACTAAGAATCAATGACTCTGGTTCACTGTAAAGGAAAAGTTGCGGTCATATGGAGGTGATCTCTTACAAACTTGAACTTCAGTCATCAGGAAGGTATCCAGGATTATGCCTTCATGACAGAATGATGTGTGCCTTTGTTTAATCCAGAACTTTCAGAACTTAACTAGCAGCTCTGATAACTATCATTTATTGTATGTTTACAATGACCAATTACTGTGATAGGTAAATTATACATAGGGCTAATGTGTATCCAGGTGTGCTTGGGAGGGTCCAAATATTACCTGCTTGTCTTTGCATAAATATTAATAGTGTTTCCTTTCACTCTCAAAGGTGTCATAGAAGAACAAAAAGATAGAAAGATAGATGATATACATGTGATTATACAATTTAGGAAAAAATGTTAATTATATAGTCTAAGTAATATATATGGTAGTAGATAAAAGTTCTTTCAACTTTTCTTTCTTTTTTGAAAAGCTTTTATTTGTCTATTTTTAGAGAGAGGGAAGGGAGGGAGAAAGAAGGAGAGAAACATCAATGTGTGGTTGCCTCTCACACGCCCCCTTTTGGGGACCTGGCCCACAACCTAGACGTGTGTCCTGAGTGGGAATTGAACTGGCTGGTGATCCTTTGGTTTTCAGGCTGGCGCTCAGTCCACTGAGCCACACCAGCTAGGGCTTGAACTTTTCAAAATAAAATATTGGGAAGAAATATCCTGGTTTGAATGACAAATTATATGGTTATCAAATATGCAGATGATCTAATTTAATACCTAAAATCACCCTATAATTAGATGCAGTTATCTGCATTTTACAGATGGTAAATTTGAGTCACCAAGAAGTTAAGAAAGGGGTCCATAGTGCACACCTAGTGAGTGGGAAGGAACCTCAGCAATGCACCTTCAGAAGCCATGCAGCTGGAAACAACGTTGTGCTCCCCTAAATATGTGATCAACGCAAATGCCTTTTTTGTAATTGCTATTTAAATTTTATGGAATTGGTGTTTCCTAGAATACATTAGGAAACACTGCCATGGAGAAAAGGCAGGAGTGGGGGAGAAACTCCAAAGAATGTCACAATGGCCCAGTACACTTATGTACAACCTTGTAAGTAATCAAATAGCCAGCTTTCATTATTTACACATTCTTGTAGTCTACTTGCTCTATTCAGGTGCACTTTGGCACACAGTTCTTCATTGTCATCAATTTCTTGATATGATTCTCTTATGCAGTGAATCATATCACCTACAATATGTGGTTTTTGTGGTAAGACTTTATTTTGACACCACCTCAAAAAAAGAAGTCCACTGGGGTGATGAGTCTGGTGATTGTGGTGTCCATGCCACTGGCCCTTGGCAACCTATCCACCTGTTTGGTACTCCCAACTGTAAGCCCACTTTACCCACCCTGTACATGTGTAATACACACACACACACATGATATACATATAAGTACAGGGTCCAGCAGAAGTAACGCCTGCTTGAGTGTGGTTGGTAGGATAATAATATGGGTGTAATAATTTATAGTTTTAATTTGAACATTTCAGCTAAAATGTCATATGTTGTGCTTGAGTGTGATATTATTATATTACAGAATTACATGCTTATGATTTTGTAATAAAAGATTTTATAATAAAAAGGGGAGTTATTTGTGTCAGATGCTGTGTATTATGTGGTATAAAACCTATTGTTTTAAACCTGGTAAAAGATCCTGGGCACATTTGAGTTTCATTAAATTGTGGAGGAAATTGTAGTTTCTCAGTATTGCCTTTAGTTCAACATTTAAGGCTTTTATGACTCGAACCACTCCTTCCTCTGTAGCTTTGTCTCAGTGCCACTTCTTTCCCTCCACTCTTAGTAATTCTTCTTATTCTAGCATTTTCCGTTCTGGTTTATAACGTTATAGACTCACTCACAAATGCTTTCCTTTTTTTCTAAACTACTCCCCGCCCCCAACCTCCATTAACTTCAGTAAAGTCCTACTCATCCTTCAGAACTCAGACAAGGGTCATCTCTTTTAAAAAGTCTTCCAAAACTATTTCTCCAAAGAGGGCCTGGTATCTCTTCTCTCTGTTCTCACAGAACCTTTAGTGTACTTCACTCAGCATGTAGCATCCTGTACTGTAATTAGTTATTTATTTTCAATCTTTCACACTAATCTGTCAATTTATCCTAACTGACTCCAAGCACCAAAGTGAAGTGTTCACCACGTATAAGGAACTCAATAAATGTAAATTAAAATGAATGAGGAAATGAAGTTTTTGGGTAAAAGTCTTCAATGGACAATTTCTATAGATGTTGAAATAGAAAGTTTAGAATAGAAATAGCAAATGCATTTCATTCCTTTTGCCAAATCTGGTCAGTTAGTAGTATCAGCTTAGAGTGCCAATTAAAAAAGGTATTCTGAGATTCTTTTATCTCTCCATGGTTGGAAGACAGAGGCATGGTTAATATAATGCTTGGGAAGGGTATAGGAGAGAGAAGTGAAAGCATCCATTTTAAGTTATTTGACTTCCTTGGCCTGGAATATTGGTATAAATTTTTATAACCCCCAGGACTTGTATGAAAAGTTGATTTTCTGATTTAATGCCTACTGTCAACTTATTTACATACAGGGTTGCTGCTGTGATTCATGTGGGGACCTATTGCTAGTTTCGTTGCTAAGCAAGATTTTCTGCTTGACTTGGAATCTCTTGAACGGGAGTGTTTCTAAAGAAAATACAAATAGCATTTGCTTTTACATAAGTCCAAGGTCTCTTAATTAGTGGCAGGCATATCTGGAAATACCATTTAATATTGTTTTATTTTTTAATTAAATATATTGTGGTGACATTGGTTAATAAGATTATATAAGTCTCAAGAGTATAGTTCTATGATACATATGTGTATTGCATCCTGTGCCTACAACCCAAAGTCAAATCATCTTCCATCACCATGTATTTGACCCTTTAGCCTTCACTACTCCCCCACATCCCATCCCTCTAGTAACCACCATACTGTCTGTGTCTATGAGTTTCAGTTTTATATCCCACATATAAATGAAATCGTGTGGTTCTTAACGTTTTCTGATTTATTTAACGTTGATTTAGATTTCTCACTCTGCTTTGGGAGGCCTATTTAGAAGATTTCAGGGGAAATGTGGAGATTTATCTTCATTAATTTCAAATTTTTTCTGTATGGGAGAATATAAAATAAGGCAAAAATCCAGAAAGGCAGACATTTTTTTAAAATTAGTCACCTTTTCTACTAGCGTTATATTTGCTATTCCTTCTTCTAAAAAGCTAACTGTGCAAAAACTAATTAAAATAGTATTTTCTCAAATACTTCCTAGTGCCAGGAGCTATGTTCTCTGTGTGTGTACTTGTATATGTAGAGTAAATAACCATGCACATAAATTCTATCCATCTACCTTAGTAATGATTTTCTTTTTTTTCTCAAATCACATCCTTCATGTTTTTCTTGATGTTAAAATGCCTATCTTTTACTAAATGTGGGAGACCAAAAATAGTAGAATTCTTTTTTAATGTCCTTGCTTTCAAAATGAAAAGTAGGAAATCTTATTTTTCTTTCTCCATCACCACATAGTCTTCTAGTCTTCTTTCTTTCTTCCTCCTCTTTTTATTTTCTCCTTCTCCCCTCCCCACCCCTGCCGCTCTTCCTCCTCCTCCTCCTCCTTCTACTTCCTCTCTCTCCTCTATCAACATCGTCATCATTGTAGTGATATCATCATCATAGTGATAACATCATCATTAGCATAATCAATTTTAGTCTCACTTGCCCATGAAAACTGAACTGTGCAACTGAAAAAAGATATTTTTCAATCAATGTAAAGTTGGGTGCACTGGTGCTTTTCCTTCACTTTTTTCTGTTAACCAGCATGGGTCAACATACTGGATTCAGATTATCAGGGATTATGTATTATTTCTTGGCCTTTGAAAGACACATAAAAATCAGTTTTAAAAGATGATAGGCAACATATGAGGAGAGCTAATCTGAGAAAGAGACTTTGCCTGGCACCTAAATGGTTTTACAGTGATGGAAATTTCATGTGAAAAAAAAATGAAGCTTTAATGACAAGATTTTTGAAACCTTTATTGCTGGGTTGATAGAGATGTTGCCTCTATTTTGAAACCACTGAATCAAATGCAGCCCCTCAGCCTCCGACTCCAGACATCTGTGTAAACTTTGGGTACAGTTCTATGTTTGGTCACAGATTAGAACACAAATAGAATTAGTATCAACAGTATTGTAAGGGAAAGCCTTTACTGTAGAGTCTCATAAAGTAAATGCCTTTTAAAATAAGCATTGTGTCTATTTGAATTCAAGTCTTAATGTGAACTGTTCCCAGACATTGAACAAAAATTATTCATCAAACCATAGTTTCATTGTTTATCTTCCAACCTGTTGTGAAAACCACAGAACTTTTGTACTTGAAATGATTCTCAAACTATGTAATGCCCCAAGCTTCAAAACTCCTTATTCTTTTATGCTAAATTAATTAAACAATTATTTTGCTTTTTAGAATAAAAACCTAATTGAGAATAGGCAGATATTTATTGCTTCAATGTGTTATAGCAGCGTCCCTTGGACTTTATGTTCTCAAGACTCCCTTTACACTCTTAAAAAATATTGAAGACCGCAAAGAGTTTTGTTATGTGAGATATATTGAGTTGGCCAAAATAGTTCATTTAGTTTTTGCCATTTGATGGCTCTAGTAGTGCTTAGTTGTCCACAACTTCATTCAAAACAATTTTCTTAAATTGTATTGTGACAGCTGTCATATCACCATGCATTTTAAAATAACATCAAAATTGGTGAATTTTTGTGTAGCTATTTTAATATTGAAGGTAGAAGAAAATGAGCAACATTTTTGGCATATTTTGCTCTGTTATTTCAACAAAGGTGAAAATGCAGCCGAAATACAAAAAAAAAAAAAAAATGTGCAGTGTATGGAGAGGGTGCTGTGACAGATCGAATGTGTCAGAAGTGGTTAGTGAAGTTCCATGCTGGAGATTTCTCACTGGACGATGTTCCATGGTCAGGTAGACCAGTCAAAGTTAACAGTGATCAAATTGAGACATTAACTGAGAACAGTCAATGTTGTATGACATAGGAGATAGCTGATGTACTCAAAATATATAAATCAATAAACTTACTGGTGAAAATTAAAAAATGTCTCTTATGGAAAAAAACATACAAACTTTTTGGCTAATCCTACACACACACACACACACACATATATATTCTATATTAGAAATTAATAATATACATTCATTTATTTTAAAATAATTCACTGTAAAACAATAATAAATGCATTATTTGTTAATGTAAATGACACTTTAAAATACAATACATGTATATTTCCCAAAACAAGAATAAATATTTACCGAGAAGAATACCATCATTTTAAATTCTTCTAAATCTCTTTCCTGTCTGGCTGAATAGAAGACAGTGGGTTCTCTAATCTGCTTCTGTAGTCAGTCTATTGCTATACATCCTTTTGGTTGCAATGTAGGAAGAAGATTCAGCATCACACAGATGAAGTTAAAAGAGGGAAGAGTAATTAGTAGCCTTTTCAGATTATTGCAAATATTCTTGCTTATTGCCTAATATTATTTCTAAGCTCTGCTCCTGCTGTATTGTGGTGCTGTTCCACTAGTGCTATTCAACTGCCTTTAAATAGTTTACATCCATAATAAAGGACATACTTCTTTGCTGCTAGACCAAAACTTGACAGGTGGTACTTAGTATATTCAAATCCATTGGTCTGTCTTTGAATTAATCCTTTTGTTTACCCATGGATAATTTTTATAACATCATTGAGGGGTTATTTGGAAAATATTAGTTCACTGAGTTATACATCTCTTCTAAATGTTGACTCATTCCATTACACAGCATGAAAAACTGCACTTCTAAATATTAACACTTACTTCAGCAGAGAGGTCTTTAAGTTTTGAGAAGCTGTTAAGCTCACAGTGGTGGATGCAAGTTTTTAAGCATTCTTATATTTGCTTGCAAGCTGAAATGTTTCATTGACAACAGATACTGCTGGTTGTTTTTCTTGAGGTGACAGGCTTGCTTCCTTCATTTTTTACATTATTCTATTGTTGTTCAATTACAGTTGTCTGCATTCCACCCCTCCCCCACCTCACCGCACTCCAGCCACTTCATTCATTTTTGAGACAATGTCTGGCAGATAGCAAAATCTGCATAACCATAGTTTGTCAGCCCCTCTTTCAGTTAAAAAGAATGGCCCATGAAAAAAAGTAAGACATTCACCTTGCAACTCAATTTCACAAGTACTTTTTCTTGGGAGATGGTATGTAGCAGAAGTACTTTTTGCATACCTCCCATTTGGTCACACAGTATGCTAAAAACATATATTCAAGGGTTGAGATTTAATAAGACTATTAATTTTGATGGCTTCTTCAAGGACATTATTAAGTGAAACTGACTTTCCTTTTACGAATGCATTTGATGACAAATATGATGATTGCTGATTTAGTGTTTGGTGGCACACTGAGGTGCAAGCAGCATTACTAGCCATTACTTTTGCACCATCAGTGCAAAGACCAACACGATGAAAGAGCACATAGCATCATAGTGTTGTTGTGAAAATTATTTTGACTTTATGCCTGAAAAATTCTGGGGCACCCCTGTGGGTCTGCAGACCATACTTTGAGAATCTGTGTATTTGAGGCAGACCTAGGTCCAGGCCAAATGTTAAAGCAGGTAAAGATCTCTTGGGCCCCTCTCCAAACACCCTACTCCTCTCTGCTCCCTGCCTATCTTTGGCCCCACAACACCCTTCTGGGGCCAAGGGGCAACATTTCTCCAATGGGATCCCTGGGTAGAATTCTACTTTTGAATTAATTAGTTATCTGCTTCTCCCATTCCCTGTTTCAAAATATGTTTCCTTTATGTCTCATTGTGATGAATACAACTTCCCAGGAATATCTGGATATCCTGATATAAGATCCCACATATTTGACAGCATCTTCCTTTTTAACCGCTATGTTTGTCACTGATAAAACTTTATGTGTTATCCTTACAAAGGTAAACATGTGTTAATATATTTTGAAACTATAATAAAAAATTGCCCCAGTATCAGTGTTAACGTATACTTTTTAATAAGTTAAAAACATAGATCTCATACAAATATATAGTGAGCATGTGTCAAAGATTTATTTACCTCATTAATAAGGGAATCAGCAGGATGGTAAGCCTAGTTCAAAGGAGAAAATGAAAAAAAAAAGTTATATATATAGTCAGTAGTAAAAAAGAATGCTAAAATAAGTCTTCGAAATCAGACTCCAAACTGATTAATGCTCTGCAGTATAATAAAATCTTAACCTTTGGAGTTATATTTTCTACTGGACAGAAATTATTTGCATCTCTACTGGATAAAAATAATTTGTAGCTCATTCATCTTGTACAAGCTAAGAAATAACTTCACCAGTTCTAGGCCCTAATCAAGACAATTACAAGCCAAACACAGTTGTCTTTTCCTGGACCCCTATGTGGGCTTGTTCAACAACACTCCTGTATGGCCTTGAAAGGAAATGCTGTCATCTTTTTGCTGTATTTCCAAGTTTGGATTATTGTTCTTAAATCAGCAACAGAATTGTGGAGAAGGATGCTCAGGGGAATATCTTCCCAGGCTTTTAAAATGCTGCAATATAGTTGAATGTGGAATATTTATTAAATATTTATTGAATATTTGCACTGTGACAAGCATTGTATAAAGAGATTTCATTTATAGTTTTACCTTCACAACAACCTCATAAGGTACATACTGTTGTTTTCTCTGTTACAGAAGAGGAAATAGAACAGGAGGTTAGTGAATCACGTAAGGTAACACACCTAATAAGTAGTAGAGCAAAGATTCAGATACAAGGTCTGACTTTTAACAACATACACAGTATTACCTACAATGCTTGGGGACTAATTATGAAAATTTCATTTTTTCTGTCTCTGCCAAGCAAAAGTCATTCATTCATTTTATAAAATAATATTTTTTCTGATTTAAAAACTATCATGATTATAGAAAATGTGGCAAATACAAAGAAAAATCAAACTCCTTTGAACTTTCAATATCCAGACACAAACCCAGTTAATAGTTTGGTATTATTCCTTGAAATTCTTATTAAATGTGTAAGTTTATGAATATGCATTTGCAAACTTACTGTGATCTAAAAGGTAAAAGCACCAATTGAATTATAATATAAAATTACATATGTAAACCATAGTGTATTTGGTAGATTCCCTATTATTGGACATTTAGAGTTTTCAATATTTAATAGGGTAAATAATGTGATGGACATTTCTAAATTAAGGAATCCTTTCATCTTTCTGTCAACTCAGTAAACAGGTACTATATTATCTATACTTCTTGGCTGAGGCAAGTAGGTAGCTTATACAAGGACACAGCTGGTAAGAGGCAGAGGTGAGCTGAGCCCTTGGAAAACCGAAACCAGATTTTCGACCACTGTGGAGAAGGCACCCTGGCTTAGATTTTTTCCTCCACGCTATTTTCCATGGGCTCAGACTTAGAGGCCACGGGTCTGTCTGATATTCATTGTGATGTCTGTGTGCCTGTGGGAAGTTGCTTTTGCCCCCATGATTTGTGAGATCTTGCCTTCTCTGCCTCCATACTCAGGATTAGTCAGCATGTCCTTTGCTCTTCTAAGCCAATAAAACGTGCCCTGGGAGATGGTGCCTCATACATATTCATGCCATATGCTGCCACTCACAATCCACAGGTGTGTTTGATCAGATCACTAATACTTCCAAACACACACAAAGCTTCAGTCTGCCCAATTCTGTAAAACTCTCTCCTGGAGAAAGAAGAAGGGTTTGTTTGTTTATTCAGTCAAAAGACAAATTATTTTCAGTTTTGACATATACAACATATGGAATTGCACGGCATCACTAGGCAAAACAAGAACTCAAGCACAGCTGTTAACACACCAAATTCCACCAAATGTTCTGGAGTTAGGGAGTGTTCAAAACTTCTTTAGTGCAAACTCGATGTGAAAATGTGTCGCACTCACCAGAGAACTTCTATATGTCATATAATAGTTTGTGCCCAAATGATGGAGAACAGAGATGATTTCATCTTGAACCTAATACACCCTTTAATTATGCAAATAAATCTGTTTTCTTATGCAAGGGTTTTTTCTTGTTCTTGCTTATTGCTTTGGGGGTTGTAGTTTCAAACCTCTGTTCTGCTTTCTGAGATTATATTTCTTTGGCTTTTATCAATTTGATTCATTCTTGTTAGTTTATTTTTCAAAGGCATCTTTCCATAGCATTACTAGTGTTGAGTGTATTACTGGGAAAAGTAAACAAGGGCTATTTTGAAAGGGGCTGATGATGTGACTGCTTTGAAAAATATACCAAGGTCAATTAGGGCCCTTTAACAATCTGAATACACACAAGTTTCCGCTTATTAAAAGCACAAAACAAAATTTAAAAAAAGATCATTATCAACAACAACAAACTCTTCTTCCAGCTAACCCTCAATACAAATGCTCATTATTTGAAAAACACTCTTCTTGCAGGAGCAATAGAAAATTTGACACAATTAGTGGCAAACTCTGACATCCATCCTCAAGGGATTCATATAATTCCCCAAAGTATTTTCAGCTGTGTATGTCATTTTATATCTGGCCAAGTGTGAAAGGAAATATATTTTGCCCCCAGTTTGGGGGAGCTATTTAAGACAGAAAAAAAGGCACATGTGTATTTCTCAATGCATTTCTGAAGCTGCCTTCAGAATCAGTGCAGAGAAGTATTTTATGGTTCTGGTTATCAAAAACAGCAGGTTCCTAGTGTACTGACGCATGCATGCAATACCCAGAAACTCTCTGAACCGGGGCAGGGAAGCTGCTTTCTGGAGGCGAGTGTCAGGACCATCTCTGAGCTCCAGTGGGTCCTGGTTTAGTCCACTAGACCTTGGGATGAATCGCTGGAATGTAGAAAGCCAGGTCTGGGCGTAACAAGGGGCAGAGGTCGCGCAGGTTTGTATACCCTGGCTTTGGGCTTATGAAGAAAACGCCTAACAGAACAAAACAAAATGAAATAAAAAAAAAAGCAAAGTGAAGGATTCTCCTGGCTATTGTACCTAGAGTTACACTTGGTCTGCACTGACGCTGGGCCCTGCAACATGAGAGCAGATAGCAAAACTTGGTAACATCTTTGTACCCAAGGAACTCAAAGGGTTAAAAAGGAAAGAATAATTCATTCCTACAGGGGCATCTGCTCCCAAATAGTGAAAAGAAGCTTGTCCTTGATACACTGTACCTCAGATTTCATCAGCAGTTTGTGGTCCAGTGCCCCATCTTATGCTAACAGACAAGCACGGTTCCCTCAAGAAACAGAGCCCGGGCCCTGCCTCCCATTCAGAGATTAGGATTGTATGGCTGTAGTTTGGCCCTAGATTGTATGGCTAGGGATGCTATTTTATTTGAGCTAGAAAGAGAAGAGAAGAGAAAGTGATGGCGCTTTACACTCTGCATCTCACTGGGCAAAGAATACTTCCTTTCCTTCTGTGGACTGTGCTGTGACTCAGTCAGCTTCTGCCTTCTAAGCAGCTGTGTGCTGCATAGAGACAGGCGGTACATCAGGAGACCTGAGGGTCAGGCCTAGCCTTGTCACTCTCTGGTTGCATGGATTTGGTTGGGAAAGTTTGTCCTTTTGTAGAAGGAGGGGTTCAGGTGAAATGTCCTAAGTGTCCTTTCCAGATTTAGCGTCCCACTAATGGTGCCCCCACATTCTGAGTTTCTGTCTGCCTTCCTGCTTTCTGCTAAGCCACAGGGGCCGTGTATTAGAGGGGCTTCCTGGGGTTGAATTCTGGCTCTTCGGGTTGCCAGTTATACCTCTAACGGGTTACCTGTTCTCTCTCTAAACCTCAGTTTCCTTATGAAGTGGGACTAATCCTCCCACTTCATAAGAGTGATGTGGGATGAGATGAGATCATGTGAGAAATGCTTAGGACAGTGCCTAAAACATTTTAAATGTTAGATAAATGTTAGCTGTTGTTATTTTTGATGAGATAATATATGTTAGGCACGTAGCATAGTTCTGGCACTTAGAAAGGGTCTAACGAACATCAATCATTTTATTATTATTGTTATTGGAAAAAAAGTGAGGTCTTATCTACAGGAAAGTGAGGTCTTATTGTTAAACTCTCCAAGAGTACTTTTGGTTTGAAGAAAGCTATCTTACTTCATCCCTCTGGAGGTATCTAAAGATGAAGGAGTTTCTCTAAACTTCTTGCCTTAGTGGAGAGAATGTGCTGACTTCATAAAGGAATTGCAACAACCCTTTGGTGTCCATACCTTGATCTGGACATTAGATGCATTGTTCTTCCTCTGCTGTTTTTCTTCTTCCATCCTCTTTTTGCAGCCTTGGTAAACAGAGGCTCAGATGACTTCCATCTGAGGACAACCTCTTGCAGCTACTGATGGCTGCATCAGCATGGTCCGAGCCTCAATGGGATTGTCACTCACATTAGTGCAAGAGCTGAGAAGCCATCACTACGTACCTATTGAAATAGCGAATAGGAAAGGTTAAGCAAAGGCATGGGGAAATAGGAGATGAATCACACTTAGATATATCCCTCGTGTATTAGTCAGCTTTGGCTGCCACAACACAATACCACAGATTGGGTGGTTTAAAGAACAAAATTGTTTTTTTCTCACAGTTTTGGGGGCTGAAATAAGACCAATGTGCTGTCAGGATTGGTTTCTGGTTTGGACCCTCATCCTGGCCTGCAGATGCCTGCCTTCTCGCGGCGTCCTCACATGACCTTTCCTCCGCTCATGCACAGAGAGCTCCAGTGTCTCTTCCTCTTTTCAGAAGGACATCAGTCTTATGGAATTAGGATCTCACCTTTATGACATCATTAACCTTTAATTACCTCCAGAAAACCTCTGTCTCCAAATGCAACTGCACTGGGGATTAGAACTTCAGCATAGAAATGTTGAGGGAACACCATTCAGCCCATAATACAAATATAGAAAGGAATAGGTTAAAAAGTGGTCATTTGAAGCAGACTTGGTCCGTGTACTCTGTGCTTTTGCAGTCTCATAATTCAATGAAAATAGGCAAAGTTTACTTATGCCTTCCTTGGAGAGGTCTGTTGTGAACCCTCTGGCTTTGTCATTTCTACCTACCTGTTCAGTCATTTCCCTAAGTACCTATCTGTCCTATAGTTTTTTGAAAAAACTCACTCATGTTGCTGTTTGTTATAAATTAATTAATAGTAGACTCTAGATTTGTCTAGTCTAGTCCCTAGGCTCTGTGATTATTCCAGCTCTATGGCTTGCCCTCAACTTTTCCCTGCCCAGCACAGTGCATACATAGTCCATAGGAAGTGACCCAGTTACATGGCCCTCTTACCTGAACACCAAGTATATTCCTGCCTCAGGGCCTTTGCACTTGAAATTCCTCTGCTTAGAATACTCTTTCTTTTTCTTTCTTTCTTTCTTTCTTTCTTTCTTTCTTTCTTTCTTTCTTTCTTTCTTTCTTTCTTTTTAAGATTTTTAAATTTTATTTATTTTTAGAAAGGGAAGGGAGAGAGAAAGAGAGAGAGAGAGAGAAACATCAATGTGCAATTGCTGGGGGTCATGGCCTGCAACCCAGGCATGTACCCTGACTGGGAATCGAACCTGAGACACTTTGGTTCACAGCCCACGCTCAATCCACTGAGCTATGCCAGTCAGGGCTAGAATACTCTTTCTTTAGATATTTGCAGGGTGACACACTTCTGACAAATCTCTACTCATCAACTGCTACCTCTATGGCCTTTCCTGCCTCTACTATCAAAAACTATTTCCTTCTCCACTATAATTTTCCTCATAAAACTGTTTAATAACTAACCTTGAGCTATATGTCTAGTTAGCTTCATTACTACATGTCTCCTGCTTTAGAAATCGGACTTCAAGAGACCAGGACATGGTTCTTTTGTTCACTACTGTTTTGCTCTATTTACTGAATACTGAGTCTGGAATATATTATAAGTCATTATTCATAAAATAAATGCTAAATAAACAATCATTTGATTGGATGAACAAGTGAATTTTGTTTTTTAGTTTGGTTCTTGAAGAAAGGAGAGTATCAGATAGTAGAAATAGAAAATACATGAATTCTTCTCCTCTGTTTCTTTGACCCCTTTTATGCATCCTTGAGGGTCTCTAGGAGACTTTAACTGATCTGTAAAGTGGGGAACAGGAGTCCCTTTCACACATTTTCCTAGCACAATAAACTCTACTCTGATAACTAAATCATACTCCTCTGAATTTTCTTGATTACTTATTAAAGTAGATGTTTCCTGAGGGCAGGAACCAGGCTTGCTGGCACAGAGTAGAGGCTCAGTAAGTATTTGCTGCACACAGGGGTATCTTGGTACTTGTCATTAATTCTCTAATTAAATATTTGTTGATTATAGTGGTACCTCAGTACTCATTGTTAATTCATCAGGAACTCTTGAAGAGTGCTGATGTGGGGCAGTGTATCCACTCACACAAGTTCTAGCAAGTGTGACAAGTCCTGAGTGAGTGCTGAGTGCTGAAACATTTTTTTGTTTATCAAAATGTGATGAGTACAGGGTCTGATGTGTTCTGAAGCCGATGAGTAACAAGGTATGACTGTAAATGTTAAAGGCTTCCTAAAATGAGGAGAGGGTCTTCTAAGCCATAATTAGCTCAAATAATGTCTTTTTCTAGTCCACATTCAAGGTCTTGTAGGACCATTCTCTGTCACCTTTAGAACTAGTCTGTGCCACATGTATAAAAGTTAGTCATCCCCCAACATTTTGTGCATTACAAGGCTCCATGTAACAGCATGGCATTGGAGATGGCAGAATCCTTTTACTTACTGGAGTAAATTGTGGGGGCTTCCACTGAGAAAGGAATATGTTGGTTAGTTTGAGTAAAAATAAAACACAAAAACTTGAAATAAAGAAAGACTTTTTGTAATGAAAAAATACTGAAATTATTCCTAATTGAGTCCTTGTTCTGGATACCACATTAAGAAATTTATGCCAAATTTCTCATTTACGACTTAACCCCTGTTATAGATGTTATTATTAGCCCCACAAGAGAAAACTGATGTTCAGAGAGAGTAAGTGGCTTGCCTATGATCATAGGCAAATGATGGAGGCTGGACTCTCATCTAGCTGTATCTGATCCTGAAACCTACTTTTCTTCTCAATGCTACTCAAAGCACTGGCTTATTTGTGTGTTCTATATCATATAATACCTAAAAGAAGTTATATGATTCAATAAAGCCTTGGAAAAACAGAGTAGTTAAGACCTTAAGAGGATCTAGGGAGCCAAAAGTACATTTTGAGTCCCCAGTAACCTCCATCTCTTATGCTTGGCTTCTTCAATTGAGGCAAAATCCAAGAATGCCATAGCTGGAAAATGTGTTCCAAGGTCAGCTTGTTCAATGTTTCCACTTTGGGGATGATGAATCTGGGTTTGAGCAATGACATGACTTTCCCAAGGTCATCCAGGTGGTTAGTCCAGGGGGGTTTGCTGCTCTGGAAAGATGAACAAGAAACAGGGGAAGAATGTGTTGGTAGGCAAAATAAATGCAATTTAAAATAATTCTCAAGCTCGGTTTAAAAATAGCCAACATGTTTGATTAGATCTACTCTTGGGAATTAGAAGCTTGTAATAAAATTTAGTGGGAATGGATATATATTTTTTAACTGCAGTCTGTGTTTGACAGTTTTTTTGAAGCCATTAGAAAGATTTATTTGACTGTGGTGCATGCTAAGGTAGTTTATGAGCTGTGATAAAAGTGATAAGGTTGTGTTAAAGAATAATGTGTAGATGTGGTTGGATAGCTTAATTGAATCAATAATAAATACTGGGATCTTGCCATTATATAATTTATTGGACATATTCATTGGAGAAATATACTATCTGCCTAATCAGTAAGCTAACAGCTAATACTAGATTTGAAATTACAAGAAAAATCAGTGTTTTACATGTGCAACTTCATTAAAATTAGTATGATTATTAAGCCAAACATGGAGCCAGCACATAGTTCCTAAAGAATGGTATTTGCTTGTCCCCATGTAGGCCATATTGGAAATAATACAGATACAGATTTTTATATTCACATTAGTTGGGGTGAGAACTAAACCAGAGAGAAAATATGGGAAAAAAAAGAGAAAAATTATATAAAATCTAAATATTTAGACCCATAACAATACCAATCATCCTGAATGGCATTGAGGAAGATATCCCATTGGTTGACCATAAAGTTTGTCTAAGAGTCAACATTGCTCTTCTTCAAGTCCTTAAATTCACAAGAGACTAAAATTATAGTGAGCTTTGTTCTTTAGCATCTACCTTGCTGAGTAATGGGTGACTCACCTATTGAACGAAATGTCTTAATGCTGTAAACACTCATATTTCAGGCTCTTTATTTAATGTCATGGAGTCTATTGGTTTTGCTGGCAATGGAGAATGCAGTCCAGATTATTTCTGTGTATCTAGATGACACATTTGCATCTCGCCACTGGGAAAGAAATGGCTTAGGCAAAGGTCAAAATATGCTTGTTCTTGTCTTCCTCATCCTCTCTGGCAACTGGGGAGTCCCTTAACTTCTTCACCCTTAGTTTCCCTAGGTATGAAATGTACATAATGTCTCCCCTAATTCAACAGCATTAGGAGAAAAAAAACAAAGCTAAAAATAAATGATATAGCTTGTTGAATATCTACCATGGGCTGATGCCTGGGTTAGGGACTTTAAGTGTGTTATTTCATTCAATAATCACTGAAACTCTGGGAAGTAAGCATTATTGTTCCCATTTTATAGGTAGGGAAAATAAAGATTAGCTTCAAAGAAGATTAAGTGCTTGCCCAAATTCATTTGGCAGAATCAAGATTTGAATCCAGGTTTCTCTGACTCCTAAGTAAATATTCTTAACCACTGTTCTAGAGTGTGCTACCTTCATATACATATACATATACATATAGAAAAGTATTGCAAAAAGCAAATAATGGGGAGGGGAATTATGGAATATCTCAATATAGTTAGCATTATAGAAGGTGTTTTCATAAGTTATTCTTATTTAATCTTCATGCTTCTGGGTTTAGCTAAATTCATAATTAGTATTTACTTACTTTTTCTCTGATTTCAGTGTATTTCTTTACTTCGCCAAGGTAGAAACCAGAAAACACTGGTGAAAGCACACTAGGTCTGTAATATGAAATTACTGTATTGGGAAACTGGAATTGCCTCACTTGATATGAATAATGGGTTATGAAAGGTCTTTATCACCTTCATGTTGAAAGTTTGCTTGAGGGCCTTAAGGATGTTCTGTGGATATACCAGAAAAGAGCAGGCTAGAAGAGAGCAACCAGGGTCAGTGTGACTTCTCACAATGGTAAAAATAAGTATAGATATACACCTGGTTTTTCTTTTTGTTGTTGTTGTTTTTTGGGGGGTTTCTTTTCTGCTCTTTTAATAAACCCCAAAAAAGACTGAATATACTGCTGTTTTATTTGGAGATGTAAATTTGCAAATTTAAAAAATTTCTCAAAGATATTATGTACACATATATATGGCATGGCATTTAGGGAGGATGTCTTATTTATATAGCAAATTTCATAATCACTTCTGATAAAGACAAGTGTACTAAACAGAAAATTGTTTAAAAATTGTTTCAACAGGACCATGTTACAGGTTTCTTTTAAAGGAGTGACAGAAATTGTGACATCACTTGTTGAAAAGTGTAGGATGATTTTCAAAATATATAAAATACCTTTTACATCAAAATACAAACTATTTTTTGCCTAAAATATTCACAAAACATAAACATCTGTTGCCTTTCTAGTTCTTCAGTCTTATAAATATTTATAGACGGGTGTGTACATCTGCATGTGTACAGGTGCAAAGTAAGGTGTAGATATATTCATTCTTGTTTTGCCTAGATTCTTCTAGATTCCCCTCATTGAATTAGCTTTTCCTTGAGAGAAATTGTTTATTCTAATTGATTTTGGCCCAACTGGCAAATCTGTCTGAGAAGAGTTCAACCAAGACCAACTTTTAAAGCATTCTCTTACACTTGCATAAGACTGAAACCACATCCAAGCAATATTTCCAAACAGGAGACCTTTCTGAATGTTTCTCTGTCCACAGGACATTGTTGGTCTGTTGATGCTCATACTGTCACAAAGACCACCTTACTCACTTCCAGTCTCTGTACAGCTCGCCATCAGCCCTTTCTCACTCTCCCCAGGCTTTTTCAGAACCTTTTGCTTTCCAGCTTGAGTGTCAGATCCAGTCCTCTTTCTGGCATGCTTACCATGTGGTTGGCTCCAGGTGCCCTGAACACTTTTTGTACCTCTTAATACACTCTGCTGTCTGTGCTCTCTGACTGCATTTTTACCAAGGAAGCCATTGTGTAGCAAGGAGGCTGAGACCCATCCTATGAAACCTGCAGGGGTTTTGACTTGAAGACGTCAGGCATATTTTCAAGGCCTGCACGAAATATGTCTACAACTGCTGATCCCCCTCAGCCCAAAAAGAGACTCAAAAGAGCTTGTAGGTAGAAGAACCACCTCCTGTAGAATGACTTCAGTTGCCAGGGGTGGAGCCAAGCTCTGTAACCAGAGAATGAATACTTTTTTTAAGTGCTAATGGAGAGCTGACCCAACTCTGAATCAATCTGACCAACAGTATGACCACTAGGAAAGAATGAAAGGCCCCAATTACACTTGGCTGGAGTACATAGGATCTCTGCAGTGAATATTTGGTTTTCATGTAAACTTTCACAACATTAAATGAAAGAATGAGGGCTCAAAATGTTTTCAGGATTGCTCGCATGTAATATAGCCTAGTGAACAAGAGTGGGTTTTTTTTTTTAACGCATTTTGTGATTGTGTATTTTGGGTCAGCTGTAGCTGTGACTTGGTGGATATACCCTGAGTTAGAAGTCATTGTTTTCTAAAATACATGGTTCCCAGGCTTGGTGTGCTATGATTTGATTTTGAAATGCCAAGAAAGAAAGAAAGAAACAAAGAAATGAAGGAAGGAAGGAAGGAAGGAAGGAAGGAAGGAAGGAAGGAAGGAAGGAAGGAAGAAAAGAGACCACCACCAACAACAAACACTGAATTGAAGAATGTACTAACTTTGTAATGTTTATGTGGGAAGTTTTTGGCTGAAGAACTAATTTCAACTGGAGATGAAAATACAGAGAGGAAGGTGGTATATTAAGTAGCCTGTAGTTTTGCACTGGCATAGATATAGAATTCTGGAACTTTCTATTTTACTTCAGTTTATAAAAGTTTGCTCTGGGTGTTACAGTATAGAGTCCTCAGTCTTCATGGATTCCTGGCTCTCTGTTATGTAACATGGGACCTCAGGGCCTACGACATGCACACCTTACCCTTCATTTCCTAATTCTCCAGCAAAGCCATTGGCTTCAGAGTGGTGTGAAATACTACCTGCTATGCAAAATAGATGACGCAGCCTTGAACCATCTCTTAAGAATGGAGGAGAATACATGATAGAGAAAGAGATGTTAGAGGAAACCTCATTCTAGAGAAGGAGCTTTTAAAAACTGAACTAACAAGGAAAATAGACTCATAGAGAGCAGGGGGACAGCTAAGGGTGAGGTAGGGAGTGGAAGGATTGAGCAAAAAGGAAAAAGGACTCATGGACATGGACAACAACGTGGTGATTGCAGGAGTGAGGGAGTATAAGGGGACTAAATGGTAGTGGCAAAAATATAATTTAAAAAAGGATAACAACATTATACAACTGAATTTAGATAAAGCAACAAACATGTCTCGGTCTCAGGATGCTGCATGAGAATACTGAGACGAGTGAGGGATGCTGACAGATGCAGGCACAGAAGGGGGCGAGCGAGGTGGGCGTGGAGGCCCGAGTGTCTGTGTGCCTGGTTACGCTCGTGCACAACGGGAGGTGGCAGCTGTGCTCGAGAACCAACGTTGAATGCAGTGAACACTAACACACTACGTTCGGAGTTTTAATTACAGATTTAGTATGTTTGAGTGATCTCTTGCGAGGGGAATAACTGCCAATAAAGATCTGGTATCAGATATGAGATAGGGAAAGATAACTAATTTTTATAAAAATTCTTACTTTACATATAGAGGCCCCTAGAATCCAATGTCAGTCGAAATCTTCTCAGTACCCTGATGAGCTCCTTGTGCGGAAGATGCCCCTCCACAGGGGACCTGTTGGAATTAGGTGAGATTCTGATGTTCAGGCCCAGTAGATGCCCACGGCACGTGAAAGGTTTATCCCCCCTTTTATAATTCTGACTTTAACAAAAGTTTTGTTGGTTTTATAAAAATTCATGTTAACTTAGTTTGGGGCACCCTTCCAGTGCCAGTGTGAAGTGTTACCACAGAGAGTGCTTGTATTACTCACACAAGGTTACAGACAGAAAGGGATTTAATTTGTACCTTCCTGGACTTTGTTCCTTAGATCACCCACTCTGGGCCTTATTCTTAGGCAAGGTAGCCAGGCTGCTATACAGATGCTGTCTGTGGCAGAGGGTCCATAGGGTTCATGTTTTGAATCACCAGCTCATTTGAAATAAAGTCATTACAATACAAATTGATCAACTGCCTCCAAAAGCTTCATTAGGGTTCTAACTTCTGCTGATCCCATTTCTTTGAAGTTTATAGTTGATATCCTCTGCTTCCTACCTCCCACACTTTTTTTTTCTTTGTAGTCTTACCTGTCATTCTGCCTCCCCCCCCCCGACTTTCATAGTTACACTTTTTGGAATTTCTTTGATTGGGCTGCTGACTCTTACACTCTTCCATGAGATAAAAATATAGTAGATACTGCTAAATTGGCCTAATAAATAAAGTCATACCTTGAATAAATGCCTATATTATAAAATTGAATGTTTTCTACCAAATGTTCAGGGCACATTTTATTACTCTTTTCACATATCATTTGTTAGCCTCTAGGCACATTTAAAAGAAGATTCTCATCATCCCTGATAGATGCTGGTATTTGACCAGATCTACACCTTCAGAGCAAAGTAAAGGAATGACTCAATTATTCTTGTTCACACCTGAGTTATCTGTGTAATTGGGACAGGGAAGTTCGGGCAAAGGATGCTGCCTATTGCTATTTTTAAGCCCTGCTCCTGCTGCGTTGTTCTTCTTATGTTTCGCTAGTGCTGTCGCTGGCTTTAAATATTTTACATATCATAATTAATGATGTGGATGCACCCTGAGGCTTTCTTAGCAAAAGGCACAATTTTTCAAATTGAATAGCAAATAATTACACTGGTGATGTCGTTTGTAAATAGGAATTGAACAGATACATTGGTGTTGCCTTCAGATTTGTGCATTTTAACAGTGTGTTCTCAATTTATTAGTGATAGTTATGAGAGGGCTATTATTGTCAAAAGCTCAGGTATGTGTGGGAAGGAAATTAACATTAATAGGATGATAACTGATCTTTAATGGTATAAAGAGAGAATGGTCTACTTGACCTCAAGAGTGCTTAACAGTAAAGGCGGAACACATTTAACCCAATTTTCTCCTGCAAGGAGGAATCTCTGCTGTCTGTTTTTTTTTTCTTTTCCATTTTAGAAAGTGGAACCCTAGCTCTTGAAAACAAAACAAAATAAAACTTAAACACTGTACTTCAGACAAACTGTAGTACTGGGCTCACATGCCAAGCATTATATAATTAGTTGGTGGTTCCAATTTTAGTGAACTCCCGTGTTTACTAAGTAATGGATTACTTTCATTTAAAGTTAGATGTCTTCCTTCAAAGAGAAAACCTACTTTAATACCCAACCTAAAAAGGCATTTCCATAACCAAAGACAACTCTGCTATAAATAGACAGCCGTGATGTTGCTTCAGCAGAGGAGATTTCATCCCATTAGAACCTTCACTCAGAAATGTAGAAGAGTGCTCAATAATGAATGAATGTGATTTAGGGCCGCTTTAGACTGATGACACTTTTCCTATAAATATTACAGAGACGTTTAAATTTTTATCTTCCGTAATTCTAATGAATGAATTTCCCTGACCCTTACTGAAAATTATACCTGTAAAGTTCTGCAATTTACTGATGATTGCTTAGGCTATTAAAGAGACTTGGGTTTCAAAACATTTTCATTTCATTCATTGGTTCCTGTAATGCCTTTGGCACCAGAGTTTAAAAGAGTCAGGTTGTGTGTGCTTCCAGCATTCGTCATTGGGAGAATGTTGTAGTTCCTTCAACGACTAACTTCATTAACACATTAAAAGCCCAACTGATGTGGAAATGCGGGGCTTGGAGGAAGCCTTGTTTCCTGCGGATGGTGTGCTAGGAAAAAATTATAAAGAGAGAAGAGTGCTGCAGCTCTATTTTGACAGGGTAATCTAACCCACTTTCACTTGTATTACAAGTATTCCTTCCCAGTCCTGCATTCCAGCTTGACGATGTATAAAGGACAAGGAGACGGAAGTCTTGCTGTAACTATTTCCAGTGTTAGCATGAAGTATTGAGCACAACACTAATTAAATTCTCTCAAATACAAGAGAGAATGATGCTACATTTAGCTAGAATTATCACATTTTCCTGATAACCATAGCTTCAGTAATGCAGTTTACATTTATTTATTTATTTATTTACCTATTTATCTATATATTTATTTCATGAAAAACTATCTACATTGCCAAACTTATATTGCCTGGGTGGAAAGTATATCAAATACATATATTCATTCATTTTTATCAACATTTTTTGGCTATTTCTAGTAACTGAATCACTGTGCTGGGTATTAGGGTATACTGTTTCAAAACATGTATACACAGAGTTCATAAGACTATAGGCATAAAAGATACTATGGGAAGAGAGTAGGGAAAGACAGACTGGACAGCTTTTTTGACATGATGTTGGACTGAATTTTAAAAGATGCATTCTTTCTTGTTCACGGAAGAAAACACATTTCAGGCATAGAACAGGTATATTCAAAGCAGCTATAAGTCGGGAACAAAATGTAACTTCTCTGATAACATGTGTGCTCTAGGTTCATCCTTTCCCCCTATTCCCTCCATGGTTGGAAAGTTTCTTCCTATGTTTAGTTGGGTGCTGTACATTCCATCTCCCCAATATCTCCTATAGCTCTGCCTCCCTCTCTTACCTGCTTTACTGCCACTGTCTGAATTCAGGATCTCCTTCTTTCTTATCTGGGCTATCACAGTAGTCTTCAAGCACCCAGCCTTGCCTTCCTCCATCCTATTATCCACACCATTTTCAAAACGGGTTTCCTGAAACACATATCCAATCCCATTACTTCCCCCTTTTGTCTCTGTTAACTCTTGAATGGAAGGCAGACTCCAAGACACTGTACAGAGACCTGTCCCATCCCCACATCCACACTCCTGCTTTCCCCAGCAAACTGATTTACTCACAAGTCTCCATACATGTCATGCTTTTTTCTCGTCTCCTTGCTTTTATGCATGGTTTTTTTTAATGCCTAGAACATCCTCAATGATTTGCCCCAACCCAACTCCCAAGACACATTTCAAGTATCCTCTTCTCTTGAAACTAGTTTGTGACTCCCCTGCTTCAGTGCCTCTATTTTTCCACAACACACATCCCTCTCTTCTAGCATGTATTACTCTGTATTTGCGTGTGTTCCTTACTAGAGTACAAATATACCAAAAGTGGAAACTATGCATTATCTCTTTATATGTGGCTCTCCTAACACAATATTCTACACAATAGAAATTAGCAAGGAATGAATTAATGAATAAGCTACTTCTCAGGAATACAGTGTGTTCATTATTCTTATATACACTGATATCAACATTTTACAAAAAAATTCCATGATCTTACAGTTGACTTGTTAATTTTGGCACACTCATTACCCAGGACAATCCTAGCATATAAACCTTGAATCATAAATACACGTTGCCTAAATGAATAAAGGAACTACTTTTATGGGTTAAATTGTGTCTCCCCTACCTCAGTACCTGTGAATGTGACGTTATCTGGAAATAGGGGCTTTGCAGATGATCAAGTTAAGAAGAGGTTTTTAGGGTCGTTCCTAACCCAATATGACTGTGTCCTTATAAAAAGGGAAAATTTGGACACAGAGAGAGACACATAGGAAGAACACCACATGAAGGCTGGATTTATGATGCCACAGCCAAGGAATGCAAAGAATGCCAGCAAACCAGCAGAAGCTAGGAGAGAGTCATGGAACAGATCCTCCCTCCTAGCTGTCGGAAGGATCCAACCTTGCCAACACCTTGATCTCAGCTTTCTAGGCTCCCAGAATGGTGAGACAATAAATTTCTGCTGCTCCAAAGCCACTCACTTTATAGTACTTTGTTACAGCAGCCCTAGGAAAATGAATACACCTACAGAAAAAGGTTTAAACATTCCGTGTCATCCAGGGACTGGCATGGATCTGCAGGAGGGCTGCGGTGGCACTGATGAAATTTATGGGCAGTAACAAAGGCTGAAGGTGCAGAACTGTTTTTAACCATGGAGAGTGAGAGAATTACTCACTCAAAGTAGTAATAGTAGTAGTAGGTGTTATAAAAAATGCAGATTCATGTGGTAGAAGTTTTGGGAACAGTCCAGAATTCAAATTGAGGATTAGCTATTTGTATTAGTGGCCAGGCAGGTGCATTTTTACAAAAACCTCCTTGGGTGATTTGGGTGTACACCTAAGTTAATAGCTCTGAATTAAGGTCTTTACCTTTTGTTGCTGCTGGCAGGCTCCTGTGGGGTTCTGCTGCCTCCCTCGGGCGGGTGGCCTCTCCTATCAGTGTGAGTTCTACTAATGGTCCATTGCAATGGGAAGAAGCCCAGCCTGCAGGCTTCCTTTCTGATGAGGCTCTGCCCATTGATGATAAACCTATGTTTACTTTTACAATTGCAAACTTTGCTCATTTTTTGTTTGCCTTTGTGTCTGTTTTCCCAAACTTACCTGTGTTACTTAGTCTTGTTTAAACTTCTAAAGTTTACTACACTTTCCTGCTATTACTTTTATTTAAGCAAACAAGCCTTTTCCCCTTTCTTTTCCCTCCCCTTCCCTTCCCTTCCTCTCCCTCTCCCTCTCCTTTCCTTCCCTGGGTTTTGCATTCTGTTTCTCTATTTGGCTCTCACATGTTGCTTCCTGTGTCAGAACAGCTGAATGCAAACACTGCCAAGGAGACTAGTTAAACATAAGTCTTTCCAGGTTAACTATAGATTTATTATCTGACAGAGCCTTTTGCCCTTTTGAATTTAAAGTGAATCATGATCCCCAGAGAATCAGAGGGAAAGAATTTAGTGTTAAATGACTGTTTTACAATGATTCGAAAGGAAAGATACTTTCAGAAGCAGGCTAATATGTACAGCCTGAATGAAGAATTACAGAGATTGAAGTGTTTTGGTGTTTGGTTTCCATTTTAAAATATCAAAACAAGATGGGATCAAGAGATTTGAATTTAATGTACATAAAATAAAAGAGCTCATAGAAGTTTCCCTTGCATTTAGAGCCATCAGCTAGAGCATAACCTAAGTGGAAATGGATGTGTTTGGAAAAAATCTATATGCTCCTTGCAGAATGGTATGTTTGAGAGACTTGCTAAGTGCTTACATTAATACATCCTGAAGTACTTTCTAATCAAACATATTATTGCATTACTTTCCACACTGTTGTAAGTTGGAAAGTTTCCTCACATGTTAGTGGTTTTTAAAATCACATATTAAGTCCTCGTTGCAGATCCATTTCATCATCTCCCATTATTCTAAAACGCTGTGTTTGTTTTCACTAAGCTCCGTGGCTGGCCACTGTTATGCCTCGACATACCAGGCTGTCAGTTCGGAGATGGTGCATCTGTTGTCTGAACTTTGAGGATCAGGAAGTGTTATTTTCACAATCAGATCAGTGGTTAGTGGTGTATGTGTTAGAAGGGAGAATACTTGCAGGGATGACAAATGGAAATATTTTCTCTGTGGAAGCTCAAGTCATTTTGGTGAAGCCAAGTACCAGGCCCATCCAGCATATGTCTATAGTGACTTGTGGCTGAAATTTTACACCTGCTTATATTATACATGAATTGAGCCTGGTATCATGTGAATTGTTGATGGTGAAACTTGAAACCACGTGAAAATGATCTGGTTTCAGGTTTGGTTTCCAAAGCGAGGTTCAGACAATAGTTACAGAGTGTGCACATGAACCTGGGCAGGTTCGTATAATTCTGGTTTAAACCTAGGGAAATGTTTGTAGTCCTACCTAGCTCTGACTTAAAACTATAAAGCAAAAAGGATAGAAGATCATAAATGTCTAGGGAAGAGTTCAAAGGGATCGGGGATAAACTAAACTGAAAAACGACGGTCACCCAAGTGTGCCAGAGAACACTGAGTGTAGACATTGCTCCCCTCCCCCACTGCATCCCTTTATGCTCAGACATTTTCTGTTATTCCTTCCATTTAAAAGTCACCTTCTCTGTGAAACTTTTCTTGACCCCACAGATCAGCATTCAATAATTCCATCCTCTGTGCTCCCAAAATATTTTAATTCCTTCTATTTTAAGGTTAAATCCATTTTTAACAATTTTTTTTAATATCATGCTCCTCCCACTCCTACACTCTGAACTCCAGAAAGGCACAAACCTCTATTTTACTCATCTTCATGTTTCCAGTACCTAGTATAGAGCCTAGCATATAATGGGCATGCAAGTAGCATTTGTTGCATGAATAAATGACAGAATTGGTTGACTGTGTGTCATCACTTTTGTTTAGCTGTTGAAGTAGTGAATGTAAGCAGAATGTTAAGCCATTAAAAGAATGCAGATAATGAAGAAATTGGCCTAGTGTTATAAATAAGCTCTTGCATCTCCTACCGGGCCTCCAGAAGCTGGTATATGTGAAGAAGACCTAAGGAGACCAAAGCATAAACTAAAGTAAATAGTGCTTAAGATCAAGGTATTAGGAATCAGGCTGAGTCCAGGAAGGTGAAAGGAAATCAGAAAGGGAACTGAGATGTGAGATAATGAGCTTTGATAAAGAGGGTCACCACTAGCTATTGGTTATCTCCACGGAAATAAAGCAAGAATAGAGAACAGGCTGACAGTGTTCAGAGGGGAGAGGGGAGGGAATTTCAGGGGAATTTCAGGGGAAAAGGGGAAGGATTTATAGGAACAAGTATAAAGGACACAGGGACAAAAACTAGGGGTAGAAATGGGAGAGAGGTGGGAAGGGCTGGGTGGGTGGGCTGAGATGGGAATAAAAGAGAACATTGTACTTGAACAATAATTAAAATAAAATTAAAAAAGTAAATGACACAAAAACTAAGATTTTATATATATATAAAACTATTGGGCATTGTAATATGTTCCTGCTTCTAACTTTAATAAGGGCCCACACTGTCATCAAGGAATGATCCCACATTCCAGGACTGATTATACATTTTCGGAGTTTAAAACCCCTTACTGAATATTTGTAACTGCCAGTAGTATTTTCTAAACTTGACTGAAAATAATAATCCTTCAGGACAACAGTAAACAATAGAAATTTTTTCCCATCTTTTTTGAATGAAAATCTTGGAAGGTATGGGCTGAGAATCCTTTTTTTTTTTTAATCAAACATTTGGTTATTCTTATCCTCAAGGAAGTTTGGAATCATCTGCAGAATGAAGTGCTTTTTCCTTAGAAACACATTCACAGTCCACTTTCTGCCTCTGGCCCCATTTGCCATGTGTCCCCATCATGTTTCAGTAACAGTAGCATGCTGCTTCAGATCACTATTTCTTCACAAATGCTATTATCCCCACTTTGATTCTGTTCACACTTCAAAGCCAATCACAAAAGACACTTTCTCTGGAAAACATTGTTTGCACCCTCCCAGAAAAAGTAGCAGACTTGATCTTATCACTTGCTTCTTATTTGTTCTTTATTTATGTCTTTTTCCTTTATAGCAGGAGCTTCTTAAGATTAACAAACATGTCTAATTTATTCAGATTATGAGTCCAAGACCTGACATAGAGCCTGGCCATAACAGGGAATGCATGCTTCCTGCCTTCCATTTCATGCTGATATCTCTTACCCTTATGTCTTTGTACTCTTTAAAAAAACACCTCAAGTGAAGCCTCCTCCAGGATGATTTTCTGGATGGCTTTAGATTTCCCAGTGATGTCTCTTCTTTTTAATCATCCATAATTACCTCATCTGATTGGCTTCTCATTTTTTTTGCATGTCTGTCTGTCTGATGAAAGGACAGATGGCTTGTGAGCAAGGAGAGTGTTTTAGATTTTATTCGCATAAGACATTCTAGAGTGAAGTGGCACACTTAGATTTGGCTATATTTGCAGTGGATGTTTCTTACCAAAGTACCTGTAGTAAATATTTCCTAAAGTTAACATTTTAAAAATGCCAATGATGGATATGCAGGAGCCTGTTACATAATTTTCTGGACTTTTGACACTTGAGATAACTTACAATTTTAAAATATTATAATATGCTAAGCCCCAAATTCTCAACCTGTGATCCATGTACCCCCCGAGTTTAGGACTTCCATAAACTCCTTACAATTTTATATAATATTTTTGAGTATGTGACTTTTTCAGGAGAGAGAGGGATCATAACTTGAGCTCAGTAAAGAGATCTATGACATCAAATCACTTAAGAGCAACTCTTCTGAAGTTGCAGTAATAATGGTCAGCATGGTTTGTTTGTGCAGAATTTTATAATTTACAAAGAATTTCCTCACTCATTGGGGCATTCCTTCCTTATAGCAGTTGTGAGAAGCAGCCATGGCAGATTCTTGGCTCTGTGGGTCAAATAAGGAAAGCAGTACTTGGGGAATTCTGTACCAATACTTGGAGGTACAGAAGCTCCACCGGAGCTCTTTCCATTGTATTCACCAAGTGGCTTCTTTCCCTAACTGCTGGTTCGCTCAATCTCCTTTGGAAATATGGAGAAGTTTAAGTTCCTGCAAGCAGCAGATGGGCAGATGAAACTTAAATTACTCTTTATACTTTCATGCAGCAATTTCAACCTTTTTTTACCTCCTGGCACACATACACAAATTACTAAAATTCCACGGCACACCTAAAATTGTATTTTTTGCTGACCTGACAAAAAATAGATATAATTTTGATGCATCCACACCAGACAGCTACTGTTGTGTTGGCTGTTGTCATTTTTTTTTATTTGACAATCTAAGGTTGAAAAATCACTGCTTTAATAAACAAAGGGAGTTACTTTCCCTGTCTCAGTCATTTGTCTTCGGTGTCCTGCATGTGTATAAGATGAATTTCCTCGTCATGCCTTCATCCTAACTACAGATTGATTAAGAAAATCCCTGGACTCTCAGCATTAGCATCTTCTTGTTCATCACTGAAAAACATTTGCAGAGTTTATTTCAAATGCAAGGCACTGTGCTTAGCGACAACTGTAAATACATGAACTGGTGCAGGCAGACCACTGGATATTTGATACCAAAATAAACCAGCTGGTTCAGCCAGCATCAGAAAACTGCAACCATTAAAATAGTGTTTCAGTGATACCAGGGAATGTGAACTGTGAGTCTTATAATGAACTATACCCTTTGAACTGGTAGTTGTACCTCTAGAAATTGGTCTTATTTAATTCTAAATTTAGAAAACTCTTCATGTTCAAAGTAGCATTACTTAAAATGGTAAAAGAATGAGATAACCTAAATCTCCATCAACAAGACCAATTGGTATGTAAATTTCAATGCATTACTTGGGGATGAAAGGTTGACCCTGAATCCTTCTTTTACCCCAACATGCTTGAGAAATTCAACATCTTTGTCAATGACATGGGCTTACTAATGCAGAGATTCACAGAGGAAGTAGTAAGAAGAGATAAATTGAAATCTTTGATGAAGGACAGAGGTATGCTTTGAAATGCACCTCATGAGTCCTCCTACTTTTTCCTGAGATAAAGAATATTTTTCCTTTGTGGAAGATTAATGGTTTGCAACATTAGGAAATACTCAGGTTTTGCTTTGACCATCCCACCATTCTTCCTAGTTGTACATTTAGAAACAGCAGTCCCTTTTTCCTTGAGACATTATTCTTCCCCAATTTCTTATAGTTCTCAGGGGGGAGGGAACCTACTCTAATGTAGCGAATGATCCAGGATCCCCCAGAGTCCTTCCTTGGAGCCACTATGTCCCCCATTACTCTGATGTCCTAAGCTGGGAGGACATCCAAACTCTCTTCTTGCCACATTATGTGAATGTTTTCTATTTATAATAATGAAGAAAAATACCTGATCTACCCCTGTTCCTCTAAGTTATATGAATAACTTTTATATGAATATTTTTCCTTCTTTTTTCCTAATCTTTTTTTTCCTTATGCTAATTCAGTTTAGATTTTTGTCACTTGCAACCAAAAGATTCCTGAGTATAACAAGTTAGTTATACCCACCAGATGTAAACATACTAAATTCAAAATAAATTTAAAAATTCAGCAACATTCTAAATTTTTATGCATAGAAAAAATACTGTATGGAAAACAGTGATTATTGATTTTCTGAAGCACTCTATTGTTAATATCTAAATACAGCTATGTATCTCTGTAACAGAAATAAGGCAACAACAGCACACTTATAAGCATATATAAGCTTATATATAAGATTATATATAAGCATATATATAATCTGCTTATAAGAGATTACTTTTTCTCTTCTGCTCTTTCTACTTGTCTATATTTCCCCCCAGATTTTGTAGAATGGGTGTATACTTTATTTGAAATTGTAAACAGCAGCACTCACACCACACGTAATCTGGCACCATGGCAACATCCCAGAGAAGAAGGGGAAAACAGAGCAAGAGATGCAAGCAGTTAGTTAGGTACAGATTGATTACTGCCAAGTAGATTGTTTCCTTTCCACTCTCACCTATTGCTTCTAGAGAAAATACGCTAAGTTCTGCTGAAATGCTTAAGTTACACGCTGTCAAACATCTATAGCTGTCATAAAGGTTGGTAGTGGAAAATGTTAAATTGACATTTGCTCCTGTGGAGTGCATAGGTGTTTTATTGGGGGAAAATGTCAGGTAAATAGAGGGAAAGGTTAAAAAAGAAGGCTTTTATTGTAATAGAAAGCAATGAGTAAATATCTTGGTAAACCTTAATAGAATCATGCAATGTTCTGACACCACTGGAGTTAGGCTGCCGAAAGAGGTGCGGACTGCGCTAGGGCTAAGATGGGCCATCTCAGCAAGCCTTCTGCAGTCTAATCCTGGTAGCCTATTGTCGGATAATGTTCAACTATTACTTCAGGGGGAGTGAAATGGCTGTGATGATCTTTATATCCTCTTAGCTTTATCAGCAACTGACAGAGCCTGAAATACAGCAGACTTTAGGTTATGTTTCTTTATCTGAGAGAAGCCCCAGGTTCTGGAATCCTGTGGTGTGTAATAGTCATCCACTCTAAAAAGATAACAGAGCCTCCACAATAGACGGTAATAGGGTTAAAACTAGTGCTGGTTTCTGAGTCTCTATGTAGGCAATTTGCTGGCAAGTGCAGGGCATTTAAAATGGAGCTGAGGGTTATAGTGTAATAGGATTCTGTCTCATTGTCAAGAGATGGAGTAGGGCTGTCCAAGTTAATGTAATAGTTAAAAGGAGTCTTTAAAAAAGATTTAAGCAGATTATGTATCATCTTTGAAAATTTGAACAGTAAATTCAGGCAGTCAACATTGAACTGAAGAATTGGGTTATGGCCCTGGCTGGTGTGTCTCCTTGTATTGAGTGCTGGCCTGAAAACTGAAAGATTGCCAGTTCAATTCCTGGTCAGGGCCACATGCCTGGGTTGTGGGCTAGGTGTCCAAATGGGGGTTTGCAAGAGGTGACCAATCGATGTATCTTTCGCACATTGATGTTTCTCTCCCTCCCTCCCTCTACATAAATAAATAAATAAATAAATAAATAAATAGGAATTTGGTTATGAAGCCTGACTTTCCAAAGCAGAGAATTAAAACATGACACAGGAAGCTGGAGAAATCACATTCTCTGGTCCATCTGAGTCATGTGTTTTAAGACATGTTTTTGTGACAGATTATAAAGTTAATATTGTAGTTGCACATGATGGCCAAAACACTCTATTTTTTGGCCCTATGATAAGATCCGTTTAGCTTAGACTTTGACCAGGCCTTTGTTGTGACTCCCCTGGAAATCTTCCATTGCCCACTATCTGATCTCTCAGCCTCCACTGCTAACCCTTCTTCTCCACCTTCCTTACCACCATCCCAATGTTCTCCCCATGTCTCCCCACTCCCTAAAATCTCATGAGTTCTCGTTTCTGTCAAAAACAAAACCAAACCGAGGAACTGAATCCCTCCTTAAGTTTTCTGTTGCCTTTTACATTGCCTTCTTCTTCATCTTGGTATATGATCTCCCTTCTTTGGGCCATCTCCTGCTGCTCTTCACATGGCTCCCACCTTCTCCAGATGCCTTAAACTTCCAAAAACTCATTAATATGCTGTGATTTTTCATGTCTCTGAGGCTTTATTTGCACATATTATTCTCTTAATTAAAATGTTTTTGCTTAATTCTTTACTTGGGGAAGACAGTGAATAATAAGGCAGGGAGGTACATGGGAGAGGGGAGCAGAGAGCTGCTAAATCATGGTAGGGAATGATCTTGAATCAAAGCACTTAGGGTAACAGCTATCTGAAATTCCCTTCTATTATGAGAGATTTGTGATATCTGGAAAGAAAGGGGCTCCATAAGAGACCCTGAAACCTCAGTTCTATAATTTTCCTGGTATAAGTTCTCCACTGTACAAATGAGGAGACTGACAACCTCACAAATGTAAATCGATAGCTTAGAGTCTTGAGGCTGGTAAACCCAATGCACCATGAAGTATCTAGACTTCCTCCACTCAACTATCCCATCTCGACTTTTTCCTGACACTTTGCTTGTTCATCTGCTTTAATATTGGCCAAGTTGTGTTATAACTTACATGCTTACATTTTTGCTTTATCTTCAAGTTGAAGTCTACCAAACCATGTCATTTAATTTTTTTGCCACAGGGCCTGACACCTTATATGTGAGCTAAAAAAAAAAAAAGTTTTGGCATGGTTCATAAGTACAACAAAACTTGGTTTGAAAGTATATTTTCAGGCATTGCATGCATAGGATATAGGATATATTGTGTTCTACCCCTGTAATGTGTACTTACAATGGCCTTACTTACTGTTGGTCATTTATAATTTGGCTCACAGAATGCTGACCAGAATTATTATTATAGCCAATAGAAAAAGATTTATATTTTAAATACCTTAAGAATTTCAGAAATGTGAAAATATAATTTAATGCTTCTTGCAATTACTATATATATATAAATTATATATATATATATATAAAATCTCTGAATATATGTTATGCAGGACAGGCTTTAAGAAGATTCTCCAAAATAAATGACTTTTGAGTCATTTTGTATCATAAGCAAATATGAATTCACAATATTCATACTTTATTGTTAATGAAGTATGTAGGTATGTGAATTGGTTGTAAAATATAAACTTATCTTTCCATGACTTGGATTATTTATAACTCTAAGATAATTGAACTTATATTTATATTCCATGATGTAATCAACAAACAAAAAGTTGAAAAACTTCTATTGATAAGGGAAAAAAGATGGGTAGTCAGTGATAAAACTTGTCATATAATATACACTAGGCATGTTGTTATAAACTATTTTTATGCACCATCACATTCAGTTCTCCCAACAACCTTTAAGAAAGTTGAGTAAACTGGGTCTTACAATTATATAAATAAGTTGCCCACAAAATTAGTCAATGGTAGAGCCAAGATTCTCATGCAGAACTGAGTCTAACTTCTGTAACCTTTACTGAATACCATTCTGCATTTAGAAAATATTTAGTTTTTTTGGCTTAGAGAAAATAATATTTCAAGAGGCCATATGTATTATAAAGGAGACACATTTATATGCAAAATGAGAGTCCCTGCTTCCATCAACGCCTAGATAGGAAGACACTGGGTTATGCAGCAGTTGCAGAAGTTTCACTTAAATCATTTAAAGAAGAATGCACTGGAATACATTGCCTTGGAAGGTAGAAGAGTCATCTTGGGAGATCAAATAAAGAAAGCTCTAAAGGCCTACAGCTTCCTTTCTGAGGTGAGGCAGCCCACATGATGAAAGTCTCATTTCACTTAAACAGGGTATTGCGTACTAATCGAGCATCTTTAGGGACTTCAGGGAAAGCAGCATTTAATACTGCTCTGCTGTATAGGGTAGCAGGGCTTCTTGTTGGAACAGCTGTTTGTTGATCCAGCTGACATTCTCTTTCATCCACCCATCCATTGTTCTCCTTAAACAATAGCGAGATACAAATGTGAGTTTTACTCACTCTAATGAAAAGGGTAGAGTTTCTCTCCCTATAAATATTTTCAAAAGCCTTGATGATTCATGAGATTTGCACAAATACATTTAGAGCTGGAAGTAAGTGTATAAGGCATTGGGAGAATACTCTGCCCCTGGCATTATAAGGGAGGGGAGGGCACCTACAGTAAAAATAACCCTGCTTGTGCTTTTAAGGCAAACACGCTCTTCATTACTCTCCTTCCCAGCCCACTCCCCCGCCCCTGGAAAAAATAAACATCATCCAAAACAAAACCTGATACATGAGAAGACCGCTTCTTGGGTGGGCATGAAGGCAATCTTGCCTGAAGCAAGGGGTATACACAAGATGACCTTTAAAATTTCCTTTCAAGCCCATTATTCACTGGGTTTATCTAAACATTGCTTATGAAGGAAGATAAAATATGGATGAGTTTTCAGATGAAGAAAGCAGCAAAGACTTACTGAGTCTGTCTTGTTGCAAGAAGGAAATTGGATTTGTACCTTCCTCTTCTGCATTTCTCATTTACTTCGTTCAGGCTTGTGAGGGATGTGGCAAGTATCAAATTCACCCATGGAGCTCAGCTCTTACAATAAAAACTTGATGGCTTCATCTCTTTTCCTCTGCTGAAATCTGCATTTCCTTTTCAAGTTACTAGTAGTTCTTCTTGCTTGTTGGTGAGAAAAGATCCCAAACTTAAAAAAAAAAAATCTCCCTCTGGCATGTTTCTTTTAGAGAGGCTTCTGAAAAGAGGGGCTCAGTGTACACAAGAGATTAGACTCAAACACCTGTGGTTTTCCCAAACATTTTCCAAGGTATCAGATCACTAACCCCTTGTTTTGTTCCCAGTCCTGCACCTTGACACTGAATCCCACTCATTCCAGCTGGCTGTTGCTTATAATTCAGGATGCAGGTTGAGTGCTACCTCTTCAATGACCTTTCCTGAATGATCTCTCACCCCTAATCTAAAGTAGTCACTTGGTCACTGTCACATCCCATTGTTTCAAGCCTCTACCAAGAATTTGTTATCATCTTGTTTATTTCTTTAACGTTCACATCTCTCAACTGGGATGCATTCCATGAGAACAGAGGTCAAGTCTGCTTTATTCACCTCTACACTACACTCGTAGCAGTTACAACAGAACTTAAGAATAGTATGCACACAATTAATATTTGTTGGATGAATGAATGTATGGTGCCCTCAACAGGAAATACACTGTAAATGTCCATGAATAATTTCATGGTATACAAAAATAACATGCGTGGAGATATATAGGTAAACACTAATTACTTGGCATCGACTTGAGGTTGATTGATAATGGTAAACAAAGGTTGAGACAGCATTAAATTTGGCTGGATTTTCTAAAATAAAACATATGAAGGCAAACTGTAAGCGTTTAGTTTCGCATTGCTTCTTTAAATTAGCAAAACTGCTTTCCTTATAAAAAAAAAACCCTGTAAGAATGAGTTCTCAGTGTCCTCACTGGCTTTAAAGGTTGTGACAATCTCATTTGTCCCTTGTTTCTCTCTACTGTGTTTCTGCCTCTGGTCTAAATGCCCCAGAACCCAGACATCTTGATCTGAACACTACTCTTGGGTCTGACACCATTTCTCTGAAAAGATCTTAGTTTCATTTCTTTTTTCAGCTAAAAAGTATCCATACTCCTTGAACAGTGTCTGCTCTCAGCCAATTTGGGTAATTGCCTAAGCAGGCCTGCTTTGGCCCCTGAACCCTGTCTTAGCCTCCCTCTGCCATGTACCAGATACTAAGACTCCTATATTTTTCTCAAGTTTTTGCCATTAGTCTCTTAAATTAGCCCTCTCTACTTAGCTGATCACTACTTCCATTTTTGTCCTCTGTCTCTGCTTCTTCTACTTCACAGATCATATTTTGTCAATCATCAGGTTTTACATTGTCTCTAATCTGCAGGATGAAGGATAGTTTTGAAATCAAGCAATAGCTTTAATATCTGCCTTTATTGGGGCCCATACCAAACTATACTGACTTTGTTTTCGTTCACAGTATATTTTAAAATTTATTGGCACCAACATTAACTACACTTGGAAGACTTCCCTGAAGATAGAGTAGGAATTTTCTATTTCTTTAACTGAACTTCATATTGAACATATCAGTAAGGGTAATGATTTTAGATTCCTGAAAAAGCCACCAAATTTTTTCTAAAATTTATTCCTGGTGTCACCCTTAGCATCAACATTTAATGAAACAGGGTTGCAGCCAAGTACATCTTTAGTTGCACAATCCAGGCTGGTGAGGGGCAAAAAGGAAAACAACTTGATCATAGTATTTGAAGTCTTCCATTTGTTGGCTCAAGACTCCCTTTATTTAATCACGTATAAAAACTTGAATTTGTATGATTATAGAAATGTATTCATCACATAACAATTCCATGTTGGTTTTGGAAAATTATGTACAGCATAGGGAATATAGCCAATAATATTGTAATACCTGTACAGTCATAGATGGTTACTGAACCTATCGTGGTGATCAATTCCTAAGGTATATAAATGTCAAATCACTATGTTGTACATCTGAAACTAATATAATGTTGTATATCAACTACAATTTAAATATTAGATAATTAGTAAATTTATTAAAATAGAATATACAGATAAGGAACATACACACAGTTCCAACTTTACTTTCTAGTGAAGTATCACTATTCTGCTAAGCTTTTCCCCCAGCCACACAGACAACTGGCCATCTCACAAATATATCAGACTCCTCCTCTTTTTGCTCAGACAATTCCCTCAATAGGAAAACCATTTTAAGTTTTCTCTTTTTGAAATTGTAATTACTATTCATAGTCCAACTCCAATGCTACCTTCTTTATCATAATTGCTTGTCATTTCAGATGAATCTAATTCTTCCTTTCTCCCTTCTAAGCAGTGGATTCAACTTATCCCTCAGACTTTTGAATTTCTTGTAAATTGGTAGTTAAACATTGTGACGTGATAAGATTCAGGTTTCCTTCCTTCCTTCCTTCCTTCCTTCCTTCCTTCCTTCCTTCCTTCCTTCCTTCCTTCCTTCCTTCCTTCCTTCCTTTCTTTCTCTCTCTCTCTCTCTCTCTCTCTCTTTCTTTATTTCTCTCTTTATTTCTTTCTCTCTTCTTTTCACTAGGCTACTTCAATCAGGAGGCACATACTGTGTTTTTTCTTGTTTTCAAATAAATTTAGCAGCCATTGATTTTCAATGCTTAGATCTGTTAGTAATTAAGGGATATCAATTGATAATATTCTAATTTTATTTTCCACTATATTATTAATTGGAATACTCCTGTTAAGGAACACCTTCCTCTCACTTACCATTTGGTTACTTTGTGGTTAAGTTTGATAGGAAAGGCAGGACAGATGTCTGGTTTTTATTTCCCTCTTTACCTACCAGGTCTCAAAAAACAATTTGATTCACTAGCACCCTACAAAAATGACCCTCAGTTTATAAACATTATTCTATATTAAAATTGTGTCTACATGATTTTTACTATCAGATAAAATACAAGAATGTACCTAAAAAAGACTTGTAACAACAAGCCATTTTACTGGCCATACACAAATGTTTTGTCCTTGTTTTAGTCTTCCTTTTCAGAGAACAATAATTTTACAAATTCCACATACCTCTGCTTAAGAAACCTCAGGGATTTCATCCAGTCTCATTATTTTAACTACAATTCTTGTCAATAATGCTCGAATTTCTGAGATTTAAATCCTGCTGGGATTTTCCCCCAATATTCCGGTTTCATGTACCTAACTCTAGTTCGCCTTTGACATCTCTACTAGTTATCCCCTAGTCAATATATCCAGAACTCAATTCCTTGTCTTTCCACGCCCACAAACCTTCTATATTCCTTTTTCTTCATTTTGCTCAATGGCGACTTCATCCCTTCAGTTGATAGGGTAAAAAAGTTGGTGTCACCCTTAGGCTTCCTCTAGCTCCTACATGCTCTACTGGCCCTCGATTACGAACACATCCAGAAGACAAACATTTCTCATTTTCTCTATTGCTGCTATCTTAGTTCAATGACCATCATCTCTTGTTTGAATTATTGTAATAGACTCCACAGTATTCTACCTATTTTTGCTCTTAGCTCCTACAGTCTAATTTCAAATGAAAAATATTAAAATATGTATCACATCATGTCTCTCTTCCACCAAAAGCCCTCTAACATCTCATCCCACTCAGAGTAAAATCCAAAGCCTTTGTAGTGGTCAGGGATCTCATGTACTGCAATAATAACAACATCAAATGCCTTATTTTCCCTTTAGCAGATGAATCACTAACCTGCTTGGGGCTTTAAATTTGTTATTCCCTCTGCCAAGAAGTCATTTGTCAGATTTGTTACATCTCTTTCATTTAATGATAACCTTTTTAGTGTCTCCTTTTCTCTTAATATCAGTTATCTCTTTATAATATATATAAAATTTTAATGTAGTTATCTATAAATGCTACTTTTATAGCATCTGGATTTATTATTTGATAAAGTAACCCTTACCATTTATATAATACAAACATTTCCCTGAACTTGCTTTAAGTCTTTTGTTTGGCTTTTTAAATTTATATTTTATTCCTGCCGCAATTTAATACTTTACACTATAATGTTAGACTTAAAAGATGTACAGCATTTATGCTAATATCATTGATTATAATATATATTGTAGTTTTTTCCATAAATATTTGGATACATCTGTCTATTTTTTAACTTACCTTATGTTCTTTTGCTTTATTTTGGTCTTTGTTTATGCTAATGGCATACTATTTAGATTTTGATAACCAGTATAGTAAATTTTATGTGATATTGCATTTATTCTCATCTATTTTTCAAAAAGTTTTCTAGAAATTACTACATATTTATTTTTTCATGTGTACTTAAAAATAACTTCCCCATTTAAAAAATCAAGTTCTTAATGGAATCACATTACATTAAGGCTCTAAATGGTGTCCTATTCTGAGTTATCTAAACCCTCACAGTATATGTAATATAATAATATAATATAAATGTCATTTAGGTGTCAGTAAGCAGTTGGGAAGAAGGATTTGAATGTAGATTTTAGGATTTCTTAACTTGAAATTTAATCAAGTTAATGTTTTTGTTTTCATTTTTTTTCATTTTTATTGTTATTCAAGTACAGTTGTCTCCATTTCCCCTCCACCCTGCCCCCCAGCCCCAGCTACCCCTACCTGCCACCCTCGATTCCACCCCTCTTTGGTCAAAATTTAATATTAGTATGCACTAACGAACATTAGTAGGTATTAGCTTGAGGAAATATATATATATATATTTTTAAAGGTTAAGTATTTTTTTAAAAGATTTTATTTATTTATTTTTAGAGAGGGAAGGGAGGGACAAAGAGAGAGAGAGAGAAACATCAATGTGTGGTTGCTGGGGGTCATGGTCTGCAACACAGGCATGTACCCTGACTGGGAATCGAACCTGTGACACTTTGGTTCGCAGCCCGTGCTCAATCCACTGAGCTACACCAGCCAGGGCTGGAAATATATATTTTTATGATACTCAAGAATATTGTATAGACATCACTTAGTCTTTCTATTTTTCAAGTCACTTATTTATAACTTTTTAAAATATTTAATGATTTTTCGTTTAAAATTTACTACAAAGTACATTATATTTTCATCACTGTTGTTAACAGGGCATTATATATACATATTTTGTATTTGAAATATACATATTTCAATGAATGTTCAAATGAAGAAAAATATAGAAAATAGTTTTATTTTATCCAGTTATCTCATTGGATTTTGCTAGTATTTATTACATAGTTTTGGAGTTTATTTTGACTATAATATTATATGCAAATAGAGGTTTTATCTTTTGTTTGCAATAAGTATACAGCTATCTGGTTTTCTTATTGCATTAGCTTATTCACAATGCTGAATAATTGTAGTCATTACAATATTTACCCTAGTTTTAATGAGAACGTTTTTGATGTTTTGATAATTAATGTACTGTTCATTGCTTGTTTTACTATGGTAAATAGGCCATCATATCTAGATAATTACTTTTGTGTTCTTAATATAAAGTTTGTATTAAAAATGAGTACTAAGCCCTTTGCTAAGTGGCTCACTTGGTGGTGCAGCATCCTTTACTCCAAAAATGTTGCTTGATTCCCACTCAGGGTACATACCGTGGTTCTGTGTTCAATCCCCGGTTGGGTCGGGCCTTGTACAGAAGGCAACCTATCCATGTTTCTCATATCGAGTTTTTCTCCGTCTCCCTTCCTCTCTCTCTAAACATATTCTCAAGGATTTTTTAAAAAACGGCTGCTGAATTTTATGAAATATCCCTTAAATACATTTTAATACAATTACATGTTAATTTTCTCTTTTAATATGTAAATTCAATACATTTTGACTTAAAATACTGTCAAAACAACTCATACAACTAAAATTTATAATAGTAATGTTCTTTTAATAAAAAATGTGTAATTTTTAAAATATGCTTTTCAAATAAGCTCATACTATGTTTAATATTTTTATAATCTACTTTTTAATTTAAGGTAGATATATTTCTCATTTATAAAAATATAGTTCTATGTTAGTATATAGGTGGCAACAAAATACAATATGAATGAATAGATACCATAATGTATCATGTTGGACATTTGGGTTGAGTTTTTAGCTATTAAACATATTTTTAAAGATATTATTCAATGATTTTTTTTTAAAGAATAGACTTAGAGTTTTATTTTTTAATATTTTTAAAGATTTTATTTATTTATTTTTAGAGATGGAAGGGAGAGAGAAAGAGAGAAACATCAGTGTGTGGTTGCTGGGGGCCATAGCCTGCAACCTAGGCATGTGCCCTGACTGGGAATCAAACCTGCAATGCCTGGTTCCCAGCCCACGCTCAATCTACTGAGCTACACCAGCCAGGGCTATTCAAAGATTTTTTTTTATAAATTTTTCTTTAGATTTTATTTATTTATTTTTAGAGAGGGAAGGGAGGGAGACAGAGAGGGAGAGAGAGAAACATCAAGGTGCGGTTGCTGGGGGTTATGGCCTGCAACCCAGGCATGCACCCTGGCTGGGAATGGAACCTGGGACAATTTGGTTCCCAGCCTGCGCTCAACCTACTGAGCTACGCCAGCCAGGGTTAGGATTTTTTAAAGAGTCTTGTAACCTGAAGTTTACAATGTACAATTTAACCAATTCAGAGAGAAAGCTTATTCACAGTCACACAAATAGTTAATTTCTTTTTTCTTAATCACAATATGTGCATTTTATTGTCAATATTTCCAAACTTTGCTTATTTCCTATATATCCCCAGTGCATGATGGTCTCTTTAAAAAGTACTAACCAACATGGCTACTTTTTTTCCTGAGAACGTTTTATAATTGTGTTGGTTGGGCTTCACATGATAGTATTCCCATGTACTCTTGTCCTTAACAAAAGAGAATTGAAGGGCAGTTGAAAAGGATAAGAAGGACTGTGGAAAACACACTTTGTGTGAAGTGAAATGGGGTGAGGTCACCATCAAAGAAACTTTCCTGCTCAGAAGATTCATCCTCTTAGAATCTGTCTTTACCTCAGATGATCGTTTCTGTCCTTCAGCTGTCCATATCTTTTTATGGAAGATCATTTCTAGAACACATCAAAAGTTGGGAGGTTAAAAGACAATATGGAACTTTCTAGGAAAAAAATATGTATAACTTCTGAAATAAACCAAAGATAACAATTATCAGTGAGCACCAAGATTATAAAAACACAGATTATGGCATTAGAACTAATTCTTTTGTAAAGGCATTTTCAGTCTCTCTCTGCACTGGAAAGGGTCTAGCATTTGAAATCGAAGGCCTAGGTTTATAGCCACAGATTTACAGGTAAAGCAATTAAACTCTCTGAGGTTCAGTTGCTGGAATTGTAAAATGATGGTAATAATACTTATCTCATGAGATGAATGTGAAAACTAGAGAAAACATGTGGAAAGTTCTTTGCATAGTGAGAGACATTCCGTAGGTGCTTTGTGCATGGTAACCCATGCTTGTGATAACAACTATTGTTAATAATAATATGATATTCAAAATATTTATAGTTTACTGACTAGAAAAATCTATAAACTTTTTATTTTCACTTTAAAAAATTCAGATTACTCATCCAGCTACTATGTGGCTGTGTTCATTAGTATTCGCCCTGGAGAATGTCTTGGCATAGTCTTGGTTATTGATGACAGTGCTTCCTGTTCTTCCAGCCCCCCCAATTAATCAGCATATAAATTAATATTGCTTTCAATATGCTGATTAATTGGGGGGGCTGGTCACACTACTCCTCTGCCTTTGTCATAGGTCTCATTTTCTTGTATATCATTTTTTGACCTTTATACCCTCAAGAAGATGGTACATGAATACATTAATTGTGTGCTTCATATTTTCATTCATAAGACAAATAGCTAATGGATAGAAGCCAAAAAAAAGATAAATTACAATTTCTTTTAAAATCAAGACTGTTTCAAACTTGTAAAATTAATTTTGTAAAAATCTTTAGTAATGATAGGTATGTACATAAATTAAAATATGAATAAAATGTATATTGATGGGTGATTAAATAAGTATGTATAAAACTAGGAGGATAGCATATCATTGAAAGTAGGTTTTTTTCTGTATAAAATACATATATAAAATTAAAATAAAAGGAGGACCTTTCAAACTGAATGTACATATGTTTTTTCTATCTCTGAGCTACTTTAGTGTGTCCAAATTTTGAGAATGTATTCTTTTCATGATACCTTTCAACCCTGAAGTTTACAATTATAACACTGCTGAAATTCTCTATTAGATCATATTTTTATTATATTATTTACCAAACATTGTCTTTCAGTGGGATGGAGGTGTGGTAATACAAATACTGATATCCTTGGGAGCCTGGCATATTGTACAGTAGAATATTTTACCATAAATGAATATTGCTCAGTGTTGACAATTCTGGACTTTGTAGTGAGATTAGATTATCACAATTTCTCATAGGTCATCTAGTAGTCCTATGAACGATTACCTACAGTTCTTAGAATTAGAGATTTTTCCTTATGTTTTTGTCACTAAAGCGTTATTATTATTAGATGCAATGGCAAAAGACCATTTAGAGAAGTGGAAGAGTTCCTACACAGTAATTTAAAATGACGAATGGGAGTTAGGAAGGTAAGAAGGAAGAGTGGGAAGGAGGAAATGAGAGAAGAAGGAAGGCAAAGAAGAAGGAAGGAAAAGGAAGAAAAGAAAAGACAAATGGATAGAAGGGAAAAGATAATTAAGAAAAGGAAGAAACTACTCACCATTTTTAGCATGTCTCAGTCTAAAGGCTAAGACATTGTATGGGATCCTCACAGCGTTATGAGATAGGAATTTCCCATTTTGTAGATGTGCACTGATGTGGTGCCCATAGAACGAATATTTGATTCCAAGGGATCATCGATATTCTGAGTATATAGTTACTCCAAATCCTCTATACTTTGTTTTTTTCATTGGTTTTTATTTTTGGCTTTGTTTTCTGTCTTTGCTCCATTACCATCATGAGCACACTCTGTGGGCTAATTTTAGCCACCAGGATTTAATGTCACTTTTAACTACAGATGGCTAGGCAATTAGGTAATTTTGTTTCTCTAGTGGCAGCCAGTCAGGGCAGTCCTGATAAAGCCGCTGTAGCAGGAGATCAGTCACAGAGCCAAGGGCTCTGATCATTTTTCTTGTTGGGGACAAGCTTCCTTAACTGAAAACACAAAAACAGGGACAGAATACCATTGTGGGTGGGACTCCAGCTCGGCACCCAGATTGGCTGGGCCTGACTCTGAGCAACGCGACTAATTAGATAGGATGTTTGGGGGGACATTTTTAACTATTCTATGCTCAGGTTTTCTCTTCTCTAAAATGAGGACCATAATATTATTTACACCATAGAATGCTTCTAGCATTAAAAAAGTTAATATGTAAAAGTATCCTGGCACATAATAATTGGTATATCATCATGACTATTATTGCCTTTATTCTTATCTGTTAAGTTCCTTCTAGCTTTGTAATTCAAAAAATTCTTGAGGGCAATACCCCATTTTTACATTATCTGCCACCTTCCTGAACTTTCCTTGAATTTCAAGCACATGCAACCCCTGCTTCTCACAAGAAGTCCCTCTCTTTACATGTTGCTGCTCCTTATGCTGGCAGTTTATTGTGAAATCACATTCAGTTAAGCAAAAATTTTCTTTATGACATCAGCTAACCCCCATCCCACCCCAAGAAGGCAGATTAGCAACTCCTATACATCTCCATCATGACCCGTCACTGTGGATATTATAAATGCTGTCAGTCTCCCCCCAGTTCCATCCGTCCTCCTTGAGGAAAGGGACTACAATACATCTGGCTCTTTTTGCCTTCTTCACACATATTGAAATGCCTGGTATACAGAGGGCTGTCAGTAAGTGTCGAAAGAATAAGTGAACTTGCCACTAGGAAGACAGAAATCCAGGGGAGATGAAGTGAATGAAGCCTAGGGATCCAGCAAACTAAAAGGTGGGCATGCAGCCATGGCAAAGCTCACAAGCAGTAGTTATGTCCCACGTGGCTATCTGCTGTCTAGCTAAATAATAATGATGCAGGTGTTTGGGAGTCCAGGGACCCAAAGGTCTGCACCCCACTGTGGGCTCTTGGCAGTGGCACAGCGAATGGGCTACTCCGCAGATGGAGCAGCCCTTCTCTAGTGGAATTCACTTCTTTTATTGAGGCTCATTTAATTGAGGAGTAGGGCATTCAATAACAAGGAATATTCAGGATTTTTCCTTGAAAGAGGAAATAAAACTAGTAATTTTATTTTATTTTTAAAAGATTTTATTTATTTACTATTTTAGGGAGAGGGGAAGGGAGGGAGAGAGGAAGAGATACATCAATGTGTAAGAGATAAATCAATCAGTTGCCTCTCACACGCCCCCCCGCTGGGCACCTACCCCACAACCCAGGCATGTGACCTGACTGGGAATCAAAACTATGGCCTTTTGGTTCACAGACCGGCACTCAATCCACTGAGTCACACCAGCCAGGGCAAAACTAACACTTTTAAGTACCTCATCCAAAAACACTTGATAGGCACTTCACAGTTGACCTCTTATTTAATATTTAGAACAAATGAATGCAATGTATGCTATTATTAGTCACATTTTATTAATGAAGAAAGAGGCTCAGAGAAGTAACTCAGGTATGACTTACTAAGGTTGGGGTTAGAACCCTGACCTCTGACTTTGAACTCTATTCTTCATGATTTAACTTGCTCCTATACACACATTGCCTTTCAAAGTGAAGATGTAGATTTTTTAAAATACAAAATATTTTATTTTGCTCAAAGAGTTGAATTGTCTCTCAACAGTTAAATCTGTTTTGCAGCCCAGGATAGTTCATTCTTATTAGTTCTGGGGCAGAATGGAGAAGTATAGGCAAGATAATGGAGAAATGATTATCTCTGTTCCCCCTGTTTTTAAAAAATCCTGACCACAGTGCTTTTTCATCCCCCCTTTTATATATAAAATATAAAATTTTACCAGATATCTCTTTGTTCACGCAGAAAAATGTTACATTTAAAAAATTGTTGCCCATTTCATCCTTTTTAAAAATGCATTGAAAAACAAATTAAAGACAAAAATTGACAACTGCCATCAACTCCTTTGGCAGCCATTTTGGAATGGGCAGATTTTAAATCCTGAGCAGTCAGGTTAGGACAGAAGCCCTGTGTCCCTGGACCATGCTCTTCCACACTGACAGGGAATCAATTTTAGATGCTGAACAGCCAGAGCTGGGTCTTCTAGGAGGCTCAGCTGCCATCTTATCCCATGCAAATGAGTAGAGAGTGGAGCAGAATGTGGAACAGTGTCCTGGTGTGAATAGTGTCCAAAGGTAGAACTTGTGAGGCTATTGAAATTTTGTTCCACAAGAAGTACTGCCAATGCATGTCTGAGTGGAGCAATTTCATACAGATTAGAGTGAAATCCCTGTGATCCGAGCTGCTAAGAAGGGGACCCCTTGCAAATAAGCAACAGATTACAGTGTGGAGGGTGTGGGAGCCAGATCTTTTGGCATAACAGACAGTGGATCTAGAATTGTTCGTCCAAGTTAACACTCTTCTCCAAAGCAGGGTATTTTGCATATGCTATCAACTTTTTACTCACTGGACTTTTTAAATAATGTTGAGGAAAAGGAATTTTCTTTAATTGCCAGGTAAGGAAGAACAGAAAGTAGAGGTTAAGTTCAGGCTATCGTGCTGGGTTAGGAATTTGGGCTGGAATGTGGTCTTCCGGATGCCCAGTATTTATCATTTCACACCCTTCAAGACACTCTCTGATGTGAAATGCTTATGAGGTCAGTATAGGAGAATCTATGAGGCTTCTCCATAGCTCATGAAGTTAGGGTTTGATCCTTTGGAAGTAGACAGGGGTTTCTGAGCTTGGGCATTTACCTCTTGGGATCAATAAACCCCCTCATTCACTCTCCTTCTTGAAGAAAAATCCTGCCAGAGACTGTGGCAGCATTCTCCAGTTATGTTTCCCTCACGATTCAAGAGAAGGAAAAAACTACATGTGTCTATACTTAAAATGTTTTATACTTAAAACCCTGTTTCGAAAAACCCCATTTTTCATCTTCAAATGCATGGATTTCCTTAATATTTAAGCACTCGCTGTTCTTTAAGTTTTGTGTGAAATTATTCATATATATCACTGCAATCACATACAATATTTTTTTGCTGTTGGTAGTGGTGCATTTGTTTGTTTGTTTTGGCTTCTTTTCATTTTGCGTTTGTTTTAACTTCTGTGTTAAGCCCTGATCATCTTACTGATATTAGTGAGAGGTTCTCTAATTTCCGGTTGAATATATTGAGAGTTACTGAAAACAGCTCCAAATCAAACTGCCCTTCTTGGAGAAGGTAAAGTACAACTCATCGGTTTAATCATTGCATTCCATAAAGGGAGATGTCACTTAACCAGCTTTCCTCTCAGTGCCAGGAAATCGCCTCGAAGTATTTTTCTTTAGATAAGTGAACATGCTTGTCATAGTTTACTATGCCTGTTAAATCTTCCTATGAAATATTTTACAGAGAAATATGTAAATATTTTGACTGCTTGTGCCATTCTTTTCAGACGGCTCTGCAGATTATACATGGGTCTCTATATGAAACAGGAAGGAAAAGTAAGTGGAAATTTCTTAATGTAGCATTTTTCATTAATGAAGACAGAAAGACTAAAGGAAAAATTTTGTGTAATGGAGCCTTAATGTAAATATCCAAAAAGAGTAATATATACTCCATGAGCTGGCCTGCAAGTGGTACTAGTGTGATGGAAGTAGACTATGAGTCTCCAGGACAGCGTGTCCTCTTACCTTTTCTTCCTGACAGCAGATAAATTAACCAGAGCTTAAGAGTAGACTACTTGCCAAATGCACATTAGTGGAGACTTTGTATAGCCAGACTTTTATGGGTTTGCTACATTTTACATGAATAAAGGACTGTAAACCACCCTTTAATCTTTACAACCTATAGTTAGCAGATGTGATGCAAGTATTCTGAACAAAGATAAGGTTGAGAAAAGTGAAGGGATTTTCCCCAGGCATTTCTTATTAAATGTATAAAATCTTTGTTTTGATTTGGTTATTTTATTTTTGCTTTTTCCATGATATTATTGAAAGAATAACATAATACTGATGAGATTTGAAGACCAGTATCATGGGATAATTGTACTGGTTCCACCACCTGAGAGGATATAATGGCAGGTGTTTTCAATTGTCAAATGATCATATTTTTCATATTTTTCAATGGACCATGTTTTATTCAGTTTTGAGCTGATATATGTAAGTGTATGACTTGACTGAGGAAGTGTAAGTGTATTGACCATATCACTAATACTTTTGCACAACTGTGGGGCTGAATAAAACAGTCAGGTAGAACTCCTGATTTGAAGGGACAGAAACCACCCCTTGGCCTTAACTGAAAGGAAATGGTTGAACCCAGAGCAGGGATGCCCATAATTGGCAAGTGGTGGGTAGTCTGAGGCTTACAACATGGAGAGTTGAAGGCCAGGCTGCAGGAAGTGCAGTCAAGGTCATGCTACAGCCATCATCTCAATCCAGCTTTGGCTCTTGTTTTGCTTGGGATCATCTGACTCCTCCTATGATTCCTCATTCTTTGCATTGCTGATCCAAGATTCACAGTTCCAGAACAAATGCCTTATCACCAAAGCTGACCCACTGGCCTTTTCTGTCATCCAGCCAGGAGTGGTAGAGGAAGGTCCCACCTTCTGTAGTTGAGATAGGAGCAGCACTAGGAGGCAAGCACAGGGAATTGTGTTCCAACTATATTGGCACACAGTGAGAAACTAATAAAAATAGTGGGAAGTGATGATGGTCAGCCAAAACATGACAAATGCCTGCTCCACATAAGTATTGGCTTGGAAGTTATGATGTGTTTTTAGACTAGACTTTATTATTAAATACTATAAGACCTTAGATAAGTCCCTTCTAATGTCTTTTCCTCAGTCTTTAAATGTTGGGGCACACGGTAGGAGCTGGGTTAAATAGGTGACGAGATTAAGCAAATCCCCCCTCCAAAACCAACTCATACACAGACATCAGTGAGATGATTACCAGAGGGAAATGCGGGGTGGGTGGAGGGAAGTAGAAGAGTGTGAAGGGAAGATAAGTGTTGATGGAAGGAACCTAGACTTTGGGTGGCAAACACACAGTATGGTACACAGATGATATATTATAGAATGGCACACCTGAAACCTATATAGCCCCAATGTATAACCAATGTAGCCCCAATAAATTCAATAAAATATTTTTTTAAATGACAAATTTGACATAGAATAAGAATGGGAATTAAATTATATTTACATGGTCTTTTCTCTGGTTTCCATACCAGGTGTCACTAATCAATCACTGTATTCCTCCCTCCTGAGACATGACCTCGGAATCCTTCTTCATACAGTGTGGTGGCAGCAACTATGTAGTTATTAGAATTGAAAAATGAGATAAAACCTTGAACTAGAGGTTAATTACATTTCTTTAAAGTGTTAATGTTCTCAAAGTTCCAGGACTAAGAAGTATTGTTATTAGTTAAATTATTTTAGAAAATTAAAAGAAACCTAGATCAGGTGGGAATAGAATTATAAAGTAGCTAATCCTTTAATATCTGATTAAGATGAAGAAAATATTTTAAAACTTGACTGACTTTTATTATAAATTTTGAGATGCTAGAGGAACAATTTGCTCCATTGTGGAATGTGCTATTCATCCTGTGCCATTAATCTAAGGGAGTCCTCAGCTCACAAAGACTATTCTTTGAACAATAGAAAATATTCTGTGAACAACTGAACAATATTCTTTGGCCTGAGGCTTAAATTATGAATTATATTATTGATGGTAAATAAATGTAACATTATACTGTTAATGGTAAAGAAATTACTATTAACCATGAATTATATTGTTAATGGTTTACCATTCATAACTGCTATTTGAGTAGTCTTAAAGTTTATAGAACACAGGATCTGAAATGGCTCAAAAAGTCTATTCTAGAATTCAGTAGGATATGTTACTAAACCAAATGGCAAGTTTAGCCATTGAGACCAAGTAAACATTATTTGTTTAGTATTGTTTTTGTTTACTATTTTAATAGTGAGTCTTTTGTACTTAGAGATTTTTAAAAATATCTCAAGCCACTATTCAGACTAGATGGATATGCAGTTTAGCACAAGTGACACCAGATGGAATGACCAAAGTCCCCAGAAATTGCTAGTCTTCACTGGCCGGCCAGCAACGCCCTTCTCTACCCAGTGGGTTCCCGTTGTCTTCCCTGTAACCCTGAGCTGTGTTTGTATTCACCTGCTTGGCAGTTTCCTTTTCGAATAATAATAATAACTTGTAATATGTCCTTGAAATATGCCAAGAAAATCTCTTTTTGGTTCCGTGAAACCACAAAAAGACTTCCAAACCATTTTTTGGGCACTAGCTTTCTGTAGGGCAGTGGTCCCCAACCTCTGGGCCATGGACCAGTACCAGTCAGGGCCTATTAGGAACCAGGATGCACAGCAGAAGGTGAGCTTCAATGTAATACACTTGAACCACCCTGAAACCATCCCTTCACACCTCCACCCCACCCTGGTCCATGGAAAAATTGTCTTCCATGAAACTGGACCCTGGTGCCCAAGAGATTACAAAAGGGCCACATATTTGTCTCATTTCTGTATGCATGCCTTTTAACAATGCAACTTTGTAGCTTCTTTCTTCAATAGAGATAGAGTCTGTTTCTCTATACTTTGGAAAGGGTTTTTAGCAAATGTAATCAAGCAGAGGATTGAAAAGCACTTGAGCTTTGGAGTTTATCTTCTTGCTCCTCTTAGAAAGACTGAGCCCACTGCCAGGTAAGAGCCTGCACTAGCCTTCTAGATGAGAGACATCTTATTTCTATCACTCTAGTTAACATTTTGTCAATCATCAATAATGTCAGTGAGACTTTTCAACACCTTTCAGCCTCATCTGAGCTGGGCCACTATAAACTGCCCAGTTAACTCTCAGAATCATGAGACACAACCTTTGTTGTTTTAACATGTTAAGTCTTGGGGTAAAATTTTAAGTACTTAAATATAACCTTAGTAGTTGCTTTTAGTCTCCTCCTTATTTACCCAGGATTGGTTTGCCTACCTGTACAGGAAAATCTCCAGAAACTCCTTAGGTGTGCCTACCAGCTGTCAATGAATAGAATGCACCCTACATGTACTATAAAAGATTCCTGATGGCCTTTCCATTTCTTTTTTTTTTAAGAAAATTGATTTTGAACTTCTTGGTTTTCATTATTTTACCTTCAGGAATTATTTATTTCAATTAAAACATCTATGTGGAAATTCTTTTTGAGGCCTACTAATGACACAGGGTCAAACACCTTAACACATCTGTGAAAGCTTCGTAACATTTGTGGATTTCAAAATATCAGAAAGAAAGTAACCTCAGCTTGTTCAAAGTTAATCTGCCATATGGATTTAGTGGGGCATTGAAGAGTGAAAAAGGAAAAGAGACCAAAATTGTCTCAAAGAGAGAGGTAAGGAGACTCATAGCATTTAAGCTACATTATGTCTTTCTGATGGGAAATAGATGTCAACTTGCTTTTAGAATTTAGTTAAGTTCTTTGAAGCATTTTGCTCTAGGCCCCAACATTCCAAGGAGTATCTTATCCTATATCTCAGGGCCAATTGATTCACATTTTCTCTCCTCTGTCTTCAGGCTGTTTCTAACAACATATCATCTGCTTTTCCTGGGAATTGCCATCACATAGATTTCCTTCCAGAATTTTCATCTGTTTTGACTGTGTCTTACTTGGTTCCTTTTCAAAGTTAGATAGTTTATGTACATAACTATGCATGGATGTATTTCCATGTGTCGTATTTCTCTTTGTGCCTTGGAAATGGTTTTCTGGGGAAAATTGGCCAGAGAATGTTTGGGAGGAATGGCAAAGCATGGTAATCTATGGTCAGAGACATTGTGCCTAAATTATATGTCATATTTGTACTTACGAAAATGCTATTTTTTTGTTTATATCATCATATTTCAGTAATGTGATAGTGCCTGGGGTACACAAATGTGCTGTCTATGCACTTCTGGAGTTCTTCGGTCTGGTGTTACGATGTCGAACATTTCGATCGCTGCATCTTAGGAACTGTGGAGAAGTTGACAGAAAGTGCTAGTTTTATGACTAAGCACACAATAATATTGGCTTTGCATTTAAGCCCAATATTCAGATTCAACATACAACCACAGCGTTCCCTGCAGAAGTGGGAATCGGGTCACAGTGGTTCCCATGGCAGCTGGTTTTGAATAACTACTGGTAAGAATTCTCTTTGGATTGAAAAATTTAAATGATCAAGGATAAGAGTCATGCAAAATATCTCATTTTTAGTTCAACACCACCCTCCAGATATTACACAAATCACATAGTGTTTTCTTGAGAAGTCAGTAGATGTTGTGAATACTTCTATTCTGAAAATTCAGTTTGAATTATCTCCAACTTTTTCCTTCCAAAACAAGCCCACCAAGCACATATGGAAAGCTGTCTGTTAACTCTGGGCAAGGTCTTGTGAGATCCAATGACTTCTAAAATAAAGGCAGCGGGAGGCAGATGTGTCTCACAAGAAGCATCTTCTCTTAATTCCTTCCCTGTCTGGACTGCTACATCAATAGGGAAAGCACTAAGAGAAAGATTTTCTATGTTAGTAATAGAGGAAGCAAACTTTGACCTGTAATTAGTAACTTGAACTCCCTTCTGCTCCTGAGAAGGACAACAAATAAAAAGAAACAAGGTGTCTGGGATCTGGGCGTGAGTTAGCCTCTAGCTGACTGATAGGATGCGGGAGAACACCTCTTTATCAGCCTTTTGCTGAGAAGACGCTCCAAACTTGGGTTCTAGGGACGAATGCTCTCTTTTTGCTATTCAATGAAAACTGGTTAAAGCTTCAAACAAGACTCTTTACTGTGCCTAGTGTGGTAGCTCTGAATCAAATTCCTTCCTAATTCATTTTTTACTGGTCAATGGAAATACACTTGAATTTCAACATGATTTGTAATCCCCAGTGGGATGTTTGCGTGTAGGTATTCCCTAACTGTTCACAATCAAAAGTAGTCTTTATGTTATGATTGAACCCTCCATCCAGTGTGTGTGTGGAGATTATGAGGACATATGCTGCCTTCAAAAGATCTTTTAGCCAGCGCCAAAGTTTAGAATTAGCTTCTCCCCACCAAACTGTCCTACAGGCAATCATTCTATTTCAGTGTGCCCAGCATTAATAACAATGACAAAGCAATGCATTAATGATTCCGTATTTTTTTCACAAGTATTTGCTGAGCATCTTGTATAATATATGCAAAGCATTGTGCTGGCAGTAAAAAGGAATAAGACCAAAGCTTTGGTCATGGCTGGGTAGCTCGATTTGTTAGAGCATCACCTCTATGTGGGTTTGATTCCCTAGTCACGGCACATGCAAAAAGCAACCAATGAGTGCATAAATAAGTGGAACAACAAATTGATGTTTCTTGCTCCCCACCCCACTCACTCAAATAGATAAATAAATAAATAAGACCAAAGCTTTGATTTTAAAGTAGAAATAGGTGAACATATGGAGTGAAACCAACCACTTTTAACTCTCAAAGAGAGTCTAGCTTTTGGTTAAGTTGGAGTATGGTATTCGTTACCCTTGAGGATCCAAACTAACTCATCTTAAGTTATAAACCTGCCTGTTGGTATGCTGCATTCATTCACAACACATTTTTTTCTATCAAAGACCTGTCATTACTCATTCACTTATTTGCTCATTTAAGAAATATTTTTTTCAGCCCTGGCTGGCGTAGCTCAGTGGATTGAGTGCAGGCTGCGAACCAAAGTGCCGCAGGTTCGGTTCCCAGTCAGGGTACATGCCTGGGTTGCAGGCCATGATCCCCAGCAACCGCATATTGATGTTTCTCTCTCTCTCTCTATCTCCTTCCCTTCCCTCTCTAAAAATAAACAAATAAAATCTTTTTTAAAAAAAGAAATATTTTTTTCAGTATCTGTTTTGTGCCAGTCACTGTGCTAGTCTCTGGAGACAAAGCAATGATGAAAATGGAGAAAATCCCTGCTCTATGGAGTTTCATAAATATAGGAGAAGACAGATGACAAAATGAATGAGTTAAAATACAATGAGTTAAATGGGGTGGGGGGAAGCTATGGAGAACATTAAGGGAAGAAAGTGGGAATAGTGTGTGTCTGTGTGTGCATTAAGGGCAGCAACTTTGAATAGGATAGTGGCACACATTGTACTAGATTTTGAAGTAAAGTGATAAATGAGGCCAACACACTCATGGAACATATAGGCTGGTGGAGAGAAAAAGTCATTGCACAGGTATTTATATTAAATTGTGGTATGAAGATAAGAGGTATACCTAATGCTATGGATGAGAACACAGGGCAAGGAGACCTTGAGTTGGCTATGAGATCAGGAAGGTCTTATGGGTAAACTGACATTAAAATTGAGAGTAAAATGTAGAATAAGCCTCAGGACAAGTACAGAGGATGGAGGCTCAGCACAGGGAAAAATAGGTTCAAAGGTCCAGAAGGAAGGGAGAACTTGGTACAACGAAGGAACGGGAAGTGTAAAATGGCTAAAGTGTGGATTGGAGAAGAGTGACATGGAGTTTCCAGACATAAACAGTGGTCTTCTCGAATGCCATGTTAAGAAATTTGGACTTTATCCTAACAACAAACAGAAATGATTAAAAGAATTTAAGGGATTGGAAAAGACTTGAGGTTTGTTCCCAAGGGCCAGTAGGGAGGCAGAATGGAGCTCTGTTTATTCAGAATCTGGGTCCTGAATAGTCTCTCAAGCCTGCTCTTTGAGTCAACGAATTAGCTTTCCTTTCAACTTTAAAGTATGTTTATCTGTGTCCCGCATGTGTATTCATTTTTTTCAAAAGATGTATAATATTGGTAGCTTATATTCAGATTGTGTCCAAGTGAACCATTTTAATTCAAATTTCTGAAAAGATGTGTTGTGTTTTTCTTAGAAAAGAACAAACTACAGGCCAGATAAAAATTCTGGGTGAGTAGCGCAAAGCTTGGGCCTGCATTTGCATCTTAATTTTAACTCACTTGGGTTTTTTTCGCATTTGACTCCCTTACTTTACATGTCCGAAACACGAGAAAATAATAATTATTAGCTCTCTTGGCATATTACATATTATTTGTTTTAAAAAATATAGTATGTATATATCATTCTCAAGAATAGTTCATAACATGCACATGAATTTTATATAGTTGGAAGGGTTCACAGACATTAAACTTATACAGGTGAGGAAACTGCCTGCTGGAGAAAGAATGTCACTTGATTTATATTACTTGACAAAATCTACCTATAGTATCGTTACTTTAACTTTATATATTTTACATGAGTTTTGTTTTGCATATTTTAATACATTAAAAGTTTTCAATGTAAATATGAATATAAGTTGTAAAATTTCAAAAGTTGTAAAAGTGCATCCACCCAGTTGAGCCTCTCTTCCACGCCCTTTTCCAGGCTGCACAGTTTCCTCCCCCTGATGTTACTTTTATATAATCTGTCCAGATATGTTTTATAAATATGGAGATGTACACACATATTTAATACGACAGATTTTAACCCTCTCTATGTATTTTCCTCACTTTGCTTTGCCACCGAACAATATATTTGTGATATCACTGCATATGGATATATGGAAAGAGCTATTTACTTCTTTTCAATAGCTGTTTAGTATTTTGTTGCATGGATGTGACCTCATTAATTTAATTAATCCATTGTCTAGGATATTTTATTTTTCTAAATATTTTCATGATAAAAATAATTGAATACATTTATTTTACATAATATATATATTTTTGCCATGTGAAATTCTATCTATAAGTGTTCTTAAACATGCAGGTGCTGGTTCAAAGAGTATGTAAAATTTTAAAATTTTAATAAATATTGACAAGTTGCCAATATAATGTTATATAGTTCCATTAGCAGTTAATGAGAATGCTGGATTCCCCACGCTCTATTACACAATGCCTTATTATATTATTTGATCTTTGCCGTAGAACAAAATGGCAATTTACTATTGCTTAAATTTACATTTCTCTTTTTAAGACTAAATAAATATACTCATATTTATTTAGTATATTTATGTATGAGTATATGGTATGAGTAGTACTCATACTATAGTAATGGGTACCATTTCTCTTTTTAAGACTAAATAAATATGAGTATATTTATTTAGTATATTTATGTATGAGTATATAGTATGAGTAGTATGGGTAATACTATAGTAATACTATAATACCATAGTATTATAATATGAGTATATTTTAGTATATTTAAGTTTTCTTTGTATATCCTTTCCTGTAAACTGTTAATAACATTTGACCATATTTTTCATTATCATATTATTTTTTAATATTGATTTTTAGGCATTATTTATGTATGAAATGAATGAAGCCTTTGTGATGTGAGTTGCATTTTTTTCCTCCCAGTTTACAATTCACCTTCTAACTTTGGTTCAGGTGTTTGTTTTTACTGTACACATTTTAAAAATATGGTAAAACTTATCACTCTTTGCTTTTATAACCTTTGGATTTACATATTTACCATAGAACAGCATTTTCCATTCTGAAATTATTTTTAAAAGTCCATGTTTTTGAGTCTATGGGTTTATATTTTACATAAAAATGTAAAAGTATTTTCTATAATTTATGTACAAATCTAAGTTATTTTTTTCAATAGGATTCTCTATTTGTTGTAACACCATTTTTTTCAGATAGTCCAATCTTTATTCCCTTATGTGACATGTGCCATCTTTAACCTGCACCTAATTTCTAAATTTGTTTGCGTCTATATTTGGACTTTCTATTATGTTCCATTGATTTTTGTGTCTATTTGTTTGGCATTATTGTACAATTTTAAATATTGTAGCTCTAAAATATGTCCCATAGTTAGTAGATATAATCCTTCTCATATTTATTTTTGACAAAATTTGTTGGTTTATTTTTTTATATGAACTTTAGAATCGATATAGTTGTAAAAGACTATTGGTATCTTTTGGTGATTTTATGTTTATTTACTTACTAAAAGGGATTACATCATTTTGAAGTTGAGTCTTTCTGCCTGGAAAGAGAGGATGCTTTTGCATTTGTTTGAGTCTCATTTTGTATAAAACCATCCATGGAATGGTACTGGTCTGCACTGAGATAAGAAGAGGGATTAAGAACACACAGAAACTTTCAGAGCAACTCGACACGTTTGTGACATTCACTGTGGATTTGATATTCTTTTAAAAATTCATTTTTATTGTTTTTAAAGAATTATCTATGATAAATTAAAAGTAAAAAGATTAGTCTTTCCCTGATTTAGTCTGAGAGATACTGCTGCAAACAAAATAGCGGTCTTTGTGATCATAAATGACTATTGTTTGATGATTGTTTAATATGATTATGTGCATGCACATACATGTATATTCTGATGTATAAATGCATAAGTACAATCATAATCATCTTCCTTGTTAATTTAAAAAATTCTTCTTTGCTTGGCTCTTTCTCCTCATTTGTATCTGTCTTATTCCACGGCATCTCTCCATTCCAAATAGCATATATTAACAACCCATGGTGTTTTCTTCATATAAAATAATATTAAATAGTAGCAGGCAAAATTTCTTCTTCCTAAATTTTAAGAATAATACCACTATAGCTTTAACAGTAAATATAATCCTTGTTTGGGAATAAGATTAAAAGTATCCTATTTATTTTTATTAAACTTTAAAAGAAGATGGTATTTTAAACATTATCAGACATCTGGTGATGTCTTCATGATATGTTTTTTAAATGTATCAGTGTGCTGAATTGCATAATCAGATTTCCAATTACTAGACCACTTTTGCTTTTCTAGAGTCAATCCCTTGTTGTTGATTACAGTGTTTGACTCTTCCCCTCGGCTTTATTGAGATATAATTGTCCTATGACATTGTTAAGGTTAAGGTGGATAATGTGATATTTTGATATACTTACGTATTACGTAATGAATACCACAATAAGATTAGTTACCGCATTCTTCACCTCATGTAATTACCATATTTTTGTTATTGTTATGGTGAAGACATTTAAGTTCTACTCTCCCAGCAATTTTCAAGTATACAATACAGTATTGTATTTTGCAGAGAATTTTTAAGTCTATGTTCTTCAGGGCTGCTGGGCTGTAGTTTCATTTTCTTGTCATGTCCTTCTCTGGCTTTGATATTAGGGTAATGCTGGCCTTATGAAGTGAGATTGGGGCTGTTCCCTCCTCTTACATTTTTAGGAGATTTGGAGAAAGGTTGACATTAACTGTCCTTTAAACATTTGGTAAAATTAACCAATGAAACCATCTGGTCCTGGACTTTTCTTTGTTGGAAAGTTTTTTTATTACTGATTTAACTCTTTCCTATTATTACTCTGTTCAGATTTTCTGGTTATTTATGATTCACTTTTGGCTGGTGGTATATTTTAAGGAATTTATGCATTTCTTCCAGGTTATCCAATTTGTTGACATATAATTCTTTATAGTAGTCTCTTATGAACCTTCATACTAGTGTGATACCAGATGCACTGTATATTGCAACTAAACTTCACTTTGTATTTCAAAAATTGCAGAACTTTTGGATTGATGGTTCTCCAGGGTCAGTCAGATGGCATTAGAAACAAATACGCAATGCTGATATAAGTTAAGATTCACCCACAAAAAGAGGTAACCATCTCTTGGTGCCTTTGTTTCTCAAATTGTTTCTCCATGACAAAGCATGGGTTGTGAGTGAGTTCTTTAGGACTTTGTTTCACCCTCACATAATATAGACATTGTTAGCTGTACTCATTTGGAGTATCTATCCTCCACTTTACTGACACTGTTTTGGGCATATAGTGAGAACAGCCTTGAATTTTCTTGCAGGTCATGTCCTTATGCTTTAGGTTGGTATCAAACTGGATTTGTGAGGAGTCTAGTGCCCACTGGTAAATTTTATTCCTGTTGTGTAAAATGATGAATCATTAGTTCTATCCCTTCATTAGTATGTCTTTTACTTTGGACATCTGGGTTTTGATGCTTCTTTTCCCTCTAAAATCTGCAGTTATGGGTTGTTTTTTTACCTGTTGGATCTTCACTATAATTGCAACTTTTTTTTTTATAGAGAGAAAATTAAAAGTTTGTTTTAGTTTCATGAAAGGTAAAACTGCAGTCCTATTTATTTCTCTAATTTTGTTTTGGATGATTCTTATGGATGACACAGCATGGTCTTTATATTACATTTTAAAAACTAACATTTAATTATCACCTTTTAATAATGTTAATGCTGCTTAATTCAAACTATTGTCTTACTGACATGAATTTTATTTTTAAAACATTTTTATCCCAGATTACGTATTCCTCTTTTCTCATCGAACATTAAAGGATAAAAAAATGTAAAACTTGCATATTTTGCAATGAAATTAAGAGAATAGCTTCTCTTGTAAGGGTTTTTAAAAAGTCAAGTTTAGGTCATCTTTAGATTTGTTTTTTAAATCATGATTTTAACTGATATTAGCAGATCACAGAGCTATTAAAATTACTGTCTCAGACTTCAGAAAGGAAAATAGTGTTTCTACAAAAGGGATCAATTACATGTAATGTATTTGGGGAGAGAGAAAGAAAATAATGAGAAATGCTCCTGGCATGATGCTCTATGTTAGTAAAATAATAGTTTCTACATTAATGTATTTTCTATTATAATATGTAACATAGCATAAAGGTAAGTAACATTATAATGAAGGAAGTCCAGTAGAAATTAAAAGACACTTTCCCAGAGCTGCTCTTTATTTTTCATAAATGCTAAGAAATAATTTGTGAAATAAGAGTGTCAAGTGATTATTACCTCCTTTTGTGGGTGAACCATACTTTATGCCACTTTTGATGATATGTTTTATAAAGCTATCTGACAGACCCCAGAGAACACCAAATCTAAAAGTTCTTTCAATCTTTGGCATATAAAGGGAAGTTTTGGTAAAATATACAGGGGGAAAACTATGGTAGAGATTCACAGATATCTTTTAAGTATCCGAAGTATTTTTTAAATACCTTGAAAAATCAAGGTATTTGATATTAATTCAAAATTTAGAAATATTCTGATTGCTTTTGAAAGATGTTTTTGGGTTAGGAAGGGGGTTACCTATGCACAGATGACCCAAGTTCTGTCTTTTTTGATATTATATTTTCATTCATTCCTTACTGTACTAAGAAGGTAGAGAGAACCAGATCTCATAAATTGGGGTTTGTTAAATATTCAAGCCCTCAAAAGCCTACCCTAGAACTTCCAGTCATGATAAAGGCATAGGTAAACATGAGTCACTTCCTTGCACAACCGCAGCAAAAATTACAACTAAATTGCAAAACAGCTATCACTCAGAATTGTCAGAAAATCAAGCTGTATGGAAGTCCAACAACCAATGAATTAAAGAAGTCACATTCATCCAAATGGGTAAGAGGGACAGAGATGCAAAGATGCAGAATGGGTGGTTCCACATCCATATGTGGTGGATAAAAATTAGGAGGGATACATAAGGAGTGAGGGATCCCAACTGCACACCAGACAACCCAGCCCAGGGTTCTGGTACCAGGAAGATAAGTCCCCATAATTTCTGAGTGTAAAAGCAGTGGGGGTTGGGGTGGTGGAAGAAACTCTGAGATCATCAGGCATCTTTTCTTAAAGGGCCCACAACAGATTTAGGACCTATGCAGACACACTCCCTCTGTGTTCCAGCATCAGGGCAGCTACTAGAAGAGCACGAGTGCATACAGGGAGAAGGTGAAGTTTCTGGCATCAGGGCAAGTGCTGGGGGAGAATCAAGTTAGTGGTTTGGAACATAAGGAAGCAAAAAACATTCAATCAGAAAATAAGAAGAAAACAGAATTTAAAAAATGAGAATAGGGTAAGGTGCCTTTGGGACAACTTCAAACATACCAACATTCAAATCATAGGGGTGCCAGAAGGAGAAGAAGAAGAGCATGAAATTGATAACTTATTTGAAAAAATAATGAAAGAAAACTCCCCTAATTTGGTGAAGGAAATAGACATACAAATCCAGAAGCACAGAGAGTCCCCAAAAAGATGGATGCAAATAGAACCACAACCAAGACATGACCTAATTAAAAGGCCAATGTTTAAAGATAAAGAGAGGATCTTAAAAGCAGCAAGAGAAAAGCAGATAGTTACCTACAAAGGGGTTACCATAAGAGTGTCAGCTGATCTCTCAAAGGGAACTTTGCAGGCTAGAAGAGACTGGCAAGAAGAATTCAAAGTGAAGAAAAGCAAGGACCTACAACCTTGATTACTTGATCGAGCAAAGCTATCTTCAATTTATAACTGAAGAGCAAATAAAGTGCTTCCCAGAAAAGGTAAAGCTAAAGGAGTTCATCATCACCAAGCCATTATTATATTAAATGTTAAGGAAACTTATTTAAGAAAAAGAAGATCAAAACTATGAACATTAAAATGGCAATAAATTCACAGCTCTTAACAATTGAATCTAGAAAACAAACTAAGCAAACAAGCAGAACAGAAATGGAATCGAAGTATGGAGATCATTTCGAGTTGGGAAGGGGGAGTTGGGAGGGGGAAGCTTGAGAATAAAGGAAAAAGATACAGGGATTAAGAAGTACAAATTGGCAGGTACAGAATAGACAGGGGAAAGTTAAGAATAGTATAGGAAATGGAGTAGTCAAAGAACTTATATGCATGACCCATGCACATGAACTAAGGGGGGAGGGTTGCTGTCTGGAATGGGAGGTGGTAAAGGGGGAAAAATTGGGGCAACTGTGATAGCATAATCACTAAAATATATTTAAAAATGAAAAAAAGCCTAACTTAAACTACACATAAATAACCCCTCTAATTAATACCTTGGGCCAAATAGTTCACCATATAATTGATTTAAAGTTATATTTTTCATAATAATCTCCAGGTCAGAGAAAGTCAAATACCATATAGTCTCACTTCTGTGTGGATCTCATGAGCAAAGAAACAAAATAGAATAAGAGGCATGGGTATATGAAACAGACAGATAGATCTCAGCTGGGGGGTGGGAGGGGGAGAACTGGATAAAAGAAGGTGAAGAGATTAGCCAAAGAACATATATCTGCATAGCCCACAGATCCACGCAATAATGTGGTGAAGGCCAGGGAAGGGGCAGTGGGGGCTGGGTGGAGGTGGGCAAAGGTGGAGGTAAATGAAGGGCATCTGTTACAGTGTCAACAACAAAAAAGGTGGATTTTTCAAAGCATGAGAAACATCACTGAAACCAAAACTGGGGAGCTTGCATAAGTGCTAGATTAAATGCTGTTAAGTAGCTCTAAAAATTAAGGCTACAACCATGGAAAGCAATCAGTCCACTCATAATTACTATGCCACTTGAATTCCAGTAATTTAAGGAGAAGGAAAACAAATATAGTTACTCATGTTCTTCGTGAATGAAATGTGCTCTGCGCTACAAATACAAATTATTTTCCCTCATCTAAATCATTGACTTAGTGATATTCTATTTCCCAAACTCATCCGCATCTCACAATGAACATACATAATCTAGTGATTAAAAACTATTTTCTGTTATATTTGAGCTAGAGTTTATTTCTGAGCTGTATGCTTTAAAATAAGTAAGTATTTTATGGTCTTATATCTCCGTATCAGAATAATAAAGAATAAATGTCTTTAAACTTTCTCTTTAGGAGAAATGGTGTGAGTATATATTAGTTCCTGCCCAGAGAGCTTGAAATCCATTTCAGAGAGCCAAGGTATAAATAGTGTCCACTGAATGACTACACAGGAGATAAGTAAAACTTAAAAATGATATGAGATAATATCCCAGGGCATACATTAAAATATTTTTTTTCAATTGGAAAATTTGGGGGATATTCTCCTAAAATTATAAGCAGTGTTTATTAAGTACTAAAGTGCTAATTTTATAATACATAGTTTGATGGTTTTCTAGTTGAAGTGTTATAAACAAACCTCGCTCCATTACTTTGTAACCATGCAAATAACCATAAGTTATATTTTCTTTGGCAAAAACTGTGGTTGTCAATATCAACAATTAAACCACAGGGAGATGTGTATTCTTTACATATAGTATTGCCTAATACAAATTTGTTAGTAGTTATGTGTTTTTCAAAATGTTTTCTGTCTTCAGTCTCATGTACTATATGAGAATTTTCTACTTGTTCTTCTTTGCATTAGGAAATAAGGTATGGGGTGGGAGGGGGTGTGTACATATTAATACTTGACTGTGTGTGTATATTTTGTGTATGTATATTTGTGTGAATTTGATTCTTTTAATTCAAGGAACCAAACTACTTGTTAAACTGGAAATGCTAGAGGATATTTCATTATGATGCACGTGGAAATAAAGGCGGAAATGTCTCCCAGATGATCATGCCTAAAGGAATCTAGAAATAACCATGTAATAAAAGGAGACTAGGAAGTGGTTTGGGAGCTGGAAAATCTGGATGCCAAGCGGTTCTGGGGACAAGGCTATCTCATTACCTTCTCTTCCGTAGGACTCCTGCAAAGAGCTTGACCAATCCGGCCCATTCCCTACTCTCCCCTTTTATAAATTTGTTTTAGCATTTCTATCAACTGCTTATAAAAGTTTCAATTAGTTCACTTAGTAGCTATGACTACTAAGTGGCCCTATATTCCCAATGATTTTAGAAGGACCTTGCCAGCCTGTGAATTGGCTGTTTATCAGGTCACCTATATTTGGTGCCAGCTGAGATATTTATTAGCATAGAACCCCTTAGAAAGGGACAGCATTTGAGTGTTCTTAGATATCATGAATTTTGGCCAGTCCAAATTTCCCTGTAAAGTTGTGTGTTCCTTTTGTGTATTTTATGTCATATTTCATCATATCTTATGTTAATTTTTATAAATATGTCACTTTAATTCTTAACTGACCAGTCCTCATTTCCCACAGTACCTAGCAAACTCCCTTGCTTAAAAACAATGAATAATTGTTTTGAATGTGTTGGTTTAAAGCAAATTGAAGAAAGGTTCCTCTAACTAAGATTGTCAATAGTGAGTTATAAACAATCTGCTATGAAGTCACAGGAGACAAATAACACTTGTAATAATTTGGCGACTCTTATAGAAGAAGTAAACAGATGAAATTGTATATAATCAAAGTTTATGAGGCTTTGTTTTAGAGATGACCATCATGGCTATTGCCATCATCAAAAATAAAGGTTCACCTACAAATGTTAATTACTATTTAAAATTCATTTTTTTGTTTTGATTTAAGATGTCTAATACATAGAGAGAGATATAAGTAAATTCACACACAGACAACCATGTGAAGAAGATAACATATCTATCTAACCATCTTTCATCTAGAATACAAATAACTACATTATCAGGCTGAGGATAAATATACAAAGTTTATGGTATATTCAAGTTCCTCTCTCAATACATTTTTAAGTGAACTCATCGACAAAATATAATAATCCAGTGGAGAAAGCAAATCTATCTGAGACATTGATGAAGAAAATGAAAAGAGTGGTAGTATGAAGTTTTGAGGTTCTTTATATTTAGAACTTTATGAAGGAAGACATTGTCCCCAAGAAGGATCAATGATAGATAGATAGATAGATGATAGATAATAGATAGATCGAGTAATCCTCATAATTAACAAGTGCTTTTCTCCTTCCCACCCAAATCTGTTACCAACCTACTTTGCTATTTTTGTTGGTAAGAGAATTTGATGTTCCCATAAAACAAGTAAACAGAGATAGTAATTTAAGATTTTCTGGGCTGAATCCATGTCATGTGGGGAGATATGAGCCCCTTAGCAGTACTGTGTTACATATGACCATCCACTAAACCCAGAACTTACCGGAACATATCAAGTATCAGTCAATAATAACTCTTTGACTGCTTTATCAGTATCTTCCATATGTCCATGCAGATGCCCACTGCGGGGAGGAGATCATGCTTTACTCATCTTATATTCTCATTATCTAGCATAGTACCTGGATAAGTATGCATTCAAGGTTTATGGAAGACATTTATGAACCAATAACTCAGAGATATACAAATAATCTGTAGCATTCATTGCAATCAGTGACACAGCTATACCCAAACTTTTCAAGAGCCAAGGGGTAATCCTATTTCCAAGGGAAATGTGCATGCGTAACAGTGTAAAGGGCTGTGGAGTGACTATTCAGGAGTGGAAATGAACAAGTAGTAATCAGGAGGTTGTGGATAAAAGTGAGTAGAAAAATTTTAGTAGAAAATTGAGAGATAGAAACAATTGGCAGGAGCTAATTGGTGACCACATTTTGAAGAAAAGAAAACAAAGAATACTGACTACTCTTTTCAGGAGTTTGATGGTGAAAAGAAAAGAAAAGAAACTGAATAAACCCAAACATTTTCAGTATTGAGAAAAGCTTATGAACATATTTTAGGCTGGAGAGATCTGAACATTTATTTACACTGGGAAAATATAAACCAATGCCTAACATATAGCAGGTACCTAAGAAACTTTCCTTTGATTACTGGTTTTTTTTTTCCTCTCTCTGACAATGTTACATGACTTTATGGTGCTTCTTCCTTCTGTCCTTAGTGCTCAGGATACAAAGATAAATATAGGACAGTATTTACCCTGAGTAACTTACAACCTGGGAGGTGAAAGAGACAAATAAGCTGAACTGAAGTTTTAAGTTCTGATTTGTGAAGCTGAAACCTCAGGGAATGTCAGGTTTGAAGGTCTTGACAAAGGTGCTAAACAAAAAGCAAAAACAAAAACGAAAAAAACTCTTTAGGAAATCATCTTTCTCCTTTACATTATAACTCTCTAACAGTCTATTTGGGAAGTACTATCACAGGCCACTGGTGGTTAAACAAAACAAAACAAAGCAAAACAAAACAAAACAAAACGAACACAGGAGATGCCTGGAAAAATCCTTCTGAGCTTGGGAAAAGTGGTGTGGTGAAGGGACTTGGTGAGAAATTTGATTATATGCATGTTTCATTAGGAATCAAAGCATGTGCATCCTTCCGCATTGAAGCCAACAGCAGAAGCACAATAGCATTCCCAAGGTGTGGTGACTAATGCTCTGAGCAAGGCCTCGGCATTCCCTTTATAGATCAGGTGTTAATATACACTGACACGCTTGCTCACTGCACTGAAAATTAATATGAACACCGAGGGCTAAATAAAGTGCCACTCTGAAAATGCAAATGCTTTGGGTAGAGCGGGAAACACTGGATGGCTTTCTTTAGAAATATTATCTCCACTCCTTTGAAGATAAAAATAAAATGCTAAACATCCCATTAAGACTTAGGGGTAGTCATAGTTTTCCCTTCACATCTTATACTGAAGTGAAACCTTTAACTTGTGTTATAATAAGTAAATTTTCAGAAATGGCAAGTTGGAATGAATTTCCCACCAAGAAGCTTTCCGATGACAATCATTTTTTTATCCTTTGAAACAATGATATTTTCTAAAAAATTGTTTCTCCTGGGTGGTTTAATTTCAGATTCAGTACTCTGGAAGGGAAAGAATTGGTTATTTAATCAAAACATCTGGACACACAGGAGTTTCATTTTCTCTTCTTAGAGCAAGAACTTTCACCATCCAATTCCTTGGGGGGCCAAGAGAGAGCATCTCATTGACTCGCTGAACCTGTAAGAACCTTGGAGATCAATTTAGCAGGGATTATTCAAAGACCTCCGTAATTCCAGAAATATTTTCCATAAAGTAAGTTCAGGTAGGAAAAAAATAAAGAACTGTTAAGTCCAGAGATAGAAAGCTTTAATAATATGACTAGTTATGCTCTGTTTATGGACAGCAGGCTAGGTTTAACTCAGTGGTTAATAGAATGGAATATGGTACCAGACTGGTTTAGAATCCTCTCTGTGTTAGTTGCTAGCTGTGTTATTTTTGACAAGTCACTAAACACCTCAGTTTATTTTCTGTAAAATAGGAATAATGATAGTAGTTATTTGGTAGGGTTTTGTAAATATTAAGTAAGTTCATAGATAGGAAGTGCTTAGGCACTAGCTGGGTTGCTCAATTGGTTAGAGTTGTCCCGGTATGCTAAGGTTGTGGGTTTGATCTCCAGTCAATGCATACACAAGGATTAACTCATGAATGCATAACTAAGTGGAACAACAAACCAATGTTTTGCGTGCTCTCTCTCTCACCCCCCACCCTTCTACTCTCTCTAAAATTGTTTTAATTAAAAATACAAATAAAATGCTTAGAATAGTCATTCGCACATAAATGTTCCTGTGTATGTTTAAGCTCTCATTATTATAACTTAATTCTTGCAACATTTCTAGAGGGTAGCTGATGTTTTAATTTTATAGATGAAAAAATTTGAGGCTTGCAGAAAGCAAATAACTTTCACAATATCATTAATCTAGAAGGCAATGCAGCCAGCACACAGCACAGGGGTTTCGCTTCAAAGCATAGATATTCTACACGATAGTACTTTGAATTTCTCCCTGTTATCATGTGTCGCCTATGTTATTATCCACTCAATGCCACTTCAGTTAATGGTCACATTTTAATTAAAATAAGATCAAAGTATCCTTCTAACTAGTTTACTTATATTATTATAGCAAGTCTCAAGTTAGATAAGTTTTATTTCAATATACTTTTAAAGGAAAAAAGAGGATGTATTAATTTTTTTATTGCTGTTGCAAATATTACCACAAACTTAGTGGCTTAACATGACACAAATTTATTTCTCTTAACATTCCAAGGCCAGAAATCTGAAATTAATTTGACTAGGATAAAGACAAAGTATCTGCAGGCTGGATCCTTCTGGAGGCTCTCAGGAAAAATCTATTTCTTTGCCTTTACCAGCTTCTAGAGGTCATTTACATTCCTGAGCTATGTCCCCTTCCTGCATCTTTGAGGTACAATATATCACTCATATCTTTGTTTTCATTGTCACATTGTCCTCACTCTCTCTGACCCCTCTGCATCCTTCATATAAGGATCCTTGTAGTTACCCTGGGTCCACCTGGATAATCAAAGGTAATCCTTTTCTCACATTTGCAAAGCTTCTTTGTCTACATAAGGTACATATTCATAGTTTCTGGGGATTAGGATATGGAGGTTTTCAGTCAGGGGAGCTCATTTGCATATGGCACAAATTTAGATTAAGAGATAGTTATTTTGTGTTATCTTGAAAAGCCAAGTAGCATCAATTTGAAGAACAGAGAAAATTTGGATAAAACTCTTGACACTCATCTTTCACTCCCTCTCCCCACATGCTTGTTTGCCAAGACTACTATAAGATCCGATGTGTGTTAATTATCAATTTTATTGCTAGAAAGAAGCCTACTTAGGCCACAGTAATCATCTAAATATAGCAAGAGATTCAAGATAACAAATGTTTGACTATAAATATGATAGGGCTCAAGGAAAGCCATAATAATAACTTTAATTAAGGAGAAGAATAAATATTCCTGAATAATATGGTTAAATCAAATTTGAGTTGTGTTTTTGAAAACATTTTTCTAAAAATTGTGCTCAAATGACCATGTATTCCTATCCCATACTTTAGGTTTTTATTTTACAAAACAATGAGAACAAAAAGCAATTTTACTGCATCTTAAATAAGTTTATGATTCTATATTTTGGGTACAGAAAAAATGTCCACCCTATCAAGTTCATTATCCAAGGTTGTGGGTGTTATAATCACTCTAAGGCTGGAATCGAGGGCCTAACAAGACCATAGAGAGAGCAGCTTGCTGCTCAGTCAATGAAGACAAGAGCTGAGAGTGGGCACAAGTTTTATCTCTATAAAATCACTTTTGGTATGAATAGGGAGCCCATAACCATTATTGCCAAATCTTGTTCCATTAGCCAAGGTACCACGCCTCTCCTAAAATTTAAAAGAAATAATTTTAGGAAAAATTTTTAAAAGGGAACTCTCAATAAACTAGAATTTTCAGAGAATGGGCTAGCTGACTTAATTAAATAGCATAATCAATTAAGTTTCATCCATTTTCAAAGACCATTAAATTCAACATTTAATTTTAAAATGCCTAATGATTAACCCTACAAAAATATTCATTGGTATTGAGTTCTTACTACGTGCCAAGAACAGTGGTAAATAGTTTAAATGCAGATATACATAAGATACCATTGTTCTAGGGCTTTTAGATTCCAGTGGGAAGTCAGATATATAAATAAGCAAACCTCATAGCATACAATGATAGTGATATGCACTATGCTGAAGAAATCCATAGAGTGAGAGAACACCTCACCTCAAATGGGCAGGACAGTAGGGCTTCCTGTAGGTGCTTGCTCAAGAGCTGAGAGAAAGAGTACTTTTCTCTCTTGCTTCAAGAGAAAGTAGCAGTTGTTCATGAGGAGAAGGGAAGAGTCCATATCATGATCAAAGGCATCATTGAATGGCATCATTGTTCCAAGGAACTATGTTGTGTGGCAACATAGAAGCATGATAGTTTATGAGGCTGAGTAGTATTCAGTTGTGAATGTTTTGTGTTCTTTCTGCTAAGTTAGAGAATTTAACTCTCATTCTGAATTTAGTGAAGTAAAGTTGAAGATTAAAACAATCATATCTGTGATTTGAAAAAACATCGGTCTGGTGGAATGTCAAGGCTAGATTAAATGGTAGAGAAATTACAAACGAGGGAAACAACTAAGTAAAATACTGTTTCAATAAGCCAATTGACAAGTAATAAAGCTGTTAATTAAGGAAATAGAAATAGGCATGAGTATAAATGGCAAAATAAATTGCAATAAAATTGCTTTTTGTTCTCATTGCTTTGTAAAATAAACATGTATATACATGTTTTGTAGATTCAACAAAACATGAAAAGTAAAGTAAAGCAGAGGAATTGAAGATCTATTTTAGGTAGAGGATAATGTAGTCACTAAAATGGCAAATGTAAGGGAAAAAAGACAGATTTTTGTAAAGAGGATAATGAATACATTTTTGGAACTATCAGGTTGGTGTACTGATAGGATACCCCAGTGGAACTCAATTCATTGGATACAGTTGGATATATTGTCCTGGGGTCAGAAGGGAGCAGGGAAGTCTGTGATATAGATACATACATACATACATACATACATTATATATGTACCTATCATCTATTATTTACAAAGTCTGTGATACAGATATATGCATATGATGTCCACAAATAATTGAGGCCATAAGGGTGATTACATTTCTCCAATGAAAATGAGGAGAGTAAAATGGCATTGGATGAAGGACTAGAGAACACTTGTTTAGAGGAAAACATTAAAAATAAAATAAAGAGAAGCCACTAAAAGGTCTAAAGCCTGGTCAAGTAGGAAGAAATAGGGGAAGGTCTTTAGGATATGAGGCAAACATTGTGGCAACCATCGCTCTCATTTTCTAACCCCAAAGTAGCAAATCCAATTGCTTATGGGAGCGACAGGTAATTTAATGAGCAGAGAAGCTTGGGTGTTGGATAATGACAAGGGACTGTCATATGCCAGAAACTACCTTGTACACAGGGAGCAGCTGCTATCTAGGTCCTGCCTATTATTGCCCTGTGGGAATTTGGGTCAATGTTGCCAGATATTTGGCTTTTTCAATAAAGCTGAAACTCTGTATTTTATATATATTTTTATATGAAATCTGCCATTTAAAAAATGTTCAAAGCCTTGCAAAAACTACCTATGGGATTTTTTCAGCCCACGAGCTGCCTGTTTGCAACTTTTGCCTCAGCATCAATGACAGGAACAATCCTGGACCAGGAAGGTCTCCAGTTGAACCCACAATTGTGAGCTTCCATTTCCATATTCATGAGTAGGTTCTCCCCCTAGATACCTGGATGAATAATTTTGACAATCTATGCTACCCTATTTAAAGATTGACAGTGGGAAAATGAAGAAATACCTCATGAAAACAGAGATATTCTAATCAGTGCTTAAGAATGTTTTGTAACCTTTGCTACCTAGTGTCACATGAGACCTTGACATCTGTAAGCATGCTGATCATACTCTTCAATACTCAAACATGGTCACATTTGGGGTGAAAAGGGGTGCTCTTAAGGGGTATAAAATGAGATGTTTGATAAATGCACATTATGTTTTATGTAGACCCTGTGAAGTCAATGTTCTTAGCTTAAATGGGTCTCATTTTCTCAAAATTACTTAATCTTTCCTATTTACCTTGAGGGTAGAACACAAGCATTTCAGGATTTTTAAGTCTCACTTGCTAGCTGTAATTTATTTGGAGCAAGAGCAATTTTACTGTGTATCAATTAGTGTTTTTTGTTGTTGTTTTTTAGGAATATACAATCTAAATAACCTTAGAATAGGAAAAAGAATTAGGTCATGTCTCTTCACAGGTGGTGCATATAATTTTCGCATTTATAAATTGAGCATCAAGCATTGCTCTTCTTCTGTGTGTCAAAGGCCGTTCAATTAGTTGGATTAATTTTCTCTGGCTTTATGTCAAGTTCTACTATTTGGCTTTGGGTTCTGAAGCAGATGACAAGTATCTAAAACAGACTTTTTCTTTTTTAGGGGATGAAATAGAATAACTTTCAATACGCTAATAAGGAGCCTTTGTGCACCTTTCTTCCCCAAATAGCTTTATTCCAGAGACAGAATGCACATTTTCATATCCCACAATGAAGATGCCACAGGGGCAGCTGCTCACATGAGCATTGCTGCTTATTTTCTGCTGAGTTATACTGGAATGGTCTTGGGGGAGATGGAAAACAAAACAAAATAATCCCACATCAACTGTACTCCGAGGAATTTGAAGCCAAAGTGTTTCTGAGCTGATGATAAGGGATATTCCTTTTACGATACTTTATTTAAAAGGGTTAGCCAGCAGCAGGGAAAGAAAATTTACTTGGAAAAAAAGTAAAAGTAAATCAATAAGTAAAAAGATTTCTTATTATTCACGTTGTTACTGCAAGTGTGAGTCATGGAATTCATCAAATAAGGAGGTTTTAAATGTGTGTGGGGGACACCTTTTGAAGTCTCATAAATATTTACATATTTCAAAAGATGAGGTTGGAGTATTTCCAAGCTAACTTTTGGTGTAAAATCTATTAATGGCTTTTAGTGAAGAAAATGGCCTTTAAGATTGTTCAAGTTCAATCCCTTCTCTGTTTTTCAGAAGAGTTTGATAAATCAGAAGGCTAGTTTGTGGAAGATTGGAAGTCAAATTCAGGGCTTCTTTTTCTAAGCCCAGTGCATTTTCAACTCCACATTTTTATGTTTCAACCATTCTTTATAATATAAACATCATTCAGATGTCCAGGGAACCAAGGGAAGACATTTTGAATGTTTAAATTGGCATGCACATCATGAAGAAATTTATTAATTTTAACATAGTATTTCTAGATGGAATTAAGGCTCTTAAATTACTGTTAAAACACATAGAAATATACACACACATACTTTTTCCTCTGCTGTTGTTCATCCTTAGCATATACTCTGAACTGCACTAGTTATTTTGGGACTGTTTGGTATTTATTTCTATTTTTGGTAATACCTGGAGGGACATTTAACTTGGTGCTTGCCTTGGTAAGAGCTTCCTGGGGACAAATATCTTTTTAGAAGTCCTGACTCTAAAATCTTCTCTCCTAAGGAAATACCTCATCTTAGCAAAAGTTTTCTTTATTTAGTCATCAGATTCTCTCCTGAATTATTTAAAAGTCCTGGACTTTAATATAAAATAACTGGCAGTTGCAACTTATCACACAGCAGTTTGCATTTATGTAAAAAAGTTTTGCTTGGAAGATATGATTGAGACTCACATGTACCTGCATGTTTGCAAGGGGTGTGAGTTTCCCAAGTCTGGGTGGTCCATCCCTAAAATGCCAGGCTACTTTTGAACTCTTTGGACCCCTTAAGGTGGAGCCAAATATTTTTCTCAGATACAAACTTGGTCAGTACTCTCTGTAAAAAACCACTTATTTAAAGGAGAAAAGTACATGCTTAATAGCTCTAGGCCTGGAGCTAGAAATGTATTCCTTAATTAAATGAATAAAATAATTATGAATAGTAAATGTGCATATAAAACATAAATATGAAATAATTATAAATTAATAAAGAATTTTATGACGAAAACCATGATTAAATAATAACAATCTCCCTGTCACACTAATAAATGAAACTGCATACTATTTGTACTTCATTTAAGCATGATTACATGCACAAATATAAGTACTATATATTGAACTTGTAAAATCCTTGTTTGTTTTTGAATGTCTGTGTTTTGGCCTGATTTAGCGTCATTATGTTGGAATGTTCTGATGCGAACCTTGGCTCATGGGATCCATGACATTGTGGATGGGGTAGAGACATTCACACAAACTACCGAGTCCTGTGGAGGAAAAGGGAGGGCAGCTTCGCCCTCAAAAGCAGCCAAAAGCAGGGCCTCCACCATGACAGGCCTTTATTTCTTTTTCTGGGCACATTACATAATGGTTCTCATTTACTATGCACAGGTTCACTTTAGGTAGTTACCTTTTATAGACAACAAAGGAGCTGATGCCCCTAATCACATCACAGAAGAGGGATATTTGCAAATGAAAAAGGAAAAGTAGTTGAACTGGTTATACTCCTTACTGGGGAGTTTTAGCATGGATTTTAGGAAGTTACAGTAAGTACTTTCTGTCTCAATTCAGGGTGAGGGAGTTTTAGCAAAAGCAAGTCTCAAAAGCAGCCTGGGTACGTTGCAGGCCTGATTCCCCACAGGAGGACCTATCCATGGACGTGGGTCCTGTGCATCTCCGAGTGGGAGCTGGGCCCATGCCACGCAGAATGGTCTCCTACAATGTTCAGACTCTCAAATTGTCCCCTCTGTCCCATGATGTTCCTTTCATGGAGGCTGTGATAGGTAGTCTGTGGGTGGTCCCCATGATTCCCACCTTTTGGCACAAACATCCTTGTATAATCCTTACTCTTGAATGTGTGCAGGACATGACTTGCTTCTAACCAACAGAATATGATGAAAGTGAAGGGGTGTATATGGTTATATGAACTTGATTATATTGCATAAGATTGTAACGCCCATCCTGCAGAGACACGTTTTTATTCCCTGCAGCCTTTGAAGAAGCAAGCTGCCATATTCTGAGCTGCTGAGTGGAGAGGGTTCCATGACAAGGACTGAGGTCAGCCTTTAGCTGACATCCAGCAAGAATCTTGAGGCCGTCTACCCAACGGCCTGCAAGGAACTGAATCCTGCTCACTAGCATGTGAGCCTGGAAGCAGAGCTTTCCCGTTTGAGCCTCAGATGCTATCACAAACCGGGCTGATTCCTCGATTGCAGCTTTGTGGGACCCCAAAGCAGAAGACCCAGAAAAAATACATCTGAACTCCTGACCCACAGAAACTGTGAGACAGAAATATGTATTTTAAACTGATAAGTTTGTGGAAATATTGCCTTTCAGCATTGCCAAGTCCTGACCATATGAACAGGTGGCTTTGGCTTCTGGTTTGGCTTCCTGGATTGGTTACTGCAGAAATTATGGATTGGTTTCCTTGGTTTCTTGGGCAATATATCAGTACAACAGGGGCCTATGTTAGAATATTTGTCCTTTATATCAGAGTTCATTGTTTACCCCTCATTCCATAAATGTTTACAAAGCCCCTGTGTGGCATAAGACTACAAAGTGTCCTGCTCGAAAAGATGAAAGAAACACTATCATGTCGTATAGGTACTGGGAACCGAGACTGGGCATGTCCAGCAGAGACACAAAGAAGAAAATGCTCTATTTAGTTTGACCAACTAAATACGAGAGAATAGGCTGTGATAAATGCTAATAATAATCAAATCAATAATTATAGGCTATGAGTAATATTATAAAGCACATAGAACATGATGGTAAATAATCAAAGTTAATAATCATTGAGTAGTTATAATATGTCATCTTTTTTCAAAAAATGTATTAAGCTGTACTCTGTTTTAGACAATGTAAGTGAATTTCTAAGCATTTTAAATAAATGAATACATTTTCTTATAATATTTCTATTAGCATATTCATGAAGAAACTAAAGGGCTGACATTTAAAAAAATTGTTCAATGTTTCCCTGAGTCAGTGGCAGACCTCAGACTTAAACTTTGGTTGTCATGCCCCAGAGTTCATGTTCTTAAACAGGGGGACCTGATTTAGGTGATGTGGTCAGGAATTCCTCTCTGAGATGAGCTTTAGATAGTATGTAATAGATGAGAAGAATGTAAGATGCAAATAGCCAAGGGAAGAGAAATTCCAGCAGCGTGAACATAAAGGGAAAAGTCATTAAGAGAGAAAGAGCTGACATATTCTAGGAGCCAACAGAAAGGCAGTGCCACCAGACTTCAGTGAGCACTGATGGTATTGGAGCAGAATTTAAGGGTCAGGTTTGTACAAAGAGCTTTATTTTATTCTAAGTGAAATGAAGAGGTGTCATACAGGAAAGTGAATTGGCTGTGGTGCAAAGAATGGTTGGGAAGAGATAGAAATGGATATGAGGAGACTAATGAAGAGATAATTGCAGTGTTCTCAGTGAGAGACAATCATGGCCTGGGCCAGGGCGGAGACAGGATGCAGAATTGTGGAGAGACTAGGGTTTTATTCTGGAGGAGGAATGACTGGATTTGCCGTATTGGTAGGGATAAAGAAAAGGGAGGACTTAAAGGTAACAAGTTTCTGGTTTTAGTACTGGATCAGGGGTATCCGACATTTTGGCATCTCTGGACCACACTGGAAAAAGAAGAGTTGTTTTGGGCCACACATTAAATACACAAACACTAACAAAAACTGATGAGCAAAAAAAGGTTTTAAGTAAATTTACAATTTTGTGTTGGGCTGCATTCATAGCCATCCTGGGCTGCATGGTGGTCCAAGGGCCGTGGGTTGGACACCGCTATGGATGATGATGCCCCAATAATTGACTATCTATTATGTGCTAAACATTCTGCTAGGTCCTGTGTGTACTGTGGTGGTGGATACAGAAATTCCTGGGTTTCTGAGCGGGGTGGGTAGAGAGAGAGAAACAATGAACATAATATGATGTGATACAACACAGAAGCATCTTAGTGCCATAGGAACATGGCAATGTGAGTGATTCATTCTGCATGGTTTTCCAGGGTTTTCCAGGCTAAATGTCAGGGAAAGCTTTCATAGAGGAGAGGGTATTTGAGCCAGGCCTTTGAGGTTAATAGAAGGAAGGAGGAAAAGCAAGCGAAACCACCTAACAAGGGCACCAAGGATTTCTCTCAATAACTTCACTTGTTTATTTACACTCGTTCTCATTCTACAAAGAATTTGAAGTAGTTCACTGAAGTGCAAAACAGTATGAAATGTTTGGAGAATAAACAATGGTCTAGCATGGCTAAAAAAATGGAAGGCTGAAGGGAAGTCAAAGTTTGAAGAAGCTAGTTCAGCGTGTGTTCGTGAAGATTTACGTTGCCATGCTAGGAGGTTAGCTTTCCTACAACTGAGATTTCCTAGAGCATATCTTACTAAGTACAAATTCATTCACTGGGTTTAAAAGACTAATAAAATCCACAAACCAAAATAAAAGCAATATGCCATATCTTTTCATGCTACTTTGCAGAGGATCAAATTGTATATGTATTTATTTATTCAATAAATATTTAATGATATGTTGTGACTTTATTAGTCATAACAAGATAAACATGATTATTGCACTTAGGGTGCTAACAATCTAGTAGGAAAGTTAATTATCAAAATGATGGATTTAACAGAGTAATTAATTAGATTTCTGTAAAGTGCTAGAAAGGAAAAAATTCAGGTTGCTATGACAACATTTAAAATGAGAAACTTAAGCTACTGAAGGAGGTCAAGGAATTGATAATTAAGGTAATTAAGTCAAATGATGATGATTGCTGTGGTGTGTGAAAATGCCTGTTTTATGAGGAAGAGGTAAACAGCATTTATATATGTCTGTTCACTTATTTATCCAACATATCGAAGTACTACTTAGCTATGAAGCACTATGAGAGAAACAGGAACAGATAATATAGTAATTTTCTCATAATTCAATTTGCATGTAATAGTTTATAAGCCATATCTGTTAATGAAACACTATTCCACAAAACGAAATTCTGTAAACAGGTATTTTTAAACATATTTTACATGTATGATAAAAACCAGGACCCTCTTCATGGGAATAATGGGATTTCAGGGAGCTAGAAGGCATAGACCTCTCTACCTTATGAAGTAAAAGCAGTTTTATTATCAGTCAGTTGAGCCATAGAAACCAAGTTAAGGTTTCTCCTTAAACCATAGGAACTAAGTCAAGGTTTCCCTTTTGTTCAATTTCGAACAGAGCATAAATGATTAAAATAAATGCAAGAACAATTTAAACAACTTCTCTATTGGAATGTTCCTTTATCGTCTCCAAGCTTTAACTCTTTCCTGTCACTATTACAACCAGAATTAGTAGGGTAATGGCCTGTCACTGGGATGTCTGCTGCTAATTCAGACACTTGTTCCCAGGTAGCTGACACTCTGACACCGTCTCCTTAGAGGCTCGGCATCTGTGGCCACGACCATAAACCCCAAAGTACTAAGGAATTCAGGTTTTAATTGCCATTGAATTATCCCTCATAAAAACTATAACTTGGTTTTCCCTTATATCTCATATCCACAGAAGAGTATATATTATATACATCAACTATTTTAAAAACTTAAGACAAGATATTCTAATGTAAAGTGAATGCAAATCATCATTGAGTGGTAAGAGACACCAGAGTACTTTCCCCTGTTCTGATTCAACCTGTAACAGAAATAGGATAAAATGAGGCTCGGAGGGCATAATGATTTCCCAAAGGTTAGGTGCTCAGTAAATTGTTCATCCTAGTCTTGAAAGTGAGTCTCTTAAGCGTGTTGCCCAAACTTACTTTTCTGTCACTGCTATTGGTTTAGGTCCATATTCCAAAAAGAAAGGTGAAATTTAGCAGAGAAGACAAGACATGCATATAAATAACCAGAGTATAAAATGCAGTGTGGGAGATTCAGATAGAGTGATATTTATTAAATGGATGTCTCTCCAGTGAAAAGTTATAGAGGCCCTCAGGAAGACAATGGGATTTGTGGCACTGAGCTTCCATTCATGGCAAGGGAGCAATTTCTTTTGGCATAAAGCATCTTTGAGTATTTGAACCTCAGAGGAGATGGCATAAAACTAAATATGTGCAAAGAATGGATTTGCTGTTTTTACTTTATTTATTTTATTTTTAAAGGTTTTATTGGCAGCTTAAGCTCAATTCTGAGACTTCTACTTGACAAAAGTACTACTAGCTTTGCTGCATTTGGGACAATTTACTACGTGATAAAAATTGTCATTTGTGGATGCTTTTCCTGCCAATAGAGACTAAGGATTTCATTACCACCAAAAATGCCTGTCTCACTGTAAAGGTCAGAGGCATATTGGAGAAAGTGCTCATATGTTTTAGCTGTCACAAAATTGTTCTCTTACCACAAACTCTAGAACAGGTGCTCTCTGTGGGTTCGCCACTTATTGTACATAGATGAATGTGGGCTCTTGGTTATAGAAGATACTAACATTTTAAATTTATGCATTTTTCATTGGTGGAAAAAGATGGGAAGTGTTGTAACTTGCACATTCTAGACATTTATGGGATAAAAGAGTGGTCGTGTGTGGGCAGTGAGAGGATGGAAGGGACAAAATGGTGGCTCAGGCCCTTTCCTGCCAACATATTTATTCAGCACAACTTCAGGAGATGGTGTTTTGGAACATAAATGATTAATAAGTCGTCCTCGGAGGACCACAAACCAACCTGAACCATGACAGTATGCTACAGGTTACTGACTAGAGTAAGAGCAAATGTCCTCAGAGGGCTGTAGTAACAATGAAAAATATCATACAGGACTTAAAATGACATCAGTGAGATACTGAACAAAAGAAAGCTAAACGAGTCAGCCTGCTTTGGTCAGGATATCCTCTTTGTGCTAGGATAGTGATAGTTTGGATTCTAAATAATTAGAAAACATAGAAACATTTATTAGGTGCCTAGATGTTGTGGCAGCAGTAATGACAACCCACTAGCTTTCCCAGGCTCCCCTTCTCATATGGTACAGAGAACCTGACCTGAGTTATCCACTTGTACCAAGATGTACTTTATTTTGCTGCTTTTTCTCAATTTTCTTTGGACATGTGTCCTTAGAATGGAAGAGGAGTAGGCCAGTAAATTTAGCTTCATACACATGGTAATAAAGCATGATCTAATCTGTAGGCATCTCTTGACATTTTTTTGTACGTACAATGGATTCCAATTATTCCAGAAATGGTTTCCTACAGGAAAACAAGGAAAAGACCTAGCTGTGGGAAATGGCTTTGATGTTGAGTTCAAAAATATGGATTTTGACTTGGAAATAATGAAAGCATTATTCCAAAACAGCAAGTGAGTTGGTGACCACATATACGGCAAGGAAAAGGACACCATTATCTGGAATCAGCATAGTCAGCTTCTCAAGTGCAGATTCTGTGCTATAGGTAAGGAGGGTTCTGTATAGACAGTGGCCAACCATTGGTGAAAAGAACACACATGCAAACAGCCACAGCCACATAACGTGCAAACACTTTTTAAAGCTTGAGATTCTTCTACATGATTAACTTCACAAATCAATCAGTAATATTGGAGATGATTTTTTGTTTTTCTATCAAAAATTACCATTCAATTACACTAATGTGGACTTTATTTCTGAATTTGTTTTATTACTGCTGCTGTAACAAATTACCACTATTGGCTTAAAACAACACTAATTTGATATCTTTCAGGTCTGGAGATCAGAAGTCTGATGTGAAATTCTGAGTTAAAACCATGTCTTCAGGTCTGCCTTCCTTTTAGAGTCTCTAGGGGAAATCTTGTTTCTTTGCTCATTTCAGCCTAGAGGCTGATTGTAGTTTTTGATTCCTAGACCCACCCCCAATATTCAAAGCCAGCAGCATAGCACTTTCAAGTTTCTCTGACTTTCTTTTCTATCATCCTCTTTCATTTTAAAGGACCCTTGTGATTATATTGCATACACCTGAATAACTCAGGCTACTTCACTTATTATGAATTTAGTTGATTAACAACCTTAATTCCATCTGCAAATTTAGTCCTCCGTTGCGATGACATATTGACAGGTGTGGGGGATGAAGGCATGAAAATCTTTGGGGAAGGACATTATTCTGCCTGCCACAACATTTAATTGAATATTAAATTAACATGTTTACAAGCAGAGAGTTTTCAATTTAAATTTACCTTGACAAAGGAGACCACATCATCCAAACTTCAGAATGTGTGCAGGTGTCGCATTACTTCATGATTTGAAAACCTTAATCTATCAACAAATCAACCAATGGAATCTCTACCACTTTTTCAAAAATATACCTGCTCTGCCTGTAATATAGTCTGAATTCATTGGTTTTGAATTACTTCTTAAAGGAGATTTTGCTTCTCACAGATGACTGTGATTGCCTCAGTAATTTTAAATCCATGTCTTCACCCTTCTCTCTACCTCATCTCTATGCATTGATTCTCATATTCAATAAGTCCACTATGTGTCAGAAACTCTGCTAGGCACAGGATATTCAAAGATGGATAGAATACATAGTCACTATTGCTTAAATAGGATCTGAAGTGAAGATAGAGAAGGGGACACAAAATTAAAGAAAAACAATGTGGTTTAAAGGAAAATCCTGTGAAGTATGAAATCAGAGAAGTCCTAACTCTGGTTGGCAAGGTCAGAAAATCTTTACTGTAAATATGAACTTGGAAAGTGATGATTGAGGGCAGGAGGAATGGCACTGTAGTTAGAAAGGAAGAGCCTGTGGAGAGGGGGACCTACATGTCTCTTTAGTTCTTGCTCCCAACTTCTGCCACATCTGATTCTTCTCCATCCTTGCATCTATTCTTGGGAAAACTGTCAAATCTCCATATCTGTTTTATTGAAAGAACAAGATGAGGACAGAATAAAGTCTCATTACATGATACATAAACTCCTAATGATTTTCCTTGGTTACTTCTCCAAATAGATCTCTTAATCACCTGCCTAAATAAACCTAAATTCCAGATATCCCAGTTTTAATTCATGTCTCCTTTTATAGATTTCATTGTGTAATGGGAAGAGAAGAAACTTCAAAATCAGAAGGATTTTAGTGTGCACCCTAGAGCAATCACTGACAAAGCATGTGATCTTGAAGGAATTGCTTTATTGCTCTCAATTCTATGTAGCAGGGATGTTGTAGTTAATGTAAGATAACATGTGACTGATTTACTGAGCAGGCAGAACATGGTGTGGTTCAATAAGGAAACTATTTTTTTTTCTATTGCCTTCAAATATACTCTGTTGTACTTCCCTTATTCCAACAATATTTACAAAAGACTTTCTAACTTTCCATCATCTTAATAAGAATAAATTCCATTTTGGTCATAAATATTAACTTTCATGTGTTTATAAAAGGTTTCTGTTAGACAAATCTAAATGCTAAACTTCAGCCTCAGTTCCATTTCATCTATATTGGGGAGGTAGTACGATTTGTCCTTTTAGTATTCCTCAGTATTTTTCTACTCTGTCTCCCTCCTTTTTCATCCTTCAACTCCTCTGGGGTTAAGAAAAAGAGACAAATGGTCAGAGTTAGTTTTATTTTTCTTGTCCTGTTTGAAGTTCTCTGTTGGCCTATACTATTGGCCATTTTCTCCATTTTGACAAATGTTGAAATGCTTATGTTTTTGTAAGGCACAATTGTGTGGGGTGGTTGAATGCCCACTACAGACTTTTACAGTGAGCAGGTGCTGATATAATGATGCATTCTACACCTGCCTGTCAAATCCACTAACCAGTCTACTTTTGTTCCAGTAGTTCTCCCTAAGATACTTACAGTATCCCTTTGTCTTGGGTAGTCTCAGTAATATGGCTCAAGCTGGTTATCTTCAGTGGAAGCCATCTGGCCCAAAGAGACTCTTTCATCTTTCCCATGACAAATATGGACATGTACAACCCTCTCCCTCTGCACGCCAAAGCATCTCTCGTCATCCTCCCACCTTCAGAATTTTCTTTTGGAAAGCAGGTACAACCTTGATTTAGGACAAAATTCTAGAAGATGCATGCCAAGATATTAAGATGTGTCTCCCTACACTGTGCTCTCAAGACAGCACTGAGCTGGGCCTCTGAGTTATTCTAGGTTACCAAACATTCAGCTTTAAAGAAAGGCAGCCATATTTTATTTTCTCAGGCACTCTCGATGTCTGTGAGTTTTTAATCTTCATGCTCTGTGTCTCTTGGCTTGTGTGCATTTTAGAACCACATACCTCCTCTATTCCACTGAGGACAAGAAGTGGACACACTCTCCACTAGGCTGGCAACTCTCCTCCATCTGACCCCGTATGAGCTGGATGAAGTGACAAGATGGTTGAAGAAGGGCTGGTATAGCCACTTCTAGGGCACCTAGGGTGACTTTGTAATACACTTCTTCTACTGCTGCCTTCAGAGCACAGAGGAACATCTCCCATTGTCTGTAGATGTGTGATTTTAGCCAAAATTTTTGGACTCTATTAAATGGTCCATTTTATATGTAGGTTTATATGTAAACTTCATAGCACAGTGGCCTGGCACATTATGGGGTTCAGAAATGTTAGTTTTTTTAAAATTATTATTACTTTTACCTGCAAAGTTCAATTGGGCATTTCTACAATATAATGCCAACTGTTTACATAATTTTCAAAAAAACTTTAAATATTTTATTTATTTATTTTTAGAGAGAGAAGGGAGGGAGAAAGAGAGAAACATCCATGTGTGGTTGCTGGGGGTCATGGCCTGCAACCCAGGCAGGTACCCTGACTGGGAATCGAATCTGCGACACTTTGGTTCGCAGCCCTCTCTCAATCCACTGAGCTGTGCCAGCCAGGGCTTGTTTATATGACTTTTAAAAGGTATTTATTCTGTAGTTTTTTAAATGAACAAAAGAGCAAAAAGAGAGGAGAAAAATGTAAATCCAAATTTTGAGAACTGCTTGGGGGAATGAAGAAAAGTCATACCTTTCTCACTGAGATGTTTTTTTCTTCAGTTCAGAAAATGGTGGGCCTCGTTTATGCCTGCTAACTGGTAGCTCAGCTCACCTGCTCTTTGGAAGGTTGATTCATTTTACCTTAGCATCAAGCTAGTATATTTGAAATTGCTGATGAAAGGTACTGTCAAAACCCTGGTCTATTTTGATAATGATTTTTACTGGTCAGGCAATCTGCCCATTAGTGTAGAACAGGGGAATTGGGAGAGAACCTCACGAAACAATCCCAGAAAGCAAGCCCGGAGCCTGGAGTCTGCTGGGCAGGAATTTATCCTCCTCTAGCATTTTGACTCAGCACACAAATGTGGGAGGTATGGGGGTGTTTGCATTCGGTGCCAGATTGTTTGCCTACACCAGAGGCTGTCCTAAGAGATTTGTTGTATCTGCCTTTGCTTACAGATTGCAATTTAGGGAGGCTTTATTTAAATGCTAAATTATAGCACAGAGTTTCTCTGCATTTTCTCTATGGTTGCTCAGGTATAATCACCCACCAATGATCAGGATATATCAAAATGTATTCAGTTGTCAGCCAATTAGGTAGAATATCATCTGCCACTAACCTGCACTTGGTAATGTACTCAACTATGGAACTACTAAATCAGATGCTACTTGTGTATCATAATACACAATGAAATCTTCCTCTATCCATCCTATGAACTCTGCCACTCTACCTCAATATTTTACCTCAGAAAAGGCAGTTATATTGAGAAAATATAAAAACTATAATCTAGAGCAAATTAGGCATATGTTTAAGTTTTAATTTTTCTGAGTTTGAGTGAAAAAAAGACCCTACCTTTTCTGAGCCATTATTTCAGCTACATTTTAAAAAGACCACGTCTTTGTGTGCTATGAGGAAAAAATTAGATAATACAAACATAGGATCTACAACCTTAGTTGACACATCATACGTGGTCAAGAATTATTCATTCACTTCCTTCTTCCACCCTAAAACAAGATTTACTTACTCTTGTAGCTAGAATTGCCACTGAAGCATGAAAGAAAGAAAGAGAGGGTGGGGGAAGAAAGAAAGAAAGAAAGAAAGAGAGAGAGAGAGAGAGAGAGAGAGAGCGAGAGAGAGAGAGGGAGAGAGAGAGAGGGAGAGGGAGAAAGAAAGAAAGAAAGAAAGAAAGAAAGAAAGAAAGAAAGAAAGAAAGAAAGAAAGAAAGAAAGAAAGAAAGAAAGAAGGGAAGAAAGAAAAAGGAAGGAAGGAAGGAAGGAAAGAAGGAAGGAAGGAAGGAAGGAGTCATTCCTTCTTCCCTTGGAAGTCTTCCTACCGCATCCGTCCTTCCCGGACGGAAGGCTTATGACACGGAAGAAGAAAAGAAAGAATAAAGCCAAGAAGAAATTGTTCCAGCTTTGGATTTTGGGGAGCCAGCACTTCTTTCAAGGAGCAGTGACTCAGGGAGAGGGTAGGAGGTGGTTCTGCTGTTGTTCCCAGCTCTGGTGGAGCCCTACTTTGAGCCTCTTCATGTTAGGCCCTTTTTTCGTGTTAGGAATTTGTGTTCATGAGGAAACAACATAAATGGCTCTCTGTCTCTTCATGGTCAATATTACTGATTTTCAGAGAGAGAGAAGCAGGAGAGAGCGACATCAGTCTGCTGCTTTACTTATTTATGCATTTATTGGTTGACCCTTGCATGGACCCTGTTGAAGATCGAACCCACAACCATGGTGTATCAGGATGATGCTCTAGCTGACTGAGCTACCCAGCCTGGGCTCTCTCTTCATGGTCAGTTTTACAGGTGAAGATGATTCTTTTCTGTTTTAGGTCCTTTTTCCCTTCTGAATGTTTTCTCTCTTGTAACACAGACTGCATCTCTTCTCCTGACTACTTCTCATCTTTTTAGACTCAGCTTAAATATTAGTATTTATTTCAGAGATACCTGTTTCTAGTTGATTGTCCTCCTTCCCTTAGTCTTCATCTCAGTTCTCCAGCTTCTTGCTTCACCTATTACAATTTTAATTAACATATTTATTTGTTTATTTGTTTATTTAGTCTCCTAGTCCCTACACTAAAACAAGATCTTTGAGGGCAGAAACTAGGTCTTGTCTCAATATCCTAAACTCAATGCCTCACACAGTGGCATAGAGGAGGTGCTCAAAAATATTGATTAAAGCAATAAATAAATATTTCCCAGTTTGTTTGTATGTAAATGGAGATAATAATAATAATACTTGGCGAGATTTGAGATAAAAGTGAGAAGGATCTGGCAGAGTGCCTGACCTAGCGTTGACATTACCTTTGTTAAGTACATGCACTAATCTCCATTATAATCCAATGCTATGTAAATCCACTAGTTTCTTAGCCCTCTGGCCTCACCTCATTTTAAAAATGAGAACATTAGGCTATTTTATCTGAAGAGCCCTTTACCTATATAATTCCCTGTTAGGAAAGAAAAAAAATCTATATCTGGATATTTAAGCATTTAAGACAGCTTATTGATCAGACAAAAATGTTTGCCACAGCATGCTAAAATATTTGAATTATTATGTAGCGAAACATGAAATGCTTCCTTTTCCTCTGGGAAACTCATTACCACCCAAGAGAGAAGGGAAATATTTCACTGGTTGTAATTCTGTGCAGCCTATCAGCAATAAAGACAGGACTGGAAATAACACAGTTTCTCTGCTACGATAAAACATGTATAAAATTCACTGCAAAATAGCTTTTACCATTTATAAAAACTACAACTGCTTCTAGATTTTCTATTTTGAGGGAAGGGGTTGGGAGGATCCGTATTCTGATTTGGCATATTTAATTAAAAGTCCAGGCTTAGAGGAATTACCAGGAAAGCTCTCCTTTGCCAGTGGTGACATAGCTCATTCCATTACTAGGCACTGGGGTAGTGTCATCTCCTTGGCCCACTGTGGCTTCCTGTTGCAACAGAACATAATGCAGTCCCTAATTTGTGGAGCTTGTTTCAAACTGCCAACCTGATCTAGGTAACATGTCTTCCCAAGATGCCTTGAGGACATGTGTTGCAAGAAAAGACGGACTCACTTGAGACATTTTTCTCCTTTACTTTCTGTCATTCTGTGACTTGGTGCATTTTGCCTCTATTTTCCACAGTTATAACTACAGTGATGATGACAACAGCAAAAGCTAATTATTACTAGTGCTTTGGGCACTGTTTAGACACTATACATATATTAACTTATTTACTCCTGATGTAGAAATTATTCTATTCCCTTTACAGAGAAATACAGAGGTTAAATAACTTGTTTCTGAATGATAATTTATTAAGTAATGGAGCCAGGATTTGAATTCAGGGAGTACGGCTTCTGTAATCTATGCACCTAACCAATATATTTATAAATGTCTGCCCTTGGTGTAAACACCTGTTGGAAGCAGCTTCTAAAATGGAAGCTGCCCCCCTTTCATCCCTGACTTCTCGTATTCAATCCTTATATAATTTCCTTCTCCTCCCCCTGTGTGAGGGCTGGATATAACAACTTTCTATAAATAGATAGAATACAGCAAAAGTAAGATCAGGGTTAAAAAGTCTGTGACTTCCATCTTGCTTTCTCTCTTTCACTGTCTCTTTTTTGGCTCTTCTCTCTGATGAAGCAAGTTGTCATGTTGTGAGATGTCCTATGGAGAAACCCACTTGGCAAAGACCTAAGGGTGGCTTACAGCCAACATCCATCAAGGAACTGAGGTTTTCAGTCCAATATCTAGTGCAGAACTAAATCTTGCCGACAACTATGCTAGTGATCTTGGAAGGGTGTCCTTCCCCAGTTGGGCCTTGTGAAGACTGCCGATGCAGTCAATACCTTCATTGTTTTGTGAGAGAACTTGAACTAGAGAACCCAGTGATGTTCCTGACCCACCCAAACTGTGAAAATATAGAAGTTTTAAGTCACTAAGTTTTGCAATGATTTGCTACGCAGTTATAGATAACTGATTGAACACTCTGGAAGTTTTATCTTTACCTGCCTCCCTTCTTCCTTGCTTCCCTCCCTTCCTTATTTTTTCTTTTCTTCTTTTTGTCAATGCCTGCCATGTGTCCAGCAGTATTCTCACATGCATTGTCTTATTAATTTCTCATTATAGCCCTATTAGGTATATATCATAATTTTTTATTTTACAGGTCAGTAAACAGTCTCAGAGGACCTCATAGCTAGTAACTGGTTAAAAAATGTTGTACCTAGATTTCTGTGATTGCTTCATCTTTTATGAAGTCACATCACTCCTTTCAAAAATTATTCCTTGTATGATTGAATCCCCAAATCCTAATCCTATGAACAGAGCTATTTTCTTGTCTATGATACCTCTCTCTGCATAACTTAAAATAATTGCTAATAATAGAATTGTTGAGTGACTTCAATATTCCAGACACTATGCTAAGAGCTTCACATACATTATCTTATTTTGTTCTCATAACAATAATCTAAAATAGGTAGTATCACTTTGCTTATTTTACAAGTGAAGAAATCAAGGATTATAGATATTATATCAGGTTGATTATATCAACTTGATTAATTCATCCACTTAGTTAAGAAACATTAAATGAACACTTCCAGTAGCAAGACATTGTTTTATAAACAATAATACAGAAATGAATGCAGCCTCATCTCTGTGCCCAGGGTCTTTCAGTATAGTGACTTGACTGTTAATAGTTACAATATTATCAAAGTGCAAAGAGAGGTATGTGTTTTAGGAACACAGATGAGGGAGTTTCTACTTTAAATGATAGGGGTATATCAAAATAATATGTTATATGTAAACTAATAATTCATTCATATGATTTCTATGTAATTTCATATTCTCTGGAATTGTCTTTTAGTGGAGCAATATAATTAAAGAAACTACCGAATAAATATAGACATGTTTGTAAGCTTCAGCTCTCCTGTAACAAATTCCTAGCAGCTAATGAGTCACCCAGAAATACGGCACATTTAGTGTTATATCTCTGTGTACTAACATTAGCCCAGAATCACACCAGGAGAAGTAAGAGCTTGAGAAACATAGGTACTTTGAACTCCCTAAATGTGTCTCAACTTCAGAAACACCTGTGCTAAATAACTTTGTGCATACCTGCTGTGATGACTCAAAGATTTTATAACTATGTGGGAATTTTACATTGGCAGATTTTCTTTATTTTGATCCAGAGAGAAATTTGCACTACAGTATAGATTCTAGGATTTATGAAGTCCAAATAAAATGACCCTTATTCCACAAGAAGCTTCCAATCTAATAACATTTCAAAACAGACTGACTTTTATACATAATTGTTCAGGGTCATAGGATGACTACAGTTTAAAACTATAATCCTAATGTATTTTCTCTTAAGTTCATATTATAGAGAAGTGCTGTTATATCCTTTTAAATAAACAGAATCATTTTGTTAAATTAAGCAATAACCCTCATATAAAGCTCCTGGCATAGTGTCAGGCATAGTAAAGCCACTAAATTACTCAACAATTCTATTTCTATCAATTATTTTTTAAAATATATTTTATTGATTATTCTATTACAGTTGTCTCATTTTTTCCACCCTCTATTCCCCTCTGCTCGGCACCCCACTTCCTCTAGCATTTCCCCACCTTAGGTCATGTCCATGGGTCATACATATAAGTTCTTTGGCTTCTCCATTTCCTATACTGTTCTTAACCTCCCCCTGTCTATTTTGTACCTACCACTTATGCTTCTTATTCCCTGTAACTTTCCCCTCATTCTCCCTTCTCCCCCTCCCCGCTGATAACCCTACAAGTGATTTCCATTTCTGTGATTCTGTTCCTGTTCTAGTTGTTTGCTTAGTTTTTGTTTTTGTATTTTTCAGGTTCAATTGTTGATAGTTGTGAGTTTGTTGTCATTTTACTGTTCATTGTTTCAATTGTCTTCTTTTTCTTAGATAAGCCCCTTTAACATTTCAATTTCACATAATAAGGTCTTTGTGATGATGAACTCCTTTAACTTGACCTTATCTGGGGAGCACTTTATCTGCCCTTCCATTCTAAATGATAGCTTTGCTAGATAGAATAATTTTAAATGTAGGTCCTTGCCTTTCATGACTTGGAATACTTCTTTCCAGCCCTCTCTTGCCTGTAAGGTTTCTTTTGAGAAATCAGCAGATAGTCTTATGGGAACTCTTTTGTAGGTAACTGTCTTCTTCTCTTGTTGCTTTTAAGATTCTCTCCTTATCTTTAATCTTTAGTAGTGCAATTATGATGTGCCCTGGTTCCTGCTTCCTTGGGTACAACTTTGGGATTCTCTGACCTTCCTTGACTTCCCAGAAGTCTAATTTCCTTTGACAGATTAAAGAAGTTTCCCTTCATTATTTTTTCAAATAAGTTTTCAATTTCTTTGTCTTCCCCTTTTCCTTCTGCTACCCCTTTGGTTTGGATGTTTGAAAGTTTAAAGTTGTCCCAGAGAATCTTAAGTCTCTTCTCATTTTTTTTTTGAATCCTTGTTTCTTCATTCTGTTCTGGTTGACTATTATTTCTTTCTTCTGCTCCAAATCATTATTTGAGTCCTGGTTTCCTTCCCTTCACTGTTGATGCCCTGAACATTTTTCTTTATTCTGCTTTCATAGCATTCATTTTTTCCTCTGTTTTGTGACCATGCTCCACCATTTCTGTGAGCGTCCTGATTACCAGTGTTTTGAACTCTGCATCTGATAGGTTGGCTATCTCCTCATTGCTTAGTTCTATTTTTGGAGTTTTGATCTGGTCTTTCACTTGAGCCATATATTTTTGTCTGGGTGTACCTGTTACATTATAAGGGGCGGAACTTTAAGTGTTTGCCTGGGCGAGGCAACCCAGGTTGCTACTTCCAGTGCTGTATGTGGGGAAAGGGTCCAAGAGGGAGCAATGCCACTTGCTTAGCTCTTGGGCAGCTTTCACTCACTTCCCCTGCTACCCACAAGCAAATTAGGCCCTTCTGGTGCTGATTTCTGGGTGGGTGGGCTTGTGTATGTTCTAGGAGCCTGTGAGTCTCATCATTGAACTCTCTTGGGTGGCTGGGAGTTTCTCCTGCTGCCTCAACCCCCACAGGATTTTATGGCCAGAGGTTTGGAGGCTTTATTTCCCTTCGCTGGAAACCTGGTTATGCAGTCTGTCTTGCTCCATAGCTGTTCCTCCTTGTTTATCTGCACACAAATGTGGGGCTGCCTGGTCCGCTAGCCACTACCTTGCCCACCCCAGTCTGCCAGCTGCCACATTGCCGCATGTACTCTCTGCCCCTCCTACCAGTCTGGATGAATGTTTTTTCTTTAACTGCTTGGTTGTTGAATTTCCATACAGTTTGATTTTCTGGCAGTTCTGGTAATTTTTTGTCTTTAAATTTGTTTTGTCCTTCTTTTGTTTGTGCAAAGAGGCAAAGTATATCTACCTATGCCTCCATCGTGGTCAGAAGTCTATTACTAGTAATTATTTTAAATGATGCACAGAGAAGTATCAGACAAGAAGATTATTAGTTCTATTTGTAGAATTAGGATTTGAGAATTGAATGGAATCAAACAGGGAAGTCTTTGCACCCTTAGACACTTGTCCAAAAATCCTTCTTATATAGTTATTTTAATCTACCAGGTGTCAGGGGAGTCCTAAATATCTAGATGCCCTGGATCCAAAGGCCCTTCCTCCCAGACTCATCCAAGAGGAATTTAGCTCACACCACTTACCGTGCAATGCCCAGTGCTGGTGGACTCCTCCTCTCTGCCACCCCCATTGATAGTCACAGTCTAACAGCACCTCGCCAGTGGCCCAGCCAGGTGTAGTACATACATATTCTGGCACAATAAAGCCTTCTAGGGGCCTAAAGAGCCTGGGGTAGCAAAGCTAACTTCTGGCTGGGAAGCCCAGGGCCCCAGTTTAACATCTGTCAAGGTTCAAGTCTGCAGCAACTCGAACATAGGTCCAGCTGTTTTCCTGGAAGCTTCGAGGTACTTAAAATTTGTCTAGAAAACCACCTCTGCCTGTCCATGGAGCATTTTCCTTGAAAGGTAGCCTTTCTGTTTCTGACCCAGCCTATCTAGCAGCAATGGTGGGGGCAGGGGGGTGGCGGGGGAAGGCCAGGTTTCTTCACCCAATCTCCTTTATCAGCAAATATTCTCTCCTTTGATCTCAGTCAGGGTTGTCAGTTGCTGGGCAGGGCCTGGGACCTGGTCCAGGTGGGTAGAGTGTAGGATTTCCCAGGAAGGCAAAGGGCACAATTGGAACCCTCAGGGTATGCTATGTGACTTCTGGCTCAGGTCCTTCGTTCATCTTCCTGGGCTCTCAGTGTTGTTTCTTTGATTTATATGTATGCTTTCATGCTAGTCCCATACATACCTTTTTTAACTACTATAGCTTTGTAATGTTTTGAAATTAGGAATATTGGGTGCAAGCTCTACTCTTGACCTTTCCTCAAGGGAAAGGCCTCTGAGTGGTAGGTATTAGCTTTGCTGTATTACAGGCCTTCAGAAGGAGCAGCAAGCCTCCCAGTTCTCTTTTCTTTCCTGTGGCTCCCCTGAGCACCTATAGCAGGTTGGGCCCCATTAGCACATAGACAAAACAGAAACCAGTCCTTTGAGCAGACTTCCGAAAAGCTAGAACGTTGGATACACCATCCAACATTTTCCCTCCTCAGGGAGAAGCCAGGAGTTGAGGATTTCTTTCTGCTTATTATATGCTGAGCCCCGGGGGGGAGGTACTATGGTTAGCAAGTGTGAGCTAGTCCAAATTGACACCTTTGTTCTCAGTAGCTCCCAAGGTGACACCTTTTCCTGTTTGTGCTTAGATTCAGGCAAAACAGAAATCAGTCCCTTGGGCAGCCTCCCTCACCGAAAGTGTATTTCAGTCTTCTTTCCTCCCCAGGGAGAAGCCGAAAACTCCAAGTTTTCTCTTCATTGTGCCATACTGAGTTGAGCCAAGGAGGGGGACTATGGTGAGTGCCACGGATTTTCCTATGAGTTCTGATACAGCTAATTGTGTCCTGATCTGGAGTGTAGAAACTTCTTAACTTGTTTATGGATCTCTCACAAAGGGATTTTGTCCATGTATTGTTGTCGAGTAGGCATCTCCTTGGGGAGAGGAGAGCCTGGGGCTTCCTCTTCTACCATCTTGTTGACATCCTGTACTTTACATTTTGAAGGTGCATAATTCAATACATATGCTTTGATTTAATATTGTTAATTTATTATTTAAATCCTCTGTGTCCTTTCTTAGTTTTTAAAATGGGTTCTCTGGTAATCTAGGAGAGAATGATGTTTAATTCTATCTCAGAGATCCAGTTATTTTTCTCCTTGCATTTCAGGCTATTTTTGACATGCATATTTCAGTGCTATAGGCTTTTTAAAATCCTTATGAAAGTCCACGAATGTTTGGGTATATATGAAAAAATAAAATTGACCTATGTAAAAATTTTTATTTTGCTTTTTACCTTAAATTCTATAGAAGGACTTTGTCTTAAATTCTACTTTTTTAATGTATATAATTCAATGTATTTAATTGTATGTGTTTGTTTGAAACATATTTAGTCATTCTTTTATTTTTAATTTTTCTGTATGATATTGTTTGGCTGTGCTTCTTCTGATTATTTATTATTGACCTAATTAAAATATTGGCCTTATAAAAGGGGAATTTAAACAATTTGTATTAGAATCATAATTATTTCATATTTTAAAATATTATGTATTTAAAATATTTTAATGTTCTAAATACTTTGGAAGCATATCATATGATTATAATTATATAGTTTCTTTAGCTTCAAAATGTTTGTTTCCTAACATTAAATTCATGACTTTAATATTGTCTTCTAATTCTTCTCTATAGAAAACAAGGAATTTGACAGAACTTTGCTTTATCTACATCTAACTTTTATAAATATAACATTAATTTGTTTTCTTATATTATTGTAATTTTTAAATAATGTATGTTTCCTTTTAATCTTAATTTGATCATTTTTTGACATTTCAATTTGGAGTTCTATTTAAATTAAAAACAATCTTTTCATACCAGCTCTATTTATTCTACTTTACTGCTCATTTGTATTCCCTCCAATTCAAAAATTTCTGTTTTCATATGCATAATTTTGATTAATCCCTGGGCCATCTGGAGTCTATTTTTAAGAAGGGTAAATGGGTATATACTTCTTAGTCCTTGTTGCTTTGATAGTGTCTTTCTCTTGTCTTCACATTTATTTATGTCAAATTGACTGAGCTTCACATATGTCTTTTAAAACTCCATTTTGAAATAGAGCTATGTAGCTTCATTTTTTCATGTAATATTACAGAACTATCTGAAAATTCTGCCTTTCATTCATTTCATTTTATTTATTTGAGGTTGGGTATTCAATTTTATTTCATAATCTGTTACTATGTTGTATTAATTTATTTATTATTTTACATCCTCTTTATTTTCTTATCAATTCCAGCTCCCTGTTCATCTCATTCTATTGCATTTTATTCTCAACATCTATTTTTATGACTGTCTGATGCTCTTTCAAAAATTCTGCTTCTTGCCTCACATTGGTGGATCTATTCAAATCTAAATTGGGCCAGCATCTGGGTGTAAAGTTCTTTTTGGTCCACCTTATCCACTCTGGTATTGGGCGAACCTCTTTCCAACAGATATAGTCGAATGGGAAGTTTTTGTGAAGTACTAGGACCACATCTGCTTCTATCCTGCTCCATAGTTTGGTTCTTAGAATTTTGAAAGAAATTGTGCATGTAAAAAAAAGACTAGAATCTTAAGTATATAACACTTTTCAGTATTTCTCTTTCTAGACCCCACCCCAACCCCACATAATACTTTACTTATAGGTTCTACAGTTCCTAGGGTGTCATGTTAAAACAAAACCAACTTTCAATAGCTTTCTTGAAGTTGAGTTCTGAATGTAGAAAGGAAGATACAGTGACAGATGGGATTTAGGAACTTTCCTGGATGTTGTTTTTTGGAGCTACTGGACAAGAAAGCAGAGACAAAGGATATTCTTGCTTGCTTTTTTGCAGGATTAGTGGACTATTAATCTCTCTTTCAGTAAAATCTTCCATTCTTGTAATTGGTAGAAATCTTTCTAGATTTTGACAGTACTTGAATGAACAGTCTTCAGTCTTGCCATGAGATTTTGCTTTTATTTTTACTACATATAAATATATAAGTACATGAAAATACAAATCTTCTGTTATATATATATCTTTATAAGTTATATATATGCAGGAAATTGAAAATGATTCTGTCATGGAGAACTGGCCAATACCTTTATACCTCTCACATAATGTAACAATTTTGAATAACAAGGTCTTTCATAAGGTAAACACACTTGTCCATATCAAGTGATGCTTTTCACTGTTCTCCAGTAAAAACCTTAATGTACCAGTGAGAGCATTTAGGTATGCACTTTTCTTTATTCCTGTATCTTCCTGTTTTTCTCATTACCGTCCTACTAATACACTGGGGGTCAAATAATACATCATTATGAAGGTCCCCTTTACTGAACCCTCAGTATTTATCCTTGATACCAGTTAGTATTTTCACCTTCTGATTGTTCCATATGTCAAACCTTAATCCCATGATCAGAATTCTTTGGCAACAGGACATATGTATTACACTATATTTACTTATTAAGTATTCTGAGAAAAATCCACAGTACCCTGAAGTAGAATTTTTAAGGATTTTAAGATAAAAAATGTCCAGTTCCAGAGAGTTGAAAGTCCAATAAAGAATCCTTTGTAGGTATCTCCACAAATGCTCAAATTACTGCACTAAAGGATAACAAAGTGCACATTTTATATGATGTTATAGAATCAAGGTGGGATAAATAGCTTTTTATGGTATTTATCTGGCAGTGGCCTTAATAATGAATGAGGGAGGTGAAGGGTTCCGAAGTACTTATGGGCCAATGATTCTAGTGAGAAGGTTGCAACACCCTACGCACATGTTCAGTGGGTGGAAAAGATCTTTTAAAGTCACTACAGAAAAAGACAGGGAAAATGAGATAGGATTCAGTAATTTACTAGATTTATGAAGGGCAGGAATGATTGTGTTCCCTGGGCTAACATATTTTATGTGTGAAGACAACCGAGGTGCTGGTGGCAATATATTTTCTTCAAAAATAAGCTAGCTTTGCCTGCTCACTAACACTTTATAATGATGTTGTCCAATTAAGGGAGTAAAGTGATGCTGAGTCACATTTGAAATCTGAATGTTGCTCAGCAGGTATCATATTTTCACCTATGTTATGAATTTGTAACCATATCCCATCTTTCCTTGTATGGCATCTTGTTCCTGCCTATCTGAGTGACACATGATAATGTGATTAATTACTCTGACTTATCTCCAGCAAATCTTAATTTCATAGTTTCAAAATATATAGATTGTCATCTTCTAACAGATGCACATCTAGTTAATAAGCACATTGATTATAATATGATAATTCATGCAATGAAATCAGGGTGTAGTAAATTACAACACAAATGTTCAAATAACAGCAGCATACATTAAAAATGATGCCTTCTTTTAGGCTCCTTTGAACTGACAGCATTTGAATCCTCCAATTTGGTCTTTTTCAAGGTTGTGCTGAGTCTTCTTCCTTGAGTTTTCATATAAATTTTAGGATCAGCTTGTCATTTTCCACAGAGAAGTTAACTGCAGTTCTGGGGATTGCATTGATTCTACAGATCTATTTTGGAAATATTGCCATTTTAACCATATTAAGTCTTCTGATACAGGAAGATGGGATGTTTTTCTTTTTATTTAAATCTTCTTTAATTTCTTTCAATAGTGTTTTTAAAATAATTCTAACTATATTGTGTTGATGGAATGTGGAAGAGCTGCATCTCTGACCCACTGCTGTGGGGAGTGTAACTGTGGCATCATTCTCAGAAACTGGCAGCCCCTAACAAAGTTGAACACTTGCATATCTGATAACCTATCTATTTTACTCCTAGATAAGCATACACATACCTGCAACACAGGAGATGTGCAAAAAAGTTCAAAGCCATAGCATTATATATAACAAACAGAAACTAAAATAAAACAAAAAAACCCATCAAAATACATTGTTATACATAAAAATACCAAAGAGCAATGTCAAAAACAAACAAAACAAACACAACTATTTTAGTTAACAATGGGGGTAAATCTTAAAATCATAATATTGAGCAAAAGACAAAGAGACAAAAGTCTGCATGCATAAGATTTCATTTAACTGATGAGGGAATTTTATAGCTGATAGAGAAGGTAATAAGCATTGATAATGAAGTAACAAGCTTTTCAATAAATAAATAAATGTTGGTTAAATTTGCTCATAGGTAAAATATAAAATTAGATGTCTACATCATAGCACACAGAAAAATAATTTTTGAGTGAGGATTTAGGGCCTAAATCACAAAAGGAAATACATAAAAATTTAGAGAAAAATTAGAGAACCCCTTTATGACATTAGATTAGGAAAGGATTTATTAAAAAAATATATACATATGTACATATACACAAAATCTAACAAAGAGAAAAGGTGATGAATTTAATCACAGTGAAATGAAAAACTTAACTGGAAGATCAAAAGATGAAAAAACCACAGATTTGAGATATTTGTAATTTATATGACTGATAAAGACCTTCCAGAAAGCAATATGAAAACAATTAATACAACAGAGTAGTTGGCAAAAGATGGAAACCTGAAATTTATAGAAGATAGAATCTGAAATATATATATATATGATTAACCTCACTAATAATTATGAAGATGCACATTGAAATATTCCTCACTCGTAATATAGGTGGAAAAAGACCTAAAAACATTAGGCTTTTACTGGGGGCAGGGAAAGTGAGAACCCTTATATGACATATACTGAATATAGAAATTAATTTGGAATTACTCAATGAAGCTGAAACAAAGATATGTATACATAGCAGTTCTGATTTTTGATGTCTTATTTTATGTACTCTGTATGATGCACAAGGAGATACATGCCAGTGCTTGCCACAGTGAAAAAGAAGAGACAACCAGAATACCTCCTCATAGGAAGTTTCATTATATGAAAAGTGTAAAGTTATATGGTGAAATACTATAGGGCAATTATATTAATGAAGTAGAATTATATGGATCAATGAGGGTACATTTAAAAATACAAAGCAAGGAGAATAAAAGAAATATAATTCTACTTGTAAACATTTTTTAAATCTTACAAAACAATGAAGGGTGTTTCATTGTTAAGAAAATTTTAAGAAACATATACTGTTAGTAAAAGTAAAATTTAAAAATCGTGGGAATACTACATACCTATTTCCAAATTTTAGGACCTAAGTCTTGGGAGTCTTCTGTTTCTTCTATCTCTCACCTCCAAGCCCCTTTCTATAGGGAAATCTCTTAGCTATGCTTCAAAATATATTTATTATTCAACAACTTTTACTACCCTCACTGGCCCAAGACACTATCATCTCTTCATTATTTCAATTTCCTCCTAATTGGTCTTCCTGCTTCCACCCTTACTCTCTTTCAGTTACTTCATAACATGAGAATGGCCTTTTTAAAACATAAATCAGATGATATCCTTTTTCCACTCAGAACCCTCCAATGGCCTCCTAGTTCTCTAAGAGTAAGTTCTATCAGTGAATGAATAGGTTCCATAGGGTTAAACTCCTATTCTCTCTCTTACTTAATTTTCTAGCCTGCTCCCTCTGTTGCAGCCTCAGTTTTCAGTTCTCAAAACAGGCAAGGCAAAATTTGGCCTTATGTGATTTTTTTTTTAAACATTTAAATTCTACTCTCTTAGCAAATTTCAGTTTTATAATACATTGTTATCAACTATAGTCATTATGTTATACATTAGATGCTCAGATCTTATTCATCTTATAGCTGAAAGTTTGTAGTTTTTACCAGCATTTCCCTATATATCTCACCCTCTGGTCCCTGAAAATGACTTTGCTAAAGTCTGTTTCTAAGTTTAATTATTTTTAAACCTGTTTTTCAGGTTGCACATATAACTGAGACTATGCAGTATATGCCTTCCTATGTCTGGCTTATTTAACTAGCATAGTTTCCACAAATTCTATGTTATTGCAAACAGTAGGATTTTCTTCTTTCTCATGGCTAAATGGTACTGCGTTATATAGGTGGTATATATACAGACACATATATAATATATGCACATACATACACATACACCCACCTTGATCCATTCATTTGTTGACTAATGGGCACTTAGTTTGTTTCCATCTTGGCTATTGTGAATAATACTGCAGTGACCGTGGCAGTGCATATGTCTCCCAGATAGTCTGTTTTCATTTCCTTTGACTGCCTACCCAGAAGTAGGATTGCCGGATCATATTGTGATTTGAAGGAACCTCCATCCTATTTTCCATGATGGCTGTACCAATTTATATTCCCACCAACAGTGCATGAGCTTTTGTTTTTGTTTTTGTTTTTGCCTTCACATCCTCACTAACACCTATTATCTCCTCTTTCTGATAGCCATTTAATAGTTATGGAGTAATATCTCATTTCGGTTTATGTGTAATATCTTGTATTTGCATTTCCCTGACAATTAGTGATGTTGAGCACCTTTTTATGTGCTTTCTGATCTAGTTCCTTGGCCCATCTTAAAATCAACTTTTTCTTCTATTAAATTGTGAGAGTTTTTAAAAATATTTGCTTTGGATGTTAACCCCTTAGCAAGATATATGTGAATATTTTTATATTTTATGTCATTCCATAGGTTGCCTTTTCACTTTTTTGTGGCTTTCTTTCCTCTGCAAAAGTTTTTAGTTTGATGTAGTCCCACTGGTTACTTTTTGCTATTGTTGCCTATGCTTTTAGTGTCAGATACAAAAAAAGTCACTGCCAAGACTGATGCCAATGAGCATGCTTCCATGTATTCTTTTAGGAATGTTATGGGGCTTAGGTCTACTTTAAGTCTTCAATTCATTTTGAGTTGATATTTGTACATGGTGTAAGGGAAGGATCCAGTTTTTGTTTTGTTTTGTTTTGTTTTTGTTTTTTGTTTTTCTTTTTTTTGCATGTGCCCGTCTGGTTTTTCTAATACCAATTATTGAAGAGGCTATTCTTCCCCCATTGTATATTCTTGGGCCTTTTGTCCTAAATTAATGTACCATATATATGTAGGTTTATTTCTGGGCTCTCTATTTTAATAGTTTCATTGATCTATGCATCTAGTTTTATGCTAATGCCATACTGTTTTGGTTATTATAGCTTTGTAATGTAGTTTGACATTAGAATGTGTGAAACCTCCAGCTTTGTATTTCTATCTCAAGATTGCTTTTGTTATTTAGGGTTTTTTGTTATTTTTGTGGTAGCATACAAATTTTAGGGTTGTTTTTCTATTTTTGTAAAAAATTCTATTGGAATTTTGATAAAGAGTGCTTTGAATCTGTAGATTTCTTGGGAATTTTTAACAATATCAATGATTCTAATGCATGAACATAGAACATCTTTCTACTTCTTTGTATCTTTTTCAATTTCTTTCATCAATGTCTTGTAATTCTCAATGTACAGATCTTTCACGTCTTAGGTTAAATTTATTCCTAAGTATTTTATTCTTTTTGATGTAATATAAATGGGATTGGCTTTTTTATTTTCTCATTCTGAAAGTTCATTATTAGTGTATATAAATGCAACAAGTTTTATATGTTGCTTTTAATCCTGTGAATTTATTGAAATCCTTAATTAGTCTCTATTTTTTTTTCTCTATTTCATTTATTTCCACTCTGATCTTTGTTGTTTTCTTCTTTCTAGTAACTAACTTTGGGCATAGTTTGTTCTTCCTAGTCCAGTTCCTTGTAGAATAAAGTTAGAGTTTTTGTTTGAGGACTTCCTTTATTCTTAATGTAGGTGTTTATCACTATAAACTTCCCTCTTAAAACTACTTGCTGTATTTCATCATTTTTTATCTTGTATTTCCATTTTCATCTGTCTCAAGATATTTTTAAAATTTCTCTTTTTATTTCTGTTTTGACCTGTTGTTTGGGACCTGTCCTTTGGGCAAGAACCACAAAAACTGGAGTACCCGACATGTATATAAGCTCCTTCCCAGGGAGTTATTGGCGATTTGGAGTGGGCTCAAGTGAAAAGGCAGAGTGGTGTCTGCTGGATCCCTGTTCACCAGCGAGGATTGCAGTCAACCCCTAGACACATGTTAAATTAGAAGACTGATCCTCAAGTAGCAGTATGCAAATAGGGACAGACTGAGATGGACCTGCCCTTTCTGCACTGACTTCTAGGGGGATAGCTACGGCGAGTCCTCGTGAGTTCCTTAGAACTGTTTCTATATTTGCTATAGTCTTTGGGTCTCCTGGACACAGCCCTGTTGGCTTTCAAATCTAGGTGTTCTGGGGCATGTCTCTCATGTAGAAGTCTTAAAAGATAGGGTGCTTGACGTAGCATGCAATACCTTTGCTTCTCAGTAAGAAGCTAGGAGGTGCACTCCTAATTGTATGGTGCTATGCTGGGGGGTGAGATTTACAGTGAGAGTGTCTCAGCATTTCTTTCCCATTTCACTGTGGGTGATGTGGGCATTCTGTTTGCCTGATGTGCAGGAGTTGCTCAGCTAGTTTCTGGATTTCATTCAGGGAAAATTGCTCTGTGTATAACTATAGATTCTGTGTGTCCATGGCAGAAGATGAGTTTAAAAGGCTCCTATGTTGCTATCAAGAATGGGAAACCTCTATAACGTCTCTGTTTTCCCTATTCATTCTGCCAGGAAATTGCTATCTCTAAATAGCCATTAAGCTCACTTCCTTACTGTCTTTCAAATTTTTGCTCTTTGATCTAATGTCACCTTTCAGTTTATAGTTGTGATCCCCCTCCTCTGGCTCCCAGTCTTGCTTATTCTGCTCCATTGTTTCATTTTTTAAATTGTTTATTCTATTACAATTGTTCCAATATTTTCCCTTTTGCCTCTCTCCACCCAGCCCATCCCTCTTACCCAGAGTCAATCCCCTCTCCAGTGTTCATGTCCATGAGCAATTCATACATGTTCTTTGACTAATCCCTTCCCCTTCCTTCTTACATTCCCCTTCTTCTTCCTCCCTTCCTACAGTTATCAGTCAGTTTAATCTTTCCATGTCTCTGCTTTCTCATGTTAGTTTATTTTGTTCATTAGATTACAGTTTTCAGTGAGGTCATATGATATTTGTCTTTTGCCCACTGGTTTATTTTACTTAGCATAATAGTCTCAAATTCCATCCATGCTGTCAAAAGGTAGGACTTCCTTCTTTCTTTCTTCTGCAAAGCATTCCGTTATGTAAATATACCACAATTTTTAATCCACTCATCTATTGATAGGTACTTGGGCTATTTCCAACACTTGGCTATTGTGGCTATTATAAATAGTGCTGCTATGAATATAGGGGTGCATAAATTCTTTTGAATTGGTATTTCAGGATTCTTAGGGTATATTCCCAGAGGTGAAATTGCTGGTTCATAAAGCAGTTCCATTTTTAATTTTCTGAGGAAATTCCATACGGTTTTCCATAGTGGCTGCACCAGTCTGCATTCCCAGTAATAGTGCATTAGGGTTCCCTTTTCTCCACATTGTCACCAGCACTTGTTGTTGTTGATTTATTAATGATAGCCATTCTGACTGGTGGGAGGTGATATCTCATTGTGGCTTTAATTTTCATCACTGTGATGGCTAGTGATGTTGAACATTTTTTCATATGTCTATGGGCCATCTGTATGTCCTCCTTAGAGATGTGTCTATTCAGGTCCTTTGGCTGTTTTTTAATTAGACTGTTCATCTTCCTGGCATTGAGTCATATGAGTTCTTTATATATTTTGGAGATCAAAACCTTGTCCAATATATCATTGAAAAATATGTTCTCCCATACAGTTTGTTCCCTTTTCATTTTGATGATGGTTTCTTTAGCTGTGCAGAAGCTTTTTAATTTGATGTAGTCCCATTTATTTATTTTTTCCTTTATTTCCCTTGCCCTAGGAGATATATCAGCAAAAAATTTTACTACGTGGGATGTCTGAAATTCTACTGCCTATGTTTTCCACTAAAACTTTTATGGTATCATGACTTATATTTAAGTCTTTTATCCATTTTAAGTTTATTTTTGTGTATGGTGTAAGTTGGTGGCCTAGTTTCATTCTTTTGCATGTACCAGTCCAATTCTCCCAACACCATTTATTGCAGAGACTGTTTTCATTCTGTTGAATGCTTGTACCCCCTTTGTCAAATATTAACTTACCATAGGGACATGGGTTCATTTCTGGACTCTCTATTCTGTTCCATTGATCTGGAACAATGTATCTGTTCTTATGCTTGTACCAGACTGTCCTGATTACAGTGGTCTTGTAATATAGTTTAATATCAAGTATTTTGATCCCTCCAACTTTGTTCTTCTTTCTCAGGATTGCTGAGGTTATTGAGGGTCTTTTTTAGTTCCTTATAATTTTTTGGAAAATTGTCATTGGGTTTTAATAGGAATTGCATTAAATCTATAGATTGCTTTGAATAGTATGGACATTTTAATAATGTTAATTATTCCAATGCATGAACATGGTACATGTTTCCATTTATTTGTATCTTACTCAATTATTTTCTTCAGTGTTCTATAGTGTTCCTAGTACAGATCTTTTACATCTTTGGTTAAATTTATTCCTAGGTGCTTTATTTTTCTTGTTGCTATAGTAAACGAGATTTTTTCTTAGTTTTTCTTTCTGATAATTCATTGATGTACAAGAATGCCATTGATTTCTGAATACCAACTTTGTATCCTGCAACTTTGCCAAATTCACTTATTAGGTCAAGTAGTTTTTTTGTGGAGACTATAGGGTTTTCTATGTACACTCTCATGTCATCTGCAAATAATGACATTTTTTCTTTCTGCTTTCCAATTTGGATGCCTTTTATTTCTTTTTCTTGTCTGATCACTGTGGCTAGAACTTTCAGTACTATGTTGAATAAGAGTGGTGGAAAGCAGGCACACTTGTCTTGTTCCTGATCTTAAGGGAAATGCTTTTAGTTTTTGCCTATTGAATATGATGTTGGCAGTTGTTTTCTTGTGTATGATCTTGTTGAAGTATGCTCCTTCTATTTCCACTTTGCTGAGCGATTTTTTATCATAAATGGGTGCTGGATTTTCTCAAATGCTTTTTCAGTATCTATTGATATGATCATGTGATTTTCATCTCTTATTTTGTTTATGTGTTATATTACATTTACTGATTTGCTAATGTTGTACCATTCTTGCATCCCTGGATAAATCCCACTTGATCATGGTGTATGATCTCTTTAATGTATTGCTGAATCTATGTTGCCAATATTTTGTGGGGGTTAGTATGTATGTTCATCAACAATGTTAGCCTGTAATTTTCTTTCTTTTTTTTGGTCTTTACCTGGTTTTGGAATTATGGTGATACTAGCCTCATAAAAAAAGTTTGGTAGTCTTCCCTCTTCTTTAATTTTTTAGAATAGTTAGAGAAGGAGAGGTGTTAGTTCTTCTCTGAATGTTTGGTAAAATTAACCTGTTTAGCCATCTGGTCCAGGGCTTTTGTGTGCCTGGATTTTTTTGATGGCTGCTTCAATTTTGCTAGGTGTTATCAGTCTGTTCCTCCTTTCTACTTCTTGATTCAATTTTGGGAGATGGCATCTTACCAGAAGTTTGTCCATTTTGCCCAAGTTGTCCAGTTTCTTGACATATAGTTCATAGTTCATTGTAATTTCTTACAATCCTTTGTATTTCTGTGGTATTGGTTGTTACTTCTCTTTTGTTTCTGATTTTACTTATTTGGGTCCTCTCTCTTTTTTTCTTGATGAGTCTGGTTAAAGGTCTGTCAATTTTGTTTACCTTTTGAAAGAACCAGCTCCTGGATCCATTGATTCTTTGGATTTATTTATTTATTTTTGTCTCTATGTCAGTTAATTTTTCTCTGATCTTGATTATTTTCTGCCTTTTATTCACTCTAGGCTTTGTTTGTTGATGTTCCCCTAGCTCTTTTAGATGTAGGGTTAGGTTGCTAATTTGAGGTTTTTCTATCTTCTTTAGGTAGGCCCATGTTTCTATGAATTTCCGTCTCAGGACTGCCTTCACTGTGTACCATAGGTTTTGGATTGCTGTGTGTTCATTTTCATTTGTTTCCAGATACTTTTGGATTTTTGTCTTGATCTCATTGATAACTCATTCATTATTTAATAACATGTTATTCAGTCTCCATGCATTTGAATGCTTTTGAGTTTTTTCCCTTGAGGTTGGTTTCTATTTTCAAGCCATTGTGATCTGAGAAGAAGCTTGATATGATTTCAATTTTCTTGAATTTGTTAAGGCTGGTTTTATGTCTTCCCATGTGGTTTATCTTTGAAAATAATCCATGTGTGTTTGAAAAAATGTATACTTTGTTTCTTTAGGATAAAATTTTCTATAAATATAAGTTAAGTCTGTTTGATCTAGAGTGTCATTCAATGCCATGATATCCTTGTTGATTCTTTGTTTGCATGATCTGTCCATTGTTGATAGTAGGATGTTAAAATCCCCTACAGTGAATATATTGTTGTCAATCTCCTTCTTAAAGTTCCCCAAGATTTTCTGTACGTATTTGTGTGCTATTATGTTGGGTTCATATGTTTACAAGTGTTATATCCTCTGGTTGGATAACTCCCATAAGTATTATGTAGTGACCTTTTTTGTCTCTGTTATGGCCTTTGCTTCATGATCCATTTTGTCTGATATAAGTATAGCTACCCCAGATTGTTTTTTCATGTTCTAAATTGTTTGGAATATTTTTCCCATCCCTTCATTTTTAACCTGAGTAGATCTTTTGTTCTGAGATGGGTCTCTTGTAGATATCATGTATGCAGATTATGTTTTCTTATCCACTCAGCTACCCTATGCTTTTTGGTGGAGCATTTAATCCATTTACATTTAAGGTTATTATTGATAGGTACTTGTCCATTGCCATTATTTTCCTTTGTACCTTTGTTCCTCTCTCTCTCTCTCTCTCTCTCTCTCTCTCTTCCTGTTAAAGCTGTCCCTTACATATCTCTTGCAATGCTGGTTTGGTGGAGATGTATTCTTTTAACCTTTTTTTTTTTTTTTGGTCTGGGAAGTTTTTATTTCACCTTCCATTTTAAATGAGAGGCTTGCTGGATAGAGTAGTCTTGGTTTCAGGCCTTTGCTTTTTATTACTTGTAATACTTCATGCCATTCCCTTCTGGCTTATAGTGTTTCTGTTGAGACATTAGCTGATAGCCTTATTGGAGTTCCCATATATGTTACCAGCTGCTTCTCCTTTGCTGCGCTTGAGATTCTCTCTTTGTATTTAAATTTTGTCACTTTAATTATGATGCATCTTGAAATGGGCATCTGTGTGTTCATCTTGATTGGGACCCTCTGTGCTTCCTGAACTTGCATGGCTTTTTCCCATGCAAGGGAAGTTAGGGAAGTTTCTGTCATTATTTTTTTTCAAACAGATTTTCTATTCCTTGTTCCTTTTCTTCTCCTTCTGGAATTCCTGTGTTGTGAATGTTGTGTTTCATGTTGTTCTGAAGCTCCATTAAAGTATCCTCATTCTTTTTTGAGTCATTTTCTGTTTTGTTTCTCTACCTGGGTGTTATTTTTCTACCTAGTCTTCCAATTTGCTGATTCAGTCCTCTGCTTTATCTAGCCTGTTTTTAATTCCTTCTAGTGTATTCTTCATTTCAGATATTGTATTCTTCATTTCATCCTGCTTCTTATTCATAGTTTCTATGTCCTTTTTCAATCTGATGTAGTTCCCACTAAGTTCCTTGTAGATCCCATAGTTTCTTGCAGTTCTCACTGACTTCCTTGAGCATCCTTATCACTATTATTTTGAACTCTGTCTGATGGACTGCTTGCCTCAATTTAATTTAGCTTTTTTCTGGAGATTCCTCCTTTCTTTTCAGTTGAGGGTTGTTTCTTTGTCTCTCTGTTTTAGGTGGCTCTTTTTGTTTCTGCATATCAGATTGCTCTCCTTGACTCCCTGTCTTTGTGGGTTCCCCTCTGTAGTAGGAGTTGTGTGGGACTCAGTGATGCAGTTTCTTTGATCTCCTGAGCTGGATGTTCTAGGAGTATCCTAGGTTCATTTTATGTGGCCTCAGTTGTTGTACTTGGGCTTTGATTATTGATGGCTCATTTGCTGGTGGGTTCTCCCCTCCAGCTGGCTGACTGAGAGCTCTGACAGCTTCCATGTCTTGTATGCTGTTATACAGGTGCTGGCAGAACAAACCATTGTTTCATTTTTTTCACAGCATTCTGTCTCTCACATAAAATAAGATGTACTTATCATTTAATTATGGGTTTTTTTTTAGTTACAATCTGTCTCATATTTCTCTATGTAAGCTGTGGAAAGTCAGTAATGTTTATCTCTTTAATTCACTAATGTATTCCAAATACCTGAAATAATGTCTAGCACCCAGTAGCCATTTATTAAATATTTGTTGAATGAGTTGAGTAAATGAATGAACCTCGGAATATTGATTATTCTTGGGGAGAAAGGAAAGAAGGCTGAAAGGAATGTAAAAGGGCAAGTCTTTAGCTATAACTATGAGAGAGCGAGAGCGAGAGAGAGAAGGCATGGTAAAATGTTAACACTGAATGTATTTAACAGAGCACTACATGCACAAACCACTATGTAATGACTCTAAGTTTCTTTGATCTTTTATAGAAATGACAGAATCCCCCAACCATAGAGTAGAGACCACTATTGAGATTGGCAGAACTTATTTTTCTTTTTTTTTCATTTGTTTTTGTCTAAATACTAACTTTTCCCTTGCTTACCGTGCCCCCCTTTTTTTGTGCATGAATAGAACATTCTCTGAACCAGTGGGATCAAGAAGTTTCATTTCCATCCTTAATGAAGTTATGCTCTCTGGTTTTTTCAGGAAATCAATGAAGGCTTTATAAATTTTGCTTTTTAATTTAGCTTTACATAACCTCCTCCACTTAATGATTGACCTAAAAATGGTGATGTGAGAATATCATTCTTTGAACAAATATAATATAAATCAGAGTTAATATCCTTCTCTTGCTTGAATTCCTTGGAGGAAGGGAACAAACAATGACTTTGAAATTATAAACTTGTGGTCACTTTGTGTGTTCCATGCTTATTTAGAAAAATCATTTTAGAAATGGTTCATGCTTTTGGCTATTTTAATGAAGCAACTGTAGTAATTTGGAAAGATATGTTACAGTAGTAAAAAGAAGAACAGTAACATTCCAACACAGCTGATGCTTGAAGGAATTCTGTCCTTGAAGATTGCCACCCATTAGTTAATGAGCATATGGTACGTACCAGGCACTGTGTTATATGCTTTATATACATAATTTCTAGTAATTCTTAAAGAAAGAAAACACTCTCAGCCTTAACGCCATCTTCTTAGAAAACTCTACGCCATGAGAGCCAAGTGGAGGAAGAAGCGAATGCGCAGGCTGAAGCTCAAAAGAAGAAAGATGAGGCAGAGGTCCAAGTAAACTGCTAGCTTGTGTACCCATGGAAGCCACAGGAGCAGAAATAAGGGAAGCCAGAGGCCAGGGACACTGGTACAAATTGTTCGACTGCATGCCTGCTATTGAGAACTTGTCAATGGATGTAGAACATAAAGTCTGATCTCCGCGACCACCTTTTGAGAGACCCACGCTGCTCTTACAACAATAGTCCCTTTTGGTCCTTTGCCCTGGACCTGTGACATTCTGGACTGGTTCTGTTATCATTTGTGGCTGAGTGTGTACAATAAATCATTTCTTCTTGGCTGAAGAAAAAAAAAAGAAAACATTTTAGTGGTTGTATATGTGCTATTATCTTCATTTTATAAATGAAATTCACAGAAGTTAAGTAACTTGTCAGGTTTTAAAACTAATAAGTAATAAAACCCTGATTCAAATCTGTACTTCTTGACTCCAAAGCCCACACTCTTTGGGACAAGATTCCACTTTTATTTCTATTTGTTTTTCCTGTCTTGACAATGGATTGCAGAAAACTGTACATATTCTGCTTTGTGACTATGAAAGAGAATATTTCTCTTTCCTTTCATATAAAATTGATAGTGACCCATGATTTGGGAAGGAACTTATCCACAATTGACTATATAATGCTACCAGAAATAAAAACAGGTGGTTTGGAAAATTATGAGCTCATTAATTAATTATGGCAACGCCCTTCAAAAGCTTGGTTTCCTCATAGCTCGGACAAGGAAACAAATTTTTTTTTGGAAAAGAAGTTACTGAGATACCATTTTTAAAATAAAAATTCTGTTTTGGATTTGCTCAGTGATTTCTGGTGGTCAAATACTCTGGACAATAAAATAATACTATTTTTAGATTTTCTCACTGCCTATGAGAATTCTTCTTAGGACCATAAGAAATGGCCATGACTGGCACTCAATCATGTGCTGTTCTCAAGAATAAGTAAGGGTTTGTACAATCTTAAACATTTACCATAAGATCAGGTTGGATCACAGGATCACAGTATCACTAGAGGGAAAAAAAATCCCTTTAAAACAAAAATGTGATAGATATAAAATGTAATCAAACTTTGCTATCATTAATACATGCATTTCAAAAGGAGAATTAAAGATGATTTCATCACAGGGATGAAAATGATCAAACCAGATGATGCCCAAACAGATTGAACTGTTCGTATTGATACTTTGTATGTAGATAGTAAAAAACTAAATGATGTTCTCAACACCATTTTAAGTGCCTAAATGCCATACTTGTTTGTACACCTGTTAAAATGCATAAAAGTCCTCTATTATACACTATTAATTTGTACTGTATAATTGAGAGAAACAATTTTAAAACTGTTCATTAAGTGCCTATATTGATTGATTATTTCATTTAGTTTTTTAAATACTTAGGTACTTTTGGGAAATTTGAGGTAGCTTATAGTAAAAGATACACAAATCAAAAATATGCTTTTCCTAAGGGTAAGTTACATGTGTTAATAGTAGTAACATCTCTGAATAATGGACAGGAAGTAGCCAAACAGAAGTCATGTATGATACTTAATGTTGACAATAAAGAGCAAATCTAAAATTTATTGATTTTTTTTATCTGAGGGGAGAAGTTTTTTTTTTCTGTAGACAGTAAAAAATCCATTTTGTCCTCCTAAACCCACCTTACCACCACACCATGGGTAGAACACAGAGTCTAGAAAAAGCAGGAAGTCACTGGGCTGCTAAAGTAGAAGCCATTTCCAGTTAATAAGCAACTGGCAGCAGATCATTCATAAAAAAGAGTAATGGAGCCAACACCTTTTATCAATATCATTGGTAAAGACTTGACTTAAAAACAATTTAAGTCATGGTATTTGTATTGATAGATAAATTTCTACAATTTAAATTTAAACATGTACACAGATGATTATAATATTTGTAACAAAATACTGTAACTCATGCTGGGTGCTGTGGTAGAAGATAGACAGGCATAAGCCAATCTGATGGAAATAGTGGGGGACTAGAAAAATCTTTCTGGAAGAAACAATAGTAGAGATAGTTCTTGAGGGCTGAATAGAATTTACTTAGACAGAAAAGGAGTCAATATTTTTTGAGACAAAGAGAATTTTGTATGTAAAGGAAAAGTTGCTCAGAGCGGTAAGAGCCTGTCTTGGGTGGAAGGGAATGGACAGCTATGAAGCTAGGGAAATAAACAAGGGTCAGATGTGGAAGGCACTGAATGCTATGTTAATGTGTTTCCAGTGATCCTTAACTCTTTTTTTTCCTTAGTGTGGTATCAGGCTATTAAAGGATTTTAAGCAGAGAAATTGTATAATTATATTTTTCATTTTAGAAAAACATTTTCAAAAGCATTGAGAAAAAATGGACTGGACAAGGTATGTATAGGCATTGGGAGAAATCTTTCGAGTATCTTGTAAAAATTTCAAAGCAAGATGTTAAAAAGACTAAAGATAGGAAGTGGCAGGAGAGAAATGGAGATAGAATGGAAGAAAAGGATACAAATGTTAAAATGGCAGGATGCAAAAATCCGTTTGGAATAGGGAAAGGAGAATCTTGGAGAACTGGGCAGACTTAACGATGCTCACTAAAATAACTAATGTGGGAAAGATGCTGGTTGTGGTTCAGGGAATGATGGATTGAGCTTTAAAGGTGCTGAGTTGAATTGTTCTGGCACATCAGATGAGAATGCCCAGTATGGAACCTACACATACTGCATTTGTGAGAACTACATGGAAATACAGGTTTTGGAGATGGTTCATGGGTATGAATTAGACAACTCAGAAGAATGACAAGAAAATGCAATCGTTCTGGCAAAAATTGGGGTATTAAGGAAGTGGGCTTCAGGAATAAAAGGTTAGGGGCAATGCTAAAAATAAGACTACAGGGAAATTTTATTATTCCTAAGAGAAGGTTATCACTGTCTCCAGAATTCACATATAATGCATTTTTAATTTATCAGTTTCAAACTAAAGGAACAAGAGCTGAAAGTAAATTGACTGACTGGTCATGAGTCACTAAGTATCTGAATGTTAGAGCTAAATTAATATTCCGACTATATTAGCCAGCAAGATATTCAGGACCAGCAGACATTGCTGGGATTAAGGACATGGGGAAAGATGAGCATAAGGTGAAAGGCCCACAAAACCAGCGCAAGATGAATGAAAGGAGTTGGTAATAATTTAAGGGACAAGGAAAAGGAACAGTAGTTTTTGGGCCTGGAAACAGTGAAAAGAATTGATTCCCTATTGCATTAGTTCGGCAAAGAAAATCTGATGGTCCTACACCATACTCTGGCCCTTTGGTAGCAAATGACAGTCAAGAACATTTCAAACTGTCATTTGAAAAACTATTGAAAGAAATCATACCATATTACTCTAAAAAGCAAAATAGGGTAACATGCCTAATATCTTACATCTTTAGAATCTTATGAATTGATTATTAACTAACATGGTTTCCAAGTTGTAGACAAAGGGAAAGGTTTAGGATTACCAATGGAAACCAGATTGGCAGCAATATATTATTCTAAATATTGAGGCTCATTAAGTAATGAAGCACATTTACAAATATAAAATTGCAATTAAGGAATAAATCTAGAGATAGGACCACTTTTTAAATGCAGAAATTCCAAAGTGCATTATTATCTAGTTTTCCTGAATAATGTGATTTTTGATTAAAGAACCAGCACCAATGCTCCAATCTCTGGCCACGAGTCAGCACCGACTGACTTTTTTTCCTTTAATAAGGCCATATCCTCAGTCTGGATTAGTGGAGAAAAGTGTCATGCCCTCCTCCTGAAAATTTAAGTAGATAAACCTCAGTCTATCTACCAGCAAATTTAGATCATTCAAAACAATAGGGAGTTATGTTTTGGGAGTTCTCAGAAGGAGTCTCAGAGATGTTCTGGAAAATACCTTGGTCAGTTACCTGTGGTGCTACTGATATTTTATTTGTCTCCTGCCTGGGTTCCCATCACTGTGTCTCTCCCTTGGTCAGCCACTGCCAGGAACCTTGAGGCCCCTGCAGAGTTCCAGAGTTTGAGGCTGAAGGGCATAGCTTACTCTACCAAGGGTGTCCAACCTATGACCCACGGGCTGCATGTGGCCCAGGACAGCTATGAACATGGCCCACTATAAAATCAGAAATTTATTTAAAACATTATGAGATTTTTCTGTGATTATATGTCACACTGTATTTAGTGTGTGGCCAAAGACAACTCTTCTTCTTCCAGTGTGGCCCAGAGATGCCAAAAGGTTGGACAACCCTGCCAGTTTCATACGCTGATGGTACCAGGTGTGTCCAACCTGTTGGTGTCTCTGGACCACACACTAAATACATTGTGACATATAATCACAGAAAAATCTCAGTGTTTTAAATACATTTCTGATTTTTTGTTGGGCTGTATTCATAGCCAGCTTGAGCCGCATGCGGCCCATGGGCCACAGGTTGGATACCCCTGGGTACACAAAATATTCACTGAGCTACATTATTTTCTCTTGTGCAAGAGGGAGGAACAGCTCTCATCTCCTGTGTTACATCCTGTTAGAAGATGCTAAAGCAGCACCCTGTGGGTATCCATTTGGAACATTGACTCATTTCAGGCAAGATGCTTGATGTTGAGTAGGAAATAGCAAAACAGCCACCTTAGTAGAGGAGACAGATCTTATTCAAATACATTCCAATACTGACACACACAAATACACAATAATTGTGGAAAGGATTCTAAAGAGAAGAAAGACCTACTGGGAGATTCAGAAAATCACTAAAAATGAAGTAGGTTAAGTGAGGATGGGTAGAGTGGGGAATAAGGGGTAGATTATGGAAGGAGAAGAAACTCTTCAAAGACTGTAACAGCTGGAGCTTAGAGCTTCTCAGGATCTAAAGAAATCCAAGGTGGCTATTGTACACAGGGTAAGGAAGAGAATAGTGCAACCTGATGCTGAGGTGTCCTTAAGAACCAGAGCATGCCTTATTAAGATCTGATGTCTTCATTCCAAGCACAAAGTATTATAAAGTTGGGGTGAGTGGAATGTGGCCTTATCACAATTGTGGGCTCCTGTGGAGAGCTGATTAAGGAGAGGCAGGAATTATTTTAAGTGAAACAAGAATTTCGTGTTTTACATAGAGCCTACTTCCCTCCTTCCACCTCACCCACATTCTCAATAGGACTGAGTAGTGAGTCTGAGGAGGGGACTGTGTTTGGAGATGACTCTAAGAAACAGCTATTTTTATAGCCAGATTTGTTTCCCTCTTCTGATGACTATGGATCTCTGATCGGGTGCACTTTTTCTCTCTCTCTCTCTTTTTCTTTTGTGTGTGTGTGTGTGCCTGGCTTTGTAGAGAGCATCTCATGAAAATCAACTTAGGTTAGAACTGTCCCGCCAATTTACCAAAGATGCCCAGCCACTTCTGAGCCCCAGCACAGTAAATTCCAGCTGTGATCCTTGCTCTATCAGGACAGAGACAATGCATCTTGTGAGTGGTCTGTTTTCAGGATCCTTAAAATCTTCCGTATTCATTTTTTAGTCTCATTTTTTATCCTCAGAGAAGTATTCATTTTTTATCCTCAGAGATTAGTATTCATTTTTTATCCTCAGAGAAGATAGCTCTGCTGATTTTATGTTATAATTTCACCCCATAAATAGGAACTCAAGCTTCAAGTAATAGAGTAGTCACTGTTTCATTGAATCCATAACAGCTAAACTAATATACTGTACGTGTTTTGTGGTTTCAAATACTGTATCTGGTTAAGAAAACCAACTATAAAATTTAAAGGCAGAATGGCATAATGATCTCCACTGATGATAGATGTGGGTACAAATTCTGGCTGAGGCGCATAAAACTCTGGAATCTTGGGCAACTTTCTTTAATTCCTGATACTCAGTATCCTCGGGTGAAAATATAGTTTTATGGTAGTTGTGGGAATACAATAAAATAGTATGTATATGTAAAGTGCTTAGAAAAGCACCTGGCATATCACATTAAAAATTATGATTATGTGGTATCATGGTATACAGTACGATAAAGATAAATGACTTTCTACCAAGTCTTCTTTTTGCTTTTTTCTTGTTATTTAGTAAAGACTTCATGCCTATGGATATTAGTAATATCTTCCCTTAATAAGCAGCACATGAGATTATTCTTACAAGGCTTCATAAAAATGGAAAACTTAAGTTTTGCATTCTAGCCCAAAAGCATATGGGAAAAAACAGTTTCAGAAGCTTTAAATATTAACAAGAGGAACATGGCATAATGATACAGGGAAAAAGTGCGAGCATGAATGCTCAGAATTGCTTTTAGAGGGAAAAAGCAGCCAGCATTTGTTGAGAGCTAAAGATTTAGAAAAAAAAAATAGATCCAAGTTTAATTGGCAGGAGTTGGCATCATTTACAGGAAAATATGTTTTATTTATTTCAGTTTAAATATATTTCAAACACTATTTTAAAATGCAGTTCTGCCAAGTGATGGGGCAGCTGTTAAGTGGTTCAAGATTTAATGCCCTAGTTAGCCTTTCACCTCTGAAGCCCTCGATCTATCCCCCTGTAATTAAGCTCATACATTAAATGAGTTTTATGGGACGAGGGAGCTCCAAGTGGAAAATGGACATTTCATACTAGCAAGCCAGTCTGGATAATTGGCAGCTTCAGCTTGAAAACTGCCTGGAGTGGATGAATGGGTGTTGCAAGTTTACATGGGCATCAGCAAAAATAAGTAGCTTGATGAGACTAAATTTTTGTTGTTGTTGTTGTTGTTGTTTTTAATCAGGGCCAACCTGAGGCAAAATTATAACATCAGTGTAGAATGTCTTCCTTGGGATTCCATCTCTATCAGTGTTTTTTCCTCCCTCCTTCCACTCTACTCTCAGGGGAAATGGAAATACACACATCTGTGAGGTGTGATTTCTCATCAGGATCTCCTACCACAATACTACACCACAGACTTAACTACACTCCAAACACTATGTGCAATTCTCTGCATCTTGCAAATTCGTAGTTTGTTCCCTTCCTCGCACCGTTAGTTCTGCTTACAGTGACAGTCCCTACCTAGCCCCCAAACCTCCCAGGGTTCCCTGGTGAACATATATTTATCTTTCCAAACTGAAGCAACAGCAGCCTTCAGGCAGACACTCCAGGTGGAATTAGACAATCCAGGCAGAACAACCTCATCTCAGTGCCCACTTCATGCTGTACAGGCTTCTGTTGTAGTATCAGAGTATTAGTGAGGATAGAGTAGGTCACCGTACCTTGCATCTCTGATGCAGTTGGTGCGGGACATTCCTCCACACCGTCAACCACTCAGGGTTGTGGGCTGGGAGAGACTCTGCTGTCTTATGTTGGTGCCATATTTACAACTGGCCACCTTGAGAGGGGAAGAGAAAATGTGGAAAACTCACACCTCCTTCTAAATGCCCTGGACCAAAGTGACAAAGTCACTTCTACTTTTGGCTTATTGGTCAGAATAGACCTACATACGCGGTCTACGAGTTATGGCCAATTAAAGCAAGGAAACAACATAAGTACAAGGAGGCTGGGAGATGCAGGAGTGTAAATGGAAAATCGCATGAGCATTACTTTCTCACATATAACCTGAAACAAGGCAGTGCTCTTGTACATGATTGTTTTCTCATATCCCATATTTTATGTCCTCAGGGACTGGAAATTTGTCCTCTCACAGTAGTCACATATTGTGCACTGGCAGTTAATTTATGTTAGAGAATTACTATGTTAGCCCATACAGAAAGAGACAGAGAAGGGAAGAAAATACTTAACACACATGAGCTCATTAATTCTCACAGAAATGTAAGGCAGCATTGCTCTCTTCATTTTACAGATAGGACACAACGGCTCAGGTTTCTTAAATGAATTATCGCAGAGCTGGAATCCCAACTCAGGCTGATTCAAATATATGCTCCATTTAAAATTTTGAAGTGTCTCATTACTAAAGGAGATATCTTAGAAAGACAAAAAACAGAAAGGAATGAATTTTTCATGTGAGGTTCTCATGGCTTAATTTACTCTATAACCAGGAGGAAGTTTAGCGTGTGTGACAAAGAACATAGGGAGAAACTATGAGTCCCAGTATCAGTGTGACCCTGCCCGGGGTTCAAATGCTCTGATAGAGTCTATGTTTAGTGTTCTGACAATCTGACCCTTCCTTTTTGGTCTATCTGATAGTGAATACAATCTCATTGGGTTTTGGAGAGGCTAAAAGGAGACCTAAGGTTTGTAAATTGCCTTGGATCATGTCTGGCACAAAGCAAACACCCCAAATGTTGGTTCTGTGTCTGCCTGAAATTTTCCCTATCTTGGCAGAGTAGACCCTTTGCTCATTCTGCAAAGCACATATAGCTTTTGGACTCATATGCAGAAATATAAGAGATGACTGTTTTATTCAAGTGGGTATTATAAAATTTTAGATTTGAAGGGGCTGTAGTATACAGGTAAGAAAAGAGGTTCAAATATGTCTTCTTCAAGGTCACAAATGTGGCAGTAGCAGGAGTAGTCCCAACTCCTAATTCAGCATGCTTCCTTTCTCTGAGCAGTGAGCAGGTGTTCAGCAATAAATACTTGTCAGTGATTGATCGATTAAGAATATTAAATTTCTTCCATTTGCATGTGTGTGTTAGGGGTTGTTGGAGCCTGCACAGGGGGGAGGAGAAATCTCACTGAAGTAGTTTCAGTCTATTTGGTTTCTATCTTTAGAAAATTACTCCTCTAGCCAATGTTTTCAATAGAATAATTGCATTGTATTCATAACCAATTCCCACTCTTTTCAGCAACTGTTTCTTTCCCACGTGAGAAGCCTGGTGAACGTTTCTATTCCATCTTGAAATAATATTTTCATCTTCAAGCCTAAACATAGTAACTAGGGTAAAGACTTAGTTTAAACTTAGCTAATAGCCCAGGCTGTTAAATTTGTCATTACAATTATTCTTTTTTTCCCTGAGTGCAAAATTATCACAGAGTAAGATGAAACAGTTTTTTTGTTAGCAACCAAAGCTATTGCTTTTAGTCATATAATTTCCCCAAAATAAAGAGGGCACCACAGCATAGTTTGCCTCTTGTTATAATAGATGGCACAGTCACAATGTGTTGTGTCATGGTAGAGGGCAGTGTTGGCAGAAGTTACATTAGGTGATGGGGTTCCCTAACCAAGGGTCACTGCCTTTCTTCAAGGGAACCAATATTTTTGTAAGGAGGAGGAGTTAATATTGTGCATATTCTAGCATCCACCATAATGTGGCAGGAAAGGAAAAGGCTTTCCTGATATTATTTTCTGATTTACTCTGCCCTCTCAGTGTGAATGTAAATTCATAATTAAATGATCTTCAAAGAAAATGGTTTCTCCCATTTCCTTGAACTCATGTGCAATCACAGACATCAAGTGTAGTCATAAATATCACCAAAAAGGAGGATTGTTTGGGAGGTTATCTAATTTGTCCCCTTCATTTGTCCCAGGATCACATTTAAGTCATCCAGGATCACATTTAAGTCATTAAGTGACACTTTGCTTAAACTTACATAGCTCTCACCTCCGGTGATAAAAGATCTTCCTTTCTCAAAGGGAACATCCCAATGTTTGGAATATTTCTATGGGTGTTCGGATAACAGACTACATGAGGTGTGAGGAAGGTTAAAATCTGCAAAAGTGTGTCTGAGGGTCCAAGATTGCCTCAGGGTTGCAGACTCTGAGATTATTTTCAAACTAATGTTGAAGACGGGCGTCATTTGTCTCAGTTGGGATTGCTCAGCTCTGCTTGATAATTTTCTACCACCCCTTCCACACCAAACTCCACATAATGTGAAAAAGGAATCATTCTTTCATAGTTGTCCTTCTTTCCTTACTGGCCTTGCATTCCTTAGTCTATTGTTGTAGTTACCCTTTCTCTCACCGATGCACTGTCTGATGGACACAGAGATGGGCTCTCCGGATCCCCCTTCTCAGAAGGCCTTGCTGACCAGTGCAGAGAGTGCCCCCACCAGGCAGGCTCCTGCTCCCGGCTCCTTCAGAGTTGGCCCCAACTGCAGAACCACCTCCCCTGAAGCCTCACTCCTGCCAGGGCCATCCTTATGTATTGACTGAGCAAGGCAGGTGTATCAGAGATACCCAGCCAATTCTACCTGCTGTGATCACATGGAAAACCCCCGGTGGCAGATACTGTCTCCAGGGCTCCCTACCAGGCTGACTGAAGTTCTTGTTGTTTCTGCATTTCAGATTAATTCCTTTCTCTGCAGAATCCCTGCATCCTCCCTCTTCCTTTCACAAGTGCTGAGTTCTAATAAGCATCTTTCACCCTAAACTTCACATCATCATCTGCCCCTGAGAACTTAGCACTCCTAACTTATGTTTTCCTATATTTCTCTGTCTTACATGCTTGATTAAGCCTCACTCAGGTAAACCCAACCACTCCTGTTTCTCTCCAAGCAGGTAAAGAGATCTGTAGAAAAACATACAACCATGTGCGTTCACTTTAAATTCATGATTTTCAGTCTTGCAGGGGCGCTCAACCCTGGCAACTGATTCTCCTCTGCCTCCTTGCGTGTGTGTGCTCTCTGTGATTCCCCTTATTTTCTATTTTCTTCTCTAGTTTCAAAACACCAGCACCCCTTTCTCTTCACTGTTTCGTGACAAAGATCTATAAGATCTCACTGCATAGGAAATGAGCATCTGATAATGTTTTCATATTCCCACCTCAAACTCTGTCAGATCCGCACTCTCCTTTCCCTTTGGTGCCAGGTGTCCCCTTCCTTATCTGTACTGGTTTGCTTTTGATTTCCTTCCATCTTGCCTTCTTAAGGACTTTGTTTCTGCAATGCTGGCTAATAGCACCAGCATGACAATACATGCCTTAAGGCAGATAAGCCTAGCCAGCACCAATTCGCAGTAGAGGTTAAAATTCTTTTTTTAAAAATAAAATACTTTATTGTTGTTCAATTACAGTTGTCTGCATTTTCTCCCTGCCACTCTCCACCCACCCCAGCCAAACCCACCTCCCTCCCTTGCTTCCACCCTCCCCTTTGGTTTTGTCCATGTGTCCTTTACAGTAGTTCCTGAAAACCCTTTTCCCCACTGTATCCTCCCCCCTCCGCTCTGGCTATTGTTAGATGGTTCCTACTTTCAATGTCTCTGGTTATATTTTGTTTGCTTTTTTCTTTTATTGATTATGTTCCAGTTAAAGGTGAGATCATATGGTACTTGTCCCTCACCACCTGGCTTATTTCACTTAGCATGATGCTCTCCAGTTCCATCCATGCTGTCACAAAGGGTAGGAGTTCCTTCTTTCTTTCTGCTGCATAGAATTCCATTGTGTAAAGGTACTATAGTTTTTTCTGAACTCTGGAGTCAGGCTGCCTTGGTTGAAACACTGGCTGCAGCATTCACTAGGTGAAGCACACTGCTTTGTCTCTCTCTGTCTCCCCTCACCTGTAAATTTAGGATTCCAACAGTACTTACCTTATGGGGATTCTGTGAGGATTATAAATAAACTAAGAGAATGCATTTAGAAGACAACTTTGCACAGAGTAATCACAAAATAAATAGCAGGAACCAATAGGATCTATCTTCTATCTCAGATAAGACGCAGACAAACAGAAAACTCTTTTCACTGTCTTCCTGTAGATCCTGCACCCTTTCTCTGCTCCTCATCATGTCAGAATTTATAGATTATTCACATCTTCGCTTCCTCATGTCCCATTCTCTTCTCAGTGCACTCTGGTTGGGCTTTATTCCCTACCTCTTCCCTATCCACTCCCTGCTGACTCATCTTTGAAAAGCCAGCAACCCACATTGCCAAATTCAGTGCCATCTTTCTGCTGCTTTACAGGGTTTCTCAGCATCTTTTGACATAGTGGCCATACCCTTCTTCTTCCAACACTGTTATTATTTCCTACTGTGATACCACAACTACCTGGTTTTCCAGGTAGGTGCCTTTCTGGTGGCAACTTCTCTGATTCTTCTGCAATATCCTCTTCTGTTCACCATTTAACTATTTGCTCTTCTACTTTGCCTCAATTGCACTTTTTCCCTCGGTGCTCTCATCTGTCCTTGAGGTTTGAACTATCATTCCATGGGTGGTTGATTTCCCAGTTTAAAATTCTACTTGGTTACAAACATGTACAACCAACTTGGTATCTCCAATGGGATGGCCAAAAATTAACTCTTGATTCTCCTTTCCACATAAACCAGTTTCTCCTTCTGTCTTCTCCATTTTAGCAAATGGTGACACCTAGTCATTCAAGTCCCAAACAGAAGAATTTTTTTGGTTCTCTCCTTTCTACAACACCTTCATCTAATGTGTCAACAAATTCTGTTTCCAAACAATAACCTCAAACAATCCACTTCACTGCATCTCTACCACCTGTATCTGAGATATTATCTTACTTGCCTAGAATCCTGGAAGAGCCCACAGACAGTTTTCCTGTGTTTGTACTTGCCCCATGAAAATCCATTGCCACCTAATCAGTTACAAAGATTTTTCATGCAAATTTAACTCTGTCACTTCTCTTCTTAAAGTGCTCCAATGGATTCTCATCTCAAAAAAAAAAAAAAATCTGAACTCCTTTTCTTTTCTAATCACTCTCCCATACTCTTCTGCAGGCATATTGTCATGTTTCTTTTTCTTGCATATGGAGTCTCATTCTCATCTCATGGCTCTTGTTCTTGCTTTTTCCTCTGCCTGGACCACCCACACTCCAGACCCTCCCAGAGTGTGGCACTTACTCATCATTTAGTTCTCACACATCACTTTTTAAATGAGGCTTTCCCTGACTACCTGTTCTGATGCCAGTCTGGGGCCTTTTTTCTACAAAGACCCTTTCATAGGCAATACTCTCCCAAGGTTGCTCTTTCCCAGGGAGCCAGGGCTGGGCACTAATCTTCATGGCTTGATGTAATATAACAGCTTTTGTCTTGTGGTTCCACAAAGTGTTGCCACATTAAGAGGACATCTCAGAGACTGCTGCCAAAATGGGGAATGAGCTGCTGAACGATAGGGGATGCTCTTCTCTCCCCTCACCTAGTTTTTAACTGAAACATTTTAGAATACATGTAGGCATAGTGTTATAAAAATAACTCGTAGGCTTTAGAAAACCACTGTCCAGGTACAATACATTCCTCTTAAAGTCCTATGACTAAAGTGTTTGCAACATATCCTAAAACAGCATTATCTATTGTGAAAAAGTTTATTTCTGGGTGATAACTTTACCACAGGTCTGTTGAAATGTTACCAAGCCCATACAGTGGTATTTGCTGTTCAGCAGCATTGGAATGACATTCATCATTTGACTTTAGAGTCAAAGGAATCAATTGAGAAAAAAAGTTACCACATTTATAATCTACTTACAGGTTTCATCACTCTTTAACTCGGGTCCTTGCTTATAGTTAATCTCATGTATATCAGACATGTGGAGTTCAGGCTCTACCTGCTCAAGGCTTCAGGGCAAGGGATCCAACCTTGAATCTTCAGGGAATCAGAGGCCTAAGGTAATAGTCTTCTCTTTTCCATGGCTTTGATTTGTAATGTTCATGACTGCTTCTGTGAATTCCTTGGAGGCTCTTGCTAATTGCAGACACTCTTAGAAGTCACATGTGTTTACTTAGTGTCTGGCTGTAGTAGTACCCTTGTTTTCTACCTTAAATAAAAATAACCAGGCGGTTCACTACTCATTGCTTCTCCAACTGTGGTACTGCCCAGCCACTGTGGTTTTCTAAGTGGGATATCAATTCATCTCCCTGCAGAAAACAACTATTTTCCTTATTAATAAGATAGGGAATTCATTTGCCCTATGCATTTCTGGCAGGAAAGTTTAGTTCCTGGATAAAAAACATGAATGCAGATTCTCCAGGGAATCCCATACTGATGCTTTCCCAGCTACTATTTTAACCTTAGCTTAAGCACATCCTCACTCATCACCCAAATGTACTGACAAAAATAGTATTATTAGTATGAAAATTAAAATCAATATTGAGAATTCACAGTGTTCAGGCAATTTGCTATGCGTGTTACAAACATGATTTCATTCCATTCTCAAATGACCCTATGAGGGGATTTTATTACTATCAACTTTATATTGCAGACTTGGATAATAAACATAGAGTCCCTGACCACACAACTGGTAAAGTGAGAGCCTGGATCTTAACACAGCTGGTGACTCCACAGTCTGCATACTTACTATTCCAAAATTCTCTCATGCACTTTAATTTCTCCTAACAATGTCCTAAGCCCTCCCCACTACAGGTCTATGGCTGGTATGTCTTCAAGTCTTATATATAAATTTTTGTCCTATAAGTTCATTGGTGGATTGATTTTTCTTTGTAAACAGAGAATCCAGGTAAGCAATGGCAATAATGATCAAAATAATAGAAAGGGTTGGTTTTTTAGATCATAATATTAATCACAGAAAATATTTATTGACCATGTGCTAGGCACACCATACAATTTACACAAATTCTTCCAACAATACCAAGAAGTAAATAATTTGTTTTAAATATAAGGGAATTTGGTTTAGAGAAGTTAAGTGATTTATTCAAGCTCACAAAGATAGTAAGTGAATACAAATAAAATTTGTACTAGACCTGTACTAATTTCCTAAAAATGTCCACAATGTTGATTCATATTATTTCTATGGTACTTGATAGGAATGTCTCAAAAAGATGATACTGAAGAAGGATTTGAAATTATGGAAGGCTCAGTAGGTGGAGCCTGGGAAATAGCTAAAATAACAATAACATCAGTAATAGCATCCAAGGACATCATGGGAAGAAGAATAGGTATCTACAGCTTTTCTGGAAAAGTTGATGGCCATCCCTTTGTAGCCTGCCATCCAAAGGAGTGGTGGTGCTTAGTGAGGCACTGTTTCATGAGTTTGCCATATATTTTTGTTTTACTTATTATTTGCCTTCTATAATACATCTTCCTGGACCTTTTCAAGGACATTTACAAAACACAGAGTGTATCCTTCAATTCAGTGAATAGTTATTTAGTAGGAACAATAGGAGGATTTTCACAGGGTTCAAAGCATAGCATAGAAATAAACATGTGTTTTGGAGCCAGGAATATTCAAGTTAAGAGTCTGCTTTGTCCACTTAATGTGTAACCCAAGGCAGGATTCTTAGTGCTTTGGAGTCTCAGTTTTTGTATTTGTAAAATAATATAATGTCTACCTCACATGGTTGTGGTGAGAATTAAGTGAGGTACCCTAGTACAACACCAAGGATATAGTGGGAATGAAATAAATGCCTTTGTTCTTATTTCCTTCCTTTTACAGAGAACGCAATACCGGAAGGAAATAAGACAATTCCAAAAGTCACTGTAATGATTCACAAGAAAGATATAAATAATGGCATGACTCATTTTTTTGATGGATTGAGGTAGTGAACAAATAAACAAATGAAACATTGGAATTATAAAAAGAATAAACACATTGTGTTATACTCACACAATGGGATACAACTCACCAATAAAAAGGAAGAAACTATTGTTATACCCATTAATCACATAAAAGCATCTCAAAACATTATGTACGCTGAATGAAAGAGACCAGGCACAATAGAGTACACACCGTATGATTTCACTTATATGCTGTTTTATAACAGGCAAAATCTATTGAGATAGAAGTCATAGCAGGGGCCGCCTCTGAGGCACAGGTGCTTTGAGGGCGTGGGGGTATTTTCTGGTTTGTACGAAACAGTCTGTGCCTCAGTTAGGGTAGCAGTTGCCTGGGTCAAAACTCATTAAGCTGAACTCCTACAATTCATATATTTGTATAGGTAAATTAAAACAACTTAAAAAATACATATATCTATGATGATGTAGAAGAGGAAGAAAGTAAGGCTAGTTGAAAGGATAAGGAAGGTTGCAGGGGTGTCCAACCTTTCGGCATCTCTGTGCCACAGTGGAAGGAGAAGATTTGTTTAGGGCCCCACATTAAATTCACTGTGACATGTCATCACAAAAAATCTCACAATATTTTAAGTAAACTTACGATTTTTTGTTGGGCCACATTCACAGCCATCCTGGGCTGTAGGCAGCCCAGGGGCAGCAGGTTGGACACGCCTGGACCAAATTCATGTAGGAGGTGAAATGGCTGAGGGTTAAACAGAAGTAGAGAGGGCATTCCAGGTAAGAGAAGAATGGTGAGGACTTTCAGGAGGAAGCGTATGGGGGGCGTGGAGGGAAGAATCTTTGAGATGATGCTAGGGGTCAGATTGTAAGAGGTCTTGCATGCCAGTCTGAGAGGTTTAACCCAATTCACTGGGTGAAAGGGGCCACAGGAAGGTGTCAGTGTAGCAGATTCGTATGCTTGAAGCAGTGCTTTAGAAAGATTATTCTGGTAATTAGGTACCTGCTGACTAAATAGGAGGCAGAGAAAACAGACATTGGGCCACTTGGAGGAGAAAAGTAGAAGAAAGACCACATGGGAACCCTGTACGATGCTATTTAGGAAGTAATAAAGTGCTTCTCATGGCCTACAGGTAATTTTTGCTGGTAAGCAAAACAGTCCAGTTTGTGAGAGAGCAAGTATGTCAATGGCTCTAGCTGGTTTCATTCCCCAACACTGATGCCTGTCTCTTTTTGAAGTCTGGAAACAGAAAAAACATTCTCCAGCATGTGGCGATGCCGAGGTATTACTAGAAGTCTAGCTGGATGGCTGTCAAAAGATTTTAGAAGGTGGTATTTTCCTCTGATAAAGTTGCAATACATCAGAGTTTGGATATTACACACTTATAAACTCAATTTTTTTTTTGATCTAAGGAATCAGATTTGGGATCCTGACTCCTTCTAACTAATTTCACAGGAAATTGATATCTCACCAATACCACTTTAATTGATAAAAAATTACACATATATATGTAAATATATATACTTAGGTATTGTGTGCATATGAGGGGAGACACCACAAAACAGAATTTATTTATAAAAATTGTATATTTATTCTTCACATTTAAACTTCAGTCACTTTCAAAGTACTCTCCATTTGATGTAATACACCTACTGAGACTTTTTCCCACTGCTCAAAACAGTTTTTGAACTTGTCAATTTTGATGCCTTTTAGTGCTTCTGCTGTTTTCTGTTTCACCTCTTACACATGGGCAAAACGTTTTCCTTTGAGGACTTTTTTCATCTGGTAAATGACAGCAACAAAAAAAGCCACTCAGGGTGACAGCGGGTGAATAGGGAGGGTGGGGCACCAGGCTCATGCTTTTTTAGGTCAAAAACTGCTGAACACTCAGCCTGGTGTGTTCATAAATCACCATCGTGAAATGGGCAAACGTTGAAAGAATCTTCAAAAAAATTCACTGAAGCCAGCAGAACACACCTTCTGACAATAATACCAGCTGGCACACTGGTATAGATGAACACTCACCTAGCTGGGGAAGACTGTATTACAAGGGTATCACCCTCCAGAAGATAATTCTGTTTTGGGTGGGAGGGTGGTCCCAGAGAGGAAAACGTTGGTTGGGTAGGGGGAAGAGGTAGGGGAGTTTTGGGATTCTCCCAAGTAATCAGAGTCCACAAGGAAACTGAAGATATCATTCTCCTTTGCTCTAATGCACACACTATCTATGATTCCCCACCCACCTTTAAGCGAGGCTCACTTCAAACTTTAAATTAGAAACTAGTGGTCCAGGAACAGAAGTTGTACAAAATCCATTCTAGAGTGCCTGGTTCAGTGGCAGCCATGTCCAGTGTAGAGAGGGGCTGATGTTGGGGTTCCCACGTCAGTGGTATGGAAGTCAGAGATGACTCTTTGCACCTGAAGCTGTGGAAGCAACGCTGCCTTCACCTGATTAGTTTTGCAATGTGGTTTTGTTTGTCATTCCTGCCCACAGATACACCGCGCAACCACAAGGCTGTCCCTCTTTACGTAGTTATCCCCGTGCATATGGGAGATGGTGTTACTGTAAGTAAGCAAAAGAATAAAAAGTGTCTCTGCAATACCTCCATTTTTTTGCCTGCAGAGAAACCACGCATTCATACGCTGTCAGAGCTTGAATAAACTTTAGAATCTCTTATCACACTTGCTGGAAAATGAGTCTCACCCCTATAAGGGACCATAACTTACTAATCCATCTTTATCTTCCTCCCTGCCTGATGCAGTGCCAGGCATTGGCACATACTCAATAAATGCATTTTGAATGTGTAAGCCATCTAGTTCCTGCATGGCAAGTACCTGGCAGGATACCTTGCCAGATCAGGTCGCACTCCTCCAGCATGCACAGCAGACCTCATTAACTGATCAGGTTCCTGTTCCCTTTCCAGAGGATCTTATATATGACCTCGGAGTTCTTCTCAACACAAAATCACCTGGAGCTGGCACCAAGAAGAGACAATTTGCCATTTCTGAAAAAGTTCAGTATTGTCCATGGAGAGGAGACAACTGAGACATAAGGTGTTAAATATTTTGAGAAGGGCTTCCTGGTTGGTTAGTGGCAGGACCAGGAATAAAATTCAAGCTTTAGGATCCTAGACTAGTATTTTCCATTGCTTATTTATTTATTATTATTTTTTTAATTTTTAGTTTTTTTAATTAAATGCTTTTGAATTTTATTGTTGTTCAAGTGTAGTTTTCTGCCCTTTCCCCCCACCCCTCCCCTCGACCCCAGCTATACCCACCTCCCTCCCCTGTTTCTTCCCCTCCTTATTATTGTCCATGTGTCCTTTATAGTTGTTCCTGTAAACCCTTCACCCTTTTCCCCCCATTATCCCCTCCCATCTCCCCTCTGGTTCCTGTCAGGTTGTTCTTAATCATTGAATTTATTAGGGTGATATTGGTTAATAAAATTATATAGGCTTAAGGGGTACAATTCTATAATACATCATCTGTACATTGTACTGTGTGTGCACCACCAAAGTCATGTCTCTTTCCATCACAATTTATCCCCCATTTGTTCTCTCCTTCTTCCTCCCACCCCCATTCTTAATAGGTCTGAATAATCAAGAACCTTTCGTCTTTGAAACTGAGAAAATTAAGGAATTCATACATTTAATGAGAGAGCTAAGTGAAAGAGGGTCCAACAAGCCACATTACTTAATAAAATAATGTATTTAAGGTGCTAAAATGCTCCATAGTGTTTCTATCATGTCACTATGAATGCTTAAGAGGCAGACAATAGGGAAATCTCATTAAGGCAATATTTTGTGTTGTTTGTCCTTGGACCAGTAATGGGGAAGTTTATTATAATAAGAACCATACAAATGTTAATAAATTTAAATATCTAAACCAACATATCTGGAAGTCAAAACATTTTTAAGCATTTGTATAAGGATTTTTACCAAGTTTATAATCCCCTTCTCTGGAAACTGACAGCATTTTCCTGATAATCATGCTTGTACAGCCTTGGTTATTATTGAGTGGGCAAAGGAGAGACACTTGGGGTAAGCTGGACCAGTCCTATTTCAGGATCTTGGAAGTTTGATCCCTTGAGTTGCGTTATACAACTGATAGAGTTATAGAAAGAAGACCTTAAAATCTCCTAGCGGATTCTCTGGGGGTATCTAGTTCTTCACATTTCCTGAGAACCTGTTGCCCAGCTTTTTGGGGGAGGATTACATGATATCCCCCCAAATAAATGTCTTTTTTCCCCTTAATCTTCTTTGAATAATTTCATTATTTATACTTCTCTCAAAACAAACAAAGTCTTAGTAACTCATACATTTAAAATCAGCTTAGACTCTTGTTGTTTTTTTTTTATCTCATCCATCTTCTGCTTTCTACTCATCTTGCTTACTTCTGAATGTGAACTTTCCTGGGATCAATCTCTGGGCTTCTTCCTTTGTGAATATCTGAACCCATTTACTTAGTAGTGTCATCCACTGTCATGATCTACATGAAGATGATTCCAAAATTTAAATCTATACTGCTGGCTTCTTTCCTGATCTCCAGACTTATAGACTCAAATGCCAATTCATCACTCAGATGTACAACAGACATGTCAGCTTTATCATGTCCAAAAACAAACTCTTAGCTTTCTTTCCACAGTTCTTCCAGTCTAGTTAATAGTAACTCCATCTGCTTGGAGCAATCATGATGCTATTTCTCCAAAATCCCACATTCGCTATGTCAACAAGCCTTTGAGCCTACATTTAAAATATGCCGCAAGTCCTAGACCTACAACTACTCAACAACTTCAAGGCATTTATTCTTAGTCCATCCTAGCATCATCTCTGGCTTAGTTCCTCCAACAGTTCTTTCCCATCGCTGTTTCTGTTCAGGCTATGCTCAGTAAAGCAGCTAGGATGATGTTCTGTTGAAAACCTAGTGGCCTCCCGTGAGACAGATGAAAGCCAAAGTCTTCACAACGTTGTTTACATCTTATTATTTGGCCTCTATTACCTCTTTAATTTCATCTTTTAACTAGATTCCAATATAAGTGATTTGAGGCAAATTATTTATTTTGGGTCTCAGTTCCCTTGTTTTTAAAAAGGAGAAAATAATGGCCATGTGCCTCATTGAGTTGTTATGGGGATAAAGCGAATGATTGTAAATAAGGTATTTATATTGATGTCTGGAATGTTATAAGCGTTGAGTAGATACCAGCTAATATTACTAATAGAATCCCAGAGATTGTGTCAGTTTTGTGTATAATATATAAAACTAGCTTTTTAAATCCTACCATAGGTTCTTCATAAATATTAGTCAGATAAGTCTATTAATAAATGCATCTGTTTATAAATGCACAAATATGCATTCTTTTGCCCTATTAAACATAGTCATGTACTGAGTAAGTTGCATGGTGGCCCTACTAGTAAATGACTTGCTTTTTTCTTACAAGCTTCACAGAGCCCATGATTTAAATTTGTATCTCTGGAAAAATAATCACACATTACCTGTCTGAGATCTTTGGGTTTGCATGAGACTAGTGAACACAAGAAATGGAAAGGGTGCTTATGCCGAGCCCTCACGGTGTTGCTCGGCTAGGTAATGGCTCTCCCTCGCCACCACTTTGTGTGGCCCAAGACATGTGTGATAACTGACTTTTTCTTCCTCTGGTTTTCCACGCTTTTCAGTCCCTAGAAATCATCTATCTTGAGAAGATGAACAGCAGGCCCTGGAATAAATTAGCATAAATAAATTAAACCAAAACGTGATGAGCGTTAATAATTAGGCCCCAGTTGGATTTGATGTTAGATAAGCAACATCCAGAATAAGAAGGATTCGGGCTAGGGCATCTCTCCTGTTTCTCAGAAATGAAGGCAGCTCATGTCAGCCGTTTACTGGCACTAGATACCTTCTTGCAGGAAAAAAATGTATCAAATGTAGCCAGCATATTCACACTTGTACTATTTCCTTATGAAAAAATCCATAGCCCTCTTAAGAAATAAAATTAATATTAAATATTCCATTGGCTGAATCCCATGCAGACACTAATGGGAATCTGAAAAGAGCCCTGCTTTTGGTAAGCAGTCTTGATTATTTTTTCTTTTCATAATATTAAAAGCAGATGCGACTTGTTCTCATCTCTTTCTTCTCTATGAATCTATCTTATATTCTTTGATTATAAATAAGTACATTTAGTTTAGGAAAAATGGACAGTACAGCTCAGTTTTGCTAAGAAGCTTCTTGTCCAGCTGAATAGGACACTGTAATATAAAATGAAAGTCAGCATCAACATCAAATATGAATGCCAATGTAATGGTATTGCTTGTTAACTTCATCTCTAATCTCTGCTAGTCTACAAGTCAGCTTTATTATCTGAAGTTCCTCTCTTACATTTATGTTGTCGATATTATAACTTATTATCATTAATTATCCATTATAATGAATTAATAATTAATCATAATGAAGAAGCAACCAAATAGTACTGGTTCTCTCTCAGCTTGTCACCCCTTGGATAACCCTGCCTTTTATGCTTTACTTCTGCCTGATTAGACTTTCTGACTTTTCTTCCTCTGGCTCAAGCCCTTCAGCACAAATGCTAACAATTATCCCTAGTGCATTTTATCCTTTCTCTGATGTACTGTTTTTTAAATTAATCACATGTTCAATTGAATTATCTTTCTGTTATCCTGAGTTACAGGCAACCATATTCAATTTAATGTCATCTACTGATTGTATGAACATACTTTTCAAGCCTTTATTGAGGTCAACGATAAGGATAAAATAATTATCTGAGTTCTAGGAGTATATTATTATTAAGAAAGTTCAGAGAACAATCCTTTATATACAATTTTCTATTTATACAACACCCACATCTCACTATCAAAACTGAATTAACCAACTTTCATCAAGTTCCTCGTGAACTGGTCATTTTACTGATGGGCCAGTCATTAAAACTGTAGCATGTTTCAATAGGAAAAATAGCTTCTTTTATCATACTCAGTAATTAAATCTGCTATGAGAGTTAATTCCATAATACCCTGAACTTCAAACCAAAAATGTAAGTACATTCAGTGTCATGTTGTGTGAGAAACAGCCCACAGGACTGGTAGAGTTAGTTTGAAGGGAGTCTTTCGAAGTTGTTCAGGCATCAGGTGGATTTCAAACACTTGGAATACTACCTGACAAATTAGGAAATGGCCTTATTCTGTATTGCCATAAAGAACAGAACTAATCCTAAGTAGTGACAGACATAAGCCAGGAGAATTATTTCATTACTCTTTGGCTTGTTTCATACAGAATTTCAAAAATGAAGAATGCAGGTTTCTTAGAATAGAAGGTATAGTAAGTAGGAATGGTGCTAAGTTTCTTGTCAATCAGGTTTCCAAGAGTGATATGAAGATTACTTTCTGAGGCTCTCGTAGAAAGAAATTAAGCTTTAAAATGGAGGTTTCACTAAATGACCCATGTTTCCTTCTAACCCTGGTAATTCATGGTTCTATGGAGTATGTCATCCATATTCCTTGTCTCCAATTCCCTCCCACTTACTCCTGAACCTCTAGTGATCTGTGTTTATTATCACTCAACTTACTGCTCTCACCCCAGATTCACAGGTGAGGGAGGCCTTATTCAAAGACCTGGCTCAGCAATGGCTTCCATGAGATGGGTTATACAGGGGAAAAATCATTAATCATGATGAAGTTTGGATGGTGGTCTCCATTGATTGGTTAGTGCTAGGGTAACGGGTAGTTGATCATTGCATCTGCTTCCAACATCAGCCATGGCATCACTCTATCTGATTTCACAAGAGTGTAGTTGGTGGGGTTGTTTTACTTTTCTGGGTCTGGAGCTGAAACACAACTGAGGCCTAGGTGTTGTCTCTAGTTGAACTGAAACTCTGTGGTCAACAGACCCAAGGCTTAGTTCCCAAGATTATGTGACGCTGATTAGAGTCTTACTGTCCTGACGGCGTAATGATTATGGGAGTGGATGTGCAAAAGAGAGGGAGGTGGGTGAGTCAGGGTGCTGGATGAGGCCAGTTTAAATAAAAAGAAAAGGAAGGAGAAAAGGTCATGTTAAAGAAATGAAGTTTCTGCATTGTGACAAAGTGAAGAGTGCTTCAGAGTTCAGAAGCACGGACAGACCTCTGTTCAGAGAGCAATATACTGAGAGCCTCTCCCAGGGAGCAGAGCTGGTGCCTACCTAACAAATACTCCCTGTTCCAAGAGTAGGAGAATCAGAGGACATTTTTGCGCTGTGTTTTTAGAAATGCAATGTGCAGGTGGCTGCTATCTCATTTAATGGAAATGTTTATTGCTCTTATCTTGCTCCTGTTTCACTATTGGAAGTTGGTCTGTGGCAGATAACTCATGTTTTAGATAATGTCTCCAAATCAAGAGAAGTTACATATGAGCCTGATATATTAAGTCACAAAATCCTGGTAGAATTTAATGAATGACTGAATGAAAATTTTGTGGTTCCTGAAATAGGGCCTAGGATATTTTGCATGTGAGAATGACGTGAAAAATTGTGGCTAGAAAGGCACACTGCAGTAGATTACTTTACTGGCCCTAAACCTACTCCCTTCTCTGTGTCCAGGTCTTTGCTCTGTGACGATAGTTCCTATAACTAAGGAGCAGAGTATAGTTCCCCTTCCTTTGACTTAGGATTCGACCCTTTTACTTACTTTGCCATTAAAATGTTACTGAGTGTTAAAAGACCAATGCTTGGAAATGTTTATGTGATTGGGTTTATCCTCTTGACCCTGATATGCCATGAGAATGATGTTTCTGGTCTAGCTTTATGACTCCAGCTGACTTCAGACTTAATCAGCTGATCTTCCAGCAACATGCAGATCAGCGTGAATTAATGTCATTGTTGATTTAAGCCCACAATTTGGTCTTTGTCATTTTGTATTTGTATGTCAATTGTGAACCCATAAACTCACAGTGATCTCTTGTTTACTAAATTCAATAATCATTTCTTAGTCTTCATCTAAATGTCTCTGCAACAGTTGCCTCTCTTGACTGTTCTATCTTGTAACTTGATTTCCACCACCCACTGGTTTTCCACCTACATGCTTGTATGGTTTCTCTCTCTGCTTGCCTCTGTCAACTTCTTTCTCTTCTTAAATCGAGGTCCTATACACCCTTAACTTTGTCTTATTTTCACTTTATGCACTATGTTTGGTGAACTTCTGTCTCCTTGACATCATTCTCTTCTCCAGCTTATAATGCCCAGATCTTCTCTAGGCTCTACTGTGATTTCCCTGCACTGTAGTATACGTAGCCATTGAAGGGCTACTTTAACATGTATGCATGTGTCACTGGATTTGTCTAAATGCAAATTCCTTATCTCCATTCTTAAATATCTTAAATATGTGTGTGTCTTTATTTATTTAATTAATTTTATTTTTTTTTTGCCTCAGAGCATAGCAGTATCATATCCAGTTGCTTAGGCCAGGAACTTGGGTTACTTGGGTCTTCCTTCTCCCTCATTTCACACATCTAATTAACTGCAAAGTCATGTCACTTCTGTGCCTGAATATATTTTATTTGCATGCACTTCATTTAAACCCTCTAGCCTCTCCGCTATTTTAGGTCCATGTTATCTCTTTCCTAGATTTCCACAGCTTCTTGTTAACTGTTTTTTATGCCTTCAATTTTGTATTCATTCAAGTCATCCTTCTCATTGCTATCAGGCTGATTGCTTAATTAGGGTTCTTAATTAGCGTTCTTCAATGGTAAGCCAGGAAAACCATCTCTACCTAACTAAAGTAGTAAAAAGGTGCTATTTTGAAAATAACCAGAAATCTATGTGGAAGTTTAAAGACAGAAAGGCATTTTAAATAATGAAGCTCAGAAGGAATAAAAACTAATTCCTATCAGTAGGAACTGCTCTATAGGGTTGCCTAGGCACACTTGCTGAAAATGAATTTCTTTTTCCTTTGATTGGCTGGGCTTCAATGTTTCTTTTGTTTAGAATAATTGTCATAGACTAATGAAAGAAAGTATGTGAAAATTGGAGTTTTCTATGACTCTTTCAGGTTCTGAGAACAGAAAAGCTGGAATTGTAATCTCTTTCTACATTTTCCTTAAATTGCCTAAAAACATTTTAGTATATCTTAATACCTCCCAGGCTAAATCCTGTATTTTTACCATGACAGATGAAACTTTTCCTAAACTCTTCTTGTGCCTCAACCTCATAGAACACTACATCATAGGAATCAGCAGAACAGTCAGACAGACTACTTCTACCTCTTCTAACAGGTTCAAGGACCTTGGCTTCTGCTACCTCCCAGGTCTGTTCCCAGCTATGCCTAGTGAAATCTGTCTAGTCCTTCAGAACTCACTCAAAATTCATCTCTTCCAATACTGAGATGGCATAGTGAGTCTCCCATGACCTCATATAGGCCCTGTGCTTATTTCTAGAAAAGGACTGATTATACTGAGTTTGAGTTGTCTTTTAGAGAAGCTGGATTGATCCCCACTCAATTTTGACTTCCCAGTGGCTCATACTATATTTGGCCCATAGTAGGCACTCTGTACCTTTGTGGAAATTCAGAAATATATTCCTTATTTCATTAGTACCTTTAAAATGGTAGTAACATTAACCATGTGTAGCAAAGATACAAGATAGTAAGGCTTTGAATTAATGAAATCCACCCACTCTGGCTTCATAAATCACACTGCAACATCATGTTCCAGGTTCCACAGGTGCAATGCTTACATTTAATTGCACTCATCAAACTCTCCTTATGCTGAATTCCTGTATATATCATCCTCTAGGTAGGATCAACTGAGCAGTTTCAAATCCATTTGTTTCAAAATCCCAGGAGGACTCTGTGTTCTTGTGTGACTTTGTGTTACTTCCTGATGACTCATGGAGTATAAGAGCAATGAAAGTAGATGCTGTATAAATAGATTCTCCAGGGGAGAAAATTCTTCTTTAAATCAATTTAATTTTCCAATTTTTTTTGAAATGTGAGCTAAGCATGTTGCATTCTTCTTTTCTTTTTTAAAAAATTTATTGGAGTGCCACTGGTTAATAAAATTATATAGGTTTCAGGTGTGCAATTCTATACTCCATCATCTATGTATTGCATTGTGTGTTCACCACCCCAAGTCAAGTCTCCTTCCATCACCATTTAGCCCCCTATTCTCTCTTCTACCTCCTCCTACCCCCTTTCCCTCTGGTAATCACCATATTGTTTGTGACTGTGAGATGGGGGTGGTTTTCATCCTTCTTTTAAAGAGTTCAAACCTCTTTGCAAATATTTGGACCCTTATTCTTAAAGCATTCTTGAAGCCACAGGTGACTGGCTTCAGCTTCCAGGTTTTATAATTTCTTGTAGTTTGGTAGGTATATCAAGGGCTGAAATCCATTGCTTTGTTTTCTTAAACAGAACAGTGGTGTATGAGAAAAATAATAATAAAAGCAAATGGATGCCAATAAGTTGGATTTCTACAGAGTGTGTTTTTGCTACAGAACTGAAAACCTTTTCCCATGTACTATATTATCACATTTTATTTGTTCTGCCAACATGGCATAAATGTAGAAATAAAATGGTTGGGGATATAGAGGCATTGAAAAAAATTCTGTTCTGTCAGGTCTCCAGGTTTATCCTCCGTTTATAATCTCCAAAACCTGTTGTTGTCTCACCCCCATTGAAAATGTTGGCTCATGATCATTTGAATATTACAGTTTTTATATGGCAAATTTCTCCCCATTTTCCTCTGGCTAGTATGTTTTAGGGTAGAATGACTCCCAATTGACCAGAGCTGTTTTGAATACATACTATAATGAATCAATTGACACAAGAAATCTCTGGCTTCCCTTACACTGATTTGATTTTCTCAACGTACCAAATAAAGGCCAGAATTCATTAGCTTAATTCTCTAAGTCTTCTGCTATCCAATCTCCTAATCATTCTCCATCTTTTTACTCTAACCAAGCACTTTACAATGTATGTTCTATACAGTGAATATTAGTCCTATTAAATATTCTGGGAAGGAAATGAATTCCAGAGCAAAATAAGTTTATTAATGGCTTTATAATACATTACCCTCTTAAGGATTTATAATGTAAATTAGCATTTTAAAAGCTCTGAGAAATCTTTTAATAAAGAAGCTGGTTCCATTTTGTTTAACCAAGTGTTTCCACGCTTAGTGCGCCATGGATTCCCTTTATCCACACACCTCTTTGAATTCCTAAGGAAAGAGTTCCATTCCATAAAATGTGTTCCGGAAATCTTGCTTTAGCTACACTGAACTATTACCCAACTGTTTCTTTGACTATCCAGTCTCTCACCCTGGAATAGCTCATCCAGCATTTTAAAATATCTTTCAAAGTGAAATCCATATGTTATCCATCTTCATTCCTGATCTCCCTGGCAGATGTGTCCTCTCCCATTCTTCTGAACTCCCATTGCATTTTATGTGTCTCCTTCCTCTCCTATGGCATTGCTTAAGATTAGAGCCCGGTCTTAAGCATTGTTCTAGCATCTGAAGGCTAGATACTGTATCATTGGTTGCACCTCTTCTAGATTATATGCTGTGCACACAAGAGAACAAAGGAATGAATGAATAAATAAATTCACAAGTGATTAACTTTATACATCATTAATCAAATGTCACTGTTAGAGTTGTGGCTGGACTTAACTCTGTAAAAATAATTTTCTTGCTGATATACAAGATGACTAAGTGTATGCTATAATGACATTAATATTTGATTGTCAGTTTAATTTTCATAGGGATCAGCTATCAGTTAGTAGACTGGGCCCTCAATTTTAGGTCTAATATTATTGCATGTCTCTCTCTCTCTAATTCTTCCCTGAGGTTATGTTTTTTGATTTTAGAGAGAAAAGAAGGGAGAGAGAGAGAGACAGAGAAACACCTATTGGTCTACTCCCATATGTACCTGGACCAGGGATATAATCTGCAGTCTAGCTACCGGACTGTGCTCCAACCAACTGAGCCACCAGCAAAAGTATGTGTCTCTTTTATAAATGTAAATCTTCAAGAACCAGCATGGTTTTCAGGTGTCTCCTATATTAGGTTCCTCTTCAAACTTTGACTATCTTTAATTGGAAAAGTCTAGGAAAACATGTCTCCTCACCCAGTGCAAGCATTGTACATCATTGCCCTTGTGTTGACTCCCATGCTGTGTACTCTTGCCTTGTATGCTCTCCATTCTCCTACTCACTTTGCTGTACCACTCATTTTTCCAGGCTTTGTTCCAGTCACAAGGCCAAAACTAAGCCTTGACTCACTTCAGACTCCTCATCTCAGAGAGCATAACAGATTTTATATTATTGATTACTTATGTTTCCCCAGCAGGTCTCAAACACATTGAGGGTGGGAACATTTTGTTTGCCCTTTTTGTTTACTCAGAGAATAACAACAGTAATATTAATAAAGAGCATTTAGTGGGCACTAATTGTGTCTCAGCCATTGCTCCTAGCACTTTGCACAGACTGATTTAGTAATCCTCACTAATCTGAGGCACAGAGGAGTTAAGTACTTTGCCCAAAGTTCACACAGCTAGTTTGTAATTTAAACTCAAGTTGTCGGAACATGGAACTCACATGCTTAACCACTAATTATTTAGTCAAAATAGGTGATTTCCATCTTTCAAGGCATTTTAAATTGTGCACATCCATACACATACTTATTGCATTAATTATATTGATAAATTATTAATATTCTTATATATTATTTTAAAAATCCTATAAGAGAAGAATTTATTTTTATTTGCAGATGGTTAGATAAATATACCAAATAGAGAATTAAAACCCAAGATAGTTATGATTTCTCTTAGTCATGGGAAATAAGTTCATCTCCAAACCCAGATATGTGAAATACATAATACAGAAACATACTCACACAAATAAAACAATGTTTGAAATAAATAAAACTCTTCATATATACTTGCAGAAAAAAATACCAAACTTTGATAATTTATGGAAAAATATCAGGCTTCTCAAAATTATGGAGAAATTATTGTGTTTTAGGTTTAAAAAGAGGAAAATGATAATTTTCAGGAAAGCTAGAAGTATCAGCTAAAAAGCTGATATTAATCATTAGTGAATGTTGCATCAGATTTTTCAGCAGGAATTTTGTGTAGAGGAATGAGAGAACATATTAATCAAGGAGCTGGGGAGGGTTCATTCTTCTTCATTTGAGGGGATAATTTGACAGGGCTTCTTGATTCAGTAAGATTGGGTTTTGCTGACCTCTCAGGTGAATTTGGTAGACATGTGAAGCATAAACAGACTTCAGAAATTTAATAGACAATACTGATGCCCGTGGCAAAGTTTGGGAAATGTTGAAAGATTTGGAATGAATAAAGATAACACTGGGTGTTGGTTAGACAATTACATACAAAAAGTGTTGATAAATTATTGATTTGCCTTGTGGTGCTATAATTCTAAAGAATACCTTCCTGTTCCTCAGTGATCAGGATTTTCTCCTCCACCACTTCCTCCCCAAGAAGCTAAGAAGCTGTGCCAGGTGTTTCTGAATTGTTAGAGCCCAGCTCTGACATTTTGCACTGATAGTTCTGATAACTGGTTATTTGTTGAAGACTCCCTCTAAAATGTTAATGTTGCATAATGCCTTGATGTGTCATCTCTCTCCAAAGTATTTACATGAAAAGGCTGGAATTCTAAGGATACGTTGCCTTGTCCCAAATGACCAATTTTTTAAGGTAGGAATTAAGTCAGCAGAGTAGGCCAAAAGGGGGTAGAATTTTGGTCCTAGAATTAGTATTAGTACTTTTGACCAAATTTGTAAGACATTGTGTGTGTGTGTGTGATAGTTCTAGAATTCCTCTGGGCACTCTTTATCCTCTTGTTCTCTCAACACCATCCTCCTCTGCAAAACTTGCCTTCTGGAAAGACTGTAATGCTAGTCATTTACAGCTTAATGCAAATTTAAGCACCAGTATTTCTCTCCAGTGGCATTTGAATTTTAACTCTAATTTAAAAACAAGAGGTTCTACCCACAGTAAAAAGATGTTTTAGTCACTCTAACATGGGGAAGAGGGAAGTCAAATCCTGGCTTCCCTAAATATCATTGGTACTGGGCTTAACAGTGCTCTCCCACCACCACCTCCCAAATTCATGTCTACCTGGAACCAGCAAATATCATCTAATTTAAAACTAGAGTCTTTGTATATAGGTATAATCAAGTTAAAATGAGAATTGGGTCCTAATCCAATGACTAATGTTCTTATAAAAGAAGTTGGGATACAGGCACACAGACAGAAGATCTCTTGTGAAGACAAAGGCAGAGACTGGAACTGCTGACACAAGCCAGAGTGACAAGGATTGCTGGCAACTACTAGGAGTGAGGGAGAGTCAAGGAAGGATATTTTCCTTAAGCCTTCAGAAAGATCACAACTCTGCCACCACCTTAACATCAGACTTCTAGCTTCCAGAAGTGTGAGACCATATATTCCTGTTCTTTTAGCCAACCGGTTTGTGGTCATTTGTTACAGCAGCTCTAGGAAACTTATAGGTCATCCAAACAACCTGGTATTAAGACAAAGTTGAGTTTATTCCTTATTGCAGTAGGGAGAAATTACTTCTTCATAGTCTTAGTAGCTTTTTAGCAAGGGAAAGGAAAATCATCACAGTATTTATTGAGATTTTTGAAGGTGGGTTTTTCAATAAGTGGTCTTGATTAGCATTCAGTAAAGATCATGTTTTAATTTGTTTAGGATTGGTGGACAGCCAGGTGAGAAAGTTGAGGTGAGAGGTAAAAAAGAATATGGCAATGTCAACTGTCATTTGAGCTTTCTAATAAGAGTTGATGTGTCATTCAGGACGTTCCTAAAATAAACATTAAATTTCTTGGCAATCATTATCTCTCTGTCAAGAGATTCCTGGAATAGTAATTTATGACGATAAAGACTGTGGAATAGTAGAGTCATGTCATGTTGACATAGACTGTGAGTTGTGTGAGTGTACAGGGTTCCTTTTCTCAGGAAATTCCCACTAGAATCACCAGAGATCACAACCTATAGTCAGTGACCTATTTTAATCATCCCATGCAAGCAGTTGCTAGGGGGGCCCTGCCATCCAATGAGCCATGATCTCATCAATCTCCTCTTCTTGTTAGCAGCTCACAAGGTCAAGCCTCTCATTGGACAGGTTTTACGTGTCAGTGCTTAGTTCTAGAGTGTTCAGATGTAGAAAGAACAAAAAAGAACCATGTCTCATTTTGGGTAAAACTTTTAAAAGTTGTAGAGGGCTATCCCTAAGCACTTTTACTTTGTCCACTGTAAAAGGAAGGTGGTCCTAAAGATCCAGCCTGAGTTTTACCAACTCTAGGTGGCTCAGAAAGGAGTATGGCTTCCCTTTTTTTGTGTGAGACATGGGCACATGTATGCCTCTTTTCTGTAGAGATTATGTATTAGTGACAGTAGACTGTTATAACAATCTCCAAATATCAATGGCTTTAGACAATAGATATTTATTTCTGTGGATAGCAGGACTACAACAAAATAAAGTATATAAAACCAGGGCGAATCACTCATGTCAACCAAGATGGCTGTCAGCCATGACACTTTGGTTCAAGAAGGAAACTACCTAACTCAAAGCAGGCATGTCTGGCAAGGAGACACGCCTAAGATATCTGAACATGTGATCAGAACTGGACCATGTCTGCAGAGTAGGACCACCCATAGGTAGGCTCCTGGGGAACTTCCACATTAGCCATTGGGGATGCCAAGCAGAACAGCCATGTAACACCCATAGGATCCTAGGCGAATTACTCACTTGGCATCAGGAGTGCCAAGACATTTACGAAAAAGACCCAGAAGGGTGGAGTCCACCACATTCAAGGTATAGTAACTGAGGCAGGCTCCAAACCACTGGTGAGACAGCCAAGCTCCACACCCCAGAGTGCTGCTCCACACCACCCTGATCTCCCTTGGCATTGGCCACCAGAGGCTCTGCCCTGCTGGACTGAGGATTTTGCCTGCCTCGCTGCCCACATGGCTCTCGAGGTCTTTCCTTGCAAAACGCTGACAGCTCCCTTGCCCACCACCATGTTATCTCCTGGACCTGCTGATTGAGACTCTGGGACTTAGGTCTGTTATCCCCATTGATTGCTGTATGTGTGTTTTATATTCCTCTAAGACTGTTAGAGCATGAGTAGGATATTAATGTATGTTGATGTTCTAGTTTGAGTGAACCTGAATTCAATAAAACCTGGGTGAATAGCATAGTTACTGTGTGTGACTCTTGTCTATTCCTTGGTGCCAGGCTGCTCAACTGGCAGCCATATAGGAAAGACTACATCATGAACATATGCCTGTGACAATTTCTTACTCACATAAGCATTCACTGTGGGTATTTGACATACAACCTGGTGAGCAGAGTCTCTGAGATGCATGTTCCTTTCACCTTATGGCTCTGTCATCTTTGATGTTCTGCATGTTCTCTCTATTTATCAGTATGTAAAGAAATAAAGGAAAATATCACCTGTGGCTGGTTTCTATGGGACAGTCCTGAAATGTCAAACATCATTTGTTTTCAAATTCCACTGACAAGGACTCAGTCACATGACCGCACTTAACTGTGAGAGAGTCTAGGAAATGTACTCTAGCTACGTTCTCAGAATCAAAATAGAATAGGCTTTTGTGCACACACAGCAGTCGATGCCATGTAGAACTTTTTCCATCACATTGTAATTCAAATATTATTTATCTGCTGATTTCTCCCACTGCTCATGAGCTCTTTGAGGACAAGGGCTATATTGATTTATAATTTGGTATCCTCAGAGCCCAGCAGCAAAGTACCTGGTACAAAGTAGTAGGTGCCTAATAAATATTGATTGAATGATTGAGTACAGTAGCATGTAATCTGAAAAACTATTATTTTCTATTTTAGGCTATATAGGACTTACATAATACTGTATTTTCAAAATTTTTGCTGAATAATAAAATTGGCTAAGAAATAACTCACCTTTAGTGCATGTACAATTCATCCACCCAATGTATTCTGAAGCACAAATTAAGCCTCTTTTCTCCATGTTATCACACAGCTATTATTTCAGCTGGACCTGCATGCATGCTGTTATGGTGGGGTTAATTTTCTCGCTTAAGTTTTACTGGAAACTGTTTTACTGACTACTCTGAAGGGTAAGGGCAAGCATTTTCTCCTCTTTCCATTAAGCAAAGCAACCATTGCTTTTAGCATTTTCCTTATGGTTTTTGATACAGTATGCCTTTTTCAAAAGGCTTCTTCCAGTAAGACTGAGTTTTTCTCAGATGTTCACTTTTAAAAGTGTTTTAAATCCATAAGTACTATCTAGGAATATTTACATGGGAAAACATTCCATACATGAGGAAACCTATATTAAGCTCCTGAATAAGATTCTTTTTTCAGATGTTAAAAAAATGTCATCTGCATTGCTGAATATTATAGTAAATAAATAACACTTGCACAGTAATTATTCTTAAATACTTATTCTACATCTGAGGTACTGAAAATATATAAAGACAAGGTAGAAGGATCTTTTAAAATGCTATCCTTCACTTTTCAGTTACAGTTTACATTCAGTATTATTTTGTGTTAGTTTCACTTGTACAGCATAGTGGTTAGACAGTCATATACTCTACAAAGAGTTTCCCCTGATATTTCAAATACCCACCTGGTACCAAGCATAGTTGTTACAATATCATTAAATATATTCCCTGTCGATATACTGTACTTTACATCCCTCTGACTATTCTCTAACTACCGATTTGTACTTCATAATCCCTTCACCTTTTCTTACCCAGCCCTTCAGTCTCCCTCCCCTGTGATGACCATCAGTCTAATCTCCTTATCTCTGAGTCTGTTTCTATTTTACTTATATATTTTGCTCTTTAGATTCCACATGTAAGTGAAATTATATGGTATTTGTCTTTCTCTGACTTTTTTCACTTAATACCATGTAGGTCCATCCACACTGTCATAAATGGTAAAGTCATCTTTTCATGGCTGCATTTATATATACACACACACACATATGTGTATATATATGTATATGTGCATATATATGTATGTATGTATAATCTCACAACTATTTGATCCACTTGTCTATTGATGGGCACTTTGGTTGCTTTCACATCTTGGCTTTTGTAAATAATACCACAATGAACATAGGGGTGCATATATTGTTTTGAATTAGTGTTTTGGGTATCTTTGAATATATAAGAAGGGACCCAACAACCCTTGCAATTTACTTATTAAAAATTGTATATTTATTCTTACATGTTTAAACTTTAGTCACTTTCAAAATACTCTCCATTTAATGCACTATACCTATCGAGACATCTTTTCCACTGCTCAAAACAGTTTGCGAACTCATCAAGTTTGATGCCTTTTAGTGCTTCTGACATTTTTTGTTTCATCTCTTCCACAGTGGCAAAACATTTCCATTTGAGGACTTTTTTCATCTGAGTGAGAGCAGGTGAATAGGGAGGGTGGGGCACAGGGGTCATGCCATATTTTGGTCAAAATCTGCTGAACACTCAGTGAGGTATGGGCAGATGTGCTTGTAAATCACCCATCATGAAATGAGCAAACACATTGAAAGAGTCTTCAAAAAAAATCACTGAAGCTGAACACAACTTCTCACAACAATGCCAGCTGACACACTGATACAGAGGGGTTCCTAGAACACTCACCTAGTGGGGGAAGCCTGTACTACAAGTAGCCTGCCTTCCAGAAGATAATTTTGTCTTTTTTTGGGGGGGGGGCGGAGGTCTAGTATACTAAGAAGTGGAATTGCTGAGTCATAAGGCAGTTTGATTTTTAAATTTTTGAAGAAATGCCATACTATTTTTCATAGTGGCTGTACCAATCTGCATTCCTATCAACAGTGCATGTGTGAGAAAAGGGGATCTTGTGAATGAGTTAAGAAAGTAAATCTTTGAAGTTTGACATTTATGGATTTAACTCTTAGTTTTGCCCCTTGAGCTACATTATTGTAAATCCTGAGCCCCAGTTTCCTCCTATGTAAGATAAAATGGAGATATCTCCTCTAGAGATAAAATGGTACCTCTTCTACATGTGAATGTGAAAATTAGGAGGTTAACAATATAATACATATGGATTACACATCCCACATCAAGCAGCACTTAGTAAATGGTAACTGTAAAATTTTTTGTAAGTAAATGTATTAAGCTCCTGTCGTGGTCTAGATAACATACCGAATAACCTATGGACAATTGTTAACTCCCTTTATTGTATCAATAATCTTGAGGTGACAAGAATAAAGAAGAGATTGGGCGCTATAGAAACAATGGGTTCAGGATCTAAGCCTTATTACACTATAGCTACTGCTGTCTATCCTTGATCCTAAAGGTCTTACAACCCAGTGGGTGAGAAAAATGAACAAAAAACTCAGTGAAATAATAAGCTTAGGTTCATGAAAGCTAACAATTAGGTTTTCTCTTTGTGTCAGGCATTTTAAAAAATCCTCTATATACTATATGTTAGATGCTACCATTCTCCCTATTTACAGATGAGGAAACCAAGGCAAAGACAGTTTAAGTAATTTGACCAAATATATCCATTCAATAAGTGTCCTTAATAATGTCGAAGCTGAACTTTTAACTTAGGCAGTATGGTTTAAGGGACTGTGTGCTAACCGTCAGAACATATGACCACTACAGTGCAGAAATGTCATCATGGATAGTCTACTGTGTGAAACAACAGGATGGAGCCCTCTGCATATGTAACCATAGTTTAGGTGAGGAATGGAGGCAAGACTTGTGCTAGACCTTAAAAACTAAAGAAATGTTAAACAAATAAATGAGAGAAAGATCAGCAATTCAAGGAAAGTGAGCTAGCATGATCAAATGATGAAGTTTGCAGTATAGATGTGTTCATTCTGTTATGTAAATAGACCTGTACCATGGTTGATATAAGTATCTGGATGCTGCAGCACCAACTAAGAAGGACAGACTGTTGAGCAATTCATCCCAAGAATCTTCAAGCTGGAGGTGGAATTGAGTGGGCAGGTGTTGAAAGAAAACATGGATGACTGACAGGTATAGTTGACTCAATCTATTACTTTTCTTAAAGTCCTCTCAAGGGTCGTCATTAAGTGACAAGCTCACTGAACTTCCCAGGAGAATCCACAGGATTAGAAAAATGAACTCACATCAAAAGTATATTGGAAGAGTCCAAAGGAATCTGATAATGAAAATGGCAGTGTTTAATATACTTAAGGTTATGAAATAGTTGTGCAAAGTCATGAAGCTAGTTCATGAGTCCAATGACCATCTTAACATGGGTAGTTGACTTTAGTTTTTAATTGTGGTTTGCCTTCAGAACTCTACTGAAGCTCTGTTTTCTATCTCCACTTAATTCGTATTTTAGAAGGACATTCACTGTAGCTGTTGTTACTTCAGCAGTGTTCTCTGGTAAAATTATTTTCTAGAGGAAATATCTGATGCTGAATTGTGGCTCAGTTTGCATCTACTGACTGACTTTTTTATGCCCACAGAGTTATTTTGGTTGCTTATTGGTGATTATTCTGTTGAGTATTTAAGTTAATTCTCTTTAGAGTCCTTCAACCAAAACATTTGTGACAGGACATACTGAGCAGTGGCCATTCTCAGATAGTGGTTCAGGACATACTGAGCAGTGGCCATTCTCAGATAGCAGTTATCTCAAGGCCACACGCTAACCCCTGCATTCTGCTTCTGTAAAACGGCTTCCTGCCAGCAACTGCACTCCTCCCTTCTCCTACTTCTGCCTTTGCAGCAAAATATAAGCAAGCCCCACCTGAGCTTGGCACCCAGAATTTGGAGACTGCCTCCTCTGGGTCCACATGAGTGAATAAAACTCCACTTCATAAACCCCAAAGCTGCCTGAGTTGCTTTTCTGTAACACATTAAGCTATTGAATAAATTTCATTTTTGAGAAATTAAAAACTAAGCTTCCTTGTCATCTCTGTTGTTGATGGTCTGCAATCTATATTGGTGTAAAGATTAGCACCATTAAGGCATGGTGAAAATCCTCACCATCACCATCAACACTACTATCACCACCACCGCCACCATCACCACCACTACCATCACCACAACTGCCACCACTGCCACCATAACCACCCCCACCCCCGCCCCTGCTATGCATTGCAGGCTCATTAACCATCACTGCAACTGTAGTTTCTGGAATCTTTACAAATTCTTATCTTTTTCGTAGCTTCATTATGAGAAAAAATATAATTTGTTTTTTGATTTAATAGGTGTGAAAATGAGGCATGGGTAACTCATGCAAAGTCACATTTTTGGCTGATGGGAAGAAAAACCTGGGTTTTCGCCAAGATTTGTCTTCCTGAATCTTGTTTTCCTGTTCTACTTTGCATTGTAGTTTTTTTGCCAGCCTCAAACTAGAAGCCTAGTCCATGTTCCATGGAAGAGTATTTCTCATAGCCATAAATTCAAATAACTCAAGGTTTCTTGCAATCTGTACTTTTGGTGTTTTGGCTAGATGACATTTTGGCTAGATTATGGGTTTTTAGGGGGGTAGGTAGAGGATGTCCTGTGTGTTATAGGTTGTTTAGCAGCACTATATGCCAGTAGTACACCTCTCCAGTCATGGCACTTACAAATGTCTCCAGACATTGACAAATGACCCCTAGGGGGCAAAATCATCCTTGTTGAGAAGCACCAAGCTATCTCGGAAAGTGTTAGCTTCTTAGGAAGAGAAGACTTATTTCTCCTAAGGGCATTGCTAAAAAACCTATTTCATAATGATGGAAATTTTGGCCATTTCCACAGATAAGAGGGGAGCTACTTTTAGGTATGAGATGGATGCAAGAGATTTTTCTTGATGCTCTTGGAAAAAATATTTGTTTTGTGTAAGTAGTTACAAGGCAAATGTTGGCATGGATATTAATAAAATGTAAAAAAATTGAAAAACTAAACACAATGGTTGTGTAAATATTATAAAGTGACAGACTATAGACTTCTCTTCCACAAATCAAAATTTTATGGAAATTGATACATCTCATTTAACTAATTCAGTTTTGAAAGCAACTATTTTAACTAATTTAAAAGGTGAATAATACAGAAATATTAGAAAACCATATTACACAGTCAAATAATCATCTACCACCAAAATAAATTTTTGTTTACATTTTGGCCCATTTCCAGAGTTTGTTGTTGTTGTTTTGTTTTGTGTGTTTGAGAGCAATAATAGTAACTTTGGCAAAGCTAAACATTGAGACAGAAAGGCGTTTGACAAATTTCTGTTAGGATGTGTCATGTGTGCAAACCCTCCTTTTGGAATGATTAGATCACCCACAAAGTATTTGAATACTTTATACATTTTATGGGTTCAGTTAATCATAGGGAAATAAATAAAATGACTATTACTAACCAAATTCTGTACTATGTGCAAATGAAAATAGCTCCAGGAAGTTGTTCACTTTGGAACTCAATAATTGCTGAATGCTTGGACATTCAGCAAGTAAGGTGTGAAATGGTGTCTCCAAATCAGAATTTTCTCAGTTCAGAGCTTACTAGGCTTAGCTCACTAACAGTCATGGTTCCAGAAAGGTATCTGTTTGCCTAAGTTAATGGGAATATTTGCTTTACATTGATTTTAAGCCCTGGCTGGTATAGCTCAGTGGATTGAGTGCAGGTCTGCAAACGAAAGGGTCGCCAGTTCAATTCCCAGTCAGGGCACATGCCTGGGTTGTGGGCCTGGTCCCCAGTAGGGGATGCATGAGAGGCAACCAATAGATATTTCTCTCCCTCTCTTTCTCCCTCCCTTCCCCTCTTTCTAAAAATAAATAAATAAAATCTTTTAAAAATAAAAAATAAATAGTTGATTTTAAGATGATTTACAATTAGGAATTGTGAGAGTAAGCAGTAGGCTATTGGGGTGGTGGACGGCTCTTCCCTAGGCATCCAGAAACTTGAGTTATTGACAGCCTCTGCAGCAAACTTACTCTGGGACTTGTGTTTTCTCCTCTTCAATAATGAGGGTAGAATTAGGTCACTTGGAAGTCCTCTTACCATTTTCTCATTTTGATTTTTCAGTTTCATTTAACAAATGTATTCAGTTCTTTGCATCTAGATTGATAAAAGTAGGTTATTAGTATGCAGTATTTTAAATTTGTCACAAAAGAGATCAGAGAAGGCCCCCAGTAGAGTTCACTCAGCTTTTAAAGTAAGATTTAAGTGAGTCAAAGGATTTCAGCGTATGTGACTGAAAGAAAGGACTGGACAGCAATGGTGGTCTACTTTGAGGCAGACACCAAATGCAAAGTTATTTAACACAAAGACTATAAAGAATATCCACTGGACAATTGGAGAAACATGATGGTTTGAAGTCTCAAAATTCTCTTCTCACATGGATTATAGTTTCAATTGGATCAGTTAAATGAATTGGAAATAGCAGAAGCTAATGAGACCTTATTATATCTGCTTCTCAGTCTATGCTCCATAGACAGCCAGAGAGCATACCCTGCTAGTAACTATCAACCTTGTATTTTTGATCTTAGTCAAAGTGATGTGATTATATGCTCCATTCAGCTATTCCTAACATCCATAAATATAACAGGAAAAAAACACATATTTTTATTCATCTATGCATTAAAAATATCTGTTGATATCTATTCATTGCCAAACTCTCTGCTGGGCACTGGGGATACGATAAAGAAATATTTATTTGGCCTAAAGTGTCCATTCCTTCATGGATCTAAGACCCTGATGAAAAAGGCAAGTAACCAATCTCTTAAAGAAATGAATGCTCTATTGCAACTCTGAAAAATTTGTGAAATAATTTGTTATCGCGAAAACACAGAATAGGGAGCTATGAGAAGCTTTCACTTTTTTACCTGAACCAAACCAGTGGGACAGCGCCAAAGATCTAGCTGGCTACATGTGCTTTTTCCTCCCTCTTTTCTTCACTCAAGCCTCAGAGGCTGTTTTTTTTTGGGGGGGGGGGGGGCGGGAGTAAAATATGTATAGGCATATATAAACCACTTTGATATAGCACTTTACTCTTTCAGATTCCCAACAAGTCAAATGCATATAAAATGCTGAGAACTGCAATATTGATTCTCACACCAGCATACATTTTATTCAACAAATAGTGGATTGTTTTTAATTTGACCATAATTTAAAGTCAGGAACATGTGTAGTTGCATGAATCTGGGCCACATCAGGATTCAACCCCATATTTAGTCCACTTCAGACTTACTGATCAATACTTCATTCTTCAGAGAATGCTAGTATATTTAATTAAAATGTCAGGTAACTTTAGAATTTTTCACTATAGGCTGGGTATTAGACTATAATCAGTCACCATTACTATGACAATACAAAATATTAAATAATTATAATAATTTAATAACTGTATATATATATGCCAACTGTTCCTACAAACATTTCCTATGCATTTTTTACTTTTCACAAGAGGTAACAAAGAAAGCTTAACAAACTTAGACAATATCATATAGCTTATAAATTGTGAAGCTAGATTCAAACTGAGGCTTGTTGTATTTCAAAATTCATTTTAATTGAATTAGGCAAGTTAACTACAGCCAATAAGTAAAGGTGATAAGAAGAATTCTGACACTGCATCTGTGCATCTATACTTAGCTTATCTCTTCCAAGGTCACGGCAAAGGTGAGCATGGAAAATCATGTTACCTCTGCATGTATTTTGCTGCCTTGCATGAAGAATGAAGAAAAACTTCCCCAAGCCATAGGCATCCTGTTAGCTAACGTTTCTTTCTTTTTTTAATTGTTGTTCAATTAGAGTTGTCCCAACTTTTTTCCCTGTTGATACCCCCTGCCCCGTCCCCTCCCACCATCAATCCCCACACCATTGTCAGTGCCCATGTGTCCTCCATAACTTCTTATACAAAAGCTATTGATGGTAAGGTATCTGAATATACATTGAATTTATCTATTTAAAAATGGTATTTTTATAGAGAGTAAGCATTATGGCCTTCTCTTTTTTCAAAGCACATCACATGGATGCTCTTTAAATGAATTAGAATAAAAATATGCTTTAAAAATTTCTGGCCCTGGCTGGCATAGCTCAGTGGATTGAGCGTGGGCTGCGAACTAAAGTTTCGCAGGTACAATTCCCAGCCAGGGTACATGTCTGGGTTGCAGGCCATGACCCCCAGCAACAGCACATTGACCTCTTTCTCTCTCTCTCCCTCTCTCTCTCCCTCCCTTTACTCTCTAAAAGTAAATAAATAAAGTCTTTTAAAAAATCTTATATTTGTGTTTTTCTCTATTAAATTTATTTAAAAATTATATGTTATAAAAGTACACAATTATATATCATGAAATGTCTTTTCCTACATTTAAGGAATCATTTATCCTGTTCCCCTCTCCAGAGGCAAACTATGGCTAGTTTATATGTATCCATTTAAAGATTTTCTAAGAATAAACAAATATAGCTATATAAAAGTATATTTCTTCACTAATAATATAGGATGGACATCACTGCATGTTTATATGTCTATATTTAATTGATACTTTTAACATACTCTCTCTATTCCATTCTATGCATATGCTGTATTTCACTTAGCCCATCTACTACTAATAGGCATTATTTTCAGGTTTTTGTATCCTTCCCAATGATGGAATAAATATCTCTGTATATATATTTTTTTGCATACATGGGAGTATGGTCATAGGAAAAATACCCTACATGTCATTGGGTAAAATGATATATGCATTTCAAAATACAACAGTTATTAAATTTTATACTCAAATAATACAGGAGTGTTTTCTCTACACTATAATGAAAACTGTTTCCTATCTTTTCATTTAAAAATAATTTCAAATTAACAGTTAAGTTCAAGAGGAAAAATAATACAAATAACATCTACATACCTTTTATTCAGAATCACCTACTGTTAATATTTTGCTTCATTTATTTGCTTTATCTTTCTCTCTTTCTCTGTATGTATATATGTGTACATACACACGCAGTATTTTAAATGTAAGTTACATACATCATGGCCTTTTACTCCTAAATACTTCAGTGTTCAGTTCCTAAGAATATGGATTTCCTCTTATATTTCCATTCAATTGGCTACAGTATAGTTAACATCACTACCACAAACCAAAGCTGTTCATACACAGAAGTGAATGTTTTTACCAAAATTTTTATTTTGTTTTTCTTAAATGGGTGAGTTTGAGTATTAATTTATATGCTTAGCTTTTATTTTACCTATAAACTTCATGTTTATGTCCTTTGCCCTGCATGTTGTGTTGATTTGCAAATGCTTTTCATATATTATACAAATTTGTTCTTTGTTCTTTTGTAGCAAATATTTTCTTCTATTTTGTAATTTGTGTTTTGACTTAGTTTATGGTGTTCTTTACTTTGAAGAAATTATTACTTAAAAATAGACTTTACTTTTGAGAGCTAATTTTAATTTATAGCAAAATTAAGAGGAAGGTACAGAGATTTCCTATATACTCCACACCTTTATACTTATAAAGTCTTCCCTATTGTCAATATTGCCCTTTGGAGTGATGCACTAGTTCCAATCAATAAACTTATATTGATACATCATTATTACCCAGAGTCTCTTGAAGTTGTATATTCTATGGGTTTAGATAAATTTATAATGACATTTATGCAGATTAGTATCACACAGAATAATTTCAGTGACCTAAAACTCCTCTGTGCTGTACCTCCTCACACCTTCCTCCCCTGGCAAAACTGCAGATCTTTTTACTTTATAGTTTTTACTTTTCTAGAATGTCATCTAGTTGGAATCATAGAGTATATAGCCTTTTCAGATTGGCTTCTTTCAGTTGGTAATATGCATTTAAGGTTTCTCCATGTCTTTTTATGGCTTGATGTCTCATTTCTTGTTAGCAATGAGTAATAATTCCATTGTGTGGATGTACTACGATCTATTTATCCATTTACTTCCTGAAGGATATCTTGATTTTTTCCAAGTTCTGGCAATTATGAAAACAGCTGCTATGTATATCCATGTGCAGGTTTTTATGTGGACATAAATTATCAGCTCCTTTGGGTAAACACCAAAGGGTGCAATTGCTGGATCACATAGTGATAGTATGTTTGGTTTTGTAAGAAATCACTGATCTGTCTTCAAAAGTGGCTATATCATTTTGCATTCTCACCAGGGATGAATAAAAGTGCTTGTTGATCTACATCCCCACTAACATTTGGTGTTGTCAGTGCTGTGAATTTTTGTCATTCCAATAGGTATATAGTGGTATTTTATTGTTGTTTTAATTTGCATTTTCCTAATGACATATGGCATGGAACATTTTTTCACATATTTATCATCTGAATATATTTTTTTGCTAAGCTGTCTGTAAGATTTTTACTTTTCATGAGCCAATTTATCAATCATTTTACTAACTTCTGTCTGTTATGTTTTAAATAATTTCTTACTATGAGATTATATAATTTAATATATATGTTTTCTTTATACTTTGTGGCTTCATTTTACATATTTAAATATTTGTAACATCCAGACATTACTTTAGTGGCAGAGATGGTATAAGAATTCAAGTTTATTTTTTTAAAGATTGCTTCACAATTGTTTCAACACTACTTTTTAAAAAATTACTTAATTGACTCTTTTATTCAAAATGCTACATTTGTTGTCTATACAACATTCCCATATGTACTTAGGTCTATTTCTGGATTCTCATTTATTCAACTTACACTCCTCTGTTAATGAGCTAATTCCACACATTTTTATCTTTATAGTATATTTTAAGTTTTGGTAAAGCAAGTGCTCTGTAATTACCCTTCTTCTCAGGATTTACTGGCTCTTTATGACAAGTTATTTATATATATATATATATATATATATATATATATGAGCTTTAAAATATTATTTGTTTCTAATGTTAACTAAATTTTATTAGATCGCATTCAACTTGGAAATTAATTTAGGAAGACTTAATATTTTATGATTAATTTATAATTTTTCTATGTTTTTAGTTTTTTATTTATGCCCCTTAAGGATACTTTGTTATGTTATTTTAAGAATACTGTATTTATATATTTATTTAGTATTTTTTTATCTTTGGCACATTTTCTGCCCTCCTTTGTGACCACAAAATTTACCATACTTAATTCCTACTGGCAAGATAAGTATTTTAATAATATCAAGTATGCATGTCTATTTTACATTATGATATCATTTATACATGCACAAACCTAATACCCACCATACATTGTTTTCTTTGCTGATCAATATTAAATGATGATCATTTAAACATTACAGTTATAAAAATAAAAACATATTATTAGTTATTTTTTCCATACTTATTTTCTTGGTCTTCAAAATGTTTTTGAAATTTTTATGTACTACAATTTAAATTAATCTTTTAATGGTCATGTAATATTGCATGATGTGGAGCTCTGCAGTCTAGCTGGTGATTCCTCTGTTGACAGGCGGTCACTTTGTTCCCAGGTCTTGGCCACTGAGAGTAGAGCAAGACTGAATAAACTTCCTTATCCATATGCCTTTTTTTTTTTAATATTTTATTTATTTATTTTTAGAGAGGGAAGGGAGGGGGGAGAGAGAGAGAGAGAGAGAGAGAGAGAGAGAGAGAGAGAGAGAGAGAGAGGGAGAGAGAGAGAGAGAGGGAGAGGGAGAGAGAGAAACAGAAACATCAATGTGCGGTTGCTGGGGGTCATGGCCTGCAACCCAGGAATGTACCCTGGCTGGGAATCGAACCTGGGACACTTTGGTTCCCAGCCCACGCTCAATCCACTGAGCTACGCCAGCCAGGTATCCATATGCCTTTATTGTCTTTATAAGCTACTATTTTTTTTTTCCCTGAGGGAGATTGCTGTGACAATTATTTTGGGGTATGTATTGTTTAACTGCCTTTCCAGAGGGCTGGAGTACTTCACGTGCACAATAAAAATACAGGAGACCATTTACCATCAGAAAGAGGTTTAGACTCTAAGATTTAGATAACATGTAATTCTCACTTAAATCTGCATTTTACTGTCAGTGTTATTGAGCACATTTTTACCTATTTTTTGTTTATTCGGATTTGCTCTTCTGTGAATTGTTAATTATGATTTGCACAGTTTTATGTTAATTTATTTTTTAACTTGTAAGGGTTACTGTATATTATACAAATTAACCCATGATCTGTCATCTACATTATATATATTTTAGAATAATTACTCTTAACTTATTTAGTGGTATCTTTCGCCACACAATTATCTGTTTATTTTCTTTTCTCTTCTACTCTCTTAAGTTTCACTTAGGAAAATCCTGCCAACTCTTAGTATGGTTTCTCAGAGTTCTTTGCAAGTCTTGTTTTTTGTTGTTGTTGTTAACCATTTAATCTATCTGAAATTTATTTTAGGATATTGTTCATGGTATTTAGGATGTTACAGGTTATATTTTTCTTCCAAATTGTTAGCCAGTTTTGCCAGAACTATCCATTAAATTATTTATATTTTACCCACCAAAATAAGCTTTATATTTGTCATATGTCAATATCCCATTACTATGGATATCTAATTCTGAGTTTGCAATTTATTTCAGTTTCTGTGTGTTTCCAATAAAATAACATTACATTGATTTTATTTCTATGGTCTTATAATAGAGTTTCTCAATTGAGATTAAGCAAAATGTTTCCAGGGGTTCTGAGAGACCATGCTTAGTGAAACTGCGGTTATCCAAAATTGAATTTTCTGCAATGCTAGCTCTGCCAGTATTGAATATTGGCTGAGCAGCACCATGAACACTTTTAGTGCAATAAGTGCATTAGCCTTGTCTTCTGGTGCACAGTGAGAAGTGCCATGTCATTTGATCACGTCTGTTCTCAGTTTCTCAGACGAGCCAGGGGAGACCACTGATCCGGTCCTTTGCCCGTTCTTTAATTGGATTGTTTGGGTTGTTTTTTTTGGGGGGGGAGGGGGATGAGTTTTATAAGTTCTTTATAAATTTTGGATATTAATCCCTTAACAGAGTATTGATGAATATTTTCTCTTATTTATGATCGCTTATTATGAGAGGGAGAGTAGGTGAGGAGGACGATGCGGCCAACTTCTCCCTCCAAGTTACTTCCCCCAACCCACCTTGTGTGCTGCTGACTGACTCACGGTGTAACAGAAACAAATTTGAGGGGCATTTTCAATATACAAAAATTTTGCCTACCATGACTTAGCCATTCTTCTACATTTTGCTGTTGAGGATGATATTTAGATTAAATTGAGTTGTGAAATTTCATTTCATTTTTTACAATTTCATCTTTTAGTTATTCATTATGCCCTTCTATTTTATATCCCAACTAGCCTTGATATGTTAAAAATATGCCTGGCTGTGTGACACAGTGATGGTTGAAGATGAGATGACACAAGGAAGTGAATTTTAGGTTAATGGCAATTATGATTCAATAAATGACGAAGAATTATAACTTACAAATGTAGCACAGGCTTCAACAAAACTTCAAAGTCACTTACATACAACTCAACAACCACTTGAAAAATTAAGCTACCAATTATTTTAAATAGCTATGACATTCTTAAGACAATTAAGCTTTGTTTTGAAAGCTTTGTTTTGAAAGCTTTGTTTTGAAAAAGTCATGTTCAGTCAAAAGCTTCAGGAGTAAAGTTATGTAGTAACTGAACTTATTGACCAGGAAGGAAAAACCATACAGTTGGTGAGAAACTAACAGTGGCATGTAGAATTATAGTGAGTCACCTGTTTGGACAGGAAGCGGCCTGAGAGATTGAAGGCTCCAGTCTCAAACAGTGCAGTGAGTTGACACATTGACGACATGTTACATCTTACTGAGGAGGTTTTGTGTAATATACTGAAAAGCAACATTTTCTGTGCAGGTCTATGAGCCAACAGATTTCACCCATAAATGTTATGATGTAGCATTGTAAGGGTTTTAAATGATGGTGAACTGTAAGAAAAAGGTTTTTCTGCTGTAAACAATTGCCTACAAAATGCAAGTGCCAGGGTAAATTTTGCACTTGGTCTTCATATATGGAAGCAAGTTGTGTCTCTGAGGAACTGAGTTAGTATCTGTACAGATGCTGCCCTGTTGACGGTTGACTCTGTGAGAGATTTACTTTTCTTGTGAAAAAAAAAAAAAAAAAGAGAAAAAGCCAATGTTACAACACAGCTTTCTTCTGAGAGACATTGCTGTCAGTAATTGTAACAGATAAAATAGAATTTCTGGAGGATGTCACAAAAGGTCTCTTGAAAATTAACACCAACATCACAGTCCAGAGTAGCTTCAGTGATAGTCCAGGCAGCTACACCTAAAATATATTCATCACATTTGTTAACAAGTATGGAAGATTGGAATACGTCTCAGTATTATTTTATCCAAGTGGAGAAAAATTATATGTAGTGGAGAGATTATATATTCCAACCTCTTTAGACATTCAGATTTGGAGGTGATAGAGATAATTTCTTGATCTGCAAGATAGGATGATTTAATCACTATTTTCGTTTTCTAGCAGATATTTTGTCTCATTATCAACATAACCCTTGAACTTTTTCGGCTAAGACTTACAGTTAAGAGGTGTGGGACTTTGAGGTGCGAGTCACTTTTTCTTTGCATGAGAGAGGTATCATGTGGCTACCATTTATACTCGGCTGAGTTGTAAGACTAACCTCTGAGCTGCGGAGGGAGACCAACCACCTCATTACCAACTTCCTGACTCCAGACCTCCCATGTTCCCTTTGGCACAAATGTTAGACTTAGTCTCCTGAGAGTTTTCTTGCAATAGCCTTGTTATTTTTTTCCTTCTGAGTTTGTTATTTTATATTTCCAATAAGTATAATCTTTCTTGATACATGTTTTTGGAAAATACACACTGAGTCAAACAGGAGTAGCTGAAGTATTTTCTGAGTGTTCAGCCTTAAATTTGCCTTGGAGTTCATGAACATTGAGAGATGAAGGTTGCATTACATTCCTCTTGCCTTTTCTTCTTGTTCTTCTTTTGTTTTGTTTTGTTTTACGACTGAGTAGTACTCCATAGTGTAAATGTACTATAGCTGTTTTATCCCTTCTTCTATTGACAGACACTTGGGCTGCTACCAAATCTTGGCTATTGTAAATAATGCTTCCATGAGCACAGGCATACATATATTCTTTCGAATTAGTTTTCAGTTTTCTTTGGATAAATTCCCAGAAGTGGAATTGCTGGGTCACTAGGCAGTTCCATTTTTAACTTCATGAGGTAACTCCGTACTGCTTTCCACAGTGGCCGCATCAAGCCGCATTCCCACCAGCGGTGCAGGAGTGTTCCCCCTTTTCCACACATTTGCCAACGCTTGTTTGTTAGTTTATTGATGACAACTGTTCTGAGAGGCGTGAGGTGATATCTCATTGTGGGTTTAATAAGCATTTCTCTGATGATTAGTGCCATTAAGCGTCTTTTCATATGTCTGTTGGCCATCTGCATGTGTTCTTTGGAGAAGTGTCTATTCAGGTCCTTTGCTCATTCTTTAATTAGATTGTTTGGGGTTTTTTTTTGGTGTTGAGTTTTATAAGTTATTTATAAATTTTAGATTTTAATCCCTTATCAGAGAGTATTGACAGATATTTTCTTTTATTTAGTAGGTTGTCTTTTTATTTTGCTGATGTTTTCTTTTGCTCTATAAAAACTTTTTAGTTTGATATAGTCCAGTTTTTAATTTTTTTTGTTTTCCTTGCCTGAGAAGATATCACTGAGAAAATGTTGCTAAAAGAAATTTTACCCTTTGCGACAGCAAGGTTTGACCTAGAGAATGTTATGCTAAGTGACATAAGCCAGTCAGAGAAAGCCAAATACCATATGATTTCACTCATGTGTAGAGTTTAATAAACAAATGGAACTAACAAGCAAAATAGAGACAGACTCAGAGAGCAGGCTGACAGCTCTTGGGGGAGGGGCTTAGGGTTAGGTGGGGTGGAGTGGATAGGTTGAACAGAAATACAATAAAAAATAAATAGAGAGAAAGAACTCGTGGTGATTGTGAGTTGAGGGTGGATGGAGGCTGAGGAGCACATGGAGGGCATGGATGGCAATGGGAGAGACACAATGAAAACAAATGGGAAAAATTCCTGTTGCCTTAAAGTTATAAAAATAAGGTGAGATAAGACCTGTTATACAGCTTTTTAAAGAGTTTTTTTAAAATCAGATTTGTTGAGGTATAAGCTTACATAGAATATTTAGCTGTTATGCCTACATAAGTATTGAGTTTGACGAACATATTGCTAGATAACAGCCATAAGTATTGAGTTTGATGGACATATTGCTAGATAACAGCACTCTGCAAAGATGTAGAATACACCTCTCACTACGAAATGCCCTTCCTAGTTCCTTGACCTACAGTTTTGCCTGTTCTAGAATGCCATACAAATTGAATCATAGATATATAGCTTTTTAACTCGGGCTTCTTTCAAACAATATAGTGTATTTGGACTCAATCACATTATTGAATATACCTGTAGTTTATCTCTTGCCATTCATAGGTAGGATTTTTTGGTAAGGGGTACCACATTTGTTAATCTGCTCACCAGTTGATGAGTATTTGGCTGTTCCTAGATTTGGGCGATTATGAATTCTGCTATAAATATTCATATACAGATTTTAGGCAAACATATGTTTTCATTTTTCTTGTATAAATACCAGGAGCAGGATTGCTGGGTTGTATAGAAACTGTATGTTTAATGTTTAAGAAACTGCAGAACCACGTCTCAAATTAGCTGTATCATTTTGCATTCCCACCAGTAATGTATCAAAGTGCTAATTGCTTTATATCCACTCCAGTACAGTTTTTTCTTTTGCTTATTTGCTATGTGTATATCTTCTTTTGTGATAAATCTGTTCAAATCTTTTGCCCATTTCTTAGTTAGGGGATTTGTTTCCTTATCCTTATAACTGAGTTATAAGAATTCTGTATATATCTTTTTTACAACTCCTTTATTGGATATGGATTTTGCAACTATTTTCTTATAGGCTACTCCTCTGTTTTAAAGTTTTAACTCTGTCTTTCAAAGAGCAGAGTTTTAAATTTTGATTAAGTACCATTTATCAATATTTTCTTTTAGGATTTATTTCTTATATGTAAAAAATGAAAAAAATATGCTTTAAAAAAGGTCACACAGATTTTCTCTCATTTTTGAAGCTTTTATCGTTTTAGATTTTACAAGTAGGTATGTGACATCATTTGAGATCAATTTCAAGGTATGAGGTATGGGTCAAGGTCATTGCCAGGTTACTAAAGCATGATTTGTTGAAAAGATCATTCTCTCTCCATTGAATTATTCTGTCATCTTTATCAAAATTTAATTGATCACATGAATGTTTGTTTATGCCTGGCTGATTTCTTCTGTTTAATGTATCCAGATGTTTACCTTTTGCATGTATTACAATAGCTTGACTTTTGTTGCTTTGCAGACAATCTTGAAATCAGTCTTTGTGAGTATTGTACAAGTTACAAGCTTTGTGAGTACTACGAAGTAACTAGAACTCTGATACATTACTTTTGGGAGCAAGATACCTTTGTTCCTTTCTCAAAAATGTTCTAGCTATTCTGTCACTTGATTTTCCATATAATCATATTTGAAAATTATATAAAAATCTGCGGACATTTATTAGGGGATTGTGTTAAATCTAGAGATTAATTTAGGGAGAATTATCATCTTAATAATATTAAGTATTTAAATCCATGAATACCATGTAACTGTCTAACTTACTTAGTTTTTCTTTGATTTATTTTATCAATGTTATATTATTTTCAGGATACAAATTTTGCATGTTTTATTAGATATACCCCCTCAGTATTTCATTCCTTTTCTGAGGTTATTATGAATGATAATTTTGTTTTAATTTTAATTTTTTCAATTCTTTGTTGCCATTCTGGAAATACAACTGATCCTTGTTTCCCAAGAACTAACCAAACTCACTTATTAGTCCTAAAAGCTTGTTGTAGTGTTTTAAATTTTCTACCAGTACAATTGGGTCATTTGCAAATAAAGAAAATTTCGTTTCTTTTCCAGTCTATATTTTTAAAAATTAGATTTATTGGGGTGACATTCGTTAATAAGATTGTATAGGCTTCAAGTGTACATTTCTGTGATTCATGATCTATGTATTGCATTGTGTGCCCACCACCCTAAGTCAAATTTTTTCTGTCACCATGCCTTTGACCCCCTTTAGCCTTTATTACCCCCAACCCCTTTCTCTCTGCTAACCACCACATTGTTGTCTGTGTCTATGAGGTTTTGTTTGGTTTTCTTGTGTGTTCATTTGTTGTTTTCAGTTTTATGTACCACATGTGAGTGAAATCATAATCTTAACATTTTTCTGACTTATTTTGCTTAGCATGATATTCTCAGTGTCTATGTATGTTGTTGTAAGTGGCAATATTTCATATTTTCTTATGACTGAGAAGTATTCCATTGTAAAACTTTTTTTTTCCTGCCTTATGTCGGGAAAAACTCAACCCCTGACTGGGGGTTCCACTACGATGGAATCATGAGAGTCAGCATCTTTGCATTGTTTCCAATTTTAATAAGAGAGTTACAGAACTTGCCACTACAAATGATATTAACTGTAGATATTTCATAGTTCACTTTATCAGAAAGACAAAATTATATTTCTAATGTGCTGTGAATTTTATTAAAAGCCTTTTAAAAATCTACTGACATATTTATGTGATAATCTTCTTTAGTCTGTTGATGATGGTGATTTATTTTTAGTGACTTTCAAATGTTAAACTTCCCTTGCACTCTGGGATAAACTCTACTTGGTCATGATGCATTATTCATTGTACCCATTGTTGGGTTTAATTTACTAATATTTTAAGAATTATTCATTGATATAAATTAAGATATTGGTCTGTGATTTTCTTTTGTTGCAACATTTTTTTAAAAATTTTGGTGTGTTGTATCTTTGTCAGAGTATGCTAACCTCACAAAAAGAGTTGGGAAATTTTTTCTTCTTTTTTTCATTTTCTGGAAGAGTTTGTACAGAATTGATATTACTTTTTCCCAGATGTTTGGTGGAATTCACCAGTAAAGTTATTGTGGACCTGGGTTCTTCTATATTAGAAGGTTTTTAAATTATAAGTTAAACTTCTTCAATAAATATAAAGCTCTCAAGAATATGTATTTCTTTCTGAATGAGCTTAATAGTATGTGTCTTTTGAGGTGCTTGTCATCTTATTAGTTCTAAAATTTATTTACATGAAGTTCTTGATTTTCCTGAATGTTTCATCACTACCTCTAACTCTTTCACATCTCATTTTGGAAATGTGCATGTCATCTTTTTGTTTCAGTCAGTCAGTACATAGATTTAATAATTTATTAATCTTTTAAAATTAAACTGTTGATCTTTTTGTTGTATAGTCTTTTTAAAAAAATTCATTGTTTTTTTCCCCTCACCTGTAGTATTCCTTCCTTTTGCTTATTTTGGCCTTAATGGACTCATTCTAGTTCTGTAAGGCGGACAGACACTTGTGTCATTGGTGTGAAACCTTTCATGGTACTATATGCATTTCCAGCTAAACCCTATTTTAGCTGCACTCACCAATGTTTGACATGTGACTTCATGGAAAATATTTTCTCATTTCTGTTGTGATTTCTTCTTTAACCTGTGGGGGTTTTATTTGTTTGTTTGTTGTTATTGTTTGCTAATTTGTAGTGAAACTTTGTCTTTTTTATTTCCTGCTTACCTCCATTTTGGTCATTTCATACTTTTACATTTGCCGGTGTTTGTTTTATGACCCAGAATATGATCCATTTCAGTGAATGTTCCTTGTGCACTTGAAAATAGTGTCTCATGCTCTTGTTGCATATGGTGTTCTGAAGCTGCCAAATGGCTGAAGTGGGTGGATAGTGTTCAGTTCTATATCCTTGTTGTTTTTCTGTCTACTTGTTCTATGAATTACTGAGAAAGAAGATTTGAAGTCACCAATGATAATTTTGGCTTTGTCTATTTCTCCTGTCAGTCTATGGTTTTTGCTGTATATAATTTGAAGGCCTGTCTTTCTAGGTGTATGCTGATTTAACATTTTTAGAGTGCCTCTATATACTTGGAAATATGCCCTTGCCTTGAAGCCTACTTTGTCGACATGAATCTAGCTTTTCAGCTTTTTAAAAATCACTAACAGCATGTCAATCTTTTCAATTATTTTGCTTTATGCTTAATTTTTTTATGGAAGAACATAGATCAATTTTGCTTTGTTCTGAGAAATTTGGCCATTTAATTGGGGCATTTATTATATTCCCTTTAATGTAGTCATGGATATGGTCGTGTTTAATTACTATCCTGATACCTCATTTCTTTTAGATTGAGTTTCTATTTAGTATTATATTTCTTCTGCTTCAAGTCCTTCCTTTAATATTTTTTTTTAAATTTTAATCCTTTCCTAAATACATTTTTTTCATTACTTTTTTAGGGGGAGAAGGAAAGAGAGAAAGAGAGAAACATTGATGCTAGACAGAAGCTTCTATCAGTTGCCTTCTTGTGCACTCTCCCCTACCAGGGATCTAACCAACACCCTGGGCATGTGCCCTTGATCAGGAATTGAACCCACAGCCTTTAAGTCTATGAGAAGATGCTCCAGCCAACTGAGCCATACCAGCCAGAGCTTAATATTTCTTATAGTATAATTCTCTCAAAATATGTTTGTCTGATAAAGCCTTTATTTTGCCTACATTTGGAAAAATATTTTGTCTGGGTATAGAATTCTGAGTTGGTAGTATTCTCTTCTCTTCTTCTGATATTTTAAAAATAATACTTGATTTTCTTCTGGTTTTATCTTCTGGAAATATCTTCTGTAATTTTTATTACCAATAATATCTTTTTATTTTTCTCTGTGTAATGCATCCTTCTTCTTGTCTTTGCCTTCAGAATTTTTTCTTTGTCTTTGGTGTTGGTATGTTTGATTATGACATCTTTTTCCCCCTTTTCTTCTTTATTTTTGTAAATTCATTTTGATTAGATTCTGAGAGTTTCCTTAATTTGTGGCTTGAGTTTTTCTTTTGGATAATTTTGCACATTATCTCTTCAAATATATTTTCTATCCTACTCACTTTATCTTATCTCTCTTGAATTAAACATTATGGGTACCTTAGACCTTTTCATATTGTTACATGGTTTTTGAGATTTATTTTCCTCATTCTTTTTTCTCTTTGCTTTTTAATTGGGTAATTTATATTGAACTATCTTCAAATTTATTTTTCTCCTTCTTTTATTGAGTCCATTAATGAGGTTATTAAAGGAATTCTTTATTCCTGATATCATGTTTCTTTATTCTTATATAACTTTTTCTTATAATTTCCATCTCTCTTTTGATGTTTCCCCATGTGTTCATGCACTTTGCAAACCTTTTCTGCTATTTCTTTTAATATATTAATTATAACAACTTTAAAGCTCTTATCTGAAAGTTTTAACATCTGGGCCATCTTTGAAACTGAGAGTGCTAATTGCTTTATCTCCTGCCAGTGAATTGGATTTATTTCCTTTTGTGTGTCATACATTTTGATTAAATGCCTGTGTTCATGTGTAAAAGAGCAGAGAGGCGAATAAATGGTAAGTAACCCTTGAAAAAGGCACAGCTCTCCTGTCAAATTATGAGCACAGGGAGTTGAGTCTGTCTGTCAGCGGCAGCGCTAGTTTTACTATTATTGTTTTTATTGTTACCTTACCTTATGTGCTCTTCAGGCTTCAAATTCCTCTGGTGGTGGGTTGCTTTTGCGTTGTACTTAAAGTGTGGGCTGCAGTGCTGGAGGGTAGTTATCAGTATTGCTGTTCGCTCTCCTCTTTCAGCTGTGCCATAGAGGGAGTCTTGTCTCTGTGCTCTTGTTCTTCCCCTGTCTCAGCCTGAGCAGCCTCTGTGCACCTGGGTCTTGGAAATGAGTCTTTTTCAATGCCTCCCCTCACCTGGCAACCCAGCTCTACCTTACTTATGTACTTGGTCTTGGACAGGTCATTTTTGCTCTTCCACCAGCAGTTATAGACTTCTGCTTGGTATAGACCCAAGATAAGTCACTGCTTCTTCCCAGGGGTAGAGGATTTTTTTTTGTTTGCTCCTAAATAAGTTGTACATGGAGTCTACCTGGACAAAAATCTGTGAACTAGATACTCTTAATGAATGAAAATTTACACTTCCCCCAAATAACTAGTTTTATTGGGTTTTTAAGATTAAAAACACAAAGCCCCATGTATCTGTTTGCATTTGTAATATCCATAAATATAGGAGATTTCTAAATTGGGATTCAGAAATATAAAAGCATGTCTGATGGAGACTCCTCTAGGGAGGGTTGTTTCTGGAGCAATACCTGACTTTATTACAACCTTCTCAATTGTTGGACTCAGGGAGGAAGACAGTTAGTTATAGGAGGATCATTGGCTTTGGCACAGGGCAGGTGTCGGGGGATTCCATCTTGACCTCATGAATACGCCTGAAGAAAGGCTGAACGCTGCTGAATATAGAAGGAGCTGGACCACTCAAGAGTCACCACTCTGAGGATCCAAGTAGTTTTTGCTGTGAGATATTCTTTACTGAGTTTCAGTTGAAGAGGAAAAAACGTGTGCTCTTAAGGAAATTACTTAGGTTAATTGAGAGAAGTTTGGAATGAATCAGGAGGACTATAGGGGCCCTAAGGGAGGCTCCAGCAATAGCTGGGATGGTAAGTGTGTCAGGGTGACTTCACTGTAGAACTTCTGGAGCTTTTGACATAGCCACTGACAACTGCTGCCACCTAGCTCTTCCATCAATAGCAAGTAGCACTGCAAAGTAGCACCCAGCAAAGACAAACAGAGTTATTCAAAGGTTTGCATTTGTTGACTCTAGCCCTAAGCAGAAGGCCTCAAAATCTGCTCTTCTATCAAGCAATTGAAGATAAGCAGTAATAGTAATTAATTCATGGACATAATGAAGTACCACTGAGGATTTGCAGGTGAGGAGATCCCCAGAAAATATTGAAATCCCTGTTAGTAAAATCAATGGTTCTCAGTGTCATCTTGATTTTGTCACAAAATCTCCTTGAGCGTTCAACACTAGTGACATAAAAAAGATGTTGTCAATTAAAGACTGAGGAACTGAAACAAAGAGTCGCAGCCACCTTGAACTATAGTCTCCTTCAGGAAGCAACACTGCGTGTTGTTCAGAATTGCATCCTACTATCTAGCCTCGTAGTTGATACTAATAGTTTTCATTAAATGTTTACTGAATAAAGAATGACTGTAAACCTAAGAGAATGTAATATATCATATGATACTTTGACAATATTTATTTATTATGCAGGGCTTTTTTTCCCCTTGAATAGTTCCTAATAAAGGCATTCTATAATAGTAAAAATACTATCGCTTCTATCAATCGCCTATGTGTTTGTTTATACAGGTAAAAATAATTCAAAGCATATAGATCATACATTTCTAAAGCTTCCAGATAGTAAATACTATGGTTTAGAGGTTTAACAAATTTGCATGCCTGCTTATGATTAGAGTATCTACGTGTCAAATCCTACAGCTCAGAAGGCGCTTAGCATTGTAGGATCTCATCAGATGTTATCTGTAGACTCATTTTACTATTGAGATCCAAAGATATTCTTTAGATATGGGAACCACAGTTCAAGGAAAAACAAAAAATTACTACACCTATAAAAAATGCATTCCTAAATGCACATGGTATACAGCAGCAAAGATGTTCTCACTTGGTTACACCCAGGGTGAAGAGTGAGGCTAACTCAATTCAGGTACTGTCTCAGGCAGGAGATGGCTAACTAAAATTCATAGTCCAACTCTACCCCAGGCCTATTTTTGTAAATAAAATTTTATTAGAACACAGGCACATCCATTTGTTTATGTATGCTGTAAGAGAAAAATTAAATTGCAACAGAGGCCAACGATACAGCTTCTGCCACCTAAATTTTTGTTTCTATCTGGCTCTTTACCCAGAAACTTTACTCATTATTGATCTAAAATAAACTACTTATGTGTGTGTGTTACTTTGTATGTGCACAGTAGTACACAAGTACACACAGGACAGACACCTGCCAAGACCCCCAGTGGATGCTTGAAATCACAGATAGTACTGAACCCTATATATACTATGTTTTTTCCTATGCATGCACACCTATGATAAAGTTTAACTTATAAAATAAGCCCAATAAGAGATTGACAACAATAACTAATAATAAAATAGGACAATTATAAAAATGTATGGTTTTCCCCCAAAGATTGCAGGGATTGGGGACATCAAAGTCCCATAAAGCCATAAATCTGTGTTCAGTTATAGTTGGGCCTCCTCATGCATGAATTCCCAACCAGAGTTGATCCCTGGAAAGCATGGGTTTGAGCTGTGATGGCCAATTGAAAGGATCCACATATAAGTGGATCCATGCAGTTCAAACCCATGTTGTTCAAGGATTGAGTCTAGTGTAATAAAAGTTATGTGAACATCATATCTCTCTCTCTCTCCTCTATCACCATGTCTTATTATACTGTATGTACAGATGTACAGTGTGGATATGCTTAATGCATATCCCAGGCAGGACTGAATGGGACATGAGATTTGATCATGCAGTCAGAATGACACTCAATTGGAAACTTATGATTGTTTATTTATGGAATTTTCCATTTAATATTTCTCTACCATGGTTAACTGCAGGTAGATGAAACTGTAGGTGTGGAGGGGCGCTACTGTACAGGAATTCAGGGAAGAGATAGACTTTGCAGACAGGGTATTATGTATTTGGTTCCGAAGACGTTTCAAATCTTGTATGATGAAATGTGAGCATTTAGTGTGCAATATTGTATCCAAGTGTTAACATAATGTGGGAAGTGCACACAGAGTAATGACTTGGGACTTTTGGATTACATAGTAGTAAATATATAGAGAGAAAATCAATGATTCTTAGCATCAGACAACAGATTCTTCTTCACAACATGTTCTTTTTGAGAACTTTACCTTGATTATTATTATCATGCATTTGGTCAAGTATTAATAAACGTGCTTGGATAGAGTGAATGACTACTAAGCAAAATAAAGGGGACCTATCTAGGCCTGGCAGAGAACCAGCAGCAACAATTGCTATGGGAGGCAGATGAGAGGGATTATTTTTCACAACTACAGTTGAGTGAAATGAGAATGCCTAGCTTTGTCCCCCTATGGCAAAGGCTGGGGAACTATCAGTCTTGTCAGCACCTGAGTACTCTTTTGCTGGCGGACTCTAATTACATAGGCTAGACAGCTTGCAAGGGAAAAAAAGTTGAGAATCTCTATTCTGGGGTAAATTTCCTAAGCAGTGTGTGAGAGGTATATGCAGAAATCCTGTTGACAAAATATTTTGTACAAGTGCCTCCCACACACAGCTTTAAAATGTTACCCCTATGTTTTCCATTCCTGCTGCTATTCAAGTAACAAATGTCTGCAGCATTTTAATCTGTTTCTTTCTCTCCCTTGCCCCATGACTCCTCCAAGAAACATTAGCAACTATTGCATTCATCTCCTTATGTCATTTCATATCATTTTAAAATGATTTTAGAATTAAGCCGAGTTCTAAGTTTTCCTGGAAGTTATCTGGAAGGTATGTTAAATGAAATGAACCATGAACACTTCACACTAGCAGAATATGCTTTTTAAGGTAATAACATTTGCATATTCATTGAAAAAAGATATACAATTTATTTTATATCTTTTGTGCATTTGAAATATATTCAGGGAGCACTGGGGAAACATAGCTGGAGATTCTGGAGTGACTAAGCTGTTTCTTCTATAAGGATCTAAACATTCTAATAATGTCCCCCTTCCTCAGTGATTCCATTGGTTTTCTTGCCTCCTTTGTTAAGTATAACATTGTGTTTGTCAAAATGTCTTTCCAGTTTCTGGAAGCTATCTAGAACCTGTCCATCCAAAGAGCTCCTAAATACTCAGAAACAAGGAAATTCAGGTTATTCCTTCACTAACCATTCACCCAGTAAACTTTTATGGAACACAGGTGGTGTATATGATATTGAGGAACAAGTGGTTCAGTGGAGAGAACATAGACTGTGGATTCAGACAGAGGTAGCATAGAATCCTGCTTCTGCCCTTGCTGGCTGTGTGGCTTTGGGCACTATATTTACCCATGTTGAACCTCAACTCCTTCACATCTGGTCTTCAGATCTACCCTTGCAAAGCTTGCGGCTGATCTGAGAGCTAAAAACAAACTCTTTTCTTAAATATTGTTATATACATCAGGTGCATACACATTTGTACATGACTAACGTTAAGCCATAACATTTAAGTTAGTCATGATCTTGAACCTATGCACCTGATGGCATAGTGCAGAGTACAGTATCATATTAAAACATATCTATATTTCAATCCACACTGTAGCATTTGGGGGTCTAGTGAGGTTTCAAAATGACTGGCCCTACTCACTGGTGTGGAGAAAAATATAGGTTATTTGGTTTATAACCATATGGGGTCAGTGCTAAATGTCTAACACAATTGCAAGCTCAGGCTGTGCAATGATTTAAACACAGTCATGTGTCACATTAAAACATTTTGGTCAATGATGAACCACATATGTGATGGTGATCATATAAAACTATAATGGTGCTTAAAAATCTCTATTGCCTACTGATGTTGGAGCCCTTGAAGCAAGATTGTGCAATGCATTACTGGCATGCTGCACTGCTCATTTCATAAAAGTATAGCAATACAATTATGTATAGTATATAATCATTGATGATGATGAAGCTGTGATACTGGTTTGTGAATTTTCTATAATTTTATCATTATTTTAGAGTGTGCTTTTTCTATTTACTAAACAATAGTAAGCTGTGTTACGCCAGCAGCAGCCTCATATACATATCTCTTGTTTATTTGTTCTCTTGATTACATCATTTTCTCTTGTCCTTGATTTAATCTCATATTGTTTTATATAGTAACATGCTGTACAGGCTTGTAGTCTGGGAGCAATAGGCTGTGCCAGCAATTTTTAACTTTTTCCATCTCAAAGCACACATAAACTAATTACTAAAATTCTGCCTCACACCAAAAATATATATATTTTGCTGATCTGACCAAAAAGTGACATAATTTTGATTTATTCACACTGGATAGCTATTGCTGTGCTGGCTGTTGTCATTTTTTTTCATTCATTTGACAATCTAAGGGAAAGGAAGTCAGTACCTTTGACTAAATAGTCAAGTATTATGCGACTTAAAAACTCTTGCAGCACACCAGCATACTGCGGTGCACCAGTTGAAATTGCCTGGCTATACCATAGAGCCCAGGTGTGTCATGGGCTACCTCGTCTAGATTTGTGTGAGTGCACTCCACGATGTTCACACAATGACAGAGTCGTCTAATGACACATTTCTCAAAACTCTCCCTTGATGTTAAGTGGCACCTGACTGTGTTCTCATTAGATCACTGGTTCTCAAACTCTAATGTACATTAGACTCCTCAGGAGTGCTTGAAAAAATTCAGATTGCTGAACCTCATCTCCACACTTTTCACTTTCGCAGGTCTTGGAAAAGCCCAAGAGTTTAAATTTTCAGCCATTACCACATGATACTGATGCTACTCATTCAAAGACTGCATTCTGAGAAAATCTGATTTAAGTAATGTTCAGTCTGCAAGGAAAATTTCTCCTTGTATTTTATTTTTTCCTACTCTTTTAAATCCTGGATACCCAATTTTCATAAAATTTTACCTACAATTGACAAAAAATAGAAGCATATTCAGTTAATTCTGAATATAAGTGTTAATATTGTTATGCTAGTATATATTGATATGTAAACATATTTATATAAATAATAAATTTATAGTGTAATATATGTAATATATTCTACATAACATGTATTAATATTTTTGATAGCTTAGTCAATGATAAAATCTTGAAGATGTGGTATTTAAATAACTTGGGTTTATCAATACAGAATATTAAAAATATTTTAAATTCATGACTTTAATATAATTTATATTATTATTCCTTTTGAGTCACATTATGGACCCATGGCTCTCTAATAGTTCTGTTTTCTTCAGTGAAATCTAGTAATTATTTCTGATTTTATATTTTTATTTGAGATTCTTGTTCTGTTTATCACTCCCCATATATCTTTGAAAGCACTCCTGCTAACGGAAAGATATTCTAGGCACATTTTGGTTTTCCCTGTGCTAAATATGGAGTTCATTCATGTTAGTCAGCTATAATAGTAGGGATCAATGGTTTGTTTTTTAAGAGTATAATTTAAATTAGGCAATAGAACTGGGAATATTTATTAAAATTTTTAAATTCATATCAATATATAATTTATTAAGTTATTCTAACTTTGTGAAGTCATTACTTCTTATCCTTCTCTAATAGTTTAAAAACCTAATACATTTTTCTGTTTTAAATATATCAGCTTTTATCAACTCATCACAAAACAAAATATTTATAAATTTAGCATACTATGCCATATTCTGTCATTGCAAATAACATGAATTCTTAGACTATTACCATATTTCCTTAAATTTAAAATGCCACATCTTATATCATAAAGAAAGAAACCATGACATATGGATATTAATATATTTTATTTTTTTAAACATAGACTATTTATTATATTTCTGACAAGGCCTTCCTTATAATTTACTTTTGAATTATATTTTATTGATTACACTATTTAATTTGTCCTAATTTTTCCCCTTTGTCTCCCTCCTCCTAGTACACCCTACTCCCTCAAGCAACCCCCACACAATTGTTCATGTCCATGGGTCATGCATCTAAGTTCTTTGATTACTCCGTTTCCTACACTGTAATTTCCATCCCCATAACTATTCTGTAACCACCTATTTGTACTTCTTAATTCCCTCACCTCTTCACCCATTCCGCCATACCCCTTCCCATCGGCAACCGTCAAAATGTGGTCCATATCCATGGTTCTGTTTCTGTTCTTCTAGTTTGCTTAGTTTGTTTTATAGATTCAATCATTGATAGGTATGTATTTATTGCCATTTTATTGTTCATAGTTTTGATCTTCTTTTTCTTAAATAACTCCCTTTAACATTTCATATAGTAAAGGTTTGGTGATGAATTTCTTCAGTTTTTTCTTGTCTGAGAAGCTCTGTATCTGCCTTTCAATTCTAAGCCATATCTTTGCTGGGTAGAGCAATCTTGGCTGTAGGTCCCTGCTTTTCCTGACTTTGAATATTTATTGCCAGTCCTCCCTAACCTGCAAAATTGCTTTTGAGAAATCAGCTGACAGTCTTATAGGAACTCCCCTGTAGGTAATTAACTGCTTTTCTCTTGCTGCTTTTAAGATTCTCCCTTTATCTTTAACCTTTGGTATTTTAATTATGATGTCTTAGAGGGGGCCTCTTTGCATCCATCTTGTTTGGGATTTTCTGTGCTTCCTGGACATGTATGGCTATTTCCTTCACCAAATTAGGGAAGTTTTCTTTCATTATTTTTTCTTTTTTTAAAATATATTTTATTGATTATGCTATTACAGTTGTCCCATTTTCCCCCCTTCACCCCCTCCACCCTGTATACCCTCTCCCACCCATATCCCCCCCTTTAGTCATGTCCATGTGTCATACTTATAATTTCTTTAGCTTCTACATTTCCCATACTATTCTTACCCTCCCCCTATCCATTTTCAACCTACATTCTATGCTACTTATTCTCTGTACCTTTGCTCCCTCTCTTCTCCTCCCACTTCCCTGTTGCTAACCCTCCATGTGATCTCCATTTCTGTGGTTCTGTTCCTGTTCTAGTTGTTTGCTTAGTTTCTTTTGGTTTTGCTTTAGGTGTGGTTGTTCATAATTGTGAGTTTGCTGTCCTTTTACTATACATGTTTTTTCTTTATCTTCTTTTCTTAGATAAATCCCTTTAACATTTCATAGAATAAGGGCTTGGTGCTGATGAACTCCTTTAACTTGACCTTTTCTGAGAAGCACTTTATCTGCCCTTCCATTCTAAATGAGAGCTTTGCTGGATAGAGTAATCTGGGATGTAGGTCCTTGTCCTTCATGATTGGAATATTTCTTTCCAGCCCCTTCTTGCCTATAAGGTCTCTTTTGAGAAATCAGCTGACAGTCTGATGGGAATTCCTTTGTAGGTTACTGTCCCCTTATCTCTTGCTGCCTCTGGGATTCTCTCCTTCGTTTTCACCTTGGCTAATGTAATTATGATGTGCCTTGGTGTGTTCCTTCTTGGGTCCAACTTCTTTGGGGCTCTCTGAGCTTCCTGGATTTCTTGGAAGTCTATTTCCTTTGCCAGAGTGGGGAAGTTTTCCTTTATTATTTGTTCAAATATGTGCTCAATCTGTTGCTTTTCCTCTTCCCCTTCTGGTACCCCTATAATTCGCATGTTGGAACATTTAAAGATGTCCTGGAGGTTCCTAAGCTTCTCCTCATTTTTTTTGAATTCTTATTTCTTCATTCTTTCCTGCTTGATTGTTTTTTTCTTCCTTCTATTGTTTTGAGTCCCAGTTTCCTTCCCTTCACTATTGGTTCTCTATACATCTTCCTTCATCTCTTTTATGGTAACCTGCATTTTTTCATGTAATTTGTGCCCCAAATCAACCAATTCTGTGAGCTTCCTGATCACCAGTGTTTTGAACTGTGCATCTGATAGATTGGCTATTTCTTGGTTGCTCAAAAGGATGAGTCCTGGGGGACTGGTCTGTTCTTCTGTTGGAGACATGTCTCTCTCTCTCTCTCCTTTCCCCCCTCCCCAGGTCTGGTCGCTCTTGTTACGGTGAGGGGCATAGCCTTAGGTGTTCCCCTGGGCTGGGCACCCCAGTTGCTAGATTGTGATGTTGTATGTGGGGGCAGGGGCTGGGGTGGGAGGGAACAATGGTGGTAGCTCCGTTCTCCGGGGATCTCAGTCCCTTCTCTGGGATCCTGGGTTGCGTGCTCTGCCCTAGTCCACAATGTCGCCTCACTGGGTCTTCCAGCTGCTGCTTGCACACTCAGGGCCCACCGCTGCATCCTGGAAGGCCTACACTCTCCTGGTTGCCTTATGCACCCAGTTCTCCCCAATCTTAATGCGCCTCGACCTGTGCCTGCTCTTCCTCTCAGCCCCTCCTACCGGTCTAGATGAACGGGTCTACTTCAAATTCTTGGCTGTCCGACTTCCATTCAGATAAATTCTCTGTCAGTTCTAGGTGTTATTCTAGCTCTAAATTGTTGTTGTTCTAACCTTGGTTGTGCGTGAAAGTACGATACGTCCACCTATGCCTCCATCTTGCCGGAAGTCCTCATTATTTTTTCAAATAGATTTCCAATTTCTTGATCTTTCTCTTCTCCTTCTGGCACCCCTATTATGCGAATGTTGGAATGCTTGAATTTGTCCCAGAGGCTCCTTACACTATCCTCAGTTTTTTAATTCTTTTTTTCTTCTTGTTTTTCTGATTGCTTTTTGCTTCCTTATGTTCCAAATCATTGATTAGATTCTCAGCTTCGTCCACTCTATTATTATTTCCCTGTAAATTTTTCTTTATTTCATTTAGTTGTATCCTTCATTTCTGAGTGGATCTTTTTTTTTGTGCTTTTGAGGTCTTCACTAAGTTTCTTGTACATCCTTATAACTAGTGTTTTGAACTGTGCTTCTGATAGATTGCTTATGTATGTTTTATTTCACTTTTTTTCTGGAGTTTTGATTTGTTGTTTTTTTTTTTTTTTTTTTATTTGAACCATGTTTCTTTTCTCCTAATTTTGGCAGCATCCCTGTGTTCATTTGTATGTATTAAGTAGAGATGGTATAACTCCCTGTCTGGTAGAGTGGCCTAATACAGTGGATGCCCTGTAGGATCCAGTGGCATAGCCTCCCCTATCACCCACACTGGGTGCTTAAGGTACACTCTCCATGTGGGCTAAGTACACCCTCTTCTTGTAGTTGAGTCTTGGTTGCCTGTTGGCAGGTCACTGAGAAGGTTTTACCCAGGCCAGTCAGCTCCAAGGCCTGGATGTGACCACTGATCACCAACCTCTGCCCTCCATGTAGGATCAGTTATACAGGGAGAGTGTGGTGGTGCTTCAGTGTGGTCTGTTGCTGCCCATTGGGTGTGCAGGCTCTGGAGTTTTCTAGGTGGTTTAGGCCAAGGTTAGCCCTCACCTGTGTCCTGCCTGGGGCCACCCTGAATGAGCTATAAAGCAATCTGCAAATGGCTGCTACTTTAACTGGACTTGGAGGTTCCCAGGTGAAGCCAAGCTGTGAATCTAGGCTTGCTGATACTAGTGCCAAACCAGGGGCCACAGGAGCTGGGGGCTCACTGAGGCTGGCTGGCTGGCTGTTGCTTATTTGAGAGAATTTTGGAAGTTGGGAAGCATAAGCCAAAACCAGCCAGTCATATGGAAAAGCCACCATTAACAAGTTGAGTTTGGGTTGGCCCATAAATTGGATAGGTTGAAGCCTCAGGGGATTGCCAGAGTAGGGCAAACAAACAGTGTTAGCCAGGTTGAATCTCAGATATGGCACCTGTGGCTCTCTGGGCGGGGAAGGTTCAGAAAAGGAACAATGGCCTTTGTCCACCTTTCAGTCTGGGAAAAAGCTGTACCTCAGCTCTTGCCTTGATGCCAGACACTTCAGTTTCCCACTGTGTGCCACTGGTGCCCATCAAGCTGCTACCCTGGTGCTGTAGCACACAGGGAGTGAGTCTGAGTAAGTCTGTGTGAGGGTTCTTTAAGATGAATGGCTTGGGACCATAGAAGTTTCTTCCACTGACTCAACCCTGTTGGTTTTTGCAGTCAACAGTTATGGGGACTTACCTTCCTGACACTGGAACCCTGGGCTGGCTGGCCTGGTATGGGGCTGGGACTCCTCACTCCCAAGATATCCTTCCCAAACTTTATCCACCACACATGGATGTGGAACCAGCCCATTCCTCATCTCTGTGTCTCCACCCCTCCTACCAGTCTGGATGAATGTTGTTGTTTTTTTAATTCTGTAGTTATTTGGCTTTTATTCAACTCAGTTTCTGATGATACTGAGTGATGGCATTTCTATAGTTTAGTTGTAATTTTGAAGTGATTGTGTGAAGAGGCAAGCTGTATTTACCTACACCCCCATTTTGACTGGAAGTCTTGTTTTTCTTTGAGTATTAATATATTTAAAAAATCAATCTTGACTTCTATCTTCCTATACGCAAACATCAGTCTAGACCTCTTGTAAATCTAAATGTGAAAGTTAAACAATGGGGCTCCTAGCTGGTAAACTTCACATCTTTTTTTTAAATTTTTTTAAAGATTTTATTTATTTATTTTAGAGAGGGAAGGGAGGGAGATAGAGATAAAGAGAGAGAGAAACATCAATGTGCGGTTGCTGGTGGTTATGGCCTGCAACCCAGGAATGTACCCTGGCTGGGAATCAAACCTGGGACACTTTGGTTCCCAGCTCGCGCTCAATCCACTGATCTATGCCAGCCAGTAAACTTCACATCTTAAAGCAGTAAAATGCTTCCTAAGTAAAATACAAAATATTAATCATAAAAGAGCATTACTAAATTAGACTGCATTAGAATTAGGATCACTAATACAAAGATGACAGGTAGGCCACAAAGTTGAAGAAATTATTTATATTACAAATAACTGAAAAGTGTTCATATCCAGAATATATAACCAGTTTTCCAAATCAACAAGTAAAGACAGGCAGCTCAATTACAATGTTTTTAAGTGGGCAAAAGACTTGGACAGTTATTTCACAGACACACATAAAAAAAGGTTTCCAAATAGCCAAGATATATGTGAAATATTTTGACTTTTATTTTTAGTCAGGGAAATGAAAAGTTAAAATGATTATAAAATTTCATTTCATACCCACAAGAAAGGGTAAAATAAAATGACTGAAATACCAACTATCAGTGCAAATGTGTACTGCTGGTTGGTGCCTGATTTGTACTAACTACTTGGGAATATTGTTCAAGTTGACATATATACTCTATGACCCAGCAATTCCTCTCCTAGGTATATACTTAACAGAAATCCATACATATGTACACTGAAAGTCATGCACAAGAGTGTTTATAGAAGTATTATTCTTAATTACAAAGGTCTAGAAACACTCCAATATCCATCAACAGTAGATTGAATAAATACATTTTGGTATATTTATACAATGGAATGCTAAAAACAATGAAAATGAATGAACTACTGCTAAATAAAACAACCTGAATGAATTTACCCAATATAATATTTTTCTAAAGACAGCAGATACAAACAATACATACCATGTGCAGAATGTTTATGTAAATTCAAAACAGGAAAGATTAATCTATGGTGGCTGGAGTTAAGGTACTGGTTACTTTTGGGAAAGGAGAGGGTAGTGATAGGAGGGGCATAAGGGGACACTCTGGGTTTTTGTGAATGTTTTATTTCTTGCCTTCATTCCAAGTTTGTACTCACTTTATAATAGGCCATCAATTATGTTTTTTGATTTGTGCATTTTTTGATTTGTACTTCAGTGAAAAATTTTTTATTATTGAACTGTATGTCCAAAGTTATGTTGAAACAGCAGAGACAAACTAACTGACATGGAAAATGAAGGAAGTCATCCCAGAGGGAGGATTTGAAGTCAGACCTTATACCATGATGCATTCCAATACAAGTACAGGAAATCCCCCTGCCCCTCTTTTTTCAGTGGCTTAAAGAAGTAAGAGCTTTCTGTTCATCAGAAGAAAAATAAGCTATGACTGTACACATTTTAATAACATTATCAAGAACTCAAGCTGACTTAACTCCTGCAGCCCTAACTCTTTGATTTGTCCTTTTGGCTGCATTATGACTGCTGCTTCTTCAGGGATATAGTTTGAGTTACAGGAATGGAGAAGGAAAAAGAGGAAAAGTTTTCCAGCAATAGCATGCTTGTGCCTCGTTGACAAGAGCTATTTCACCTATAGGTCTGAAGAAGTCTGAAATTACAATAAAAGGAGACAAGGAAGAAGGTTTGAAATGGGTGTTGAGTGAGCCAATTTATGTCACTTCCCATTACAATGGAAAGCTATGACTGCCAGATATGTTTTGGGAGATATTACAATACAAAAAAGAAAAGTATACACAAAGGTAAAATTTTTTTTGCCACCATCTACTCCCCCTAGCTTGAGAAAGGTCACATGTTACCAGAAACTTTCTCATCTCTTCAGATGTAATAGCATTTAAGGTACACTGACAATACATAAAGTTATGATGAGTCTCAAGGAATAAAGGACCATAAAGGAATCAACTGCTTAGGCAGTTAATCAGGAAGCAGACAGAGAAGTGTCTGGGCTCAGACAGTAACAGTGAGGTCTAAGTATTTTTATTTTGGGTTGTTTTCCTTTAATAGTTTGACATAGATGAGGTGATGGGAGAAAACAATTTTAGGTGTCAATTCTCAGAAGTATTCAATAGATAAGCATCCCAAGTTTCTTTAAAAATATATAAGAAAATAAGAAAAATATCAATGCAAGTAACTGTAGAAAGAACAAAACTACCCTGTTGATCAGTTCATCTTCAGTACAATAAAAAGAAAATTTTGTTAATTCTTGGATTCCTGGGAATCATTTATTCCTCAACAAATAATTATTGTGCATCCCATCTGTGCTAGATGCTGTGCTACCCACTTTAATCCCTGGTATTATACTTATCTCCACAAAATTGCTTTCCATTAACAAACTACAAAACTGAGTCCCATTTAGTACAGTTAAAACAGGCTTCTGGATTGTGAGTCTTTCTACTCTACCATCTGCTTGGAATGATCTTGATCCCTATAATGATCTTGAGCCTTGACTGCATCCATTCAACTGTCCATCTGAATAGCCAACTGATAAATAACAATACCTCAAGGTCACATATATGATGCAGTTTCACTTTATTTTACCTCATTTCTTCGGTAGGTTCTAACTCATTTACTATCAGCTAATTTTAAAAGGGAAAAATGCTCATGAAGAAAGGTACCTTGAGTGTTCTCTGGTTAACTAACTGGATTATAGAGCTTTGGTGTGAATCTAACTCTAAATTCCAACCACATAAGGGGGTATATCTTAATGTAATCTTATATTTTGAAAGAATTAGAAAAATCCTTAAGTATCCAATTGTTACAATTTTAGAAAAAGAATAAAAGGAAAGGAAAACTCTCCATAGATGACATATCAAAATAAAACATACCACTCACTATTTTAGACTTAGCCAGTCCTAAACTGGATCCTAACCAGCACGGATATAAGAAACCTTTCAGAAGTGATGCTGTACAGGGGGGTGGGGCCTCCATTTAGCTTTTTACAATAAATTCTTTTTCTTGGCATTGTTGTATTTTTGAGGACTTTAACTTTTCTTAAATTAACAGTTGGGGCAAAAGTGTTCCAGTGGATGCTAAAAATGGAATCTCAAACAAAATAGTCTATTCAGGATTCTAAAATAGAATCATTTTGTTATAAAATATTGATAATCTCATGGCAATGACTCAAAGCCAAATTAGGCAGAGAACACATCGGTGCTGCTCTTATGTAGAAGAACCTAAGGCAGAATATGCATCATCCATGAACATGTAGGAACATTGAGATGAGATTATAGTTTTGCCCTGTGTACGGTACAGAACAATTTTATTCTTTCGCTGCCCTTAAGCAACTGATTAACATTCAATGGCTCCCTTAGCATATTGTGGATGTCTTCATTTTTGTTAAGTTTGAGGCAAAATATTTGGCTTGTCTTTTAAACATGCAAATAGGTTCATATTTGTGAAAAGAAAGCAAAGATACAGATTTCTCATCTAGCTCTTTCAAGTATAAACCAACTTTTAAATAAAAAAATGCCTTGTTTGGGGAAATAAAACTAATCTGTGCACTTTATAATTATTTTTGTCAGAAAGCCATTGCAGAGGATGAAAAATCCCTTCTAATGGCTCATGAAACTTGTCACAGGTAGGTGGCATTTGATGACTCACAAAAGAGGAACTGTGGTGCAGATTAATTATTTTTTTGGCCATGAAATGATGCTGGTTTATTTTTCAGTAATAATAGGAAAGTTAATAAATGTCATTCAAGTCATTAAAACTGAAGTTTCTAATACTATTAGAAACTGTAATCCAAGAATGTTCTAAAAGAAAACATTTATGGTAATCGACCAAAATTATTAATATTTCTACCATTAACTGTTAATATTTCTTAGTAAGTCTGTCTTTCATCAAGCAGTGAATAACTTGCCTCATTTCTTTACTCAAGCAGGGAATAATCTCAATATTAACACTTAATATTAAAGTTTCCTTTCTACACATAATTATTATGCTATAAAATATGCGTAGCTTTAAATTATAACATTAACCAGGCATGGTGTAGGTGAGGGTGTTGAAAATGGACATCTTCATATATTTCCTGTGGGAGTGCACTAGTACAGCATTTCCAGAGGGCAATATGTGCTATAACTATGTTAAATGTATGAGATGAAAATAAATAGGGAGTGTTATAGATGATTTAAAATGTTTTTAATATTGCCCCTATGTGTATTTTTCCTAAAATACATTTGAACACTTATATGATGAGGATTAAAATTAATAAAAGATACGTTATTCATTGACTTTCTTCCCTACTCTCCCCCTGGGATGGCTCTGCCCACTTGTAAAGCGGTTAACAGCAGAAAGAGCAATGGAAGCAGTAAGCTACCTAGATCATGCCTCCTATTTTCAGCTGCACATAAGATACCAGAATTTCTACTTTCCCCCCTCCCCCTCCCCTACACACACAGACACAACTCATTCAGGGTTTCAGCTGGAGGGAGATAGGCAGGATATTGGGCCTCTTATTAGAGACCTGCCTGAATTTCTCTCTGATTTTCCTTCTTCCAGCAACAGGTTGAAACTTTTCCTCCTCTTGAATGTGAAAGCTGTTCTTCCATTATTATACATCTTTATTCAGGTGGGAAAGGGCATTCAGAGTTTGAATCTGGGGTACTAGCCAGCTCAATTCTTCAACTGCAGGTCTAGGAAGTCATGAGCTCTACTTCCTCCCTCATTTGTGTGTGTTAGAAAGGGTCTCTGCAGCCCAAGACACTGATGACTCCTGCCACCTAGGATGAGGAGGAAATCTGCAGCGGGGTGATGCAAAGCCTTGGAAAGGATTATCACTTCATTATGGGCATTCTACTGGTACAGACTGTGGAATATCACAGACTCTGTTCCTGGACCAATTTAAAAATAGGACACAGGAAATGAAGACAAAGTGAGATCGTGTAAGTTCATGGTCTATAACAGGAGCTGTTGTGTGAGGCATAGCTAACCCTGCCATTTACTGCTGGGTGACTTAGGGGAAATTCACTGAGGCTCCCTGAACCTCAGTTGCTCCATTTGTAAAACCGGCATCATAATATCTTTTTGGCTATTATTAATGTGAAGATAAAAATGGTACTATATTCAAAGTAATTAGAGTAAGGCCTAGTGTATACTAAGTGCCCCAAAACACTAGCTTATGGTGATAATGGCTATATACTGCTGGATTGTCATCATCGTCATGGTCATTGTCATCAGGTAGAGTCCATCTTAGGGAATACAAAGGCAGAGAAGCTGCATTGGAAAATGCATCAACAGCCACCACCGTTATTCATACACAATTATAATCACAATAATAGCTAATTGTTTTGTATTTCCATATATACATTTACCATCCATAACATATAAACCTGGTTATACTACATGTGTATGTTCAGCATTTGGCTCAAAATAAAACAAAACAAAACATAACAAAATAATTGCACATTGAACACAGAAATACCAAGAAAAGCAATGCAAAAAGTGCTGTTAAAACAGTTTAAAACAAAACAACAACAAAAAACTTCATGAAGTAAATAGAAGCAAAAGAAGTATATATAAGATTCAAAATGTGGGAGCAGAGTTGATATAAAAGTAAAGGGGTATTAGGCCTTCAATGTCAGTGGTATTGGCCTTGTGCTTTTGTATCTTACCTAAGATCTTTGATTTGGATTCTTTTATTGTAAAATGGTGCTTTCTCTAAGATTTCTAAGCTGAAGTTTGTTTAAATGTCGAATATATTGAATTTTTCCAACCCACAGACAATGGGTAAAATAATGAAACTGTCATATTGAGAGTGACATTGTCAGCAACACTATTGGAAGGTGGGTGTTCTCAGATGAAGAAACAGATATAAGAAAACTGAGATAAATAGAATTGCTTACATTGTATTCTTTTAAAAGAAAGAAATGGAAAATGTTTGTACATAAAGTACACACTTATCTATATATTTTTACATATATAGGTGAAGACCTTACAGTAAGAATTCAGCTTGTCTGTTTTGAATTTATATCTCAAAATTTTCTTAGAAGAAATAAAAGCTCAAGAATAAAGGGCACTGGGGAATGGGTTGACACAAAAAGCAATTTGACATCTGACAGTTTTATTATTTTCTTTGATTTTGTAAGAGGCTTTGTTTTGAGAGGAAAAGTCAAACTGAACAACTTCAAAGTGAATGCAAGAAGTTGTCTTTGTGAATTCATGGAAAGTTTTTCAGTAGTCAGACCGTCCATTCAGATAATGTGAATAGCTGAGATCATGCCTTAAATGATTTGTATGACAATTATTCTGTTAAGGGGATAAGAGAATCTCAATTATAAACTTAAGTTGATTCAAATATTGGAAAAATTACTTAACTCGATGTGTTTGTGAGCAGATTCACATCTCCAATCAAAATTCCTCATTATTGACTAAGGAGGGACATAGAAGAAGTTAGAGAGTTTCCTTGAAAACATATAGGTCTTTCAGGTCATGCTTGGAAATGTGACCATCTGAGGAGATTAACACATAAAGTCTATTTTCTAAGAGTTTTTGGACTACTTGGCTGGGTTGCCTAGCAACTAGAAATCTTCAGTATTCAAGGGTTATCTTTCCCTGGTGAAATGTCAGTCCCCTTATGAATGTTAAGTCCTAAGTGATGTCCTTCAAATTAGGGATGCTTTGCACTCAGGGAGTGAAATAACTTCTATAGAGGTAGACTTAAGTGAGAATTCAGAGTCAAAAATTACAGACAGATACTGTAGGCCAGGAGAAGATTTCTGTAGATGCCAAAGTGGCATTGTAATGAACTAGGAAAAGGATATTGATATTTGGAGTCCTTATAAGTTTAAAAATATCAATACTGAAGAACTGTTTATCCACATTGCAGGGTGTTTATCTCATTGGCACAAATACTGGAGAAGTTCCACATGATAAACCAAGTAGTTTTTTTTTTTTCATTAGGTACCTTAACATTTATATTATCATTTCTTATAGCAGGAAAATCTACTTTTTATGGTTTCTATACATACAATCTACTACAAAATTTTGTTGATTTTTCTTGCCATTTCTTCTTCATCATGAATACCCCAGTCTGTGTAACAAGAACTCTCCTTTACACTTCCAGATGAACATTTTCACTGGTCTGGCTTTGTCCAGACTTTCTTACACTAATCTATTCTTCAGCCTACACATATTTTCAAAACACAAATTTAATTACATCAATCCTTTATCTTCCCCCACTTAAAATCCTTCAAAGTTTGTTTTTTTGTTTTTTTACTTTTAGAATAAAGGTAAATTGAGGATTAAGCTAAATGCCATCTCTCACCAACCTCCTTCTTGTTTTCCCAGCTCTGAGGAGCTGCCTCACTCAGGTCTTTTCTTGTTCAGAATAATTTAATGCTTTTCTCTTAACCCAAAGTACTCACAGAGTAACGCATCATTTTTCTTTCTCAAAGTGTACAACATCTGCAGGTTTGTGTTGATTGATATGATTAGTTTATTAGTGCCATTCTCCCCCACTAGACTGTACTTGCACATTCCCTAATGAAATGTGCATAGAAATTAAGTCTGTTTTTAATCATTGTTGACCCTGCAATTCCTAGCATATAGCCAAACACTTAGTAGGTGCTCAATAAATATTTTGTTGAATGTATGAAAGGAATAAGTACTGTATTCTTTCTCTTCTTTGTCTTTTGAATGGCAATCTATAATTTTAAATGTCTTAACATGTCCATATGATAATAACTTTTCAACTTTTTAAGCTCAATATAATTCTTTTTTAATAAAAGGAATTAAAAATAGATTTACCACCTACCTAAAGTGATTTTAACTCAAGAAAACGTGAAAACATTTATATATCCTTAATATTCCAAAGAATATAAAAATTTTCATATTTTCTCCCCACCCACTATCTCACAGGTAACATTATAAGTCCTCAGTAAAATACCATGCAGCCTGGAAAGAAATACTCCATTTAAAACTTTCCATATAGGTATCTCAATAACTCTATTTTTACTAACAAATAACAGAGTTAAACCTAATTCATTTTAAGAGAAGCATATAGCATATAGGGATGCTTTAGTGAATTAAAAAAAATTTTATTTATATATTCATTTTAGCTCATGGAATTTTTAGAGGTAATTTTTTTTTTTGAAAATCAGTGATCCAAAGCCAAACTTAATCAGTGGTGTGGGAGGGATCACTAATTAAATTTCTAAAATTACTTTCTCTGTTAATATTTAGAAATTCTCCTCTGAATTAAGTTAGGTGGCATTACGTAAAATGAGGCAACTGAAGTGCTAAACCAGAGACCCAAATTAGCAGCAGGCTTTACTGGTATTTGGTACTTGTAAATTAAAAAATCACAAACATTAATTGCATCTTTGTAGTATATAAATTAATAATATAATGATGACTTCATCTTCATGTTTAATCATACCATAATAAAATCACTTTATGATTAATTTGGTTATCTTAAGAGCTGTTGGGTTTTCTCATAAATCAAAATTATTTCCATAAAGTGTCAGTTCAAGATGCAATTATCTTTGGAGTTATATTTTAGCATTTATTCTGCAACTGCAAAAAAATAAACGAACTGAATCCACAAAGTAGGCACATGTAGCACATGTCTATAATTGATTAATTAATTAAATAAAGGCTACCAGAGAATTTGCATGTTCACAATTTTCTTCACGCTTAAAGTTCTCTTCTTTGGTGATTAGCATCAAGTTTTGGGATTTGGAGCAACTGAGTTCAAGATCAGGTTGCCATCATGGTTGGATTCTGGTGAAGACTCTTCCTGACTTGCAGATGGCTGCCTTTTAAGCTGTGTGCTCAATTGGCCTTGCGCCTTTCTGGGGGTGGGGGTGGGAGAGAAAGAGAGAGAGAGAAAGAGAGCCCTCCTCTTTTTATAAAGCCACCAATCCTATCAAATTAAGACTCAGCCATATGACTTCATTTAACCTTAAGTACATCCTCAAAGCTCTCTCTTCAAATACAGTCCCAGTGAGGGATTAGGGTCTTAACATATGACTTTGGAGGGTGTATAATTCAGCCCACAGAATATGGTTTTAAACTTGATAACAAGTTTGTTACATTTCAAATATTCACAGAATGGAAAGATTTCCTGCCATAGTTAATGGGCTGCTTGCTTAGAGCAGTGTTCTATACAAAGCAAGGCATTTATAGAACATAAAAATACATTTCTCTGAAATCAGTTGTTAAACAGATTTGACCTGTATTTTCAATATGATGCACTCAATCATTTTTCACCATTCTTTACAGGTTAACACAATTGGGGAAGATATGATTCACACAGGACAAGTTTCCTGTCTTGCTGTGTTCCTATAAAGGTCTGACTCAGGTGTGAGGATCCAATTTAAAACCAGCTCTTTGCTTGGGTCAAGATAGAAAAAGGAGAGAAGGTGGTGGTAGTTTTTAAGCTTTCTTAAGTGCAAATCATTATTATAGAACAAGTCATGCCCTCTTTGAAGGTAGCTGAGTATAAGTCTTATTTAGGTAGGAAATTCAAATTTTAGGTGTAAATTGTCAATTAATAAGTTAATGAAGCCCTGACATAGGAAAAGGCCTGCAGTATTTGAGTATATGTTGCTATATTCTGTTGGGGAATTTTTCTCTGCAGAAGGGGAGTCAATATTTCCATTACTTCAACTTGCCATGCATGAAAGTCAAAGGGACTGGGTTAGGGTTTGCCTAAAATATATAATGATAATACCTGATTGGAAAACATAAAATTAAAATATTCAACACAGTAGATTATTAGCTGTCTCAAGAAGGGATCTCTAGCCTTCTCAGTTTTTAAGCTGATATAGTCCCTGCTTATTCTTATGATTTTTATATTGGAACTCAAAAATACGGGACAACAGATTCCAGCATTGTAAGTTGGGTTTTCTAGTCAAAACATATTGAATGTTTTCCTTTTCCAACCCATTTGAGGAAACTTCCTCTTCACAATCCTGAAGAGGTTCTCTCCTAGTCCCTGGGAGAAGGTAGAGTAGTTCACTGGAGAGCTGGTGCTCTGCTCACGATTGACCATATTCAATGGTACAGAAGAACTGACCTTCAGAGAGATAAGGAAGACTGGAGGAAAACAGAAGAACAGCAGCAAGAGGTAGACATAGATCATTCTGAGAGAAAGCAAGAAATTTCTACTAGTGAATTTTTAGGTTCCTTTCTCAGTCCCTTTGATGTCCAGCTACTTTCGGTTCTTGGTCATAAATGAGCATGTATTGAACTCACACCAACAAGAACATCTGCTTTTAAATTTATTTTTGCACTCTTTTTTTCTTTGTCACCAAACATGTCTAAGAGAGCTACCAAGAAGGGGACTCTATCTTCTGCTCTCCACAGAGCACTCTATTTTCTTCTTCTCACAGAGTAGAGTTTCCTGTGTATATCAGGAGTGAAATGAACAAGGTGAACACAGTGAGTCTGCCCTTCAATATTAGGAGACCTTGTTGGTAGAACTCTTCCAACTCCTAATCTTGACATTGAGGCTTCTGGCTTTGATGTTCTTCCACAGGACTTAGGGCAAAAGCCTATTCACGGAAGCAAGGCTCGTTTTAGGTTTTCAATACTTGGTCAGTCTTTTTTTTTCTGTTTTTAGCCAGGGAGTCAGTATGAGACCTAACAAAAACATTTAACAAGAATATTCAATACATATAATCTCTTAAGCAAAACTAAAAGCTATTTTTATTACTTCCCAAGTTCTATGTTAAATAACATGCCAGATTCATACCAGAGATGAACCATTGAGGTTTCCACCAATCGTACCTTCCCTATTTATTATTGATGCTAATTAGCAATAATGATATTGTTCCTACTATATCATCATTAGTCTTTAAGGCACGTCATTGACAGAACTAAAATTGCTACACTTTGTTTTATTTATGTATATAATTAACTTTAGATCACTGCATGTTCTTTTTAATCCTGAAAGATGCTTCTTATTCTCCAAGCATCATTCCTCAAACATCTATTATCCTCACAGCTTACTCACTCTGTTTTGGCTGTCAGGCCATGGAATGCTGATGAAAGGAAAAGCACAAGAGTGTGACAATTATAGATTCCTTCTATGGAGTTTCATCACGATCATGTCTGTCATCACATCAACCCCTTTATTCACCTCTCAAATGTCACAAAGCTATTTTCTCACTTATCTTTCTTTTCACCTTAAAATATCTAACAATCTTACATTTCTCCCTTTCATGCTTAGTGAAAATATTGCCTCTTCCTTATGCTACAACCTGAATTTTGCTGAAAGCTCTTTCACATTCCTTCATCCTCAAGCTAATATTTTTTATATGTCTGTTCAGCCTCTTCAGAGGAGAGGTCATGGGGCTGTGAGCTCCTTTAAGGTAGTCATCATAAGTTACTCACTACTTGTGTCTTTGATGCCCAACTGAGTTTCTTCCATGCAAAGGTTGCATCCAGACTTACTCAACTAAATCTACTATTAAAACATCAACAAACCTTCTTTTTAATCCTACTACTTTTTCTAGTTATTTTTTAATGTTTCCATTTATTATCAAAATCTTGACAAGACTCTTCCATTGCTTCCATTTCTTATCTACGCACTCCATTTTAACTATGGAAAAGTAAGGTTCCCCTTTCTTCCAACCCCACTGAACTCTTGAAAATACTATCAAAAATGAAGGGTGAGTAGAAGAGTGAGTGAAGAGTTTATGTCCCTTATCTTCCTTGGATTCACTTAGATATTTCATATTTGAGACCACTTACTTCTTGAAACTGTCTTTGCCTGAGTTCTTGCTGTTTTTATAGCATATTTGTAGCTTCATTCCTCATCTCTATGCAGATAATTCCCAAAGGACATCTTTAGCCTTTGTGTCCTGCATGCCTTCTTCCTGTGCTTGTTTTCTTGACTAGCAATAGTTTAGATTGAATTGAATTGTGGGTAACGTGCAAATTCAGCACATTCCAAATAAATTCAGAATTTTGGTCTCCAAATGGCCCTTGCTTTCTAGACAAAATTACGTGTAGTAGTTTTCTTAGATTTCTAGGTCCCTGAACTCAAATCATAGAATTGCCATTCAGTCTTCTTTCTCTGTCATTCACATCAAATATACCACTGTCTTTTGATTTTCCTTTTGAAAAAACCCTTGGATTCTTTTTTTTTTCTTTTCATTATTTACTGAAGTAAAGAGCTCAGGCTTTGAGCACCCCAACCTGGGTACTGTCACATGATTTTACTGTCTGTTTCCTGTTTTTCTATCATTAAATCATCATGATATCACTAATATTTAATGAAACTTTCAACCTGTCACTCTTATTAAATTGTCTATAATATCAAGTTCATACTTTCTGGTTTAGGTTAATCTGATAAGCTTACCTCACTTTACCTAGTTAACATTTTATCTTTAAACACTCAGTTCTAACCTCTGCCCTAAATAAATTTGTGTTCTCACATTTTCTTTTTTTTTAAAGTTTTTAATTATTGTTCAGTTACAGTGGTCCCTATTTTTTCCCCATTACTCTCCCCTGCCCTACCCACCCCCACCTCCCACATTTAATCCTCCCTATCGTTGTCTTTGTACATGAGTCCTTTACACATGTTCCTTGACTTGACCCTTGCCTCCCCTCCTTTATCCCATTATCCCCTTTTCTAATAGAATGTTTCAAATACACGCCAAACTCTTTTTTTGTTTCTAGACTTTGCTTATTCATTTTTCCTCATGTAATCCTACATTTCCTGTCCTACAGCACATATCTCATTAAATTTGAATTTCCTGTTTACTCATCAGTCTTGTGAGACTCATGTTGTATAGGACATCGTTATTGTTTCCTGCTATAGACTCAGTGCTTGGTACTCTGTCTGTCATTTAGCAAGTGCTCAGTATATATTGAAAAATGAATATCCTAGCTGTGAATCATGCTTAGGATCTAGTCAACTGGGTGCCACCTACTATGCCCTCCACTCATGCTGACTGTTTAATTAATATCCAGACCTTAATCATAGTGATATTTGTTATTGGTAGCACTTCATCTGGTAGATTTATACTAAATGCACCCACATTTATATTTGCTTTTTATTTCTTTTCAAAATGTCTATATGATGTCTGTGCAACCAAATTGCCAAAACTAACTTTAGTAAGAGTTTACCTTCCATGGCTTTATATAAAGTGGATGTATTATGGTGACTATCACAGGGATAACATCACTACCCCCCTACTTTATTCTCAATCATTGCTCTTATTAGAGAAGTGGCAAAAAATTCTAATTTTTTTCTGTCTACAGTTTAGATAGTCTCATGCTAGCTGACCAAGCATACTATTCTGTACTTTTATTGCTAATTTATAATGTTATGCTTGGAAATAAGTGAGGCTTTTGTTCAATATATTCAGATTAAACAGAAGGTTTATTTCACTGTGTATTAATGTTATTGTTTTCATTACTCAGCCAGTGAAGAATGTCAAAGGTTATTAGGCTTAGATATATTATTGGGATAAAAATTTGTGTCCCTTAAATAAATATATTTTATACAATTTACAACAGTTATATTAAAGATGAGAAGACAGCCAGCATTTCTGTATTGAAATGACAGCCCAGAGAATGAGTATAATCCTGAGAAGAGCAGAGGGAAACTATAAAAAAACTCTGATTTAATATTGTATAAATTTAAATGTTTATATGTTGTTTGCTTTGTGTAATTCCAAATTACTAAGGACAATTGAGAAACATCTTAATATTAAGACAAAATGACTTTGTTCTTTACAGTAATCTTGAATGTTAAGCTAAATTATAAAAATTATATAGTTCTTCATAAAGCAAGAAGCAGCAGATTCTTTAGGGATCTTTAAGCATAAACTTGACTCAAAAAATTTACTTAGCTTTGGTTGCATTGATTTTGGAGAAGGGTCTTGACAATTTTTCTTTTCAGAAACTCTGTAAATATAAATACTTTTGTGAATAAAATTTGGGGGAAATGTGACCTATGCATCAACCATAGGTTAAAATAACAAGAAGTAATACCTCATAGCATTTTGAATGGGAAATTGGTACTCAGAGTCTCTTTTCTGCCCCAGGCCTTCCCCTCTGTCACTTGCCACCCACTTCTGACCTATGAGTCACTGACTATTCCAACTTCATTTAAAATCTTTATTAAATTAGTTTGAATCCTAAGCTTTCTGTGTTAAAAAAACTGTATTGCATTTCATGCCTTCAAAATGCAAAGGATTGCAGAATCCTTGGCATGTTTGTATATTTGGAAATCTTGGAATATGTATAAATATACCTGTGGGGGTGAGTGCATGTGTGTATGTGTAAACATATGAATGCAACTATATTGACACATCCCTATTTTTTCTTGAGTCTATGATGACATGCTTTAGTGCTTTGAGAAGGAATAACAATGCTATTAATGATTATAATTTATTGAGTGTTTGTTATGTGGAAAGTTCTATGCTAAGGGCTTTGTCACATACTATCACTAGTAAAATCTCTTTCATTTAGTAGTAAGCTTAGTGGAGGAGCCTGTACCTTGTTCAACACTAGTTAATACCTATTATATAATAAACACTCAGTAAGTATTAGTTGAGTGAAGGAATGAGTTCCACAATATCCTTACAAAGTAGACATAATTATTTTTATTAAACAATAAAAATAATTGAGAAAAAATGAGACTTGGAGAGATTGAGAATGCCCAAATTTACTGTTACTAACTCCAACATCCATGGGCTTAACTACATTATAATTAGATAGAAATATCCAATGGAGGCAAACTTTTCAGACAGGAGTTTCAACTTAAGTTATTGGTTTCACTGTGGAAAACAGATCCTACTATTAACACATAATTCTTCATTCTCTTTGAAACAGTAACCTACTAAAAGCTTTTCTTAAGTAAATGCATCTACAATGCTTCACAACTGTTCCAGATTAACTCCATGTTAATAAATGTTTTTCAAGGCTGTGATTTTAAAATGTTTTTAAAACAGATATATGTGGCATCAAGTTATTTTTATTGTTAAGATATGGAAATCCATAATACTAGAAATATTTAGTAAGCATAAGTTTATATAAGTACATATAATTTTATTTAATTTTTGAATCATTTCTTTAATTTTGAAATTACTTCTCAGATAAAACTATTAGGAAAATATCTACTCTTGTCTTTGACATGAATAAATAGAAGATATATGCCGATGAACTTATTTTGACTAGCCCTTCTAAACATGAAGAAAAAAATGCTTGTGAATTCAGATGTATTTGTTTTCTAAATTCTTTGGGGTATCATGTCTTTTATAATTAATAATGTGAGTTCCCCACATATTTTCACATAGTCTTTATTTCTAAGCTTTATCACTCTGAAGATATTTAGTCTTGTATTCCTAGCATCAATGGTTGAATTCTAATTAACAATAACTTACATCAACATAGCTAATAAATGAAATGTTCTCCAAAGTATATAATGCATTTAAAAACAAAATAGTTTTACATGTCATATGCTTGTCATTTCCTTGTCAGTGTTCGTTTCCATTGGAGTGACTATTCAGGGATGTGTCAGAGTTGAACGAATGAAAGAATACTTACTGAATGCTCATATGTGTGTGCCAGGCCTTGTGCTGAAGAATGGGAATATCAGAATGAATAAGGTTAACACAGTCCCTAACTTCAGTCCAATTTCATATTCTAGTGGGGAAATACAGAACATTTAACTGAAGAACATAATAAAATAGTATAAGTTGCATTGCAGATTCAGTTTTAGGTCCTCTCAAAACACATAAGAAGGGCATGTGAGCCATATTTGGATAGTCAAGGGAGGCTCCCAGAAGGAAGTGACATTTAAGACATTTAAGATGAGACATGGAAATGATGAGCTAACTCATCATTTCTGGTGACTTCTGAGATGAATAGTATGAAGTTTGGGAGCCTAACCTACGTTGAATAGTTAGAAGAGTGATGCTTTAGCAGAAATCATTAAGATGAGTTTCCATTAGAAGGAGAGGAAGGTAATTCTGGGGCTTCAAACAAGAGAAACTGCATGTGCAAAACTTGTGGTGGAAGAGAGCTTGCAGCTCTGGAAAAAATGCAAATACAACCTGCAAGAAAACTGCCTGTAGGCATAACAGAATGAGTGAGTGGAAGGTGGAAGAGAGGACCAAGGTCAGCCCCTGTAGGTGGCTTTAAGCAGGAAAGGGCAAGAGTGACAATTCCATTTGCATTTTTCAAAGACCAGACAGGCACCCTTCCAAGGTAATGTGTCCCACAGGCATTCAGAGAGACAGGTTGGAAGGCTGATGCAAGAACTGTGCTGAGTATATGTATTTGGGTATTATCAGCTTGTAAATCTAACTGAAGGAACAAGAATTTACAAGAGCACACTGGAAGAACAGTAGAGCAGTAAGATTAGAAGGACAAAAGTGATCCCCAAGAAGTACTAACCATAACATTATCTGTTGTGGGTTGGATGGAAGTCTAATATCCATTTCAAAAAGAAATGAGCTCACAACCAAGACTTGTGGTTCTCCAGAAAATGGCTCAATTTTCTAAATTATGTAAGAAATGTCAATTTTATTATTATAAAAGGAATAAGTGATTATTTTGGAACATTTACAACATGCAGAAAAGTGAAATAATGTATAATAATTACCTAGACTCCTACCACTCAGGGCTAAGGGATATTAAAATGTTGACAAATTAACACTACCACTTTAATTTGTTCATGCCTTACTGTAGCCGGGTAGTATGAACTTGGCCATGTGGCCTGTTTAGCCAATGGAACAGTGGGAAATATAGCGTACACATAGGTGTGAAAGGGCTTGCTCATTCCTGCTCTTTGGATCCCTGAGACTGGCATGGGAAAAGGTCGAGGCTAGTCTGCTGGGTGATGGAGCAGAGATGAGTCATCTCAGCTGAGCTGTCCTAGACCAACCATGTTTCCAATTTTTGAGGCCATCTGAAGTCATCCAGCCCCAGTGAAAGCTGTCCAGATCAGAAGGACATTTCAGCTGACCCAAAACCATGAAAAAAATAATAAATGTTTATTTTTTTAAGTCTCTATGTTTTGAGGAGATTTGTTATAGAGCAGAAGTCAACTGTTAAAATGGTTGATAAATAAATTAGCAAGTAAGGAATATTTTACTTTGAAGTACAGCTTCAAAGGCTTAGGTTTGATCTCATCTCTACTGTATCCTAGCTGTATGGCCTTGGGTAATTAACTTCACCTATCTGAACTTCATTTTCTTTTCCTGTAGAATATTTCTCCAGATGAAGTGTAATAATGAATATGAAATTAGCTTATAAGCTCTGAAACATTAGCTGTAATTGTTTTGCTTTTATAACTCTTTTTTCTAAACTAAATTTCCTATTAAATAGCTGTATCAATTTAATATGATAAAATTTTAATCCAGTTAGTATGATTATGATATCCAATACTATGCAGTAAGGCTATTCCCATATTTCCCACAGAAAAACATCCAGTCAGCTCAAATATTATTTTTATTATTATTAATAAGAATGAAATTATAAGCTTATATTAATTGAGAAATTTGGACCTGATATGTATTGTCCGCTTTTAAAGTTGCCAATTTTGTCCACTTCAGCTCATGGAAAACTTCCAGCAACATTATGAAATAAGCACTGTTACTATCATCACTTCTTTTTTTTTTTTTAATTTTTTAAAAAGATTTTATTTATTTATTTTTAGAGAGGGAAGGGAGGGAGAAAGAGAGAGAGAAACATCCATGTGCGGTTGCTGGGGGCCATGGCCTGCAAACCAGGCATGTGCCCTGACTGGGAATCGAACCTGCAACACTCTGGTTTGCAGCCCGAGCTCAATCCACTGAGCTACGCCAGCCAGGGGGCACTATCATCACTTCTTAAGTGGGGAAACCACCAGGACTTACCCTCTAACTTGGGTTTTTCTGAGTTAAGAACCTGGGTTCCTAACCACTTTGCTGTTGCATTCCAGAAAGAGAACCTCAAGTTTCAAAGAGCAAACCAAGTGTGGAAGCCCTTGTATAATTATGTGATCACTAAGTGGAGCACCGATCGGGAGACATTCTACTTTATTCACTTCTGGCTCTTTACAGAGTGATTCTAGATTCCCAGGTCTCCCTGTAGAATGTGCCGAAGGCCTGCAGGAGCCCTGTCCATTGTCCATGACTTGGACATGGTCCATGGCCATGTCCATGTCTGTGCCCTCCCAGCTTACCTCCAATGAACCAATGAAACTTTTGGGAAAATTTACCTCTTCCCTCAGGGATTTATTGTTCCCCCTTAAGCCCTCTTTTCTCTTCATCTTGTGTCAGATGGTTGTATTTTAATGTTAAAATTTCAACCTTAGCACCAGTGTTGAAATACAAACCTGACCAACTTCTGATTCTTATCAGGCTTACTGTCTCTCTTTTTTAGACAAAATTCTCCTCTCAAACTGGCTTCTGGTCTGGACCCTTGCTTTAAACACAGGTGCTGCTGATGCCTCACCTGGCGGTCAGTCAACGTGTAAATATGACATTGGCTAATGTGTTATCTGAGCTTAAACAAGTAAACTTTTATCAATATTTCCCCTTTCCAAAATAAATAGTTTTGATCTTAATGATTTCAGTTCAAGCCAAAATAAGTCAACAGCTCCTGATAATCCAGAGCCAGAAGAAAACAAAATCACATTAGTTTCCAGAGGCATACTCCTATTACCCTTTGTTCTTCCTCTCCACTCTCCCTTCCAAGTCACCCCAGGGACAAAATGACAGTGAGCAATCAAAAAGTTAAATGGTTCAAAATGACTTATTCTTATGGTTCCGGTATGTTACATCTCTTACAGATATCAAATTATCCCTCACTTCTTGATCCATAAATTGCTAACAGGTTAGTGCTAGTTGCAAAAGTTACTTTTCCTCTTTGCACTGCAGCCTTTAACATGGCGCATCATCACTGGCTCTTCCTTCTGACAGATGTTACCAATATAATATGTGTGGGGATGCCCCGATAGGGCACCATTTGAAAATCTGATAATTAAGTGATATTTGGATATATTTCAAGTTTACATTTAAACATAAACTTTAGTTAAAAGGAATTCTGACTTTCCATTGCCTGAGTATGCATCTTTTCAGTCAACAAACAAGCAAACCCTTCCATGATGTGTTTTGAAAAACCATGAATCTTGTACACTCTCATCCATAAGTTATCAGATTTTATTTTTCTTAAATTTCACTGAGCAATTTAGATTTTCTGGTCATTTTATTTGTAGGTGTGTGTGTGTGTGTGTGTGTGTGTGAGAGAGAGAGAGAGAGAGAGAGAGAGAGAGAGAGAGAGAGAGGTTCTATTACTTCCACCAGTGGTCTGTTTCTTGCTATCAATACCATGGCTGACCATCATTTTGTATTGAACTTATCTGTTTCCCAACTCGCTTGCCTTCTAGAATGTGAATTCCTCAAAAGTGGGGATTTTAATTGCCTTTCTACCACCAGTACCTAATTTGGGATGTGCAGAAGGAACAAACTTTCCTCTGTCCTCAAGGTTCTTCTGGCTGGTCTAATAATCAAATCGACAGGAGACAGATTAGCAAGAAAATAATAGCCAAATTTCATGCATACATGTGTATGGAAATTCCACATACATGAGCAAGTCAGAGACCCCACTTGCAGAAGTTCAGAGACAGACTCAGGGATTGAGCTGTAAAAGACACCCTAAACTAGGCCTGAGGTAATACATCTTGGGGGCTTCAAAGAGTCATTGCAAGGTGATAAGAAGAACAAATATATAGTGAATAGAAGTTCGCTCTGCTCTCTAGAGAGGTGAAAAGAATTTATCTGACTTATCTGTGATAATGTCTTATGGGCAAGATCCTAACTCAAGTTCTAGGTGGTTCAAGGTGGCGCAGAAGTTTCTCTTGAGCCTGTGCCTAAAGTTACCTTGAGCTCAAAACAATCTGCAAACCGCAGAGGTACATCTTGGGGTGACTCATTCTGGATCCCCACAAGGGGCTTAACACACAGTGGGTCTTCAAAATTATTTGTTGAGTACATGCATCATTTTATGATGTGTCTGGCTCTCTCTTTCTCTTCATGTTTCTCTTTTGTTTGTCCTGTAGCTTTCTCACTTTTCATCTTTCTCTTCAGTTTTAAAATCTGCCTGGGACCCTAAAAGCCTTCTAGAGTGTCTGAGGCCCACTCTTTGGCCCTAGTGTAAGGAGCCCAATATCTTTAAGGATCCTTGCTGATTTATCAGTATCTGCTCCAATCCTTGCACAACATCTTAATTATTATATTTCCTTCTTCCTCACTCAGTATTTCTGAATCTTTAAATAGCTCTATTCCCCTATTTTTCCACCAGGTCCCAAAACACAAGCCAGCAGGATGATATGGATGGACCAAAGATGATGTGAAGCAATCTGACGGCCACCTCTGCAGAGTAAGTTTCTTGTTTCCCATCACTTGACTGGAGTCAAGTTTAGAGTCCAAAGGTAGCTTCTCTATCAGGGGACTAACTTTGGGCCTTGGGCCCAAGGAACAATCAACAGTGCAAATGTGCCCCAGCTGTTGGTTCCTCTTTGCTTTATATGTCTGCAGTCTTTCTATTTGTTCTTTATGGCCAGCTGCTGGCCTGCCACTTGGCAAGCTCATACCAACATGGTGTTAACCAACTTGTTTCCCCCTCATCTGGTTCTGGAAATTCATCCATGCATATCTGATTCATTACTTCAAACAAGCCTCTGATCAAGAGGCTTGAGAACCACAGGTGGCCACTTCAACTGGGGCTAACAAAAAGCCCTGTGGAGAGGATCTCTTTAGAAACAACAAAGAACCCCAGTTTTATAGCACTCACATCTGATTTATTGCACATAGCAAGTGTTAATTCTCACTTTATTGTGATCAGATTTCTCATAGCTCTCAAATGAATTTAATATAATGAGATACAACTTTGCATTTCTTTCTACTTAGAAGAAAACACATTATCTAATGTGTTTCTGGTTCCTAGTATTGCTGGTGGAAGAGGGGTTCTCACAGTGTCCCAAGGAAAGCTTTCCAGGAGACCCACAGGGAGGATGAGGTCTGGTGATAATATTGATATGTGGCACCCAGATGCTAATTCAAAGGAGTTCCCCTGGGTTCCCAGTGTTCCATCTCCATCTGCCCTGCCAAGGCGAGTTGGGTCCAGCCTTTCTCACCATCAGGCTAGCGTAGCTTGTTTTTCCAGCTGCACCTCAGCTGGGGCCCATGTTCAGAGTCCACACAGCCACTGGGGTCACAGGTGGCAGCTAGTCCCATGTGACTGCTATGCAAAAATTGCTGGAATGATGGGGCAAGTGCATGTTACCAGGCCAGAGAGAAGGGGCTTCTTTGTTAAGTTGATTATATTATCTCAGGCTTGGGAAAGACGAGGCACCTTTTAAACTAACCAATTAATTTCCCAAGTTTTCCAGACTTCCGATGCGCCCACCCACTTACCAATCTGTTCCCTTCCCAGGATGGACTGACAGACCTCTATAGCTGTCATGTTGGCTCCTACTGTCCATGTGCTCTCCTTCCCCCTTTATTATTCTATCCCTTGCCCCAGTGATCTGCCTGGAATGATTGGTGGCTCCCTGGGGAGTGTGTGAAGTTGTAAAGAACTAGTGAAGCAAGCAGGCTTATGCCTTCTAGTTGATATGCTTCATAATGTCTGATTCCCTTTGCTTCCTTCCTTTATTACATCTAGCTGTGCGTGCTAACACTTGTACTTAACTGAGCCCTCTTATCCCAACCCTCAAATAAACCCCAATAAAGAAAACATGATCACAGTAGGACAAAGTAGACTTATATGCAAGTATTGCTGCAAAGGTATTACATCTACTTCACTTGGACAGAAATAGAAGATGAGAGAGGTGTATTACTATGATTATTATTAAATATTTATGTAGCTATGACAGGGTAGGAATTGAATATGTGCATTTTTGGCATTGTGCTACATTTTTTAAATTTAACTAAAAAAAAACTATGAGAAAAAATACAATTCTCATGTTATACATGAGAAAAGAGATCTTGTAAAATAAAGCCACTTTCTGTTATTGTCATAGAACTGAGAAAAAGAAAAAAATATATTTAGTACTAAAGCGATATTTCTTTAACCTGATGCTATTGTGTCTGTAGAGTTTGGTACATAGGGTATTGTGGAAACAGTTACAGATTTGTAGCTGAGCATTTCATTTCATTTTAACTCATACTTAAGTTGCCTACATTTACCTAGAACAATTCTCTTAACCCACCTGGAATTGCTATAACATACTACTTGGAGCTTCTATGAATGAAATCTGGATGCATCGGTTTTATTTTTTTTAAGAACTTTAGTTATGAGAAATTCTGAATGGCTCGATTGACTATTTTTGTATGTTTTTATTGAATAGAAATGGACTCAGACTTGCTGTTAGAATCTCATGTGGAGTAATTCGCAATGTTGATGCAGCAGTGTATTTTGTTCTTGTCTCTGCCTTTTGATCCCCCTCTCCCGGTAAACAACCCATGGAAGACACTGAGCTGATCTCTATACACCTCAAATGCATTATCTCTTATACCTTTGAGCTTTGCACATGCTGTTCCTTAATACATGCACAACACTTAAAACAGTAACACAGTGCTGTGATGAAAGAGCTAATATGATGTTATTACTATTAATGTTGTTTTCTTCTTGTCAAATTCTCCTCAATTTTTAAGATTCAGTTAAAAATGTTGTCTTATCTGTGATTCCATGTACCAGTAAGAAATTCTACTGCATTTGAGAAAAAGCCCAACTCAATCTCAGTACAATATGCAAATTAAAACCATATAAATAAGAGGGACCTTATTGAATTATATGACTGAAATATCCAGGAATACATCATATATATCAGTATTTGGGAGGCTCATCTCTCAGGTAGTCCTTCTTTGTCTCTCAATTTCATTCTTCTTCTTTTCAATTGAATTTATTGGGGTGTCATTGGTTAATAAAATTATATAGGTTTCAAGTGTATGACTCTGTCATGTATCATCTGTTTATTGCATTGGGTGTTTACCACCCTTAGTCAGTCTCTTTCTGTCACCACGTATTTGACCCTGTTTACCCTTTGCTACCGCCAACTACCCCTCTTCCCTCTGCTAACCACCACACTGTTGTCTGTGTCTGTGAGTTTTTGTTTGTTTGTCTTATTTGTTCATTTATTGTTTTCAGTTTTATATCCCACATATAACAGATTCTATGGTTCTTAATTTTTTCTGTGTGACCTATTTCACTTAGCATGATAGTTTCAAGATCCATCCATCTTGTCAGAAATGATAGTGTTTCAACTTTTCTTATAACTGAGTAGTATCCCATTGTACATATGTATTCTTCTTCTTTTCTTTGTTCTCTTAGTCTCATGAGGTAGCTGCAAAACTGGACCCACTAAGTACATGACCAACACAAGGAGAAAGAATGTTTCTTTCTGGTAGCTCTTATATAGGTGCTTGGATTTTCTCTGATAAAAGCTGTTTGTATCACATGTCCATTACTGAAGCACTCACTGTGGTCTGTGGGAAGGAAGGATGCATACTGGCTGAGCTTAGATCTAGAACTTACCCTTGAGCCAATCAGCAGTCTAACTAAGCAGCACAGTTATTTACACCCTCACTTACCCAGTCTGTAAGATTCCTCAGTACCAGAGCTATGTTTCATGCTGTTATGCATCCTTGGAAATTATGATGATGGCAGGCACATAGGAGATTTTTCAAATACTTTTGAATTTTGAATTGGTGAAGGGATGAATGAGTGTGTTCATGGACTCATGAAAGCCAAGGGCCTGACTAAGAAATGTTTACAGGGCACTGAAGTTATGAATTTATTATGTATTCATTTATTTATTCAACTAATACTTATAAGCCACCTCTAATGTACTAGACAACATACCATCAGGAAAACTGCAGTGAATAAGAGAGACATCACTTTTGTCCTCATTGAGTTGAAAGCCTGCTAGAGAAAGCCAGTAGGCAATTACAAATGAATAGCATTATAGTACAGACTGAAAAGACTTTTGGAAATTTGGGAGCAAATTGACCTGACCTAGTGTAAGGATCAAGGAAAACTTCTCATCAGGTTTGCCTTTAACCTAGCCCTGTGGGGATGAGTAAAATAAGGTCGGTGTGGATTGAGTAGCACCTTGGCACATTCAAAGAACTGAAAGAAATGCCAAGTGGCTGGTCAGGATGAAGGTGGTTTGGCTGGAGAGGGGCTTGAAAATCATTTCTGGGACTGGGTAGCTGATCCTAGGTGAAATGGAAAGCCTTTGAATACATGATCATATCTGAATTGTATGGATATAACTATCAAAAATAGATATATACAAAGTTGTCTGCTAGCTGGAGAGTCTCTGAGAAGAGGTCACAGCAGAAGTCATGTGTTTTTTACACTTTGAAGAATAAATATACATTTTCTGTCACAGAATATGTAACCATAGTGCATCACTGCAATAGAACATTGATGCAAAGAGGCCTTCTGTTTAAGGCAAACTTCAAGTGTATTTTTGTAGGATACTATGCAGAGTGATATGTTGAAAATGCTGAAGCTGAACCTGGAGAGGTAGTTAACTGCCAGGGTTTGAACATCTTAGTTTACTGTCTTAAGAAATCTGAATTTTATTTTATAGTCTATGAGGAATCTTTTACATGATGCTGGCTATCCTCTTCAGATTCTCTTCTGTCCTATGGTCAATTCTGGAACTTCCAAAGATGAAGAATAAACAAATATGGGCCTAAACTATTTTTTTAAATTTAGTTGTAAAGACCAACAAAATAGTTTACATAAAAATCATTCAGATTAAGATATTGCAATACTAGCCCTGGCTGGTGTAGCTCAGTGGATTGAGCGTGGGCTGGGAACCAAAGTGTCTCAGGTTCGATTCCCAGCCAGGGTACATTCCTGGGTTGCAGGCCATAACCCCCAGCAACCGCACATTGATGTTTCTCTCTCTCTCTCTCCCTCTCTCTCTCTCTCTCTCTCTCTCTCTCTCTCCCCCCTCCCTCCCTAGAAATAAATAAATAAAATCTTTAAAAAAAAGATATTGCAATACTCCTTGAAATTTCTATTAACATAGATCACAAACTTGCTGACCTTCAGAAGATTACAATTGACGTCATGCAGTAGTCCTAAAATAATTCCTTGTTTCATAGATTTATTGCACAACACATTTTCTTTTGCTCACACCTGAGATCACTATTGTTTCATAGGCAGCTGTCCTTTCTCTTTACAAGGGAAGTAGCATTTTATCACCTACCAAAAATCTTTGTTGAGAAAATAAGCATTGTAGCTCTGTCAATGGCCTATTTTAACACCATTCTTTGGGTTGTGGTCAGAACCTGGCTGAATAAAAAGAAAGGAAAGTGTTTCAGACAAAGCGTTTATAGTACAGAGGAAGCAAGAAAAGCTACAGTCTTGACTCTTTCCTGGTTTATCATCATGTAGTAGAATAATCTGTTCCTGAAAACTTCTATAAATACTAAGGAATGAATTGCAGTATCACCTGCTAAATCATCCAGGAACGTGGAAATTATATTGGTATGGTTTTCATTTTTCTTAATATGTAGACTGTATTAAGTATCTTTAAAAATCCCATTTCTTAGAGACAGCTGTGTTAAAAATAGCTCCCTCGGGGATCAGAGTTTGCCTTTAGGCATCAGCTTCTTTCCATCTAATGACCGAGGTGATGGCTCCTGCTACTTCCTTGGATCAGCACTCAGGCATCACACTCTATCGGACCCTCCTCAAACAGCCTCATTTATGCCAATCATAAAATGTTACACGCCTGCGTCATTTCCCCAGATTCCTGATTCCTGGATAGGAAATTAGTTTAATAAATGAAAAGTGCTAGTGGATAATGTAATCATTGTAAGCAGAAATTTTTCATGACTATGTTTTGATTTTAGAAAGCCAACTCTGATGAAAGTATGCTGTGTGCATTAAAGAGTATGACTAGTGGATTGCTGTTGTAAAGTACCAGTAAGAAATGGTGAAGGCATTAGCTGGGAGACAGAGTAAGAATGTTAACGATTACAGACACACACCAGGCACACACATGCATGGCATATGGAATTGTCGAGCTGATTTCTATAAGAATTGAGGAAGAAAAAAGAAACAAGAGTGGAAAAATGGGTAAGAATGTGGACAGTAGGAGGTCCTTGATTCAAAAACATAGAAAGAGAAGTACATTTCATGTAGGAAATATAATGAATAGAGTCATAGGCATATGAGTATTAAGGTGCCTTTGGAGACAGCTAACTAAGCACACACACTACACTGTATGTGTCTGCAACTGTAGAGTGGCATGAACCCTGGAAGTAAACTGGATAGTCATCAGCAAATGAATAGATAATTGTTGAGCCCATGAGAGTGGGTAGCATGCAGGAAGAATTTATGGGACATAAAGCAAAGAGGCCTTAAAACAGATGCAAGAGCTCTTTAGCTTGAAAAGACTAGAAGTCAATAAAAGAGGAATCTGCAAAGTAGGAACAGACCAGGAGAATGTGGTGAGATAAGTCAAGATAAGAACATTTTATGGAAGTGGGTAACTAAGGTTAAAATTGCATAAGTAACAAGATGTAGATAGAAGCACATTCACTGGAATTGTTAATTAGAAGTTCATCTTTGGGTTGCTGTGAACCAAATCTTGAGATAGGGACTTTTGCAGGCAAATTATCAAAAGGTGATCTCAGGAAGTGAGGTAGAAGGTACAGAGAGCATGTGATATGCAAAGTCAATAAGGAGTATTGCCTCTGGTCTGCTATGGTCCAATACTGCTCACTGAGAAAGCAAGTAGCAAATATCTCAAGTGGTCTCGATGGACCTGCAGTTGAGGGCTGCCTGTGGTTTAAAGTTGCCCCAAGGGATGTTAACTCTCCAAAAGTTCTGGGTGATGACTGAGTCACAGACACCGTTTCAGAGAAAGCCCTGAGTCAGAAAGCTGAGAACTTTGGTATCCACATGAGGCAGAATGCCATTAGTGTGGCCAGAAGCTGGACATCCAAATGAAACTTAAATTGTAAAATGTGGACCAAATTCAGGTAGCATGAATGCACAGGACCACCTCCTGTGGGCATGCGGGACAGGGAGTGAAACTGAGATTTCATTGCTGAGAGTTAAGGAAAGATATTGAGTACGCAGTGGTATAGCTGACTAAATTGAGACTGGACATGAGGGACTGGATATATCCAAAAATTTCATTTCATAAATAGTTTGCATCAGAATAAATGTTACTATGACCTCTTTTATACCCACAGATATTTGGACTGTAACTGATTCCAGAATATCAGCAATGGAAGGAAAAAGTAAATTAGCAGAAGGTGAGGCATTGTTCGAAGGAGTTTTTATGAACATGCTAGAAGGCATTCTTTCATTTATCCAAAAATGTTTTCAAACATTTGTCATTGGTCAGTCAAGTCTAGGCTAAACTTTAAAAATGCTATGGTGACAATTGCAGGCATGATCCCTCTCTCATGGAGCTTGCTATCCAGCATAGGCAATGGGCAGGTTGCCAAAATTATATCCACAGTCATTTATTTATTATTGTGATCACTACTACGAAGGAAAATTGCAGTGCTCTGTGTGAGCAGGTAGCCAGAGAAGGTCACCTAGGGAGAAGAAAGTGAAAGATCATTAATAATAGATGAAGAGTTGACTATCCAGGCCGGTGCCTTCTTTTCTGTCCTAATTTGAACCCGTTGTTCTTTGGTTCCTTATATTTTATTTATATTTAAGTGGCTTAAGTATATGTTCAAGTAAAAATAAAATGAGGGAATTGTAGATAAATAATTTTATGTTGCACACAACTTCATTGAAAACCTGATTAAATATGTTTCCAAACCAAAACCTTTTTTTCTCAGACTCCCTAACCACATTTGAATTGTTTTTCTGAGAATTTCCATAATGAATCTCAGACTATTACATGTAATCTTCATGTACTTCCCTTTTTCCTCCCTCTATTGTACATCCTCAGTAGCATCTCTGTATTTACAGTGTACTTAAATTTCACAATAATTGATTAGAGTGTTTTAATTTGCCTCTCTCAGAGATCTGTCTGTTTTGATGCTTTGAGTATGTAGGGTAATTTCTTTTTACTGTAGGATTGTTTTATTGTATTAGTTTCTCTCCCGTTTTCCCTCTATTTGCCAGTACCTTCGGGATGCACTTTGTGCCTCCAATTGATTCTGTCTCTTTAGATTTCTCTATTTTATATCTTTTGGAGACATTCTTATGCTTTTTATTGTATTTTTTTGTCATAGCTTTTTCTCAGTTGAATATCTGATATATTCATGACTATATGTGAAGGTAAACCTTGAAGCATTGTAATAACCTACAACCAACTTTAACAATTAAACCATTACCATTACTAGTGAAGTTATCTGTGGTCCTCAGTAAACATTTCTTCTCCCTGTAGAGGTGGTGACTTCTACATTTTCCTTTAATAAACCTCTTGCTATTCTTTGTAATTTTTATGACATACTTATTCCTAAACAATATATTGTATATTTTGCATGTTTTAGATTATCTAAAGTGAAGTATTTCATTATAGTCTGCAATACACCTTTTTTTTCAGTCAACAACAAATTTTTAAGAATTGTTCATTTTGCTACATGTGACTCTAGTTTCTTTTTATTCATGTGAGGAATTTCACTGTATAAGTAGATAAAGTTATCAGACACAGGTAGCCAGTGGGAGTGGAGGCAGGGGTCCAGCCCAGTTCCAAGCATCAGCCCAGAGGAAGATGCCTTTTGTAATTGTCTTCCAAAAGGGAGACTATTGGATTTCAGGCGAAGTGTCGTATGAGGTGGGAATTGAATGGGGGATCATTTCACAATTGGTTTATTTATTCTTCTGTCAATGAATTTTAAATGTTGCCAGGATTTTGTTGTTGAGGAACAATGCTTTTATGAAATAACTTGTACCTGTTTCCATGTGCATATTTTCTCTCCATGTGTCTGTTTCTTTTCCACATGTAAGCATCTCGAGGGTTAGAATTGCTGGGCAATAAGATATGCAAATGTTAAACATACAAGAAAAACCCAACAAAGGTTTACTGATTTATATTCCCATCAACACTTTGTGAATGTTTTTATTATTCTATAACTTTGCAAGCTGTGATGCTGTCAAAATTTTTAATTTTTGACAATTACTATTGAATATGAGCATATTTTTATAAAATAATTGGTTGCCCTGTTAATTTCCATGAAAAATATATTGAAATTTTTATTAGAACTTCATTTAGTCCCATTTTAAGGAAAATTAATATCTTAGAATATTTACACAATCTGTCCAAGAAAGTAATAAATCTGTTTTTTGAATCATCTTTATTGTTATTCTTCTGAAGTTTCATGATTTTCTCCATAATGACCTTGCATACTATTAGATTTATCACATGCACCTATCTTGTTATATTCATTCATGTGCATTTGTTGCAGTTTAAAAAATTACATTTTAATATTTTTGCTTTTGTGTGGAAATATAACTGACAGGAAAATGGTCGACTTTGCTAAACTCTCTTATTCATTCTGGATTATTTTGAGTTTTCTACATATACAATAAAAAAATCTGTTATTAGCTACCACTATGAATCTTGTCTAGATTTTTAATATGTTCAACTTTATTTTTTCTTTTTTTATGCTACTTAGTACCTACATAGTACACTGTCATATGTAAGTGAAATCTGGCACTTGGTATTTTATCCTGATCTACATATTCAAATAGTTCTTTTTCTTCTCCCTTTTTTACTTTTAGAGTAATGGCAGGTAATTTTTCCATTTATGGTATTACCATCTTTCTCACTTTAATCTATTATTTGCCGAGTAAATACTTTTGATTTTGATTAAATTAAAAGTGCGTATGTGACTATGCTGTACCTAGTTTATTGTGCTGTTGTTATTATTAAATAAGATGGGCTATGTGATGCACTTAGAAGTTTTAGTGCTAAGTGCTTAATGAGTGTTGATTTTTTATTGGTATCAATATATTTTATATGTTTACCCAGAATATCCAACATAAAATTACCAATCCAAATAATTCTATTCATTTTCCTTAATATATCTCAGTATTTAGTTTATAAGCTTGCATTATTTAAGAACTTTACATTAGATAGAAGTGCTCTTTTATTTTATAAATAATGAATGTGATATTTACAGGTAACAAAGGTAAGTCAGTTACATATGTTTCTGCAGATGGACTACATTTGCATTCATTTCATTGAATCCTACCCTTATTACTGTTAAAGAAACAAAAACTACTATGATTAACCTACCTAGTCAAGGCCTAGGCATATCATTGTGATTAGGGGCACCCAGACTGCCTGTGTTTAAATCCCAGCTGTGCTGCTTACTAGCCTGATAACATTATGCAACTTGCTCAGTCTCTCTGCACTGTTGATGATTATTCGTAAAATGGTAATAATGATGATAATGACATCTATTTCGTGGGATTCTTGTGAGGATTATATGATTTAATGTGTATAAAGCATAGAGCCTGGTAGCTATCTTTGTTATACACCTTGCTAATCACTCCTATTATCTCATTTAATTCTCATGCATACAATCCTGTGGGGCAAGCAGTAATAACCTTTTTTTTTAGATCAGCAAAAGAAGAGGCTACATTTCTCATACAAAATCACAAGAACTAGAGTATTTTGGAGACGACGGTTTAACCTGGGACTGCCTGGATCACAGTCATTACAATGAGTCTTGTATGAGTGCTTCTACCAAAACATGGTGCTGCATTAAGCAGTAATGAATTAGTGCAGATCAGTAATGTGAAGAATGGAAGGTTACTTTGTAGACAGGGAAAACTAGCATATCTAAGTGACCAGTTAAATCAGAGAAAAGATAAAACTTTATTTTGTAATATGAAAGTATTAATTAAAATATAAAGGGAATTTATTAATGGAAAGATTTGTTTCCATTGGAATGAATTATCGAGGATAATATGGACTCCTTCTAGAAGGATTGGTAGGGGATTATATTTTATTCAGAGTAGTTTAATCCTGATACTATCAGTTAAAAGTATGGTCTTTTACTCTAAACAGACTTAGGCTCAAATCATGTAGCTGCCCCTTTAAAGCCTTTCATCTTTGGGCTGTTCGTGTAACCTCTTAACCTCAGGTTCTCACTGGGAAACTGTCTATGATAATATCATCTACCGCACCGGGTTGATTAAAAGAATCAAATCTTTCAGTAATGTTCTTGGCATAGAATAATTACTTAAGAAAACTCTAGCTTATTTTCATAAATGGGGAGATATGAAGAGAGAAAGAAAATCTTACCAATCTCTTCTAATTTCACAGTATTTTGATATGGTTTTGAGGAAACTCCAACTGTTTGTGTTAAGTGGACTGGCTAAGTAAATACATGCATCGAGAACATATGATTACGAAAAATTTTAAAGGATTGGGTTTAATCAACCCAAGTTCTCACTAATCTGTATTTCCATTGTCTGATGAAACACACACACATGTGCACACACACACACACTACAAAGCGAACAAATTCCCAAAGATTCTACAAGAACAAGTCAAATCTGTTAATCATTGTAATTAATAATGCAGTGTGTATTGTTATTTATTCAACCTAAGATGTCTCGTAATAGTGGTTAATGGTATAGTCTCTGGAGTATACAAATCAAAATCAAAAAGTTCCACCCCAATGCCATCTCTTTAACAAACTGTAATTCTTCCCCCTACTTCAAAGTGACAACCTTCTCATTATAACATGTACGGTATCTACTTTTAAGATGCTGCCTTATTTGTCAGCTATTTTTATATGAGTTTTCTTCTGGCAAGGGCCGTTGCTACTCAGCTCTGCCCTGTGGTCACCATACAGGGATTAGAGCCCATGTTGGCAGATTGTCCAAGTTTTTTAGAGAATCTGAAAAGCAGATATTTATGTGACTCTCCTCATTATTAAATGGAGGTTTACATAAAAGAAAAATTCACTATTGTACTGGCTAAGGTAAATCTATAGCCTGATGGAGTGCAAAAGCTTCCACTTTGTGACTTTGTTTCAGACCATTGTTTTTAGAACAAAGGAAAGAAAAACAAACAAACAAACAAACAAACAAACAAACAAATTCCCCCTTTACTTTCTAGGCAATACCGTGTCTGTCTGTTTCTGCTTCTGCCTCCACACCTATATAAGCCTAGTTTTCCACCCCTGGGTTGGAGAATAGATCTCAATATTTACAGGCTATTCTAACCACCTGTATCTCAGAGGGGCCACATAATAGTCAGAAAGTCTCAGTTGGGAATCTGTGCAAGCCATGCTGTACATCTAACCTAGCTGGAGAGAGGGCCCACTCACTTCCCTTATACCCTCATTAACTTTCTGAGGTAGGCATAATTGATTGGGAAAATTTGGGTTAATATGAACATTGCACATGATGATTTCATTTATATGGAGTATAATATAGTATGCTCACATAGAGGGTGTGATATTCTGATTTCCAATCATTTTATAGACATTTAATTCATGTTTTTTCTTCTTTTTTTTAATGTGTAGCTATGTTTGGTGGTCTAGGCAGGGAACATATGAAAAGTGGAGAGGACTAACATTAATTGAACACCTAGTATATGCCATGATGCTTACTTTCTTCAACCCATTTTATAAGTGGAAAACTACTTAATATGTAAGCTCATAATATGATTAGAGCAGCTTGCAAAAAACACATGAAAAAGTATGCATTGAATGTTACATACCAGAAGTAGTATAGATAGCAGTGACAACGGAATCCTGCAGAAGGAGACCTTAGGTGGGAGTGATCATGGAAGACTTCATGGAGGAGTGGTGCCCTGGAAATGACTTGGATAAAGGGATAGGTGAAACTCTGCTGCTGACAGTGCAATAGTCCAAGGAGAACTAAAGCAGACAGTCTCTTTTTTTCCAAGCGATGTCTTTATCAAACAATTATGTAGTTGGAGATAAGTGCCCAGAACATCTTATATTGCATATTCTAATATAGAAAAATACATGTTCTCAACATGGCCGTAGCTCAGTAGGTTAGAGTATCATCTGAATACACCAAGGTTGTGGGTTTTGGGTTTAATCCCTAGTTGGGACACATACAAGAATTAACCAATGAAAACACAAATAAGCAGAGCAGCAAATTGATGTTTCTCTCTCCTGCCTTCCTTCCTTTCTCTCTCTAAACTCAATAAATAAAATTTTAAAAATACATGTTCCTCAGTAATTATATATATAATAACTTTAAATTATGTATATGCTATGTATAATGTACATGTGAATATACATGTCTAAATAATCTATTCTAATCTATCCCTTTAGTTGAGTAAATGCAGAGTATATTAAAATTAAAAATGATAAAAATAATATATGAACTTTTGTATTACATAAATAGACCTCTTTTCTCTTTGATTAGCATAGCAATTATTTGGATCTCCTAGAAACTTGCATGGGTCAAATGTACTCAGATAGAGAGTAGCCACACTGTTTAGTCACTTTTGTTTTAGCCTTTTTCTGAAGATAATTTTGTACTAAAGTGTGAACTATCTTCAACAGTGAATTTTCAGTAACTGGATAAAATATCAGGCTTCTTATCCTACATTTAACAGGAGCTTCATAGAAATCCTCCTAAACTTGATATCTGACAGCTAAGAACTAGTGACTTGCCTTTGAGGGTTTGTGACTCAAGGAAAGACAGGAAGAAAACAATGTTTTAGGAACATTCATTTTGTGGTGTTATAAAGGATAGATCATTTACAAGAAGTACAAATAAAGGAAACTTGTTAAGAGCATATAATAAACTCACCTGTGATTAACAAAATAATTTATGTTACTCAAATGAATCATTATTTAGTAAGACTTCTTATGCTAGGAACAGAGCTAAACAACAGTAGTAGTCAGCTTCCGAAAGGGCCACCAACCATCCTACCTGCTCGTATTTACAATCTCGTATAGTTCTCTCGCACACTGAATCACATGTGGCTTGTGTGATCTAAAATACTATGGGAATGATGTGGGACTTTGGTTGTGAGATCACCCATGAAATTGCAGCTTCCTCCTTGGTCTCTTGGATTACCTGTTGCAGAAAACTAGGCCACCATGTATGGAGCACCCCTAAGCAGCCTTATACAGAGGCACACACAGAAAGGAGCTTCCCGCCAAGAGCCAGCACTAACTTGCCAGCCGCTTGAGTGACCTGCCTCTGAAGGACATCTTCCAGCCTGTTGGGGTTTCAGATTACACAGCCCCAGCTGACATCTTGACTGCTTTAGATGCCTGCAGTCAAAACAACCTGGCCAAGCTGTTCATGAATTCCTAACTCCTTTCAGAACTTTCAATGAACCACAAGGCTCCTCTCTAGAAGGTCCACAAAACCTCAGAGAAGGAGGAAGTGAGGGAAGATGGAAGAGTGGTTGAAATTCTTTCTTACTAGACAGTCCTTCCCAGAAAAGTCTCTGAAATCATGTGAGTCATGGAGGGGGATTTGCCTCCTTCCTCTCCTCTATGTAAGTCATTGTAGAACCCAGCAGTGCAGGATGTGGGGCAAGAGGTGAGATTATTTTCAGGGAGTAGTAGTGATGATACTGAGAATTAAAATAGTTAAACAGGACAAAAGAAATACCTCAAACAGATCAATTGGGCAGAGAGCTGATGTGCATATAAAAGAATTCTCATCTGGAAACCAGAGGGTTGAAGTTCTGAAGAAAACTTCAGGGCTCCAGCCAGCCAGCCAGTGTCTGTCATGAGCAAGACCTCAGTGATGGAAGGAACAGGAAATGTCATCAAAAAACTAATGAGACTGTCAAGTTTCAGCTAGAATTAGATGAAAGGCTGTTTCACTTGCAGGGGACAGTCCTAGTTAGAAGATGAGGAGCCAGAACAGAGCTTGAAGAATTGGATGTTTAAGATAGATTTTTAAATCTCCTCGTATTCACCTACACCCTCCATGCTACATTTAAGAACATCGACTTCAAAGCACCTGGCAACCCAGAATAGTTGTCATTTTCCTTTGCAGAAATACTGTTCAAAAGGTGCCTGGGACCTCCAATTTCAAGGGGGAAATTTTACCCGGATGACATACGACTTGAGAAATTGAGGCCTTTATAGGGCCCGATTATGCAAGATAATTTCAAAGAGAACAAATCAGTGTGTGTGAGTGTGAATTTGAACCAAATATAATTAAAGTAAGGTGTATTAGGTGCAGATATAAATTAAAAAGTCCAGAATGCATTCTGTTTTATGTGAGAGTGTGCTACATTAAAGAGTTGGCAAGCCAAATCCATGAAGGAATAGAAGGCTTATTGAATAAATGATGCCTTGAAAAATGGCTAATTATAAAAATAAATTACAAATGTAGCATATTAGTTGGCTTGGGCTGCCATAACAAAAGCCAGAGACTGGGTGCCTTAAACAGCAGAGATTTATTTCTCACAGCTCTAGAGGCTGAGAAATGCAAAATCAAGGTGCCAGCCAATTCAGTTTTGGGCTAGAGCCCTCCTCTTAGCTTGTAGACAGCCACCTTCTCACTGTGTCCTCACACAGTGCAGAGAGAGTGCTCTGGTATCGCCTCCTCATCCTTATAAGGACCCCATCCCTCTCAGATTAGGGTCCCATCCTTATGACCTCATTTAACTTCACCATCTCCTGGTAGGCCCTGTCTCCAAATACAGTCACATAAGGTATTAGGGCTTGAAAATATGGCAAACGAGGGATACCAACATTCAGTCTATAACATGTGGTAAAGTGGTAAATGAAGCAAAAGTGAAAAATAGCTACAAAAAGATGTAGATGAATATCTACCTGCCCTCACAGTTAGGATGGCCTATATCATATTAAGGAAGAAGTTATCAGAGGAGATTTCTAGGTGGTAAAATTTTGGTTATTTTATTCATTCAGATTTTTATAATTTCCATTTTTCTACATCTGAATTAATTTTCTAATCTAACAGAGCATTTAGAGAGTAATGTGTTATAGGAATTATAGGAATGAATTAATCCAAATGCCTTACCAGGTAGTAAAATCTCAATAAATGATAGGTATTCATATTTGGTGGTATAAAATAACTTGATTTCTAAAAATTTTAATTTTTATATAAATATATTAAGGATATTTTGGCTAAAACTTCACCAGCATTTTTATGTCCACAGGCTTGAAAGTTAGTAAAAAATAACAAAACATTTTTATTAAGTCTTTATTTTTTCAGAGCAGTTTTTGAGACTTACAACAAAATTCAGAGAGAGGTACAGAGATTTCCCACATGCCCAGCCCCCACACATGCACAGCCTCCTCCACTAGCAACATCACTCACCAAAGAGGTACTGTTTATTTTTTTTATCAATTATGATGTACCTACATGATACATCATAATTAATCAAAGTTCATAGTTTGCATCAGGGTTCACCCTTGATGTTTTACATTCTTTGGATTTAGACAAATGCTTGGTACATCTATCTCTATAATATCATATAGAGTATTTTCACTGCCTTAAAAATCCTCTGTGCTCCCCCTATTTACCTATCTGCTCATGACAATATCTTTGACAATCACTGATCTTTGTATTATTTTCATAGTTTTGTCTTTTCTAGAATGTCATATGGTTGGACTCATACAGTATGTAGCCTTTTCAGATTGGTTTCTTTTGCTTAGGAATATGTATTTGAGTTTTTTCCATGTCCTGTCATGCCTTGATAGCTCTTCTTTTTTTTTTAGCACAGTAATATTTCATTGTCCAGATGAACCACAGTTTATGAATCCATTCACCTATGAAGGACATCTTGGTTACTTCCAACTTTTGACAATTATGAATAAAGCTGCTATAAATGCCTATATGTAGATTTTTTAATGGACATAAGTTTTCAACATTTTTGAGTAAATACCTAGTGTTATTTCTGGTAAGAAAGTGTTTAGTTTGATAACAAACTGCCAAACTGTCTTCCAAAGTGGCTGTATCATTTTGTATTCCCACCAAAATATGTGACATTTCCTATTATTCCACATCCTAACCAGCATTTGGTCTTATCGGTGTCCTGGATTTGGGCCATTCTAATAGGGGTATAGTAGTTTCTCATTGCTCTTATAATTTACATTTGTCTGATAACATATGAAATGGGGAATTGTTTATATGCTTATTTGCCACCTATATATATTCTTTGGTGAGATATCCTAAGAAATATTTTTAAGGGAGTTGATTAATTTTTGGTTTTCTAAATTCTCAATGTTGAAATTTACATCTAAATAATTTTTATTTAATTATAGAATGGCAATGTATAAAGGAGAACAGCCTTGTATCTGAATATTTAAGCTGGAAATCATAAAGGAAAAAAGATAAAGTTTTTTAAAAAACTGTGAAGTAGCACAGGCATTTCTAGCAAAAGTATTATATATATTTTTTAGGATCACAATGAAGAAGAGAAAAAATATTGATTAATATTTCTAATAGAGGAAATAAATTTTATTTCAAGATCATTAATATTACTTTGAATTATCTGAGTTCAGATTTTTATAGTTCTGCGTTAACTGGATATATTCAAAACTGCCAGGAAGTTAAATGAACCAGTAATTTGGTGAGACATCATGCAAATATAAGGCAAAATGAGGAATGTTTTAATAGAGTTAAACTTTTAAGCTTTACACTTTAAAAGAGGTATGTATATGTATATATGTGTGTGTACATTTGTATATATATATATGTGTGTGTGTGTGTGTGTGTGTATTTTTTTTTTTTTTTGGCTATGGTATCACCAGTGCTCAAAGCTCATTAGACATAGTTTATTTTTTGTGGGGAAGGGGTGGTCTTAGAGTCTGAGGTACATTCTTTGAAATATTGTCACTGGCAACAAATTTTCATCTTATAAAGTTGTATTTTCTTTTTGCATGTTGATAAATTCTTCCCAAATGTATGGAGAGATTGACTAGGCTAGTAAATACTAGTTTAGAAATGAATGTTTGGCGGACCCTAAGAATATTATTTTTTTCTATTGCATGAAAATTAATTTCAGAGATAATTCTGAAAGAGTAATATGGTAGATTGAATTTTCAGTGCATCACGATTTAATTCCTCTCTATCCATTTCTTCTCTGTAGGGATTGACTTTGAACTTAGTCATATGAGATGTCTTGGCCAAAGGCATGCAAACAGAAATGACATTTGCCATATCTAAGTGGAAGTTTTTAATGTGCTTTCATAGTTGGGTTCTGCGTCAGTTTTGTTCCTGCCCTTTTCATGAGAGAATGGCATTTTCAGAGAGCGCTGCCCCTTCAGTCCAGGTTCCAGAACAAGAAGAAACATGGAGTGTAATGGAGCCCAGTCATACCCGGGAGAAGGGATCAGAGCCACATTAACCCACTGCTCTCATGTTACATGAGCATGAAGTTATTATTATTACTTTTGTAAACCTGTAAGATAAAGAAGTCACTAATTACTGGAAAGATAGCCCAGTAAAGCAAATGGTGCCTGATGGAACACAATGGCAAAAGGAACCTAAAATTACAGAAGGGGAAGGAGACAGCCAGCAAACTGATATAAGAGGCAAGAAGGATAATGATGAAACTGAGGAATTGGTAAAATATTTGATAAAATCATCACCTGCAATAAATTGGAAGTACAAAATGCATCTAATAAACTTGTGACTTTGGACAAAGAGATACTGAGCAGAATTTTCATAGCATAATTTGGTTGTTATTGGTGGAATTTGATTAGATATTATAAGAAAGAATGAGCTAACAGAATAATTGGCCTGTTTCCAAGGGAGAAGAAAAACGGACAAATTTAACATCTGGGATTGACTGGTGGATTGAATGATTCCGTGCTTTCTCATCTGCAAGTAAAATGTTCTCAAATTAAGAAAATATCTGGCAAAATGCCAGCAAGAGTGTGACATTATACCTCTTATTGGATTAAGATGGAACCAAACAATCCTCTCAGTTGGACCAAAGTTCTCAAAGACAATGAATAGGTTGCTGTCCCAAGGAATAATGTTAACCTAGAGGCACACAAAATGAATGCTGGAACATCACTGGCCAATAAAAATATACTGCAAATCACATACCTAATTTAAAAACTTTAATAACCTCATTTTAGAAAGTAAAAGAAAACAAATAAAATTAACTTCAACAATTTTAATTTTAATAACTATTTTATTGAATCCAGCATACATGAACAAAGTAATACAATTGCCACATATAATCAATATAAAAATAATGAGACCTCTTCCATTTTTTTTTGTACCCAGTGCTTAACAGCATGTATGTGTTTTCCATTTATAACACTTCTCAATTAAGACTAGTCACAGTTCAAAGGCTCAATGGCCACATGTGACAAATGGCTGGACAGCAGAGTTTTGGAGTGAGGAATGCTAGAAAAAGATTTGTTGCTGTGGTCCTGGCAAAGGAAATAACTAAAATAAAATATACACGCACACGTTGAGAAAAATGTATTAACAGAATGAATTAAAGGAGACCATGATTCTTTAAGCTATAAATTGACCCTGTAGACTTTCTATGGCAATCTGAAAACAGTTTGAGAATTGTAATAACCGTGTTCTGCTAAGATATCGGAGTTGTTTGTTGCCATAGCAAAAGCTGACTAATACAAGGAATATTTAAATATTTTTAAAAACAGCAGATCTTTAGCAAGATACAATTTTACTACTGCCAAACCACACTATCCCTCCCGACTCTGTGCTCTGCAACATTTACTTTAAAAGTGGAAACTTAACTCATTACACACCAGCAAAGACTAACAGCGTGAGACAATGGAAAGAGCAGAAGGATAATTATCAGAGAGACCTGAATTTGAATCTTAATCTTATCATTCTTTAAATATATAATACCTACTCTAGATACTGTTTTAGCAAACATAACACAAGCAGAGTCTTGAAAACATTTGTGCATTGGAGCTTACTGTCTTGGTATATGGTCATTATATAAGTGAGCGTAAGATAGTCCACTGGAGACATGTGGCTTACTTAGTCAACAGCCATCCCCAACAATCAAACAAGGAAGTGAGCTGCTCTAGACCATTCGGCTCAGCAAGCCATCTACAGGCTGCAGCCACATGAGTGATGCCAGTCAAGGCTAACAAAGGACCCGCTCAGCTGAGCCCATCACAAATGGCTAATCCAGAGAACAGCGAACAAATTCAACTGTTGTTTTAAGCCACTAGAATCTGGAATAAACATTTGTCAATACACAACAGTAGAGAAATATATCACTTAGGGGAAATTGTTCGTGTAATATTTATAGGAAATTTGTATTTCTATAGGGATGTTTCTCATCAGTAGAATGAAATCTGTAAGCTTTTGTGCCTAGTCCTGTTTCTATGCCAGAAAAAAATCTTTCTTTGGCAAAGCCAACAGACTAACAAGACATTCTTTATTCATCCAACTTAATCGAAACTTGGAATCATTGAATAAGAATCATTTGCCTCAAAAAGAAAAAAAAAAAAAAAAAAAAACCTGGGTCTAGGACTGAATGACTCATGCAGGAACTTTATGGTTTTGCCCTGTGCTTTATAAAGTAATTTTACAAGGCATAATTATTTTAAATATTTTATAAACTACAGTGACTTTTTAATAAGGGTTTCTAATTATCCAATACAGTTTCTAGAAAGATTTGCCGAATATATAGTATACGTGTGATGAGTCATTTGTCATCCAAAAGCTTGTGAAGAAACCCTCATTCCTAAAAATAGGGCCCTCGTAGATTGGATACCAGCTGCGATTTTTCACTTGAGACATTTCCCTTTATATCTCTGACTCCACTTTTGGTAAATCATGATACATAACTATGTAAAACATCACATGCTCTAAAAAAAAGAATAAAGGTGCCAACTATACTACATCAAATTCAGTATACTATGCACCAAAAAATTAAACTAGCAAGTGAATTTTAGGATAAGGAAGATTACCTTTATAGTTTTCCTTACTTTTTCTCCATTTTCTCCCACCCTACCCCATGTACCCCATTTCTGGATATTTATGAGATCTTGTGTACATTGACAATAGAGAAAAAATCAATATTAATACAATGAGAACAATTTTAAAAAGTATTTCTTGGGATAAAACTTTCACATCAGCACAAGAATTCATTTATTCTTATATATAGCCAAAGGATAGAACCCTAACAATGTATCTTCACTTTAACATTTCCTATTTAGGTGACAGAATTAGGTTAGGAGGGACAGAGAAATCTCTTATACTGGCTGTATCATGAATACTCGGCTCCCCAAATGTGGAAACATGAGCTGATATAACTTTAACATAAAATCCAGGTAAAAAAACTACATGAGTTGCAAATTGTTGTGCTATTCCCACAAATCTAAAGAATAACATTGCAAGATGAATGAGATCATTTAGTTTTTTGTAAGCATCTAGAAAATCCGTAGCTTAGGTCTATCTTATGCTTTGATAGGAGTCCCCATAATTCTTTCACCAAAATGTTGTGGTCCAATCTGATCAAATCAATATTTTAGAATACTTTATTAAAAAAAATTGGTTCTTGTAGTCCTGGGCACAATTCCTTCAAGGAACTGTGATATTTTTGCAAGTTTTGCTGGATAAGACAGCACCTGCTTCAGGTTTATTACATTTACCCTGAAACCAGGAAACATTTTTATGTCATAGGTCAGACCAATGTCACCACCGTTCGTGTCATAGATAGTTCTGGCTAAAGATTTTTTAGGTGATTTAAGTCTCTCTGTTCCAAATCTCTCATTTCATAGACAAAAAACTGGTTCTTAAGATGTTAGTATGCTTTCTCAAAATCACAGAGATTTGAGCAACAAAAGCAAATCAAAACAAAAATAAACCCACAAAATCTCTCACTATAATAATTCATTCAAGGCACTTGACCAAGGTTTTGCCAGTTAGGATGATTTTGCTAGCCACAGTAAATGCTTTGGGGATGGCTCACTGAAACAGGTGGTACAGCCAGTGAACTCTAGAACCCGTCCAAAACCCACAAGAGGTCCTTTTATTTCTTGTGCTGGAATTGCATGCCTGGTAGTTCTAGTGCTAACTGCAACTTTGTTGACACTTTCAGGGACCAAACTACTTGGATGAAGCAGAACAGGCAGGTACTCTTCGTTCCCCAGGACTTGCACATCTTCCTGACGTATCACTGGTGACTTGAGCTCTGTAAACAGACATCCTTCTTCTCTCCCTAGCGTAAGCATTTTCTATTAGTTTAAGTGAGTTTGCGTTAAGTTTCCTGTCACATGGAAAGTGTCCTGATACGGAACTCAACATAAGGTACTCGATTATTAGAATAATGTAAGATTTCCAGGTCTGTCTAATACGTTGACGGTGTTTAAAAGAGTGCTTTGTGTAGAGGTCTTTCTTTGTATCTCAGGATTATTTCTCTAAGAGAGATATAATAGATGTTTTTAATAATACAATTCTTAACCATGTGAGGTTCTTAAGTAGGGAATTAGTGGACCAAGACAAAATGAGTATTTCTAAGACTCTTGATATTCATTTCCCTATTACCTTCTAAAAAGGAGCAAGCTTCATTTCTGTTGGAACTATAGAGGCTTGTCTTTCTTATGTAAATTTTGCTAGAGTTGAATACTATCATTTAAAGAAAATTGTTTCTAGTTTGAAGCAAATCTGGCAACCCATTTTCAAAAAAGAAAGTTAATTTTCTTAACCCGGGCTTTAGGTTTCTTTAGGCTGGGTGATGTGGGGTGAGAGTCACAGCAAAACCAGTCAATTCCAAGCAGTTCCAGGTGAGACAAAGGCTCTAAGTTAACCAAAGCATCTCCAGCTGCAGGGAGAGGCAGGGAGAGGCAGAGTGTGGCCAATGGGATGGAGCGGGGTGGGGCAGAGGGCCGTGCATTCCCCCCCCCCCCCCCCCCCCGCCATAGACATTTCTTGGAAATCAAATTTTATGTTTAAAAGTTATTTGACATTTACTTTCATAACTCTGTATCAAAACTACACATATTTGTAATCTGAAAGTAATGATTCAGCTTTTTCTTACACTTTTGCTTAAAATTATTTATATTCAAAAATGTATACATAGCTCAGGTGGAGAACCTCAAATAAAATGAGACTACATAACAGCTATTTTGAAATACAGAAATACCATAGACCACTGACGAAGCAGCAGAAAGATGTCTTTTGGAAACTTTACATACTTCAAAGAGCAAATAAATTTGAATGCAACGTTTGAAGGCAGCCCTCTGTTGAAAAGAGGAGGTAAAATTAGTGGCAGAGATGCAGGAGATGTGGTCATGGACAATTTTAAGCATATGTTGCAGGTAGTACAAACATCTATGGAACTGGTTAAGAACAATTTTCCTCAATTTAGAGGGAAGAAAGAAGTCTCAATTTAGAGGGAAGAGGGAAGTCTTAAATTAGACTCTATATAGCAATCTTAAATACCAGACAAGGCTCAGAAACCCCCAGGTCCTTGTTGATACGATTCTTAATCCCGTTACCTGCTACCCATTATATACTTCATCCTAGAGAATTGAATTATTTAACTTTGGAGAAATAAACACATTCTTAATCCTATAGTCATCATTCTAGAAGGGAATTTTTCTTGATGATCATTTCAGTTTCCATTGAAACATTCTTTTTGTGACATTGTCACAGTCAGTAAGTATCATGAACAGAAGGTGTAGTCCTTCGATAGGGGACAGAGACGGTGCATTACCTGATCTTAGCTGGTGTTTTGTGACATTTCAATAAATTAGTAATACTGTGCTTTCTGGAGGAAAAAAAGATTCAGTCATTTCTAAAATGTAATTTTAAAAATCTCATTTAAGGAAAGCTCAGAATGGTTATTTTTTTTTTCAGATGCACTGACTTATTAAGTCAGATCATTCTGATAATTCTGCACTGAATAATACTCACACTAATATCCTGATCATCCTCAAACAATAACCATTGTCATGGTAACTACCTATCATGGGAAAACAAACAGTGCAAATGAACTTCTTCCATAGCTTTAATTATGCAAATAGAAAATTGAAAGAGTTCATTTTAAGGAGTCAGTTTCCTATTTAAGTATTGACTAAAGTAAATGACTCAAGCAGTTCTCCACCTCTGACTGTTGATATGTTTAGATGTTAACATGATTATGTCTGTCTAGATTTGTATTGACATTAAATGCAGGAAACAATTTAAATTTCTGCTTAATGTTTTACTTTAAAACACAGTAATGGAAGTCCAACTCAGTTGTTTTAGTAAATTATTCTGATTCTATTTTCTGAATTCAGTGCATATGAATTAGTAAGTGACCACTGTGAAATGAGCTACTGATTTTCTGCTTCTAATACAATTGATTTGATAGTTGGATAGGAAAAGTTAGGGCTGCTATTACAGACTTAATTATTCATGTAATTTATATTAATAAAGCACTTGGAATATGTACTGTGTGCTACTTAGGGTACTCAGATGAAAATTAGATGCTTATACCATTAGGACTTACCTGGAGATATAAGATAAACAACGAATTCCAAGGTGGTATGGGCCATGTGTGTATCACTGGTGTAAGTGAGATGAATGGACCATGTTCAAAGACATGTTATCTGCTATCAACATGAGATCTTGCATTTTGGATAAAAGGTTCACAGTGGAGAGAAGTTGGAAATTTAGGAAAAAAAAAGACAGATCAGGGAGGTCAGTGATAGGCTCATTAGAAGACATTTTGAATCCACATGAATTACCTGGATAATTACAAACCAATACATAGGAAGTTATTTCTTCTTATCACTGTTCAAATGGAGATTTTCTACAGGGGTTCAGAAAAATCAGAAAACATAAGAAATAAGATATTCCTAAAGAAATAAAATGAGAGACAGATCATAGCCCACATTCAAGTATTGATGTCATAATCCTCTTTGGAAATCTGAACACCTAAGAGCAATATGGCAGATAATACGTACACACAGAAAAATCAGGATGAAAAGCCACAATAATGGCATTCTTAAGGAAGACTTTTACAGTCTGCTTGTTCAGACAGGTGCTGGGATCAAGGCATTTTCAGAATCACAGAAGTGAGGGGTAGTAGGAATGGAGGACTTCAGCATATGCTGAATGTATCACTCTTCTAAAAGCACAGGATGTGGTAAGTGCTTAACTTTTCTTGAAAAGTAACAGGAACATTCAGAAAACAGCTGTTTTGGCATAATTCTGACAACCATGGAGAAAATGATTAGATATGTAGATATGAAGAAACTCTTAGTAGAAAGCAGTCATGTTATATTGGAGAAACATATAGCAAAGTAGAAACCATTGAACATTATTAGAAGATATTTTCATCTTCCTGAAAATACATTGTGGAAATAGAAAGTATGAAAGGACACCTATGTTCTGATAAGGAGGATCTTAAAAAGGGAATTTTATTCAAGTATTTAAAGACTTGATATAATTTACTTGTCAATATAAGCATACATAATCAATTGCAAAGGTGCTTTTGAGATATTTTTTAAAAGCCATAACCAATCTAAAGTTAAAAGGAGTTAAATACAGTTTAAAAATGTGGAAGAGGTTTGAACAAAGAGTGTATACAAGGTAAAAGGCAGAAGAATTTGACGTTTTCCTAGTATGATACAAACAAGAAAGTATTTTGAACTCACGTTTTAACTGACAAGTGGAAAAACATAGGATAATGGGTGTGTTGCCTGTGGGAAGATGGCATATTACTACAAAATGGGAAAAAGAAAGCAGAACAAATTGACAATGATCTTCAAAACCAGAAGAAGAGAGAATGTTTCATTAAGGAGTGAATGAAGTTCAAGCTGAGGGCGTGTTAGGCTAATGTGAAGTCCCTCAGTTAACTATTTTGTGACAGAGACAGGCAGACTTGTTAGTAATCTCTGAAAGAATTCTGGAGAAGAGAAGTAGTACAGAAAGCTGGGGTAAGAAATCATGCGTATGTTGACAAGAACAGGCTTTATGAATGACATTTCTGTAATTTGATGCTGTTTCCTGTTGATATGCTCATTCAGATTAATGTGTGGTTGGTACACCTTAGGAAAGACTACAGCTGTAACGGTATTTGGAGATGAGGTCTTTGGGAGGTAATTAGGGTTAGACGATCTCCTCAGAGTAAAGCCCCCATGATGAGATGTGCACCCTTATAAGAAGAGGAAAAGACCAGAACCCACTCTGTTTCTACTTCCTGAAGAAACGACAAGAAGACAGCTGTCTGAAAACCAGGAAGAAGGCCTTCACCTGATACTCATTCTGCTGGTATGTTGATCTTGGACTTTCCAACCTCCAGAAATAAAATATGGTGTTCAAGCCACCCAGTCTATAGTCTTTTGTTATGGCAGCCCAAACTAAAATGGCACTGTGTTATAATTTTTTCTTTATATTTCCATATCCCTACCAAACTGCAAATAAAACTGTTTCTCTTAGTATATTTAGCCTTCATATAGAGTGCGTTGCCCAGAACTAAATGTTCCATGGATATTTTTGAATGAATAAATAAATGAATAAATACAGGAAGTGCTGTCTCCCAGAAGAGGAAGTTGATTCATTTTCTGTTGTCACAATGACATAATGTTGAAAGTCAGGAGACAACTACAGTTGGTTTTTTTAAAGCAATTACTAGGTATCAAGAGCTATGAAGGATATTTTATTACCTCCCTTTTACAAATGAGAAAACTCAAGTTTAAGAAGGCTAAACTAAGTTGTTTCTGGTCTCACAGGTAGGGAGCAGAAACGTTAGGATTTGAGAGCAGAGACACAATGCCTATATTCGTATATTCAATGCCTATGAATGGGTCTTTTTTCTATGGTACTTAAGGAAGTACCTTGCAAACAAGGCATGCAAACAAGGATTTCCATAGTAATTAAGATATCAAGGAAGTTATTGGGCTTCCTTAGGGTGTCTCCAAGAAAAGTTGAGAAACCAATAGGAATTAATGTTTCTATTTTAGTAGCCTCCCAACAAGAAATGAAGAAAAGAATATAGAAATCTTTGAGTTTAAATTACCAAATTATCTTAAACTAAGCACATTTTACCTAATTAGGAAGAAGACCCTATGTACTAGGGATTTTGAATTGATTCAGCTTTGTCATTATGTGCTTCCAGAGGTTGTGGACTTGCAGGTAGACGTCACATTCAAGCACTAGAAGCATTTTCTCTCCCAAAATACCAGCTTCTATCTGAGAAATCTTAAGGTGGGAGGGAACTACCCTTAACGTAAAATTAAAGAAAAAAATTAAATAAAAACAATCATAAAAGCAAACGACAGCAAAATCAATCATTTTTATGGCTTCTTGTTCAACTTCTGAAGTCAATATTGTACAAATATCACTCCATCAAGGTATCAGCATTTTCAGAAAGGCAGTACAGGAAGACAGGTTTGAATAGGAACAGCCCTGAGAAGAGAAGATGCTCGTTCTGAAATCACTTATGGAATAAAGAAATCAGGAGCTTCCGCTGAATTTTACATTGGGGTGACACTGAGGGGTGTTGTGTATTTAAGTATATTTTTCCAATTAAATGTTACTTTTCATGTCCAATAATGAATGGCTAAGTGTTACATTATAAATCTTGGTAAACTTATTGATGCTACCCAAAGACCAGGAGAGATCCTCCTGCTTTCTACTCAAGGTAAGGTCTGGAATGGCAGCCGTGGTATTTCCTGGGAGTCTATTAGGAATTCAGACTTCTAGACTAGACACCAGGCACATTGGAAATCTGTGTTTTCACAAGGTCCTGGGTTAGATGAGAGCACCTGACTCGGTTACAGTGGTTTCTACTTTTCTTCCTTTCTGTTCAGAAATTACGTTATATAGGTTTACCCCACCATGGGCAGATTTCTCCCCCTAGTTTTTAAAATGAGTTTGTTACAATTAACTATGGTGGGCTCTTAGGGAAGGCACATAGACCTCTTAGCCTTCTGCAGCTCACCAATTCACTTTTTTCAATTGCCTATTTTGAGTTCAGATCTGGGCCTATGTACACATATATCCATACACATAAAGTAAACATACAACACAAAGTGAAAAGTAAAAAAAAAATGCACCATACATTTTCTTAGGTATGATGGATGATGTTAGATAGTTTTTACAAACTTGTTTTGTCCTCTATTATACCTACAGTTAGAAGGAAATTCAATGTCATGAGGAATGAAGCCACTGGTCTGGCATGAAATATGGTCTGCATTATGACTCAGAGCCCAGCAGAAAATGGTTCTTCTCTAAGACCTTAGCAGCTTTGAGTTGGCTCTGTCATCTGTATCAGTCAAATGTTACTGTGTAACAAATGCAGCAGACATAATTTATTAGCTCCTGACTCAGTGAGTAAACAATTTGGACTGGTCTCAGTTAAGCTATTCTATTGACCTCACCTGGGTTCACTCAAGTCACTAGAGTCAGCTTGTGAATCATGTGGAGAGTTGGTTGATCCGGGATGGCCTCATCCATGTCTACCTTTTGGCTGGGGTGAGTAAGCTACATGCTGTCAGCAGGCTCACTCAAGGTTTCACACAGCAACTGGGTTCCAAAAAACAGTAAGTCCCAATGAAAAAGCACTTTTCAAGCTTCTGCATGAATCATGCTTGCTAAGGTCCCATTAGCTAAAGCAAGTTACAAGGCCAAGTCCAGATTTAAGGGGTGAGACGTAGATTCTATCCCTTGAAAACATGCTATAAAATTCTGAAGCCGTTTGTTACCACATCATCTCTCTATTCCACAAGAATGAATACGTTTTACAAAGTTGTACTGGTTTTTATGTAAGCATTTTTCCATTTTCAGAAAAGGACCCCATGTCAATGAAACTATCAAGGGACACAGATGTCCTAAGAGCTCTAAGGTTATGGAATATGGTGGGAGACAGAAGGCAGACTCTGAGCAGCCTCAGGAATGGACACTTTGTTATTTCCTCTGAAAGTCCACTTCCTGTTTTTACCCTGAGAAATCTCTATTTGGGAGTGGAACTCTATTTTGTCTTGTTTATTTCACTTCTGTTGCATCAGTAAAACCTGCACCTGTTTGTTCTGGCATTGAGAGCAGCTGTCTGCTCTGTAGCAATATTTCCCACCTGGGTAGCTGAGCTGTCTCTCAGTGGCAGACACCTTTGTCAGCGCTGTTGGGAAATGAGCATCTTGGCTAATTTGGGTGCTTCCCTTTGGACTTTGTGAAATAGGACAGAAGAGGAAGTGTTTGACTCCCAAATGCACACTGTGAGAAGTGTCCTCAGACATACACAGTGAGTGAGAGCAGCATCAGAGAGGAGGTGGGTGGGTGGTGTGTGATATGAAGAGGCATTAATAATTGATGTGGATTGTGAAGTAGAAGGGAAAATAGATAGATATCAAGGGACTTCGATTGTGTCACAGCAACCATGTGAGCAAAGCCTTCGTAGTTTGTGTAATGGAAAAATACCTCATATGTGGAAGGAAGGATATTTTCCTATGTTAGACTCTGTGTACCTGAGATTATATATAATTATATATACAATTATAATATAATTATATATTATATATACCTATATATAATTTTAATTAATTATATATTATATATACCTATTTTATATATTTGTTACATTTTAAAATAATATATATGAATATATGATTAGGGCTGCAATTGGGGTTGTTTTGGGGCTTTATCCATGTTGTAGCGGGTATCAGTAGCTTGTTCTGTGTTACTCTGCAGAGTATATTCTATGACACGTATGTCTCACAATTTGTTTTTCCTTTTGCTTATCGATGAACATTTGAGCTGTGTCTGGTTCTTGATTATTGTGAATAAAATTGCTATGAGTGAATTTTTATGAGTCTTGGAGTGGGTATAAGTTAATATTTCTCAAGTAGGTACCTAGGAGTAGGATTGCAAGGTTATATGAGAAATGGATAATTAAGTATACAAGCAGTTGCTAGACTATTTTCTGAAGAGATCATACAATTTTTCACCCTCATTGGCCATGTACAAGAGCCTTGCTTGCTCTATAGTCATCCCAGTGAGTACAAATTAATGTCTCAGTGGTTTTAATTTGCATTTCCATGATCATTAACTCTGTTGTGTTTCCTTTTATGTAGTAATTATTGGTCATTCTATATTTTCTTTCAAATATTTTGTAAGTTTTTTGAGTTGCCCATCTTTATATTTTTAAGTTGTAAGGGTTCTTTATATATTTGCATGCAAATGCTTCACCACTGTATGTGAATAAGAGTATATATGTATATAAGTGTATTTATTATATATAATATAATAATATGGTAAATTACTATATAATAATATTTTAAACCTTCTGGCAGGGCTTGCCTTTTTTCCCTTACCTCAGTGATGTCATCTGAAGAGTAGAAAATTTTAACTTGAAATTCAATTTATGTTTTCTTTTTAATACTTACTACTTTTTGTGTCTTCTTTAAGAAACCTTTGCCTAATACAAGGTTGAAAATATTTTCTTCTATGTTCTCCTCTGAAAGATTTATAAATTTAGATTTTATGTTTAAGTCTATATTACATTTCAAATTAATTTCTGTGTAGTGTGAGGGGAGAGTCAAAACCTTGTATACAGATGTTAAGTTTTGACGGCACCATTTTTTTCTTTTTCTTTTTTTATTGTTTTCAGTTATAGTTGTCTCTATTTTCCCCCATTGCTCTCCCCTACCCTGTCCCATCCCCACTCCCAAAGATAATCCCCTCCGCATTGTCCTTGTCCATGTTCCTCTTCTTTCCCCCATTATCCTCCTCCCCCCTCCCCTCTGTTCCCTGTCAGTTTGTTCCTGATTTCCATGTCTTTGGTTTTTTTTTGCTGTTTGTTTGTTTTATTTATTAGGTTCCACTTGTAGGTGAGATCATATGGCATTTGCCTTTCACTACCTGGGTTATTTCACTTAGCATAATGCTCTTGAGTTCCATCCATGCTGTTGCAAAGGGTAGGAGTTCCTTCTTTTTTTGTGCTGTGTAGTATTCTATCATATAAATGTACCATAGTTTTTTGATCCACTCATTTACGAGTGATGGACACTTAGGTTGTTTCTAGCACTTGACTATTGTAAATAGCATTGCTATGAACATAGGGGTACATAGGTTCTTTTGAATTGGTGTTTCAGGATTCTTAGGGTATAATCCCAGCAGTGAAATTGCTGGATCAAAAGGCAGTTCCATTTTTAATTTTTTGAGGAAATGCCACACTGTTTTCCACAGTTGCTGAGCCAGTCTGTATTCCCACCAACGGTGTACTAGGGTTCCCTTTTCTCTGTAACTTCGTCGGCACTTATTGTTTGTTGGTTTGTTAATGATGGCCATTTTGACCGGTGTGAAGTGATGTCTCATTGTGGTTTTAATTTGCATCTCTCTGATGGCTAGTGATGCTGAGCATCCTTTCGTATACCTATGGGCCCTTTGTATGTCCTTCCTGGAGAAGTGTCTGTTCAGGTCCTTTGCTCATTTTTTAATTGGATTCTTTGTCTTCCTGGAGTGGAGTCATGTGAGTTATTTATATATTTTGGAGATCAAACCCTTGTCTGAAGTATCATTGGTAGATATGTTTCCCCATACAGTTGGTTCCCTTTCTTTTTTTGCTGATGTTTTCTTTAACCTTGCAGAAGCTTTTTATTTGATTAAGTCCCATTTGTTTATTCTTTATATCCCTTGCCTGAGAGGACATATGAGTTAAAAATTTGCTGTGGGGGATATCTGAAACTTTCCTGCATATGTTCTCCTCTAGGACTGTTATGGTGTCATGACTTACATTTAAGTCTTTTAACCATCTTGAGTTTATTTTGGTGTATCATGTAAGATGGTACTCTAATTTCATTTTTTTAACATATATCTGTCTAGGTCTCCCAACACCACTTATTGAAGAGGCTAGTTTTACTCCATTTTATGCTCCTGCCCCCTTTGTCAAATATTCATTGACCATAGAGACATGGGTTTATTTCCAGGCTTTCTATTCTGTTCCATTGATCTATGTATCTGTTCTTTTGCTAGCACCAGACTGTTTTGATTATAGTGGCCTTGTAGTATAGTTTGATACCAGGTATTGTGACCCCCCCTACTTTGTTCTTCTTTCTCAAAATTCCTGAGACTCTTCAGGGTAATTTGTGGTTCCACATAATTTTTTTAAATACTTGTTCTGTATCTATGAAATATGTCATTGTCATTTCAATAGAGTTTGCACTGAATCTATAAATCACTTTGGGTAATATGGACATTTTAATAATGTTATTTTTTTCCAATCATTTATTGAAAGGACTATGCTTTCAGCATTGATATTTGTGGACACCTTTTTAAAAAAATCAATTGACCCTATATTTGTGATTTATACCTAGATTTTCTATTTTTTCCCACTGATCTAACTTTATACCCATGCAACACTGTTCATAATTCTAGAAAGCTGGGAAATCAGATAGCATAAGAACTTCCATTTTTTTCCTTTTTTATAGAATTGTCCTGACTAGTGTGAAGTCCATGAGAGACCTTGCTAAGCTTGCTTGTGCAATATAGAAGTTTGTGTTTTTAGACTCCTCAGACTGTTCTATAGAATAAATTATGTCATCAGTAAATATATTAACATATGTCTTTTGTATAGCTTCATGTTTATTATTTTTCTTTGTTATACTACCAATACAATATTGAATAAAAATGGTAAGAGTGGGGATCATTGCCTTGTTACTGTTTTTAGGGGGAAAGTATTTAGTCCTCGTGTGTGTGTGTGTGTGTGTGTGTGTGTGTATACATATATACACATATGTACATGTGTATATATGTGTGTGTATATATATAATATTTTATTTATTTATTTTTAGATAGAAGGGAAGGATGGGAGAAAGATAGGGAGAGAAACATGGATTTGTGGTTGCCTCTCACGTGCCCCCAACTGGTGAGCTGGCCTGCAACCCAGGCATGTGCCCTAACTGGGAATTAAACTAGCAGCCCTTTGGTTTGCAGGTCAGCACTCAATCTACTAAGCCACACCAGCCAGGGCCATCCTCAAATATTTCTTATGATATTAGCTATAATTTTTCTTTCAATAATGTTTATCAAGTTGAAGTTTCTTTCTATTCTCAGTTTCCCTAAAATGTTTCTCATGAATGGATATTGAATTTCAGGTGATTATTTGAATATTCGTGTTAGTTCTGTCATGATAGTGAGTTATGTTGATTGAGTTAAACACATTGAACCAACTTTGCATTACTGAGATCAGTTGCAATAGATGCACTGATATGTAACCCTTTTACATATTTCTAGATTCAATATTTTAATATTCTACTGTATTCAGTTTTCTATCACTTTCCTGAGAAATCAATTTGCCAACATTGTTTTGAGGCTTTTTACTTCTATGTCCTTTGACCTATAGAATATCATTCTAGAACATTCTAGAACATTCTATAAATGATATATTAGAAGAAGGAAAGGCAATTCCATTTGTGATAAACAGAAACAGCAATAATATTTATTAGAATATATGATAAATGTTTAAGTGGATTTTTAAAAATTATTTTATAATCTTATTTTCATCAAATTCCTGTCAAGTTGATATTCAAGTGGATGATTATATTTTCTTTAAGGTTACATATCTCCTAAGTAGTCAAGAAAGAATTTGATTTTAGGTCTATTAAGATCCCAAAGCTACATGTTTAGTGAGTTAAAGCCAATTATTGTAGAGACCATAAAAGATTGTATGCTCATTAAGAAAATTCTTCTTAACTATCTGTTTAATCATAAAAAAAGAACATGATAGGTGACATGTCCCAGCACTAAGCCAAAAAACCTCTTCCTTTAAGGCATTGCTTATACAATTTAAGGAGAGAACTGTAAAACTTTGTGGTTTAGAAACTTCTAATGTAACTAGTATATGTGGAAGAATCATGATAACATATTCCTAAAGCATATTCATTCTAGTAACAGCTGAATTTAAAAAATAAATATGCATGATAAACTAATTTCAGTGATTAACATTATCATAAAATTAATTTGATCATGCACAATTTGCAGTGATTGGTTATTCTTCTCCTAACTTCATATTCAGCAGGTTTACATATTACCCTTCACTGAATTTCTCTAAGCAATGAAGCAGGCATTTATTTAAGAATCAGCCTGAAAAAAATAAAGATTTACATACTTGCCATGCCAATATTATATTTATCTGTACCATATCACCATGGAATGTATAGAATGCAACTATATCAAGAAATTGGTTTAATTCTCAATAGTTCTTTAACAAAGAAATAAAATATATAGTTGCTGTAGTTTTTTCTTTTTTGGCAAGACACCAAAATATCTTACTTTAGCTTTCAGAATGGCAATTAACTTACTCAGAGCTAATAGTTTGATACACTAACTTTTTTCCATAGCACCCGAAATAAGAGTGAACAAAACAGCACTTCTCTCTACAATTGCCTTGTAATTATTTTGTAAGCTCTAAGCATTTACCTTTCACCAGGTATAGAAGTAATTACATAATCCTGCATGTCCTTTAAATTCCATTTGTTTTGCTTCTTTTGTTATAATTTAATCTCAAAGCCTTTCTCAAAAAGGGGGAACAAAACAAAACAAAACAAAACAATGGCCCAATACCATTTTTCCTCAGTCTATGAATCATTCTCTCTGCTCATCATTTTATTTTTTTTAAAGATTTTATTTATTTTTAGAGAGAGGGGAAGGGAGGGAGAAAGAGAGGGAAAGAAGCACCATTGTGTGGTTGACTATCATGTGGCCCCCACTGGAGACCTGGCCCGCAATCCAGACATGTGCCCCGACTGGGAATCCAACTGGTAACCCTTTGGCTCACAGCCCGCACTCAATCCACTGAGCTACACAGCCAGGGCTCTGCTCCTCATTTTAGTGGTATTTATTCCTGAATGGTTTTCTCCCCGATTCATTTGTTTATAAGGTTAGTGACAACAAGATTAGGAGAATATTATCTTTCTGAATTTGGGGTGGAGAGGTATTATGGCATACTCCAGATAAATGTGTTTGAGTGTATATTTGTTGACTGTAGGCTACACTCTTGTTTAGTTCAGTGCAGACAATCTTGTCGCTTGGGTCATGATCGTCATCTCACATTAGGTCCAGATGCTTGGACATGCGACCTGTGCAGTCTCACAGAGCCCTGTGCTTGGTTCAATGCTCTGCTGTTGCTGAATTGAAAATCTAAACAATTTTTGAACAAGGAGTCTACATTTTCATTTTGCAATGGACCTTGAAAATCATGTAAGGAGTACACACACACACACACACACACACACACACACTGTGTCAATCAGGTATGTGGCAACATCATGTGGTCTAATAGACATCTAAGTGGAATTTCTGAAGGAGTGGGCTCAAAAAAGTATTTGAAGAAAAATGGCCAAAAGTGTTCCAAATGCCATGAAAGCTATAAACCCAGAGATTCGGGATGCTTAATGATGTTGAAGCCCCCCAAACATGAAGAAAACCATACCATTGCACATAGTGATGGTGAATTTTTATGTGTCAACTTGACTGAGTCCTGGGGTACCTAGATATTTGGTCAGACATTATTCTGGATGTTTCTATGAGGGTATTTTTGGTTGAGATTAACATTTAAATTGTAGACTGAGTAAAGCAAATTGCTCTTTCTAATGTAGGTGAGTCTTAATCAGTGGAAGGCTGACCCTCCCCCAGATGTGGGAGCACTCTTGCCTGCCAGGCTTCTAACTGGTGCATTGGCATTTTTTCTGCCTTTGGACTCAAACTGAAACACTAACTCTTCCAGGGTCTTCAGCCCACATCAAATGAGGTGATGCTGATGCTGATGTTGAAGTTGGCATTATTTATGTATGAGTAACACTACTTCAGTAGCCAGGTGTAATGCCACCTGTATCATTCATATGCTCCTGAATCAAAGCACTAATGAATGTTGTCTTACGTTATGAGCTGTAATCAGATTGTTACATAAAAACATGTAGAAAGGTATATTTCCTGTGTCATGTAGAAAGGTGTATTTCCTGGGGCTTATGTGTAATGCTCAGAGATTTTCCTGAAATTCAGGAATTTGGGGTTATTGACAATTTCTGTTGTACACTGAGACCATATTTGGAAGGGGTAAAATTTATAGTCATTCATTCATTTATTCACCCATCCGTTCACAGAGAGTAATGGTATTGTGTTTCAACTTACACATTACATTGTAGCCAAGAGCATATTTTATTCAGGGCAGAGTTTAATACCTCCAAGATACTGCACTGGTTTCTTGCTCAAATGCATTGTCCCATTCCAACTGGATCAGTTTCATAGCATGGGTCAAATAAGCCTCTAGCCGTATAATAAAACGAGACATTTGAAATTTCTTTTTGAAAAAGCCTATGTCTGATATAGCAAAAACAATTTCTTATATACCTCTGGGACTTACAAAGAACCAAGTGCAGGCTATAGTATTGCTTTATGGATGTATTTTGGTAATTTTGTAAATATAATTGCACTGTAAAACCTGTGCACTCAAAATGATCAGTCAGATCCAGTCAGAATTAAATTTTCAGGTAGCAAAGCACATGAGTAGTGGCATTGAGGGAACAGTGGAGGAGGCAGATGTGAACAAAAAAACTTGGGGCACACAGTTCCAGTACAGATATTTGAGAGGAAGATACACACGCATGAGAACATACTTGACAGATGTAACAATGAAGGATTTATGACTCAGGATATCTAGTTTCGATGAGATGAACTGAGGGACACAACATACAGATTTGTAGGTAGAATGCATTTTTTTAATGAAAAAAGAATCCTATGGCTTTTTTCTTAGAATCCTGTTGTTTTAAATCACAAGCCTGCCTTGCCACCATTATAAACACCCAGCTCTAGTGTGATTCCACTTTACCGTTATATCCCCAAGACTTCGCTCCGCATCCGAATATAGCTGCTCAGACCAAAGCCTTGGAAACTTCCCACAGGAACAGTTCCCTCTGTTCCCGTCTTCGCTGGATAATGTGACAGGTTTGTCCCTCACTACATCCACTATTATTTTTCAGTTCTCATTATTATACCTTTAATTCTATCTTACCCATTTATTTCTAGTTCTTTACAATTTCTCTTCCCAGTTACAAACGATTATCTCCCTTTTATTATGATTTTCCCCTAATCATCTTCTATTATCTCTTATTTTAGTACTTGGCTTTCCCTCTTTGATGTCTTTTAGTTTGAACTTCAGGTAATTTGACCCTTTTTGTTAATTCTTTGACTTCTCATAGATCCATTATCTATTCTTCTCTTTTTCCATCTTTCATCTTTTTCTATATATTGAAATTCATACAATTGTACGGTTTAGCTGTAGCCGGCAGGGTGATGAGCGGTGGAGAGCTGTCAGAGGTGAACAAACAGGCTTTTATGATAAAAGGTCAAAGTAGAGCACACACAAAGTTAAAAAAAGAAGCATCTATTATAGGGTTTAGAGAATTGAATGTGCATAACATGATTCCTGAAAAAAAGGAAAAAAAAAATACATTGAGTAGGTAATGACATCATGACAAGAGGAAAGCACCGTTTATCTCATCAAAGCTTAGTGAACTTAAAAGCTAAAATCACATCAAGCAATTGTTTCAAAATAGTTTGTGGGATAGTTAGCTCAGAAAATCAACATCTGAAGTCCACATGCACGCACCAGAAGCACCAGGTGTTGGAAATAGCACCTGACCCAGGAGGCAGGAGATTTCACTTCTCTAACCTTTTTATTTTGACTTTTATTTTTTCCTCTACAAAATGAAATTAATAGACCTTATTGCAATAGTTTTAGACCCTAGACTCATAGACTGTAGCCAAACTTATAGGTGGCAAAGTCCTGGAAGAAGGTTTAAAGCTTTCTATGGATATAGAGTTTTAACTTCATTTTTTTAATTTATTGGTTTTTACACAGAGAGAGGAAGGGAGAGTGAGAGAGAGAACTGTAAATGTGTTGCTCCATCCATTTATGCATTCATTGGTGGATTCTTGTGTGTTCCCTGACCAGGGATCGAACCCACAACCTTAGTGTATTGGAATGGTACTCCAACCAACTGAGCTACCCAGCCAGGGACTCTTCATATATTCTTGAATAGATTTGAATGTAAGTCTGGTTTTCTTTACTGCTATCCTCAACTGCCTCAATAGTCATATATTTTTTAGAAGACTTTACTACACTTACACATCTAATAAAAAATCATGAAGTATAAAATTGCGAATTATTTTGGAAAAAAGTAATTTCTACCGGGAATCTTCGTGCATACTCCCTTTGGCTCAGTAATTCTACTTCCATAAATATATATGAAGGAAAGAAAACCCAAACACAGGGGGGAAATCATAACACAAAGATGTTAACAAATGCAGTGTTTCCTTAAAAGAAGACAAATTTTGAAATGATGGCAATATAAAATAGTAAGGAAATGCTTAAATAAATTAACACCCATGCTTACAATTGCCATGAAGTATGTTTGAGAAGAGTTCTAACATAAAAAATGGTTTATTACATATTTAGGTAAAAAGTATGTTTTAACAATATATAAATAACATATCTTAACTGTGTTTAAAATGCTTAGAAAGGAAACAAATAGAAAGATATTCATCAAAAGAATGTAATTGCTTTGTTGATCTAGATGGGTTTAGGTACTTCTGTATTCTCTATATTTTCTATTATGAGACTGCTATTTTTTAATAGAAGGAATAGCAGCATACTCCTTTAATAAGCCTCATATAACTTATTAAGAAATTCCCTTCATTCCTTTAATGCAGCAGGATTATATTTCTGAAAATCAAATGTAATGCCCTGAGGGATGTTTGAGACTTATAAATATGAAACCCCAACTAAACCAAACCAAATCAAATTCCCCCAGTTTCCCTTCCCCTCTCTATAGGGTTATACTTATTGCCCTGAATTTTATTTGTTAGCATTTTATTGCCTGTTGCATAATATAGGAAATAGTAAACTAATTGGCTTTTATTTATCTGGAATTTTATTTACCTAACTATGTGTTTGCAGGTCTCACATTTTCCTCTTATATTTCTCATGATATTCTGCTACCTCCGTTTCCTGGCCAGAGCAAATCATTTATTGCTGAAGCACTTTGGTGGGCAGAGTGCTGTCCTTCTTAGACCTGTGGCCTGCTCGGGTTAAAGAATTCTGGATGCTTCTTGCTTGTAAATGTCCTTTCCGGAAAACCAAGTCATTAGATGCAGTGATGTAGAAAAAACCAGTTGGAAGATAAAGGAGGAAGGAGAAAAACCTGCATTACTGTTACCCCAAGTGACATGGTACCACAGAAAATGAAATTTCAGGGATATTTTTGGTTCTTATTTACACTGATCTTAACCAAAGTTGTGGTTACCTTGGCAACCCTTTAAGCTACGGAGCATCTAGGTAGCAAACAAAGTAGTTACTTCACTCTCTTTTACTCCACCGCAGAGTCAGGGAAAATTAAGTCATGGTAAGATTCGATCACACTTTCCATGCCTTTTGTAGATGGCTTTAGACTAACCTAATCTCTTCTGTCACACCATTTTCTCAAGTCATTATTATTTTTTCTTTTAATTTTACTAAGTGGCACAACTCAAAAGAAGCAACCATATTGAAAAGACAGCCTTTTATAACAGCAAAGTAGAAAATACAAATTGAGATAATATGAATTTCAAACTCTTCTCCAAAAAACCCCAAAAAACTTTGGGTTCATTATATTTACAACTTCCTGTGAGGTATTTCTTTATCATATTATTTTCAGCTCCCTGACTTCTAGGAGTGGGGAAATCACTAGATGGTAGAACCAGCAGTGTTTTCTCATCACCCTACTACAAGTTTGAATGCACTACAGAGTTGGGAGATGGCAGCTGAAGCACTACACCTCCCGAACTAACATTTGCTCCTGTGTAAAGAGGAGGCACTATCACATGTTGTGGAAAACCTACTGCTCAAGGTCAGGACCAGCAGTATCAGCTGCGCATGGGAGCTTACTGAGAAAAGCAGGGTGCACAGGCCAGCTTTAACCCACGTCGAGTTGTCTCATATTCCCCAGATTTTCTGAGTCATAGTCTTCATTGTAGCAAGGTCTCCAGATGATTTGAGATGCACAATATGATTTGAGATACTTCCTAATGCCACATCTTGGCTCATGGCAAACACTAAAAATTGATCATCCCTGTTTTCCTTCCATCGAACAGATAAGACTTTCCCCTTGCTTCAAAACAGATAGACTGTATTTTCAAGGCTGCATAAAAACCCAAGTGGCTAACTTTCAACTCCTCTTGTTATTGTGGATTTTTCACAGTGTTGATCTTCTGTTCTTTGCAGTTGAACACTTGAATCTAGCATCAATCCCAAAATGTGCTTAATTAGTAAAATTATGTGCATCATTATCTAACTCAGTTTGCTTAACTTTTTGAAGATTTTTATAACACATTATATTCTAATCTAAACACTGAACACCTAAGACAGTATATTTATTCTAAAATTACATTAAATATTTGAAAAGTAAATAGAAAAATAAGGAAATTTGGGGATAAAATCCACATTTTTACAAAGTCTGGAATGTTTGTGGGCTTTGGAGTTACATTTAAATCCTGTCTTCAATCTTCTCTAGCACATTACTTGCTACTATTTATAACATATATGAATGAACTTATCCTGGGCCAGTGAGAATATTTACATTTGCCCCTCTGTTGTTATACTTAATAATTGATCTTTATATGGACAGGCATCTGCGTTGACCCACATACAGATACACGAAAAGTCCTTCAATACATAAAGAAATCTATAATTTACCATTCATTATCTCTCATTATAAGAATTAGGGAAAAGTTTGAATTGTTGACTAAATAGAATAAATAAATGCAATAAGATGATTATTTTCAAATATATACAGCAATTTAAATAAATCATCAACCAGGTGTTCCCAAGAAGAGATCCTCAGGGATCAGCTTTAATGAAAACTGAAGTTGCCTCTGTAATTAGCAATCATGTGCAAGCTTGTCTCACCTCAGTGGCTGCAGGGTCCATTCTCACCTGGTCAATGCTGGCAACAATCTGTAATCTCCTCCTCCTTCAAGACGCTGTGAGCAGGAGTGCCAGCCACCCCAAAGGTGTTGGTGGGTGCTGAAGTCACCATGTGAAAAAGGCAAACCTACCTCAGAATTGTACTGACCCCAGAAATTTTTTTTCTTCCTTTTAACACACTACTGAGACAAGTTTCAAATGCAAACTTTCACCCAAGAAAAATTCTCTCAGTTTGGTGGATCCCATAGACAAACGTCAGTTAGAAAACCTGTCAATCACCTTCTTCATCAAGAAATGAAAAATATAATTATATAGTGTAGATCCCTGAACATTGCTTTCCTTGGCAAAACCTGTGGGTTGAGCCACGTGATGCAGATTTGAAGTCCCGGAACCCCGAGTCTTGTAAACTTGACTTAGCCATTGTCTGCCTGTTATCTGGGGAGCAGGGACTCTCTCTTGCTCACTGCTGCATCCCAGTGCTGCAAAGAGTAGCTACCCTACATATTTGTTGAATAAAAAAATCTATTGTCAGTCTCTCCACGGGGAGAATTGAGAGCAGAGCTTCCCAGCTGGAATGACCCATTCCAGTGATAGCCCCAGTTAGTGGCAGATCTGCTGAAATATTATTCCCCTCAGCCCTGAGGACAGCAGGGCAGGGCTGGGGCAGCAGGAACTCTGAAGGCAATCAGCAATCTCTTAATGGCTTCTTCCATTAGTTCAGTGGCTACACTGAAAAGGTATTATTATTTTGTCTGTGTGCCATGGCATGAAAAATGTTGCAAAGTCGTTCTTGAGAGGAGAAGTGATAAACACAAAATGTCTGCAGGGGACTGGCAGATGATTTGCGTTCATTGGTCCTGGTGTAGGTACCAGCCAGCTGATAGTTCCAGCCCTGGTTTAGAAAGCAAACAGAGTGATCGTCCAAGTATTCTATCAAACTGAAGTGATCACAGAAACTTAAACCCTGAGGGATTGAAATACAAGTGTACAATACAGAAAGTGAACATCTTCATGGAATTACTAATATATTTCTGTTCTAAGTTACACAAATATCAGCTTCTGAAATGTGCAGAATTAGTGTGCGTGTTGGTTTTATCCCCTGGTCTTTTACCCTTTTTGGTCCTCATCTTTTTTGCTATACTCATTTCGCCTGTTTTATTACCAGTGACTTCTAATTCAAGCTTGCAGATGTCTGTGCACACACTGATTTATGTAATAACTTTACTGTGTGGCCTCATCATGTGTTTTTACTTAATGACACCACAACTCCTTCCCCCACGCCGTCTTTTATGGAAGTGCCTATAAAGTACCAGACATTATACTAATCACTGGGGAAAAAAATTAATATGATATGCTGTGTGTCTTGAGAAGCTCACATTCTAGTAGAAGGAGACCATATGATAAAACTTTAATTAAAATAATAGTAAACTTTTATAGAGCACTAATTGGGTACTAGGAAGTATTCTAAGTAATTTTGCATTTATTATCTCATTTAATCCTCCTGAAATATATGTTTAGCTGCTATGTACCAATGCAAATTTTCTGAAGTCTACCATAAGGATGCTAGGCCACTAAAACAGTAAATTCCAGGATACTAGGCAGCCTTGATACATTTTCATGTAACTTTCTTACTGTGTATACTCTGCCACCCTTCCACTCCCAGGCTGTCATTCTAAACCCACAGGTACTTATATAGCCATGACTGGGGTTTGGGTATGGCATGCTTCCATATATCAATGATGTTAGAAAATCTTAGGATATGCTTGTGTGTATGTGTGCATCTGTTTACATGCATATTTATTCACATAAACTATAATTTATTGAGCACTGTCTATATACAAGAAGATCCATGTAGGGTAGCTCTGCTATGCACAATTGTCTTTCAAAGTAAGAAAAATAATCTCTTTTCAAAAATGAAGCTAAGACCCTTGACCACTGTGGCTCAGCTGGTTGGGCTGTTGCCCACAAACTGAATGTTCACGGGTTTGATTCCCAGTCAGGGCATGTGCCTGGGTTGTGGATTTGGTACCTGGTTGGGGTGCATGTGAGAGGCAACCAATCAATGTGTCTCTCTCACATCAATGTTTCTCTCCCTCTTTTTTTCCTTCCCTTCCCCCTCTTTAAAAATAAATTTAAAAAATCTTTTAAAAAATGAATGAGACTAAGAGGAGGTAGGCAATTTGCCCAAGGGTACACAAGTAATGAATGCTAAAGATTAGATTTATACCCATACCTGACTCAAATCAGATTGAGTTTTTACCCACTGCTTAAAGTAGTTTAGTCCAACTATTCATCTGATGTTCATACCCTGTCTGTGATATTCCTGACAAATGGTAAAATGGCCCATGTCTTCAAAATGGAAATGACAAGGTTCTTCTAGAGAAACCTTGGACTGCTCTGAGTTTTGAAAGTTAAAATACTGTAAAGTTTAAGTCTTTTTCAAAGTAAATCTTTCTTCCAATGAAAACAGTTCAAATTCTATCCTTTGAACCATACAGAATTAGTTTATGTTTTCGTTTTTAGCATTTCTTTTTTTCTTCTTTGAACTTGGGTTTTTCTGGAGGAACTGCCTCTGGTTCTCCACCTGGCCCTCAGAGTGTAGAGTAGCTGTTCTCTGCCCTTTTCCTATTCCCACCTGCACGTGTTCTAAGGTAATAAATATATTGAGGGCTTTGTACTCGGCTAACTCTTCTATTTACTTTTTTCTAGTAACAGGTGCTGTTCTACCCCACATTCTGTGCAGCCACTGCCCTGAGAGTGGACAATATTGCCCCATCTCCCTGACAGTAGTGAGCAGTAAAAATGTTTTTATATGACTACAACATGGCCAGACAGAATTCTTCTCCGGGACCAATGTATGGGTATTGGGTGAAACGAAGCTTTCTCTTTCACCCAGAACATCCAAGCTGACACTTGGTGATCATGCTTCCTGCCTGAGGCATCTATTGAATAGGAGAGGATGGGACCAACAAGCAGAAGGAAGCTGTGAAAGGCAGAGATCAAAGATTAAAAACAGAGAGAGATTTAGTGGCTCTGAGACCATTCCATTATTGAAGTCAAAGTTCTAGGAGTTCCTTCTTCAGATTTGTAGGTTACCTGACAAACCAAAATTGTACCTGTCAGCCAAAATTCTCCTTCTTTCATATGGAGTTTCTATTGTTAACAAAGGAAAGAGTCCTGATAGATACACCCCATGTTAAGGTGTAGAATCTGAAACTGAAAATACTGAACAAGCAAGCATGCTGCCTCTCTTTCTTCAATAGCTATCCCACAGTATGACCCAAGAATCTTTTGATTTTCTTAGCAGCCATGTCAATACTACTGACTCACAATGAGATTGTTAACAAATAAAATGTCTACAAATTTCATTTGATATACTAATGAGTTTCGATTCTTTTAGAGCCTGATTCTGTAACTGAACAAATTTGTTATTTCTCCAGTTTCATATAATTGGCAAATTAAAAAAAAAACTTAAAGTTCCTGTTTATAGCTTGGTGACCTTGGGCAAATTTTTCAATTTAGGTGATGTAAACTTTGGAGAATATCTATCTCACTGATCATGTGGGGATGAAATTCCTGTCCAGGGATTAGCACAAGCCTAGTACATAGTAGGTCCTAAAATGCAGTAGCTATCTTTACAAAGAAAAAGAAAGAGGGGGGGAGAGAATCAGAAAGAAAAAGAGGGACATTTGAAAAAATCGAAAATTGTGCCATCAGATTTAAAGTCTTTTAACTAGGATCTTTGATATGATTATCCAGGCACTTATGAATCTATTCCCATGTGTAATTATTCAGGTTATGTTATCTTGTGAAACATGACAAGTGCCTTGCTAAATCCAGATGAACATGATCCACAAATCTAGAATCCATGTCCAGAGGAGAATACAGCCAGTCTGACCTGACTCATTCTTTGTGGAGCCATCCTAGCTCCTGTTGATCTCTACTTCCAATTCTGAATACTTGCAAACTATGTTTTCTTTTTGTTTATTTGTTTTTCTTCTTCACTGAGCACAGTGTTCTTTACTAACAATACACAATAAGGTATGGCTCTCTAAGCTGCTAAGCTTCTGCAGGGGTGGAAATAGACACTGCTGAGGATGGAAGAGTCTCAGTGTGTTAAGGGATTGAGTTGAGGAAGGGACTCTTCAGTAGTTCAAGGTTCAAGATTCTTCCCTATGCTTTCCTTGAGGCTGGTGGTCCACAGGTTTGTTACTTTTTGGGAACCATTTGTACCATAAGGCCCACCATCCTGTTGCTGTAGCCAACATAATTATCACACCAGAAAATGAGATGAACAAAGTAGTCATAGAGGGCAATGCCAGCCACAGGATCAAAAGTAAGAGTGTTACTATTAAAGTCATAGGAGACAGCTTTTTCTATAGTATAGCTCAGGATGAGCTATATAGTATAGCTCTATAGGGGGCTCTCTGGTGCCTGCTCCACCACCTTCTCAATGTCACCATATTTGGTAGCTTTCTCCAGACTGAACATCAGATCCATAACTGACACAGTGGAGCTGAGACTCAGGAGGCCATGCCAGTGAGCTCAGAGTGACCTTGCTCACAGCCTTGGTAGCACCAGTAGGATGATGTTCTGGGTATCTCCAGGCTCATCGTGAAACAGTTCCCACAGGGACCACCATGGTCTTCCTGGTGGCCTTGATGGCATGAATGTGGACTTAAGTTCCTTCCATGATGCCCAGGTTGTGATGAATAACCTTGGCCAGAGGAGCAAAGCAGTTGATGGTAGAGGAGGCATTGCTGACAACCTTGAGGGTATTGTCAAACCTCTCCTGGTTTATGTCCAAACATTGGGGCATCAGCAGAAAGGGAAGAGGTGATGAAGACCCTTCTGGCTCCATTCTTCAAGTGAGCCCCAACTTTGTCCAAAGTAGTGAAAACACCAGTGGATTCTGTAATAGGTTTAACATAGCATCATCCCATTTGATGGGGGCAGGAACTTGCTCCTGGAAGATGGTGATGGGCCTTCCATGGACAACAAGCTTCCTATTCTCAGCTTTGGCTCTATCATAACCTGCCACGGGTGGGATCATACTGAAACATGTTGTAGACCATGTAGTTGAGTCCAGTGAAGGAGTCACTGATGACCACAGTATCCTCTTTGCCAGAGTTCAAAGTAACCCTGGTAACCAGATGCCCAATATGGCCAAATCCCTTTACTCTGAGCTTCACCACAGTGCCTCATGGATGCGGCTGCCACACCACAAGAACGCATAGCTGTGTGTGGGACAGGGAGAAGCAGAGAGCTTTGTTTCTGTAGTGATTGTTAAATTGTGTTTAATATTCACCTCAGGCCTAGAAGTCTGAAGTGTTTACATAGCTAATTACTGTGCTTTTTAAAAATAAAAACTACCACAGTTTATCTACAGCCTTGTGGCACCAAGCCTATTTCTCTGTGATGGTGAAAACAACACAGTAGTTTCAAAAGCCAAGTTTTCAGTAGTCTGAAATATAGCCTCATTGAACTCAACAGGTGCTTTTCTGTAATTCATTCAAGGAAACATGATGGGAAGTTCTTCTGGCTGATAATGTTCATTATGCTTTTTTTCGAGTCTGAAGATCATTCTCAACACTTAAATATATAATACACACATACACATATACATATGTGAATATAGATATAATTTTATATATTGATAAAATATAGCATTTAATGTCCAAATCTCAAGTTCACTTTATTATCCATGCTCTGAAAATTGGTATACATACAACTGGGATTATAAGCGTTATTTTCTGCTTGTTTGCTATTTGTTTTATGAGTAAATCACTGGGCACTACCTACACTTTGTTCTCATATCAGACCGACAGTCTTCTATAATAGCAACCAGTTTCACAGGTTTCTCTGTGTATTTTTTTCTCTCCCACATCAAATTTAATCATTTGATTGTTTCAGATAGCGTTTAGACAAGTATATTCTTCCCTGCTCTTATAAAGTAACACTAACTTAACTGGTTGAGGCTTTCACTTACAGGTATCTACATTCATACAAAGTAAAATATGATCAAGTATTATAATAAATCCCTTTTCATTAATAGTTCCTACTTTATTAGTGCCCCTTATGAACTAGTATTTTCAGAGTTTGTCACATTTTTCATAGCTGAATCAAAAAATGCTTGCCTTATGTAGCTTTAACTCAACGAGCCTCATTAAGTTGGGGTTGAAGGGAGACAGTGCCAATCACTGGGAGGCAGGCTTGGTGCCTCAGACATCTCAGGAACAGAAGCCCTTAATTGTATAGGACACTTTGTTTATCAGGTTAAACAAATATAAGAGAGGTAATTGGGAAAAATAAAATTGCAGCCCAATGAATCCACTTATTAAAGTTATCATAGAGAAATATCACGATGACTTTCTCTTGCACGTTAGACTGTGTGGTTGTTTTGTTTGTCTTTTCTTTCCTTATCTGTTCCGAAGGCCTGAAGTTCAGGATAATGGCAATTTTTCCTCATCATTATGTGTTTTGTTTCTTGTAATCTTTTTCACCTCTCTGGTCTCTTCTCTACTACCCCCACCCACCCCTCCTAGTTACAGGTGGGTGCAGGTATAATGCCACTCATTGCTATCTCTTGGAGATTTGGAATATGTCTTCTTTTCTTTTTAAATTTTATAGATTATGCTATTACAGCTGTCCCATTACCCCCGCTTCATCCCCCTCCACCCTGCACACCCTCTCCCACCCACACTCCCCACCTTTATTTCATGTCCATGTGTCATAAGTTCTTTAGCTTTTACATTTCCCATACTGTTCTTGCCCTCCCCCTGTCTATTTTCTACCTACCATCTATGCTACTTATTCTCCATACCTTTTCTCCCTCTCTCCTCCTCCCACTCCCCTGTTGCTAACCCTCCATGTGATCTCCATTTCTGTGGTTCTGTTCCTGTTCTAGTGGTTTGCTTAGTTTGTTTTTGTTTTAGGTGTGGTTTTTAATACTTGTGAGTTTGCTGCCATTTTGCTATACACATTTTTTATCTTCTTTTTCTTAGATAAGTCCCCTTACCATTTCATATAATAAGGCTTGGTGATGATGAACTCCTTTAACTTGACCTTATCTGAGAAGCACTTTATCTGCCCTTCCATGTCTTCTTTTCTTTTAAGTTTTGATACAGTTTAACTAAACTGCCAAGTACAAAACACAAAGTACCAGTATATAGGTCTTATCTATAAGTTGGTTAGAAAGGAAAGAAGAAAAAGAGAGAAGAGCCCTGCCTGGGGTGGCTCAGTGGGCTGAATGCCAGCCTGCAAAGTGAAAGGCAATTGGTTCCCTTCCCAGTCAGGGCACATGCCTGGGTTGTGGGCTGGGTCCCTAGTTGGGGGCACATGGGAGACAAATATTGATGTTTCTCTCATTCATCAATGTTTCTCTGCCTTTCTTTCTCCCTTCCTTCCTCTCTCTAAAAAATAAAAAAAAAAATCTTTAAAAAAGAGAGAGAAAATATGTTATCTGAGCATGCTTCTACCCTTCTAAAAATCTGGATCTAGTTTTTTGATAACAATGATGAGGACTCAGCACTAGGGAAGAAGGTATTTAACTTTTGCCTCCCTTTCTCTTTCAACATCTGTCACTGAATAAAGATTGAATTCTTTTATTCTTACCTTCAGTAGTAAACAGGTTTGGTTCCATTTTCTGGTTCCAGCACCCTGACTTCCCTTTGAGAAAATACAACTTTTGCATTCTGTGGGATTCAGATAGACACTGACACAGGAATGGCTTCTCTCCAGTTATAGAAACTGGTGGAGGGATGAACCCTTGATCCAGGTTGTTGCATTTAGAGCTTCTGCTATTCTGGGAGCTTGTGATCAAAAGAACTGAAAAGAAACCTTCTTTGTCATGTGGTTGCTGAGAGAATATAATGCAAGGTTGGAGCCCTTGACATCCATTTTGTCAGGAAAAGGAAGTATACAATAAAAACAAAGCCCACACACATCACAGCATAGCCAAGAGATGAAAAGAGCAGGTCTTAGTCTTGGTAAGACCTTTGGAGCACCTGGATTCAACTGCTCCTGAAGCCATTTATCAATAAGAATGTTGGAGTTCATAATAAAGTCCTACTTTTTTTTTTGTTTAAACTGTAGAGTAAGAAACTTTGTTAACTCTTACAAATGCCAATTATGTTATTTTTCTCCAAAATCAACACTCTTCATTTTTCTGAGTACTGAAAAGCATATTATTTTTCTGCTATTTGTATTCTTTTCCACTTGGTAAAGATAGGTCTAAAAGATACTTTTAGACCTGTTTGTCTCTATTGCCTTTTCTCATTAGCCTCATTTTCACATCACACTAATTGAAAAAAAAGCTACTACATGTTCCTTGTCTCCTGAAAAGTTGTTGGCACAACAATAAGCAGCCTTCTCCATTTTTTTTATTTCCTATATTGGAACTTTGTGCTCACATAGCCCTTAGAGCGTTATGTACCTCTTCAACAGTATCTGTATTGACCTGACTTATATACCCTTTCTGAAATATATACAAAATCTAGTCATTTTACTCTAACCTTAAACTTAATGTAAAGACAAAGCCCTTGATAATTAGAAGAAAATTAAAATTGATGTACTTAGTGTGAGTGAGAGAGACTTTAGAAATTCAGGGTCTTAAACATTAAAAGTTGGCTTCTTTGCTAGCTAAGACCTTAGCATCAGTATTTAGAATTTGTAGCTCATTCAAAATTAAACATTGGCAAACTAAATGTACTACTGCTTATTTATGTGTTTTTTAATGTAAATCTTAATTATTTATCCAATTGGTTAATTATTTTTAAAAGTACAAATGAGTACTTTAAAAACTTTTGCTTTTTCTCTTTTTAGAGACAGAATATTCGGATTCTTCTACTGATACCTCCTTTGAGACATAACCCCCTTTCTCCTCCTCTTCCTCCTTCTCCCCACCCCTGTCCTTCTCCCCTCTTCGTCTCCCTTCTCCTCCACTTCTGTTTCTTCATCCGGAGAGAAAGGATCTTTCTTCCCAAGAGCCATCCTTACATTTGTGTTGAAACACATTCCTTTTAAAAACTGATGGTGAAACAGCAGTTTTTTCCTATTCATTTCTTTGAATTTTTTTAAAAGTTTGGTTCTCAATGAGCTGTTATCATATAAAAACAGCCTAAACCCTTGAGATGTTCTGGAACGAAGATAATTTGTACACATTGTGATTGTTAATAGAGAATTGGTGTATGACACTGGTTCTTCACAATGCAGATAACTACAACTGGGGACGTGTAATGAAGCAAGTTTCAGCTAGGAAATTGTTCAGAGACATGCTATTTCTATGAGTCTCCTCGGGAAGAGGCAGACCAGGTCAAGAACTGACGCTGATATTAAAATATCAAATTACCAAATGATAACCTTCAGGGAAATGTGTTCAACTACCTGTTTAAATCACATTTTACACATTTTCCTCCAAGTGAGAATATATCATTTTTAATATCCTAGGACCATTTATAAAGTTGGTTAAAAAGATGAGAAGATATTAAGAATAACATGTTTTAAAAGGATAAATAACCTTTGCATTATGTGAAATTATGGTAGCGAAACAATTACAGAAAGATATACATGAAAGAAATAGAGGAGAAACATCAGTTGAGATGAACAAGGAGGAAAATGCAGTAACACTACAGCAAAGGCTCTTTTTCACATTGTAAGAAACATAGTCCCTCGGGAGTTCAGATGGGAATCCAGAGGGAAGAGAAACACCAGAACATACTGCCTTTCTCTTCAACCATCAGGAGAGACACCGTGATGAGGAGCACTGACCCCTCATCAGGACTAAAGAAATGATGCTCCAGGCAATGGCAGTATTGGCTGCTCCCAGCTTGCAAATGTGAATCCTCTTCAGAAATTTCTTTAGGCTGGGGAGAGCTGCTTCATGCTGTGAACAGCCTGTACCCGATGACTGGTTGAATTTTGAAGCTAGAAACCCAGACTCCATGAGGCAAAGTTGGGTAACACTGGAGGTCTTTCCTAGCTTCCCTGTGAGGACAGCTGAAATATTTGTTGGAAAGGAATCAATTTCTCTCTCTTCCCAATTCTGCACACAAATCTTGCCCTTTCTCTTCTTTGCTTGCATTTTTACCCAAAATATTTTTCTCTTTCCTTGCTAAGAATAACACACATTCATGCAGGCACACCTAAACATACATACATATGTGTATATGTGTTTGTATGAAATCTTCATATTCAGGTTCAAATTAACTTTTTGTCTTAAAGTAAATAGCCTCCTTAAGTTGACTTTATATATTCCTATTTTGATTTGGAAATAGAAACTTTTATTTTCAAAATTTTAGGATATACCTCAGTTTTCGTTAGTTATATGAGCACTCATTTGGTCATTTCCAAAATCTTCAGACAATTAGGTTCAGTTATTTTTCTGTACTATATGCAATGCTGCAATGAGCTTATGCCTATAAGACAAATGCTTTTTGTATTTTCTAATTGAGTTTATACCCCAGAGTGGACCAAAGAAATGCTTATAAGATATGAATAAAGACTTCCTAAGATGGATTTTTTCAAATCACAGTAGTGTGATAATGGATCTTTAATTTTTAAAACTATTTTGATTTCTCAGATTTTTAAATTTATCATGAAAATTCATGTACAAGTAAAAACATTACCAACCTAGAAAGTGAGTGTGACTAGCTGGACTTGGTTTCCTTTAATCTCTCAGGAAATGACAAAATATTCAACCTTATTGAGAGAACTTAAATTTATATTTCTGTAGTCAATGCTGACACTACTAAGAATGAATCATTAAATGTGAAAGGAAGGTAAAAAGAAAAATGTTTAACCAACTGCTCTTTCCCACTGCTACATTTAGAAAAACTATTTTTTTTTGTATATACAGAATACATTTCAATGGCTAGGATGTAATAGAACCAAAAAAGATATTTGTCAATAGTTGGATTTATAAATGCATTTGCATGCTTACAGAACCAAATTTTGGCAACTGTAATGGAATATAGAAAATGTGGGAATGAGAATTTCTTTATTTTTGGATATAAGGAGAGATTTCTTATAAAGTGAAATAATGGAGCTCATTAGATACCTCAAGAAGAAGAATTGCATTCAACATGAAGGAAGAAACTATTTCATCCCCTCTTGTAAACTTATAGGCTCCGGTTTTATCACAAATAATCTTAATTACATAGAATTCAACTAAAAGGGACGTTAAATTAATCAGATTTTGTTCCCAGAATTTTGCTTTGGGGCAAAATAAAGGACCCAAAGGTCAGCCAATTAAATAATATGTATATGGTTTATATTGTTGAGTAATAGTTTAATTCTAAGGTTTAGACACATACTATTTTAATATTCATGTATTTTATACTAGACACTGAAGAATGACACATGGGGTGATTTATTTTTTGAAGAAATATTTTTGAGTGCCTAGATAGGCCACTTGTTGGGATAAACACTTCGATTAAATGGTAAACCAAAATGCCTCTTGTCTCTGTCCTGATAGAGTTAGAATCTAGTGGATGATGTAGACATGGAAAAATATTTTTGCTTTTAAAAATTAGTAAATTAAAACTCAGCTAGGCAGTATTTGGGAAGTTAATGCTTTTAAGAGTATGTAATAGAGCCATTTGACCTAATTATGAAGATAAGAAAAAGCTTTCCCAACAAAGGAATGGATGGGCTGTGAGATGAAGAATGACAAAATTATTAGTTTAAGAATAAAGCAAAGAATTTCTGCAGAGCTGAGCTTTAAAATTTATTCTTTGATATTGCCCTCTATATGAAAAATACATCTGACCAGAAGCACAGTAACTTTTATAGTGATAAAAATACTCCTATCTAAGAGCTTTATTCCATCATTCTTTCAACAAATAATTATTGTATAGAAAAGATTGTGGGAATAAGGTGATAAACAATAAAGACAAAGTTACTTACCCTGTGGAGCTTAATTTCTGGTAACCCAAAACAAGTTAACTTGTTAATAAATAATTTCATATGTTAATAAATGGTATACATAAAATAAACTTAGCCAAAGAGCTAGAGAGTGAATGTGATAGCAGGGGATTTCTTGTATGTATGTATGTATGTATGTATGTACGTATATGTGCTTGAGTGTGTGTGCAATAATTTTAGATATACTGGCCAGGATATGTAGAAATAACTGACATTAAAGAAGAGACCTGAAAATTGAGAAAGATGTATGAGGAAATACCAATTTAAAGAGGATCATATGGAGGCTAAACCAGGGTGAACAGTAATCGTAGGGCTCTATATCAGACTCTTCATTCTGAGAAAAGAGGGTGCTTGGAATATGGTGAATGTAGGAAGGAATGCTAGATGATAAGGATCTTGGGAGTCACACGAGAGTATTTGGAAGGTTTTAGGCAAGAGAAAAGAAATAGTAGCCAGGACTTGCTCTACCAGCATTTTGTCCGGGAACTGATGGTGATGTCAATGATGGTGGTAGTGAGGGGAACGGGGAAAAGTGGTGAGATTCAGCATCTATTGAGGATAGAACTGCTGTGTTGGGGACCGCCCTGCCTGGTCTCAGGGAGCTGTAACCCCCCGTGACTTAGGCTGAGTGAAAGACCTCTGGACCAGGAGCCACTAAGGAGACAAAACTTACTCCCCTGGCATGAACGCTGCCTGTTCTAATGCCTGGCTCCCTTTGCATGATCAGCAGTCAATGACGGATAACAATTCCCTAAGAAAGAGAATGAATCTAAGACAGACTCGATCATGTGGGAATCCCCTAAGGGAAGAGATTCAGGGCTGTGGATATGAAGGGGTGATGGACATCAACCCCTGCCCCCTCGGCTTTGTCAAAGCCTGAATCCTTGTTCTTAGATGTGAGAAATCCAAGTCTCCTGGCTGCCTTTGTCTTCTCTGTTAACTCAAGACTCTGGAAATAGCAGGGGTGATGCAGCCCAGACCAGAAACGGAGGACCCTCAAGGTAATCAGGCCTGAGACATAGAATATGCAAGATCCTGTGAGATCTGTTTGCTGGAGGATGTTATTAACTTGGAATTTAAAGGCACAGACAGGAAACCTTTGGAACCTGTAGTCCTTTCATATGTTAAAACTCCAATCTCTGCCCAGAATCACTGTGGGGGTTCTGTCTGCACCTTTGTAAGTCACCTACTTCTTTTGATCTTTTCTGCCAGACTGTGAATCCACAAACTAAGTCTGTTTTCTCAATAAAAATCTGCTTGGGAATGGAGACAAGGTGCTCCCCACTAGAGAGAGTGGCCATTCCGTTTTTACTTCCCCACAGAAACTGCTTGTCTCTGTGTATGTCTTTCTTGTGTTTTGATGAGCCATCTGCACAGTTCTGCGCTCACTGCAGGCTGGTGAGCACACGTTACTGCTGGATGGACTGAACTTTGGTTGGGGAGGCAAGGAGAGGAATCCAGCAGTATTCACAGGTTTTTAGTTTGGCCAGCTGAGTTAATCATGGTGCCACTGACCAAGAAAACATCGTATTTCTTTAAATCTTAAAATGCTTGTCACCTTAACACTTGCTCACCCATCCATCCATTCTTTTATTTCAGCATTGAGTGCTTACTTTGTGCCTGTGAGAAGCACTATCCAATGGGAACACAAAGACCAAAAAAAAAACCCTTACATTCTAGATAGCAACAGATGGACTGGGAAATGAACAAATATCCTACAGACTGATGAGTCGGGTGAAGGAACTAAAGCAGCCCCTGTGGTAGGGATTGAATCATGGTATGTAAGTTAACCAGGATGGTATGGGAGGGGGTCTGTGAGACAATATATAAGCCAACAGCTGTAGAACATAAAGGAATCAGGCCAACTAGGAAAGGTTTTTAAATGTTTTAATTCATAATTATAAAAAATTATTACTACCAAATGAGATTTATGACCCTAGTAAGACTAGTTCCTCTTAATGAATATCCTTAAAAACAAATTCACCACCATTATTTTTTCTACTTTAGAGCATTAACATCTTTTTATCTTTTTTCAAAGTAATTTTCACATTCTTACTGATTAAAAAGGTAACGCAAATATCATACTAAATTACATTATAGAAATACAAAATATGTAATGTGAAATTTCCTATTATTTCACTATTCTCTCTCTGAAACATACATTGTCAACAGTTTTTGAATACTATTCCATATTGTATTTGCTCTATTTTAACATAGTAATGCAATGTTCCATGTATTCCTTTATAGCTTGTGGGTTTTTGTTTTTATTTTTTTACCTTATGATATCCTGGATAGCTTTCTTTGAAAACACACATGGAACATTTTATTGTTTTTAATAGCCACGCAATCCATTGGCATATCTTCCACTGTTATTTAATGGTTTCTCTATTTAAGAGTACCTAGATTCTTTCCATTTTCACTGTTATTATGGATGATGAATGAAAAGTTCTTAGCAATTATAGGGTGTTTCTAAAGAACACAGCAGAAATATTAGGTTGTGAGAATATGCATATTTTAAATGTAAGAGCTATTTCTATATTGCATTCCAAAAGTTTATACATTCTCATTCATGTATGTGAACAAAGCCCAAGAGTACCGATTTACAGTTTTCTTTGATAAGATAACATCAGTGTATCATTTTTATGTTCATTTCTTATAAGATAACCAATGCATTTCATGTTGATGTTATTTCCCTTCTAACAAATGGATTCCTGATTTCTAACTTCACTTATGAACAGTAATGCTTTAATGACCATTCACATCACCACTCTACATTTATTTCTGAATTTGATATATTTTTATTCTCCAAACATGCCTCACATATGCAACACCCCAAATCAAAACAGCTTCAAAATTTAAAGGAGATATTAACATTCTCAACACCAAACACAATTTGGAATCTGAGAAAAAATATGAGGCCTGCTAGTATTTGTGCAAGAAAAAGAAAAGGCAGTAAAGGTGGACATTGTAATCCTCTGCAGGTGATAGGGCCCTGCAGTGGTTCCCGTCTGAAGCCATAGCCCAGAGATGCCCAAAAGCAGGGGCAGCAGGAAATATGGTTTGCTGGTGTTGGGTAGCACTTATATCTGAGTGGCATTTATTGAGGCTTTATTGCGGTTTCCCTTTACACATGTGATGAGTTTTTTCTTTTTTCTTTTCTGAGTGGTTGACAAATACTTAGAAGAATACATCTGTGTGTTTCAGGTTCCATCTCTTCAGTCTACCTCCAAAATCATATTATTCTTATCCTTTAGGCCTTTTATCTTAAACTGGACAATATTCTCCCATAAAGAAGAAATCAATCTACAAGCCACACATAGCATTTTTCAAGAGTGTTGAGATTAGCGTCAAACACCAGGAACTTCTGTTAAAGTTTGAGTTGGAGGAAGCACCACCGATATACACACACGTTTTATATACATATATATGTGCCTAATACGCTCGAGTAATTTCTATATATCACATATGGATAATGGCTTCCTATGTGTCCATTCCTATTGTTTTTGTCAGCTATTTTATTGTTGTATCTCAAACATTTTTATTGTTTTATGTCTTTTAGTACTTTTTTTCCTCTTAGGTCTTTACTTTTGATGTAGCATGAATTTATAATAATCTTCATCTCCCCTTTGCCTTACATTCTAATTTATCTATCGAATTTTTGTTTGCACATTATTATTCTTTAATGTGCATTTAGCAATCCTTTTATTTTTGATATTTTATTCTCTTTTAGACCTCCTGTGTAAATAGGAAAGCAAGATATATATAGTTTATTTTGGTCTGCTTCAAGAGATTATGCTTTGTAATGGTGAAAGTCACTATTATATTTATTTATGTTCTGCTATTTTGTTTTGTACCTTTTGTTTTACATAGTTTTAATTTCCTTTTTTAATTTCTTAATTTTAAAAGAACAATCTTCAGCGATTGGGGCAGTAAAACCTGTTTTTAATTGTGCAGGAGACAATCCCCCTGTTTACTCAAAAGACTGTTGTGATTACATTAACCTAATTTCAAATTAAAAACAAAATAGCTTTAAAGGCCAAAATAGTTTTGGCCTTTCCATAAACAAAGATAGGGAATTTTGCACTTACATATTTAGAATTATGCAGTAGATTTTTTCATTCAAATACAAATTACTACTATTTTGTAATGATCATTGAAATTGTTATGCCTTTTCCCCTATGTTAGCTTATTCATTGATCACTGACAGCCCTGACAAATCGGGGTTTAAGTTCATTACTTCAATTATTTTCAGGGTGTCTGAGTAATAGATTTAGAAAAAGAGTTTAGGTGATACACAGTTTGAAAATTTTATATAAAATATTTTTTCTTTTACCTTCATGTATGAATGATTATAGAATGACATACATTTTAGATGTAACAAAAATTTTCCTCAAAACTACTCAGATGCTTTTTCTTTGGATGTTGCTGAACATAAGAGCACATCAGAAAGATCTCCCAGTGTCCAAAGTCCTCTCGTTTTTCTCAATGGCCAACGCAGAAACAGTCGGGAAAACAAAATTAACGACAGCAGTATTGGATTCTAACTCTTAGAATAAAATAAATATTCCCATGCCCTTTTATTCCATGCTGGTATAAGTACATAATTGAATAAATAATTGAGAATAAGGGACAGCTCTCTGATACATGAAACTCTGTAGGAAGTGTAGTAGGAATGAGGGAAATGGAAACTCTCATTAGAACTTTGTAGTAATAATTGTCAGACAAGGGTTACCCAAGGAAGCTAAAATTAGGGGACCTAGTATGAGAAAATGCAGGGCATTTCTGTAGACTCAAATTGTCTACCTCAGAATATTTATTAATTACAAAGGGAAAAAGAATAGTTTTATAGTAGAAAAACCTGACAAACAGCACTTGAATGATGCAATCAAGGATGTTATCACTAGTAAAATAACACACTGATACTGTGTGGCCTCTGATGTAAGGTACCACCCACTTGTCATAACTATAAGGCAAATTCTTAGTGAAATTGCTCAGGGATGCCAGGAAAGACATTTGCGTGTAGACAGTACACTAGTAGAAAATAGAAGACAAAAACCAACATCTCTATGCCCTTACTGCGTATGTTTTTCTATCCCCCCTAATTATTTTTCTTTCTCCCAGGGAGACATTAAAAAATGGATAGTAGTTTCTTGCCATGAAGAGACTACTTTAAAAAGCTGTGCTAGAATTCTAAATATGGATTTTGATGAGTATCTAAAGAATTCTCAAAGCCAAGGCACATTTGTCTGAGCATACAGTATATGTACTTTAATTACATTAAGTGAGACTTCTAAACATCTGACATCTGTTTACTAGTAAACATTTAATTAAGTATTTGAACATAACGACGTTAAATGAAATGTTTTAAAGAAGCCGTTAGAACTCTGCAGCCCTAACAAACTCATAGGAGAGCAGTGGATTCTTTTACTATAATCAGGGATGATGAAGCCCATTTGCTGCGTGTTCTTTGTTTATTCCCCTGTGTCGTCTGCCTATGCCTGTCACCTCTCCCTCAGTGATGATCCCTTATTCATCAGGCCCTGTGGATGAGAAGGTTGGCATCTTGCAATCGGAACAGTGGGTCCACAGTTTTTCACTCAGAGACCATTGTGCCTACACACGTTTAAAAAGTATTTGTTCCCCTGGTAAAGATAAAGAGTGAGTCTCATTAAATTATTTTTTCACTTGGGCATTGTATAGCTACTGGAACTTACAAGACTGAGTTGTATCTGGTGATTAAATATAAAACAAACATTTGAGCTTTAGCAGATTCCATGTAAACATTGCAGACATGGAAAACCTTTTATCCCATGCCATGTGGTTTTTAAGAGAGAATGTCTAGGGGTAGACACATGGGGACAAGGTTTTCCAAATGCAGGGTGTATGCATACACACACACACACACACACAGAGTTGTGGTGACCACCTCTGGAGACAAAGCTGCAGAGTGGCTGTCTTAGAACCTCTCCTATCGGATACCCTATTGCATTCCAGCACCCCCAAAAGCCTAGGGCCCCACTGGTTCCTAGTTCATACTGTGTCACTTGGGACTTCCCAGGGTGGTACTCCTGAGACCTCCCAAGAGCCATCACTATGCAGACTTTTCCAGATCCCTCTCTAGATACTGGATATCAAATTTCACTAGTGCTCTTTCCTGTTCTCTTATGGTATGCCTGTGTTGCTGCAATTTAGCTGGAGATGGAGGGAATCAAATGGTGGTGTTAGTTATGGATAAATGACTTAACCAGGTCTGCCATTCCAATAACACTGGTATCTGAAAAGAAGATTTTCATGCCCTTAGCCAGACAGCGTGAAGTACTGCATGTTAAGCACCTAGCATGCTGTGCCTGCCAAACACTAAAGTGGCTATTTTTGTTGTTTTGCTGTCATTACTGTTGTTCTGTTATCACAAAGAGCCCATAGCCAGCTGGCACAGGGTCTCATTTGAGTTTCAGTTTCTTTATCTGTGACGCTTTCTAGTTCTATGGCTTATATCTGTTCTCTAAATGTAGGCTAATTGTCTAGTCACATTCTGGACCTATATCCTCAACAAACAGCAAAGTAAAATGTTCCCAGTGTGTTTATTCAGATTACAGAATGGCTTAAATGTTTTTTTCCTATAATAATACTTACAATGGTGGCTAATAGTCATCAATAACACACTCTATGCCCAGTGCTGCACGAAGCCCTTTATATGGATTATCCTGTTTAATTCATGCGAGAATTCCATGAGGAAGTTATTATTATTATTATATTTTTGTAGATGAGGAATCCACAGATCAGAAAAGTTAAGTAATTTGTCACAAGACATATAGCTAGTAATAACAGAATTAAAATTAAACCCAACCACTTAACTATTAAAATAGTCTGCTCCTATCATTTCTTGAGTGTTCTCCCCTCACTGCATATGTTGCCTGCCCTGGCCTATTGTTAAGTTACGCCTGGCACATGGAACTCTTTCACCCATAAAATGAAAATCCACTACTTTTGCAGCTTATCTCCTTTTACAATTGCTGCAACCACATCTTCCTTTTCAAAAAGCATAAACCACCAATAGAGTGCTTTAAAGGAACAAAACAAAAGCATTCAGGCAACAAATGAGCTTCTACTGAGTGTCAGGTACTGTTTTGAATAATGCAGATACAGCAAAACAAACAACATTCTGGTCTCATGGCACCTACAGGGCAGAGAGGGAAGACAGAAAGTAAGCAAGCCAATGACCAAGATAACTGTTGTAGTGATACATGCTTTGAGGAAAATAAAACAAAATGATAAAAGCAAATGACTTACAAAAGGGGACTCTGCTTTCAATTTTAACAGAAGACTGGCAGCAATGTGCTATATATATAGTTGCTAGAGATCTGTTTTCATAGTCACCCTGTTGTCATTTCACAATACTAACACAAAGTTAAACATGAGTTTATTTGGTGGATAGATTAGTATTCCCCTTTTTTTCCATGACAAAAAAAAAAAAGTAACCAAATATGAGCTTTGGAGTGGGAGGGAAGGATCTGGTGAGAAAAGGAAGAAAGTCAGATTTTAGACCAAAATAAAATTGAGTCATAAAATTTAAATATTCAAAGTAATGGTTTGAATTTCTTCCCTAAGAACTGAAGCTAATCAATTTCTGTTACATAATTATTATCTCACTTAAAATGCTAAAATTAAGATAAATATATAAATTTACTGACTCACCTATAAAATATTTAAAAATAATTATTTTATTAATGAGCAGTGATGGTGAGAGATACACCATATTTTTTAAAAAGTAGTCTTGCATCTTTAAGCTCTTAAAATAACTTCTTATATTAGCATGGGTGAAATTAATAATAAGAGGTAGCTTTCAGTCTCTTAACCACAACAGTCTACTTTTCAAGGATACTCAAATGGGTCAGTGTTCCAAATAGTTAGTGGTGTCTTGAAATGACACAATGCTCCTGAGGAGGTCTAAGCAAGGTAGAGCATAGAGGCTCTATGGTTTCCATGAGCTGGATGCATTCCTAGGTAATGGCAGTAGGACGTGCTGATTACAACTAGACTGTGTGGACTCGAGTCCCTGCTGAGCCACTCACTGGTGATGTGATCTTCAGTATACTATTTATTTTTCAGTTTTCTTGTTTGAAAACAAACAAACAAACACATGTCCTAAGAGGCATTGCATTTTAGGAATTGGGTTGTAACCCTCTTCATTTACTCTTCTCTTTTTTCTTGCACTTTCCCAAAGCAAAATGGAAATCTGATAACTCAGAATGACAGTCTGTAAAAACTGGTTCTCCCAATGAATGCAATGATCTGTGACAGAAACAATTACCTACCTTTGGGGCAAAAATTCGGTAAGGGATGAGTGGTTTTTTTGCTACAATTGTGGATTGAGTTGGTCCTGTAACTACGGTCCCATGTATTACCCATCACTCTCTCTAGTGCAAATTATCGATAACTTTTTTTGGTGGATTTTTCTTAGATTGATTAAAATTTATAACTGAAGCAAATATTTTCAAAATGTGACAGCTACTGTGGGGGTGGAACATGTATAGATGAAGTCAGAATGGGGGGAACATCTGTTTCTTTTGTAATGACACATGAGATTGGCTTCCTCCTTTTACTACCCGTGTAAACTTAATTACCAAACATCTGCATCCTGCCTTCTATTCCCCAAGGTTCTGACATTTTCCACACATACAGATACCTTCATTTTTATTGATTGAACATTCCCCATGCTGCTCTTCTGATAGTTACCAATTGGTGATATGTCAGGGGTAAAACTCTACTTTTGAGGCTTTAATGATCAGAATATCGGTGCAATTTTGGACCACTAATCATGGGATGTGGTATAAAATCTGTGAACTTTACATTCCTTTCTTTTTTTCCTTTCTATGGGATTCCACAGATATCAGCGACAAATGCAAGATCACTTCCATGTGTCTACGGTGCATATATAACTAAGTTTCAGAACAATTCAAGTTCAGTTTTAAAAATAACCAGTGATTCACTATGCAGATCTTAGATGTATTTTTACACTCCCAGGCATATTCCTTTGTCCCTTTGGTGCCCCTTCAAAAACCACCCAGGGTCTGATCTTCTTCAGTAATGGCAGATTTGTTGCTGTGATTACAAGGAATGGGGAAATCTGTCTGTGTCTCTTTCAAATAAATGCGAGCACCTAGATATAGATTTTGATGAAGCTGGACAAAATTATCCCACCTCCTAAAGCCCTCTGGTGAGGGAGTTTGTGGGCAAAAGATACTAACTGCGTATAAAAACCCTCTGAACTATGCCCATTTCTCTTCAAGTTATTTCAAAGGACATTCCTGGCAACCAACTGATTGCTCAGCCTGCATTATCAATGGCCTGTGTAGGTGCTGCAATTTAAATTGGCTCCCTGGCTTCTTGGAATGATAGTTAATATTTTCGAGGGACACATCTCAATGCCAATGGCACACTGTTTGGAACTGGAAAATTACAGATATATAGGTAAAAAAATGTATTCGTTTTTATAGAAGGAAATGTGTTCTTTTAATATGGTGTGATTATTTTTAGATGTTGAGATGAGAGCATGACTCACCTCCTTCCATTTCATCCGCCACTTGTGCCGGCCCCCACCCGTCTTCCCTGACACATCGTGCTGACGACAGGAGTGACAGCCTGTTCTCCGCAATTTGGTCAGCACCGCATGTCGCAGCTGCTTTGGGAAAATATGGGGTGCTCAGTTTCTTGAATACAGATTCCCCGACTGCTCATCAGTAGTCTGTGGGTCAGTCCACTCTGTGAACTAAAGCGTGTATCATCACATAGGGCATTCAGTGGGGTCACTACTTTCTGGTGGTTAACAATAACATTTCAGAATATTAAAGATTTAGATTCAAATCAGACCCTCTCCTCTTAGAAGGTACTCACACTAGGTGAGGTTTGTAAGCACTTTGAACATCCTTTTTCTATAAGGGAATGAATCATATCAAGCCAATGGAATTATTTGAAATACTAAATGAGATCACGATTGTAAGGAATTTAACACAATGCTTTGCATAGAATATGCATACCATTTTACTGGTACATAACAAAGGCCATTGTTGTAATCATAGTGATTTCCAACTACAGCCCTTCCATTTTCTTAACTGCCAAATTAAAATATGTCTACAGCATCCACTAGAATATCATGAGACTAATTTCTACATACTTGTGTGGCCACAGTGTGCTTTTGGGGGAAAGATCCTAAGAAAATCCAACTTATTATGGTGGAGGGCTGTTTGATTTATGACATTCAAAAAGAAATTTCCTTTGCCCTTTGATGCTTTTATGCTTAACAGACAATTATTTATTTGTAGTCAATTTTATAAAGACTCAGGCATGATTCATATTCTATCTCATCCCTGGCCAAGATGCCCGCCCACCCACCCGCTCCCCCACACTCCCAGTTCTGTCTCAGTGCTGGCCCACTGTTCGTATTTTCAGAATTAACCTTTGTCAGTTCTTTATTATTCCTCTGCCCACCTTGCTTCTTCCAAAAGTAGTTTATGCTGAGGGTAATTTTACAGACTGACCAGAACTATAACCACTGTAAATACTCTTAAAAAGCAAGAGAAAAGTATTTAAACTGTTGTGTACATTATCATTCTTCTCTTGAATACCTGCCACCAAAGTGTCTGATTTTCATTGTTTGCATTACTAGTAGGTAGACAAGATAGAATTTCTTTGTCAAGCCAACTAAGAAACAGATAATGATTGTTGTAGGGTTATATCAAATTATTATTTTTAGAAGGATATAGATGATGATACAGAAATTTCTCTTTCCTTAGTCAGACACTGTGCTTCTTGATATAAACATGAAGGTCAGAAAATTATAGGGGATGTTTCAAAAAAATGCCCATAATGATTTGTTTGGTGATCCTTTTTTTTTCTAACCTTCTTTTCTCTTTTAGCAAAGAGAAAAGGAGAAAAAAATAATTCTTAAAACTAGCAACATGTTGAAAATGAAATTGGCAAACTGCTCTGCTTCTAAGGGGAGGGTGGAGATATCAGTTGACTGTTAGTGATTCAGAAATGAAATTTTGGTATATTTGAGACCAGTTTAGAAAGTGGGATGGGAAATGTGAAGCTAGGAAGAATCACTTTAAAGAAAAAAGTAATCTTTTTGCTTTCTATATGGCGTGGATATCTCTGTGGTGAAATGAAGGGGGCAGTGATCAAATACAGCTTTCCCAAGATCTGACCTATTCCCAAGCAATACCCTCAAAGCAAGTCTATTTTGCTTTTAGTTCAGGGATAGTTTAAGACACCCCAAACTTGTAGAAGTCCTGAATGATAAAAACATGACAATGCACATTGTCCCAGGCCTGTCACTCAGAGACCAAGTTAAACATCATACTGAACCTTAACACATAAATGTTAATGCAACTTCCTTTTAGAATGAATGTTCTTTCTTTTAATAACAAAAAGTTTATTTAATAAAGAAACTACCTATTTAACAGAAAAATTGTTAAAGCTAAAAGTTAAAGGCACGTCTAGGGAGAGCCCTTTTTAATCCAATTTGAAGAAATTCATTTTACATATCAATAAAACAAAACTCAAGAAAACTATTTTGAGGATTTTATTTACTAACAATTTTTGGAAAATAAACTTGATTTTATTAGAATGAACTTTTCTTATTTTGTGCATATCTATCTTAAAGGTACCCTATTGTATGTGCTTAGTGTGAAAAGCCTACATTGCCTTAAAGTTTAATAAATATGGGGTGACAGATTGTAAGTGGTTGTAAGTGTACATCTTTAGTATACACCCCTGCTCTATACTGAGAAACCTGGTACAAAATTTCTAAACTCATCTTTTCCCGTAAGTGACACATTGATAATAGTATATGAGGTCTATCCAGAAGGTTTCCAAACATGTAATATGAAAAAGAAGATACAAGGTACAAGAAACATTGTACATAGGACAATGATGCCTCAGTCCCCTTCAAAGTAGGCTGGTACCTTGGGACCTCACACAGTTCTCCCAGTTGCCAGCAGCTGTCCCATTGTATTTTTCTGAATCTCATCCATGATTTGAAATCTCTTCCCATCCAAAGGTAATTTTAGTTTTGGGAAAAGCCAGAAGTTTCAGGGTGCCAAATCTGGAATGTAGTGGGGGCTGAGTCACTAGGGTGATTTGATGTTTTGCCAAAAACTGCATAAGACATGATACAGGAGTGGGTGCATTGTTGTGATGAGGCTGCCCACCACCAGTTTCCCATAGCTGTGACCTTCTGAATCATCTAAGTAGTTTCTGCAGAGCAATGTTCAAGCTTAATGCAAAATTTGATTGCAGACTTATTGCTCTACTCACTCAGTTATTTTGAATGCAGCAGCCACACAGTACACATGCTCACTCAAGGGCATGTATCTCCCCCACTGACTAGTACAGTGAAGTAGCCATTGTTCATGCATGCTCATTTCAGTCCACTCTCCTTGGTTACATCAATATCATGCAAACCATTCTCATTATATTAACAATGGATTGGTTTTTCCAGATGGACCTCATATAGCATAGAGTTATTGTGAGAATTAACTGAGATAATGTTGAATGAATTTCACTATTATTATCAAAATTATTTGTATACTAATCTCTTACATAGATGATCATAAATAATGGGGCCAAATACCTGAGCCACCCATACTTCTCCTATAGAAATATAAAGTGGCTATCAGGAAAATGAGAGTAATAAGTGATTGGTATTGTGGAAAGGGGAAGAAGAACCATTAAAAAAATTGAAAAATAAATCTGGCAGATAGTAAACATGCAGTCAATCTAGATTCCCTTTTACCAGCACACCTTACCAGCAACAATGCTGGTCAGTGACTTTATTTATTGCTTTTTGTGGGGCGGTGTAGCATTAATTGTTAAAGTTCCTAAAGAGGGGATAGGAAGAAACTCACAGGAGTCAGGAACATCTTTCTCTGCATTTTGCTACAAGTCACCCAGATGTTTCAGAGCTACTTCACCAAAGAGAAAGTAGAGTGGACCATCATGGGCGTAGCTTGGGCTCTTTCTCACTTGCATTGGGATTTTATAGAATTCTAAGTAAATAAGTAGTTTCATAATAGTTATTGAATAGAACATTGAATTACTCTGGTATAGTAGTACAGAACTGGAAATGCTTAGAAAAATGTGAGGTTTTGAAAAGGACAATTTGCTTCTCAAGTTAAAATTAAGCACCTCCCCGTTCAGCAGTGGCACTTTGGGGGTAAGCTGGAGAACTCTGAATACACACTCAACCAAGGGGTTTGCCTGCACAAATAGATTATCTTAATTGTTTCCTTATTTTTTTGATGATTGTTTGGTTTTACATTAATTGTTACTAACTTCACTGGGTTATGGACTAAAATGTACTAAAATCAGAAATTTGGGGTCTGATAAATATTAAAAATACTAAAGTAAATATCAAATAATTCCTAAGACGTCCCTCACAATAAAATCTAGCCATGTTTTGATGAAAGTTTCACATGCTGTCATGACTGCACTAAGTAAATTATTGTAAAGGCAAATCTCAAATATTATCTCCATAATGTTTTTTGTAATTAACTTTTGCAGCAAATTTATTACTTGCCAGGTTGTGTTCTAAACATAACTGTTCTACCATTTAATACAAAATATTAACTTCTTCAATACTTAGTAATATTTGTCTAATAAGTATGATTAATATCTTTATTTTATACATGTAAAAATTGAGACACAGAATGATTTTTTATCTTCTACAAATTTATAGAGCCAAAATACAAATCCAGTGCTTATTTTTAATCCTTTTGTTCCTTTCTATAGAGTAGACACGAGAAAAAGAGTTCCCTTCACCAACCCTGTTTGGATTTCTGAACCAAAAAATAAGTTTGCTAATTGGTAGGGGGAAATCCACTGGGATCTTCTAATTTATATCATAATGACTAAACAATAAAAATATAGGACAAACTATTTGAAATAATAGTTTGCAATGTACTGAACATGAAGGAAGGAAGGACAATGACCCCTGGGAGATGAAAAAACAAACAAATAAAGCTAAAAAATTCCCTAGATGACTAGTTTTAGAGAATGGCTAGGCCATGGATTTCGGAGGGAAAACTATGTGGAGTCTAAAGGACTCCTGAGTTAAGGAGATACAGTGAGAGTCCAGGGAGACAGCGGCAGCTAGAGCAAAGGACAGGTTACCAGAGAGAATACACAGAAAAAAATTCCTATGGTCTGCAAAGTCTTTGCATCAGGGTTTTAGCTACACATGCACACAAGAGACCTACTCAAGGCTAAGAAAACAACTGCTGAAAAAGATTAAGGGTAAAGTGTCTGGCCTTCACACAGGACCAGAAACAGTGCCTGTTAGCAGCAGGCAGATTGAAAAATCTCATACTTCATAGGGGACGGACAGACTACCTAAGAAGGTCTGCCTTAGTAGTAGGGAATAATTACTTCTAGACTACTAATCCAGAAGCAACTAATAATCATTAAAGCAAGACATGAGAGAATCAAACTACTTTCATGTACCTGAATTGCATCTCAGAACAATGTTCAACAGTATTTATAAGAATATAGCCCTGACTGGTGTGGCTCAGTGGGTTGGGCATCATCCTGCAAACTGAACAGTTACTGGTCTGATCCGTGGTCAGGGCACATACCTGGGTCATGGGCCAGGTCCCTAGTTGGGTGTGTGCAAGAGGAAACCAATCGATATTTCTCCCGCACATTGGTGTTTCTCTCCTTCTCTTTCTCCCTCCCTTCCCTTCTCTCTAAAAATAAAAAAAAAAAAAATAAAAATAAAAGAATATAATAATATCTAGCACCCAATAAAACAAAATTTGAAATTCCTGGCATTCAATCAAAGATTATTAGATATGTAAGAAAATATTACCCACAATGAGGAGAAAAAAACCCTTGAAACCATGCCAGATCTCAGCAAGATGCTGCAATTAGCACACCAGGACTTCATAAACAGTCATTTTAAAGATATTCCATATGTTTAAAAAGTTAAGTAGAATAATAGAAGATATAAAAGAAGACCCACATCAAATTTAGTGAGAAGAACTATAATGTATGGGATGAAATTCATGCGATGTATAAGTGCATATAATTAATAGCACACTATACAGTGCAGGGAAAAAAAAGGTAAGTGAATTTGAAAATGTAAGTACAGGAACTAACCAAAATTTAATGCAGAAAAAAATAATTCTCAAAAATGAAGACTATTATTGATCTGTGGGACAACTTCAAATGAACAAATACATTTTAAATACTTACAGGCTTGTGAAGGGAGAAAAATATTTAGAAAACTGATCTAGAAAGTTTTTGCAAATTTGATGAAACTTATAAACCTATAGTAACAAGAAGCTCAATGATCCCCAGGCACAAGAAACATGGAGAAAAATATGCCAAGGTACACCATACTAAATGGCTCAAAACCAGTAATAATGATTTTAAATAGTTAAAGCAAACAGGAAAAAGAAGTACAAAGGATCAAAACTAAGTATGATGGCAGATTTCTTATCAAAAACAATGCAGTCAGGAAGGCAGTGGAGCAACATCTTTTATGTACTGAGCTACAAAAGCTGTTAAACTTGCCCTGGCTGGTGTAGCTCAGTGGATTGAGCACTGGCTGCGAACCAAAGGGTCACCAGTTTGATTCCCAGTCAGGGCACGTGCCCAGGTTGTGGGCCAGGTCCCCAGTTGGGGGTGTGCAAGAAGCAACCACACATTAATGTTTCTCTCCCTCTGTTTCTCCCTCCCTCCCCGCCTCTAAGAATAAATAAATAACATTTAAAAAAGCTGTTAAACCTGACTTTGTATACAATAAAAATAATTTCATATATGAACATGAAATAAAAACTTTGCTAGACAAAACTGAAAGGATTTATTGCTAGGAGGTCTGCACTGCAGGAAATGTTAAAGGAAGCCCTTCAGCCTGAAGGATAATCAAGACAGTTGGAAATATCCATGAAGTAATGAGGAACACGGAAAGTGGTAACCACGTGGATTATGTTTCTAGAACACTCCTCAATAATCCTGTTGCATGCAAATCTCAGCTTATCAAATTACACAACCTGCTACCATAATTGGGAAAATAATAATGATTAAACTCCAATGCCTTTAAATCCCAAGCCTGAACTGACATTGGCAAAGAGTATTAAAACTAGTGACATGAAATAATTGAGTAATGTATACCATTTATTCTCTATTATTCTATTTGTTTGTTTGTTTGAAGTTTCTCAAAGAAAGAGGATGTATTTGAATTTCACAAATATGTGATAATCCATAAGTGTGGTCTTTCCTTAACGAGGACTAAGCCCAGGTTGCTTCCAGATGCTGACTTTTTCAGGAAGGCACAGAGTTTATATTGAAAAAAATATTTATTCTTTGACTTATGAAAACAAACTGAAGATTAATTCATGAATTCACTAATAAATGTTGTTTCCTATTTATAGACTTCCTGAGTTTGACTTAAATCATTCATATATATGTGTATATGTATATATACACTCATATATATATATATACTCATATATATACATACATATAAAGTCTTCTATTAGTAGGCATATACTAAGAGTATAAGATCATTACTTGGACAAAGTCATATTTTGATTAATAAATTGTCATATTCTCAAAGAATAAACCAATGAGCATGGGGGGTGTGTTTAATGAATAGAAAGATCTGAAAGGAGCCTTCTAAACTGATACATTTCAAGAGAGGATACTGGCTGAGGTTGGTTTGGAGAAGGAAGATAAGGGGAGAGGAAAGAAAATGATCACTTATCTACATTCTCTGTATCAGCACTCATTTAAACCACGGTGTGTTGTCTCATAACTAAAAAAAGTCAGGACAAGTTGGCAAAGTTACATCAATGCACATACCCTTTGGTTGAGAAATTCTATTTCCAGTAAAGTATCCTGCAGATATACTCTTATCTGGACACAAAGCTATTTGACAAGGATGTTCACTACAGAATTGTTATCAAATGCATTTATCAAGTGAGGCATTTATGCTCATTTGAAATAGTCTCCAACATAATTTAGTAATGAGCAAGGGGAAGATCAGTGATATAATGTAAAATGTTCACTTGTGAATAAGTTTCATTATATTATTTATAGATTTTATTATTTATATAGTATATAGATATATATTATATAAGTTTTAAAATATAAATATATTATAATATGAAATATATGTTCCATAAGTTATATTGCTTTATTTACATATACATATATACACATATACATAGTTGGGTATAAATAGTTGTGGTCAAAAATAAAAATTATTATTTCATAGACACAAACATTTTGGGGCAAATATGCAAGACACTGTTAATAGTAGTTACATCTGGGAAGGAGGCCTGTGGATCTACCTCATTTTTGTTTAATATCTTTTATACCATTGCATTGGCCAAAAAGTTCATTTGGTTTGTTACGTAAGATGGCTCTAGTAGCACTTAACTTTAGTTAAAGATAACTTTAACTCTTTGAAACAATTTTGTTAGATTGTATTATAACAGCTCTCACATCAGCATGCATTTTTTAAAAAAAATCAAAAGTGGTGAATTTTTGTGTAACCATTTTTATAATGAAGATGGAAGAAAATACTCAACATTTTTGGCATATTATGCTTTACTATTTCAAAGAAGGTAAAAACACAATTGAAATGCAAAAAATAAAGATTTGCACAGTATATGGAAAAGGTGCTGTGACTGATCGAATGTGTCAAAAGTGGTCTGCAAAATTTCATGCTGGAGATTTCTCACTGGTCAGTGATCCAGGTTTGGGTACACCAGTTGAAGGTGATACCATCAAATTGAGGCATTCATTGAGAACAATCAACGTTATACACGCCATGTTGGAGATTGCCAACATACTCACAATATCCACATCAATAAAGTTATTGGTGAAAATGAAAAATATGTCTTTCATTTTATAGGAAAAAATACAGACTTTCTGGCCAACCCAAAATTTGTGTTCCTTTTGATTCTTTCTTTTTTTCTTTTTCTTTTCTTTTTTTTTTTTTTTTTTTTTTTTAGCACAAGATAGAGGTCAGAAAGGTTTAGGACAGTTTTCAAAATTTTATAGTGCATGAAATTTAACCTTATGTGTTAATTTTTTCAGTTGTTAAAAATATGTAAGCAATTATATTTTTGTAGAAATATCACTGAAAAAATATTAAACAATCCAATTTATTACTCTTGTTCAAAAGAAACTTTTTTCAATTTTTAAGTAGCTCATTTTTATTGTATTTTTCATTACCATTTATCCCCCCATATCACTTTTTTTTTTGCTTGATCGCTCCACATTCCTTCAACCACTCCCCAGACCTGTCAGTCTGCTATGAATCTGTTTCTAGTTTTCTTGTTCATTCAATTTGTTCATTAAATTCTACAAATGGGTGAAATCATATGGTATTTGTCTTTCTCTGACTGGCTTATTTCACTTAGTATAATGTTCTCAGGTCCATCAATGCTGTTGCAAAGGATAAAATGTTCTTCTTTTTTATAGCCATGTAGTATTCCACTGTGTAAATGTACTGTAGCTGTTTTATCCACTCATCTACTGATGGATATTTAGGCTGCTTCCAGATCTTGATGATTGTAAATAACACTGCAATGAACATTGGGGAGCATATATACTGAATTACTGTGTCATATTTCTTCAGATAAATTCCCAGAAGTGGAATCACTGGATCATAAGGCAGTTGTGTTTTTAATTTTTTGAAGTAACTCCATACTGCTTTTTGCACTGGCTGCACTAATCTGCATTCTCACCAACAATGCAAAAGGGTTCCCCTTTTTTCACATCCTCACCAGCACTTGTTGTTTAATGATCTATTGTTAGCCATTCTGACAGGTGTGAGGTGGTATGTCAATTCTACAAAGAGATCTTTATCCTAAGCTAGGTTAGGTGACTCTGGCATTTGCTTAAAACAGTCTGTACATTTCTTAGTTCTTGTTAAAATTTTAATGAATTATTTTTCTCTTACTATGAATCAAGAGAGCAATGTCTTGCCTGCCATTTTACAGGACCAGGGAACTAGTTTGACACTCAACAATCAACAATGAATCAATCAATGAATACTGGAAATTAGGGAATCTTTATTTAAAAAAAAACATGTTAGATTTCTTTGTAATGTACTCTTGTGTTAATAACTCTCATTCATTTATTCCATAAATAATTCAATATAACTTTACAGAATTCTGTTAAAAACACTCAATGCTCATGAACTTGTGTACCTGAGTACAACCTAAATCTGCTTCATGTTTATTTCATCATTTACGGTGGTAGGAACTAATTGCACCTGCTTCATCTCACACCTTGGATTAATGCTAAGCTCTTTTTTTTTAAGATTTTATTTATTTATTTTTTTAGAGAGGGAAGTGGGGGAGATAGAGCGAGAGAGAGAAACATCAATGTGCGTTGCTGGGGGTCATGGCCTGCAACCCAGGCATGTACCCTGACTGGGAATTGAACCTGCGACACTTTGGTTCGCAGCCCACGCTCAATCCACTGAGCTGCGCCAGCCAGGGAATGCTAAGCTCTTTTATAGGGTTAGTCAAAAAGTCTGTATGGTTTGTTCTCCAAAATAAAAGACACATTTTTCATTTTCACCAATAACTTTATTGATATGGATATTTTGAGTATGTCCAACATAGTAGGTGTAATGTTGATTGTTCCCAGTTAATGTCTTGATTTGATCGCTATCACCTTCAACTGGTCTTCCAGACCATGCAGCATCATCCAGCAAGATATCTCCAGCACAAAACTTTGCAGACCACTTTTGACATGTTTGATCAGTCACAGCACCTTCTCCATACACTGCACAAATCTTTTTTGCATCTCAGTTGCACTTTTATTTTCCTTGAAATAATAAAGCTTAATATGCCAAAAATATTGTTTATTTTTTTCCATCTTCATTATGAGCATTGCTACACAAAAATTCACCACTTTTGTTTTTTTTTAATGTATGCTGGTAGGAGAGCAGTACAATCTAATAAAATTATTTCAAATAAAGTTAAAGACAACTAAGTGCTACTAGAGACAACTTATGGAAAAAACCAAATGGACTTTCTGGCCAACCCAATATTATTAAACTCTTAACATTTACATTTTGGATGCTTTTAGATTCTCTTTTTGTCATAGTGTTATGATGCTGATATTAGCAGGAGTATTGCATGCTGTTGCATATTTTACTATCTTCTGAAGGTGGTATGACATTAAAGATGACATAGTACTTATCATGCAGATGAAATAAATATTTCCTAACTCTAAAGAGTAAAGATTGATAGATGGGTAAATCCTTAGCATGACAAGAAGGGCATTCTACAATCTGTGTAAATCCTGAAGTCATTAAATATATAAGACAACATGAAATAAATCAGTGCCTTTAAAGATAGCTGATCAGTTATGGAATTGACAATAGCATGGTATTCTATAATTTTATAAGGGCAAGCTAAGCTCCGTATCTCATTGGCTGTAAAGTGAACAGCTTTGCTTTTCCTTCTGACAGTGCTATTTTGACCTCATTGGAGATGAACACAGCAGTTCTCCCTTTCCCCAGAATGCTGATGAGAATGTACAAACATACACAGGGTATTAAGCAATTTCAATTCTTTAATTGAATAATGAATGAAATGGATAATGTAGCAAGGTATCATGGATTCAAAAAAAAAATCAAACACATTATCCCCTCTGGACAGAGTCCGAAGGCGTTAGAACTCAAAGGACTTATTCATGCAATTCATTGAAAATCTCTCAGTAGTACTGACTCTTGGGGATTAGTTTCTTCAATATGAAGAGGTCTGCTGCATTTCTATATCTTCTCCTGGAATGTGCACTTCATAATAATGATGTGTCCAGTGTCTGGTCTTTGCTACTTGATTCGTGAATGCACACAAAGCATATCAGGATAGCAGCCATATGAAAAATCTGATAAAGAGAATTTTGGGGAGATTTAAGAGCACAAGAATCATTTTGCTGTTTTAAGTAGGCTCCATATTACACAGAAGAAAACAATGAAAATTATTCAGTTAAAAACTGTTACATTTTTTCACATATAATAGCAAATAAGTGGTTTTGCTCTTTTTTTTCCCTAAACCTTTTTCCTGATATTTTAATATTCCAGGCACTGTGGATAAAAATGTTGAGGGAGTTGCTGTATTTACCTCTGGAAACTCATTGTTTCTGACTTCATGACATTTTTCAAATGATAAGACTATGGCCGAATGGAAAGAGCAAGGGACTTGCATTAGAAAACAGGGCCATTATTAGCTTGTGAAGTTTTCACTTATGAGTTCTGTGAAGTTTTGTGCATTCAAATTTGCTTTAGGTAGTAATTTTTAAAGAAATCAAATTTAAAGATAGGTTCAAAGTCTCCTTATATACTACCTACCCTGCACTTTATCCAAAGAATAATGACTATCTTGAAGTAGTATGATATTCTCATACAGGTTTTCAAAAATTATATATATATAGGCATTATATATATATATATATATATATATATATATATCTCAAAATACTTAGTATTCTTTTCTGAATTTTTTCCCATAAATGGTCTCAATTGTATGAATTATACTTTGCTCTTATTGCTTATCTTATGACTTAATCTTTTTTAAATTTAAATTTTTACAATTTAACAGTAGTTTTGTTAGCAGCAAAATTGTGCCAGAATATCACTGGACCTTGGTTCAGTGACCTTGGTTCGGTGACCTTGGTTCGGTGACCTTGGTTTGGTAACCTCGGTATGTGAATTTGGCAAGGAAAATATTCAGAGCCAGAAAACTCAAATGGAAAGAGAATGTTTATTGAGAAAGTCACAGAGATAGAAAAGGTGAGCGAACTGGGCTGTGTGGACTCAGGAAACAAATTACTGAGTCAAAGGAAGGGCCTTAGAAGCTTAGGAAAAAGAAAGGCTGAGAGAAGAATCATGGGGGAGGTCAGGGGCAAAGGTGCAAGTCTGCTCCAGAGAGAGAGAGAGCACACTGGTTTCTCTGTCCTGAGGGTTTTTTATCTCCTTTCCAAAGGCAGACACATCAGGGTAGGGTCACAGTAGAATATTCATCAGCTTTGCAGATCTGTCCCCTCAAGGTCATGGTCTCCGCTGATTGGTTGGTGCCAGGGCAGGGGGTCTTTAGTCATCACTGCAGCTGGTCCTGATGTCTGCCATGGCTTTACTTTGTCTGGCCTTGCTGCTTTTCTGCACCTGGAGCTGAAACAGAGCTGAGATCTAGACGCTATGTCTAGTTTGACCAAAACTCTGTATCTGTGGTCAATGGAGCCTAAGCTTTGGTTCTAAGATTATTTGATGCTAATCAGAGCCTCCTTGTTTTTAGGCCTTGCTGTCTGAGGGAGTGGTCACACAAGGGAGTCATATGAGGCTATTCCTCGGCCCCCTTGTTCCTCCTGTGAGAGGGTCTACTACATGACTAGTGACATGCTGAGGGAGGAAAGGTCAGGGGTAGGTCGGAACCGCATGACCAGTGATATGAAAGATCAGACGGTTTAAACTACATAACCAGTGACATGCCAAGGGAGGAAGCCTCACCCTTGTGGTGAGGTCCTTGTTTAACAAGTTTTGCCTATTTTCAGGCACCTGACTTTTTCTGCCCTGCTGACCTTCTATACCTGGTCTGTCATTCCTACTCTGCCCAAGCCTAACTGCCTACTGTACCAGTCAAATAACAACTGATGTTGAATTTTTTTTTTCTTATATTATTTGTCATTCAGGCTTTCACTTCCCTGAATTAGCTCTTCCTATATCGTTTGTTTGTTTTGGTTCTTTCCTTTTGGATTGTTTATCTTTCTAATGTTAATTTGAAGGCACATTTTAACTGGTTAATATAATCTAGATGCTGGTTCTTTATTGATCACATGCTATGGAGACACATTCTCCCATAAAGATATTTATCTTTTAATTTTATATATGGTATCATCTGTAATGCAAAGCTTTAAATTTTACTATGGTCCCTAAGGATTTCTCCCATTAAATTTTACACTTTTTGAGCATTTTTCCCAGAAATAATTGCCTGCTGCTAATATATAAAGACATTCTCTTCCAAAAGTTTTAATGTTTAAGCCTTTAATTCAAACTTGAGGTTATGTGAAGTATGATGTAAAGTAGGGAATCTGGTTTTATTTATTGTCATGTGGTTAGCCATTTTTCCTACAATCACTTTATAAATAATCTTTGTCTTTCCCCCACTGATTTATCATGCCAAGTTTGTCATACACCAATTTCCTATCTGTAAATTGATCTATGTCCAAGGTTACAGTTCCTGTCCAAATGTCTATTTTTCTGTCTCTACAAAAAGCACACACTATCCGATTTGTAGCATTATGGCATCTTCATATCTTGCAAGGGGATTCTATTTCTCATTTTTTAAAAACTGTCTTGGCCTTTTGCTAGATTAGGACTTTAAAACCCAGATTGTGAGTTTCTATGAAAAATCATTTTCACATCTTGATTGGAATTATATTTTATTTATTGTTTAATTTAAAGATAACTAACTTCTCTGCTATATTGTCTTCTCATCCACTACCATAAGATAGGAGTCATTTTTATAAGATCTCTGTCATATATTCTTCTTTCTTTCTTTTCTGATGATAATTTTATTAAGGCATTAATACACAGGAACATGAAGAAGAGAAAAAATGTGGAAGACAAAGAGTAAGAGGGTGACTGGTAAGCAAATTAAAGAACCCAGCAGAGCAAAATTACAATCTAGCAGTGGGAACAGATTGAGATGAGCTTTTGATTAGACAAAACATGAAAGTCATAGGAACTGGACAAACTGAGAGAGAAAAGAAGCCTAAAATGAGAAAGCTTGGTTTAAAGCTGTTTAACACGCAGTTAGATTTCTGGATCCTCACCCTACCTTTACTTTGATGACTGCGTTTTTTCTGGCCCAGTAAATATATAGGGATTTATTATCTTGAAGTAGTAATTCTGAATATATTTGAATTGAAGATGCAAGGCATAGTTAAAACTGGGTTACACTTCAGAGAAAGAGGAAAATTAGGTAATAGTATGTATAATGAAGGGTAAAAATAGAGACCCTTAGAGTTATATCCCTACTTGACCTCCAGGATATTGGAAACTAAACCCTTTTTACCAAAATTAAGGAGATTAGAGCTCTCTTCTAAAGATGTCTGATTAGCTGAAGAAAAAGAATAATAAATGATACATCTATATCATTCTGTAAAGCACAATCAGCCTTTCTAAATTGACAGTACTTAATTATTTCTAAAAAACCAAATATATTCATACAAGAGAATAAAGTTATTGATAAGCAAGAACTGGACAAGAATAAATAAGAGAAATCATCTTGGTGGAAAAACATACTAAGGAAAAATACTAAAATATTATAATTGGTATACCCTGAAAAATTGGAGAATATAATGCATTTATGAAACATGATGCTATAAAAAAGAATATTCAGTGAACAGAAAAGGATTCTTGAAAATTATAATAATGTGGATAAAATAAAAATAATAGTTTAAGTGTTAGAGAATATAGTTGAGAAAGTTTTCTCAAAATTAGAGCAAAAAATTAAAAAAGATATAAAAGAAAAGAGAAAAGGAAATAGAGCATGTGCATAATAGGTGGACCAGCAAAAGAGAACAAAGAGAAAGAAATTATCAAAGAAGCAATACAAAGATTTTCCCGGACTTTCAGACTGGAAGTTGTCCAACTGAAAGGCCAATTAGACTAGATTCATTATTATTACATAAGAGATGATGTACTTGAATATTTTTGTTCTTGGAATAATTAATATCATACATATGTCCACATTGGTCTGTAGCTTCAATGTAGACACACACACACACACACACCTCCCATACACATACAGTAAGAATTTTTCTATGGAACAAAAGGGCTTATGACAGTTCCTTTTTCTCAGAATAAGTTTTTAAAAATTATTTCTTATATTAAGTGGGAAAACTTTTGTGTGTGTGTGTGTTCATGTATGTGTTGATCTTGTTGTATACAACTAACAAACTTGATTGTTGTTTATTTGCTTTTAATGATGTTTGTATAGAGCTTTCTAAATCTATTATATAGAAAATTAGACTGGGGGGTGGGCTGGGATGGGAGTAAAAGACAGGAAACTATCCTTGAACAACAATTAAAATTTTAAAAAATGTAAAAAAAAAGAAAATTAAACTGACTATGAACATAGACAATTATGTTTCTTTCTTTTCTATGCCTTGACTAGCATTCCAGTGATATGTTAACGATAATGATTTTAGTGAATTTTGTGGATTGAATTTAGCAGGTTAAGAAGCACCTTTATGTTTCTAGTTTGCTAAGAATTTTCTTTTTCATGATGCTGTATTGAATTTTTACCTCTCTTTTAACCTATTAATGTGTCTAATTATGTTAATTAGCTTGGGGTCATGCTGTGAATTTTTAAAAATGTATATTTCTGAATTTAGTTTCTAATATTTTAATTAGGATTTTGCATATGTATTTATAAATGAGATTTGCCTACATTTTTATGTTGTTGTCTAGCCATTTTTGTGCCTTAGCACTAAGTCTATACATGCTAAACTCAAAATAAGTTTGGAAATCTTCACTTCTTTTTCCATTCTCTTGAACATTTTATTTTTATAAAATAGAGACCATTCCTTGAATATTTGAAAAATTCTCCTTTGCTATCATATCATCAGGATGTGATGATTAGTCTGTGAGTAGATTTTTAAAATATAAAGCTTATTTATTCATGATAAACTTAGCCAACCTCTTCAGCATTAAATTGGAACTCTTGATTTTAAGTTTTATTTTTATCTTTACCACATGGGAATTATCAAGATTTCTTTTCTTTTGTAAATTATTCATTAGGTATTCAAATTTTTAAATTCAACTAATTAATTTTCAAATTAAACTAACGCAATGAGTATTCCTCACTCACAAAAATCTTTGAAGAGTTGCAGCTTTTATTGGTTTTCCTACTACTTAATATTTGAGTATTTTAAGCCAAACTCTTTTAAATATCAAAGGATAGAGCAATCTGGTTTATATCTGCATTTCATTAGAAAGAGTAAGACATGGGCTGTTTTCATGGAAGCAAAGGATGGAGTTAAGACAGAGCAAATATAGATATAAAACCTGTCAAAATGGGATTAATTCGAGGTGAGGGGGGACAGGGGGAGTTGAAACACTTGCTGGGGCTTTGTATGATCTGACGGTTCCTGCTGTGTGATCTCTCCTGTTTGGCTTATGGGCTTGCTTCTTCCTGCCTTGCTTATTACGTTCTAGCCACCCTGACCATTCTTCTGTTTCTTCTGAATCTCAAACTCTCTAAGGCCAATTGCATCTCAAGTTCTTCATATTTCCTACCAGATCTGGGAAGTACTTCTCTCTCCGGATTCTACGTGCCTGGTCCCTTCTCATGAATTGAGTTTCAACCATGTGACCTCAAGAGGATTTTTATCACTAGTTTAAAAAGCCCTCACACATAGTCATTCAATATTAAATTCTTTCATTTTCTTTAAACTCTAATCTGAAACTACCTGTTTGCTTATGTCTCTGTATACTCTAAATCAAATGCAAGCTCTATGAAAGAAGAAATATTTCTATCATCACTGCATCATGGCTCCTCAGAAAGCACCTTGCAAATATACTATTTCACAAATATTTGTTTAACAAAAATTCATTTGGCATTTTTTATACTTTTGAGCCTTTGTTGCATGCTGATTCCTTTAAAGTAACATCGCACGATGCATGTTCTTTATTTTAGAGACAGCAACAAAACAGGGGTTAGGTGTTCAGCAATAATGCCACCAATGGCCTCGGAGCCCTCAGAGTTACATTATTTGTAAGGAATGACAAGAAATACTTTGAATTTTTAAATAGAATAAAGGTAAAAATTCTCAATCTTTACATTTCATTTGGTTGCTCTTCTAATTTGGAAAATTTCCTTAAAAGCAAATTGCCTGGAAAGTAACTGTCGATTTTTAATATGCACTGGTTCAGAAGGTATACTCTAGACCTACAGATAGAGAATGATGTTTCAAATTACATTTAGGAGGAAGCTGCCTTGAGGATGAAATGTTACTAATATTGGGTATATAACGGCTTCTTATATCACTTCAATTCATTCAAAACTAGTAAGTTCTGTTATAGTTATCATTGATGCCAAATTATCTTCTTTACAGAGACACCACAATATTTTTGTTTCAACATGTAACAAAACAAAGTGGCTAAGCAGCATCGAGATGGCATTTATTAAACGCTGCAGACCTTGTTTCTCCGCCACGTTGCCTCACTATATTGAGACCAATGTGATCTCTTCATGGTTATGGTTCAAACAATACTGATGGGTTCCTGCAGATTTTCTATAAGATTATGTCTAGCTAAATAGACAATATTGATATCTATATCATCATCATCATCATCATCATCATCACCATCAATGTTATAAAGATGTGTGAGAAATCAGTCAAAAAGAACACAGATGGCAAAAATCAATCAAAGGTTTTTTTTAAAAAAATATACAGAAAGAACTCAATTTCTCCAGTGCAGAAAGAGTGCAAGGCATACTTTTGCGGTACTCATATTCAGATCCAGATATTCCCCAGCTTGTGAGAGTGAAGAAATCCATTTTAATATAATTGAGAGCTATTTTTCCACCACGGGGAAGTGCTCAGTGGAGAGTAAGTAGTGTTTAGGACTGATTCTGACTGCTCTCCCCAGCAGTCCCATCCTGTCATCCAGCCACATGTGCTCCTGATCCAAATCACCATGCATATGCATGGCCATATGGTTCCTCCTGTGGGCCTCCTTAGCCTCATCATTTGGTTCACTATCAACATTCCCATCCCCTTCTTTGCAATCCCACACATTGCGTTGGACTCATTGCACCTCTAACCACACCTCAGGAAAACTGTCGCTACCAAAAGGGAAATGCTGTCGTTGCTTGGGACGTGTGAGGGTTGTTGTATTCTGGCCATCTATGCTACGATGCTGTTTCTGACTGACTTCTCCTCTGATCTGTCATCACAGAAAATTCAGTGTTTTTCTCTGCTTTGTAAGTTGGAGTGTAGGATGAAGCTTTTTGCCATCCTCCACTTCTCAAATGAATTAAGGTTCTCAGAATAACTCTGAGGGGAACTCAGTTTTGCATGTGTTTCTAGCAGCTTTGTCTGCAGTGGAGGTGATCTAAACTGCTAGAACACCCAAGGAGCCTTGCTGAGAAATGCCATCCAACTCATCACCCGTGAAATCTAAGTGAGAAGCAGTGGGGGTGGGATTCAGTGGAAAGGGAACCAAACAAAGTAGGAATATGGAGAGATACACAGGCGTTTCTTTCCTTTCATGTCAACAGGTAAACTAAAAAAAAAACACATATAAATAATAAACAACTGTGTTGAAGTAAGATTTTCCTAGAAACACAATTGCCCAGATAAGCAAAATACTGTGTTGATTTAGAGGAAAAAATAACTTTACAAAAGGAAACTAAATATCACAAAAGGCTCACGTTTCCTACATCCAACTTCTTAGTTGATTCTACTCTTAGGTCCAGCTGCCTAATTTGTGAAGCCCAGCAAAATGAAAATGTCAGTTTCCCTCCACAAAGAGCAGGAAAAAGTTATTTTAAATGTACTAAAAAGTTTTTCTTTCTTTTGGGGTTTTACTTTCGATTTGTGGTCATGTTTATTATTGGCTGTTTTAATGACATCCTAAATACAAATTAAAATTTTAAAATATTAGCATGAATTTTACCATTCATCTTAATATGGTACAATGCTGTTTTTAGTTTGTTATTAAGTGTAGCTGACACACAATGTTACATTAATTTTAGGTGCACAACATATTGCTTTGACATTTATATACCTTACAATAGGATCACCACAGTAAGTCTAGTAATCTTCGGTCACCATACGTGGTTATTACAACATTATTAACTATTTTCTCTATGCTATATATTACATCTTCACGATTTATTTATTCTATAAATGGAAGTTTGTACCTCTTACTCCCCCTTACCTTTCCACTCATTCCCCCATACCTCTGCCCTCTGGCAATTACCAATTTGTCTCTATCTATGAGTGTATTTTGTTCAGCTTTATTTGCTTTTTAGATTCCACATAGAAGTGAAATAAGTTAATTGCCTTACTCTATTTCACTTATTTCACTTTTGTCCCCAGAGAGCTTCTGTTCCTACTGATCCCTGCCCCTCCAGCCCTCTGCCTAAAATTAGTCAATGTAATTATTCCACTAAGACCCAAGCACACTGTTCAAACTGCTGTCTGCTCTGGACCTCGGAGCCCATGAGTTTGTGCAGGGGCCCTTTAAGAATAGAGGCCTGCTTTTCTATAGCCCTTCTGCTCTCTCAGATGTAATCCTTGCTGGTTCTCAAAGCCAGATGTTATGGGGTCTCCTCTTCACTGTGTAGGTCCCTGGGACTGGGGTGGGGGGGCGGGGTATGGGGCTTGGATTCCTTACTCCTCAGGGTGAGGGGACAAGGTTGTGATATCTCTCCCACTTGTGAATCACCACACCAGAGGTATGTGTCCCAATCAGACCAGTCTCTACCCCTGCTTGTCTCTAGGTGGCTTCCTTTTTATATCCTCAGTTGTAGAAATTCTGTTTAGCTAGTCTTCAGGTCATTCTCAGATGGTAGCTCTATATTTAGTTGTGGTTTTAGTGTATCCCTGGGAGGAGAGGAGCTCACAGCTACGTACTCCACCATCTTCCCTGCAAAGTCAATGCCAAATTTAAATGTAATTATAAGAGTATAACTCTTGTGTGAGATCCCTGAAGTTATATAATTTGCATTTTGTAGCTCATGCATTCAGATGTATTGTCTTCTTACTGAAACAGTAAAAGCATCTCACAAAGATAACTCATCTTACTAATTTCACTTTTTGATACATGCACATCCACCAATACTCTTTATGTCTGACTTGCTGATGAGGAAGGAAAGACAGAAGCGAAAAGGGCATAATGGATTGCTTCATATTTCCTTCTCTTCCTATGCTGTCATTTTGAGCCTAAGCGTCTGGCTAATACAGGGAAGTAACATGACTAAGAAAGATAAGAAAGGATTTCTTGGTCACTCTTGTTTCTTTGAATGCCATTATCTCCCTTCTACATTCAAAGCAAATTCTGGTTCAAATGAAGTGTGGCCTCTTGGGGCCAGCAGCAGCTCGGCTCACTCTGTTGTAAACTTAACAGGTTTACATTTTATTTATGTTGAGTCTCATGAATTACTATAGATGCTGAGTCCATTGGGATAATTCTGTTTTCATGGGACATAAAGAATGCTTTATGCAAATAGCGTGATAAAGAATATGGGACACATATATTGCATGAATCTTTTCTGCTCTGTTGCCCCACTGTACTTCATTTTCAAAATTCAAGTTCAATGATAAAATTATTAAGAATTACAACACAGTGACAGCATAGCATTAAACCAAGTACAAAACCTTTTTGATGTCAAGGTCCTATGTAACTACATACTTGTATTCACATAAGAGCGACCCTGTCTACTCTTCATTGTTGCCTTGGTAACAGGGAATCTCTGTTTGAGAACCTAAAGTTGTGTATTATGTTCACCCTCATATTCAGTCATGCCTGGATATATCTTGAAACTATGAGGATAAGCTGTCCAGTCTATTGAAGACAAAGGAACTCCCATGGGGGTAAACAAAAAAAAAAAGAAGAAGAAATCCACTCAAGTAAAATTGTCTTAAACTGTTAGAACCTTAAATATATCTGAATCTCAGGGTACTCAGCATCAATGGACTTATCCTAAAGCATAAAGAAACAGTGACATATTAAAGAATGAGCCCAATTAGCATACCCTATACTATGTCTTGATACAATCTTTATAACACTTAGGAAGCAAAAGTTCCCATTGCCCGCTCTGTGGGGAAGAGTAGGATCACACGAGGAGGAGAGAATACTTGGAGTTCTTGGAGGATTAACAATGGAGTGCAAAACTCATGCAGTGAACAGCCTCTATCTCAGAGAAGAAACTCAGTGGTACTTCAGGCTCTAGGTGGCATTAATGTTGTTATTATTAAAACTTAGACTTCTTGGATTAGTGTAGAAGCTTCACAACATTAATGGTATCAGGGAAGAGCCCCACAGGAAGAGGGAAAATGTGGTAAATATACTTCATCAATAGGAATAATAGTAATGATGATGAACAATGCCTAATATATAACAGTAAAAAATTTTGAACTCAAGGCCACAGTTTGCTAAGGGAATGGATTATTTCATTGAATACCTACAATAAATATGTAAGGAGAGATGGAAAAGAAGCAAGCTTTATTAAGATCCAATTTTAAATGCAATATATATATGAGGTCCAGAGAGCTTATTATCTGGCCTGAAGTCACAGGGAAGATACTGGAGACAAGATGTGAGAGCAGGTGGTGAGTGACTCAGGGAATCTCTGCACCACCTACATGTGATACGCTTTAAAACTGCATTACACCCCCCTCCCCAGAGGATGAATCCCATAGCCAGGTATAAAAGCCATTTTAGTTCCTTTTTTGAAGAAGCTATATATGGTTTGATTAGGCAAGCATAAGCATCTCCTCCAAAGTGGTCTACGTAAGTGTTTTTCAAACTTTCTGACTGATACTTAACAGTACATTTTACATTAGTATCAGGTATGCATACTCATATATGTACAGCATCTTACTGTGTGCCTTAGAGTCTGATATTTTCTATTCTATTTTTCATTTCTAAAAATGTAAAATGACAAATTCATTTGGTAGATTGAATAACCAATTAGTGGTAATTTGAAAAAAAATTACTAGCTGATAAGACTCTGTCTCCCAGGGTTCTGGAATTGGAACTGAGAGACAGCTAATTAAGTTTTATGTGGCTCTAAAAGTGACATGTGGATTTTATTTATTATTGTCAGGGGGCAGCCATATCCTGCTACCTCCTATCTATCATAAGCCAAAATAAATAAATAAATACACACATTTATGACTAGAAATCTGATTTGGGAAGGAGGGCGGGGTGGAGGGAGAGAGGAAGATTTTCAGATAGAAACAGATAAATATAGGAGCAGATGAGGCAATTCTCAGTCCTTGCCTCTGGGTCCTTCCTGAGGGCTCCATTTGACTTTTATTAAGACTCCGCTAGTTTTTAAATGAGCTCTAATGTACTTTTGTTGGGTTTACAAGTTGTGGATCTGTAGTGGAACAGCAAGGAAAACCCATCAGGATTACCCGGGAATAACTGGGTGTTATTGACAAGGAAGGATTCTTTCCACGCCATACTTTCTGTGTTTCCAAAAGGCAAAGAGGAAGAGAATGACTTGTAGCACTTACTGTTGACTTCTGATGTGTCTAGTCAATTACAGATTTATTCTTTGGGTTAGAGATACAGAAAGATTAGGCTGTTTAAAGAATCATCAGAAGAACCAGCTGAGATTCAGTTCTTTGACTGAGTTTAAAGTCATCAAAGCTATTGGTTCTTTTAAATTTTTCATTGAATTTGTGGGGCTGCATTGGTTAATAAAATTATATAGGTTTCAGGTGAGCATATCTATAATACATCATCTGTGTCTGTATGTTGTATTGTGTGTACACTGCCCCCTTTCCTTTTGGCAATCACTGTACTGTTGAAAATGCCAGTCACTATTGGTTTTATGGGTAAAACAGGAGAAGTAAACGTTGCCCAAATACAGAAAAACTCTACTTACCCAGATGACAGGATTACAACAATTTCAGTAAACTGGAAACAGAAATATATTCCACAGTCAGAAATATGGAATCTTGCAAAAGCCTTGAAGTAAATACCGTTTTTATTCTTTTCCTTTTACTTTTGATGTCACAAGAGAACCTAAAAAGATCACATTTGAGAAACAGTAGTGAAATCCATAGTATGGTTAGCTCTAGCTGACTGTAAATGCAGTGTTGCAGGAACTGCCAATTCTGTTTTTGACCTCTCCTCTACAACAGGCAACAGACATTGCCTATTGTTTCAGTGACACTTGTAAATCCCAGAGTTCACAGGTGACTTTTCCTGTGGGGATGCATCATTGTTTCAATTATTTTTGAGTGACAAAGGCAATTCAAAATGCCACTTTTTGGCATTAAGTTCTGCTTTCATCCCCCACTCCACCCTGGAAGCAATGATCTCTGATATTTGTAGAATAGGAGGAGCTGACACAATTAAAAACTAAACTACCTGTTGTCCCCAAAATAAAATTCATGGGGATAAAGCAGCTCTAAGAAGTTTCCATTGTCTCATTCCTGCCCTCTCTCTAGTTCATTGGCTTTACATGAACTAGAAAAGCTCACATGCAGTAGAAACTGAGCTGTCAAGAATCCAAAGGGTTGTATGCTGGGTCACAATTCCCAAGAGCAGGTTAAAAATATCTGGGAAAAAGCTCTGGCTGGTGTGGCTCAATGAATTGAGCACCCACCTGTGAACCAAAAATATCTGGGAATAAATGAATGAATTATACATAGAACATTTTACAATCTAGCCTTCACGATTTGGCACCTTCTTAGTTTCATCCTTTACTTTTTCTATTAATAATTAGTTAACATGCACCTACTACATACAAGGTAAGTGCTAGATAATAAGATTATAATAATATGCATAGATAATTGTATTTGCCAAAGATGAATGTGTGTTTGTATGCATATATATGTGTGTATTGCACTCCACATGCTCATTCTACAATGCATCTCTCACTTTTCCCACTGAGATGGGAGGAAGGTATATGTACCCCGACCTTGAACCTGAGCAAACTTTTGCAACTAGCTCAATCAATAAAATGCAATGAAAGTGCACTACATGGCATCTAAGGCTAGTTCATATAGGGTGATAGATATATCTCCACCTGTCTCTCTCTAAGAAAGTTCATTGGTGGAATCCATGTAGGCAGGAAGACCATAGGCAGAGGTTTAGGAACACTGGAACTGAGATTCCCAGCCAGCATCTCAATCAGTAATCCAATATGAGTAAATGAGAGTTAGATGATTCATGCCCTCAGCCTTTGGTTCTCTCTTTGGCTGAGTTCTTTCTTATTCCTATTCACGGAAACCAGGAACAATAACAAATTACAATTAGTATCTGAAGTCACTTAGTATTAGAATAATGTGTGTTATGGTCAAAGTAACTGTGACAGAGAGGAAAGAGAGGCCTCCATTCTCGTGGAGATAGCAGTTTGTTGAGGGAGTCAGGCATTAATTTAATATGTCTACAAACAACTATAAACTCTAATTACAAATTATAAAAACTAGAACACGAGCTCAGTGAGAACACAACTAGTTTCTATCTCATTCGTTGTCCTATCTGCAAGACCTAATATAACAACATGGTAACTCCATAATTATTGTATGGGTAAATGAATAAATCAGATATTATGAAAGAAGTATACACAGAGATATGAAAGCATATACCAAGGAACCTGAATGAGCCTGGGTAATTTGGACAGCTTGTCTAGAAGAACACTTTATTAGCCTGCGGGAATAGAATGTTGAAGTCTGGTAGTAAAGAACATGGTGCATGCAAGGGTCTAAAATAAGTCAGTGTGAGTAGAGAGCAATGGGTAAAGGTAGAAGTATCCACGATAGGGAATTCAGCTTTATTCTAAGACTAATGGAAAATCATTCATTTATTTTAAACAAGGGCATGATATGACAAGATTTTTTTCTTTTGTAAAGTTTATTCTGACACACATGTGTATTTTTTCAATAGTCTAGATGAGGAAATTAGATTAAAAGTGTTGTAGTAAGATGAAAAATAACTGGATTCAAAACATATTTGGGAAATAAAATCAGTAGAACTTGGGTGGAGGTGGATGACTTTTGGTGAGTGAGGTAGAGGGGGTTATCAAGGATATCTTTAAGTTTCAAAAAATGAATCCATCTTGTTTTCACACACTGAAAAAAAATTAGGACTTAAGATCACAACTTTTGCTTTTTAGATACCTCAGTAGAAATCTCATGTAAGTGGTTGCATTTATGAAGTTAGAGCTCAAGGGAGATGATTAAACTAGAGATAAATAAGTAAAGTTTTAGTCAAGGATGAAATCACTTAGTTCAAAGGAATAAAAAACAAAACAAAACATTGGCCTGAGGCAATCCTTTGGAATTTATATACGATGAGCCTAGAAAGGAGACTGAGGAGATATACAGACAATGGAAAGCAAATTGTTGTTATACAGAAAGCATATAATACTGGATATTGAAGTTCAGTCAAATGAGAATTAGACTAGAATTTGTCCAATGTATTGTGACCCGAAGTACACTGTTACCCTTACACACTGTTCACTTATGCCAGGCATTAAGTTAGGCTGTATACATGCTACACCTCCTTTATATCTACTAATGAGAAAAGAGATTAAGAAGATCTAATAACCTATTTCAGAGTTAGGTGTAACAGGACTGAAATACATCTAAACAACTGAAGCTTTCTGTAGTTTTTATTCTTTAATAGAATATATGGTGATAAGGATTTCATACTCCATCAATGAATTAATTAAGGAAAACATGCAATTTCCATTTATCTGACCTTCAGAGAAAACTACATGGGAAGAGGTTTAAAAAAGACTGGAACATCAGGGTGACCAAATCAGCTAGCTTTAAGAGTTAATCTAGAGGAGTTTATGCAAAATAGAACAATCAATTTAACAAAACAATGGACTATTTAAAAGCCTGCAAAATTTAGGGAATAGTTGTGCTTTTTTTGTGTGCTGTTCTGCTTGGAGCACAAAGAAGGTATTTGAAGTTGTCACCAGCAACTTGATCTGTGTACCGTTGACACCAAATCAAAGTATATAAGGGTTCTCTAAATAGGCATTTTATCCTTGGATGACTATCTGCCTATAGTAGTAAAAAGCAGAAAACAATCAAGTTTATAAAACTATATGGTGGTGGACAAAAGACCATAGCCTCTAGAATGTCTAAGAACAAGGAAGAAAGCTGAGGTTTACTACTTTAGTTTAGATTTATTCCACTCTGGGTGACTACTTTGTGCAGTGGCTAGTATTATTTAAAAGGACAAGTAGACTCTCATGGACAATAACTTCACCAAGAGTGAAAAGTATAGAATTATGTCTATTGAATACTTGTTGACAGTTTCAGATGGAATGTGGCCCAAAATGGCCTTTTTGATGTGGTTGGGCTCATGGATACTTTCATGCTGAACTGGTCTTGTTACTGAATCAGAGGACATAACTGCTCATAATTTTTGTTAACTACTCATAATTTCCCATTTCTATGCCTGGTATTTCTTAGAACATATTTGAGGTAGAATGAATCAATTCAGACCCAAAGGGCAAGGAGAGAAGACCAAGAAGCAGAAGAGGGGTGTGGTCAAAGAATATATGGAAAACCTGTTAATTAAGATTTTGGTAGGAAAAAACAGCATATTCAAACTGGGTAATTTGAGAATAATTTGATAAAGGACTTATTCATAAAGGTGCAGGCAGAGTTAAAGAAACCAATCAAGAATCACACAGCACCCTGAGTGTGTACACTTGTGACAGTAAGCAGCCATTGGGACTCACAATTTAAGCAGCCAAGAGAGCATGCATTTATGACAGCTCACCAGGTGATGTTCTGGCAAGGAGGGATCTGAGAGAATAAACATACTTACCTCACTCCTCCTTACCTCTTTTATTTCTTTTAGCTTGGAAAAAAGTTTTTAATTGTAGAATAGTTTTTCACAGTTTATTATTTTATTTTTTATTGTTTTTGCTAGTACAGTTGTCCCAATATTTCCTCTTTTGTCCCCCTCCCCCCAGATCTCCCTTCCCACAGTCAGTTCCCACACCGTTGTTCATGTTCATGAGTCATGCATATGTTTGTCTAATCCCTTCACCTTCTTTCAACCAGTCCCCACCTCATCCCTTCCCTCTCACAGCTATCAGTCTATTCTTGTTTCTGTGCCTCTAATTCTATTTTGCTTATTAGTTTATTTTGTTCCTCAGATTCCATCATATGGTATTTTTCTTTCACTGCCTGGCTTATTTCGCTTAGCATAATAATCTCCAGTTCCATCCATGCTGTCACAACAGGTAGGAGTTCCTTCTTTTTTACCACTGTGTAATATTCTGTTGCATAAATGTGCCATGGCTTTTTTATCCATTCATCTACTTACTGATGGGTGCTTAGGCTATTTCCAAATCTTGGCTGTTGCAAATAACACTGCTATCAACATAGGGGTGCTTATGTTATTTTTAATTGGTGTTTTGGGATTCTTTGGATATAGTCCTGGCAGTGGAATTGCTGAGTCATAAGGCAGTTCCAATTTTAATTTTCTGAGGAAACTCCATACTTGTTCCTATAGTGGTTGCATCAGTCTGCATTCTCTTCAGTAGTGCACTAGGTTCCTTTTTCTCCACATCCTTGACAGCACCTGTTGCTTGTTGATTTATTGATAGACATTTTGGTAGCTGTGAAGTGATATCACATTGTGGTTTCAGTTTCATTTTTCTGATGGCTAGTGATGTTGAGCATTTTTTTATGTCTATGGACCATCTGTATGTCCCCCTTGGAGAAGTGTATGTTCAGGTTCTTTGCCCATTTTTTTAACTGGATTGTATTTCTGATATTGAGTTATATGAGTTCTTTGTATATTTTGGAGATTAAACCCTTAACCAGTGTATCTTTGGCAAACATGTTCTCCATACAGTGAATTCCCTTTTCATTTTGATAGTGGTTTCTTTAGCTGTGCAGAAGCCATTTAATTTTTTGTAGTCCCATTTGTTTCCCCTGACCAAGGAAATGTGTCACCAAAAATATTGCTACATGAGTATCTGAAATTTTACTGCCTGTGTTTTCCTCTAGAATTTTCATGGTATCTTGACGCATAGATAAGTCTATTCTCCATTTTGAGTTTATTCTAGTGTATGGGGTAAGTTGGTTGCTTGCAAGTACTAGTCCAATTCTCCCAATACCATTTAGTGAAGAAACTGTCTTTACTCCACTATATGCTCTTGCCTCCTCTGTCAAATATTAATTGACCATGAAGGTGTGGGTTTATTTCTGGTCTCTCTACTCTGTTCCATTTTTGTTCTTATCTTTTGTCTCCTGCCATAGTCTGTCATTGGCCAAAGCCAACCAGAAACCAGAGGGTAAGGGAGCTTGTTGATGCAGTCCATTGAGGTCTACCCCTCTATACACAGAGAAAGGTGGAGACTATTTCTGAAGGGTTAACTTGGAGGCTCATTCTAAGTTTCCCTTCTAATGAAAGATCAGGTGGTAGTCCCCTGGCTCTCTGTTCAATTAAGTTGAACAAACATTTATTCAGAGCAGAATAGGTACAATAGGAGCATACTGAGAGATGAAAAGATGACTAAATCTCAGATTCTATCCTTAGAGGACCAGACTCATAGCCAAGAGACTATTCTATGAAGTGCAGAAAAAGAGAGAGAGAGAGATTAAAAGGAGGGATATATTTCCCTTAATGTATTAAGAGATAAGACTTTGGAATGCAAACTCTTCTTCAACTGGAGAAAATTACAATTTTTTTTTGTGATTGGTTGTTCAAATTAAATCTTAGTCAAAAATCATTAGGCTAATCAGATTAAAGAGCACACTGGTTCAAGAAAGAATGGGCCAACCATGTGTTTATAAAAGGTAAAAATCTGCAATTATGTGTAAGTAAGAAACAAGAAAAATCTAGTTGGGAAAGACAGAGAGTAGTCTGGCAAGTGATCTGTTTTCGTTGATAAGAATTATTATGAAGAATAATTCCTGGAAGCATGAGTGGGGGGCAGAGAATGAGCTGAAGTTCAGAATACATATAGGTCAAGAGACACTTTGCAGCAGACATTAATTCTATCTAAGCTGTTACCTGAAAATCATTACCCGAAAAAGAAAATCCATGCAAAGAAGCCAAGAGGTAAAGAAATTTCCAGGCAGAGAGAATGGTGTGTATAAAATTTGAGAGAATAGGAATGGTGTTAGCATGGTGTTTTCAGGGATAGGCAGAAATAAATATAATAAATATATAATAATATATAGGCAGCAATAAATAAATATTGCTGGAGTTCAAAAGGGAAGGCAAGAGCTAAAGACAGGCAGGTCCACAAGGTAAATTCATGAACAGCATAAGAGGAAGGAGCTGAGATTTCATCTGGAGGGCACTGGGAAGTCATTGAGGGGCTTTTAAGCAGGGAGGCATGTGGTCTTAATATATTTGCATTTTAAAAGTCTATTCCAATTAATGGGGTGTATTAGAAGAGAGCTAGTACATAGTAATCCAGATAAGAGATAATGATGATCTACGGTGGTAGGCATCAAATTGAAAGCTCTAGATGGATTTTAGAAATAATAAAGTGCAATAATTATCTGAATTTATGATAGGTTTGAAGGGGTGATGCAAAAGAAGAAGTGCATGTGGATGCCTCAGTTTCTGACTTGGAAGCTTAGTGATCAGTGGTTTCTTTTACAGAGATAGAAATGGCAGGAAACGAATAAGACTTGGGGGAGGGGAGAAATGTGTTTAATTTTTGATATTTGAGACTGAAGTACTTGGAAGCTATTGAAGTATAAAAGGCTAGTAAACATTTGAAAGCATGATTCTGAATTTCCTGAGAAAGTTATTGGCTGGGCCTCTAAATTAGGAGCTGTCAACATAGGAGTGGTAATTCAGCTACTCACCAGGATAAGGTTACCGTGAGAATGTATGAATAGGGGCAAAAATACCTTAAAACAATAAAATTAGAATGGCCAGAGGAAAAAGAGCCCGAGAACAGAGAACAGGTGGTTCAAGAGGCAGGAAAAAACTAGTAGGATGTGATGTCAAAAAACTGTTACAGAAGAATTGGTTTGGGGTTTATGCTACCCTCACCTGTCAATGGCATGAAGGACAGACCGGAGTGCTTGCTGATACTAGGCCTAAGGGGCCAGATAGGTTTTTATGCTTACTTCTAATTTTAAATTTTTGTTTTTTCAATGTCTATGTAGAACAGTTTTCTTCATTTCTCTAATAGCACACCTGTGGACACAAAAACCACTAGGCTAAACACTCACACTTACTAAAAGCCTATAAGAAGGAAGAAGGGTGAAATAGATTCAAGAATGTTTCTACTACAGAGTTATTTTAGTAACTACTTTTGAAATTATATACATATTTATATATTTACGTATAAATATATATAATATAAAATTATCTATCTATCTAGCTATCTAGCTATCTAGCTATCTATATACATAAACTTTTTTCTTGGTTGAGTTTTGTTGGATTGGCTGAGTCAGAAGACTAGGCCAGAAACTTCTCATTTGACTGATAGCATTGAAGGACTCTGACCTTGCATTATCAACCCCATATTTTTCAAAAAATGTGAGCTTCCTCCTTAGTTTAAGAGTAGGGCACAACATTTCAGAGCTCTCATTTATTTAGACATGAACTAGTAAGACAGAGTGTAGGCGGACAAAGCATGCTGCTTGTCTTTGCTGTATATTAGCATATCGACGGATTCTCAGCTATCTAAACTAATTAGACCTCTTGATACCAGGAATCAAAAGTTTACTAATCAGGTAATGTTAATAACTTAGCTCTGAGTGACAAGGGCATTATTCTGTTGACTCCAAAGGTTAAATTTGATTATAGAAATCTTCACATTTTCTTGCTAAAGCATTTACTAAACCTCATGGAAGATAAAGGTATAAAGCAATTTAAAGTATATATCCTAACAATTTTTTAAAAGATCCAATCAGGAAATTATAAAAGTACAGCTGTATTATTAGAGATAAATTAGTTTGGAAAGTAAACACTCTGAAGGCAAAGACTATGTGCATTTTGCAAATGAACATACTATAAAATTATAGGTATATTGTTAGAGATAAATGATTTGGAAAATGAACTCTCCAAGGGCAAAGACTATGTCCATTCTGTTCATCAATACACCCTTTGAGTTCTTAGCACCTAATATTGCCTAGAATGTGCTAGGCATTCAAAAACATTTCTTGGATAGATGTTGCACAAACTCAGTTTGATTTAAAAGATTCTCATGAAAATATTTGGATGAAAAATCCTGAAGCTTATTCTAACTCTGGTTGTTATTATCAGTTTTTCTCTATGACAATTGGTGTCTAGCACACAGTATTTTGAATTCCACAGTATTTTGGAAGAAGTATTTAATAGCTTCTGAACAGCGGTTACAGTGGAGTGCCAGCAAGCTCTACAACTGCTGTAGGTTTCACATATATAGGGAGGAAATTGTCATAATAATGTTGATCCTTTAAAATTGTATATCACTTCACATGTTACAAAGCAGTTGTATGGACTTTTTTTGTTTTCATTGAAGCTTCACAGCAATCCAGTTGGAGAAGAAAGCAGAATACTGTCTCCAGTTCACACCAATCTGTGTAAGCAATTATTCCTTCAACAAGCATTGGTTGTGTTCTAAATACTGAAAGTACTCCTTGCCAGATAGATACATAGATTATTAGGCATGAATCTTGCCCTCGAAAGCTAGCATTCTCTTAGATGAGGTTAGATGATGATATAATTGTAATAAAGCAAAGAGATCAATATCAAATAAAATGTATGACCTCACTGTATAAAGAGGAAGTGGGGGAGCACATATTTTCAGATGGGATCTTTAATAAAGGCTTTAAGAAAGAAGGTGTGTATTGGGGGGGTTGAGATATTTACTTATTTTTATCAATTTTTAGAGATTATTTATTTGATAAAAAATTACTACATGTCTACTATACTTTAGACAATGTACCAAGTGATGGGGATGTGAAAAAGAATTAGAAAAAAAATATTTCTAACATTTTAGTGAGGAAAGTTTAGAGTTAAATGAGCATAGACCTTAAAGCAAATCATTATCTTAATGAGGACAAAATTACACCAAAATATGCTATGATAGAACTATACCACCCTTAGTTTTGGGCAAATGGGAACCCTGCCTCAGTCCTTAGTTTACACAGAGCAGAGCCACCTAAATATATGCACTGGAGATGGGACCTGCATACTCTAGAGAGGGCCCTGGCTAAAAAGTGTTCTTTGAGGACAGATAGAGAGGAAAATAACTGATTGAAAGGTCAAAGAAGGTTTCCAATGGAGATATTTTAAATGAGAGAACTTGATATTAAAAGCATTATGTTGCTATTTTTAGCTACTATAATTTCAAAAATAGAAAATGTAAATAGCTCTACATTCATTAAAATATAATTTACAATCTTTGCACAAAGAAAACTTCTGGGCTATAAGGCTTCATCTGATAATTATTCTAAACATTTAAGGAAGAAATAACATTCATATATTAGCCAAAGTTTAGAAAATAGATAATAAAGAGAAAACACATGCCACCAAAATTTTGAGAAAGAACCGTATGTTATAGATGAAGGTAATTCAATGAAGGAAAATTAAAGACTTATCTATTTCAAAAAAGTATGATGCGGACCCCGGCTCGTGGGGTCCACAACATTGTGGATGGGGGAGAGACATTCACACAGACTACCGAGTCCTGTGGAGGAAAAGGGTGAGCGGCTTCACCCTCAAGGGGAGCAAAAAGCTGTGACCTCCACCATGAAAGGCCTTTATTTTTATCTCTGGGCACTTTATATGATGGTCCTCATTTACTATGCCCGGGTTGGCTTTAGGTGGTTACCTTTTACAGAAAACAAAGGAGCTGATGCTGCTAATCACGTTACAGAAGAAGGATATTTGCAAATGAAAAGGGAGAAGTGGTTGAACTAGTTACACTCCATACTGCAAAGTTTTAGCATGGGTTTTAGGAAGTTACAGTAACCACTTGCTGTCTCAATTCAGGGTGAGGAAGTTTTAGCAAAAGCGGCCTAGGCACATTGCAGGCCTGATTCCCCACGGGAGAATCTATCCATGGGTGTGGGTCCTGTGCATATCCAAGTGGGAGCTGGGCCCACACCACACAGAATAACCTCCTATAAAGTAGACACAAAAATCATAATTTACAGCCTTTCTACACAGAAAACTCCTGGACTATAAGGCTTTATCTGCAAATTCTTCTAAACATTTCAGGAAATAAATCATATGTTCATTTCAATGTATGCAAACAGCAATTGACATAAATTTGACAGCCATTCATGCTAAAATCGTTTAGCAAACTAGAAATAGAGTGGAACTTTGTTAATCTGTGATGTTAAAATTGAGAACAAACATGATATTTAATAGTGAAATATTAAAAGCTCTTCCCCAGAGATAAAAAATTAGACAGAGGTCTGCTATCCTTGCGTGTATTCAGTATTTTAATGGAAATCTTCCTGGCTAGTACAATAAAGCAAGAGAAAAATGAATTTCATGAAGATTTTGAAGGGAGGAATAAATTCATCGTAATTCATAGATAACATGATTGTGTACCTAGAAAAAATATTCAGGGTTGGATAAAAGTAGGTTGACAGTTATGGGTACATGAAACACAGAGTTTATTCTTGTATTATTATTTATTAATTATTATTTAATCATATTACCACTGTAAACCTACTTTTGTCCACTCCTGTGCATCATCTGGATTTAGTAATGTGACCAGATACAAGGTTAAGATAGAGTAATTGCCACTTTGAGGCAAATTTTTAGTATTTTGGTTCTAGTATCAGTCAGTCATTAAGTATGGACTGTCTTCTGCCCTTGCCCCATGATGAGGTCAGTAGACAAACCTCCCTATGTGTTCCTTTGCAAAGGGAATGCTCTGGAGAATGGGTCCGCTGTGAGCCGTTAACAGCCAGCACTCATGGCTCTCAATGACTGGCTCTAATAATGGGTGACATATCAACAGAGTCCTGCACACTTGAGTTTCTGCCAGTTGTCTCCTGCTGTGGGCTGAACACGTGTGTGTGCTCTCACACAATGTCTGTTGAAAGCCTAATGCTCAAGGTGATGATATTAGAAGGTGGCTCTTCTGGCTCTTCTTCAGGTGATTAGGTCATAGAAGTGGAACCCTCATGAATGGGATTAGTGTCCTTCTAAAAGACGTCTTACAGTGGTAGTTTGCTTCCGCCACTGTGTGAGGGTACAACGAGAAGCCTGTGACTTGGAAGAGGGTGTTCACCCAGTTATGCTGGTGCCCTGAACTTTGCAGCCACAGAACTATAAGAAATAAATTTCTAGTGTCTGTGAACTACCTAGTCTTTGGTGTTTTGGTATTGCATCCTAAATGAACCAAGATACTTCTCCACTAAAAAAAATGAGTACTAATATTCCTCTGAACATGCTTTATTATATACAGATGTATATGTAACTTTAGATTACATATAATCCTTTGTCATGTACAAGAAAATATAACTTTTATAAGGGAAGTTGAGAGTAAGTATAGAGTGAAATGTGGAGAAAAAAGATGAGACACAAAAATGTAAGTTATTGAAAATAGGAGGTCAAAATTTTAAATTATTACAATGGAAGATGGAAAAATTGAGATTCGCAAAAGAACAGAAAAAGTTCTATGTAGTCTCCCCAGTTTACAGTGGCATCTGACAGCAGAATTCATTTTACCAACTAAAAACTGAAAACTGCTTTTTATACTAAGACGTACAGCCACGCAAACAGGATCAAAGATGTTTTTCACTACTCATGGATTTAAAGACATGAAATGAAAATCGCCACCAGTGACTGAAGCTGAAACCCAATTTTGTCCCAAAGGGAAATAAAACTTGGGAAAGGAAATTGGAAGTCATTTATGCATTGCATTTCTCTGCTTCAGAGATCAGGGTCTGCACCGAGAAAAAAAACAGGCAGTCATGCTTCTGCTCCCCTAATCCGGCGACACACTCATGCACTTGAACATTCTGTTTCTGTAATAAAGAAGCATTATCGATGGGTGGATGCCAGCACTGCAGTTCAGGAATTTGAAGGCAGACGAGTAATAACTGGTGACATAGAAGTCACGGAAGCAGCGCTCTCTTGAAGTCTGTTTGTGTTCAGGCTCTTGGTCAGGGTTCACTAGGTATTGCTTTACGGTGCTGAGGAATGAATTTCAGTTTTCTTAATTGTCAGATAGCACCTGATCCTTCCTTCCACTCTGCAGCCACATTTGAAAAAATATTGTTCAAGACACAAATTTTGGCTAGAGGCTATATAGATCTGTAGCCCTCCTAGTGTAAGTCTTAAAAAGAAACTTGCTTACTTGTAACCAAGACACAAGGATAGACCAAGGGAAAGGCTGTTTACAGGAAAATGCTAGAAATGACTGGACCCCTTTTCACTCAAGGATGTGAGACAGAAATACAAAATCCAGCACACCGCCATGAAAAGATTCTGCACCGAGAAAAAAATAGATGCAGGGTGGGGCTAAAGGTAGGTTTACAGTTATGAGGACATGAAATGGAGTTTATTCTTGTATTTTCATTTATTAATATTGTATTATTTACTTGTATTACAACTATAAACCTACTTTTGCCCACCCCTGTATATTATCTGCGTTTAGCAATGTGTCTATTTTTATTTCTTTTTCTTCTTTGTTCATTTGCTGCTTTCAGTTTTATATCTCACATATAAGTGAAATCATATGGTTCTTAGCTCTTTTTTGTTTATTTCATTTAGCATGATATCCTAAAGATCCATCCCTGCAGTGGCAAATGGCCTATTTCATCTTCTCTTACTGCTAAGTAATATTCCATTGTACATAGGTACCACATCTTCAGCTGTTTTCCTGCCTCAGCTGACGTGAGTAATACTGTAGTGAATATAAGGGTGCATATATATTTGTGAATTCATAATAGATTCATATGTATTTATGAGAAGTGTCACTCAATGATGTTCATTTATTTAACAAATATTTAGCACCTACAATGTATGTGGCATGGCTTTAGAAAAATTGCATGCATCAGTGAATCAAAGAGTTACATTCCTTAGCCATTTAGAGTGAGGAGACAGAAAAAAATGATACAATAAATAGTCACGTTACATAGATAGCACTTTGAGGGTGGAAGAAATAAGGTGGTAAAGATGGACTTCATTGAGGAAGTGAGACTGGGGGAAGAACATCAGGAGAGATGTAGTGATGCCAAGAAGACACTGTGAGGAGGGTAATTCATAAGAAGGAGCTAGCTAGAACAAAGGCCCTAAGAGGGCAGAACATGTCTGTTGTGTAAAAAGTGTGGCCAGGAGGCCAAATGTGCTTGCAGTGGAACAAACGAGGAAGAAAGTAGTGAAGGGGGAGTCTGAGCTTTAATAGTGGGCCACATATACAGACCTTATAGGGATTTAAGCTTTTACTTTGATTGAAATGAAGATCCAGTAGGGTTTTAAAAAAATATTTCTAGGGAGAAATTTAATAAGATGAAACAAAAGCTTTAAAAACATTCATATCCATTGCCCTAGTAATTATATTTCATAGAATTTACCCTGAAGATGTAATCAGGTATGCAACAATTATTTATGCTCAATAAAACCATAACTTCACTGGATTTATTGTAACAAACATTTGGAAACAATACAGTTCTTTTAGTGGGATGATGATTAAATCAAGTGTGAATACTCTGCAAGCAGGCTCTACCTTGGGCCTTTTTGAAAAACATTTAATAAAATGAAAAATACCTATGGAATTAAAGATGATTACAGTGGAGACAGATCTGTGTAAATCTGCAGTTTTGCTAGTAAATTTTCAGTTGACAAAAGCACATGAATTAATACATAAATAGAACTAGAAGGAAATAGTAACATGTTAGGAGGGTGCATATCTCTGGGTGCTGTTGTTATGGAGTTAAAAAAAATTCTTCCTTAGACTTATTACTAATTCACTTTTTTTGTAAATTAGCATGCCTTTTTGAAAGCAATAATACAAGAGGGGACCCCCGAAACCAAAATTACCTTCTGGATGGCAGGACCCTTATAGTATAGGCTTCCCCCACTAGGTGAGTGTTCTAGGAACCCATCTGTACCAGAGTGTCAGCTGGCATTGTTGCAAGAGGATGCATTTGGCTTCAGTGAATTTTTTTGGAAGACTATTCAATGCGTTTGCCCATTTTATGATGGATGATTCACAAGCACACCTGCCCAAATAATGCCGAGTGTTCAGCAGTTTTTGATGGAAAATAACATGACCCCCATGCCCCACCCTCCCTGCTCACCCTGATCTGGCCCCGAGCTATTTTTTTTGTTGTTGTTCCCTGGAATGAAAAAAGTTCTCAGAGGGAAATGTTTGCTGATGTGGAAGAGGTGAAACAAAAAACAACAGAAGCACTAAAAGGCATCAAAATGGACAGTTCAAAGATTGATTTGAGCTGTAGAAAAAAGTCTTGATAGGTGTATTACACCACATTGATAGAGTACTTTGAAAGTGGCTGAAGTTTAACCTTGTAAGAGTAAATACACACTTTTAAAAAAGTTTATTTATTTATCTTTAGAGAGAGGGGAAGGGAAGGAGAGAACAGAGAGAGACATCAATGTGTGGTTGCCTCTCACGAGTTCCCTACTGGAGACCTGGACCGCAACCCAGGCATGTGCCCTGACGGGAATCGAACCACGACCCTTTGGTTCACAGGCCCACACTCAATCCACTGAGCTACACCAGCCAGGGCTAAATACCCATGTTTTATAAATTCCAGGGGTTTGTTCAGTACTCTTTTGTAAATCATTCTTTAAAATATGAAATTTATTGTGAAGAAAATTACTCTCTTAAAAAGTCTGTGTTTGAGAGGTCAAACGTAAAATAAGTTATTCTAATGACGATGATAGCAGAGTTCTTACTATGACCTGAATTCTTTGCCTTAATTAAGGCAATCTGCTTTTTAATGTGCTGAATTCAAATTAACTTTGTGCAATAGAAGGAATTGCAGGAATGAATTTTGCTTCATCTATTGGATCAAAAGATGCAAAACACAATGAAGATGCTTTGATAGCATTCTGATGGCCAAATTTTCATCTTTTTCATGTGATTTTAGCTTGTAAGTATCTCTGATTATAAACAAAGTAAAACAAAAACACTGCCTATTTCTAAGCATTTCCTCTTTCAGAGTTGAATGAAACATTGATATACATTGTAACATTTAATCTTTATAACAGTTATCTAAAGTAGGCATTATTCATAATTTACATCTCATAAAACAGAGTCTGGGCAGCTGGCTACATTGTCTTAGACATCTCAGCAAATGTCAGAAGCAGGACATATCCCAGATATATCCAACACTCAACCCCATTACCTTAACCAACAAAGTGAACTCTTAGGGGTCAAATTTTAACCCTTAAATTGCTAGATTTTCATTAGCATGCTGAGTAATTTGTTCACTACCTTTATGACTTCATTAAATTTTCAATCTATTTAGGAATTTTTAATGATCACATTATACATTTAGAATGATATAGAATGCTACAATCCAAAGAGTCTTTGGATATCTTGTATAATCTTCTAACTCAATTCCAAAATCCCATTTTATGTGCATTTGCTAGGTCAGGCATGTGCCCTTGCTCTAAGTTATGATATCTCTAGGAACTGACTCTTGTTAGCAGTATCCTGCCTCTACTTCCTCCTTGAATGGAACTGTTCCTCCGCATTTTCACAGATCATTCTATAGTTTCAAAGTATCCTTCTAAGTTTTAGCAAATTTAATTGAGCTTAGACTCATGTATACATCTTTAGAAGGAGCATCAATATCCTCAGGAGCAGGTTTAAGTTAGTAATTAAGTAAAATGTTTCAGATGCTTATGTGAACATATATTCAATATCTGGACACATATTCTCATACACACAATTTCTTCTACTCATTCATTTAGTAGCAAGTATTAATTAAACTCCTATAACATTCCAGGCCATGTTCTTAGACGCTAATGATACATCCAGTAGTGAGGAAGACTGACCACATCCTTCAGTGACAGACTTCAGGGAGGATGCAAACCAGGAACAGTCCAGGGAATGTTTGCAATGGAAAAGGATGGAAATTGCAAAATTGCTAGTAAGGCTATAGCTAAATTATTTTGAAACTATTGATTTAACTTTATTAATTTAAGTAACATAAATTTATTGCAAGGCTCACTGAGGCCTGGGAAATATGCATTGTGTTATTTTGCAATAGTTGGGGTTGAATAGTAAACATCACCTATGCTTAACCTCTTTGTTTATGTACATAATTGCTTTCTTTAACTTCCCCCATTGATCAGGATTCTGATTACTAGACCAAAGAAGGATAAGAAAATATGACAAGAGAATGGAATTTTATCATTACAATGCCCTGCAATACATAACATCTTTCCCATTTGACAATAAAAAGTTCATTCTTTTTTAAAATATATTTTATTGATTATGCTATTACAGTTGTTCCATTTCCCCCTTCACTCCCCTCTACCCTGTACACCCTCTCCCACCCACATTCCCCTCCTTTAGTTCATGTCCATGTGTCATAAGTTCTTTAGCTTCTACATTTCCCACACTATTCTTGCCCTCCTCCTGTCTATTTTCTACCTACCATCTATGCTACTTATTCTCTACCTTTTCCTATTCTCTCCTCTTCCTACTCCCCTGTTGCTAACCCTCCATGTGATCTCCATTTCTGTGGTTCTGTTCCTGTTCTAGTTGTTTGCTTAGTGTCTTTTGGTTTTGTTTTAGGTGTGGTTGTTAATAATTGTGAGTTTGCTATCATTTTACTATACATGTTTTTTTTAATCTTCTTTTCTTAGATAAGTCCCTTTAACGCTTCATATAATAAGGGCTTGGTGATAATGAACTCCTTGAACTTGACCTTATCTGAGAAGCACTTTATCTGCCCTTCCATTCTAAATGAAAGCTTTGCTAGATAGAGCAATCTTGGATGTAGGTCTTTGCCTTTCATGACTTGGAATACTTCTTTCCAGCCCCTTCTTGCCTGTAAGGTCTCTTTTGAGAAATCAGCTGACAGTCTGATGGGAACTCCTTTGTAAGTTACTGTCCCCTTATCTCTTGCTGCTTCTAGGATTCTCTCCTTCATTTTCACCTTGGCTAATGTAATGATGATGTGCCTTGGTGTGTCCCTTCTTTGGGACTCTCTGAGCTTCCTGGACTTCCTGGAAGTCTATTTCCTTTGCCAGAATGGGGAAGTTCTCCTTTATTATTTGTTCAAATAACTTTTCAATTTCTGGCTCTTCCTCTTTTCCTTCTGGTACCCCTATAATTCAGATGTTGGAATGTTTAAAGATGTCCTGTAGGTTCCTAAGCTTTTCCTCATTTTTTTGAATTCTTATTTCTCCATTCTTTCCTGTTTGGTTGTTTCTTTCTTCCTTCTGGTCCACTCCATTGTTTTGAGTCTCAGTTTCCTTCCCATCACTATTGGTTCCCTGTGCATTTTCCTTCATTTCTCTTACCATAGCCTGCATTTGTTCATCTAATTTGCGACCAAAATCAACCAATTCTGTGTGCATCCTGATCACCAGTGTTTTGAACTGTGCATCTGATAGGTTAGCTATCTCTTAGTCGCTTAAAAAGGGTGGGTTCTGGGGCTTTGATTTGTTCTTCTGTTTGAGCCATCTCTCTCTTTTATTTTTTTTTGGGGGGGGGTCTGGTCACACCTGTTACAGTGAGGGGTGAAGCCTCAGGTGTTCACCAGGGCAGGGCACCCCAGTTTCTGGGTTGTGACGCTGTATGTGGGGGCGGGGTCAAGAGGGGACAATGGCGGTGCTCTGTTCTCTGTGGCACCTCAGTCCCCTCTGCTGCTTCCCCCAAGCAAACTGGGCCCCTCTGGTGCCAGTTCCCATGTGGGTGGGCTTGTGCATGCTGTGGGACCCTCCAAGGACCTCCCCTGGGTGTCACTCAGTGCACCTCAACTCCCACAGGTGTCCTCCATCAGTGTCCTGAGGCACTATTTCCCAGCACTGTGATCCTGGGTTGCACGCACTGCCTTGCTTTATAATTGCCGCCTCACTGGGTCTGCCGGTTGCCGGTTGCCACCCCTGGTCTGGGGTCTGCCAGCTGCCACCTGTGCACTCAGGATCTACCCACTGTGGTCTTGCAAGCCCTGGATGCCTTATGCACCCCCAGATGCCTTACACACCTGGTCCCACTGCTCTCTGCTCTCTGCTCCATAACCCGCGCCTGGCTGCTCCTCTCTGCCCCTCCTACTGGTTTGGATGCATGGGTCTAATTCAACTTCTTGGTTGTCCGACTTCTGTTCAGATCAATTTTCTGTCATTTCTGGATGTTATTCTGTTTCTAAATTGTTGTTGTCCCTATCTTGGTTGTCCGTGGAGGTACGGTGCAGCCACCTATGCCTCCATCTTGGCCGGAAGTCCAAAAGTCGATTCTTAAGAAGCTAAATTGCCAACTGAAAACCTACAGTTATTAAGTGTATGACCTGGAGTTAAAAGATGTCTGTCTGGAAACCTGGGTTTCTAAATACTGTACTCTCTGCTTCATCAAGTCTTTCCAACTCAGCAAGCTCAGTATTCCATGCAAAGATTATACCAGACAACTTGGTAGGCAAGCAGTGTCTCCACCACCTCTGACTTCAGTGTGTTCACAGTACACCATGAGTGGTGGCTACTCCATTAGACTGACCCATCTGTTAAAATAATTTTTAAGAGAAGTGCTAAGAGAGTAGAGCTAAGGACACAATTAATGGCAAATAGAAAAAATTAGGGATGATCTTACAAAGATTATTTGAGGTGGGCATGGAGGATAAATAGAACATTGATGGATAAGTTTGGGGAGGCTATATCCTCCCTGGCCTTCCCATGGTGTTAAAGAGCTAACTTTCAATCACTCGAGAGCTTTCTATTCTTCCAAATCTTACAGTAGGCCATAAGACCCCCACCCCTACCAAAAAAAAAAATGGTGTCTTTCAGGAGCAGCTTTCAACCAATGACAAATGGGTGATTATACAAATATCTTTATTCCTTTATTACTCAGGCAGATAAAATGTGAGGTTCAAGTTCCACACTGATTCTGAGTTTCTAACAGGTTAAGCTCCAGTAACCCACAGGCTAATATAATCCAGGGTACCTTTATTGTTCCCTTTTCTTTCTGTTTCCTCCACCCCTGTATTGGTGTTTGCTGGAATTAGTACCATACTAAGCTACTTGTATTAGAATCTGATTCAGGATCTGCTTCTGGAAAATGCTAAGACTCTCCCACCAATCTAAGCCTGCACACCAGAGTAGATGGTTATCAAGAGTTTGCAGAGGCCACTGTGAGTGTCAAGGCCATATAGTAAATTCACAAAGGCTAACTCAGGCAACCAAGAGATAGTTGTTGGGGATTTGCGTAGAAGTCAACTCTGAACCTCAACCTCTGCCCATGTGTAGATGCTAATACTCCCAAGATTGATGGACTCTCTTTGTCTTCTACCTACCAAATATCACATTAATGCTGTCATTGATACTTAATCCAAAATCTCTGAAAACAGTGGTGGGGTGCTGAGTTGATAACAGGAAATTCAACATAATTTTGACCTAAATATTATTTAACCATCTCTCTGTACAGATGCCCTACTTGTCACTGTTTTCTGTTCATATCAACACTAAGTAAGCATGGTGAGATTTTTTACCTCTTCTCTTTTTCTCTGTCAAGAAAATCCTACCCAGTCTTCAAAGTGCAGCTATTGTCATTCCCTCACAGTGAAGTTGGATTGGCTGGAAAGGATTTGGATAAAGATCAGCTGCTTCCACTGAGAATCAACTGAGGAAACTGCTAAATTTAGGGGAAAAAATGAATGACACAAGGAATAAAAAGCTATAAAGAATTAAGACATTTATTTACATTTATACCCCTAACTACTGAGTTCCCAAATTATTTTGGAAAACTTCTATGAAGGAATTAACTTTTCTGACCAGATGACTATCACTCCGCATATCCAGTCCTTCTGACCCATTGGGGGAGTTACCATTTCCAAAGTGTTACTTATAGCTTTCATCAGTAAAATGGGCTCAAGAAGCACAACAAGAAAAGCTTTAACCTAACCTAGTTTTGGAGCTGACTGTTGGTTTGACGACCTGCTTTGATAACTTGCAAACAAAGCCAACCATAACACCTTCCAGTAAGCAAGAATAAAGTAGTCCTTTAAGAACACAGTTAAATAAGTGTATACTTTGTGTTGTTGGATTTGTAACTATATGGAGGAAAGTGTCCTGTTTGTGCTGTCTAATATGATCTTTATTTTTAAAGTCCCACAGCAGAGTAGAGAAAGGAATTGTAAGCCAAACCTAAGAAATACATCACTGGTGCAATGATCACATGATGATAAGTAAGAATGGAGCATGGGCTCTATCCTATCACCTGCCCTCTATAAGTTGATTTTTTCAGTGTGAGTCCATAAGTTTCTTTCTGCTTCTTCTGTTAAGAAGAGATTCTGTTCAGTACATGTTTGCCTTATGTCAGTCTGGACAGTACACATTATTAAAAACAGGAAGTTTTTTTTTCTTTAAAATACATGTACACAGGTTATAAGGCAAATAAACCTTGGCAATAGGGACAAGAAGTAATATATAAATGAGTGTGATGGGACTGTTCTAGTTACCGCAGAAGAGAAATGCCAGATAGGAGGTCAACCAAGAGTTGTTCTATCACTGACTGTTCCAAGGAAGAGGGAAGTGAATTATTTGAAGGAATAATAACTGAGACTAAATTTCATTTAATACTCAGTGAAGATGAGATAAATTTGGATTGTTATAATAAGGTTTTTTAAGTGTCCATTTCTGGAGAATTTCTAAGAACTCTCAAGTTTAGTGGAATCAGGAAGACATTGAACTATTGGAAAAACAAGTCCTAGGATACAGTTCAGAGTAATCACTTGATGTCTTTGACTAGAAATAGACACCAAAGTATATGCATAATGACCAGTTAAGAGGAGAAAGAAGCAAGAACAATAACAAAGCAATGATTTTTCATCTACATCAGATCTCTATTATTGAAAACACTTTGATAAGCTAAACATATCTTTTTTTTTTTTAAGTTGCCTGGGTTTAAAAAAAATGTTCTAGTCTTTTGGGAGGACAGCATCTGATGCAACCAGTCTCATCTTTGCTTCAACAAGCTCTTTGGATTGTTTTAGTACACTTGAGTTTTATTTTTATAAACCAGAACTTTAATAACATGGAACAGAGATCTTCTCTCATAAATTTTTATCCTTTAAAGAGACAACCTAGTCATCTTTTGCCAAAATATCTTCCCTCACATTGGATTACTGGAAATTTCCCAAACATCTGTGGAGTTTCTTCTGTTTATACATGCCTGGAATACCTTAATCCTCATCAGAGCATAAAGAAACCATGAGGAAGTGCTCTGAATTCAGATTCTCATTTTAAATTCCAGTTCCACTGTTTCCTCAGTGTATGGTATTTAGCAAATTGCCTGACTTTCAAAATTTTAATGTCCTCATCTATAAACTTGGCATATTACTAATAGCTACTTATAGAGCTGTTGAAAGATTAAATGAGGAAACCCATTAGAGGATTTAGCTAAATGCTTAGCTATACCATACTAAAAATCATGACAGATTCTGTTTTAATTATTATTATTATTATCCATATAAAAATTATGTCCAGGCTCTTTAAGAAAGACAAACCATTTGAAAATCTTGGTCACAACCTTCATGTTATCTTGAAGACCAATGAATACCAAGATTGGAAACTAGAGTCCAAAACAGAACAAAGTGCCACATAATTTGTGGTCACCCAAAGATTCAATGTGGAAAGATTCTAGAAATGTATAAAAGGAACCTTGATATTCCATTTTGATGACTTGGCTGAGAATAACAATTCTTATCCCCACCCATGGACATAAATATGGACAATATTAACTTTTGTTATTGTTTTATGAAAAAGGTGATTTTAGTCTCAGAATCTCCAAAGTACAAATAAAAAAGTTCTTAATATTTCCACCTTATTTCTTCTAGCATTTTTAATAGGGTTCCCTGGAGTAAAGTATTAGAAACTGAGACCAGTCCAGCTGAGAGAATCATATTTATCGAACTATGCAGCATTCCGCATATCAAGTATATAAAATGTTTAAAAAAGCAATTGCATTTCTGAGTCCTTAAAATTTGGACAAATGCAATAACATCACAAGTGTTTTTTTATTGTTTTTACCATTGGTCTTCTCCAATCTCTTCTTCATATTGCAGACATGGTGATTTTGGAAATGCATATCTGCTGATCTCACACCATTACTTAACATGATAGAATGCCTCTCCTTCAGTCTTTCTTAGGATAAAGACACAGACACCCTAGGAGCTGCTCTGTGGGATGGCTCTTGCTTATCTCTTCAGTTTAGTCTGGCATGAAACAATCCCAGTTCTGAACTATGGCCTCCCTAGCGTTATTTGAATTTCTCTCACATACTGTGCAGCCTTTGCCCCAGAACTTTCTTTAGCCTCTCCCAGAATCTCTCCTCTATATGCCTTCTCTCTCCTGTCCTTTTTGTAGTTAGCATGTCTTCTTTTCTCCCATCTCAGCTCACCCTCAGTTTTTTCAAGGAAAACATTTCCGGAACTCCCTGAGTAGGTCAAAGCCTCTATTAGAGTTTTTCTCATAACCATATATTTTTGTCTTCATAGCATTTACCATAATTGTAAACTTATGTTATTTGGGTAATTATTGTATTTCTATGCTCTGTACAAGACAGTAAGCTGTGTTATGAGAAAGACTATCTGCTTTACTGATCTATCCAAGCACCTGCCAGTGTGTCAAGGTAAAGAAGGTGTTTAAAAAATGTCAGTAGGCTGTCATTAGCATTTGTGGAAACTGAAAATTGATATGCTTCATATAACCCTGGCTGGTGTGGCTCAGTGGATTGAGCACCAGCCTGTGAGCCAAAGATATGCCTCATATTGTATAATTTAACCGTGGCCAAAAAAAATAACCAAACATGAAGTCATAAGGCTAAACTGGTAGTTAATGAAGAGAATTGAAAGACTAGAAGTCTTTGAGCTCTTAATTGAAAGGAAACTAATATGTTAGGAGATGTTTCAAAAATGCTTAGGTGCTAGAAATCATAAAGTTTAATTTAATTTTGTCATCTTATAATTAATAGATTTTTGTCTAATGTATTGTTTGATTTATAACCTTAAGGATATAGTTTGAGTAGGTTTGGTCTTCTATAACAAATTATTATAGACTGGGTGGCTTAAACAACAAACATTTATTTCTCATAGTTCTAGAGGCTGGAAGTTTAAGATCAAGGTACCAGTAGATAGGTGTCTTGTGAGAGCACTTTTTTGGTTTGTCTGTCTTTGTACTACGTACTCACATGGAGGAGAGAAAGAAAGCAATCATCTCTCTCATGTCTCTTCAATATAAGGACACCAATCTCTTGTGAGGGCTCCACCCTTATGGCCTGATTACCTCCCAAAAGCCCCACCTCCAAATACTATCACACTCGAAATTTAGGCTTTAACACATGAATTTGGTGGGGGGTAAATGTTAAGCACAGGTCAGATATAACATGTTTGTTATGGGAAACTACATTTGTTATAATGTTTATTAGAAAAAATACTAGTTTTTTTTTTACCAGCATTATAGACCATGTCTGTCATAGGAAGAACATTTTTTCATCTATACCACACAGTAGTGATAATTAATTTAGCCAGCATTGCTAACCTATCCTTAACTAACTAAGCTGGTGAAAAGGACTGTGAAGTCTTTAAATTCATTAAAATGATAAAATAAGAAGAGAAATATTTAATCTTTTTAAAGTATGTTTACAAATAGATGAGTGGATAAAACAACTATAGGACATTTACACAATGTTATACTACTTGATCATAAAAAAGGAGGAACTTTTACCCTTTGCAACAGTATGGGTGGACATAGAGAACATTATGTTAAGTGAAATAAGCCAGTCAGAGAAAGACAAATACCATATGATCTCACTCATATGGGGAATCTAATGAACAAAATGAACTAACAAGAAAAATAGAGAGACTCATACATAGAGAGCAGGATGACAGCTAAATTGGGGGAGGGGTAGGGAGTGGAGAGTTCAAGTAAAAAGGAGAAAAGGATTCAGTGACATGGATGACAGTGTGGTGATTTCAGGCAACAGGAGTATAAGGGGACTAAAATGTAATGGAAAAAATACAATAAAAATTAACATAAATAAAATAAACCACAGAACCTAAATATTTTCAAAATGGGTTAATGTTGTTAGTTTTTTATTTCAATGTATCTCAGAATCTTTAATACAGTAATCTTCATTGTGAATTTGAAGGTCAGGATAGTGTAAACTGCATTTAATAAATTCATCAGTACACATAATTCTTTTTCACAAGCAGCTCCCAAAAAATATACTTGGCAATGCTGATGGTAGGTTACTTTCCATCTCTACAATTCTAAATGGTGTTGGGAGACCTGGACAGCTACATGCAAAAAAATGAAACTTGACCACCAACTTACACCATACACCAAAATAAACTCAAGATGGATAAAAGATTTAAATATAAGTTGTGACACCATAGAAGTCCTAGAGGAGAACATAAGCAGGAAAATCTCAGATATTCCACGCAGCACTACTTTCACCAGTATGTCCCCTAGAACAATGGACATAAAGGGAAGAATAAACAAATGGGACTTCATCAAAATAAAAAGTTTCTGCACGGCTAAAGAAAACCTCAGCAAAATGAATAGGTAACCAACCATATGAGAAAATATATTTGCCAATGATACCTTGGACAAGGGTATTAATCGCCAAAATATATAAAGAACTTACATGACTCCACTCCAGGAAGACAAACAACCCAATTGACAAATGAGCAAAGGACCTGAACAGACACTTCTCCAGGGAGGACATACAAAGGGCCTGGAGACATATGAAAGGATGTTCAGCATCACTAGCCATCAGAGAGATGAAAAATAAAACCAAAATGTGATACAACTTCATACCGGTCAGAATGGCCATCACAACCAAATCAACAAATAACAAGTGCTGGTGAGGTTGTGGAGAAAAGGGAACCCTAACACACTGTTGTTGGGAATGCAGACTGGAGCAACCACTGTGGAAAACAGTATGGAATATCCTCAGAAAACTGAAAACAGAACTGCCTTTTGATCCAGTGATCCCACTGCTGGGATTATACCCTAAGAATCCTGAAACACCAATTCATAAGAACATATGCACCCCAATGTTCACAACAGTGCTATTTACAATAGTCAAGTACTGGAAACAGCCTAAGTGCCCATCAGTGAATGACTGGATCAAAAAACTGTGGTGCATTTGCACAGTGGAATATTATTCAACAGAAAGAAGGAGTTCCTACCCTTCACAGAAGCATGGATGGATCTCGAGAGCATTATGCTAAGTAAAATATGTGGGGGCTCCACCCGCAAAACCCCTGTCCACCCACCATGGATGAGAATAAGTCTGCCAAGACTGATCTGCTTGGGGAGGAAAGGTAGCCAATCTCTCAAAGGAGAAGGGCCTTGAGCCTGTTCCTCAATGGGCTTTTATTAGGTTTAATTTGCATAGGAATACAGGGCGTAAAGCTCATCAGTCATTGTCAGGCAGTAAGGATCAAACAACAGACAGCATTCCAAGAACTATGAGAGCTTATTCTGAGTCAGGGTCAGAGAGCTAAAGGACCATAAAACTTTGGGAAACAAAATCATTTTATGCCTGGACCCTTATCATTTAAATTGAGGGCATTCTTAGCAAAGCAGTTTTCACGGGACTTTATGCATTCTTTCTTAGGCCTGATTGCCCCAGAAACTTGCCATTTCCAGCACAGGGCCTCATCCACCTCTGTCATTGTTCCAGGCTTAAGTCAGGCAGGGGAAGTAAGGTAGCCAAGAGATTAGGAGACTTCTTGCAGACTGAATGGAGACTCAGGCTATGTCAAACTTGAGGGGTGAGAGTCCATCACCCCCTGTTTTCTATAGTCCCCCAAGTCCTTTCCTGATGGCCCCATCACGACCATGGCTGTCTTCGGTCATCCCTCCCTTGAGGAATCTTACCTGTCATTGGCTAACCAGTCATCTGCCAGGGGCCAAGCAGAATGAAGTAAAGGGGCAGAGGTGGTGCCCTTGCTGGGAAGATAAGCTTTGTCTCCTTAGTGACTTATGGTCTCAAGGTCTTTTACTCAGCCTTAGTCATGGGGTGTTACAGCTTCTGAAACCAGGCAGGGTGGTTCCCAAGAGTGAAATAAGCCAGGTAGTAAAATACAAATACCACATGATCTCACCTATAGGTGGAACCTAATCAACAAAACAAATAAGCAAGCAAAATAGAACCAGAGACATAAAATTAAAGAACAAATTGATAGTAAACAAGGGGAGGGGGGAGGGGATAACAGGAAAAGGGGAAGTGTCATCAAGGAACATATATAAAGGACACAGGGACAAAGCCAAATGGGGGTGGGATGGAGGGTTGGAGGTGGGTGTGGGTGGGGTGGGGGAGTGGTGGTGGGGAAATTGAGACAACTGTAATTGAACAACAATAAAAATAGATATTAAAAATTTTTTTAATAAAAATAAATTTCACATCTACACTGTTATGAATATGCCTAGAGAAGAAAATGGAAAGGAGATAAACACTTTTGAAAACAAAGTGGGGAAATCCAGCTTAAACAAACAGGAAAAGTCTTTTAAACCTAGAACCAGATGGAAAGTGCAATGCTTTGCCCTGGCTGGTGTAGCTCAATGGATTGAGCACGGGCTACGAACCAAAGTGTCACAGGTTCGATTCCCAATCAGGGCACATGCCTGGGTTGCAGGCCGTGACCCCCAGCAACTGAACATTGATATTTCTCTCTCTCTGTCTCTCTCCCTCCCTTCCCTCTCTAAAAATAAATAAATAAATAAATAAATAAATAAATCTTAAAAAAAAAGAAAGTGATATGCTTTAAGAATTTTTCAATCCCCTCACTCAATTCTAAATTTGAGATATTACTCCTTTATGAAAAGTGTATACACACTCACATAAAACTAACCCTAACACTTATTTGATCAATATAGGTGTCACAACTGTTAATGATGTTTTCATGGCTGTGAGGGTGATTCAAATATTTACTTCATTGTATAATTGCACACTTTATGGCTAGTTTTCACAGATAACTTTTAAAACTTAAATTCTAAAGTAATTAAGTGGAGTTTTATTTTCAAGGCCCCCCTCTCAAACATCAAATTATATTAATTATTTAAGATTCTTTGTCAAGAAATGTGGCCAGTTTTAATTCATATTGCCAAATAAATTTGAAAGAACACATTCATTAAAATCTTCCATTATGTTCTTGTCGTTGCTATTGGAATGAATGTTCTGACCTTTGAAAATGATGAGCAATTCCAAAATTAAACATTTTTAAAAAGCATTATTAAACTGTGAGGATACAGAACAGTTGTTTTGATATTACTGACTTTTGGAATTTGCTGCTGGTTGGTATCAATTTCATCTAGCCTTTCTCTCAACAAAAATAAATAAATGAATTCTAAAACAGCTATAAGGCAGGGATATGAGCAATTTTATTGGAAATTTAAATATGGAATTTTAGGAGTCTTTCTAAATGAAATAACATAATATGACAGCCAAACAGGTTCTTAACTGTGAATCATAAAATCTGGTCAGATGTCAAAGGTCAGAATTTTTATCTGACCTTTGGCATCTGACCACTACATTCTGTTGCCTCTAATTTTTATTTGCCAAATACCTACACGAGTAGGTAAATGCTCATTAACCTTCTGGATGATTGGTATTTTTATTCAAGGATGCACAGCACTTTTAGGTATATAAACTTACAAACATCTAACAAATAGTGCAAATGTTTAGGTATAGAATATTCAATATGGTAACAATACGAAAGTGTTATATGTGGATTTCCAGGAAGAATGCAAAGCGTATTATTTTAATTGGGTCTTAATATATGAGTAGGGCTTTACAAGGGAAAAGAAGGTGGTGGTGAGGTGGGGGAATGGGATAACCATAGGATTGCCAGACTTGGCAGGTAAAAATATAGGATGCCTTTGGGAGTCTTTTGTTTGACACTCCAAACTAAGAGAAAACAATACACTCACAGAATTGATTAATCATCAGTTGCATATTCAGGGGATAATTCTATGTCAACACAATCTTGAGTTTATCAGACACGCAGAATGCCAAGCTATCTTTATGTGGTGAAATGGAAGTCAATGGGACTCAAAGTATATGGTTAAAAAATTTAAAGTTTGGAATAATTATTATGGCAAATGGTGATGATTACTAATACTTACTAAAAGAATTTCCTTATGGCATTGTATTGTCAGCAAATTAGAAATGGTCTCTATATGTTATTTCAAATATCTATATACTTGATACAATGTAAGAACATATACACAAATACACAGTTGTCCCTATATAGATGTTTCTTATATATTTTATTATATATACCAATTTTATTGTGAAGAACATACACAATATTTTCTTATAAAGTACATAATACATAAATATAAAGGAAAAAAGTAATCACATCAACACATGAAATAACATTTTATTGTTATGTTTTTTGTGAATATATAGATCTGTACATTAATGTTATATGCATACATAGCTAAAAAATTATTTTAAATTTTGCATGGTGCTTCTTCCACAGTATTGCATTACATAGCCATTGAAAATATTACATAATGCAGTATTGTTTGTATTGATCATTACTTACTCAAGCAATTGCCTGTTACATCAGGTTTTGAATGCTTTTCAACAGTGCACTGTTACAAATATAACCGTAGTAAAAGCCCTGTAGTTTAAAATTATTGTTCACATTTTTTATATGTTCTTAGGAGGAATTCAGAAAAGCCTAAGTAGCTGGTTAAATGCGGCAGTCCCCAACCTTTTGGGCACCAGGGACTGGTTTTGTGGAAGACAATTTTTCCTTGGACTGGGTGGGGGGATGACAATTTTTCCACGGACCGGGTTGGGGGGATGGTTTCAAGATCATTCAACCACATTATAGTCAAGTGCACCTCCTGCTATGTGCCTGGTTCCTAATAGGCCTGGACTGGTACAGGTCCACGGCCTGCAGGTTGGGAACCCTGGGTTAAAGCATATGCGCCTTTTAGATTTCTGGATTTGTTTTGGCAAGTTGCTTTCTAGAAGGGTCTTATGAATTTAACTTCTTGGTGTATAAGAGGGTGTTTCCTTCATTATGAATTCACAAATATTTTGTATTCTTGGAATTTCATTTTTTTGCTTATTAAGAAGTTTTAATAGCTAACTTTATTATATTTCATGATAAAAGAGGCTTTTGTATTTCTAATTCTGAGTTATCCACTCTTGTCTTTTCCCAGTTTCCTATTAATTAGTTTTCATTTTCTTAATGATTTGCATAAATATTAATATATTAATGATTTTTATGCTGGGTCATATCTTTTGAAATATATTTCTAGGTTTCACAGTCACTTTTGGCAAAAATAAGGTATATGATATGCAATAACTTTAAAGTTGTATGTAGTTAAATGTTTAATATTTTATTATTTTTTATTGCTTGTGTGCAAAGAATAGGTATCTCTAACCAAAATGTAGATAGATATTCATTTAAAACACCTAGTGTTTTATTTTATCTTTTTTTTTAAACTCTGAATCATTTGAAATTTTTTTTGGTGTAAAACCTGAGGTAAGGGTGTCGTATTCTAATAATTTAGGATAACCTATTTTCCCAACACAATCTACAGACTGATAAGATTTTCCCTTTGCACTTTAATTTGCAATGTATTACTTTTTAATGTATCAAGGTGATATAGATATAAACATTGATATATAATCTGTTTTGGGGCCATCTATTATGTCACTTATTTCACTGTCTTCTTTTAAACCAGTTCCATGTTTAGTGGTTGGTCAGCCAGTTTGTGTACTATCAGGAGGCCACAGGGCCACGATCCTCAAACTCTCTCTCTGATAGTAGTAAACTTAAATGTCCAAAATTATTTCACTGTTGATTTTTTCCACACAATATTTTGAGTAGTTTTGTCAAGTCCCTTTTTTAAAGGAATTTAATTGTGATGACATCAGGACCATAATCTGAGAAAAACTAATAATTTTGAAACAGTTGTTTCTTCAAGGAATATAATAATAATAACTAGAGCATTATTCTAAGGCATTCCCATTTACAAACTCTTCAAACCAAAAATATTCACTTTCCTGGTATTTGAGTTTTAAGAGTTTGAATGCATTTCAATGAGAACATCCATGTTTGCTTATCCAGTTACAAGTACTCTCCTGAGCTCTGTAAAATATATCACCTTTCTACTCAGCATCTCTTCTTTGATGCCTAATAGGCATTTCAAGCTTGATATACCCCACACTGGACTGCCCTCCCCATTGTAGCTAATGGCTCCATTCAAAAAACCTTGTACTGCCTTTTGATCCAGTGATACCACTGCTGGAACTATACCCTAAGAGTCCTGAATCACCAATTCAAAATAACCTGTATACCCCAATGTTCAGCACAGCACTATTTATAATAATCAAGTGCTGGAAACAGCCTAAGTGTCCATCAGTAAATGAGTGGACCAAAAAGCTGTAGTACATTTACACAATGAAATATTATGCAGCAGAAAGAAAGAAGGAACTCCTACCTTCATGACAGCATGGGTGGAAATGGAGAGTATTATGCTAAATGAAGTAAGCCAGGCAGTGAAAGACAAATACCATATAATCTCACCTATAAGTGGAACCTAATCAATAAAACAAACAAATGAGCAAAATAGAACCAGAGACTTAGAAATAAAGAACAAACTGGCAGTGACCAGAGGCGAGTGGGGAGGTGGATAACATGAGAAAGAAGAGGAAGAGGCAAGCAATGAAACATGTTTAGAGGATTCATGGGCACAGACAATGGGTGGGAGGATTGACTGTGAAAGTGAGGGGAACAGGGTTGGGGCGAGCAAGGGGGAAAAAGGCAAGACAACTGTAATGAAATACCTGGTATTTCTAAATGATGCTTCTCTTTCTCTTATACTCCATATGCAATCTATAATATGCTCTACTTTCATAACTATTCCAAACTATGTCTAACAAAATATATCAAGTATGCAAACGTTCTGGATCTTCTTTGTGCTGGATGTGTTTCTCAGCATGCCCACTGCCGCCACACTGGCCCACTCCTTCTGGATTGCTGCAGCAGCCTCCTCTGGGATCTCCTTGTTCTGACCCTTGTTCCACTAGAGTCTTTTTTCCAATAGGAACCTGAACGATTTATTTTTAATTCACACTGAGGGTATGCTTATTGATTTTAGAGAGGAAGAGACAAAGACACAGAGAGAGAGAATGAATGAGGGCCTGAAAGATTGTTTTAATCGGTGACTCAGATAATGTCACTTCCATGGAGAAAAACTCCGGTGGCCCCCATCTGCTCACAGTAAAGCCAAAGTCTTTCCAGTACCTCAAATTCTACCTTAGCATTCCAGTTTACTTATTTAGTTTTCCCACACTTTATTTTCTGTTCTCCTTTGGAGAATATATGATCCCTAAAGGCAGGTTTCTTTGCCTGTGTTGTTCATGGATATATCGAAACACCCAGAATAGTATATTCTAGGCATAAAATATTACTCAGTAAATATTTTTCATAAATGCATAAAACAGTGATATAATCAAATAAGCCATATACTATTATTGTTTCTATTTTTGAGGTGAGAAGAACAAATTAGGCAAGGTAAAGTTACCCAAGGATACACAGGAGCAACTGTCAGAGCCAGGATTTGAAACTAGGCACTATTTCTGGAGTCTGAATTCTTAATCCCCAGATTGGATATGCAATCAGCCACTGTATTTTTACAGTTAGATTGTGATTAGAATTGCACTATTTCATTCCTTTGAAATTAGGTATGGCGTATGCCTTGCTTTGGGCAATGAAATGTAAGCAGAAGTGGTGCAGGACTGTTGAATAATTTATCATCTTCCTTTTTTATTGCTACAGTGCACAGCATCCTGCTACATGGGTCCCTGAATGGGTCCCATGTGGAAAAGAGTCCCCTTCTAACTAACCAACCAAGAACATTAAACATGAGTGAGAAGTAAACCAAAGTTTATTTAGGGGGATTACTTTTTACCACAACGTAACCCAGACTACCCAGAACAATACCAGCATACTGTAGATTTGCACAATGATATTCCTATGCAGTGGTTGCTTGTGTATGTGTGTGAGGAGTATGTTGTTTTGTGTGTTTTCACATATTGTTTCCTAGTGATGTTGGTATCTTCCATCCTTATTGCATGTGTTTAATAATCTGCTTTAGAGTTAGTTAAAGTTTGACACCAAGTTTCTCGGTTATACGTTATACCATTTCCTCCTGTTTTGTTATCATTTGAGACATCTGCCTATTATATTCATGTGGTAGTTTTCCAGTTAGTGATTTCTTCAAAATTAAACATTAGTGATATGGAGATTTTAATGGAAAGTTGATTTTTCATATTCTAATGGAAAATATCTAGGCCTTTAAGTTTGAGTGGTAACATTACTCTCTTAATACATTCTCATTTACAAAGGGTTTTGCGAAGAGACTTAACAATTAGGGTATTTGAATGGGAACAGAAGAAGCTATATCTACAAAGGCTTTGAAAGCTAACAGTGTTCTTTGGAGTTTGTGGTTCTGCCTCTGTGACCTGACCTTCCTAACCCTGTGCTGGACACTGCCTTCGGTTCCTGCATGATACAATTGCCACTGCTCATAAAGGCCTGCATATGTTAGATTTTTGGCCAAGTTCTATTTTGTGAGATCCTGCATTCCATTTTATTGCAGAATATTTTAGAATTCCAAACAGTGATCTCAGTGTAAGAGTTAAAACTACTGGCTTTCTTGAAATGTGCTATATATTATAGGATATATACAAACTTGATGTGTACCTATTCTTTAACATACTAATATATTGGGTATGCATATGCTTGCTCTTCTAGTCAAGCTTAAGATATCTGTTGTGTGTTCCTGTGATGCCTCAGGCTTATGACACCATGTCAACCTAGTGTCAGGTCTAGCAAATTACATTAATCTCTGTCTTCCCTACTGTCAACTGGTGCCACCAAGGAGACCACACCTGCTGAGAGATTTCCCATATCATTATAGCTGTCAATTACTCCCTTATAATAATTGTTATATCCTTCACAGATAGCAAATTGTTTATGCTTCAATAAATATTTACTAAATACTTAGCTTAGGGACTAGCCAGATACCAGAAGTACGGATTGAGTACATTCATATGGATATATGATTTGTAATAGTATCAACAAGAGAAATGAAAAACAGTTCTGAGAGTAGAAGGGTATCCCAAGAAATTCTTGATCAGTGAAGTGATCTTCTGATAACTAACTTGTAGTTACTGAGTTTACTTTGGTAGGAAGAATCCCTATCTTGTTTCAGGGTGGACATTGATGAATCAGAATATAATGTAAGGTGTTTCTCATTTTATCAGGGAGAGGAAATTAGCCCTTGTGTTTTCAAAATACAGTACCGATTTACACACATTACCTCATTTAGTCCTTATAACAACCAAATTAGGTAGATTTATCATTACTTCTTATTAACTCTTTTGGTCTTTATCATAACCATTATGATATAAGATATATTATAAGATACATTATATATCTTATGTTATATAACCAACATAAGTACTATCATTACTTATATTTTCTATAGAATAAAAACATGGAGCTAACAGAAGTTAAGTAGTTTGCTCTTGGCCACATGCCTCCAAGCAATGTATTGTAGTTTCTCATAATAAAGTTGAAACTAATTAAGTTTACTTTTCCACGGTAGTCTCTTCAAGCTGAACCATCTTCACCAACTGGTGGAACTCCCACTTCCCTGATCAGATCCTAACTCCAAAGTCAGCATTTTTATTAGTTTTTCACTTTAGCATGCAAACTTCATTTGTTTTGGCTCTTACCCTCCCTGAACTCATTTGTGCTGTTTATACTTATAGCATCTTTGTGACATTGCCTTATTTTAGGTTTTCCTTAAAAGCACTGCTGGAAACCAGGGCTTTTGTGGAGGTAGTTTATTTTGCAAAACGATGCCAGAGAACAAAGAGTAGGGGGTCAGGGAATGTGCAACAGAGAGGGAGGGAAAGATGATAGAAAGAGTCAGTTACAAGCTAGGCCTGTTGGGGGCAACTGGGGCTCAGTTCTTCTGGAATTCTCTGAGGATGCCTGTAGAATGCACCTCAGAATTGTCTGCCGGAGGGTCAGAAGGGGCAGGTATTAATCCACTGGATTCTATTCCACACCAGTCTAAGGTTGACCCACAACTACCACGTTGTTTTTAAATGCACTCAAGGGGCAAACTGGGGCCTGGAAGCAGAAAGCGAGAGGGACATTGTGCAGTTGAGGTGAGGTGCTATTAGTTTACACTGGTGAAAATCTGTATTTCACAGCAAAGTCTGGAATAAAGTGGCAGGCTCAGAGAGTATGGGAATGGATCCAAGAGTCATCAAGTACATACTTTTATTGGTCTTGACTTGAAATTTTATCTTACCTGAGCGTTTCCTATGGAATCATATTGATATTTTCAAGTGGTTACAGATTTTTATCTTCTTCTCCATAATTTATATAATAAAAACATTAAATTAGAAACAGTGCAATAATTTGATTACTTAAATTTTTTTATTGATAAGAACACATTAAATTTTATTCCACCTTCCATGAACCACCTTCTTTTTTATGGTCTCTTAACAGTGTAGCTCTTTAAGAACAGTTATAATTCTCAGGTAGAAGGCATATGAGACAGACCAGATGGTCCATGACTCATTGGGTGCTTCCCCTATGTGTAAAGGGTTTGCCATTCCTCACAGATCTGGATGCAAAGAGTTACAATTAGCACCTAAGATTCCATGTGGCCTTTCCATCTAAATCAGAAAATTCTTGGATCTCCTCATGCCATAATTTTTGTTTGTTTCCTATTAACAGCAAGGTAAAAAAGTGTGTAATTTGAGATCTATAAACACCATAAATGGAAGTATTCACTAGGCTGTATCCTTCATTTATTATGGCCAATTACAAGTTCCAATGGTACTTGTCCTATCAACACTGATTTTTCACTTCTTCTTTAGCTATCATTGTCAACTGTCAACTGACTGCATTCTTGTTCTTAAGATGTTAATTCAGCCTATCTTTACTCTGTATTTTAGTTTTGTCAGTACATTTTTGGTCATGGTTTCCCATTTTCTAGTTGCAATGCACATCTGCTGGTTTGGCTGTTCTGCTTTATCAATAGCACTTCACACACTATCTTGCCACATGATGCTCAATAATTATTTGATGAGTAAATGAAGTCAACAGACTTAATCTAAACATGCATTTTGTGTCTTATTTATCTTGAAGGATTAATAGTAAACTTAAGACTTTAAAACTTTAAATTTAACTATCCTGTGGGTACCTTATTAATTTTATTTTGAATGGTTTCTTGAGCATTGGGTGGCATTTGCTTTAAAAAATGTTCAGGCTAAACATTTTGATGGTCCTTTGCTTTACTGTAGACTTAAAATAGCTGATTACCTACAAATGTACCCTGGGTTCACTGCTGTGTGGACCTTCGACTAGGGTATTCTCCTTATTGAAACATCTTAACTGTTATAACTTACCTCTAGACACAATAGTAACTAACATTTATTGAATGTTTTGTTCTGAAGCCTATTCTTTTAACCAGTAAAAGTTGAACCAGTACAATTTAGCAATGCCTTTAAAGCAATAGAAAATACCTTTATTTTAATTATTTCATAAAGGTTATACACTAAGATGCACAACTACCAAACAGTTTTTCAGCACTCCAGAATAAGAAATAATATTTAAGTGAGACTCTCTGAAGAACAAGTAGTCTGGACCTTCCTCTGGAGCAGTGATTCTCAAAATACAATCCCAGGCCCAGCAGCATGAGCATCACATGGGAATGTGCTCGAAATGAACATCACAGACCTGCTGAGTGAGAAACTATGGGGGTGGTGCCCACAATCTGGGTTTCAACCAGCCCTCAACATGATTCTGATGCATGTTGAAATACAAGATCCTCTGCTCACTTGCATGGGTTGGAAAACTATGGCATTTGGGCCAAATTTGGCCTGCAAGCACTTTTTTTTTTGCATTACCCCATTAGCTAAGAATTGTTTTTAAATTTATAAAAAATGGCAAATCAAATGACATATAATATTTTGTTACATTTGAACATCACACCGAATTCAAATGCAGTATTTATAAATAAAGATTTACTGGAACGCAGCCATGCCCATGCATTTACATATTGTCTATGGCTAGTTTCACACTAAAATAGCAGAACTGAATAGCTGCAACAAGGGCTGTATGATGTGCAAAGACTGAACCATTTACCACTGGCCTTTTGCTACAAAAGTTTGTTGACCTCTGAAATAATTCAGAAATTAAACATTTTTGAAAAGCAGTATCCAACTGTGACTGAGGGCACTGGGGAGTATTTTGACATTATTGACTTTTGGGATTTGCTGCTGATTGATATCAATTTCATCTAGCCTTTCCTCAATAAAAATAAATAAATAAACTCCAAAGCAGCTATAAGGCAGATATGTGAGTACTCTTATTGGAAATTTAAATGTGGAATCTCAGGAGTCTTCCTAAATCAAATACCATGGCATAATAGCAAAACATTCTAAATTGTGAATCATAAAATCTGGCCAAGCGTTCACTGAGAAAATGGGCCATGGCGATTAGAATCACCTAGGAGGCTTTTTAAACCCACCTATGCAGAGACCCAAGTAAGAGGTACTGAGTAAGAGTCCCCAAGAATGGAACTTAGGCAGGTATGTTATAAAAAAAATTGTGAGGTCAGCTTGAGATGCATCCAGGACCAGAAACCTCACTAGTAGATACACTATCTTATGTTAAGTTTTTGTCACAGCAATTCTGAGAGATAAACATTTATTATGTTCTCCAAGTTTACTGATGGAAAAACAGCCACAGAGATATTAAGAACCTTACTCAGTCACATAGTTATCAGGATTTGAGCTCTGGACTTGAACTCAGACCTGAAAAATTGCAAAACCAATGTCCTTACCCCCTTTCTCAATACTGTGCTTGCTCTATTTCTTCATCTCTGGGCCTCCCTCACATGCACTTTCACACTCTTTTGATGTCACTACTTTTCAGGTACCTGGTTCTCAGTTTTTCAGTTTTCTGCTGTGTCTGTATATTTTCTCCTGGCTCTACACTAGAGTTTAGCTTCCCTGTCTTTGCTCTTGCTTTTTTGGACTTTCATCTTACTTCTGTTTGTCCACTCTTTGCTACCTTGACCTGGTACGTGTGACAAGGTAGAACCCATTGCTCTAATTTTCAACCTCTGAAAGCATAAGCACTGTCTTGAGCAAGTTGCTAGATTTCTATGCCATGGCTCATGCCCTCAGTTGATCTCTTAAACACCTGGAAGATGTCAAGAAAGCTGTTTCCTTTCAGGGAGAAGATTATTTTCAGTATGCACTCCATTCAGAAGTAGGTCCAGTCCTGCTGCAGGAGCATAAAGCACTGCTCACGGGGTCATGGGAGAGGGAAACCTATGCATGAAGGACTCAGAGAGCCATGTGACACACCAGCCATCATCAGCAGATTGGCACTTTCTTTGCAAAGCCCCTTCCTGGGAAGTAAAGACCTCCCTGAAACCAAGACTTATGGCAGAGAGCTCTGGTCCTCTCTGGTGTATGAACCCTTTTTGTTCTTGGGCACATGGAAGACTAGATTCCACTTTGACACAGACACTGGCCCACAGTGTCTTTGGTGTTATGGATGAGATGAAATAAATTCACATGGACTACTGAGTCCTGTGGAGGAAAAGGGATGGATGTGACTTCTCTCTCAAGAGGAGAGCACCCTGACCCTTGCCTTGAGAAGATTTTATGGATTCAATTTGCATAGTAATACAGGGTGTATACATAAAGCTCATTAATCATTATTAAGCAGTAAGGATCAAACAACAGATAACATACAAAGAACTCTGAGGGCCTATTTTGATTCAGGGTCAGATAGCTAAATGGCCATAAAATTTTAGGGAGCCAACTCACTTCCTGCTTGGACCCTTATCACTTAATTGAGAGCATTCTAAATAAAGCAGGTTTCACAGGATTTTACATATTCTTTCTTAGGCCTGATCACTCTAGGGAATCCACCCTTTCCAGCACCACCAGCATTTTTTCAGGCTTAAGTCAGGCAGGGTAAGTAAGGTAGCCAAGAGATTAGGAAACTTCTTGCAGACAGAATGAGGACTCAGGCTATTTCAAAGCCAAGGGGTGGGGGTCCATCACCCCCTTTTTCTATAGCTCTCCCAAGTCCTTCCCTGAAAACTCCTTCATGATCGTGCCTGTCTTAGATCACCCCTGCCCTGAGGAATCTTACCCATCATTGGCTAACTGATCAAGCATTGGGGGACAGGCAGAGTGAAGTAAAAGAGGCAGAGGTGGCACCTCTGCCAGGGAGATCATCTTTGTCTCCTTAGTGGATTATAGTCCGAAGGTCACTGACTCAGCCTTAGCCATGTGGGAATTACAGCTCCTGAAACCAGGCAGGGCAGTTCCCAGCACCATTTTCCAGATTACTTTGCATGAGATGCAGCATATGTTTAAGTTGTGTACAACGGAATGAGAGAAAAAGCAATGTGTTCAACTTCTAGTCTAGACCCTTAGAAATTCTCATACCGGATGCCCATGCTTTTCTCAGCTGCCCAAAGGAGAGAAATCTGAGGAGGACAGAGACACAGCATGGAAGGAGCTTTGGTCTCTACCCATCTGCATGAAGTGAACCCCAACATCCACACACCCTAACTACATGCATTGGAATATAATGTGGACAGGACATTTAATTGTGTTAAGGCATCGAGATCTGGGGATTTATCTGTAATAACAACCAATGTTATTTACCTCAAATAATACAGCACTTAAAATCAATTCTGAGTAATCACATTAGTTGAGGTGAAAATAAGATGAAAATAGGCACCAAAGCCTGAAACAGGATGTAACTAAATGCCAATGACTCAAACAGTGAGGCAGTGTGACTCATGTACTATACCAATTAATCTTCAAGGCACCCATTTTATGGATGAGGAAACTAAGACATAGAGAGGTTAAAAACTTATTTGAATTTATAGTTTCAAGTAGCAGAGCTGAGATTCAAACCCTCGTCTCTAGTCTTCACTCTTGACTAGTAACACAACACAAAATATTATTAATACTTTCATAATCTTAGATCATCCTGAGTGAAAGTTTCTTTCATGATTATCAAGAGCCTCTTGCCCATAGTGAGATTCATGTTGTGCTCAGCAATCACAGGTCTGATTTGTCTGACTACCATGTAGCGATGTAATTATCCCCCTTGTACAAATGAGAACACTGAAGTTTGATAGTTTAAGGTTATGGTTCTAGAGCTGGTCTCAGCTGTTAGTCTTTTTTTTTTTGCCTTTTAATTTTTATTTTTTAAGTATATTTTCTTGGTTATGCTATTATTCTTACCCAGATCTTTAGATGTCAGAGCCTGTGTTCCCATAAGCTTGCCCTGCTGTCTCAAACCTGTGGAAACTCTCCTTCCAGAGCACTGTTTTCCTCTTGCCTGGGTGTCCGCAGAACTGCTTTATGAGTAGAATGACATAACTTATGAGAAAGTGCTGTGGAAACCAGGAAACACTGCACAAACATAAGGTCTGGTTATTACCATTATTACTTAAGACAGAGAACAAACTATGACAACCCAATTGCATGTACTTCCTTGTTACTCAGAAAGGGAGTTCAGAGCAAAAACCTTGCCTGGGGAATTCACTACCATCTGACTATTCTCTCTGCAGTTCATTCAGAAAACTGTTCGGGCAGTTCCCTTCCATAAGTTCTGCTTCCCAGTAATTGGGTGATATTCGCTTAGATTCAGTGCAGTGGGATCACCTCTGCCTCACGCACCAGTGCCTCATTTCCTCACTCAATGCCTTCTCAGTTCCGTTATTTATTTTCTTTAATATTGCAGCAGTACAGCAGGATGAGTCACACACCCTGCCATTCCCAGTAGCACGCTCGAAGGCCTGCAAAACAATAAAGTGATGTACGAGGCCCTTTCCACCCAAATGCTACACAGTCCTGGAAGCTCGTTTTCATGGCAGTGGTCTCTGAGTCAGGAATAGGCTTCAGCTCAACACAGGGCTCTAGATCTCCAGTGCAGTCCCTGAAATGGCTCCCCTTGAATGCAGAGCGCATGGATGGCTGGACAGCTGGAGTAGGCAGGGAGAGAGGAGACAAGGGTCTGGAGACATGCAAATGCAGTCTATAGGAAGAGAGGTCCCAAGCATAGAGCTCAGGCTCTATACTAATTCTTGGAATGGGAATGCTATTCATTTAAACCTGTGGATCTTAACCAGGGAGCATTTTGTCCCCTAAGGATAACTTGGCAAAGTCTGGAAATGTTTTCATTAGTCACAACAGGTGGTCATGGGTGGGTGCGTGGGGGACAGTACTTCTTGCATTTGATAGCTAGAGGCCAGGGATGCTTTTAAGAATTCTACAAGGCACAGGACAGTCCCTTTTCCCCTTTCCCCAAGAATTAGCTAGCTCGAAGTCAATCATGCTGAGGTCAAGAATCACTGTTCTCGAATGAAGAGAAGAAGCCTAGTCCCACTCAGAACTAGAGTTTGGACTTTGGGACAGTGATGGAGGGAGAAGGGCATGACTGGGTCTCTAAAACCCTTGGCAACACCTAATGGTTCTACCTAATGATCCTTGTTTTGAAAGTTAAATTATATCACTTTTCCAACTTTTTCCAGTTCAACTGAGGTATAATTGAATTATAACATTGTATAAGTTTAAGGTATACAACATGCTCTGATATATGCATGTTATAAAATAATTAATTAACACCCGGCACCTTACATATTTACATTTTTTCCTTATGGTAGGAACTTTTAATATCTCTCTTGGCAACTTTCAAATATAGAAAACAGTATTATTAACTATAGTCGTCACGCTACACATTGCATCACCAGAATTTATTTATTATATAACTGGAAATTTATACCTTTTGGATCACCTTCACTCAATTCCCCAATCCCAAACCCCAACCCCTGGCTGCCACACCAATCTGTTTTGCTTCCATGGTTTGTTTGTTTTTATAGATATAAGCAAAATTATACGTATAGTATTTGTCTTTCTGTCTCTTTCTGTCTTTCTCTGTGTGACTTATTTCACTTAGTTAGCATAATGTCCTCAAGGAAGGATTTCCTTCATTTTTATGGTTGAATAATACATATATATATATGTACTGTGACACCATCTTCCCCTGGCCTTCCATGCCTTTTATATATATAATATTTTATATTATATATAAAATCACATATATAATGTGATTACATATATAATCACATTTTATACATCTACTCATTCATTGATGCATACTTAGGTTGTTTCCATGTCTCAGCTATTGTAAATAATGGTGCCAAGAACATGGAGATGCTGATGTCTCTTCAGAATATATCACTTTCTTAAAGAAAGAGTAGTTTGTGAATTGAGGAAAGAGCTAGATAGACCTGAATTCAAATACATGGCCAATCACTTACTAACTCTGAAACTTCAGAAAATATTCTTTACCTCTCTCTACAGAAATTTCAATACCTGTAAAATAAAAATTGTAATAATTAACTTTCATAGCAGCACTAACTTAAAATTGAAGTTCTTACTGTCAGAGCTATACTTCTAATATCTGGGACAATGGATAGGAGAAACTGTACCATTTTTGAGTGCCTATAATGTGTTGGTGACTTTATCCACATCATTTCACCTAATCAATGAGGTTTGCATTAGAATGGTTGCAGTGGCATGAAAGGAGAGATAGACACCGTGTCACCTGCTCTGAAATAGGATCTGCTGACTAAGGTTTTCCCAACAGAGATCCTAATCATACCTATGCAATGAAACATTTTCTTATCACAAAACATACCTGACTCCTTAGCAAGACTTCATAATGTCTCTGTGACGTCATCCTCCCCTTGCCTCCCATACCAGTTCTTTGCATTTTGATCAGCTCCCTTGAAGAACTCATCTTAAATGTTAGTGGGTTCCTGAGGCTTTGTCCTAAGTCCTTAGTACCTCTGCTTTTTACTGACTTATTCCTAATTATTACTGTCTGTCAATTACTTCGTCTCTAACCAAGATCTCAACTGCCACTTATAGGAACACTATCTCCAGAACTGTATTTCTAGCTCAAATATGATTTTTTTTAGTCCTACTGAGCATTGCTTTACAAAGGGAGGCAGTCTTACATTGCGGTTAACATGTGTAGCCTTGAAGATGTCCAGAATTGTAGTGACATTTAGGCTCTGGCACTTACCATATTAAATGGAGCCAGTTTACTTCTATAAGCCTTCATATTTAAAATAAAAAGAGTAAGTCATCACAGGATTTTTGTGATGATTAACATGTGAAGGATCTAGTACAGTTCCTGATATTTAGTTAGCCCACAATATTCTTTACTCAACATAGGTAAGGTAAAGGTAACTCTGTCCAAATGTTAATTGCTTTTTCTGTACTCATTTCCCAAGGGAGAAATCCTCTCACTCTCAACTTCCACAACCAAGACCTATGAATTCTACCTCTAAATCTACTTTGAGCCTGGCCTTTCCATTCCATGTTCACTGCCCTTGCCTCAGTTCAGGCAATTACCTTTTCTTTCTTCTTCTTCTTCCCCTTCTTCCCCTTCTTCTTCTTCTTCTTCTTCTTCTTCTTCTTCTTCTTCTTCTTCTTCTTCTTCTTCTCCTTCTCCTTCTCCTCCTCCTCCTCCTCCTCCTCCTCCTCCTCCTCCTCCTCCTTCTCCTTCTTCTTTTTTTTTTTTTTTTTTGCCTGGGTGGCTACAACAGGCTGAAAAATATATCTTTCTACCTTCACTGTCCCTCACTTCTTTAAATGCTTACTAACCATGCAATGATCCTTCTCAAATGTAAATCTGATTAGTTCTTTTTTATTTTGAAACTTATTGGTTTCACCTGACTGAGAATAAAATTCGAAGGTTTTGTGCACAAGATTCATGGTCTGACTCTTGCTTTCCCCTTTAGCCCCATCACTTCCTACGTCAGCTAGCGAGCTCTGTCCTGCATACTCTGCTGACCTTACCTATAACCCCTTCTAAGGGGTCTCCAAAAAGTGTTAAGTGCCTCTTCCTTTCTATCACCACACCACCTTGCTCTCACTTCTGTTCCAGCACTTATGACATCGTTGTAATTATTTGATTTGTGTCTTGCCAGATGTACTGATTTTATAGCAAGAATTTAATAAGTATTTGTTTGTTGAATTAATGAGTAAATGAACTAGTCTTCCAGTGTGAAAGTCAGCAGCCACTGTATTGCAGCCCTTGGTATATAACTTTAGTATATTGTATTGACTAACTTTCTTTATTATATGGGGTGAGTAAGTTACAATATCATGGCTGATTCGTGTCTGTATTTTGGAGGAAAAAAGGAGGGTAATAAAGCACATACATATACACATACATACATACATACATATTGATATCTAGTATACATGTAGCCAGAGCAGGCCCTTGTTATTAGATTTAGTGAAATTATTTTTTGTATATGTAGCCTACATACTCCATGGAGTTCTCACTGACTGAGTACTTTTTCATAATTTAGTATCAGAGAGGTGCCTTCCTGTTTTTATGAAATAAAATTAATTTTAAAAAGGGACTGCTATGCCTCCAGAGACCAGCCTTTCAGAGTTCTAGTGTTGTTTGCCACCAAAGCTTGTACAACAAAGCATGGTATAGAAGGTTTTTGCAGATAGATCAGTCTGGGTTCAAATCCTGCCACTTACTAACATTGTGAACACAGGCAAGTCATTTCATTGTTTCCAGTGGCCTCATCTGTAACCTGAGAATATTATACCCAGCGTGTAAGGCTTTGGGAAAGCCATTTTCAGTGTTTCTTGTCATTGGTACTATTGAGAATTTCAGCTGGGTAATTCTTTGCTGCAGGGCGCTATCCTATGCATTGCAGAGTGTTCAGCAGCCTCACTGGCCTCTACCCATTACATGCCATAAGCACGTACAGTCCAGGTGTGATACATAACAATGTCTCCGGTTATTGCCAAATTTCCCCAGGAAAAGAGGATGCAGGGGATCACACCTGGTTGCTCACTAACTTATATGTGATAATGTGTATGGTATGCCCAGAATAGAGCAGATGTTTCCTGAATCTCCCTTCCCTTCCTTAATGGGGCTAATGAAATTCCATACCAAGAATTGCATGCCCTCAGAAAAAGTATTTATGTCTACGAATAGCCATGGCCACATCTCAGGGAATTATTTAATCTGAGATGATGTGTGGTATCTTTTTCAGCCCTACCTGGCTCTCCACAGCAGCTTTACTCCAAAAACCTTAATTATCAGTGCAAAGTGATAGTCTGAATTTTCCGGTGATGAGGCTCAGGCTTTAATAAGTGATGTCTGAGAAGAAAGAAAATATACAGTCCTTTAAGCGGGAGAGGAAAGCGGAGGCAGAGGAAAAACACTTCCACCCTGAGATAAATCGGAGGCTGTGGGTGTCACGGCCACATGAGCCGAGGGATGATCGATTCCCCTAGACTCCGAGTGGCACATTCTGTGCCCAGAGCACCGGCTGACGTCAATCGGATTAAGTGGCCTCAATGGGAGCACTGCATGCAAGATGAGTGAAACTCAGGCCCCAGGATTCGTCATTGCCTCCAAACACAGCTTCTGACCTCATAGTGAGAGGGAGGAGAGTCGGTGAGTGAGGAACACAGGGAGGCTTGCTCTTGCTGAGGGAAAGGCTCGCCTGGTTGTACAAATGCAAGTGAAGTCTGCAGACACTGATCTTTCTGCACACACAGTGGCTGAGGAAGATCTGGAGCCAAATGGCAGGCTTGATCAGACGTGTATAAGCTCCCCTAGCTTCATGCTGAGAAAAAGTGACAAACTTTCAAGGTAGTTTTACCTTAAGATATGAATGTAAGGAGAGCAAAGGCTCAGCGTGCACTAATAGATTTTGCCACTTCTTCTAAATGAATAATTTAAATGGCTAAATCTAGTCAAAGAGCTTGGAATAGTGTCCAACATAATAACACTATATAATTGTTAACTGTTTTCATTACCATTAATCATGTTGCTGCTGCTGCTACTTTCACTTTTTGCCAAAAGTCATCTGAGGAAAGATTTTCCTAAATCTTCAGGATATATTAAGTTGCCCTCTTCTGTGATTCCACAGATATAAATTATCCCAATCATAACTTACTTCATTCTATTAAAATTATCTCCTTAGCTATTTTTCTTCTACTGAAATATTCTCTTTAATTTGAAGGTCTTATTTCATTCGTTTTTTGAAACTTCAGCATTAGCAAATTGCTTGGTTTACACATGTTTGTTGAATTCAGTGATTGAAAATATCCTCTCAGATCTCTGCAATCTTTCTAGAATACTTTTTTTTTTCCATGGAGGAAGCATTTGAGGATAACCAATCAAAATGAGAAGAGGATTAAAACTTGTTTTTCCCTGAACATTGTGGGCTTACTCCTCATCAGTGTCATTCATTCAAGTCCAATGGACACTCTTGTTCTCAGCACAGCTCACCAGGAATCCATATGTGGTCCTGTGCAGTTAAGAATAAATCTTACCTGAAGAAAGATTTAGCCTTTATCTTTGGCTACTGAGAGGTAATTTCTAGGTTCCTGGAATGCCCTGTCTGATAGGAAAGTCTTCATTTGCTTGGGGGCTTTGTTTGCTAGACAATCTAATGATGTGATTTATGATGAGAGCTTTGAGACATACACTATCAGTTCCAACCTTCAGGAAAACTGATGACCATTACCCTAATGTACAGGAGGGGCTGGAGACTAAAAGTCAGCCACATGGATGGTATGTGGTCAAACCCCAATAAAAACTCTGGACATAAAAGTCTTCAGAGAGCTTCCCTGGTTGGCAATACTCTGTGTGTGCTGTCACACATCATGCCCAGGAGGAGAGAACACTGTCCATGATGCCACAAGAGGAGGACAACAAGAAGCCCAGTATTTGGACCTGTCCAGGACTCCACCCTATAAATTTCTTCCTTTGGCTCATTTTTACCTGTGTCCTTTCCCTATCATACACCATAGTGTAAATAGCTGTCAGTGGGCTCTGCATTTTTCTAGTGAATTATCAAACCTGAGGATAAGAACCCCCTAAATTTGGTATTTAACTATAGATATATCTACCGCCACTGCATGTTGACCTGAGTGACCATCATTTGGGTCAGCTGATAGTATTTTCTTTGAAGATCATCTTTCTGTTCCTTAGAACCTTTGAATCTACCTAAGACCTTCTTCCTGCTACTGGGCAAACCTGAGTGATTATGGGAGAAAGGTAGAATAAACACATTATAAGGGTATTGAAGACAAACTTCTCATGAGTTGTTTGCTCTATTTTTACCTGAGTTGCTATAACCCTCATATCATTTCTTAATATGCATAAAGGTTACATCTGTGGCTTCTGCTATCCAAAGATGATCACTTTTGCACATCACCTGGGAATATACCTATCTGAGATACATTGCTAGAGGATAGATATAATTTTCCAGCACTGCATCCAGAATCTGACTAGACAACTACACAGGTAGCTTAAGAGGAATAACTATTCTCTCCTTTAGAGGAAGCAGAAGGTTTATTGTTTACTTGTTTGCTTGTTTGTTTGTTTCTACTACCCCTTTATCTTCTACCTTTCATCACAGGGCTACTAACCAAACATACCCTTGAAATACAACAAGAAGTTTATAAAGCCACAAATCAGACAAGACCCTCAGTCCTCAAATGCAGGTGACCAAATATGTAACATTCTTATTTATAACTTAACATAACTTGTATTTCAGGCCATCATATTGCAATGCTGAAGGAATTTTAAATCAGTCTTTCCTGGGACATATCATTTCCAGGAGCACATGTGTAGTCCCAGGGTTTTGAAGGAGATGAGAGAGCACATATATTCTTAGTGATATCTAGATACACAAGCAGTCACTGAAATGTCCATATCTATGGTCAGTTTGGTGGCCACTATGTGGCTTTGAGGCCTTGAGACTCTTTTCTGTGAGTCTCTCATGATCTCATCTGCCTCAAGTGACCATTTTTCTCTCTCAGATATCTGCTACTTTTCAGAGACGCTAAGAAAAAGTAGATGTTGACCTTCTTCCCATTCTCTTCCTCCCCTGTTTCTTAGGCTGGAAGCCAATTTCTTTCCACTATTTCTGGCCTAATTTCTCCTCTTTTACTTTTTATGCCAGTCTTCTAAATTGTCTTAAAGACTTCAGCTTTTGGAACACAAAGCCCAGAAAGACCCTGAAATTATTTTTGAGTTCTACCTTGTTATATCTATCTTCTGAGGCTGTGAACAAAACACTGACTATTTCCTTAATTGGGGGGAAACAAGGAAATTTCAGGATGGAAAAAAGTTAGAAGAGATAATAGACTCTAAAGCATCTCCTTAAAACCTCGACCTCAACCCATAGCATAAGATACATATTTACCATCATGACTAATTACCACATGAGCATACTACCACATGTACATATATAAACATACATTGGCATGATCAATTACCATATTTATATACACACACATATAGTGTTATGTGCATATATACACACCTATAAATACATGTGTATGTGCATGCATGTATGTATGCATGTGTACATGTATGAAACACACATTTTAAAAAATATTTATTTATTTATTTTTAGAGAGGGAAGGGAGGGAGAAAGAGAGAGAGGGAGGGAAACATCAATGTGCGGTTGCTGGGGGCCGTGGCCTGCAACCCAAGCATGTGCCCTGACTGGGAATCAAACCTGCAATGCTTTGGTTTGCAGCCCATGCTCAATCCACTGAGCTATGCCAGCCAGGGCAAAATACAAGTTTTTAAGAAAATTCTTACCTCTACTATATTGAATATAGTTCTTAAAAATTATTTTCGTCTATTGTACTTTGTTATTGATGATAGCCATTCACCACATTGCTTTTTGAGTACTGATACATCACAATTTAGTGTTTGAAAATCACTAGCTTGGTTATGTGACAATTCTATTTTCACCACCAAAATGGATTTTTGAGGGAAGTAGCTGAATTTTTGTTCAACTTTCTGGTCAGAGAATCAGTGATCCATCAAAGCATGGAATTGGAAGGTTGTTTTTTTTTTTTTGCAGAGGATTATATTAAAGAAATTCCTACCCCCATTAACTCCTATGATTCTAAGAGCACAAGCTTAGAAAACTAAAATTAAAATCTTAATAATTGTTTTTAAGTAAGGGATCCTAAGTCTTATAACTTCACTCTGGCACAGGTATCATTTCCCTCTTTTACTAACCAAAAAAAAAAAAAAAAAAAAAGGAAGGAGAAGAAGGAAAGAATGAAGGAAGGGGAAAAAGAAAAAAAAACGAAAGAAAGAGGGAGGGAGGAAGGGAGGAAGGAATGGAGGAAGTAAGAACAAAAAAAAAGAAATTCTGGGAGACTGAACATCCTCAGTGTTACAAAGCTATTGAGTACAGATGTGGATTCAAATCCATATCATCAGATTGCTAACCAAATTCACATTACAGTATACCACTTTGCCTTTTTAAGTACTTTTAAACTCGAACTTATAAAGTGCTTATTATGAGTCAAGCACCATTCTAAAACCATCGAGTGTAGTGACCCATTCATACAAGAGGACATTAAAGCAAAATAAGTTAATTCACTTGTTCAATATCATACAACATGTAATATATAAAGGCAGACTTCAACTGAGATGACTGACTCCAGAGACTCTTCAGTGAAGAGCACTGTAGGGAAGGCATGCTTGCTCACTAGTCCACATTAATAAATTTACTAATGACCTATGGCCATGCAAATAAATTTTCAACTGAAGTACTTATAGTAGGTCTTATTAAAATATATATAATAGTAATAATCATAATATAAAATATTTAATTCATAAATGAAACAATTTATACAAATATGTAATATATAAATTATATTAAAATAATAAATTTGAATGAAATATGGCTGAAAATTTTAATAAAATCTACATGATAAGGTAAATATTAAATGAGGTGAATAAAAACATAAATTTTTTAGAATCATAAAGAGGGAAAATAGTGTGGTAGGAGAATAATATGTAATTATACAGGAGTCATGATAAAAAGCCTTGGTCCTGTCCACTTGAGATACAGAGAAATGATCTTTCTGATGTTTCTAGAAAGCGATTCAAAGAGATGCCAACTACTTTTAATTTCATAGCAGTTACTAAGTAAAATATATTTTGATAATAATCTAGCATAGAAGAACGTTTCTATTTATAACAATGTTTGATTAATACCTAAAAGGACTCATAAAACTGGCTAAGGATTTTATAGGTCTATGGCCATATTATTAAAAAACTCAAATATTAAAAAAAAAACAATAAATGGTTGGTAATATCATTTAGAAAATAAAAAGAAGTGGAAGTGGCATAGTCTGATTATTAGCAGAAACCATATTGATTTAGCAGAAATGAGGTGAGAAATGGACCATATTATTTAACTACCTTGGGTGGAGAGTTAAATCTGCAGCACATGGGTGCAATCTAATACAACAGGTCTTGAATCCCCACCTCCCATCTTTTGCCTTTTTACTCACCAAGTCACATATGCCAGCAATCCAGTAGCATTGGTATATTTGGATGAAATATCAAACAGCTTTGGAAAGAGGTAAATTGTAGCAACGCTTTATAAAGCAAATTAAAAAAAATAAAAATAAAAGGAGAGTTAATAATTACACTGTGACAATAAACATAAAATGGAGCCATCCTAGGCAAATTGAGATATAAAGTCAAAGGGAGAACATTCAGCCAGTATGGTTGCTGAAATGTAGTTCTTTTTTTATACATTAGTAAATGCCCAAGCCTCCAAGTAACCAAAGTATCTCTTAATGCTTCTGAGCCACTTCAGCCCTTCCCCTAGGATCTACAGACCAATCATTGATGCAGCAAACAAGAGAACAATGACAAGGACATTTTATAACACCACTGCATTGGAGTCCCCACACTGTGAGGTGACAGTATGACTGGTTTGTACATTGATGTCATTATTAACAGTACATTCTTTTCATCACAAAAATGCCCTAAATTTCATGATAAATTTCATGACTACACTATCCATAGGGCATTCTAAGCAAATGCAGTAATCTTGGTTGGAACAGGAAAATAGCATATTAACTTTTTCCCAGTTCCAAAATCCACCTAGCTAAATTATGTAATAGGTACTCACATTCTGAAATATGGCATATAATTGCCCCCCAGTGTGACTGGTACCCTACAGAGTGGGTCTTGCAGCTTTACTGTAGTACACAAAATTATTTTCCTTAGTCTGTGGATTTCTTTGAATGAAGATGAGTCAGAGAGTCCTTTGAGGCGAGAGAAGAGGATGTATATTATTGCACTAGAATTGATTCCACTTCCTGTGAATATTCCCTTCTCCAGAAATAACCTTTGGTCCTCAATAATTATTTTAAGACACTTTCTCAATTGATACTGTATTAGCAGCATCTCGGCACTTAAAATTATACTTATCTTAAGACATAAAGATATCCCAAACTACCTATACAAACATATCTTATCTGTACTACACTGAGAGTGGTATTCTAGAAACTGGAAGTGATCAACAAAGACTGAATATGCACATTCACAGAGTCATTCAACAATTAAATATTTATGAGTACCTATTATGTGCCAGGCACTATCCCTTAAGTATTTAAAACATACCAGAGAATAATACAAACAAAAAATTATTAGGGAGATTGGGCACTTTTCAAATAAAGTGGTCAAGGTGGTTCTGATAAGACAGTGAGATTTGAGCAAAGACTTGAAGGAAGTGAAAGATTTAGCTTTATGAATATTTTGGAGAAACGAATTCCCAAAGGTGAGAGTAAGCAGTATAAAGGTCTGAGGGATTTACTTAACCATTCATAGAACAGTATGGAGGTGGGCATAGTGAAGCGGTGAGCAGGAGATGAGGCCAGACAGCAAAGAAAGGGGCCCAGGTGATTCAGAGTCATGGAGGCTATCACAATTATTTTGACTTTCACCTGAGAGAAGTAAGAAGTCATTGGATGGTTTTCTGCAAATCTGTGACGTTATATGACATACTAAAGGCATAGATTTTCTACTGTGGACTGAAAACAGACTGTAGGGCGTCAGTTTTGAAGTCTGGGATAGTAATCCAGGGGAGAGGTGGGCGAGTCAGACCAAGGTAGTCACAGTAGAGGGAGTAAGATTCTCCCTATATTTCACAAGCACAGAAACAGTGTTTCTTGGGATAAGTAAAAAGGGAAAATTCAGGGATGATTCCGATGCATTTGTTTGTTCATTTGTTAGTTTTACAAACCAACTGGAAGGACTGTTGCTATCATTTGGTATAAAAAAGATGGTGGGTAGACAAAGACAGGAGGATTGGTGGTGGAATATGAGTTTGTAAAATTGAAGGTGTTTTTTTGGACACCAAGTGAATATGTTATGTTGACAATTAGGTATGTAAATCATGAGTTCACATCTTATTTGTTTTTTACTGTGTGCAAAACTGTGTTGTATACCAAGGCATATAAAATTATAGGAGGTACCACCCCTGCCTCTTTTTGATTCCATGACCTCTTTAGCTATTGATGTAAGTCTTGCCTTCACAGCCACATTCCTCAAAAGAATGGTTTATGCTTATTTCCACTTCTTCGCCACAGTTTCTCTTCTCAATCTGCTATAGTCAGGTTTCTTCCTTGACCAGTTTTACAAAATTAATCACCTACATTAACATTTACAATACATGTTGTCACTCGAGAAGTTTCCATTTCTCATATTACTTGACTCTTCATTTTCAGTGTTCAGAAGCATAAGTCCTGTTATGAGAGGGGAAATTTTTGTAAGAATACATTGTGAGCCTTTTTACTGTTGTTGTTGTTGTTTCTTGAAAAGTGATAAATCCTCCCGGAGGTGGAATAAAAAGAGAGATTTACAGAAGAGAGCAATAGAGTGTGACTGTTAATGTTATCTGTCGTTTACTTTAAGATTCTGAAAAAAATGAGTAGTTTTCAAATTTTATTTTTTACCTCAACCTATAGTTTGAAGTATATAGTATGTTGAAGCTCAGAATGTGCACACACACAATCACATACATAATCACATGTGTATGTGTGAACACACATATACACACATAACTGATATAAACATTTTAAGGGATATATTTATCTTTTGTATGTATTTTGATATTTTAACTTTATTATATATTATTTCAAGAAAATAAATGCTCTTGATACCTGAAATTTTTTTTATTACTCAGCAATGGGTCACTGAGATCTGCAGTTTGGAAAGCACTGATAGATTAGTTAATTTTAACTTAAAATCAAAAGGCAATTAATTAACATTTAAATCACCAAATCGTAAGCCTATTCTCCAAGGGTTGTTGGTTGGCATCAATAAAATCTGATCAGGGGTTAATACTCCCCAAAATTTCCAAGCAAGAGCTAGACTTCTTATGTCACACAACATTGTTAGGTTTACATCAGAGTATATGGGTGAAAGAGTTTTACAAGTTAGACAATGCTGTACATTTAGAGTACTTCTTGTAATAAAGTCTGTTGAGGTTAATGACTGACAATTGCTTAAAAGACCACTTTTCTCATATAACCTGCATGCTTGCTTTATGAGGGAGGACACCATTTTTAGATCTATTTATGTTCATTGAGAAATTAGTTAAAACCTATTAAATAACTAGCAATTGCATATATATTGTGGAAGTTTTGAAAGAGAAGTGATTGTTTTTTGATAAATAATGACATAGTTAGAAGGTATACCTGGCTCTGGTGAGCTGCCTACCTGGGGTTTAATACCTGGTTTTAAGATTTTGAAACTAGACTTCATACACAAGTAAAATTTTAAAAAGAAAACAAATTGGGAGACCAACATAGAGTTGTCAATAATTAACTTGTCTCATCTCTTCCATAGTTTTAAAAGTATATTTTAAAAATAAAAAATATATTAATAAATATATATAAAAGGTAAAAAACTTTTTATACATCTGGAAAAATATAACATTAATAAACATATATAAAAGCTAAATGCTTTCTATAATTTTTGTTTAAGTAAGGGGTATTTAAAATATGAAATGAATATAAATATTGTACAAACATGTCTGCTCTCTCATGAATGGAATTTGAAAAACTATACAAACCTGGTGAGCCCAGCAAGTCAAAATTTGAAGTTGTACATTTGGCCTAAAAGTCCATACTGCCCAAGGTTCTATCCATCCTTCTTACTAGGTAAAGTTACCTGTGTGATCTAAAAACAGCATATCTGACCCTGACATAGAATCATTTCTGCATTTTCCTCTTAGTAAACCTTTCACTTAGCATGACTGATGGGGAGCCTAACAGAATGAAAATCAGAAAGTAGTAAACATACAAAAGAATTTGCATGAGTGCCTTTAAACCTGCTTGCTAACAGATGTTCATAGTCATGGCAGATTTTAATCTAGAGTTGCTCACATTATTTAAAAAAGCAAATAAAACATCTTGGTAGTGGGGAAGAACAGGGAAACAGGAGCCTTCTCCATCTCTCATCAGCAGAGTAACCCAGTATTACCAAAAAAGAACCTGAAAATTGTGAATGGCAGGTCATCCTATGGCAGTTTGCAGTATAGATGTTACTGGGTGATTCACAAGAGCTATAACTTACTCATTTTTGCAACCCAAGTGTCCTCCAAGTAGATAGGAACCAATAAATACTCCAGTTGAGTAGGAGACCTGTTTTGCATTTCCTTTCAGGAGCTTTGAAAGGTGATAGCTTCACAGGATTTTCAGGACCATCATCACATAAGACAGCAGGCAGCCTGGGTACTCGGGCACAGAAGACCTGAAAGAGCCTCAACAAGCATCCTGAGGTCCCAGACCTCATGGAAGAGCAATCAAATTTCCTATCGACCTGAAAGCATTACAGCGGTTAGTTAACGGAGCCTCAAGGTCAGATTAGGGGACTCAACATCAGAATTTCTGCAGCATGACTTCAAATCTTCAGCACTTTCTAGGTGTGTATAAACAAGTTAGTTAATGTTCTCTGAAGCATGGTTTCCTAATCTATAAATTGAGGAGAAAGATGTATTCCATGAAGCATTGCCATGAATATTCATTGGATAACATTAACTGGTGGGTATTTACAAATAGTTTAGAAATAAAGTCTAATTTGGATAAATGTAGAGAAAGATATAATTTTCTTCTCTTCTAAGAGGTATACTGAAGGCTAAGTTTTGAATTGAAGAAAAAATAGTAATAATCTTTATTGAATGTCTATATAATACATACTAAAATAAGCAGTTTGCAAATATGTGTCATTTTAATTGGCTCAGTAGCCCTGATCATTGAATATACTTGTAATACCCATTTCACAGATGAGGAAAATAAAACATGGAGGAACTTACCCAAAGTCACAGAGCACAGAAATGGTTAAGTCTGTGTCGAAGTTGAAATCAGGTTTTTCAGACAGAGAAAAACAAATGCTATATGACCTCACTTATATTTATAATCTGGAAAACAAACTTATGGAAACAGAGGTCAGATTGGTGGTTTCTGGAGGCAGGTATTGGGGTGGGGAATTAGATAAAGGTGGTCCAAACATACAAACTTCCAGTTACAAGATAAATTCTACGTGTGTAATACACAGCATAATGACTATTGCTAAGAATACTGTATATGTGAAAGTAGATCTTTAAAGTTCTCAATCACAAGGGGAAAAATGTAGCTGTGTGAGATGATGGCTGTTAACTAAACTTATGTGGTAATTTCACAATATATACATACATCAAATCACTACATCATACACCTTAAACTGAGACAATGTTTTATGTCAATTATATCTCAATACATCTTGAAAAATATATGAAAAAGAAAACAAAATAAAACATAAATGTCTGACTTGAAAAGCGATCCTTCATGCTGCCACTGTAGACAAAGCTGGGTCCATGTTATTACTGTGTGTAAAACCAGTAGACCTCCTGAAGAAAGAGAAGTCATCTATATCATTTTTAGTAACATTCCTGAATGTACAGAAGAAGCAATTTGTAATATTATTTTTCCAAGAGAAATTTAACAAAGATTTCAGAAATATTTTCATAAAGAAATATACTATTTTAAGTAAAATTATGTAAATATCATATAGGATTAAAAAAGTATCTTTTCAAGTTTTATCCTTCTTAAAAAAATACCTACCAGCATTACAAAACAATAAGATTATTTCTTTCAATTAATGTATGCACTTATTCAGAGTTGGAAGTAGGTTAATTTATTTGGGAAACTCAGTAGCCTTTTATGAATACCATACTGCATTGCAAAACCAATTTCTTCTTTTTGTTTTACACATAATGATTTAATAAAGGAAAATTTATGAGTGGCTTGATCTAATCGTGGATTATTTGTCTCTCCAGATGTCCCTATTAAATGATCATATCCCACCATCTATTAAAGCCAGACCTTGGTCAAAATTGCTCTTTAGGTAAGATAAAGCTTTGGGGAGTGTACATGAAACATATATGTCACTTGATAGAGTGTCTGGTACTTAGGCAGCCCTCAATAAATGTTCTTAGTGCTGTCCTTACAGTAGTCAATGTTTTCTTTTATTGTTGTTTCGTTATTATATGGCACGAGAGAGAAATAATTCAGTGGTAATGTATCAACTTGTTATGACAACAATGACAGTGGTGGTGGTGACAATACCAGCCCATTATTATTAATGCAATATACACCTTTATACCTAGATATATGTAGTCTGTCCAGCAAAAGTTCAGCCATTGCTAATATAATGAGAACAGTTTGTGCAACATTGATGTAACCTGGCAGCCAAGGAGAGTAAATTGGAATGCACATGCATGAATAATGACAACTTCATTGTACTAGTCAGTGGGGGTGGTAGATGCCATTGAGTGAGTATATGTACTGTGTGGCTGTTGCATTCAAAATAACTGAGTGAGGAGAGCTACAAATTTGCATCAAATTGACAGATGAAGGAATTGAGGTTCACAGGAAGTAATATACGCCCAAGCATTTACAGCCACTAAAAATCTGTTTCTGGTTCTTTCCCAGGTCCTTTTACTTTCCATTTCTCATGATGTCTCTGTTAGACCAAATTCCTTCCAAATCCTTGGATTATTAGTTACTAGAGAGGAATTTCACCAGAAGGAACTCATGAGGTTTTAAACTCAATAGTTTGAACATAAAGACATTTCTATTAATCCAAAAGAAGAGCTTCGCCCACCCATACCACTATCATGTCATAAGCAACCATTTAATTCTCCCTGACTGCAGTCTCCACCTGAGAGATTTACTTTCTATTTTGATAAATTATCTTTTGATGCAGAGAAGCTTACCTGCACCTTTGGAAATACTTATAGCGTGCATTTTCGCTTTTCAATAACCATGACAAAAAACTTGAGTTTTCATATTAGAAATATAGAAATATATTTATTCTTGATCCAGGAAAAGTCCTGAAAATAAAATGTTGATGGACTCTAGGAAAAAGTGATGCAAAAGACAGACATACACTCTACCCTTTTAGAACTTAGAGTTCTTGCATCAAAAAGATATTAAACAATTTGTCTGCTGGATCCTAGAACTACCAGATTTAGCAAATAAAAATATAGAACAATTAAATTTTAATTTTAGATAAAAATATTTTTAGTATAAGTATGTCCTTTGCAATATGTGTGACATCTTATACTTAAAATTTGCTATTTATTGGAAATTCACATTTTACTGTCCATCTTTATCCTGCATTTTATCTGGCAACTTTAAATGGACAGTACAACAAAAAGAAATCTATTTATGGTATGTGTTTTATTTTTCTAACAAGAATCAATCCTTAGATCTTAAAATTCCAGTTGAAATAATAATAGCAATGGGCCATTCAGGAGGCAAGATATGTAGTGAATCTCCATGGGACTTTTTATCCAAGTTCACATGGAAATAAATAACTCAATGTCATGATGCAAAAGGATTATTTTTGGAGAAAAATCCCATTTCCTATAAAGGACATTGCATTGTACCTCAAGGAATTTGTGTGGCACATGTCATGTTGTCACCTGTGAATGTTGCTGGAACAAATCATAAAATCACTGCTTGCTGCAGAGACGCCAGGGTTCTAAGGTGAGCTTTGGGACGACATCAACCGACTCTTTTCATCAGTATGGAAAAGTTGGAATATGAGATATTGGAAAGCCGGGATATAAATTATGAGAAATGCAGTCAAGCAGAAAGATCGAGGTCAATGGGTAACTTGGGTGACAGTCTTAGTTCTCTGACTAAAACATGCTTGTCCATTAGTCCAGGTAGTAGTGTCTGATGCTGTATCTTGCACATAGTAGACTGTTGAAAAATTTTGACCCTTAATTTGGGCCTCCTTTTCTTTCTGTGTCTCTTTCTTCATCTATTAAGTGGCCGAAGTGTATTAAGATTGGCCTTAAAATGTGACTATCCAATGACTAGATTGTAAGCCTAATCCTACTGGTGCCTGGAAACTGCTTAGTTTTACTTGAATATCTTTAATAATAATTATCTCTGACATTTCTTTAGTGCTTAATAAGTGTCTGGTTCAAAGCTAAACCTCTACCTGCATGCATTATTTTAATCTTTGCAACAGCTTAAAGAGGTAGAAACTTTATTATCTACATTTTATAGATTAAAGAAGTAAGGCTCAGAGTATTTAAATTATTTGACCAAAGTTCAGTGGCTAATAAATGTTAGGTATGGGATTAAGAGCAAGACAGTCTGATTCCAGAGCATGTACTTTGGATCACTAATGAATTAAGTCCACATGATAATAGCTAGCAGTTTTTTAGTGCACTAATTATTTATAAGCATTATCTTATTTAATCCTCACAAGAACCCTATGAGGCTACCACCTTAAGGAGATCGTGTGACTTATCCAGGGTCACAGAGTAAGAAAGGAGCACAGCAGGATTCTCTTCTAAATCTTTCTAATTCTTAAATTATGCTCCTAATGACAACTAAGGACTGACTACTTTATCATATACAGGAGGAAGCTGCAGCTCCTGAAAATTAGGAAGCTGACCTCAATTCACATAGCTAGTTGTTAAGAGGAATAAGATTAATAAATATACTATCTCTTGATTCCTGGTCTGATACATTTTTTATTATTCCTCTGCCAGCTATTCCATTTCATTACTCTTAGTTGATGTTTATTAGTTATTAAATTTAGAGAGAATCTTTGTCCAAATCAAACTCTAATGATCAAGCTTTACAATGCTGACTTTCTCATATAATTCATAATTTCTACATAGTCATCTGTGAGGTAGAAAACAGTCCCTACCACCTCTGTTTTACCTTGGAACTTGCCAGCTCACAAAATTATAGGCTGATAAATTCCTTAAAGGGTTAAATACATTTAAAAATTATAGAATCTATACATGGCCAAAAAGCCAAAAATCATCCTTTAAAATAAATCATCTCATCTGTTACCTGTAACAAAATTTGGATTTGTGGCAGTCTTCAGAAGTTAATTATAGGTGCCAGATGTCTTTAAATTTCATTTATAATTATGGTTCTGTCACTGGCAAATTTACTTAAATGAAGATTTTCTAAAGTATGTTCTGTATATTATTAATTATTCAGCAAAAGGAGCTCAGGGCCAAATGCATTTGGAAAATACAGCATAATACAATCCTTGATATATTTATAGGTTTAATATAATTCCTATCAAAATCACGGGAAGGATTTTTGTAGATGTAGATGAGTCTAAAATTTATATGGGAAGCCACAAGACCTAGAATAGCTAAAACAATTTTGAAATAGAAGAATAAAGAATAAAGTGGGAGGAATCATTCTAGCTTATAGCTATAATAGGCAAGACACAATGGTATTGGCAGAAGAATAGGCACACAAATCAATGAAATGGGATAGAGAAACCAGAAAGAGATTCATGAAAATGTGCCTAACTGATTCTTTTGTTTTTTTTAATGACAACTTTATTGATATATATTTTTCATACTATGAAAGTCATCCTTTTAAATTTAAATATTTGCTTTTTAAGAATATTACATAAATATACAAAAATCACAACAATATTTTTAAAATAAATATTCCATCACTACCAAAAGAAACTCCACATCCAATTGGTAGTCACTCCCGATCACTTCCTTTCTTCAATCCCTAAAAATCCTAGTGTATTTTGGTCTCTGTAAATTTATCATTCTGGACATTTCATATAAATGAAGTCAGTCAATATTGGTATTTTGTGACTGGCTTCTTTCATTTAAGATAATGTTTTCAAGGTTTACCAATTGTGTAGCATGCGCCAGGACTTTATTTTATTTTATTGCGAAAATATATACCATTGTGTGAATATACATATTTTCTTTATCCCTTCATCATTGGGGTTGTTTTCACTCTTTGATATTCTGGCTCCCAAACTAGAGCTTGCAATTCTTATTAATGTTATTATTATTTTTTGGTGTTATGAATGTACACATTTTTGTGTGAACATGTGTTAATTTCTTTCCGGTATATATCTTTGAGTGGAATCACTAGGTCATGTGGTTACTGTGTGTTTAGTATTTGGAAGAAGTGTCAAGCTGTTTTCCAAAGTGGCTGCACCATTTTACAATCCCACTAATAATTCATGATGGTTCCAATTTCTCCACATTCTTAACAGCACTTATTATCTGTCTTCTTATTTTAGCCATTTTAATGTACGTAAGTGAAGTAGTATCTCAATGTAGTTTTGATTATCATTTTCCAATGACTTACAGATTTCAACAGTTTTGTGTGTGTGTGTGAGCTTATTGGCCATTTGTGTGAGGTCTGTCTGGAAAAAGTCAAGCCTTCATTAATTCATCGAGAACAGTTTGTGCCACATGGATGTAACCTGGCAGCCAAGGAGAGTGGACTAGAATGTGCATGGGTGAACAGTGATGACTTGACTGTACTAAGCAGTGGGGGTGGTAGACGCTGTTAAGTGAGGATGTGTATTGTGAGGCCATCACATTCAAAATGACTGAGTCAGTAGATCAACAAATCTACATCAAATTTTGCATTAAGCCTGAACATTCCTCCACAGAAACTATTCAGATGATTCAGGAGGCTGTAGCTATGGGCAAATGGTGATTGGCAGCCTCATCACAACAGTACACCCACCCATGCATCACATCTCATGCAGAGGTTTTTGGCAAAACATCAAATCAACCAGGTGGCTCAGCCCCATTACAGCCCAAATTTGGCAACCTGCAACTTTTTGCTTTTTCCAAAACTAAAATCACTTTTGAAAGGGAAGAGATTCCAGACCATTGATGAGATTCAGGAAAATATGAGGGGCATCTGTTGATGACTGGGAGAACTCTGTGAGGTCCTAAGGCACCCACTTTGAAGGGGGCTGAGGCGTCACTGTCCTGTGTACAATGTTTCTTGTATCTTGTATCATCTTCAATACATGTCTCTGTTTTTTGTATTAGATGGCTGGATACCTTCTGGACTGACCTTGTCTCTTTCTTGAAAAAAAGTCCTTTCAAATTTTTGGCTCACTTTTAAAATTGGGTTATTTATCTTTTGAGTTGTTAGTGTTGTTTATATAGTCTAGATCAAGGGTGTCAAATTCATTTTCACCAGGGGCCACATCAGCCTCATGGTTACCTTCAAAAGGCAAAATGTAATTTTAGGACTGTATACATGTAACAGTCCTTACCAGTTAATGTAACTACTCCTTACCAGTTAAATGAGAGCTTGGCCCTGCTGCTGGATAGAAATATGGAGCCAGCTGCATAAAACAAGGTGGAGGACCGGATTTGGCCATAGGCCTTGTGTTTGCCACCTGTGGTCTAGAAACAAATCCCTTATCAGATATGTTATTTTCAAATATATTCTCCTAGTCATCGAGTTATTTTTGTTTATTTCTTATGGTGTCCTGTGAAGTACAAAATTTTAAGGCTAATAATTATTTAGTTTTTAAATTTAGTTTCTTGTGCTTTTGATGCCATGCCTACAATGAAAGAACATAAAGATTTACTCTTCTAAAATGTTTGCATTTCTAACTCTTACATTTGGGTTTATGATCCATTTTGAATTAACTTTTACATATGGTGTGAGGTATGATTCTAACTTTATAATTTCATGTGTGGATATATACCAATTGTTTTTTAACAAAGGTGCCAAAGCAGTTGAGTTGAAGAAGGACAGACTTTTAACCTAGGATACTGATGCTGACTGGAGCACCTGAACATCCACAGTCAACAAATAAGCCACACCTTACACCTTACAGCTTATAAAAAGTTAACTTATAATGGGTCATGTACTTTAAGGTAAAACACAAAACTAAAATTCATTTAGAAAAAAATTTCAAAAAAACTTTTTAGAAAAATAGAGGACAGAGTCTTTGGTACCGTAAGCTAGGTGGGTGCTTAGACATGCCAGAAAAGTATGGTCAATGAAAGGAAAAACATGATAAATTAGGACTTATCAAAATTTAAAATGTTTTCTCTGTAAAGGAAACTATTAAGAGAATGAAAGCTACAAACTGGTATAAAATATTTGGAAACCACATATCTAAAAGTAATTGTGCCTGCAAAGATATTCAAAACTCAACATTAAATAAAAAGAGAGAGAGATAGAAAAAAATCCAATTACATAATGGGTAAAATATTATACATGACAAACATCTTACTGAAGAAGATATACAGATAGCAAATAAACATGTGAAAAAAAGTTCAACATTATTAGGTAATAGGAAAATGTAAATTAAAACACAATGAGATAGCTCTATAAACCTATTAAAATGGCAAAAAAAAAACCCAATACCAAATCCTAATGATAATACATTAAGTCTGTATCATACATTACTGATGGGAATGTAAAATGGTACAGGCAGTCTGGAAAATTGTTCGGTGGGATTTTTAAAAAATTTTTTTTAATTTTATTTATTTATTTTTAGAGAGGGAAGAGAGGAGATAGAGATAGAGGGAGAGAGAGAGAGAGAGAGAGAGAGACATCAATGTGCGGTTGCTGGGGGTTATGGCCTGCAACCCAGGCATGTACCCTGGCTGGGAATCGAACCTGGGACACTTTGGTTCCCAGCCCGCGCTCAGTTCACTGAGCTACGCCAGCCAGGGTGGGATTTTTTTAATAAGATTAAACATGCAACTTCTATATGGCCCAGAAATTTCATTTTAGGTCATTTACTCCAAAGAAACAAAGACCTATATTCACACACATTTTTATTTAGGAATGTTTGTAACAATTTTATTTATAATAGCCAACAACTGAAAACAACCAGATGCTCTTCAACATGTGAACGTTTAAACAACACTGTACATCTATTGTACATCTGAACCATGGGCTCTATTTGGCAACACAAGTAAATAGACTGATGATGTCACAATAACTTTAATTGAGTTCAGGGGAATTATGCTGACCAACAAAAATTAAAAAAGCTGTTTTTCTGCCAATACGATGCTGTTTTAATTAGCATCGCTCTGAAGTATAATTTGAAGTCAAGTAGTGTGATACCTTCAGCTTTATTCTTTTTTCTCAGGATCGCTTTGGCTATTTAGGATCTTTTATGGTTCCATGCAAATCTGATGATTTTCTTTTTGCTGTATTTCTTTAAAAATGCCATCATGTTTTTGATGGAGATTGTATTAAATCTTTATATTCCTTTGGGTAGTATGGACATTAAAAGAATATTGGTACTTTTAATCCATGAGCACAGAATCCCTTCCCATTTCATTATGTCTCTTTCAATATCTTTTAATAATGCTTTGTAGGTTTTACCATATAGATCCTTCACATCCTTTATTAAGTTTATTCTTAGCATTTTATTCTTTTTGTTGCAATTGCAAAGGGAATTTTTTTATTTCTTTTTCTGAAATTTTATTGTTTATAGGAATAGAGTGGATTTTTGTACATTGATTTTTTTTTATCCTGCAACTTTACTGTATTTGTTTGTTGTTTCTAATAGTTTGGGGGGCAGTTTTTAGAGTTTTCTATGCAAAGGATCATGTCGTCTGCTAAAACTGACACTTTTACTTCTTCATTCCCAATTTGTATACCTTTTATTGCTTTCTCTTGCCTGATTTATCTGGCTAGGATTTCTAGGACCATATTGAATAAGAATGGTGAGAGCGGACATCCTTGTCTTGTTCCTGATCTTAGAGGAAAAACTTTCAGTTTTTCACCTTTAAGTATGATGTTAGCTGGAGGTTTGTCCAGCTATATATGGCCTTTATTATGTTGAGGTACTTTCCTTCTATATATTGTATATTAACAAATGCTCTTTCTGCATCTATTGATAGGATCATAGGATTTTTATATTTTGTTTTGTTAATATGGTGTATTACATTGATCGATTTGGTATGTTGAAGCATCCTTGTGCCCCTGAAATGAACCCCACTCAATCACGATGTATCATTTTTTACTGTATTGTTGTTTTCAATTTGCTAGCATTTTGTTTAGGATTTTTCATCTGTATTCATCAGACATATTGGTCTATTATTTTCTTCTGTTGTGTTATCCTTGCCAGGTTTCAGTACCAGGGTTATGCCGACCTCATAAAATGTTCAGTAAGTATTGCCTCTTCTTCATTTTTTTTTGGAAGAGTTTGAGAAAAATAGGTGCCAAATCTTTTTGAATGATTGCAAAATTCACTGGAGAAGCCATCTGGTCTTGGACTTTTATCTTTGGGGAGGTTCTTGATGGTTGTTACAATTTCCTCACTGTTGATCAGTCTCCTTAGATCTTCCAGTTCTTCATGATTCAGCCTTGGAAGTTTATATATTTCTAGGAACGTATCCACTTCTTCTACATTGTTTAATTTGGTGGCATGTAGTTTTTCTTAGTTTTATAGTATGATCCTTTGTATTTTTCTGATGTCTGTGGTAGCTTCTCTTTCATTTCTGATTTTATTTATTTGAGTCTTTGCTCTTATTTCCCTAGTGAGTCAAGCCAGGGGTCTGTCAATTTTATTAATCTTTTAAAAGAACCAGATCTTTATTGTATTACTTTTTTGGATAGTCTTTTCTCTATTTTATTCAATTCTAAATTTTATCATTTCCTTTCTTCTGCTGAAGCAAGGGCTGCTTATGTTCTTCTTTCTCTAGCTCTTTAAGATGTAAAGTTGTTTACTTGTTCTTGTTGCTTGAGAAAAACAGACACACAGACCAATGGAAAAGAACTAACAGCCCAGAAATTAAACCACAGGTATATGGACAAATAATTTTTTACAAAGGAGCCTAAAATATACAATGTAGAAAAGAAGCCCTCTTCAATAAATGGTGCTTGAGAATTGGAAAGCCACATGCAAAAGAAAGAACCTAGACTACAGTTTATTCCCGTGTACAAAAATTTATTCAAAATGGATCAGAGACCTAAATATAGGATCTGAAACAATAAATTACATAGAACAAAACACAGGTACTAAACTTATGGACTTTGGTTATAGAGAGCATTTTATGGATTTTACCCCAAGGCAAGAGAAATAAAGGCAAAAATAAATAATTGAGGCTGTGGCAAACTAAAAAAAAAAAAAAAAGCCAACAGAACATAAAGGCAACCAGCCAAATACAAGAAGATATTTGCAAACAATGGTTCCAACAAGGGTTTGATATTCAAAATGTATAAAGAACTCATGCAACTCAACACCTAACAAACAATCCAATTAAAAATGGGCGGAGGGTATGAACAGACACCTCTCCCAAGAAGACATACAAATGGCCAACATATATATGAAAAGATGCTCAATTTCACTGTCTATTAGGGAAATGTAAATCAAAACTACAATGGGATACCATCTCATGCCTGTTAGAATGACTATTATCAACAATACAAGCAATAAGTGTCGGAGAGGTTGTGGGGGAAAAGGGACCCTCATTAACTGCTGGTGGGAATATAAACTGGTACAGCCACTATGGAAAACAGTATGGAGGCTCCTCAGAAAATTGAGAGTGCCCTCACTGGGTGGCTCAGTTAATTGGAGCATCATTTATACACCAAAATGTTGTGGTTTGGAATCCCGGTTAGGCCACATACCTGTGTTGTGGGTTCAATCTCTTATTGGGGCATGTATGGGCGGCAACTGATCAATGTCCCCCTCTCTCTCTCTCTCTCTCTTTCATCCTCTCTCTCAATATCAGTAAATATACCCTTAAGTGGGGATTTAAAATAATTAAGAATAGAGTTACCATATGACCAGAAATCCTTCTGGGTATCAACCTGAAAATTTTGAAAACATTTATCTGCAAAGATATATGCACCCTTATATTCACCTGCAGTATTATTCATAGTGGCCAAGACATGGACACAACCAAAGTGCCCTTTAGTGGATTATTGGATAAAGAAAATGTGGTACATATATACAATGGAATACTACTCAGACATAAGAAAATATGAAATGCTGCCATTTGCGACAACATGGATGGACCTTGAAACTATCATGTTAAGTGAATAAGTCAGCCAGAAATAGCTAAGAGTCATATTGTCTCACTCATATTTAGAATATAAAACTGAAACTCATAGACACAGATAACAGTGTGGTGGTTACCAGGGGGAAAAGAGGTGCAAGTAGTAAAGGTTAAAGGGAGCTAAATATATGGTGATGAAAGATGACTTGACTTTGGGTGGTGGGCATACAGTGCAATATACAGATCATATATCATAGAAATGTACACTTGAAACTTATATAGTCTTATTAACCAACGTCACCTCAGTATATTTAATAATTTTTTTCTTAATTTTAAAATTGCAAGTGGCCCTGGCTGGTGTGGCTCAGTGGATTGAGCACTGGCCTGCAAATGAAGGATCACCGGTTTAATCCCTAGTTGGGGCACAAGCCTGGGTTGCAGGTCTGGTCCCCAGTAGGGGGCACATGAGAGGCAACCACACATTGATGTTTCTCTCCCTCTCTTTCTCCCTTCCTTTCCCTTTCTAAATATAAATTAAAAAAAACGCCCATTTCCTGGTTGCGATATTGTATCATAGTTATTCAAGATGTTATCACTGTGTCCATTTATCAGTTCTAGTAGTTTTTTGGTAGGATCTTTAGGGTTTCTAGGTACAGTATCATGTCATCTGCAAATAATGACAGTTTTATTTCTTTTCCAATTTGGATGCCTTTTATTTCTTCTCCTTGTCTGATTGCTATGGCTAAGACTTCTAGTACCATGTTGAATAAGAGTGGTGAAAGCAGACATCCCTCTCTTGTTCCCAAACTTAAGGGGAACACTTGTGATTTTTGCCCATCGAGTATGATGCTGGCAGTGAATTTGTCAATTATGGCCTTTATTATGTTTAGGTATGTTTCCTCTATTCTGATTTAGCTGAGAGTAAAAAGGAATAAATTTTACCCTTTGTGACAGCATAGATAGACCTGGAGAACATTATGCTAAGTAAAATAAGCCAGTCAGAAAAAACAAATAGCATATGATTTCATTCATATGTGGAATCTAATGAACAAACTGAGCTAACAAAGCAAAGTAGAGACAGACTCATTGGTAAAGGGCAGACTTAGTGCTCTGGGAGCAGGGTAGGGGATAGAGGAATTGAGTTTAACAAAAATGACTTGTGGACAATGGACAACAGTGTGGTGATTGCAGAGCGGGGAGCTGGTGCTTGGAGGTGGAAAAGGGTATCTGGGGGAATAAACAGTAATGAAAAAAATACAATCAAATAAATAAAATTTTTGTAAAAAATGTGAGAGCCACATGTTGAAAATGGCAGACACAGATGAGAAGAGCTTGTGTCCATGAACCACAGTGTAGAAGAAAGACTTCCTGCCAAACACCAACAGTGGACTGCTACATGAGTGAGAAATAAATTTGGTTGTGTTCAGCCACTGGTGGTGGGTGGGAGACATTACCATTGGGGAAAACTAGATAAAGGGATATGTGAGATCTCTGTGCATTTTCCCTTATACCTCCATATAAATCTAGATTTACCTCAAAAAATTAATTTAAACAATTTCCAAGCTAGTTTTTTTATCCTAAATTAGATCATTCCAAGGATAACAAGAGTTGTCCAATTCATGAGTGTGATTCAAGAGATGATAAACAAAAAGTGCTTTCATTTTCTCTAAAGAAAGAGTAAGCTATTTTAATTTTGGTAGGAAAACATGTAAAATATCACTAGCACAGTCTCATAAAGTCCAATCATCTCATAGCAGCCAGTATAATCTTCCTAAAATGTAAATGAGATCGTGTCTCTTTCTATGCTGGAAAGTCTCTAGAGGTTTCCCACTGCACTTAGAATAAAAATCAATTTCTCTGTTATGGCCTACCTGGCCCTACAAGATGTGACTCCTTCATGCTCTCTGATCTCATCTCTTCTTCTCTCACTCCTTGCATTAGTTAACTATTGCTGTACAACAAGCTACCTCAAAATTTATCGGCCTAAAATAACACATTTAATCTCTACAGTTGCTGGGAGGTAGGGATCCAGGCATAGCTTAGCTAGGTCCTCTGTTGTGAGGTCACTCCAAAGGTGTTAGCCAGTGCTGTAGTATCATTTAAAGACCCATTGGGTGGTGGGGCAAGGGTGATCTGCTTCCAAGCTCACTTACATGGCTGTTAGTTCCATAAACGCTGCTGGACTGAGAGCCTCAGTTGCTTGCTGGTTCTTGGCACGAAGCTACCCTCAGTTCCTCACCACACAGGACCCTCTGACACGTCTCTTGTTTCAGCCAGGCTAGTAAGAGAGGGAGAGAGAATCTGACAGAAAAGTCTCAATCTTTTGTAATGTAAGTTCAGAAGTGACATTGCCTCAGTGTTGCTACATTCTATTGATCAGATAGGGGAAATCATTACACAAAGCCCTGAGTAATAAGAAGTAGAAATTACTGGGGGCCCTATTAGAGCCTGGTTGTCACATTGGTCTTGTTGCTATTCATCATATATTTGGTCCAAGATTGTAACAGGCCCAAGTACAGGCAGAATTAACAGCAGAGAAAATGCAGTCTACAGAGAAAGTGCAAAGTCTATGGAGGCAGGAGTTGGGAGAAGAGGTACATCAGTCTGACGGCTAGTTGGTAAGCTAGCTGTGTGTAGGTGAGGTCCTAGATGAGTTAGATGAGCATGAATTAAAGATTGCAAAAGTCGATATGAGTGTGAGAATAAAAAAATATGGGAGGAAAATAATATTTATTGAGTACCTTCTATGACTCAGGCACCATGTTTGTTGTTTTGCAACTGAGAAAAATATTATAGCCTCTCTTGGAAGATACCGTGACCTTAACCTCATAAGGAATTGAATCCAAAGCCCAAAGATATTAAGTAATTCCCAAGATCACACAATTGGAAATGATTTAGAACCTAAGATTTTTCTGACTTCAATAACTGTATCTGTCCCATAACGTCTTCTGGCATGTCAGGTAGGTTTGGAGTTAGGCACTCCCTAGAGGAGCAAGCTAACCAGGCTCCTGCTTTAGCTGGACGTGCCTAGCAAGTTTTTTCCAAGATCCAGTGATGCTCCTTGGCATTCTGCTGCTCCCTAACGTCCAGAGCTGTAATTACAGCTGAGCCCACAGCAGCCCTGAGGCTGGAGTCTAAAGGAACACAGACATCAGCCAACATTTCAAGGAAATAAGGGCTTTGCTTTCAAAAAAGAAAAAAAGAAAAAGCTTGTGGTTAGGTCAAACGTTGAAATGTTGGTGTAGATCAGTTGTCGTTTGTCCAGGCCTTCCTAGAAGAAAATCCATTCACAGCTCAGGAGAGAGCATTCCACGTTAAGGTTTGGAAGTCCTCCAGGAATCAGACAGCTGCAAGTTAAAGAACAAATGAAAGTTGGTAGAGGAGCCAACAGTCGCTAAATAATGGGGACTGCCTATGCATCCTGTAAGACTACTACGCAGTATGACTTAATTACAAAATAATAGCTCTAAATATAAACCATAATAAAATTAGCTTGCAGGTGCCTTGTTGCATTATATCATCTAAACAAACCTGTAAAACAGAATTCTTGTTATTCCCATATTACAGATGGGGAAATTGAGGTTTAGGGCAATTTAGACTTGCTCCTAAAGTCACTCAGTTAAAAGTGTCAAACCTAGATAGCACTTCATATCTTCCAAGTCCAGACTCGTGCTTTCCTATCATATGTTTTTTGTACCTATCTTTCATTTTCAAAGTATCTTTGAACCTACTGGTTTCCCTCTCCAGGTGGTCTGGATTTTCTAGATTCTTTTTCACTTTAGTGTCTAGATGCATCCTCTTTATCTTTAAATGACAAGGCAGTTGCTCCTGTGTGGTACATTCCACATCCAGACCACCTACACCCAGGATTTCCCCACCTACAGGTAAAGCACACTTAGAACCTTTGAGGTCTTACTGGACAGACTTACAAAGAAAAATATCTGTGAATTTTTAAAAAACCTGTGTCCTGGGTCTCATGGGAGGGGGACAGAGAACCTACCTGAGTGCTAATTAACTGTATTTTCACCTCCCCCACCATTCATCTCCTTCCACCCAGAAAGAGTTGCCACACCATCCCACACTTCTATTATATGGTCTTAAGGAACATGATTTGCAAACCCACCAGTGATTCATCAGATTAATGTGGACCAGAGGCAGTAATCACAGCTTGGAGATGAGGGAGTGAGGGCACGCTGACTGAAGAAATAAAGGGCAGTTTGGAAGGGAGAACCAGGGGCTGCTCACTCATTGTTTTTCCTGTCTGTCTGAAGTTCATTGTGTTCTTGAAAATGTTACTTTTCCAGCACCTAATGAATGATACATCAAGGGCTGCCATGAAACTATAGGGAGAAACTTTATGGTATGACTCATGAGCCATGCCGGATTACAGATCTTTTCTCATTAGTCTGATTAAAAACCTAAGCTCATTATGGCTCAGGAAGTGATTTAGTTTCAATGCCTTTTGGTTATGTTCCTTTTTTTAATTTTCCAGGAGCACATATTTTGGCTAAGAATTCAATTTCTATTTTAAATGGTTCTAAATTTCAGTTCTTAAAATTTGTGTTCATTATATCATTCAGAACTGTAAATATTCTTTTTATATCTTCAGAACTATTTTTTGAAAGCAAAAGCGATTTTGATTTTATCTCACATAACGTTTTTCTTCACAAATGGGACTCCTCGAGAAATGTTTTTGGCATTTTAAAAAATCTTTTTGACAAAAGTAGACCCATAATACTGTAGAAAGAGAATATTGGCTCTCAAATTAAACCTAGGATAGATTCCTACCTTAGCCATTTCCAATAATCTCACCGTGGTCAATTCGTTTAAACCTAGTAAGTCTCAATTGTTCCATCTTTTAATGAAATTAGAATAATAACAGTGATTCAAAAGCACTGCAACAAAGATTAAATAAGTTAATATATTTAAAGCCTGTGAAATAACAGAGACCCAAGACATGTTAGTCCCCCTGACTTTCTCTGCTCATATGGCGATACAGGGTTTTCATGTTTTTGTGCTCACCAAAAGTTAATCAAAGAGTCTGATGAATTGATTTTAAGATATCCCATCTCTGATATGAGGATTTAGTTGTGTGTTTGAATATCTCTGGGGACATGTGTACAATTCTAAATGTGAAGTAGGAGTTGATTGCTTAGAAATTTTGAGATTATTTTTCATGAACGCTGCCTGGCACAAAGCATGCAAATGAATCACCATCTAGATGTTAAGATATGTTGGAAGATGTTACCTTTGCGCATCCCAATGGATTTCTCAGAACAAAAGAGCTATTTTTCAACCTTAGAAATAGATTGATGATAAACATGAAGTTGTTTCCTATCTATTGGGAGCTAGAATCCCCAATTGGGTGCATATTAACTGAAATTGAAGATGTCAAGACTGTCTCTGGGATATGTGCATATCCCTTACCAATTGTAACTGGGGAGTCTTCCCAAAACAATAATGCCATGGTTCTAAAGAGAACATGGGTGGCTTTTGCCTTCTAGGGGACATTTGGCAATGGCTGGAAACATTTTTGGTTGTCACAAATAGAGGGGTAATACTCATCTCAGGAATATTTCTAAACATCCTACAATGCATGGAGCAGACCCCCTCACAAATAATTATCTGGACCAAAATTACAATAACCTTGTTATTGAAGAACTCTGGCCTGATAAAAATCACCATTTCTTTCAAGCTCTTGAAATAACATCTTTTGAGATGTTTTCTAGCGGTCATGTGGAAACAGCCAGAGGCTTACAAAGTCTGAGGGGTTGTCATGGCTATTGAGTAGGGATGTGACCAGCTGTGCTTTCTTTCCATCAGAATTGATCAAGCAAAAATAGGTCTGAGGTACAAGAAGCCTAGTTTGAAATGAAGAATGGATTCCTTAGTAAAGAGGTACAATGCTGTTTAACCTTGGCATTGGAATTTTAAGATAGACTAAGGAAATTATTTTCCTTGTTGTATTTCACATTGATGGTCATCTTCTTGTACCCCAAGTTGGCTATGCTCAGTGAGATGGTAGCACAGCTGGGCTTGGGTCCTCTAAATTTTTGTTAACTGAAGCTGCTTGTTAACCTTACTATCATTAACATTTTGACTTATCCCCAAAGGCACCATTTTACATCATAACAAAATTCTGGATAAATACAAAAATGTTACCTTTTTTTCCCCCTTTCAAGTAATTCTTAATTGGCATTGCTTTACCACATACCATCAACATCTATCTTATTGCCACACTAGCTACTCATGCAGTCTACAGAACGCTACTAAGCACTAGGAGAAAAGGTTTGGTGCATAATGAGTGTGCTGAAACTTTCTGTAATTATCTAAACTTGGATTGTTATAGTATTCATAATGAGAGGCAACAGGTATGGAATGGAGAATAGCTGGGTAGATTTTCTTAGGAATATAGGCCTAAAACCATCCAAGGGGAAACTCTCCATGGTTTTCATGGTCACAGTTGAACGGCCCCCTTCATCTGCACTATTTTTTATTATTCTTCACTCTTACAGAGATTATTTCATGATGCAACCTGGCATTCCATGACCAAATCTGTGTTAATCTTAAGTGATCTGTTTTCAAAATCAGGGCCTTATCAGTGTTGTCAGTTGATGCCACAGAGATTCCAAACACTTACGCTTCAGAAATCTACCCAAGAATGAAAAGAACAGATGCTGTTACCTTTTCATATACAGTCACTGATTTTTTGCGTGAGTTATCTCATTACTAAGAGCATTACATTTAGAAAATACGGAGAGTAAATTTACAGGCTAATAAAACCTTTCAATTTGTGAAAATATTCAACTTCATATGGAATATTCTTTAACTAGCAGTGGAGGTTTAAATTGTAAAATCTTTATGAAAAGAATTGGAAAAAAATACATCATCCTTTAAGAGAGGAACCCCTTTGTTCAGCAATGCCATAAAGAATCTATGTACATGCATTACTAAAAATATACACAATGATGAACATTATTTATCATTTGTATTAAGCTAAATGTACATCAATTACAAACTAGTAAAACAAATTTTAACATATCCATTGGATAGAATTCTAGGTTGGTTTCACAAAATATGAGATTGATTTATGTATATTAGCTTTGAAAGGTCTCCATGTCATATTAAGTAGAAAAAAAAGAGATTTCCCAAGTAATATGGTCTTGTTTATATATTTATATACCAAAGAGAAAATAAAGACTGGAAGGATATTCCTCCAAATGCCAACAGTTGAGATTTCTTGGGAAAGAAGTAGGAATTTTGTCAAATTTTTATTCTCTGTTGTATTTATTCCTATGTTGGTGAAGTTTATATAATGAGTATGAAGTCATTTTTATAATAATATAAAATTAACAAAATAGTAAGTTTTTTAAATTAAAAATCACATTACAGATACAGAAAATTACCAGGACTCACATTAATTTATTTCACAAATGTTTGGGAGCCCTGGCTGTGCATCAATCACTGTGCTTGTCACCGATGATATACAAGTTACAAAGAGAATTCCTGTGTAGCTTGGATTGTAGTGGGAGAAATGGACATTGATCAAATAACTACAAATAAATACAAATTATAATTAACAGCAGGTAGGTGAAGGAAATGTACCTGTAATACAAGAACAGATAATAGGGGAACTTGCCCTAGATCATGAGCTTAGAGAAGTCATTTTCTAATGAATGAAATTTGATCTAAATATAAAGGATGAGTGAATGGGGTTAAGAGCATCTTAGGTAAGGTAAACTGCACATAAAGAGACTTTCTGGTAGGAGATACATTGACACATTCAAGTGACTGAGAGATAACCTGTGTGGTTGGCTGCAAAGACCACTGGGCCTTGGTGAGAAACAAAGCAGGTAGAGGCCACGTACCACAGGCCCTAACAGAACTCATATTGAGGATTTTGAGACTATAACAAGCATAGTAGGAGACCATCTATTTCAGAAAATATGGCAGAAAATTGATGTGTGTGAATTATTATTTTAGAAAGATCGCTCTGGCCCTGATGTAAAAACATAATGCTAGAAAAGCAAGAGAGAATTCATAGAAACCAGTTAAGAGCCTAGTGACATGCTCACCCTGCACCCGTCACCTCATGGAATGGTGGTGCCATGGTGGCCATTTCTCTTAAAATGTTAGACATACCTGAATGATAAATATTGGAGTCACCTTCAGTGACTAACTTTTAGAAAATCAACCAGAAGCAAATGGAGTTTGATATCTTTGGCAGAAACATATTTAAAAATACTTTGAAAATATGAAGTTATTTGAGTACAGTTATAATAACTAGAATGTAACTTCAGAAATACATAATTGGAATTCGAGTGTGTTTCTGAAAGTTACAACTTTTCAAAAGGATGGAGTTACCAATGTAAAGGAGGCTAAAAGCAAGATTTTTGTCAGTGTGCTTCTCATTGACCTGGGAGAGGCCCTGTGCCCCGATCACTTGCATTCCAGTCTACTACTTGGAAAGTGCGTCTCTATAGAGGAAACACATAATTTCATTCAACCCCTTCTGCTCTGATTCCATGATCATTTATAAGTCTTCTAATTTAATTTGAATCCTACATGGCATTCTACAGGACGAAAACATGCTGCTGAACTGAAATGAGCCATTCTGATATGATGTAGAGTCCTATTTAACATTAGACGTTATTAAATGGGCACAGTTGTTCTTTGCTGGTTTAATTTCAAAATGAGTCCCTCTGACCGCAAAAGGCCAATCACCTTTGAACAGCCATGACCCAGTTGAGGGTCTTGGCGTAACAAACCAGTAGTCACAGAAGCCTATCTGTTTGATTGCTGTTTCTGATCCCTGAAAGCCCAATCACTTTTCTTGACTGAAGTCATAGTTGGATTTTGCGGTAGCTGGTTGCTACAAATATATAAACAATTCAAAAGTGGCTAAGAGCATAATCGGTGAATGTATGTCCATCTACAGTGCAGTTGAATCCAGCTCTGCCTGTTACAAGCTGTGAGATAGTGGGCAAATCATTTAATCATTGGGGATTGGGTTTCTTCCTTTATAAACTGGGGATAATTTTGACCTCAAATAAATGCCAATAAAGATGAAGTGACATTAAGCATCCAAACTTTGTAACACTGTGCCTGATAGAGTATGCTTTCCATAAATGATAGCTACTGTTATGGTTGTTATTTTTATTTACTTTGCTCCTCAAAGCTCTGCAATCTTATGTCCAAGCATCCTAGAGAGATTCTATTTCCCATGTTTCTAATAATTCTTTAAATACAATATTGTACTTCGCTGGCCCTATTTTAATATTTTACTTCTCTTTTTCATTCTGTTCTCAGCTCAGCTGTATTTTCCATGGTGTAAAAATAGAGACATTCTCCTAATACTTGTACTCTTGTCACGTACTTTAAATTCTAAATCTTGAAGGAGATGCCTGTGACACAAAATGCGAGTTTGATATTGATGAGGGCGTCACTGGTGGAAGGAATTTAATGAATGTATCTTACAATTCTACTCAGATAAGCAATAAGAAAAAGCCCCAGTGCATCACCAAAATGAGGGGAAAGTGAAATCCCTATCAGACACTGGGGTGCTTTCTCTTTGATCTGCCACATGTCATCCTGCTTGTCTGGAGCTGCGCACCAGCTCTCTGGCAGGCAATCTCTCTGCTCATGAAGATGAACAGGTGCAGTGACTTTTCCCATAGGGAGGGCAAAGATTAATGAAGTGTGTGTGTAAATTCTAGGAATACGAGAGGCAACAGTCAGCCTTTTAATAATACTTCAATTAACACTGATATAATGCATTAACTAACCCTCAGCAGCACATTTTGACTCATTTGTTAATCTTGTTCTTAACAGCAGCTGCTCAACTGTATCAAAAAGCATTGCTTCCTTACTGCATGTTAAAGAGCCCAGAGCCATAGAGAAACAGTCTATGATGTAATCATCGTACTTGGCTGAGAGGAGGTTGTCAGTGAGGACAAAAAAGAACACAAAATACTGACAGTGTAAATAAATGTTAAATCATTACCTGCACTGTGGGTCATTGCAGGCTTCCTGGTAGTCCAGCACAGCAGATTTTATATGGAATTTCCCAATAATCCACAACATTTTATATTTTATATATGTTTATTAATGCTATTTTGTAGACTAGAACAACTTCATAATTTGAAAGGAAGGTCACATTTTATTAGATCCCCCCATATTTACCCATTCTTGTTAGATGGTCTCTGTTTATGTTTCTATTACCCTTCCTCCTATTCTTCCCTTGATCATACTATTTTATAGAAATCTGCTTAAATTTATTTGAAAACCCCACTCGATTTTGAGTCTTGAGGGCTGAGGCTGTGTGTTATTTATTTCTGTATCTCCAGGGTCTAGCAGAGTAGTTAGTAACTGGTAAGTTCTCAGCAGTTTTATATGGTCTTAACAGATCAATTAATAGAATGCATGTAATAGAAGGAGCTCCTACCTTTGCAACAGCATGGATGCAACTGGAAAGCATTATGCTAAGTGAAATAAGCCAGGCAGTGAAAGATGAATACCATATGATGTCACCTTTAACAGGAACCTAATCAACAAAACAAAGAAACAAGCAAAATATAACCAAAGACACTGAAATAAAGCACAGACTAACAGAGTTCAGAGGGGAGAGAAGAGGAAATTTCAGGGGAATTTCAGGGGAAAAGGGGAAAGATTTACAGGAACAAGTATAAAGGACACATGGATAAAAAGTAGGGGTGGGTAGAAATGGGAGGGAGGAGGGGAGGGCTGGGTGGGTGTGTTGGGATGGGATGGGAGTAAAAGAAAATTGTACTGCAACAACAATTAAAATAAAATTAAAAAAAGAAAAAAATAGAATGCATGTAAGTTAAAAGATTTTTATTTGAATTAGGATTTTTTGTCATTTAGAGTCAAAATCCACAAAAATGATGATAATTACATTTTTAAGAATTATAGCCTCTTATAATAACTATGATTGAAAATAATTATTACTACTGAAACTATAGCCTTCTCTACATAAGGACTAAGAATCCATTTCATTCTTTTTTACCGTGACAAATCACTCTGACTGTCCAGTGGCTGAAAGTTCTGCTAAATATCATAATTAAGCAATAGTTTTAAAAAATGCCAGATATTAAGAAGCAGAGAAATTACTCTCTGAGCAAAATTTCCAATATCCCAGGCCTTAAAAAATTATGCTCTCTTTTTCACCCACTGATTACCCACTCTATCTCTTGCCTGTTAACTGTTTCCACTTTTCAAACTCAGCTTCACTGTGTGTTTGAGGCAGACTCCCATGTATAACATTCTGTACCTACACCCATCCAAGTAAACATTTTGTGTGTTTTGTGTGTTAATTGATTGTTCAAAGTGTGTTTGTCTCTAATGTATTCCCTTTTGAATGACCAGGACCAAGTCTTTTCATCTTCCTATCTCTTCTTTCTGTTAGAGTATCTAACCCATAGTAGGTTCTTACAATTATTTGACAGGTAAATGGTTATTTAATGTAATTATGGCTGTTGAGTGTTCACGATGACTGCATTTTAGTAGGAGCATTTTCTTGTCAATGATAATAAATCTATGTCTAAACACAACTGTGTATATGAGAAAAGCTTCCAAAGCTTGGCTCATGGGCTAGTACTTCATCTTTTCTATGTCATTCTTGAATTAAAGCTCACAAGTTTAGTGCTCTCAGCACTATATCACCCAGTAGCTGACTTGATTTACTGGAATAACCCAATGCAAAGTTCATGTCTTTAAAGGATGGATCACCCAAATACACAGACACTCTTGGGAAATAAACCTAATAGAGACTTTAACATCAGTTCTGTAAACCCTTCTACCATAAGATGGCATTTTGTAGCTAGATCAAGTATGTGGAGACTAAAGATATACACATACACTTCCTTGGGCTCTCTTTTTCATTTTCTTGATATGAACAGCTGTGCAATATGGCAAATTATAAGCCCTGTGATATTTGGCATGGCTTATGAAGGTTGGGTTTGCTAAGTTGCCATGTAAATGTCATTTCCTTATCTATTACCATCCTGGTGAGAGCAACCCACCAAGTAAATAGTGCTCTAAATCTTACACAGTAAGTTTGTGCAGTTGAGTCCATGATTATTAAAGTCATTTCCCCAAGTCTATTCCTAGCGTAAGAGGTCCTTCAGGATGTACACTTTGTCTTATTTATCTTTGTATTTCCATTCTCTTAATGCGTAGAACTGGACATGAATTAAGTATTTAATAAATAGTTGTCATTGGAAGCTGTTGTTGAATTCCCATATACTTATATGCTTTTTTCTTACAATGCACAAAAAGCACACAAACTCATAGTATTTGAGGCCTACAGGGAATTTTTGAAGCCTAAATTATTATGTATTTGATATCTTTGTCTATTATTCATTACTGACTATTTATACATTCTATAGTACATTTTCCATTTTATGAATTGTGACTAGTAGACACTTCCTTTCTTTGTTGGGTTCCATGCATATCAAAATTAGAAAACTATTTTGATATCTCAATGGCATTAAAGCTAGTAACAATTTCTCTTGCAAAGCAGAATTGCATAGTGAGAAAGATCATGATTGCTAACACCTCACTGACACAAATAGCAGAATTTGCTGATAAACAGGATGAAAAAGGATTATAATGGTACCTAGACTGTATGCATCACTTACGAAAATGGAATAACTATAGGAGAGCCAGTATTTTATAGGAAACCAGTTCTTTGGACAGGTTAGGTGTGAGATACCCTGCAGACATCAAAGTTAGAAATATTGTGTAGGCAGTTGGATATAACTCTCTCAAATTCAGAGGAGAGATTTCCCACTAAAGATAAAAACAGGAGTATAGCAAAACGAGATGTTTTTTCAAACTGGAAGATGGCATTAAGATTCCCTGAATGTTGGATGTTTTTACCAAAGTTATCATTGTTGTCATCATCATCACTGCCAGCATCATCATGGTCATGGTCATTGTCAGTCCTGTTTTCTTTTGTGAGGGCATCAGAATCACAGCTGTTTTTGGAAATGTTGTTGTCTAGTATATAGATTGACATGTGGTGACAATTTTTGTTTTTATTTATATAATTAAGAAAAAGCAGACATGAGAATGAACTGGGGAAAGAGAGAGAACTGGGGAGAGAGAGCACAGTAATTCTGTAAAACGTAGCCAGAAAAGCAAAGGAGACTTTGGAGTTGATTAAAACATCACCAGGCCTAAAGGTCTTTTGAATCTATTTGCATCCCTGATCAAGAATAGTTGATATAAATTAAATCTATGTGACGAAACAAACCTGAGTCCCAGGGAGAGATTGTTTGAGTAATTAAGGGCAGGTCTGTGCTTTTATTTCAGAAGCATAATATTTGCATTGTGTAATAGAGCTGTGTTAATCTTACAATTGGTTTTTCCTGCTCAGTTCCTTTTCTTAGTCACTGATACTTAAAATGATTCAGAAACCTCATGTAATAATAATCTCTCAGGAAAATTCCAACAATTTAGGTGCTATTCAAAATAAATTAATTTACCTGGCCATTTTCTATTAAAAGTGGTTCTGATTGCAGATAATCAGTAGGCTGCAACGTTAGATTCTGTTTGTGAATTAGAAATTAAAATTCCTAGCCCTGAAGTGAGATTTAGCTAGTCTTTTCAACATTTGTTTTAGTTTAAAAAAATAATTCTACAATGTGTACTACTATTACTAATGTCAACACATTAACTTCCAATTATTTGTATCTAATGTGCCAAGTACCCTACTAAACACTTGAGAATGTATTTTATTTAATCTTGACAGCAACCTTATAAGGAAGCCATTGTCCCTGTTTTACATATAAAAAATGAAAATAAGGGATTTTAGGAGAGTGTTTCTTAAAGCAGAAGAATAAGATCAGGAGGCCTGAGTGAGGCCTGAGATTTTGCATGTCTAACACACTCCCAGGCTGACCTCAGAGGTTAAGGAACTCAACAAAAATTTTCCTGGTCCAGAGCTGTTGCTTATAATCTTATTTTTAGCCCAGTTTTATCCCATTGTAAAAACATGATCCCTTCCAACAGTCAAGCTCTTTTCCCTAGTATCCCATGGCAACCCAGCTCCATAAGGGAGAGAAGCCTGCTTCGTGTTTTGTGTATGTGAGTCTGTGAGGGTGCCCTGATGTTTGAACTTCATACATCTCCTGTAACTGCTTCTTCCTTCTGCCACCCAACCAAATCAGGGGTCCAAGTTCTGCCTTTAGAATATTCCTATTCCCTTGCATTTAGTGAAGAGTATAAAATGTGTGCTTCTTTGCCCAGACTCTAAGGATCAAATTCAAGGGCTTCCCTAGAGTATCTATGTAACTGTCCATCCTTCCTTCCCATCCACTGCTCTTCTGCCTTTTTAGCTTATCATGCAGAAGGTGTGGAGGAACAAAGAGCCCACTGCTCCCGCTGTCCTCTCACCTCCTACCCTCCTCCCTACCATGCCTTTCCCACTTACAGTCTCACTCATGCCATTTGTTATTCTTGGAATAACCTTTTACTTTCTTCTACCTTCACTCCTCTTTCTTGAAGGTTTTCTAAAATCTCACCTCCAACACTAAAATTTTCCAAAAATGAAGCCCTGTGATAATTCTCTTCCCAAGGCTGATGAGTAACATTCACATTTTTTATCCCATGAACTACAAACAGACTTTCCTAAGTGAAAATGTCCATATAATTAGTTTGTGTCTTTCCCATGTAGATTCATACTAGAGCTACAAGTTACCTGAGATTTTATCTAATAAAAAACAACCATCATTCTACAACTAGATAATTAATCATAGAAAGCACAGATTTTTTTAAATTACTAGTTACCAATATCCTTGTAAGAACTAGGTAAATAGAGAAAGCTATGTGCCTAGCAGTCTAAGCGCATGTCAGGGGGGTGGGTGAAGGAAAATACTAAAAATTTTAATAGCACAGTTTATTAGTAAAATTGCTGAGAACAAAAATAGTTCCATACAAATTTAGTATTCTTTCTACTCCACCACACTGGAATTAAGGCATTTAAAATTCTCAGACTATGACAATAACAGTGTAAAAGTAAGTCCCTGGGTTTTTAGGACTCAAAGTAACAAGACATTTGAAACTTTCTCTGGCCACTACTGCTAAGACATACATGTTTGGCCATATTGGTCAAGGAATATGGTCAGAAAGCATTCCCTGCCTTTTAAAATCCAGAAGAAGGGCAGGGAAAGAGGAACCTGATTGTGGGCCCTGAATTAGTTTAAGTGAAATAATAATAGAGACTTTGAGACATCTATAGTGAAACTACAGCTGTAAGTTGAACTTTTATGGTATTTGAGTATTAGATCCATCTTCCGAAGCTGTCCTATCAACCTCCTGAGGGAGAAAGGAAAAGAAAAAGAAAATAGTGCCTCTTGCCATATTCCAGACTTGGTTTTATGCAAATCAAAGTCCCAATTGTGTTTGATGCAGCTACATCAATTAAAGCATCTGAAATTGGACACCTCTGAAGTAAAAAAACTTCTCTTCTTAATCTCTACCTCCCTTGTTCTCTTAAAATCATTGATGCTGCATCCCGAATCTGGGCATTTGATGTCATTCTTGATTCCTGCCTCCCCTGTCCTCCTATTCTCCCCATTTAAGCAATAATAGTGTCAGCTATATACAGAGCATTTTTTGGATCCATTTTCCCCTGTCTATCCCTAATGTCACTATGTTAAATCCAGTACCTCATCGTCTCTTACTTGGAAAACTGCAGTTGTAACCAAATGCTCTGGATGCTACTCCATTTTCAATATGACAAAAAAATTTCTCACAGATATTTGTTCCTTGACATAAGGCTGATCACAACACCCTTTGGTGACTATTTACTACTGACTCTTTGTCTTTTGGATTAGTCTTCACTTCTCTCGAGGGCAGGTAAGGTCTTCAACAGTCTGGCACAGCACAAAAATATGTTCTTGGTAATGCTCCATAACCATCAGCCAACAGCACTGAGTTGAGTCTCGAATACCAGGAACCAAGGATGTATACCTTATTTTTGCTTGATTGCTTTTCAGTGTTCATTATATATGAAATCCACTTTTTCTCTTTAATCAGAATATACTATATCCTTCAACCATAAAAGAATTAATCAGAGTCTAAAAGTTTAGTATTAGTAACTACTGGGTGGCACTCACTTTCTACAAGGAGATAAAGTACACGTTAATAGCCTGAAGTCTGTTGAATAACAAAGCATTTCATTTATTTCTTTTTATCTTTATCAATTGTTTTTATTTTCTTTTGGGGAATATATGCTTTAGTCAGTTGGAAGAATATTTTAATTTTCATTGGCTATCTGGTAAGATTTTAATCAGGCACAGGAAATTTCTGTGTGCTACTTAAAAATAAAAGGAAATGTCTTAGCTTTAGTGAATTATTTGACTTTAAAAATTGCAAGATAAAATATCACAGGAAAGAATAGTTTCTTGGCCTGCTTCTATGAGAATTTCTTTGGATGAATACATTTGCAGAGATGTATGAAAGCATTCATTAGAAGTGAATCATGTGTACTTTCTTCAAATAATTTTCCATTCAAGTGACAGTTAATTCATAGTTTATACATTCAGGGCCAATAACTACACAATCCACATACCAGGAGGAGTAGCAACAATTTATAAGATGCTCCAGGTTTCCTGAAGTTAGAGTATATTACGTCTACACAGCTGATAGGGTGAGAGTGGAAATGTGAGATTGTCAGCATCCCTTTGATATCTTTTAAACAAAAATCCTAATAAACATTGACTCATTTTCACTCCATGTGATCACATGGAAGAAAAATTTTGTTTGGGTCTTGGAATCTGAGGCGTGCAATGAACCTAGATTTCTTTCTGGAATTTTTTTCATTTTTGTAGTAGAAATATTTTATTCTTCAGATATCAGCCTCATTACATTTGCAAGCTACACAGACACATAAATAGCATTCAGAGCATTTGTGCATATGATGATCTTGGTAATTTCAAGAGGCCTCCACCAATTTACCACTCTACAGTAACCAAAGTAGGAAAGTGGGAAATTTATCTCCTGCAAAGCATCTACTTGCTAATGCTAAATACCACAGCAAATAGCTATCTTCAATATGTTTTTAAATAGAGAAAGCATATTTTCCTAGAAGAAATAAACTATGACTCAATTACTGTGTGAAATTATTTGTTTGGTGGGAAGTGCCATCTTACCTCCCTTAATATACCATAAAAAGTAGATTCTTTGTAGTTTTTCTGCTAAAGTAGGTTCTCCATCATTCAGATATTTTTCTGAGACTGAAAGTTAAGTATTTGGGCAAATATGTTTAAGTCTATCAGGCCACTGTAAGAATTGAGGGAGATATTGAGAGACAGGTCTGCATGGTGGCTACCCAATGAAATTACAATTGCATTTTATTATGACTCCTTCAAGAACATTTCAGGTAGAAGGGAAATTTCTACCTGAAACTATGAACAAACAAAGATAAGGAAGAGAATAGTAAATAGAATTTCCATGTCATAAAATATGTTTACAAAATATTTAAAGAGAATTTATCCTTAGCATTTATGAAACAGATTTTCTGTTTAATAGGTAAAATGTTTTGCTTTCCTGCCCCATCACCTTATCCAAAATCCCATTAAGAATTTTTAAATGGCAGAATTATGGGGAGGAGGTAAGGCAGCCTATTTCCCTCTCTTCAGCCGCCCACTCCTAAACATCACAGAAATGAAGAATGCTTTAACTCCTCCTACTTGCTTCTCTTATTGTCAGTAAGCGAATTAAGTGCCTGCCTGACATTTTTATGGTGGAACAAACAGAAGAGTCCCTACATTCTCCCTCTGGACATTTCCACCTGCCTCTGAAGGATCGTGCAGGAGAGCCAGAGGGGCCATGGAGTATTAATTGCAGTGAGGTAGAGAGGAATCCATTTCTAGTGATTCTCTAAATAAAGCTGAGAAACCACAGCAAGACTAAGTAAAATAAACCCCTGGTGCTATGAATGTCAGCAAACAACTTAAGCTGAAATGGAAGCAAGTAATCTAGTGGATATACCAATATTTGAATTCTCCCTAGTCATTGAGTCAAGGACAATCCATGTCTTAAATATTGTCAGAAACATGGTGACCAGAGTGATTATACTTTAATGTAACACAATTTATAAATATGAACTTTATTAGATTCTGTGATGTTCCAGTGGCCCCTAGTAATAGTGACAGACAGGAAATCATGGAAAGTCCTACTGGCAATCTGTTCAAGAAGTTTGAGCTGCATGACTTTGGAGTCAGTGGAGTTAGAGAACAAACTATCATACCATGCCGAGCTTTCAGGTTCTGGTTTCCCACAGCAGGAACTATTTGATCATCAGATGCATGATCAGACTTGTTACCTATGCCAGAACCAGTCTGAGTTGAAATAAGAGTTTTGGTTGTTGTTATTTGCTGTTTTTTATTTTTTATTTTTAGGGGTAATACATTATCCCTGGGTTTAGCCCATTCTTTTATGTCAGATAAAAATGGATTTGAATCCCAGATCTGCAGCTCACTTATCTGCTTATCTGGACTTGGAAAATTTACTTGCCCTTACTGAGTTATATTTCTTCATCTGTCTAGTGAAGATGACGAGTCTTTTCCTGTGGGCTTTTGGAAGAGTAAATACCATGCCTGGATAGCAATAGGGACAGCAATTCTGCATCATGTTACCTTTGCTGCTTCTAGAGAGTAGGCCTTCTACCTGAATGTGAAAGTAGAAATGTTGACTCGCTTCTTGAATTCCAAGTCATACCTCAGTTCTTACAAGTGGGCTCTTCCCTTGGCATTGATCCTTATGAACCTATTTTGTTCACTTACCTAGGATCTGGATTTGGAACTCTTACCCTACTCTTAACTAAAAGGCAGTAAGCCAGCAGCTCTGGTGAGCTTCTGAGCATTATCTTTCCTACCTACTGAACTACCTTGCTGCTCTAAGACTGTTGCTCATAATTCATGTGGATTGTGCCTAGTTATATTTCTTTGGCATTGGACTTTGCCTGCCTATAGGAACTTTTTCTTGACTTCTGTAGTTTGGCCAGTTTCCCCCAGCACATGTCCTTTTCTGGTGGGTACTCTCTATGCCAGTAATAGTTTATTCTTCTAAGAGACATTGGACAATGCATGGCTGAGTCCCAGGGTAGGAGATTGCAGGCCCTTGGTAAGATACTAAGAGAATGGGTTAACTTCTCACAAAGAGAATATAATAAAAAAATAATCATCATTGATAGAATAATTCTTAGGTAAGTTATATTTGCTGCTTCACAGCTCTCATCTATAAACTTCAGAGTAATACTGAATACTGATTCTTATCCCCATTTTACAGATCAAGTAAGTTAGGTTCAAATACACTGAGCCACTTGCCAAAGAATGTATTGTTGGTACTAATGGAAAAATCAAAATTGAATTCAATCAATTGTGATTCAAAGACCTATGATTTTTTTAAGAAATGTCTTCCTTAGCACCAGGAATTAGCCCCCATTTTTAGTGCTGTTACAGTAACATTCTAATGTACTTGGGACTTTTGTTTAATATAATGGAGATGGTGGTCCCAGCTGGTGCGACTCAGTGGATTGAGCATAGGCCTGTGAGTCTAACACAATGGAGATATGTTTTTCCAGGAATAGTCTAGTGTTCTTTTTTTGTAACTTTTTAAATTTTAATTGTTGTTCTAATATCCATTATAAACAACTATGGAGACTTATACTTAATTCTCTAATGCACTTATCATTAGAGGGTTTTTTTTCTTAACTTGGGGATGTATACATTATGTAATGGTGGCAGTTTTATAGTAGGGGTTTATTTGGCTTGGTGGTCTTTGACATGACATGATCAGGTTTTTACCTGTTTTAAATTAACGGAAGCATCCCTCCATAGCCATGGCCTGTATGTCTTTGTACACAGCATGAGTCCCTTGATTTTGTGTCATTCTAGGAAGGTGTACTGAAAAATAAAATTAATGGATGTAACATCTGGGAGACATGACTTCGTTTATAAAACCCCTGCTTCTGAATAAAGTGGGCAATTATCTGGAAAATTACCTTCCAGTTGGGACTGGATTTAAATCATCACCACCACATCTCTGGCCTTTGGTAATAGTTTTGTCTGGGCTGCCTTGTATTTGTCTGGATGAAGGGACTTATCACAGAGCACACATCCTAATACTATTATTCATCCCATTATAAATGACACTTTCAAATGTGAAGGAGGCAGGGGCCCACTGATGAAGTACTCATGACACCCTCCTTTTCCATCATCCCACATCCACCCACCCTGACATTTCTCAACCCAAGCTGTGTAGTAATTCTCTTCCTCATCCTATGTTTTCCACACATTCTTTCAGGTCAGTACACAGATGCTTTTACTTCTCTGAGTTTGAAAAATAAATCATACTCCCATACCCATCTCTAAGAGATTATTCAAGGTCATGACAATAACAGCTCTTTCTTCCTGTACAGAAAAGAATAACTGTGCTTTCTTACAATGGTTATTCTTTAGTGTTTGCCTTAAAATGCTCTTGGGGTAAAAAAAAAAAGTTAAAAGAATAGATTGGAGTTTTCATTGCTCTCTATGAATCAAAATGGCCTGCTAAACTGAATTAACACATAATATGTTGAAAGTAAGAGCTTTCTAGGTGCATTATAATATCTAGATCACTTAGTTTTTAATTTGGGATGCACATGATAATCACCTGAAGCACATTATTGTATTTTTTTTGTTACCTGTGGTCCTCACTCTTAATATTCTTTTTTCTATTGTTCAGTTACAGTTGTCCCAATTTCTCCCCTGTTGCTCTCTCCTATCCTGCCCCACCCCCCAGTTCCCTCAGTCAGTCCCCACCCTGTTGTCCATTACCATGGACAACATGTTCCTTGACTAGAGCCTTCCCCTTCTTTCCTCCATTACCCTCTCCCCTCTGGTCGTTGTCAGTTTGTTCACTCCTTAATATTCTCAAAATAATCAGGGTTTGGTCCTCAGGATCAGTATTTTTTTAAACACAGTTTTAAAGTGCAGCCAGGGTTGAGATTCACTAAGCCAGACAATATGACACAAGGATTAAGAACATAGACTGGGTAGTGAGACTGAGGTTGGAACTTAGCTCTCTCATCAGCTAATAAATCTTGGGCATTTGTTTAACTTTTCTCATCTTCAGTTTCTTCATCTATAAAATAGCTTGATGATGCTTACTTAAAAACTTATGATGGTAGTGGAATTAGATAATGAACATAACATACTTAGAGAGGACCTGGTACTTATTGCTCACTGAGATTCTGTTTCTGGCTTTGTATTTTTGTTTGTTTTATTTTAGTGGGATGATTAAGTTTCTCCAGATTTTTCAATATGCCTCCATTGTAATACACTAGACAGAAGATAGCATTTTTACTGACTAATATTTTACTTAAATTTCCAAGTTTGAATGTATCACAAATACCAATAATCATAATTGCAAACCTATATTAATTATAATAGTATATGCCAGGCTTTGTGTTGAATCCTTTATATAAATTATATTTTTAACCTGTTTGAAATTTTGAGGTATGTTTGAATCCATTTTCATAAGGGAAGATACAAATTTCCCAAGATTTAAATCTTTTCCCAAATCATCTGCTGTGAAGAGTTGGGACTCAGATGCATGTATAATTATGTAGATCCAAACTCAGACTTTTAGCCATTACACTATCTTGTTATCCAATCAACAAATCTGTACAGGATCAATATATAGTATCTTCAAACAAGACACCCTTTCTCACTCCTTTCATGACTAAATTCAGGGGATGAAAACCAGGGCCACCTTCATGCAGTACAATTGCACAGGACCCCATGCTCAGAGAGCCCTGTGCTTGAAATTTAACTCTTTGCAATTGTCACCTTTAAGTGTTTAATAATTTTGTCTTTGGACTTATGTTTATAAGTGAAATCTAATAGGACAATGGTGGATGCCTTGGGAATGTAGAGGCTTAGCTTACACACAGTCATGCTTCCCACTTCCTTTCTGGGAGGGGCTGTCAGTCTCCTGTCCTCTGCTGCCTGGTGCCTTGGGCTCAATACGGCCTCCCCTCTGTGTTCCCATCCTACTATTTCTCCTTCCCTCCCCCCAGGTGGGTGACTTGGTCACATTAGTTGGGGTGGAGAGGTGTATATTTCACCATCACCCTCTGCCCCTGGCAGGGACCTGCACTTGATTGCATGAGGGTCGACTTGAGGCACACTTCCTGTGACATGGGGCACGAAGCAAGGATGCAGTCACCCTTGGCCCCACCTGGCAGTGCCATGGCTCATTCAGCAGTGATGTATCATAGCAGGGACCTTGTCCTCATTCTATTTCTTTTTTTAAATATAGTCTTTATTATATTTTTTCCATTTACCGTTTAGTCCTTTTATGCTCCCCCTCCCCACAATCAGTACCTTCTGATTTAAGAGTTGTAATCTTTTGAAAGCCGCCCATCTATTTTGGTTTGAGGTGACACCCCCAGTAAGAAGTACAAGTTGGCTTCTGCAAACCCAGCTGGAGCCCTGGTTTCTCATTTTACACTGGACCCTTAAATTATGTAGTTAGGCCCTGGCTGGCGTGGCTCGGTTGGTTGGAATGTGGTCTCATTCATCAAAAGGTTGTGGATTTGGTCCCAGGTCGGGGCACATTCCTGGGTTGCAGGTTCTGTCCCCAGTTGGAGTGTGTATGAGAAGCAGCCAATAGATCTTTCTCACATCAATGACTCACTCTCTCTCTGTCTTCCTCTCTCTCTCAAATCAATAAATGTATCCTTGGGTGATGATTTAAAAATTATGTAGTTAGTCCTGATGAAAGCTGATAAGAAAATACAGAACAATGCCACTAAAGTGGGTTTGGGGTGGCTAGTTTGTTGTTTTGAAAGGGAAAAGGCTACCCTGGCCTGGTAGGATGCAGGCTGGGGCAGTGTGACCAGAGTTTAGAACCATAGGCTTTGGAGTCTTAAATGTTTTCAACATAAATGCCACCTTTGCAGTTTATTCATTGTGATGTTAGGTAAATACTACTCCATTTCTAAGCCTCAGTCTTCTCTTCTATAAACTTAGCATAATTACTATACTAACCTCATATGTTTTACATAGGATTAAATAGGACAATGGGTGCAGAGCAAGTATTCAACAGTATCTGGGAAATAGTAAACACGACATAAATGTTGTTATTTATTTTCTTCTTGACTCAATGCCTCTCTGGGCTGAGGCCAAGTTTGCTGCAATGAAGTAGTTGATCAGGACCCTATAAAAGAAAAAAGACTGCTGATAAGTTGCTACTTCTTATTTCTCACTCAGGTCTCCAGGTCTGACCAAGAAAACCTGTTTTATTCCCTGTTTGTCCAATCATATTCAACAGAATTATAGTTTCCTATAGTATACTTGCACCAGCCATCTCAGAGAATATGTTGTGTCTGCAATGAGAACTTCAGCTTTGTTTTTCCTCCTTTCTGCTCCCTGAATGCCATACTTGAAGTAGAATGGGAGAAACACTGAAGCAGCAGTTACTGTGCTCCCACTGAAACGAGGGACCAAGATCAAGCTGTGCCATACCTCCTTGACTTCCAAATCAGCCCACGTGAACATCCACATATTGTCCTTCCTTTCTCCTCCTCCTCTCCCCTCTCCTTCCCTCTCTAGGGATGTCCATTCATAGACTCAGGCTAATGTTCCTTGAAACATTTAAAATGCATTTCCAAGTGACAGGAAGAGCTGCCATGCAGAAGCATCATCTTTTTTTATTTCCATTCTCTAGCACATTAATTAGTTGGATTGATTTTCTGGACCAACAAGGAGAGGAAATACACATTAAAGAAAGATTGTTAGATAACACAATTTTTTTGTGTTCGAAGATGCTTTTTTTTCTCAGAAATAAATATGTAAGATATCAAGAGGGCTAGAAAGATCAAGAAGTACATTTTTTTCTTTAATTCTTCTTATCTAGGTTAAAATACAGTTCTCTATATAAAAATTACATAAGCAGATATTAACGAACAGTTCACCTTGAGAAACTGTAAGTGGAATATAAAGATGCACAAAATTTAATCCCATGAATGACTGAAATTTTAAAAATGACATGTCTCTTTGTATTTACCATTTTAACAAATTTTTCTTTAAACTAGTTTTGTTGCCAAGGGCATATAAAGGTATATTCCCTTATAAATTACTAGTAAGGGTGTAAACCATAAATCTTTCTGGGCCGTAACTTAAAAATTATGTTTCAAGAGTCTCAAAACTGTTGGACCCTTAAGTTCTAATTATTTTACATATAGTAATGTTGTCTAAGAAAGTGATAGGAAATATGGAGCAAGACCTATACATCAAAATGTTTGTTTGCACCATCAATTATAGTAGTAAATAATTGACCACAAGATGAATGTATAAATATAGGGGATGAATAAATTATGTATTGCTTTTATTTCCTCTTCTCTAATTCCCTTCCTAGCATTTCCTCTCCTCTAATACCCCACCCTTCTCTCTCACTAAATATTAGAGTCTCTTCTCGTTTGATGGTGCTTATCTGAGGACAATGGAGCTACTGTGTGGGGTAGGGGGGAGGCCCTGCACTACTGTGCAGCCATGATATGCACTTGCTCTCTCATAAGAGTGCATTTGTAGGCGATTATCATTATATTGAACCATTGTTTTCCTTACTATGGACAATGCCTCTACTAGAGAGATTCCACTTGACACTGACTCTGTTAGATCTCATTACCCTTCTAGGGAGTACATGTTGCCATTTTTTTTTAAGATGGGTGCAGGAAGACTATTGCACAGCTCCCAGTTGGTCCAAAAGAAATACATATCTTTTGCCTTGAAAAATTCTATGTATACATAAATTTCCCAATGGACTCGTCTCTTCTTTTCCTATCATCAATCATAGTAGCTATATAGTCAAAATCTTGAGATTTTAGGACTTTCCAGGAAAGAATTTGGCACCAGTCACTGTGGTCCCACTGAAACAAAGGACAAAGATCAAGTGACCCCATGGTCTTCTTGAATCCTCTCTCTCATCTTTTTTTTCCTTTTTTTTTCCTGATTTATTTATTTATTTATTTTTAGAGAGGGAAGGGAGGGAGAAAGAGAGAGAGAAAAAAACATCAGTGTGTGGTTGCTAGGGGCTGTGGCCTGCGACCCAGGCATGTGCCCTGACTGGGAATTGAACCTGCGATGCTTTGGTTCTCAGCCTGTGCTCAATCCACTGAACTATGCCAGCCAGGGTGAATCCTCTCTCTCATCTTGAACAGAAATGGAAGTACCCTGTCTTTGTCTGATGAAGAACAAAGTATGTAGCTTCACTCTCAACTGTATTTCCAAAGAAATTTTCTCTCCCAGACTTTTAACTTTCCTTCTCGTATGTATCCTTGAATTAGTGCTAAGCCACAGTTGAAAAAATAGGTATGGGTTCCCTTCTTTGTAAATTCTACTAAGGTAGTGTACAACATCCCTTTGAATGTCAGGGATGTTGGCATCTGTGGTCTTGCAAGTTCAGTTCAAGTTAAGACTGAAATCGTCTTATTTTTAGATTTTTTCAGGTTATGTAACACTAATTGGGGAGATACATGCATATAATAGTATAACAGAACACAGGAGATGTATTAATCCAGACCTGGGATCAGAGAAGACTTTCCCAAATAAAGCAGTTGCCAAGCTGAAACTTAAGGTATAAGTAGGTAGGCTGAAGGAGATAAGTGGAGTGATAGCTGGACAAGCAAAGGGCTCACACTTAAAAATTATTGTAGAAAAGCAAAATGGCACGGTCACTTTGGAAAAACAGTGTGGAAGGGAGTTTCTTATAAAGTTAAATACACTTTTATTATATGATCTAGTAATCCCACTCTGAGGTGAAATGATAACCTTTATGCATACAAAAATCTGTATGTGAATGTTTATAGTGGTTTTATTCTTTAGCTGGTGAATGGATAAACTGTGGTACACCCATACTATGGAAGACTGCTCAGCAAGAAACAGAAACACACCACTAACACACGTGCCCACATGGGCGAACCTCAAAAGCATTATGCTAAGTGAAAGCGCTCAGACTCAAAAGGCTCCATGCTGTATGATTCTACTCATATGCTGTTTTAGAAAAATAAAAGAAAACTATAGAGACAGAAACGATAGAGATAATACAGAGACTGGAGAGGCAGGGACAGAGGTTGACTTCAAAGGGTTATGAGGAAATTTTGGAGGGTGATGGAAATGTTCTGTATATTGATTATGGTATTAGTACATGACTTTATTCTTTTGTCAAAGCTCATAACACTGTATACGAAAAAGCTAAACTTTACTATATGCAAATTATACCTCAAGTAATAAAAAGGAGAATATAACTTCTTTGAGGAACGGAAAAATAGTTACTGTAGAAATAGATAAGTAATAAAAGGTAAATGATGAAGCAAGAAAAATCTATAAGTATCAAGTCATTAAGGTCTTTTGTAAATCATGTTCAGGAACCCAGACTTTATCCTTAAGCTCCTGGTGAAGTACTGAGTGGTTGAACTTGGTTACAAATCATCTTGGAGGAATCTCACTCAGCCAATAAAGTGAAAGCAAGATTAATTGAGATATTAGGCAGAAATGTAGTAAACTAGGTAGAAGGTATGCTTGCCTAAACCAGGAGTATGTAGTGGGAATTTACTCATTTTCTAACAAATATGTTCTGAGTGCTTATTACGTTGCAGACACTGAGCTCGTTCCTGGAAATAAAATGGCCAGTAAGAAAAGACATGGCCAGGCCTGTTAGAGCTCACAATCTGGTAGCAAAGGCAGAAAGTACATAATTTTGTCTGTGATAAATTCTAAGAAAAAACGGTAATTATTATTAGGAAAGCATCTACTCAAAGGGGCTGTGTCAGACATGGTTAGTTATTCAACCAAAATATTATCCCTTTCTTATTAACCTCCATTGGGTTTGGGTCACCAGTGTGCTAATTTTAGGAAAAAAACAAAACAAAACATTATTTCCCAGCTTCCCTAGCTGTGAGGGGTGGTCATGTGACACAATTCTGGCCATATAGATAACCCTTACCTGATTATTGTCTCCCCTTATTGCATTCTTTATCACATGTGATATGATAATGGTTGAATTAAGGACAACATCAATATTTGTGTTGGCATGGCAAGTGTTAATGAGTTTTTAAGTTTAATACATGATAATAATTATTGATTGTTACTTTCATGGGACTTGTGTATGTTCCTTCCTCTTTCCCTGCCCCTCCCTCAATATCTCAACAGAGATATAGACAAAACAAAGGTTCCTCATGCATGGCAGAGCTCACCATGCTAAATTCCTGTGTTTTCTATCTCCTATCAACTGCCCAACCAGCAATGTTGGGAGACTCACGCTTCTCCAGCCTATAGCAGGGTGAATAGAGTGCACATTGTTTTTTTCTTTAATGGGTTATTGTTTTTCATGCATAGCAATAATGCTAATCCATTGGTGCTAGCATTCCCAAACATTATGTTGAGAAGAATTCTGTGTCATCAGGAAAGAGGATTGCCCTACTTAGTAGTATCTGTCACAAATACAGGAGGGAAGATTTGCAACAAATATCTTTTATCATCATAATGGGACCATTCCCTTTGCAGAAAGGCAGGTGAGGAAAGCCTTTTAGATATGGATTGCATGCTCAAGAACACAGAAGCAAGGGGAGAGAGTTCTATGGCGCATTCAGAAGCCTGGCTGACATAGTTGTTGGTCTGTGCAGATGGGCCTGAGGGCAGTGCACACTCACCAGGTCAAAGTAATAGGGTGACACCATGGCACGGGAGGCATGGACCCTGATACCAGAACCTTTATTCCTCACAACATTCACATTAGTGGGCTCTAACCCCTTTGAGCATTTCCTCTTGCTGGAGCCCATGTACGACCCACAGAAGCCATTGTCTTCCTTCCTGTAGGAGGTGAGGACAGGGAGGGGGAGGGGGGTAGGAAGGGGAGGCAGCCCCTGTGCCAGACAGTCAGGTCACACACTGAAAGGAGAACAAGCCATGAGGTTAATTTTGTCTAGTTTTAGGTACAAATTACTTTATTTTACTTTTGGGGGAAGTAAAATGAAGCAATTCAGAAAGAAGAAAGAATTCCGGAAAGAAATTCTATTCTTACCAACCCAGCAGGGATGTACATTTCAATTGCTGAGAGGAAACAATATTAGATGTAATACTAGAGGCTCATTGGAAGCGGAAACAGGAGCCCTAATTTGAAGCGGGAGCCATTCATAAAATGACTCACAAACTTGCTCGCAAGAATTAAACCAAGTTTATGAAGAATAATTCTTGTTTGCATTTTTTTTTTCTTTTCAAGCAAGTAATGAATAGCAGTGTGGCCCATACCCAAGGTCATATCAGTCTTCCTCTGGTCATTAACCCCGGGCATTATTAAAGCAATGCATATGTTTTGAAGTGTGGGTCTGACTGACAGAAGGGGGGTATTGGAAAATTCTGGCTCCTTGCATACACTGCATTAATAAGAGCATAGGAAAGTTTGTAGTATCTCATACTGTAGGTAAATCTGAGACCCAGATTTCTCCCATGAAGGACATTAGGCAGCTGCTGAGCCAGTGACAGGTCCTTTCATATGCCACCTTGACTGCCTCAAGGGATCTGCATGATGAAAGCAGGTGATTAACAGAAATCACGTTTTCACTGTGGGACTTGTACACATTTCCTGCTAGACAGCCCAGTAGTGACATGGCGCCCTTTACTGAATGAGTGGATCAGATTAGTACCAGAGCCTTGCAGAGCTGAGTCTTCCCCCACATTCATGTATCTTACCTCTATCAGGGACAAACACAGCTTTGCAGGAAATGGATGCCAGAAAAGCTCCTACAACTCCGAACCAAAAGAGCAATATCTCTTTCTGATTCATTTCTCAAGACTCCTGACTATTACCACCTTGTATCACATTATAGGGTGAGCAAGCTGCTCTGGATCACAGAGTTGCTGTGTATTCCAAACTCCTTCCCCAAGAGAGAAGGTAGTGTAATGTAAAATCGTGGGTCTGATGAATTTCCATTCTCCCCATAAATTGCTGTCGTCTTCTGTTAGCATCAACGGGAAATAACCTATGTCACTGTAGTTTGTTAAAGCTGCCCTCTTGCACTGCAGAACTTTAGGATCAGAGAGAGAATTAGACATTTAATTCCCTGGGAAATCCAATTCCAGAGTGTTAAGGGTTTCTCAGGTGAAACATGGGTCAGGTGTCAAGTCCGTCATTGCAACAAGGAGAACTTAATCTCTCTTACTGGTTTTGTATTCTCATTTCTCCTCTCCCAATAGGGAAAAAGTTGGGACACCCCCATGCTATAGGTCAAAAAGTTAGGAAAATCATAAAAAACAGTTAACATTTATATAATGTGGTTCCTGTGTAATTCTCTAAGTAGTTACTTTTAGTAGCTGATTTAGTCTACATACAAACCACCTTGAGGCCAAACATGTTTATCAATATTTTATAGATAAGAAAACTGAGGACTGAAGAAGCTAAGAAACTTGCCCAGGTTCACAAAGGTATAAAGTGATGTAGCTAGTATTTAGTCTGGCTCCAGAGTATATGCTAAGAGGCTTCTCCACAGAGATGTTCTTGTTAGTTGGCATATTTCTCCAAGTATTAGATTAATGCTACTAAAGATTTGTGCCAATTTAGTTAGCTAATGGAGGGAGCCAGATGCCAGATAACTAATAGGAGCTGAAATAATATGGGCATTATGTGTATATATATTATAAAAACATATATAAATATTATTCTCTGAAGTACTTGAACACTGTCTTTAGAATAGCTGTTTCTTACCAAAGTAGCAAAGAAAAATCCATCTCTTTTCTATAGACATTTTTATATACATGAGGTGGATATTTACCATTATGAAATTTGAAATTGGCTAAGCATGTAAATAATGCCAAGAGAAAACAAAGGCAAAAGGGAGGCCAGATTGGTGATCTCCTAGTAAGAGCTTAGGACTTAAGCAAACTGAAGCTTTTTTTTTTTTCAGTGATTTTTACTGCTTTTATCTCTCCTAGAAGCTAAATTTTTGAACAATAGCTATTAGACATAATCCAGTTCATACTGGATTATGAATGTGTACAATCATGCATTTATTAATTTTCATTCATTACTTCAGAACATGTCACCTACACATGCCACTCTAGAAAAGTTCCTCCATTCTCTTTAAGACTTTCCAGTCTTTTGTCAAATGGAGATATAAAAGGAAATACAGGCTTTTGTGGGATTTAAATTGAGATATAGCATGTAAATCATAAGCACAGTCTGGCCTATATTATGGTTCCATTACTACTTATTTAAACTAATTTTGTATCTAATTATCTTTTAAAATAACAGGTAAAACAAGCAACTAACATTAATTGAGCCCTAACTCTCTACAGAGCCACTGGATTTAGAGAACAAAATAGTTATCATGTCATTAATCTCTTTTTATATGATTTCTGCATCTCTTCTTTCACTTTCATCCCATTCATTCTTCCTCCATTGATGTTTAAGTGTTCAGAGTGGGGCAGTCATGGGTCAGTTTGTGTTACTACCCTTCTAAATATCACTTCCTCTAGCTCACTTCACACTTGGTGTGTTTTCAAAGGTTTGACTTTACTTTCATGCTGTCTGTCATGATCCAGAGCGTCATTCAGTTCAATCAAATTTAATTCCATTTAGTTCAGTTCAAATAAAAATAAATCATGTGGTTTCTGCAATCTAATAGAGAGATGATTAAGGGAGGATCCTACATTAAGTTCCTCACAGCCTTTCCTTTTTCTGCCTCAGGTCATGCTGCTGATAATCTGCCTTTACAGTTGGAATTTTGGCTCAGTCTTTATCACGCCACCATCTTACCTCTAACAGGCATGAGCAAGTTAGACATCTGAGAACAACTAGCTGACCTTAAAGGGGCAGGAACAACCATCTCTGAAAATGTACTCACTATGTCCAAAATGCATTCCCAAAGAATTCTTCCAAAGAATGGCTAATCTTCAAATACATCAAGAATTGAACAAAGCTCAATGAGGGCATTTCTAGAGGCAATAACGAATGTGCTATTAACTGGCCTTGCTCTTTATAAGCAAGTGCGTTCCAGTTTCCTTCTAGTGTTTGTCTACAAGAGGCTGACACATAAGTCTCCTTCAAGACTATTTTCTTCCTCCTCTCCTCTTTTGTTCAGGACAGTATCACTCCACATCCATTTAGTAGCCTAAACACTTCCCTTTGTTTGCATTAAAATACTAACAATCCAAATACCACAGCTATGAGAATGAATTGAGTCTTAATAAAGTAGGTATACATTCTGCCCAGATTCCATTGTTTTCCAATGAAGTAACATGCTCATTTATATCTAATATTCCTGCAGTGCTCTGACCATGTAAGGTAAAGAGCAGACTTCCAAAAGGCAACAGCCCCTTTAGGCTATGACTTCATTAGGTCCTGAAATGATTTAATGAAAACATCAGACCAGATCAGAAAGAGAAGAGAAACTGAGATACCGTAAACAAGGCTCAACTATTTGGTAGCATGACCATATTTTTTGTGTGCTATACTGAGATGTTATAGAGAGTTGGTAATATTCCTTAACTCCAATGTTAAAAAAACTATTTTGGGTCTTGTCAGTCCCTCATGTGCTGTCTCCAGTAAAAAAAAAACACTTTTGTTAGATAAAGAGTGGTTTGTCAATTTTAAAATATTTCAGAACCAACTGAGGGGCCCCTATTTTTTCTTTAATGTGCATTTATTTTACATTTTATTAATTTTTGCTTTTATTCATGTTATTTTCTTGCTCTAATTTCTTTGGGTTTAATTTGCAGTTATTCTTCAAAGTTCTTGAGATAATTGCCTAGATCATTGATTTTCAGTTTTCCTTTATTAATGCACGCATATAAGGCTATATATTTTCCTCTAAGCATAGCTATAGCTGACCAAAGACTCAGAAAATAAAACAAAATAATGCAAGTGAAAATCCAGAGAGCAGTTGGACATGAGACACCTTGACATAGCCTTTGTGGTTTAGAATACAACTGTTAGGTGCCATGCTTCAGAGTGTGAATAGTAGTTTCCACTGTGTATTAGAATTCCTGGTGTCTCAACCTGGTTACAAGAAAACAGGCCAGTGTTAAGCAATGCTCATACTTTATGTCCTAAACCACCTCTTATTTCTAGGGTTAGGTAAAAGGAAAGCTTTGTTGCACCCCTAACCTAAGTGTCCCCTCAGTTAAAGCTGGCCTGTGTTTGTAAGCTCCTAGTTGTAATTCCCCTCTGGATTCTTCAGCCACCTTTATTAGTTCCTGCTCACTTAAACTAAACCTTATTTTTTTCAAATCAGAGAAAAAAAGAACCACATTTTGACCAGGAAATTTACTTAGATTTCTTCAAAGGAAGAACAGAATTTTCCCATGATACACATTTAAAATTCACATTTTTAGAGTTCATTTTAGAAACTGATGCCAATAATAAAGCTTCCCCTCCATACCTTCAAATCCTGCCCCCATGAAATAAAAAAATTACTACATCCTCTGGTCCCACCACTTAAACATATCCCTTTCTTTGTTTGAAACAAAATGAAGCAAAAGCTTATGAAGATGGAAAATATTTTCTTACAATGACTCCAAATCACCCTGATGCCTAAAATGAAACCTCCTGTTTTTACCCAATAAAAATGCCACCTACCCCTTTTACCCATTAACAGACCCAGATTTCATTCAGATATTAGGCCAAAATCATTGATAGAATAGAAGGTAGGCCCAACTGCTAAGCAATGAAAATGTAAGAAGGAATCTTTAAAGGCATTTCCAGAAAATATATCATTTCCTTGAAAGAGCATAGTGGTACCTCTTTCTAACTACTTATGACAGTCTCTCCTCTTCTCTCTCTTCCCATGCTCATGCTTCCTAGAGCTAGGGCAGCCATCTTCTGACTGTAGTGCAATACCTTAAGGATGAAAAGCCAACCAACAAAGAATGGCAGAGAAAATATAGAAATGAGCCTGGGTTCTTGGTGAACTTGTGGAGCAGTTGAATCAATGCTAGCTGCTGCTTACCTCCAGATTTCTCATTATGTGAGATCAAGAAACCTCTAGTCGTTCAAGCCATCATTAATAGGATATTCCATTACTTTCAACTGAAAGGCTTCCCTGACAGATAAACATAACCTTCCCTGCATCCAAAATAACTGATACTTTACTTATTTCCCTAGTGCTAAAGTCAACCTACTCTCTGACTAAACTGACAAACTCTTTGATGCATAGCATTAATGGTTAATAGTGGCTTAATGAGTTATATTTTCCCAGGAGGCATTTATGTTTTAACAGTTGGCTTCAAATCTGAACAAAAAAAATAGGGAGTATGATAACAAAGGAATATTTGAATCAGTGAAGAAGGTGTTTTGGACCAAAAACTAAACTACTTGTTCTTCAAAACACACCTTTGCTGACCTAGGTTTGAGGTCAGCTTTGATAGGAGCACAGATCATGTGAATTATAAAAGTGAATCTTACTGTTTTATGAGCAACAGGTGAAGTCACGTGTTAGATAATGACCTAAGACTAAAGAAAAGTGAATATTTGGGGGATTTCCTAAGATATCTATTACTTTTCCTAAATTCTTGTTGACAAAGATGATTTCCCTTCTCCATAGCAGGTAGAGACTGAATGTGGCAACCCATTATCACTTTAACCAGAGAAAAAGGAAAAATCAAAATATTAGTTCAAAACAATTCTCTACAGGCATTTCAAATTCAGTGTGTTTAAAACTGAACTCAAAATCTGTTTCACTGAATTTTTTCCTCATATTACCCAGTAAGTTTCCCTGTTTTTATAATCGTTTCTTCCCGTCATCATTCCATTGCATATCAAGCCTGGCTACTTCTAAATTGTTTGAATTCATCTCTTCCTTCCACTCTAATTGTTGTACTTCAGGCCATTTTATTTCTCTTAAGGACCATTTACAAAGCCCCACGCTTGGCTGCCTCAGATCTCACTCCGGCTGTACTCACAGTGATTTCTCTAAAACTCAGCACCAATCATGTCACTCCCATAAATAAATTTTTAAAATCCTTCCATATTTCCCCAGATATTTCTTATGACCTAATGGTTATTAACTTTTTTTAGTAACTTTTCCTGCCATTTCATTTGTATACCATGTTTTTCAAACACACCCAATGCCTAGTAGTTAGCTGCCCATGACATACAACCTGCTTTGTTTTGCATGACTTCAAATATGCTATTTCTCAGTAGCATCTTTCTGCCGACCTTCAACCCCTTTTCAACTTAGAAGAGGACAAACATGAAATCATGAAGAAAAGGAAAGGGTGGCATAGTTGTAGACTTCCCAGATGTCATTTTTTTGGTAAAACCTTCCTTTTACTACCAGTTTGCTTGGAGAGTCCTATAGTTCCTAATAATTATCACCATCAATAATGTATTATAATTATATGATAAAATATAATTATGTATCTCTTTACCACTAGACAAGTGGTTCTCAACCCTAAACTGTACAATCTAGGGAGTTTTTTTTTTTAATGCCAATAGTTGGTTTCCATTCCAGACCACATGCTATGGTTTATTATAGAACCAATCTCAGAGATTTGAAGAGCCTGTTCTTTCACTGCCAGTTTTGTCTGTATGCTTAGTGACTAAAGTTGGGAACCTGACTCAACTATTCTATATATAGTTCTTAATTCATTACACTGAATAGCATTTTAGAGTCAACTCTTGATGTCTGAGCTTGCCTTCTCCAAGCCTGGAATCTCTGTGAGGTTCTGCTAACGGATAGCTTCCACTTCTGTGATTCTTATTACCTGGTTGGTATTGGAGATGCAGCTTCCTCCACTCTGGTTAAATTTTCAGTGAGATACAAATAGTTCTCCCCCTTGCAGAAATTATCAAATTATCTTGTCCTTACACCCCCTTTCAATTTTTGGAACTTTTATGTACTCATTCCCTTTGGAGCACCTTAACTGTGGTTCCACAGGATGTGGGAGGGAAGGAAGGAGGTATATTTCCAAAGTCTGCCATTTTGTCTTGAAGGCCATTAAGTCCTTTTATTTACCTTATCACCACGTTTTGTAGTACTATTGTTAGTCAACATATCAGGTAGGAATATGTCAAGCTTCAAGTAATAAAAAAAGTATTACTTAGTGGGTTAAATAGAGGGATATTTTTTCACACAATAGAAAGTTTGAAAATAAGCATAGGAGATGTTGCAGGTTTTCAGGTATGTCATAAAAGACTTATTCTTAGCATAGTATCTAATTTTCCTAAAGTAGTTTTATAACTCCAAACATATATAACTCCACGTATATATTCTGGGCTGAAAGGGAAAAAACAGACCCTTCATCAGACTTACTCATATCTATACTATCACATGTAGTCTAGTATAAGGGAGACTGGGGAATTAAGAATTGGACTTTCTAAATTCTGAATAGAGAAAAGAAAAGAAGGTAGTAAGAAATTAGTATTTAGTGTGCCAGCTTATGGGTGTGATAAAGGTACTGACTGTTTCTCAGAATTTATAGGCAGATAAAACAACAATTATACAAAATATTATATGCATGTCTGTGTCTAGTTGAAAGAGAAGCTGGCAATGGGTCCACTGTTCTGGAGGGACTAGGCTGAAGGGTGCAAGTGAGCCAGCAAGCAGTGAGATGACAGAGAAATGGAGCACAGGGATCTCCAGTGCCGTAACCTTGATAGAGAGAATACAGGGTATAAGTAATGTGTACATGATTGCTCTTGAATTTATTTCCTTATATTATTACTTTACATCTTATTTAACTCAGATTTCTTTTGAAGAACAGATCCTAAGTTTCTACTCCCAAGATTTGTGAGAAAATTCAGTAGTATACCTATTTGCTGCTATCAAAGACCCATTTTCCAAAAGAGACTACTGAAGACAATCCAGGGATGGATCAGGTTCACATTACCAAGAGACAGTAATGTTTTCCTTTTTATATGCTATAGGAGGGCTCATTTCTTTTTGCTTCAGCATAGAATTCAATAGTTTGCTCAATCCAATCTCTAAATACAAAGTAGAAAAGTCGTATGTTAAGAGGTATCCTGGGGTTTCCTCTGGTTATGCTATTAGCGTAAAAAAGTGTTCAGATAGCATCCTCAGAGATGGCTATAGAGTGACAAAATAAATACGCAGGGCACAATTAGGTGTCACTTTTTCTGAATGGTCAACTGAAGTGGGAATTTGGGATGAAGATTGTGAAGTTTGTATTCATTTAAAGAGTAGACTAGAACAGGTCCTGAGTACAAAGATATAATGTTCAACTCTCACAAAATCTCGTTGGTACTGATGGCCTGCTAACATGATTCTGGCATTTAAACAGTTATGCTTCTGTTCCACTTACCCAGTATCTTCCAGGCAACAGGCCTGCTCTCCCTCCTAGCTGAAGTCTCATAGCACTGCCCATTCAACCCACCTTCCAACTCACTTCTTCATCAACATCTTCACCAAACCCAAATGTATTCTTCTACACCCAAAGCTCCATTAACTCATAACCGTGCACAAGAGGAAACTTGAAATCTCTCCATAAATCATTAGCAATAGGCATACTAGATAACTCTTCAAGGTGCAAATTTAAATTTCTGGAGGGGGGAGTTTGTTTCAGATTTGTAGTAGATTTTCCTATTCCATACAATGATCTCTAGACTCCATTTAAAGCACTGAAGGAAAAATCAAAACACCCAAACAACAAAACAAAACAAATAACATCTTGAGTTTTCAAATAAATGTAAGTAGCAACCATGAGCCAGGTCCTGGTTTTTGACATCTCTCATTTTCTTCTATTTGTTGGTATTTGATTAGATTTGATTCCTGAATAAATATCTTTCCACAAGTAATTGAACTCTCAAGGCCTTGGTTACCTAAAAAAAAAAAAAAAAAAAAAAAAAAAAAAAAAAGAACCATAGTGTGAGACTTGAGTCAGATTGGTTAGTAACAATAATAGTTCCAATATATTGTTTTAGAAATCAGTTATTTTTACATGTTCAAATTTTAAAATGACTTTCTGATACTCTTAATGGAAACAAAGGAGTATAAAGAAAAATATGGCAAATATTCATATTCTCACCACCCAGAATTTAAAATATTAATATTAGCTTATATTTCATTTCAGTATTTATGTAAATAATTTTAAAATTTTAAATTATTTAAAAATATAAATGTAAATTGTCTCCATTAACTGCATATCGCTAATAATATACTCATTACCTTTCCTCAAAGGAAACATCTCTATTTGACGAGGTTTAGCTGTCTTTCATTCTGAAGTATGGAATATCTAACTAATGTGTTGCTTCCCAAATTAAAAGGCAAATAATTAGCACTGTTCAACCTTTCCTTAAAAATAGTGAAATAGTATATATAGTGATCAACTGTCCAGGCTTTGGAGTCAGATGTTGATGTTAACATCTGTTAACATGAGTTGTCAGTCTACTTTTGACAACTTAGATAAGGGCAGTGTCCTCCTCTGTAAAAAATAAATATTAACTAATTATTTTATAAGGTCATTATTTTGTGTTTTTTTCTTGTTTTTTTTTTTTTTAAAGGGGAGGTGCATATCCCTAAGGAAATTATATTCTTTTTTTTTTTAAGATTTTATTTACTTATTTCTTAGAGAGGGAAGGGAGGGAGAAAGAGAGAGAGAGAGAAACATCAATGTGCAGTTGCTGGAGGCCGTGGCCTGCAACTCAGGCATGTGCTCTGGGACACTGCTGTTCGCAGCCTGTGCTCAATCCATTGAGCTATGCCAGCCAGGGCAAGGTCATTATTTTGACTAAAATAATTTATAAAGTGTTTATCTCGGTGGCTGCATAAATGACAATGTGTCACTGAGTGTGGATACGAGTGCAGACACAGACACACACACATAATCTGTGACGCTGTTCATGAGCTCTGTTGATACCATGCCTCACAAATAAAGCAGAGTTTACAGTGTTTAGAAACGTACATCTAGGTTCCAGACAGTGGTTTGCTTATTATAATTGCGACACCATGAAGATCTAGATTTCCTCTTGTTTCACCATTTTTTGTTCTGGGGGAACATATATATATATATATATATATATATATATATTGGTGCTCAATAAATGCATGTTGTATTAAATGGAATTGGTTAAGGGATAAAAAGTGCCGATATTGCAGAGCCACTTACCCAATGTTTTAAACAACCTAAATAGGCAGCATAAAGAAAACAACCCCCCCTCAGATACACAATGAACTATTGAAAACAGAAATAATCCTTCTTCCTACTATATTATATTACACACACGCACACTAGCAAGTAGCAGCCATTGAAGTGTTTTTATAAGTATCAGTCTTCATCAACTAAGAGTATGCACTAAATTACAAACTAAAGTCTTTGGTATTAAATTACATGTAGACTTTCACTCCCAGAAATTCAAGTACTCATCTAGACAGATCTTCTAATTACCACTACAGTTGGTATAAATGGAAAATTTCTTTAGCCTAAGAAAAATAATAAATTAGGAGTACTTATTCTCTTTCCTTTTCTGTATATTTGTTTGAGTATGAGAACCTTCACTATTGTCACCCTCAGAAATAATAGCAGTAACTGTGACAAAGCCAGAATGTTCATGTTAATTATTAACATATAATCTTAGCCATTGTCTAGCCCAAACCTGTGATGTTCAGCTATAACCATCAGAGTTTATGATAGATATATTTCAGGTTATACTGATGGAACAAAAACCACATCTCCAAACTCTTAGATCAATGCCTTTCTATTCAATTCTATGCACATTGTCTCCCTCAACAGATGCCAGAGAATTTGATTTCTCGTTCTGCCACAGCTTAGATCCAATGCTGCAAGACATCAAATAGTAGCTGCTAACCTGACCCATATTCATTCTCAGAAAAGTTAAGTGACTTGAGCAGAGGCTTGACCCCTAAACAGTAGTTGTCAATCTGGCTTCATGCTGGCGTCACCTAGGGAGGGTCCAACACACTATCACCATGCATGCGTCACTCTTTCAAAGTTTCAGATTTAATTGATCTGGTCTGAAACTTGGGCATTATGAGTTCTCGAAGCTACCCAGGTAATACTAATGTGCAGGTAGAGTTGAGAACCATGCCCTAAAGCCTCAACTGTATGTAAATCAAAGGAATTCACACAGGTAGAGGCCCGCTCTATCGGGAATTAATCAGCAAAAGAAACCACTGGAAAAGTCAGAAACAAAAGAGCTAGGTTGTATTTTTCTATGTAACTCTTCAAAATACTTTGCTATTTGATTCCCACATGGTCTCAAAAGAAACTAATTATTTCTCTACAGTTAAAAATTAACTCTGCTAACTCACGGCCAAGAGGAGTCTAAAAAGATTTGACACCTAAATGCAATGTGTATCCTGGATGGGATCCTGGAACAGAAAAAAGACATTAGTTAAAAACTAAGGAAATCTGAATAAAGACTTTAGTTAATAACAGTGCATCAGTATTGGTTCAGTGATTATAACAAAAGTATTACCCAAATGTTAAGGTATTAATAATAGAGGAAATCAGGTACAGGGTGTTATATGAAAACTCTTTGTACTATCCTTGCAATTTGTCTTTAAATTTAAAACTGTTCTAAAATTAAAAGATTTTTAAAAACAATAAATGTCCTAAAAGTGATATGTTTAGCTTCTACAAGTGCAAAATATTTTATCAATATTCTTTTCAAGTGAGGAAGCAGTATATAATTAGTACTTTTGTTTATAATTTGTAGAATTAATACTTCTCTAGCCTTAACTCCATATTTATTATTCCAAATTTTGTTATATATAATTATCATTTAAAATCTATTATAAATCATTCATATTTTTAACATTTTTTAAAAAATTGATAAAATTTACAATAAAAGACATAAATAATAAAGCCACAAAAAAGAAAACAAAATATCAAGACTGTCCGGAAAAGCAATAAAAGAAAAAAGCAATTATCTTTAGTACTAGTAGTAATAAAACCAATAGGTGCCTAGGAGTATTGCTAATGTTACTTTAAAATTTGCCTTGACTGTTAGATTATTTGTAATTTATATTAATATAGTAAACATTTTTGTATACATCAGTTGTCACTGTTTTTTGAAGTTGTAGAGTTGAACAGATGGAAAATATTAAATAGTGTGGGTGGCTTACTTGGCTCGGCTTTAGAAATTAAATGCTATATGTGAAAAAAAATGTATTGAGTTCAATTTTACATGTTCCTCCAGTACCCCCACCAGCTTGCCATTCTGCCCCAAAGAGGGCAGACAGCCCGGCTACTTGGGGCTCTTACACAAACATTTGTCAATATCATTTCTTTCACTTTCCAATACCATAGTCCCTCACAATAGAATTAAAAGTGAAGCGTATGGGCTGTTTTTGCAATCTTCTCATTCAAATGTTGAAACTAATATCAAAGTTTTAACTTATGAAAAAAAGCAAATAAAACGGGGAACCCCATCTCATTAAAAATGAACAAGCCTGGTGGAGGGCAGCGTGGGGGTGGAACCTGGAATGGAGCCTACATAAAAAATACTCAGCTTGTAAAGAGAAGTATTCCAATAATGTCAACACTGGTTACATTTTTGGAACACTTACCACAGGTATTCTGATTGTCTTTGGGTTAGGAACAATCTGACAGGAAATTCTTCAGGAACAAGAAAAAATAAGATAATGCTATTCGCGGTATCAGACAAAACCAGGTTTCATTCCTCTCTGACCCTTATCAGCTGTGTAAGTGTGGACAGATTATTTCTCTGAGTTTCACTTTCCTGATAGATAAAGAGGAAGACAATAATACAAACTTTATGGTACTTTTGTAAGAATTAAATTACAGAATATTAGTTAAGTGCTTAGCATGGTGTTAAAATTTCGGCTTAAGATGCGTAACCATAGATGTGGCCCATATTTTCCCAGCACTTAGCGATTCATTTGTCTGTGTTGTACCTTCTGGCACAGAGGGTAGTGTTCCAGGTGTGTGATGTGGTATCTCCTGACGGCTTTCCCTGTAACAAGTATATCCTACGATTTTATAGAACAGTCAGCATTTTATTAATAAAATACTCCTGAAGGAGAAACCCTTTGGATTATCATTTAATAATTAGATTATTATTGAATTAAATGAATGTGTTAGGTTAGTTTAGTTTTCTCTCGAATCTGGGACTCCACTTGTAGAGATACAGCAGGTCCTGCAGCTCTAGCTGACACAAAAGCGATGGCTGTGCACGCACACTGGCACTCAACATTCAGGCTCGTCTAGGGGTCTACTTGTGTCTCCAAGTCAGGAGAAGTAGAAACTACCTTCCTAAGTTTCACTTGTAATTACAGTTCTGGGTGAAAATTAGATTCTACAAGTTAGATATTTTTGTCTGCAATTTGGAAAGTGATAGTGAGGCAGAGGTCATTGTTCTTTCGTTATAATTTCAGAAGCAAGATCAAAAGGCCCATGAATCTTTTTTAAAAATATATTTTATTGATTATGCTATTACAGTTGTCCCATTTTCCCCCCTTCATTCCCCTCCACCCTGTACACCCTCTCCCACCCATATCGCCCCCTTTAGTCATGTCCATGTGTCATACGTATAAGTTCTTTAGCTTCTACATTTCCCATACTATTCTTACCCTCCCCCTATCTATTTTCAACCTACAATCTATGCTACTTATTCTCTGTACCTTTTCCCCCTCTCTCCTCCTCCCACTCCCCTGTTGCTAACCCTCCATGTGATCTCCCTTTCTGTGGTTCTCTTCCTGTTCTAGTTGTTTGCTTAGTTTCTTTTGGTTTTGCTTTAGGTGTGGTTGTTAATAATTGTGAGTTTGCTGTCCTTTTATTATGCATGTTTTTTCTTTATCTTCTTTTCTTAGATAAGTCCCTTTAACATTTCATAAAATAAGGGCTTGGCGTTGATGATAGGCCCATGAATCTTGAGAGACAATGCTAGCATCTAGGATTGGTGTTTGCTTCAAGGGCGTTGAAAGCTGTTGGTGGTGGTCGCTCTGGAAACCAACCACCACTGTGTGGAGTTGAAGTCAATAGTTCAATAGCTATTCCTAAAGTGCATCTCCTCTGTATTTCCAAAAATTTTGTGAACACCCAATTTTCTGTGCAAAATCTCATTCTGTGTGGAATACTGGAGTTCTTTCTGTTTCTTTTGTTGTTATTAAACAAATTTACTAAACACCTACTGATTTTGGAGTGTGCCAGTGGGCAAAATAGGTAAATGGTAATATATCTGCATTCAGTATTATTTTGTATTAGTTTCCGGTGTACGGCATAGTGGTTAGACAATCATGTATTTTACAAAGTGTTCCCCCTGATATTTCTAGCACCCAACTAGCATCATGCATAGTTATTACAACAGCAAAGGAAATACTGTCTTTCTGTTCTTTGAATTGCATGTCAGCTGATAGACTATGTAACATTCAGGAGGACTTGAGCCTTGATTTTCTTACTTTTTAGATAGGAGGAAAAGCAGAAAAGATAATTTTGGGGGTCTATTCCAACTTTAAAATAGCTGCCATCTTAGTGGTCTTTTATCTGAGATTTACTTGTTGTGCCAGATTTGTTGTTCTTCCCCTACAATATCCACCTTGCCTTGTCTTTCAAAATCCAGCCCAATTTGCAGAGAAGCTCAAGTTTTCTCACTTTCTTATGTACAATTATGAGCAATGTAATCTCTTTGATTGATTGTAATCTCTTAAATGTGAAACAGAATGTATAGTGCATTTATACTATTGTATTGTATTATATTGTAATTTAAGTTGATTTATTTTACTTGTCTCTCTAATAATAATGAAAATTAAGTTAACATTTATTGAATGTCTACCACATCTCAGACATTTCCTTTACCACATTTAAATTTCATGATAACTCCATGAAATAGTGTTGAGAACCGCCCTGACTGGTATCAGAAGCTGAAACCCCTGCCTAGGCTAAGGCTAAGGGAACGCCCTTGGAACCGTAAGCTAGCAAGGAGACAAAAGCTTATCTCCCTGGCAGGAATGCTGCTTCTGCTGCTTTATTCATAACTGAACCCCAAAAAGCTTGGTCGGTTAGCCAAAGACAGGTAAGATTCCCTATGGGGGGAATGACCTAAGACAGGCACGATAACTTTGGGAGGCCCCCCAAAAGAAGGACTTGGGGGGCTGCAGCAAAAGGGGGTGATGGACCATCGCCCCTCGGCTTTGACACAGCCTAAGTTCTCATCGTCTGGGAGAAAATCTCCTTATCTCTTGGTTGCCTTAGTTCCCTTGTTCCACCAAAGCCTGAAACAATGACAGGGTGGTGCAGCTCTGTGCTGAAAAGGGTGGATTCCCCGGGTGATCAGGCCTAAGAAAGAATATGTAAATTACTGTGAAACCTTCTTTGTTTAGAATGCTCTCAGTTAAATGAGAGGGGTCCAAGGAGGAAATTAGTTTGTTCCTCAAAGTTTTACAGCTCTTTGACCCCCACTCAATAGACCAGCAGAGTTCCTTGTTTCCTATAGCTCCTTACTTCCCCCTAATGAGTACTGTACTTTACCTGAATTATTATGCAAAATGAGCCCAATAAAAACAGGTATGGACGGTAAATCAGCACGCTCCCCACTAGGGGGGGGTGGCCATTTCGTCCCTACTTCCCCACAGAAACTAGTTTGTCTCTGTGCATGTTTTTTCTCGCGTGTTTTTCGACAAGCCATCCACAGCGTTCCATGATCACTGCTGGCCGGTGACCCACGCGCATCAAAATAGTTACTAAAATCCTGGCTTGATATCTTGCTAGCTGTGTGAAATTCTAGGAAGTAATCAGTCTGTATCTAGTTTTCCTCATTTTAAAATGAGGGTAAATAACAATTCTAACCATATAGATTATCATGAGGATTAAATCAATTAATATATGAAAAATATTTAGAAAAGAACTTAGCACAGTGTAAGCACTCTACAAATTTTAGATAATAGTTGTAGTAGTATCCCATATTACAGAGGAGAAAACTGAGGTTTAAAGATAATAATTTACCACAACTCACTTAGCTATAAGCTGAAAAGCAAGAACTTGAACCTGGTGGAGTGGTTACAATCTATACTCTTAGCTACTATGCAATTCAGCTACAGTATTTTATATGCTTTGTGGGCAGAAAAAATGTTTTTATTCTTATATAAAGAATAAAACATAGTAAAAAACAGCAGAGTAAAATCTCTTAAGAAGTACTTATCATAGAAAAGCGGATATCTACTGAAAAACTTCTATTTCTTTTATAATGTAAAAAGATATTATCACTTCTTTTTCACTCTTTACCTTAGACAGGCTAGTAAGTTCTGGGTAATATTTAATGTTCAAGAGCAACCGTTACAAGTTATGTGTGCTACAATGTTGGTACAAATGATTTCCTTTCTCTCAGTATAATTTGGGTAATATATTGCTATTCTATTAAGGAAATGTTATGTGTGTATTCACCACAAAATATAATTTGTAAGGAGGTAAGAAAAATGTATAAACAATTGATCCACCTTTATAGCACCATGTTACCTACCACAGTGTGTTTTGTGTAGCACACATACAACATATTGTTAAGTCAACTTAATATTTGCATTTCTGTATGTAAATACAAAAATAACACAAATTCAGCTAATTAAAATTCAATCCAACTTCTTGGATTTTTCAAATGGGAAAAGTCTCAGGAAGTTAAATAAAATTCCTATTAAAAAGTGGAGTTTTAATTCACATTTTCCCTGGTATCTCTTTTCAAATTTTCCTGCCCAAATTATTATATTCTGCTATAATTATCCAGAGGTGCTATTTTACACTTGGACTATGATTTTAGAAGCTCTGCTTCCGATGCCTAATAAGGTTTCCACACATAACTCCCACACCCCGAGCTGCCTTCAAAGGTCATTTCTCCATCGTGTTCTTTGCCGACATAATTGCACCTGCCAGGTGACCTGCAGAACAAGTCCCAGGCGCTCAGGGTGAGTCAGGCGCTGTCATCCAAGCTGTTTTCCTGTTTATGCTCATCCTGAGCATTGTGGGCTGGGAAGGCTCTAGGGCCATTTGTAGTTTCTCTCTTTGATAGCCAGAATTTTCCATACGTTGGTTCTCAATTCCCAATTTCCCATAACTGGACATCAAAACAGACTTGATATCAAAAAGGAAAGTTGTGATGATCTCAAACAAAGGAGAGAGAGAGACCCCCCAACCTTTCTAAAAATCCCAGTTTGAAGAAAGAGCTATGCCATGTTCCTGAAATGTTTTAAAAGAGCTTACAACTGGCACATTTGTGCTCACATTTCCCTGTCATGTTTGCCTTTCTTATCATCTCCCGGGGGCTCTCTCAGTTGAAAGTCACATTTCCTATTTCCAGTTGCTAATCTCAAAGCAAAGTCGAGCGTTTCTCTGTGAACAGAGATGTGCTTAGTATATTCCCAGCTACCTCTGCAATTGGGGAAAATAAGTATTATCAAAATCCTATCCCAGCATTGAAATATGACTTAATGGTGTGACCTTAACAAGTGTCTGTTGTCCTGAAAATGAAGAACAATGTGAAAGGCATAATCCTATAGCTAATGATGCCACCTGTTCTCAGTCATCAATTGAGTTTCTAAATATATGAAGTATTTGCAAAGCCTTGAAAAAATGAAGATAAATAGGACAGTGTTCCTGGAATAGAGTCTTGTTTTTGTTTAAATCTTGGAAATATCCAGGAGTAGATTATTCAAATACAAAGTAATATCCAGCATAGCATGAAGTACTGTCATAACTCAGATGCCTTATTTTTATCTGATTTAATATATAAAAATATGGTTCCAATATTTTTTTACTCCCACTTGAGAGAGGGTCAGGTAAAATGACCATATAAATGACCAAAGTGTGCCAGGTACTATGCTAAGCTCCTCAGTCTGCCATTCTTCATAAAACTCCTCTGAGATATGTATTCCTGTTTTCATGTGAAAAATAGACTCAATAGTGTTGACTGTACAAAATTACATAGCTAAAAAGAAATCAGTGTGTACTACACCTCAGAAAAGTCTGATTCTAAACCTTGGGGTACTAATCTCTATCAGAGCAGTCTCACTCAAAACATTATATTATTAACATTTTATATTATTATAACAATAACTATAATAACCTTATATGATATAATATAATATTGTCACACTTTGATATGATAATTACAATATCAATATAATTATCCTAAAGAAGGTCATGACTAGGTGGGAATGAGTCTAATTGGTAGGACATGAACTCAGGGCTCTCTGAGGATGACTGAATAGATGATAGAGAATGAGAAATGCTTCAACAGATGGCAACAAATTCCAAGAGTAAGGCAAGAAGTGAAATATAGTTGCCTACCTGGCAACTGCTGATTGAGGATAGAAAGTAGCATGAAGTCTTTCAGAAACCACAGTCTGCAGACAGAGACTACTTTTAGGTAGTTTCTGGAAACTGATGTTATGGTAAGCTCTTTGTTTAAAGGTCCCAGGTCAAAATGAACAAGCCACAGATCAAATGATCATAGACTGATGTTTGAACTTCCAATTGTTTGGCTAATTCATTGCTGGAGTCCTTGGGATAGAACTCCATTGATACTCCAGTGGTGACTTCTTTTTCTAGGTTTGCTTGGTTTCCAAGCCCAAAGTAACTATATGATTCTCTTACAAAGAATCATATGATAACCTATCTATTCCCTTCTTACCCACATTTTAAAATGCAAAATTGTATTTTAAATGTTTAATGGTTATTTTTTATTTAAAACTAACTACAAATAAGGACATATGGAGGTGCCATTCAGGAAGAGATTTAATACCTATAACTCATTATCTTTTCATCACAATTCATACTTTGTCTCAAAAGCTAGTTCATAGTTTTGTCCCTTCTTGCCATAAAGAGCCACAACTCTTCTCACCTGAAATATTTTAATAGCCATATAACCAATGTTCCTCCTTATAGTCTCTACCCCATTCAAGCTGTTATCTACTCTGTCTTATCTCTAATCTTTTTAAAATAAAAATATGCCATTAATCCTAAGCCTAAAAACCATCCCATGGCCCTGATTCATTACAGAATAAATTACAAGTCTATAAATATTGCAGACAAAGTCTTTCATAACCAGAACCTTGATATTCTCTCCAAATTCATTTTTTCTCTTCATATTTTAGCAATAGAAAAATATGTGTGATCTGAAAAAATCACATTGTTTTACTCACTGCAAACATTTATAATTGCTATTACTTTGTTTTCTAATGCCTTTCTTTTCTCTGATCCAGCATACATACCCCTTTAGAGTAAATCATTTTTACGTGCTTCTATTGTAGTTTGTGCATACTTATTATTGCATTTTTTGAACTAATTATAATCACTTGCTACCCTTCTGCATTAATTTCTTAGACTGTTGTGTTCTTTAGAGTAAATTCCATGTTTAACTTATCTCTATTTTCCCAGAACTATTCTTGAAACATGGGAGAAGTGCAGTTAAGTTGGTTATATTGGATTGAATTTAATTGTGTTCCCAGTAAATTCTTCCCACGGGATTCTGGCTCACTTTGCAGGTCATCAGAGTCATTGGGACACAAATATAGGGAGGTCAGGCAACTACTTTGAGTTGATGAAAACTTTGTCTTGATTGGGAGGAGGGTCTTTTCAGAAGGTTAAAGCCTCATTTTTTTTAAGCTCAAAAATCTTCAAATCAAACTTACTTATATGTTAGGCCATATAATATCCTGCATGATGTGTTAATTTGCATAGACAGAGTCAAGAAAATGTATTCTGAGCAATATTCTCCTTTTTGTTTTAGTACTCTAACTTAAGGTACTTGCTATCTATGTCAGTGACAGCAAATGTATTATGCAGATGTTACCAATCATCTGCAGAACTGGTCACCATTTAAATCTACTGGATATTTTTTTTTTCTTTGAAAGGGAAAGCTTGATTTATTCCTTGGACATGTGGCTTTACCTGAATAAAGTAGTTTATGCCATGATACCTACAGCGTGCAATTATGTAATGCACTTTAGATTTTTTTTTAAAGAGTAGAATTGCCTGGATTAAAATGATAATTTGTTATATAATATAAATTAAAGTATAACTGTTAGTGAATTTGGGGATTTTTTTTCATACCCAAATTCTGAAACAGTTCAGGAAATCATAAAATATTAAACATGGACACTAAAATACCAACTCTACAACTAATAGAGGTTGAGTTTGAGTATGTGGTTTTAATCTGATGTCAAGTAGGTTTGTTATTACTCAACCAAATAATCAGGCATTTTTGTACCCAGTTCCAGTTAGCATTGTACTGGAGTAGGCATATCCAGTCTGTCCGGGTAGAATCCACAACATGAAGAAGACGAGAACTGATGTTTTTTGTGAGCATTTGCTCCCAAGAAGGGGAGAGCTAATCTGACCCGACCAATTTATTTACCCCCAATTTATAAATCAAATATGCTACTTCAGCTCCTCAGTGGAAGTGAGAATTAAGTAGCAAAAAGAGGCAAAGACTAGATGTGAAGAAAAATTTTCCTCCTTATTGATATGAGCCAAAATAAAAACCCATTTTATCTCACTTCTGTTTCAAAGCACTTTCACTATGATGTATGGTATATGTCTTGGGTTTCCTTTCCCCAAATTTATCTTATTTCCCTTAAAAGTAAGTCTTTTAACTCATGTCTGTACATAAGTGCCTAAAGCAGTGCTGTGTGTAGAGTAGACGTTTAATCAAGATTCATTCGATGATGCTGGTAGTTTCTCATGGAGACAAATATAGTTTAGGAGGCTGATTTTATATGAACATTGTTGATCTCTAAACTACCATTTTTACTTCCTATGGCTCTTGAACAATTTCTAGCAATAGTTAAGTGTTTAAGATGTTATACTGTCTGTTTTTTAATTCATTGAATTGACTCATTGTAATACCTGTGATGTATGTTCTTTTAGTTGCTTGAAATGATGACTTAAGATTATAAATATCTGTTGAATTCTTTATTTTTAAACATAGATAAATGTAAGAGTATGTGACTTCCTTTCAATTTCTCAATTAATTCATCTTAAACACTAGAGGGTAAATTACATTAATTAAGGGTATTTTCTTTCCTCCTAAGTTTTTGAAGTCCTTTGAAAAGAAAATCATTGCTCAGAATTGCATACATGAAAAAAAATGGCTTATTTTAATTTTTATAGCAAGTTAATGTTGTTTTAGGGTATAAACTACTTATTTAGCAAGTAATTCAGTTTTATTCATTTTTGGATTAAAGGACTAGACAAAAGTCCCAAGGATTTACTTAATCCCAAGGAATTGATGATTTTTAAAAAGATTTTATTTATTTATTTTTACAGAGAGAGAGGAAGGGAGGGAGGGATAAAGGGAGAGAAACACAGATGTGAGAAAGAAACATTGACTGGTTGCCTCTTCTACACTCCCCAGACAGGGATCGATCCCACAAACCAGGCATGTGTCCTGATTGGGATTTTAACCTGGGAGCTTTCAGTGTGCAGAACGATGCCCAGCCCACTGAGCCACATTGGCCATGGTACATTGATGCTATGTCTCCATCCATTATTAATTAGTCTGTACTTGCTAAAAGAAGACATAAAATTGTCCAATCCACTTTGTCTCTCCTAGAACTTTGTAGGCTACATTGCTACACCCTTGTCATTGTTAATTTTAGCACTGGCATGATCACAGTCACTATTGTTACCTTCACCTACTCCATCGACTCCACCATCAACACTACCTCAACAACCGTCTTCGTGATTAGCAATGGCAGAGGCATCAAACCCTTTGACCTAAATGTGGTGCTTACATCTTGCATATCAAAGGTAATAGTTTCATATATTTTCTACTTTCCCACCATAGCTCTTTAATTATTAAAACCTTCACATTAAGCTTAACATTTAAAAATAACAAAGGCAAAATATCTAATCACATGTTTCATGATTTTGAGCTCCTGTAGTAGGCACGCTTATTTGACAGACTTTCTTAGAAGACCTCTAATGCTACAGGAATGATCTTAGGAAATTGACTGAATACTACAAGATCATTAAATACATCAGCAGACACCCAATAAGTAATCCCTATGTGTGCAATCCTTTGATAGTCCGAAAAAAAACCAAAGATATTAATATCAAAACCAATTTTCTAGCCTCATTAAGCTGACATGAATTCCTTAGACAAAAAGAAATAGATGAAATTTTGCAACTTATAGAATACCAAGTTATGTTCCAGGCACTGTGCAAATTGTATGGAGTACGGCAATAAATATAATTGTTGTATGGGATATGTTACTTGCAGTTTAAGTGTCACATACTATCCTGAAATGTTATCCTTGTACTACCTTCTATTGATAGGTTGTGATCTCCTGGAGGGCAGAGATCTCTCTGTATCTCTACAGCAATTCTCTGATAGTAACAACTCATCATGTTTTTTTTTTTTTAATTTTGAATGAATGCTATTTGGATGAATTATTTAACAAAACCAACAAAAGGGTGCATACAACCTAAATTATGACCACTAAGGGTTATAACTACTTAAATGGTACATATTTAACTTACCTGTAGCTATTGGGAAGATACATAAAATTAATTTTAAATCTTGTCCATAGATATTAAAGTATGATGTCTGTTGCGAAGCACTTTAAGCTGAAGAAAAAATATGCAGGGCAAAGTGCATCAATTATCAATTAATGAACCTTTCCTTGAAATGAAATTGAAGCACTGCCTTACCTGACCTTCCTGGAAACAGTAGCCCGCAGGAGACTCTCTGAGTCCCCAGATATCAATTCCACTCCCACCCTTGTTTAAATATGATCTCATCTCTTCTGCTTTCCTGATAAAGTTGAGGTCACCAGGAACAAAAAGCTCTGCTCTGTCTCTGGAAATTTGATTTTGGGAAATCCTTAGAAGAATCCACAACCTCATTCACCTCTCCTGGACCTGCAGTACTCCAGAAACTATGGGATGTCTCTTTCATTTTCACTTCACGATTTTCACTCAAATAGAGCAACTTTGTTGAAAGGGAGTTTTGAAAATCTCCACACTGCCTCCTAACACTTAAATGTTAATCTGTAGATTCAGAGATTTCCAGCCCACTTGTCTTCCTTCTTTCTCCATCTCTACTTCAGGGTGTTTTTTTTTTTTGGTCTGTTTGTTTGTTTTTGTATCTTTAGTTTCTGTTACTGTAATTTTTGTCCATTAGGTTGGTATCCCAGGTTTGAATATACTGCGGTGAAAGAAATGGTGGTACCATTGAGATGCAGGCAGAAGACATATTTTGAAAAACATTTACTGTAGAAAACCCATGTATTTTTATACATCTCTGCTGTGTGTTATGAATAAAAACCACACATTTTAAATTAAATAATGAAATTTGGGTTATATGATATGTTTAAAAGTAAAGGAGCTACCTCAAACACCAGAGGTAATAAAATAGAAGAGACTTATAAAGGAAATAAAAAGAAGCTAAAAATTCACTCATGGAATTAAAAGGAGTATGAGAAAATATAAGGTCCAGATCAACAGTGGACAAAAAATGATGTGAATAACAAGTCTATGAAGATCCCACAAATAAGGATGGAAAATACTAAATAAATAAATAGTAAGACAAATGGTGCTGAGGTAACAGAGGTAGCAAAGGAGTTACAGGATACAGAACTTCGATAGATGAAAAAATTGTGTTCAAAAAAGGAGAAAAGCCCTGGCTGGTGTAGCTCAGTGGATGGAGCATTGGCTGCAAACCAAAGGGTCTCTGATTCGATTCCCAGTCAGGGCATATGTCTGGGTTGCAGGCCAAGTCCCCAGTAGGGGGCGTGTGAAAGGCAACTGCACATTGATGTTTCTCTCCCTCTCTTTCTCCTTCCCTTCCCCTCTGTCTAAAAATAAATAATTAAATAAAATCTTTTTTTAAAAAAGGAGACTATATTTACAAAAATGTTTTAAATGATAATTGGAATGTAAAAGAACACAACTTTTCCAAGCTAAAAATGACTACACTAAATCATAGGTACCCATTTGAGAGATTAATGTAAAATAAGTAATACTGCTATAGATTAACTGTCTGTGCCTCTTCTGTCCAATTCATATGTTGAAATCCTAACCTCCACTGTGATAATATTAGAAGACAGAGCCTTTGGAAAGTGATTAGGTTGTGAGGACAAAGGCTTCTTATTTCATGGAATTCATTCCCTTCCAAAACAGATGCCAGAGAGCTCTCTATGTCCCTTCTACCATCTCCACCATGGCAAGAAGGCAGCTTATGAACCAGAAAGTAGGCCCTCATTGACAGTGAATGTGTTGGCACCTTAATCTTGGACTTCCAGACTTTCAGATCTATGAGAAATAAGGTTGCATTGTTTGTAAATCACTCAGCCTTATGTGGTATTCTACAGTCAAATTCTCTACCCCATTATATGGCATTCTATTATAGCAGCCCATACTGACTAAGACAAACACCTAGAAATAATCTAAAGAATAACATTTTCAAGATCGAGAATAAAGAAATGTACTTTTAATCACTTAGGCCAGGGAATGGGAGTCAGAGTGGAGAGGAGTATTTGCTGTGGAAGAGAGACTGAATTTGCCAAAGAACAAAGCCCTTGACTCCATAAATTTAAACTCCAGAAGAAAATGGAGCCATGCCCAGTGAGTTTTTATACCCAACTAAGCTTTATTTCATCTGGGAAGAAAATGAAAGAAATAAAGGACAAAGAAAGATAACAAACATATTCTTCTTTGAAAAATAAAACAGACTCAAGTCAAATTTCAGGCAAAATTACAACACCTGAAAGGGAAGGGGATGTAGATTTGTGGTATAAAATGGCAAGTGTTAGGACTATAGCTAACATTCATGAGCTAAGTATAAAATCATTTTAAATAGGACCCAATGCAATAATTACTTGAATTCATTTATTCATTCATTTATTCCACAAACATTAATTAAATGCTTACTCTTCTGGTAGCTGGGACACTTCCCTAAAGGAATTTATGTCAAAATTTGAAGATGTATTCAACAGGCCATAAAGAAATATGAAAAGATCAAGGTATGATAAGCACATAATGGAGAAACTGATGGGATGAAGAATGGGTTCATATACTTCAGGTTGGGCAGGCAGTGAAGCCCATCTCCAAACATGACTTTAAGCTGAGGCATCAGTATTATAAAGCTTCTTTCTATATAACAATCTGAAGGAAAAGCAGTCCAATAAAGGGAAGAGTTGCTGCAATGACCAAGATAACAGTGAATGTGGTATGTTTGAAGAATCAGATGGAAACAGATGTGGTTAAAACATAGTAACCATAGTAAATCAGGGAGCATGCATATGAGGAGGGACCCCCCAAAGTGCAATTTATTTATAAAAAAATTGAATTTATTCTTACATTTTAAACTTGTCTCCATGCAATACACTTATGAAGACGTTTCTTCCACTGCTCAAAACAGTTTTTGAAATCACTGATTTTGATGCCTTTTAGTGCTTTCACTGTTTTTGTTTCAGCTCTTCCATATCGCAAAATGTTTCCTTTTGTTGATTATTTTCAACTGGAGGAACAAAAAGAAGTCACTCGGGATGAGCTCAGGTGAATAGAGAGGGTGGGGAATGGGCGTCATGCCATTTTTTATCAAAAACTGCTGAACTCTTAGCCTAGTGTGGTCAGGTGCTCTCATAAATCACCCATTGTGAAGTGGGCAAAGATGTTGAAAGAGTCTTCAGAAAAATTCACTGAAGCCAAATGCAGCCTCTCACAACAATGCCAGCTGGTACACTGGTACAGATGGGTTTCTAGAACACTCATCTAGTGGGGCGAAGCCTGTACTATAAGAGGCCTGCCCTCCAGAAGATAATTTCATTTTTTGGAGGGGCTCTCCCCTTGTATGTCTTAGTTATCCCAGTATAGTCCCAGTTTGTACCTGTTGCCTTAATATAATTTTAATAGCACTCCATTTTGTATTCAATAGTGGCCCAGATTGGACAATAAATGACATAGATACTCTCCAAAGGGTATGAAATAAAATCTGAAAGGTAATGCAAGATCATAGGCAAAATTGTTGACTTTCTACTTACTCTTACAAAGCCTTAATTTTATTCAGCTGTAGATTAGAGAGGAGTGGATCCACAATAGAGATGCTCAAAAGATTATTTTTTACAGTACCTATGACTGAGGTAAGTGGGAGTGCTGTAAAAGCCCCAGTTACCCTATAAATTACATGATTTTCCCCTTCAGATTTTTTCCTGATGCAGAACCTCTAAAAACTCTTCCACATACTTCAAAATGTAGGTATATAGACTGCTTTGGTACACCTTGAATTTGCATGTGGCTTTTCTGCTTATTGCATAAATATCATCTTGCAGGTGCTCCATCACCAAGGCAACAAGATGTGGCGCATGAGCAGTTCAACCTTTGCAGATAACCCAGATTTAATTGGTCATTCTTCACTCTGGTGAGAAGAATGTAAACATTCTGCAATCCTTTATTATTTTTTTAGCTCATTTGCAATACATCACAGAAGAGTGCATTTTCCCATGAATCTAGTTACTTAATTTATTTTATTTCTACCAATTCATGATGATGTATTTTCCTTCTCTAATACAGTAACATTCCTTTCTGATCAATACTGCGTACATAATAGAAGTGCTGCTGGACTTTGTAAACCAGGGTAAAGGATTTAGATTTCATTCTGAGTCTCAGGCATATCATGGCAAGATGAAACAGGGACATAATACAATCTGATGATTACTCTGACATGGTGAGAAACAATTGAATAGAGAAGAATAAGAGTAAAAAGATAGGAAATAATTACAGGGTGTGACAATGTTCTATTTTAGAGATGAATGTGGGTTGGCACAGGATCGGGCATTAGAGATGGATAGAAATGGATGAGTTCAGGCTACATTTTGAAGGAACATTGAATAAGACTTGCTAATGGTTTGGTTGTGGGAAGAAAGACCATGTAAAGTAGAAACCAAGAATTTGCCTAGCTAATTGGATGGAAAATGTGACCAATTGTTGATATGAGGAAGACAGAAGGATAAAACAAGAGTAAGAGATGTCTTAAGAGTACAGTTTTAGACTCATAAACTGCCCATAAAACAGCTAGTAGGGGTAAAGGAGATACAAGCCTGACATACAAGGACAAATACAAATTTTGGAGTCACCATCATCAAGACATTATTTAAAACCCTCAAAATGAAGAGAATGGCATGTTGAAAGGGTGTAACTGGAGTGGAGATGGGGTGCCAGGACTGAGACATGGAGTACTCTAATATTTAGAGAGTCTAGTAGAATAGGATAAGCCAGAAAAACCTTCCAGGCTACACCCAGTGATTGAGAAATATATACACGTCTGCAGACACTATATGGAGATAGATAGGCCGCCATAATACCTTGTTCTCCTGATTACAGTGTTTGGTTTCAGTGGGAGGGATGAAGGGATAGGCATGACCCTAGCAAGATTATTAAGAGTTTTCCTATGATTTTTTTCTTATTGGGATTTTCAGAAAATATTACCCTCTCATCTGTGAAAATGTAAATATAAACCAAGATTTCCATGTATAATCAAGGTTCCGGCTTCCTGGAGATAACTGGTTTGAAAAATAAAGCTGATATTTATGCTACTTATGTAACTAACAATTCTATACCATTCACAACATCTGAAAAATATATAATTTTATTTATTGTCTCTTTCCACTGAAATATAAGCTCCCTGGGGCCAAAAACTTTGTTTTGCTCACGTGTGTTTAACACCTAGAATGGTGCCTGGCACACAGTAGATTTTTCAAAAAATATTTTGAACAGTTGTAATACTCATGTATTGCATTGTCTAGAGCACTTTCACAAAAGGTATTTGTAACTAAGTAAACCAATACCTACCACTTAGACTCTTTATCCATTACCATCTGTATAGCTAGTCTCATACCACTTATTCTGTTTAAAATACTTTCCCTATTTTTCAACTCTGCTTGGATTTTCCTCTCCAAATCCAAGGTGAAATTCATATCTGCAACCCAAGAGATGTTATTATCTATGTTATTTAGCAATTCACATGTATTTCCTCACTATCTCTTGCCCTCTTTTCTCATCTAAATATAAGCTTTTGAGGTTAAGTGTAGGAGACATATACAATCATCTGTCCCATCCAAATCTCTTCTTAAAGACCTAGCTTTTCCATAGCTCAAAGCAGGACTAGGCATACATATCATGTATGGGCACCCTTGCAAAGCAGTTCTTGCTTTCTGGAGACAGACACACACCCAACCCAAAGCTCTTCAGTCAGTTTTTTGTCCATCAACCATCATATTTTCTCTGAAGAGAGGATTTAAAGTGAGAGAGGGAGAAGCATTGTCTTCTAACTTAATGTTCTGTGAAGCAGAGACTGAAATTGTTACATTTATGAGACAAAAACCTTGTGTCACCTAATGTTATAGGAGAACAAAGACTAGACATGTGGTTATTTCGTTCCTAACAGTTGTCTACTTCCCAAAAACTGCTTTGTACTTTGTTTTCTGCCCTTGAGTCATGTGGCATTGTCCTATCTTCCTTTCAATGAACCCCCCTTGTTTGAAGTACTTCAAGTGGATTTCTGCTTCTTGCAGACATCAGCCTCAACTGCCACCATAGAAACTAAATTCTCTACTAATTTATTTCCTTTGAACCGGTTCAGGTGCTTTACACATAGTAGGGATTCAGTAAATCTATAGCAGCATCTTTATCTTTTTGCAATCTACACCTCCACCTCTCACTCTGCAATATTTGCTTCATTGTTTGTCCACAAAAAATCTTTATTATCTGTTTTTTACTACATGCATTTCATGCAACAAACATGCCATCTCTATTCATATTTCTTACAAGATTGATAATATATCACTTCAGCCTGTTGTTTTGATTGTTGGTGATAAAGCATGAATACTAGACTTTACAGGAACAAATTAAAAATACTTCTTTAAAATGTCAGTGGTAAAAGCCACTTTGAAATGGTCTCTTTATACAATATGCATCTCCAGATTCCTGCAGTTACGGTGCCTCCTTTACTTCCATACAAAAGGATTAAGTCAAGTTGTTTCCCTCAGTGCTGTCAATATTCACTAGATTTATGTGCCCAATGGAGTATTTTTATTTTTTGTTCTTCATCAAAACATCTCTCGTCCTTGCTGGGCTGATGGCCGAGGATCAGAAAGCAATATTCCAGCTGTTCTTAAAACCAGCATTTCTTAGCAAGGTTAAGCAGTGCCTTTTCAAACTCCCCGTGCTGTATGCGTCATCTCCTGGTGAGTCAAACCTGTTATGTGAGTGCCTCGCACAGAGAAAGGCCAGCAAACTTTCCAACTTTGAAAAAGCAGCTTCTCTTTTTGGTCTACCTAAGTTGGCTTGAGATGTGTTTATGTGTACTCCACCTGCCGCTTCAGACTCAATAAGCCCTTTTCTTTAAACAGCTGATGCCACTTCCTATTTATCTCCTCCACTGCCACTACTTCCCTGGCTGGGAAGATAGAAGGAATGAGGGTATAGAATCAAATCTTATCTTGGAAGAAACTCACTTGGGTGGGTTCTCTTCTTTAAGGGTTTGCCCTTGAGAGAAAGCCCTGAACAGCTAGACAATGACCCTTCTTTTTCCTAACACCTGAGACCTGATTCTGCCTCTTAATATTTCTGATGCCCTCAATCCTGAACCTTGGAGAGCCTCTCCATCGCACTAAAATAGTACATGCCCTACTGTGTTAGTTGACGGAATGCAAATACATATAGAGATGGTATTCCAAGTCTGAATAATTTGGGAAATGGTGGGCTAAACAAACTTGATGGTTTTCTCACTGCAGAAATCCTCTAGGTCTTTAAAATGTTAAAGAACATTTGGCATTTTCAGCAAGGGGATAATGGATGTCTTTTTGTCAGCCTTATTTGACCACAGAACCCTTTATTTGGTGTGAACTGTGTCAGGAAGCCTCTCATTAGTGCAGTTCTCAGCTTTGATCTCTTGGACTCCTGACCAGGGATTGGTATGGAAACTGTGCTACCTGTTTTGGTCTCAGGCACATTTAGTGTTCCCAGTCCCAAGACCCTCATGTCTCCATTCCAATCACACTTATCCTTTGTCTACGTTTAATCATCTAGTCCCACCTATTCTCACTTACATGTTGTAATTTATATATTGTTACTTATACCCTATCAGCCTAATGCTTCTCCATTTAAAATCATTGTATCCCTCTTCTTTCTGGGGGCGGGGGAAGAAAAGAAAACTTCACATTCTCTTTTATGGGTTAGCTCAAATTCTGTTGCATCTGTCCTTGACTAGAGGTGACATCCTGGAAGAGATCACAGTAAACTATTCAGGTTCAAACATCTTTTATATGAGAAACGTTTAGTAGAGGCAACACAACTTACCATGTGTCACATTGGAAGGATGTGCAAGGACTGGACCCTAGTGTGGCTAACTGGACCACATACAGAGTAAGGCTCCTATGAGCTGTCAGAACTGGGTGAGGAGATGGAAAGCAAGTAAGAAATAGGTAGATTTTGGACATTGTTCCCCTCAAAACAAATGGAGTCACGTACTAATTTCAGTGGACCAAATATACAAAACAGAGTTGGATTAGGAAAAGCAGCAATGCCCATGATCAAATCATGGATTTGAAAAGTAGAAATTCCTGGCATTGGGGGAACATAAGGTTCAGGTTCTTCAGATTAAATCATTCAGTCAGTAAGAGTTGTTCATTGACAATCCCAAGCCCAGCCCCTACAAGGAATACATCACTGGGACTTACAGAGAGGCTTTGCAGTTCTTTAAGCTTCATTGCTGACAGCTAATTCTAAAACCTAGGTCTCTTGACTCTAGGACAGCACTCTTCACTATAGCACAGTCTCTTGTTAAATGAGAGTTTGCTAGAATTTCAGGAGGAAAAATTCATTGGATCTTGGGGCGATGGGAAAGAATATAAGATGACAGCCTCACTGTACCAACAGCAGGAGCTGCAGCGTGAATTTTTCATTGCTAGTTATGGGGATAAATCTTTCCTGAGTCATCCTTGTTCTTTCATCTGGTCCCCTTGTGAACAGAATTAAAAAAGAAAAAACACTACTAGTTTCTTTGTTACAATGTGGCTGAGATCTGCCTTATCACCAATAATTATAGTGTAACACATTTCAAATAACTGCTTTCTACTCACTACACAGCCATTTTTAACAAAGATGTTAGATTTGTAATACTGAAGGCCTATTATCTCATTATGTCTCTAAAATATTGAATAGAATCCACTGATTTTAAGGTCAGTACTCCTTTGGCATGCTCTGCATGTTAGACCACTTGTAGAGGTCCCTCATCCTTATGCTTAGGTGCTGCTACACTTGAGATCCCACTGGAGCTTAAAACAAGCTTTTCAAAGCAGATCACCTTTTTTCCCTCTTAAACAGGCTTTTCTTCCTTCATATCTATCTTAGGAAATGGTATCACCATCCCCAATCAACAAAGCCCAACATCATCCTGGACTTAGCTTTGATAAAAATCGCTACCTCTGATTAATTAAAATTTCAGATGTCTTACTTCCTTAATCCTTGCCTTCTTTCTTGAATCATTTCTTCCTTTCTATACCCATGGCCATTATTCAAACCTTCATCATTCTAGCCCAAAGTGTAATAATGGACTCTTGAGTGATCTCCTTGTCTTCAGTAGTTACTCACCATTGCTGCTGGGAGTAATCTATCCGAGATGCAATATGATTATGCCTTTCTATCTGAAATGCAATATGACTTTCATTCTTAAAATTATACAAATTATCACTTAGGGGGTAAAGATGTCAAAGATATCTAGTATTGCCTTCTCTCATTGTTTTTTGTCTTCCTTCAGTAGTTTTTTGGTGATTGCTTTATCAGGTTTATGTATTTTATTTTATTCTTTATGTGCAATTAAAATTGGCATTCAATATTATATTAGTTTCAGGTATACAGCATACTGATTAGAACTACATATAATTTACAAAGTGATGACCCTGATAAGTCTAGTACCACCTGGTACCAAATATAGTTATTACAATATTACTGACTATATTCCCTATGCTTTACTTTACATCCCCATGAGTATGTTGTGACTAACTGCCAATTAGTACTTCTCGATCCCTTTACCTTTAACACCCAGCCCCTCCAAACTCTCTCCCACCTCATAATCATCAGTTTGTTTTTTATATCTGTGAGTTTGTCTCTCTTTTGTATGTTTATTTTGTTTTTTTTTAGATTACATATGTAAGTGAAATTATAAGGTATGTGTCTTCCTCTGTCTGAATTATTTCACTTAGCATAATACTCTCTAGGTCCACCCATGTTGTTGCAAATGATAAGATTTCATTCTTTTTATGGCCGAGTAATATTCCATTGTGTATATGTACCACCACATCGTATTTATTCAGTAATCTATCCATAGATACTTAGGTTGCTTCCATATCTTGGCTATTGTAAATAATGCTGCAGTGAATAGCGATGCATATATCTTTCAGAATTAGTGTTTTGGATTTTTTGGATATATCCCCAGAAGTGGGAGATTTCTAGGTCATATGGTAGTTCTATTTTTAATTTTTTGAAGAATCTCCATAATGTTTTCCACAATAGCTCCACCAATTTGCAATCCCACCAATAGTGTACAAGGGTTCATTTTTCTCTACATCCTCACCAACACCTGTTGTTTGCTGATTTTTTTTAATGATACCTATTCTTACTGGTATGAAGTGTTATCTCTATGGGGTTTTAATTTGCATGTCTCTGATTATAATGACATTAAGCATTTTTTATGTCTATTGGCCATCTGTATGTTCTCTTTGGAGAAATGTCTACTCAGGTCGTCTGCCTAGTTTTTAATTGGGTTATATGTCTCTTTGGTGCTTTGCATGAGTTCTTATATATTTTAAGTATTAATTCCTTATCAATGCATTTTAGTGAATATCTTCTCCCATTCAATAAGTCTTTTCATTTTTTTTTTATTATTTTCTTTTTTGTGCAAAAACCCTTTAGTCTGATATAGGCTTATGTGTTTACTTTTTACTTTTTCACCAGTAGGTTTTATCAGAAAGTGAGAGAGCAGTTAATTAAATGGCAGCTTGTGGAGGAGGGGTGGGGAAGGTTGACATGAGTGCTCACTGCCAAGGGTAAAGCTAAGCATGGCAGAACTTTGAGTGTCCAGGTAGTGTGCTATGACAGCAGGCCCCTGAAAGCAGGCCAGCCTACAAAAGAATATGAGAGGGGAAACACAAAAAACAAACTAAGGCCACTTTCACCTTTCCAGCCTACCTTTCACTTCAATACCTTTTCATTCCATTTTCGGGCACCATTCCCATGATACTTCCAGTATCCAGGATGGGAAGGAAATAACAGGAACAGTCTTATTCTCTCACCAATGTTAATGCCTCATTGGCAGCCAGGAATACTTAGTTTTTAAATATCTTCAGTAATTGTTTATTACCTACAAGATATAGTAAGGTACCTATAGCCCTTAATAATATGACTCAAAACTATTACTCTCAGCCCAAATGTTGTCACTATTCTCAATGACCCTACGTACCAAAGGGCTCTCTCGATTACTGAATGGTCATGACAGCAGTTAGGGGATAGAATTAAGTGTCTTCTTCTCAAGGAGAAAGAAGGAGATAAAAGAAAAATGAAGAGGGACACTTCTCCCTTTCACTGTGATGGAAAAAGGAGCAGAATGGACAGTCAGTAGAAATCTACTTCAATAGAAATGCTCACAAGTCTTACTTTACAAATGAGGAAACTGAGATTTTAGTGAGAATGAAAAATAAGAGTCAATTATCATTCTAGGTAAGTGACAAAGCTGTGTCTACTGGTCCCAAAGCCCTTATTGCTTCAGGTGTAGCAGAATGCCACTTCAAGGTTGAACCCACATGAAAAAAAAAAAAAAAAAAAAGAGCACTAGGTAGAATCTTGGGTCTGTGCTGATTACTACTGATATTTAGAAGATCTGCCTTCAGGCCGAGAATATGCATATACAGGAATATGGCAGCAGGGATGCTAGATAACACTATGCTATGCATTTGACATATTCTTTTCTCAAAGAAGAGAAAAAAGAGGCACCTGATCTGGCATACTGAGAAGGAAAAATGCTTTGTTGGTTCCCTTTCTCCAACCTCTAAGGAAAGGGTTGGGAGAGAGCCTGTGGCTCTGGATAGAGAAGCAGCTGCCTCTCTGGGGGAGATGAACTCTAGTTCAGCCAGGCAGGCGGGCAGGCAGGCAGCCCAGAACTGCAAAAGAGAATCATCCTCTTCCGAGTTGCTATCGTGAGACCCTCAAGGGGTTAAGGATGGCAGATTTTCATGGTTGCTATGTGCAGCCAGAGAACAAGCAGATTGTTGCTGACAACTCCAGGAACACCCCCTTTAATACTTGAAGGGTGGTCTCAACCACAACAGGCTCGCGGACGTGCATGCAGCTGGTCCCCAGAGACTCCAGGCTGTTTGTGTGTGTGATCAATATAATAATCCACTGCTAAATTTAGGGACTCTGCATCCTATGACAGTGGCACCTTACCATGGCTAATTAACAATAAAAATTGTGGATGATTTAATTATTTAATCTTCAAAGTTTAATTAAATTAAACCCCCCAAAATTACATGACACAAGCCAAAAATTTATGCTGCACAAGTTAAAATGATAAAACAAGGAGACTGATACTACAGATCACAAGAAGAAAAGGGTCTCATGACCCAACCTCTCTGTGTGTACATGAGATTAGTTGTCTGTGTTTGTGTGTCACAGGTGGAGAAGGACTCTGCCGATCCTGTGGATGCTTTTGTATATATTTTGTGTACATACAAACTCTATATAGATATGTGCAAGTGGTATGTGTGTATTTTGTATATAATTTGTATATTATATATTCAGTGTACAATAATATATATTTATACAATGAAAGTAGATTATGTAGTTTATATTACAATGTATATGTGACTATGGCATTAGGTATACTGATATATGTATAAAACACTTGAGATGTATTTATAAGTCCTACATATTAACCCTGTAAAATGTTACCATATGAATTTGTATTAAACTGAAAGTTGTGATGTGGATAATACTGAAGATATGTGTGACCGTGTTCATGATATGAGAGATCCCACATAGGAAATGTGCATAACAGTACAGATCCATTGTGTTTGCATGTAATATTTTTAATTGTGTAAATATATATATAACATCAATTTTGCAGTTTTAATCCCATGTAAGTTCACAGTTCACTGTCATTGAGTACATTCTCATTGCTGTGCAACCATAACCACCATGCACTTCCGGACCTTCCTCATCTTGCAAAGCAGAAACTCTACACCAACTGAGCAATAGCCCTCTCTTCCCTCCTGTTCTCCCGTCCTAGAATCTGCATTCAGCTTTCCATCTCTGTGACCACTCTAAGTACTTCAAATGAGTAGAACCTTATAGTTTTTGTTATTTTGTGACAAGTTTATTTTACTGAGCATAATGTCTAAAAGGTTCGTCCATGCTGTGGCATGTGTCAGAATTCCCCTCCTTTTTAAAGCCAAGTAATATTTCATTGTATACAGATCACATTTTGTTTGCCCATTCATCTGTTGGTACACATGGGTTTCTTTGACCTTTTGACTACTGTGGATAATGCTACTGCTGTGAACATGGGTGTACAAATATCTAAATTGTCCGTGCTTTCAGTTCATTTAGGTGTATACTCACAAGTGGAATTGCTGCATTGTACTGTACTTCTATTTTTAATTTTTTGAGGGAATACCATACTGTTTTTCATGTATGTGTGGTTCACTATATAGAGAACATGTACAAAATCTGTCCAGAAGGTATCCAGTCATGTAATATGAAAAATAGAGATATTTATTGAAGAAGGTACAAGAAACATTGTACATAGGACAATGATATCTCAGTCCCCTTTCAAGTAGGCACCTTGGGACCTCACACAGTTCTCCCAGTCTCTATCAGCTGCCCCATTGTACTTTCCTCAACCTCATCAAAAGTCTGAAATTTCTTCCCTTTCAAAGGTGATTTTAGTTTTGGGAAAAGCCAGAAGTCACAGGGCACCAAGTCCAGGCTATGGAGGGGATGAGTCATCAGGGTGATCTGATGTTTCACCAAAAAGCTCTGTGCAACACATGATGCACACGCAGCCATATTGTGGTGATGAAGCTGCCAGTCACCAGGTGCCCATAACTGCAGCCTTCTGAATCACTTCAATAGGTTCCACGGAGGAACATTCAAGCTTCGTGCAAAATCTGATGCAGATTCATTGCTCTGTTTGCTCAGTCATTTTGAATGTGATGGCCACACAGTACCTATGCTCACCCAATAGCATCTACCGCCTCCGCTGACTAGCACAGTGAAACCATCATTGTTCACGCATGTGCATTCCAGTCTGCTCTTCTTGGCTGCCAAGTTACATCGATTCATGAAAACCATTCTCATTATATTAATAATTGTTTAACTTTTTCTGAATAGACCTCATACAAGTATGCACTTATATTTTCATTTATAAAACTACAGATATAAAATATGAATATAAAGCACTGGCTATGTGAGTATATATATGCTAAAGCTAGTTCCTGAATATACAACATACCTGTGTTTGTATGTATAATAGTGATAATTTTTATTCAGTCATTTTATACTTATATGTCTTTCTTCATTGTATCAGTGGCCTTTTTTGTGTTAAAAAATCCTAAAACATATTACCTCGGGATAATAACAATATAGTTTTTGTTCCTAAACTTGGTACTTTGCCAGGGCTTGGCAGGAATAGCCCTTTTCTATTCCAAGAGGCATAACCTGGGGTAGCTTAACTGGAGCTGGAGGATCTGCTCTCATAATAGTTCAATCTCATGGCTAGCACTCTCATCTGAGGACTTCAGCATGGCTGTAGGGTATCAGCTTCAGTTGCTCTTTATGTGGGCTGATTGGGCTTCCTTACCACATGGAGGTGGTGTTGTAAATGAAAACATCTCAGAAGAACTTAGTAGAAACTGTATTGCATTTCATGACCTAACTCTGGAGGAAGTCACGTAGTGTCACTTCTGCCAATCAGATACAAGGGAAGGAACACAGAGCTAACTGTTGCTGGAAGGAGTGTCCAAACCTCATTGCAAGGAGAATGCATAGGATGGGAGATACTTTTGTGGCCATTCTTAGACAGGACAATCCACCCTAGTCACAGGTTATTATTTAGAACAGTTTGAAAAAGACATCAATTCATTCGTTCATGTAACAGACACTTATTGAATGTACACTATATGCCAGAACTGGAAATTAAATAATACTGGAAACATGCAAAGTCCATGACTTTATGGGGCTAATACCTGCCACATCAGGGGATAATAAGTGTTAGGGAGAAAAGTAGAACAATGTCATGGGGAAAAGGAATGGCAAGGATTGGAGAATTACTATTTTATACAGGATGGTCTGGGAAATAATCTCTAATAAGATGACTTTTGAGCAGATAACTGAAAGAGAGGGGGGAATAAGTCTTGAAAATAAAGACCTCAGGAAGGTGTAGTTCTAAGTGGAGACTGATAAAGGCCTTGAGAGCTAACCCTGCTTGGTATGTCTGAGAAATAGCAAGGAGACCAGTATGCCTGCAGCATGATGGGGAGAGTGGTAGGAAATGAAATCATAGAGGTTATGGGTCCAAGATTATTTTGAAATAGGAGAAAGATGATGTTGTTCTTCCTGTTGCAAAAAAAAAAAAATATCCCAAAGGAAACATACCACTAATGACATAATTCTTTGTAGCTGTATTGTCTTTGTTTCAATTACACCCAATCCACAGACGCCGGATACCAAAGAACAAGCCTTTATGTGCTAAGTTAGTGGGCATCAGCTGTCATCTGGATTGGTAGGAAGTTGGCCAACTGATGGAAATTGCCTCTAACCTTGGAGATGAAAATTCAGGTCTCAAAAGGGTATGAGACATCCCTTCTGCCTGAGTCTGTTCTCTCTGCCTGCTTCATGCCACATCTGTGCATATAAAATGCCAACATATTCACTGACCTGAATGGCAGAGGTATTAATGGAGCTGGCATTTAGATGTTTAGATTTGTAATCACGAAGGGAACTCACCGAAGATTTTGAAGGTTGATTATCCTTGTGTGCATTTCCCTACTCCCCAACCTCTAATAAAATTGGGTGAATCTTTGCCTTGTCATCATTAACATTGGAAGTAATAAATAGAGAGCAGCTGCAACAAAACCAGCCAAATATCCAGCACATTCTTATAAGTCACTGAAGGAGTGGCTTTGGTGGCCCGTTGTTTCCAAACCTGGTGATAGATTAGCAGCACCTGGGGAGTTTTGCCTACCTCAAAGCCCCGGAGTTGGGCACAGGCATGTTTTCCTGTTTGCTTGCTTGTTTTGTTTTGTTTTGTTTCTTTGTTTTAGCTTCCCAGGTGATTGTAACATGCAGCCAGAGTTGAAAACCACCACTGTTGCTATCAAGCAACGACTGCTAGTTAGGACAGGAAGACTCAGATTTCATTCTGTCTAAAACAGTACTACATAAAATAAAGGCATATGCCTGAATATTGAAACCTACTAACATCCCTATTTCCAAATAGTTTCTCTGAAGGGCCATTCCTGCGTAGGTGCTAAATTTACAAAATCACTGGAAGTATCTGTGGTATCCCAGGGCCTACCCAGCACTCCACTCTTTCTTTCCCAAATCAACTCTCATTTCCTTTGAAAGAGCAAGCCCCATTGCTCCTCTCTTGTGAGAATATTTTGTGAGAATATCAGCCCCTTGAAAAATTCCCTGAGGCTGTGTTTTCATACTTCCATATTATGATACTCATATCCTGATTAATTTAAAAATGTGTCTTCCATTCCTTTTTCTTTCTCTATTTTTCTATCTGCATGGTAGTCGACTTGTTAATTACAACACATGAGATTAAAACATTGATTAGTTTGGGCAGACATGTGCTTAAATTACTTTGAAGGGTTTGGGGACAAAGTATCAGTGATCAGAAAAGACAAGCCAGAATAAAAGCATTTCCTCCATTGAAGTTCATATAATGATCTTCTGTTACCTCTTTTTATTTTCTCATCCGCAACAATAAGGCATGAGAACTTCTCACAGAACCACCTTGACCGTATTCATTGATATTCTTCATTTCACATAGCTATACAGTAATGCCCAACTGGATTTCATAATGTGCAAAATGAAAGCCAAATGTTCTGCCATCTCCAAATATGCTTCTGTTCAGTGATATCACCTTATGCAGGGTTCCCAAACTAGAACTTGTTGTTCTACCCAATTGGTCTCAAACATTTCTTTAAGAAATATTTTTTATCAAATAAAACAGTATTTACCAACATAATAAATTCATAAAAATATACTTTGGGGGGGAGGATGTTGGGGATCCAAATATCATTCTTTTAGCCTCCCACATCCTCCCCAACATATGAAGATTTATCGTAGGAGTTGGTTCATGCAGTTATGGAGTCTGAAAAGTCCCACAATCTGCCCTGTCCAAGCTGAGGGATGAGGAAAGCGGAGGGTGAGGGGGTGTAATTTAATCTGAGTCTAGAAGCCTGAGAACTGGGTGTCCAAGGACAAAAACCTTGGTCTCAGTCTGAAAGCTGGAGAACCAGGAGCTTTGATGTCCATGGACAAGAGCAGCTGGCTGTCACAGCTCAAGCAGAGAGAGGGAATTTCTCCTTCCTCTGCCTTTTTCTTCTATTCAAACCAGGCCCTCAGTGGATAGAATGATGCCCACCCACACTGGGGAGGACAATCTTCTTTAATCAGCCTGTGCTTCAAATGCTAATCTTTTCCAGACACATCCAAAAACACGTCACGAACACATGCAAAAATCATGTTTTACCAGCTATCCTGGCATTCCTTATCCCAGTAAAGTGGACACTTAAAATTAACCATCACACTGTCCTTGAACTTTCTCCATGGAACACTAGGCAATTTGCAAATTATTTCTTTACAGCATCCTCCCCACAACAGTCAGTCACCAAAGTCTCTGATTTTACCTTAGAACAAACACCTGATCTCGGCATTTCTCCTCCATCTCTACTAACCCTGCCTATGTCTCACCATTATAATTTAATTGCCTCCTTCCCTCCAGATTTTTGCCCTCTGAGGTCCATTGCCAACAGTTTACTTTTAAAAAATGAAGTCATTCTTGTCGTATCACTCTGTCTTTAAAGCTCATACTTCCAAAGGGATTATGATCAAACTCCAAGATTTGATACAACAATTTTTCATATCCATTTTCTATTTTATTCTCTAGACTCACTCACTGACACTTTCTTATAGTATGTGATGATCTCATCAACCTTTATGACTTTTACATCAAATGTTGAAAACCCACAAATTCATATCACAGGCCTAGAACTCTCTCTCTGAATTCCAGTATCTTGCATCCAATTATTTGCTCAGGATCTTAACTTGGGTCTCTAGTAGATATTGAATACTTCAGTTCAAAGCAAAACTTTTTATTATCTCCTATCCAAAATTTGTTTCTCTTAAATTCCTATCAACTTAGATAATGATCATCTCATCCTTCCAACTGGTTAAGGAATAACATTTTAAAGTCATCCTTGAGTCCTTTTTTTATAATTCATCATCATTAAATATATAGGGAAGAAACCTCAAGTTTTCTGAGTGACTGTAACACATTGCCTTCCCACCAGCAATCAATCATGAAAGTTTCAGTTGTTCCAAACCTGTTTCAACACTTGGTTCTGTCAATTTAAATTTTTTTTTGTCATTCTAGTGAGTGTGTAGTGATTCCTCACTGTGTTTTCATTAAAATTTTTATAATCATTAACAATGTTAAGCCTTTTTCTGAGACTGTGATCATTCGTTTACCCTCTTTAGTGAAGTATCCATTAGAATCTTTTGCCCATTTTTTAAATTGAGTGCTTATTATTTAATTGCGTTAGCTCTTTATGTATTTTGGATAGAGTGCCTTTATAAAATTTTAGTTTACAAATATTTATTCCCATTATAACTTCTTATCTTATAATTTTGCTAAATCCACTTATTAGTTCTAGAAACATTTTTATAGATTTCTTAGTTTATTCTTATCACTGCTGTGTATAATAACTTTATTCCTACTTTCTAATCTGCATGTCTTTATATATTGATTTATTGCATTGGCTCAGACCTCCAAAACAATATTTGACTGTTGTTATTGTTTTAATTTTCCTATATTTATGTTCTTTTAGGAAATTACTCCATACTTCTACTAAGTATGACATTAGGTATATATTTTTCCTAGATGTCCTTAACCAATTTGAGAAAATTTTGTATTATTCTAACTTTTAGAGATTTTCATTATTACTGTTATAAATAGGCATCAAATTTGTCAAATTCCATTTCTGCATTTACTGAAAAGTATAATATAGTTTTTCTTTTTTATTTTGTCAATATAGTAATCTATCAATAGTTTCAATTTGTTAAGCATGTTTGTGTCTGACTTTGTGAGAGATTCTGTTCTATAGATTTACTTTCTTGTAGTACCATTGTTTAATTTATGTATCAGGCAAACTCTGGCCTTATAATGTAAATGAAATGTCTTCTTTTTTTAGAAGAATTTGTGCAGAGTTGAAATTTTTTTCTTTTTCAAATTTTGGGAGAAAGCACCAGTGATACTATCTGTACCTGGAGTTTTCTGGATATAAAAGTTTTAAGCTACAAATTTATTTTGTTAGTATGTTTTGAGTTCTTCTGATTATCTCTTTCTTTAATGTGATTTAACCATTGGTTTCTTTCAAGGAATTTCTCTGTCTCATATATATGACTGAAAGTTGTTCACTATATGTACAGCCTTATTCTCTTCACAACTATAGGGTCTGTAGTAAAGTTATTTTCATGTCTGATATTAGTAATTGGACTTGTTTTCTTTGTTAGCTTGTTTGTTTTTCATCAGTCTGGTTAAAGGTTTATCTATTTCATTGATATTTTCGAAGAACCAGCTTTTACCAACATTCATACCTTCTGTTGTGTTCTTGTTTTCATGAACAAATTCAATCTCTGGAACTCCATCATGACTGTAAGTTAAAGTCTTATATATTAAAAATAGCAGCCTTACTGTAAGTATCTGCAAATTGTTTTTCAAAAATCAATGGAGTTTATGTATCTAATTAAATAATGTAGAAGGGATACTAAAAAATAAATCAGGAAAACTAAATGTTGAACTTTTAGGTGGAGTAGATCTGTTAAACACTCTTAAATAAGAGATACAGAATCATAAATATACTTAAGTTATATTTCTGTGACTATGGATTTTCTTCCCCTGACCTCAATTAATTTAACAAATGCTCTCTTGATTGCAAAACACTGCCAAGGATAGGAAAGTAACTAAGACCTCAGAGCTGCCTTAGAACAGTTCACAATAAAGCAAGAACATTTGATTTAAGGAAATAGCAACAGTGCAAGCTGGAATGAGATTAGTGTCATAAAAATATATGGATAACATATTACAGCATTTCATTTTACTATATTTGAAAAGAGTTTTCATAACTCACAGCTAGAATCAGTCTGAGAATCAAGGGAGAACTCAATATTTTCATTAGAAACTCTAACTTTTTTCTCCTATAATAGAAATGAAGGCATTGAGATTCTAGAAAAAATCCCAATTGCTTACTTGCACAAACCAGAGACTGGGTACAAGATGAAGCAAAGAGCTAGAGGCAGGTAAGAAAATGTAGGGGAACTCATACATTATCTTGATAATTATTTACTTCATTGTGGATGTCTCAGTGAGTGTAGTATATAAAATAATTGCCTTAAAAACTCTTTTTAGACAGAATACAGTTACGAAAATAACTGTAGGTCTTTATTTTAATGAGTTTATAGTGCCCAATTTGGTCTAGAAACCATTTTCTAATTACCAAATTACAAGATATTTCAAAGATATCATGAAAGTATTGCCCACCATTTCATTGTTTTCAGAATTCATGGGAGTTGTGAGTGTAAATTAGTATTTCTGAGATGTAGCCACCATGTTCTTAAGAGGGAAAGCAATTTAACAATTAGATTATTTTTCAAAAGAAAAGGCTTAAATGTAAAATTAGACCTGCCTTATGGTGTCATTGTTGTCATGTCCTATTATAAGTGACAATACCGTTTGGCCCTTAAAAGAATGCTGTTTCCGATTCAGAGCAAGTTCTGTGTTGTAAGAATATAATGATTGAAAAAACGGATTGCAAAACTTTGCACTTCAACAATTAAAGTATATTTCCAAATGTTTTATTGTTTGGGAAAGTGATTATAATGTAATTATTAAGTTTACAACACAAAAAATAAACAAACATAATAGAAACTTCTTTGTAAAGAAAAATATATTTAAAATGCCTTCTAAAAATACTAAAATATTAGGATTATAAATTTTGTATGCTGTTATTATTCTGTGATAAAAATTTCAATTGACTTTATAAATGTTGCATTCACGTGTTTTGTTTACTTTCCAAATGCTGTTTTTAAAATTTAAGTGTGTTGCCACTAGAAGGTACCTAAGTTTCAGAAAGTGAACTCTCTTCTCAAAACTATGTAGAAATGTATGACAATAATAGTGTTCTGAGTGATAGACTAGGTAGTGTGGAAAAATATTGATCATCTAATCCCTTTCTCCATCCTAAAAGAATCCTAATTTTGTAGTAGGTTGGTCCAATTTAATTTATACACTTGACATTTCCTTCTGCTGATAACACCCATAGGTTCAGAAAATGACTTGACCAGTGGGAGTCTACAAGAGCATAAATGTTGGCAGGAGCTTTGGGGAGAAATATTCTCATGAAAGACATAGAAAAATAGCACCTTTCCCCTGCATATTGTGAGGAGTGGCATCTCCCCTCCTCCTGAGGATAAAGTGCACCCCTCTAGGTGAATAGAGCAGATGAATTCACAGAAAAGAGGCAGAGAGCCACTGGATTAAGTTCTTCTCCCATGAGATCTACTTCTCAACATTCTGTCAGGTTACTCAAAACAGCCCTAACTTTTTTGAGCCAATTTGATTTGAATTTTCTGTCGCATGTAGCCAAAGCCTCCTGACTCAGCAGACAGTCATGATCTCCAGGCAATCTCTCTGCAGGGCGAGCACCCAGTTCACCTCAGGACCCCTCCCAGTCACTGTCGTGCTTGCTCAGTTGCAGCATGAAGTTTATTTTTCCAATCACCATCTCTTAGTCAGAATGGATGCCCAAAGGGGCTTTTTGAAAATAACTCTTTCTCCTACTCATATATATTTGCCTGTTTAAACAGATGGTACTGATGTGTAAGTGCATGTGTGTAATACACATATCATGTGTGTGTGTATATGTGTGTGTCTGTCTCTGTACAGCTTCATCATGTTTTTCAACAAAACTTTCAAAGACCAAAATGCATTTATCAGGTTTTCCTCAGGAAGATTGGGATATATGGCCCCTGAATAAAGGGTAGAGTTTCGTTTTTTTTTTTTTTAATAAAAATAGTTTATGAAATAAAATAAAATCAAGTGACTCCCAGCTCAACCACTCTCTAGCTATGTACCCGGGGCAAATTATATCCTCTTTTCTCTTTAGGAATATCTTTGTTATTGGTAATAATAGGAGCTACCTTACAGTGTCATTTACAGGTTTAAATGAAATAACATTGCATTTCATACCTCAAATTCCAGCACAGGCAGTCGGCCAAGTGTTTATCTCCTTCTCTGTTCCCTTTGGTCACGAGAGAAGCTCATGTGACTCTCGTCCCTCTACTTGAGGAACAAAATCCACAAGGCCTATAATCCTCCCAAAATTAGAAGGTTTAATACTTTATTCTTATAATGACTTTTTTTTAATGTTTACACACAGAGCTCTTTAATTCTTTCTGAACTCCAGGAAAATCACTTAACACCATCACTTGAGTTTATTTTTCTCCAGAAATCCCAGTGACTTCAAAGGGGTTCTAATGCTTCATAGAAAAGGAGTCTTGAGCAGACTAATTAAACAAAAGTGATCAATGGAGGAAAATCCAATCCTATCACTGCCTTTTACTATAGCAAGAGAAACCAAATCCCCAAGGTCCACCTAGTGTCTGCAAGGTATCAAGATATTTACATTTTATCTTGTTTTCAAGAAACTGAACCCACCAAGTACCTTGTCTTTCAGGAACATATTGCATATTTATGTGCTAGTCCTAAAGTTTCCATGACCTTGCAGCTTGCTATTAACGTATTCCATAGTCTTTGTCTTGGCTAAAGATATATGAACACATTTTACACAGAGCCCAAATGCTAGCCAGACCTTCTTTTTGCATAAAAGACAGATCTTTCCCTTGAAACTAATTTTCCCCTAAGATATATTACAGAATATGTTACATTTTTCCTAGCTAGCAAGAAAACCGCACTCTATTCAGTATCAAATGTGTGAGTTGATACACTAAGAATTTTCAGTAATCTTGGATTTTTAGACCGATAAAGGAAATGGAGCCATTTTTAATTTCTAAAAAGTCTGTTTATAATACTAGGACCAGATTAACAAAAACAAAACAGCAACAGCAAACAATATTTTGTATTTATTATGTGCCAAGTGCTGTGATATTTTGTGTTTATGTGCATTTTCTAAATTAATCTTTAGAGTATTCTGTCAAGTATGTGATATTGGTATGGCTAATTCACAGAAGGTATAATTAAAACTTAGTGAGTTCGAGAAATCTGACCAAGGTGATTGGGATAGAATATGGAAGAAGGGATTTAAAGGTATTATATTGAAAAATATGTCTAACTCTATACCCAATATTGTCAATTTGAGTAAGATATACCCTCTAAAAAATGTCTGGGTTTATGCTTTAGTTTTAAAACATTAGCAAACAATTAGTCTAGTTTGAAATGTATAAGAGAAAATGATGCTGAGAAAATGATGAATGTATTTTACTTAATTTACAAGAATACATGATATTTCTTTTAGTCATAGGCATCTGCTCATTTGAATAGCATTTACAGACATTTTTCCAAAACAGCGAGTCTTGTATTTCCTTAACATTTCCCAATGATTCTTCCTCATTACGAAGAGCAAATTGACAAGCATCAAATGCTATTGACTTATTTTGTTAATTAAATATGGCATTGATTTTCTAGAAGTTTATCTATATTCCATCTTAAAAAATTCAATACTGGACGTTGTGTTTTGAGCTCACTTCAATCTTGACTTCTACAAACTTTTAGTGTATAATTACTGAGCAGAGACCGCATAGAAGACACTCAAACACTAGAGTAATTATTGCCTAAAATTACAGTAAGAGCTTTTAATCCTAATTCAAGAAACATCTCTACTTCCACAAAATCCACTTTAATACATTTTATGAAAGGCATAATTAAACCTTTCAGTTAAAAGTAAAATACTTATATTTTGCTTCAGTTTCACAAATGTTGTTTGTTAATTAAAAACCATTTGCCAGAATCTTTACGTAAACCAATAAAATCGATGTGAATGTTGCCCAACATATCTGTAGTAGATCTATTTTAGGTGGAGGACCACTATCAGTCTTTATTATAAAATTAATTTTGTATAACCTATGCAAAATCCAATTTACAAGCCAATTTTAAAGCAGGGAATACTATGAGTTCCAAAAAAAACCTGGACTATCTTTTGTCTCTTTTTCTGATACAGTCTAATGTTTTGCCACTGGCTACATAATGCAATGATCAAATTGGATTATGATGCAGTCCGGTGAATTTTATCTGGTATGTTTGAAAAATATCTGTGAAGTTAAGCCTAGCTGGACTCTCAGCAAGAAATGCCCTAAACTAACCAGTCCCCCCTAAATAATACAAAAAAAATCAAATATTCTCAGGAATTCATCCTCAGATTCTGCATGTAACAGAGGAATCCCGTGGCAATACCCAGGCTTCTGTCCTCCTTTTCTGGCGGCTTTAGCATTGTGTGTGCCCTCGTATTGGGAGAATGCATGAGGATCAACCAAGAGTCTGACAATCTTACTGCCGGACAGTCTGGAGAACTTCCAGCCTACTCTTCAATTCTACACCTGAAAAGACGAGACTCCCCTAAGTTAACTGACCATGATTCATTCTTAAGGCCACACCACTAAATAGTGGCAGAGAAAGGGTTTTGACATTATGGGTGAGTCATTAGCTTATCGTATAGCTTTCCAATGAAACACCTAGATGAAGTAGAAAGATCTTAAATGTTCTCACCACACACATAAAAAGATAACTTATGTGAAGGGATAGATTTCTAACTTTATTGTGGTAATCATTTCACAATGTATACATCTGGCAAACCATCACATTGTACTTTTAAGACTTACACAATGTTATATGTTGATTATGTCTCAATAAAGCTGGAGGAAAATACATTTATCCTTTTTGTGTTCCTGTTTCCTCCTCTGTAAAATAACAATAATAATAGTACTAGTTCACAAGAATTAAGTGAGATAAGATATGCAAAGGACTTAAAATGGTGCTTTAACCATAATTGGTGCTACCTACATGTTTCTGACATTTTTAAAAATGAGAAAAATTGTCCATTTTCATTATTGTTAATGAATATGCTCTTGACACAAATTACCATAATGTATCAAAAATGGCGAGCTCTGTTAGCTATTAAAAGACAAGTTACTACAGGATTTTGTAAAAAGTAAAATATTTCAGGCAGAAAGATGATGAAAAATTTTAAGGGAGGAGAATATATTGAGAAAAGCCAAGTGAAAAGTTAAAGTAAAGGCCTATGAACTGATGGGAAATGAGATCCCAATTATGCTTAACCTGTGGGTATGTACAATACCGTGGATTCCAAGTTGTGTAGAGAACAGGAAATAAATGATACAAGATTAATTACTGCACTATTGTCATCTCTAGCTAATAACAACATGGAGCTCAACCCTGCTGTTAAGTCTCTCTGGATGTATTTGTTTGCCTTTGGCAGAGATTAGGGAAGCATAAAAGCAGGAAAAAAAAAAAAGATAACACAAAATAAAGTTTGTGCCTTGGGAGGAACAGAATTTATTATTACTTTGTCACTGCAGGCAACAGGGTGTGAAGCCAGTAAGAAATCAAGCCAGTTCCTGACGTCAGTTATTCCTAATTTGGGGAATTGAGTGCATCTTTGACTTATGCGCAAGGGCTGGTCATTGATTAACCTGCAGGGGTGTTTCCTATGGTGCTCCTTTGGCCGTATTACTGTGAATAGCAATGCGTTGTCAGGTTGCTCTTTGTTTAGCATTTCTGTTTTATTCTCTTTCTTCAGAAGACGCTGAACTAAAATCTTCCTGAAGTAGGTTAGAACCAAATTTAGTAATTTCCAGTGTTAGACCCATAATTTTTCTGATTTCAACCTTCCGCTTTGGGAAAGCAGATGTAACATTTTGGAGGTTTCCTAGATACAGAGAAATGTTTTAATCTCATGTCCTCAAATTGGAATAAATGGCACCAAGAGTGATCATTTTGACATGAAAAACAAACTGTTCAGTTATTACACGGTCATAATTAAACTTCAATTTAAATTAAATATTAACTTATGTCATGCTGCTATGAACATTAGCATGCATAGGTTCTTTTGAATTGGTGTTTCAGGAATCTTAGGGTATAATCCCAGCAGTGGAATTGCGGGTCAAAAGGCAGTTCCATTTTTAGTTTTCTGAGGAAATTGCATACTGTTTTCCACAGTGGCTGCATTCCCGCCAACAGTACACTGGGGTTCCCTTTTCTCCACAACCCCTCTAGCATTTGTTTGTTGATTTGTTTATTATGGCTATTCAGACCAGTGTGAAGTATTCATAGCCCCACAATTTACAAAAGCCAAGTGCTGGAAGCAAACTAAGTGCCCATCAGTAAATGAATGAATAAAAAAACTATGGTACATTTACACAATGGAATACAATGCAACAGAAAGAAAGAAGGAGCTCCTCCCCTTTGCAACAGCATGGATGGATCAGCATGGAGCATTATGCTAGGTGATAAGCCAGGCAGTGAAAGACAAATACCATATAATCTCACCTATAAGTGGAACCTAATCAATAAAACAAACAAACAAACAAACAAAATATAACCAGAGACACTGAAATAAAGAACAGAGTGACAGTAACCAGAGGGGAAAAGAGAGAGAGAGAATGGGAGAAAATAGGGTAAGGGCCATCAGAGACCATGTATAAAGGAAACATGGCCAAAGCCAAAGGGGGTAGGTTCTAGGGTGGGAGGTGGGATGGGTGGGGTGGGGGGGAGTGGAGTAGAAAAATGGAGACAACTGTTTCAAAAAACAGTAAAAATGATAAAAAAGATAATGTAAACAATTATTTAAAAAATAAATTAAATATTACCTTAAAAGAAAACACTGCTGGTGCAGATCTATTTTCAGGGTGTGGGGAGCTTAAAAGGGCATTTCATATTTGATAAGAATAATAGCTGTTGTGCAACCTAAGGAAATGACCAATATTCTGAGGTTGTTGTGAAGAAAAATGGAAAGAATCTGGTTTCTGATGACCTTATAGAGCTTCTGAATTGCCCAACCCTGATACTATAGCCTCTAAGTGTGTTTATTTGAGCCTCCCATGTCCTGCAGTTCTCATTGTCTACTTGTAGAATGTTATCAAGATCTTTTCAAAAAATATGTACAGGGTCTTCTCTAAGATGGGTTTGGATATTATTTGTTAAGATAAAGCTAAAAATTATCATCCTATCTACAATGAAAATTTATTGAAATTTTACTTTGTGCCAGGTTTCATTCTAAACATTTTACACAAATAATCTTGTGTACAGCCCTGGAATCATGCATTAAATTCATTCCCATTAAACTCTGGAGTGGTGTTCCCCTTTGAAAGGGGACTTTAGGTTCAGTGAAGTTTAAAGAACTTGCCTGTATTCAAACAATGTGTCTGACTCAATACTGAATTTCACTTTTTTTTTCTGAAAAAAAAAAAACAAAACTTCCCTTAGATTAGTTGTTGGTGTGGAAAATACACAAGACTAGTTCCACGTACATCTCTTCATCTGAATATGGAGCATTCACTCCCCATCAGTTCCCATCTTGTCAAGAATTGTGTCTGTATTTTGGATGCCAGCTAAGGTTTCTCTGTTTTTGTTTTTTCAGTTTTAAATTGAAATGACTTCAACACCCTATTTCGCTTCCTCTGAGAATTCTAATGTCCGCTTCAAAATTTCTCATGGTATTATCTGTCTTTCAGTTATTGACACTTCTGGATTCTCTCATTTCCATAAGTTATCTCTTACTTCTTTTCGGTTATTGTCCACTCAGATGTAGAAATTGTCCCCATTATGATATTCATGCAAATTTCTGATAAAAAGCGTGGGGTGCATAGAAGATGCCACTAAGGTTTTGGAATGATTGTGAAGGTTTTCCTAAAGCAGTGAAGAAAACATAAAATTAAGTATTAGGTTCTTTTTTTTTTGGTCTTTCTATCACGCTATGGCCAGAAATTTCTTATGGACCCTCTGGCTTTGCAGGATCATCCACCTGTCTTGCTGGTTTCCACTGTACACACTCACATGCCTTCTCCTTGTTCCCCTTCTCCTTTCTACGTTTATGTATATTTATTATACAGAGCACTTTAAATATACTACTTAAACCAGTGTTTGATATTCTGCCTCTAAGATCTCAATTCCACATTAAACTTACTTAGCCAGGCATTCTTTTTACCGAAAACTTTTTTGCCACAAAATGTAATCTTGTGCCAGTTGATAACATAATTAATTTAAAGAAGATCTGCTATCCATTCCTAGAATTTTTTCTGTAATGCTTTTGTGAGGGGTGGTGTGCAGAATTGAAACAGAAAGCAACATTTGCATGTCCACTTAGGCAAATAGCTAAACCAACACGGACAGATAATAAAATGTTGCATGTAACGTCACCTGAAAATGAATTACTGGGGGGGGGAGGGTGTAAGGGAACTAAATGGTAATGGAAAAATACAATAAATACTAAATAAAATTTTAAAAAGTTAAAAACTGAAAAAAGAAAAATAAACACACCTGGGTCATTAATTCCTTAATATTTATACACCTAGATACCACCACCATTGTCGTCTTCAGCTCCTCGGGGACCAGCTCTACTATCCATTGGAACATAAGCTTTTTAAAAATGTATATAAAGATAAAAATGAAAAAATGTTGGCCACTTATTATCAGATAAAATGATAAGAAATGTTTTATTAGGCACATGCTTTTTCATTAGTATAAAGCCAGACAGACAATTTACATTCTTTTTAATTCCTCACACTAAACTGAGAGATAAGAACTGATAAGGGAACCAAACATCTGGTTGGTTAAGCAAGTTGCTTGTCACACAGCTTTTAAGTGATAAAGCCAGAATTTCCCACCAGATCTGTTTGATTCTAAACTCATGTGATTCTATTTGGTGATTCGGAGCACAGCCATTCTTACCCCATCTCATTTCCAATATATCTCATTAAGAGGGAGGAGATAGGAAGTAAAGGCATCTTGCTGAGCCTCTGTTCTTTAACATAGAGTGTGTTCATAAAATAAATCATTTCCAGGACTGAAAAAGCATGCAAAAACTGCTTTACATTTCACAAGGTTAAAGGAAAACAGAAAAACAATCAACAAAGAGGAGGCAGAGTGACAGATGCTGGGACAGATTGTGTCCCTTCTCCCCAGCCTCAGACTAGAAAAGAACGAAAAGAACAGGGAAAAGGGAGAAAAAGAAAGAGAGAGGGAGAGAGCAAAACCTGATCTATTTACACAATGGGCATTTTAGGGCTCCTCTGGCAGAGCTGATGCCTAGCTCCTCTGAAAGCGCAGTGCACATTGCAAATGTCCCATCATCTGCCTTACACCTCCCCTGTTGGCCAGAATAGGATAACTGGCTCTGTGCAGACCGTCTCAATGTCTAATGACTCAGTATTTCACTATTTGGTTGCAATTGTCTAAAACAAATCTCATGCTTTCCTCTGTCTCTGAGTAAACTGGGCTTGTTAAGATGCTCGGGAAATATAATGTAAACATTTAAAAGCTTCCCCTCGTATTTTCACTTCCTCATTAGTGAGGCATTTGGAATTCTTCTACCATGTCCTTTTGTGGGATACTGCTAGTTAATACGTGGCTTTACCTACTTACCTACTTAGTTACTTTGCCCTTGATTTATTTTATTTATTTTTACAAGTCTGAAAAAGAAAAAAATTATTCTGGAGTTATAAAATGAATACAAGGCTAAGAACAATTATATTAAACAAAATTGAAAATGCTCATCTGAGTCAGCAGGATGCTGAAACATCTGGCTGCGTGTAAAAAGTTTAGGCAATCACTCTTGAGTAAATATATTGAGGTTTCATTGTTTTGTCCTATCTCTGGATTCACCAAATCTATGAGTTGGTCACACTGGCGAAGTATAAACCCAACTGTAGATTGATTTCCATTTTGTAGAATACGTGAACTTTGTGGTTACTAGAGCGTGCTTTAAATAACATCTAGAAATGAGGTGGGGGGAAGGAGTTGATAGCTGTTGAACACTTGTTGAAAATTACACCATGATGTAGATGTTATTCACAACTTAAAACTGAAAAGTTTAGAGAATGTAAGGAATTCATCAAAGCCCTGTCTGGTCTGCCTGAGGTGGTTGGAGAATCATCCCCTAATTAAAAGGCTGCAGGTTAGATTCCCAGTCAGGGCACATGGTGAGGTTGCTAGTTCATCCCCCGAGCAGGTGTGGGCATGTGTGACGTCACCTGGTCAGTTGCACAGGATCCCCTGATTGATGGTTTTCTCTCCCATTGATGTTTCTCTCTCTCCCTTCCTCTTTCTCTAAAAGTAATGAAAATATGTCTCAGGTGAGAATTTAAAAAAAAGAAAGAATTCATCTACAGAGTTAATTACATATGGAGTTGAATGTAAAATTTCATCTGTGAAACTTCAAAACTATGCTTTTCCCACTATGCCAGTACAATGCTGAAAATCACATTCCTGAGATTACTCAGAACTAAATTTAGTAAACATTTATATTTCAATCATTTCATAAGGATTATTTCAATGCAGAGCAGGTGAGCAAAGTGCACATACTCCTCAATAGGTAAAATAAAAATGACTATGAATGACAGTATTTCAATACATCACTTATTCCAGGGTAATTTAGAAGACTCTACTCAGAGTTGAAAATTTTAAACTAATAATTGGAGACCTGAGGAAGCAAGTTTTCTAGGAGACAGGGGTAAAATAGTGCTGACAGGTTCCTCATATTATGAGACACTATTATTCATTTAACTCTTTTTAAGTGCCAGAAACATGAGAAAGTGCTAAGCATTCTACATATATTACATCCTTTAATATCAACAATGACCTTGTGTGGTATGACACATTATGAACCTCATTTTATGGTGAGAAAAGCGAAGTTGAATAGTAGTGAGGCTGGAATTCAAACCCAGGTCTTTTGTCCACATGCTGGAAGACGCATCCAAAGCCAGTAGCTTTTACAAATAAGTTCTGCCCAGAGCAACTGAATGGTTGCTTCCCAGACCAGGAAGTGAGCAGAGAATTTTCATCACTTTAAAGATGAATTACTCAGGAGTTTCCTTCATTCTTTAATTAAGTCATTCCTTACCCAGCGCTAGTGTTTGGCCAGCCTTCCACTGTCTCCTAGCCTCATTGTGTTTATGGACAGGTCAACCAGCAGAATAATTTTCATCCGACAAGTTCCAATTGAACTTGTTTCCCCGGATCATTAAGCACATTGGCATTTACATTTACAACTATTTTCTGCCTTGTTGGTTTCCTTCTACTTCATTCACAAATTAATAAGAACAGAAAGAGGACTCAGTTAATGTCTTGCCGCACACCGCCGCCAGCCTTCTTGATGGCAGATAGTGAAGCTTTGATGTTCAACGGGAAAGCCTGGGAGCAAGCTGAACTCCGACTGGAGCCAAGATTCATCCATGTTTTCGGACTTGGAAACTATGCCAATATCAACAAATCACAGATTTGTAAAATCAAATTTGCTTTAGACATTGTGAACATGTCCTTAGCCACAGCCCTCTAACCTGAGGTTCTCAGCCTCAGCACTGTTCACATTCGCTGCTGGAGAATTGTTGTGGAGACTACCTTGTGCACTGGGGCTGTTTAACAGCATCATTGTCCTCTATCCACTAGATGTCAGTAGCACCCTCCATCCTCTCCCCACCCCTCCTAGTGAAAATTGTCAAAAATGTCTCCAGACATTGCTGAATTTCTTCCTCTTGCCTCTCTATGCTATCCTCCTGGACCTCTGAAATTAGCACAAGTCTTGAAGACCACATTCTCTCATTTCGCTGATAGAACTAAAGCCTCAGAAGGTGAAGTTAGTTGCATTAAGTGAACAGTATTTGGGGACCATAGACTGTGTACCAGGATCTTTTAAATATACAGCGGGTATCCTTGTGGGAGAATCCTCACTGTTCTTAATTCAAAAATGCAGAACTAAGGACCAGATCACACCCAAAACTCCCAACCACTAAGCTGACTTGCTGAGACTCGTGTGTGGGAAACCTAAGTTTGAATCCAATAAAGAGATCTCTTGAAACTTTTACAAAATCACTATAGGACTTGCAAAACTTTTTCTTTAAAATTTACTATCTGAAATGAAAATCAGCTCTAGTGGATTCACATGAACACAGTAGAGAAAATATTTCAATTGCTCTTAAGTTTAGGTGAGAAGATATTGAGTCCTCTGCAGTTATGACACAATTGTTTCCCAGTAAGTATTATCTCCTCCTCTGTTGTTTGACATGTTTGTATTATCACTATCATCTTCCCCACATTTTTTCTCAAAGTTTAACTCTTCATGGATCCCCAGTGTTTCCTTTTGCTAGGTCTTGGGATACTATCAGCCAGTTCCAATTCATAAAATACCTTAACATTTTTAACATTATCTCATTGTTTGTTTACTTAAACATCCCTTAATTCCTTAAATATCCTTGAAGTGTAAGGAAAAATAACCTAGTGCATATCTGGTACTCCACAGTATTGTAACTTACTACATAGATATGTTAGTTCCTTAAGTCTTAAATAATTTGATGAATGGTCTTTCAAGTGCTGTATTTTATCCTGAATCCTTGCTTGAGAGTGTTTCAGCACTATTTGGGGAACTTATTTAGGGTTTTGGAGTGGATCGGGAACACTCTGACTTTCCCATTTGTATTATCTGAAAATGCAATAGCCAAGACATTTATAGGAATACATTAGAAATGGCAAAACAGAATCCCTCTGATCACTTTTCTAAAAGCATCCAGGATCCTCACACTTGTTGGAGTTTCTCTACAACTTCTTTTCCTCCCCTGAGAATTTGATTGCCTTTAATAACAACCTATACTTTGACCTTGAACTTAATGACAATGAAAATTGTCATTGGTGAAAGTTTTAAATCATGGATCTAAATTGTTTGATGGTCTTCATATCAAGATTGGGGTCTGTTCCTTTCCCTTTGAATCTGACTGTTCTGACTTATAGATTTGGTGGAAGTGATGCCATATGACTTCTGAGGCTAAGTTCTAGGTCATGTAGTGTCTGCCTTTGCATCTTAGAATGCTCATTTCTGGGCACTCCCTCTTGAGATATTTTATCTGAGAACCCAGTGTCCACATTGTGAGAAAACCCAAGCCATTTGAGGTCAGTGTAGTTGCTCTGGTCAACAGATTACCAAGATGAAGACAGCTTTGAGTAATCTTACCACAGGGATGTAAATACATGTGAGTGAAGGAGCCCATTTGAACTTGAATCTTCCAGCCCCAGACATTTTAATTCATAGCTATGTCAGTCACTCTCAGCTCTTAGATTGTATAACTCATGTCCTAGACATTTTGGAGCAGAGACAAAACATCCCCATTGTTTAATATCTGGATTCTGGAGCACAGAGACTATGAGTTTAATAAAATACTATCATCTTGTACCATGAAGTTTTTGATTGTTTTGTTATCATCCATTGATAATGGGGACATTGTACATATGCTGGTTCATTCCCTCTGGGTCTGGCTCTCTAATAGTTAATAATGGAAAATACCTTAGATGATCAGAAAGTTTCATAAGTTTTAACCTAGTTAAAATAGGAGAGACCTTTTCTAGAATATAAGATTTGAGGCTGACCATTTAAAAAATTACTTGGTCATAAGAGAGTTCTTGTCAGGCCATTTTTCAAAATATACCTAATCACTATAAAAATTTCCAAGGATGGAGGAAGAAAAGAAAAGGTAAGCTCTAAGAGATATGGATAAAGGACAAATGAAAACATAGAGAGAAATGTCTTGAAGTCAACAAGAAAACTATAAAACTTTCTATTGCAAGTCTTGATCAGAACAAATGAAACTGACTTTTAAATCAGGGTGCAATAAGGTTTGAATTGTACTTTTCAAATTAAGCTCAACAAAATAATACTTCCCACAAAGTAAACATAAACTGTATACACACTTATACACACTGTGATGGTTAAATGTTTGTCTAGATGTTGCTGTGAAGATACTCTTTGACATAGTTAACATCTACAGTCAATTTACTGTAAGCAAAGAAGATCATTCTCAATACTTAGGTGGGTCTCATTCACTAAGTTGAAGACCTTAAGAGCAAAACCTGGTTTCCTGAATTAGAAGGAAATTGGCCTCATGATTATACCAAAGAAATCCTGCTTAAGTTTCCTACTATCATCCAGCCCTGAAGATTTTGGACTTGCTGTGTCCAACAATTGAGTGAGCAAATTCCTAAGAATCTTTCTTTCTCATTCTTTCTCTTTTTATACACACAGATACACACACCTTTTTTTTCTCGGCAGAACTCTGACTGATACACACACAAATACAACATGCATGCTTATAGACATATTATGTACACACATGGACATACATATATAAGCACTGACATTAAATATGAAAAACATTAGGATAAGCCAATATTAATAACATAGGGATGTCTCTAAAACTTACTATGCATGCCACCATATGCATGGCTTATCAAACTTTTTTACCAAGGACCATTTTTGTGAGCAAACATTCGATGAAATTTATATTATATGGGAAGCATTTTGAGAAATCCTGGGTTAGCAACCCGAGGGAAGCTGGAGAAGTTTGGAGTACCTACCATGGGAAAGTGAATGAGGTAGGTCACACGCGATTCGAAGAGCAGTGCTGCCCCAGATATTTTATGGAGCACAAACATTGTGCAGTCGGTTGGCCTACTTTATGGCTTTCTTCTTGAAAACAGTAGATAGAGGGATTTACACACCTCTTGGTATCAGCAAAAGGTACAGTATAAAATTCAAAGGGTACTTAACCTTAAATCCTGAAAGCTGGTGATCATTATTGAACTTCTCCTTCATCTCTTTGCATTATAAGTATGCAAAAGCAGATCCTTATTCCTCTTAATTTCTCTTAACTCTGTATCTTTTCCTCAATCCATCTTGCCTTAAATGGGTCGCATTATTTTTAAGCTATATTTATTTATTTAATAGCTTGATAGATTCCCCTCGGTTCAGTTATCAAAGGATGCTCCTTGCTGTAGCCAGAATGATATTTCTAGAACATAAATATGATCTTATTACACTGAGGCTTAAAACCCATTACTTTCAAAGTAATGGGAAGATCCAAATTCAGAAAGGCTTACTAATAGCTACATGATGCCACCCTTCCCAATCCTCCTTCAGCCTCCTCCCTTACCATATCCCCACATGAACCATAAACCCAAATACAATATATGGAACACAGTTCCCTAAGTCAAGATGGTGAGTTTGCATGTCTTCATGTCTTATGTAAGATTTGTCCATTTCTCGGGATGCTAACCACCGAGCCATCAAGATGCAAAGCCGTGTCTGAAACCTGTGCTCACAGTTATGTGAGTGAATAGAAGATAGATCTAAGAAAGTGGGGGTTTCTGCAGTCATTACTTCTTTTAGGGGACAGAGGACTTAGAAATTTATTTCTAATTTAAAAACATGCCCCAAAAATGCAATAATTGTGTAGTATCTGCAATTTTCAATTAATTAGGATCAGGTGCTCATACGTGAGGCCATATCTCCATTTTATTCTTTATTGTTTTAATAATGCATTTTAAAATATTTGCTAGTATATTCTGAAGCTATATAGCATAGAGTACAGCTACTGTAATTGAAATAATCACATGAACACATATAATGAAAAAGTGACAAATGTATTACACTCACAAAAATGTTAAACTATAAATCATTTTGCTATCCAACCAGTTACTTTTCCAAAAATAACATTTTATTATAGTTGTAATATGCATTATTTATTTAGAAATTTTAAAATATAGACACACTTAAAAGAAGAAAAAAATTTTGTCCATACGTGTATTTTTGAAAAATAGCCATTACTAACATTTTGTTTTGGTTTATATCATTTTATCACATTCTTTATACAAATATAATTTTTAGTATTAACAAAACTACATTAAACGAATGTTATCTGATAAACTGTGTTTTTTTCTGGAATAAAATGTACTGTGTTTATCTTTCCATATTATCACATATTTTGTCATAGAATAATTTTCAAAGGCCTCATAATGTTGTATATAATATGAAACTACTGCAATTAAATAATTAATTTTCTATGCCCAGATACTAAGTTTCTTTTCACTGTTGTGTTATTATAAAATTAAACTGTAAGATCATATAACTATGTCTCTGTGTACAAAAGGCCCCTTTCCCCTTTAAGCTGATTCCTAGGGGAGGAATTGCTGAGTCCAGGGGTACTGAAGTTCAAACACACTGATAATGTAATGCCACTTCTCTCTTCAGAAATGCTGTAACAATTTTCATTCCCATCAGCAAGGTATGAGACTGCCCATTTTCTACAACATTGACAGACTTAGCTGTTTAACCATTTCTAAAATGATTTTTTCAATTATTACTTGTAGCCAATTCCCCTAAGACCTTGTCTTTGCTGCTCTGGTTTTCTTTTCTTTAAAATAAAATAAACTCTGATATGAAAAATATGATTAGTAAGAAACATAAGTCACCTCCCAATAAGCCTAAAAGACAGGGGCAATGTGGAGGGGAGGGGATCTTGCAAAATGTCTAGGAAAATTATCACAAAGAGAAGTAAGGACTCAGGTATGTAATTTTACAATGTTCATGGCTGTTATTTTTTTACCCAGTTAGATAGCATGAAAAATATCAGGGAATCATATGTGTGAGTGTGTGTAGTGCACATATATTTTTAAAAATTTTGGTTAGCATAAATAAACTGTGTTAGAACAGAATTAAATTCACAATCAGATACTAAAGAAAATGCTGTGGTAAGATATTAGTATATAAAATGAGAACATTCCGCAGTATGGTTAGGTTGGACTAATAGTCCAGTGGATGCAACAGAAAGAAAGAAAAGGAGTACATTGAATTAACTGATTGTAAAAAATTAATGCGAGAAATAATGATACATCTACATAGGCTTGTAAGCAGGACCTATTTAGCTAAGCAAGCTGACATTGGGAGATTAAACCAACGGCAACAAAAAAAAAACCTGACTATTATTCACAGAGGGCTATAAAGCAGAAGACTACGCATGTGTCTGTTTTTACACTTCCACTCCCGCACTTCGCACATTCTCACTATGCCCATGTTAATTCCACTGGACAGCTTTTACATTTACATTTCAGTTTTCTTTAGGTCGCTGCAAAGGAGCACTTCTATCGAACGGATGTAATTACGACATTCAAATCTTATCACTGTTGTCATTTTCCTCTCAAGAAAATAAGATTGTTTTATTTCAACAAAACCTTGCGTGTGAAATGAAGAGCCAACTATGGAGTTCTCTGTACACAGAAAATAAATATTACATAGAGGCTTTCCCTCCCCCTTGGGAGTGGCCCAGAGCGAAGCAGAGCACCTACCCTGCCCAGTCAGCTCAGGCCAGGCATTTAATTACTTCACCAGGAGAGGGTAACAGCAAAGAATGAAAAGGAAGTGTTGGCTGAGAAGGCTTTATTCCTCCTCCAGCAAAACTGGTCATCCTAATAAAAATATAAATAAATGAATCAGGGAAGAAGCACCAGCAGGTCTGACAAGGCACTGTAATGGGACTGTCCATCATTTATTTAGAGAAGTATAATCTTTTCTAACAACACAGTGTTCAAGGTGAAAGGACTGGGATTCGTGGGAAGAGAAACTGAGTCATGGCAAAGCCTTGGTTCTTTAAACAGATCTTTTTTCTTCATTTTTAAAGTTTTTTTTTAATATTCAGAGGAGAGAGAGAGAATGTGGATTTGTTGTTCCACTCATTGTGTAGTCATTGGTTGATTCTTGTATGTGCCCTGATCAGGGATCGAATTACAGCCTTGGGATGTGGGGATGATACTCTAACCAACTGAGCTACCCAGGCAGGGGCCAGGAGATCTTTTTTATGCTCTGGTTCTCAGGGTCCTTCCCTTGCAGCAGCTGGACTGAGGAGAGGGATGGCTTGCTTTAGATTCATACTAAAGAAATGCGACCCTTGGTTTCATGTTAATTAGTAAGTTGTATTTTTCATGACTAGGTTGGAGTGTTACTTTTTCTCACTTTCTGTTTTGCTTTTTAATTCTTTAAAGCACACCAGCCAGCATCCTAGTGATTTCCAAGTCCGTGTGCACGTGTCCAAGTCTGTGAGCACCCCGTGTGTGTATGGGATTTACCTGTGTGTGAATACTCTGACAACAATGGTGGATTTGACCATACTGTCCTCTGTGGCCTATAGTCATAGAGAAGATTAATCAGAAACCTGAATTTGATAAATGATCTTTTTTTCCTTTTATGACGCAGGGGTTGTTTAGAGTTGTTGTGTGACCACAAATTTGTAGCTTTATGAGGTCTGTCCAGAAGGTATCCATCCATGTAATATGAAAAATAGATACATTTATTGAAGAAGATATAAGATACAAGTAATGCTGGACATATGACAATGATGCCTCAGTTCCCTTTTAAAGTAGGCACCCTGGGACCTCACACAGTTCTCCAAATCGCCATCAGCTGCCCCATTGTATTTTCCTGGATCTCATCAACGGTCTGAAATTTCTTCCCTTTTGAAGGTGATTTTAATTTTGGGAAAAGCCAGAAGTGGCAGGGCACCAAATCTCGCCTATAGGGAGGCTGAGCCACCTGGGTGATTTGATGTATTGACAAAAAACTGCAGGAGACTTTATGCATAAGCAGGCAAATTGTCATGGTGAAGCTGCCAATCACCAGTTGCCCATAGCTACAGCCTTTGGAATCATCTGAATAGTTTCCGTGGAGGAATATTCAAGCTTCATGCAAAATTTGATGCAGATTTGTTACTGTACTCATTCAGTCATTTCAAATGCAATAGCCACACAGTACACATGCCCAGTCAACAGCCTCTACCACCCCCACTAACTAGTACAGTGAAGTTATCAGTGATCCGCTATCAGTGAGTGCACATTTTAGTCCACTCTCCTTAGCTGCCAGGTACATCAATGTCATGCAAACCATTCTCATATTAACAATGGCTGGGCTTTTTCTGGACAGATCTTATACTGCTCAGATTGTAACACTGAAATCAGGCTGTCATGAATACTTGCACTCTTTTATTCTGAAAGAGCATTTTAATTAAAGGGCTGTTGGTGGCAGTGGTAGAGCTGTATGGTTGCGGCGGGGAAGGGCAAAGAACAGCGTTTAGAACGTCAAGGTATCCCATAGCCACAAACGCATCATGCTATTTAAGTTATATCTTTTACCCACTGCAGTCGGCAACCATCAGAATGCAAAGGAAACCAGGAGGGGGAAAAAACGACGTCTTCTAAAAAGAGTGAAAGGATTGATTTTTACATCAGTCATTTGAATGAGTGGTTCTCTCCAGAGGGTGCAGCGAGGAGGCTCTTCTCTGAATGCTAGGAGTGTCTGTGGATTTGAATAATGGATTAGGAAGTGCACAAACATCACGATTTTCAGATTTCTCCTGCTGAATCAGGACAGCTTGTCCAAAGCATCTGGGAGAAAGCTATTCTTTACCTTGGAAACGCTGCGACAGGGGGCCCGAATAATGACATTGCAAGAGGGAGCAAGTCCCCAAAGACCAGTGTGGCATGAGGCTGGGCTAGAAGGATCAGAGGCCGTAAGCTGTAGGTGGGTGGGTCTCTGAGCACTTTTTTGTTTGTCATTTTCTTTCCTCTAGGACGGCTGTGTGGGGGCAAGACACTGTACATTCTGAATGCTTTAGGGAGAGAAGGTATCCTAATTATGTTTTGACTAGAGTCTTTGATGGTGCTGTCCTTAGAGACCCCCATACTGCCAGCCTATTACTCATTTCTGAATGCATGTTACTTTAGGAGAGGTCCCTGGTTTATGTGACATCTGATGGAAGTCTAAAAATCACTTCTAAAATAAAATAATAATAATAATAGTAATCAGTCTACAGGAATTGGAAATCATGATATAACCCATTCCTATATCTTAGGAAATGATTATACATTTAAAATAGGCAATGAGAGCTAACATAAACAATCCAGGTCTCCAGCACTTTCTCTGAGGGGGAAAAGGAAACATTTACCTTGGGAGGTGATGGGGAAAGCTGTGGGGAAGAGTTGGCTGCTTCACAAGAAGAGGATAAGACAGTGAGTGGGAGGGAGCACAACCAAGTCATTTTTCTGGTCAATGAACACCACCAAACAATTTCAGGGATGGAAGCAGACATTCCCCATCTCCTTCTAAACAAAAAATGGAATGAGCAGCCATATGTGAGGCTATGTAAACAGGACACTTCTTCTGATCCCAGGAGTTAACAAAGACAGTGCCAGGAAAATGACTCATTCAGGCATCACCACGAAAGCCAAGGCAGAGGTTGGGGCTGAGTCATATGAGAATAAGATCTAAACTCCTGTCCCTGCCTCCTTGTCCAGCTCCCTGGATGGTGCAGGCGAAAAGGACTCTTAGCTGTGCCTCCTGTGAACACTGGCTGTGCAGATAAATAAGCCATAAAATTAAGGCTTTTTGAAAAGAATTTTCTTAACTATAATTTTTCCCACTACCTTAGCCAAGTCAGCCTCTCGGCCCTTCTTTTATTTCATCTGAGTTATCCAGGCTAGTGTCTAGAATGGGGAGTAACTGTACACAAGACAATAGCACACTCCAAGGAGTCCTCTATAATTAATGCATGGAATTATCCACATGCCCATCTGGCCAAATCAGGACTATGGGGTGAGTAACAATCCCTGTACACAGAACACCTTTCCTCCGCCTCCTGAAGGAAGTCCTTGTGTCCCTGAAGGGCCCTCTTCAATATCTGACCACGATGTTTAATGCTGGCTTAGTCAGCCCATGTGTCTAGGACAAGTCATTGTCTAAGATGTAGTCACTGCCCTCACAGAACTAATAGTCTTTTTGGTAAGATGAATTAGGTAAACGTATAACTTTCCATCATAACAATAAAATAAGGGAGAGACAAGTATATAAGCGAGAATCAAGGGGAGTATATATACAAAGTTGTAGGCAGCTCAAGGATACATTTTTTTAAAAATATATCTATATTGTTGGTCAATGAGTACAAATCTCCAGTTATAAGATGAATAGGTTTTGGGGATCTAATGTGCAGCATGGAGATAATTTATAATAATATATTGTATTCTTGAAAGTTGCTCAGAAAGTAGATTTTAGGTGTTCTCATCATAAAAAGTTAATTATATGGCCCTAAAGAGGTGTTAGATAACACTACAGTGACAATCATATTATAACATATGAGTATATCAAATCAACATGTCATACATCTTCAATTTACTCAATGTTATATATGTCAATTATATCTCAAAAACCTAAAAAAATAAATAACAAAAATGTGTCTATGTAATATATATGAAAGCATACATTTATAAAATGTGTGTGTGTCTGTGTGTGTGTGTGTGTGTGTGTGTAGTCCCAGACGGATTTTAAAACAAATGGGATGATCTCAAAGCCCTTCAAAAGCTGTAACAGTGAAACAGGCAAAAGGGAAGAAGGAAGATACTCCTCTGTTCACAGTGGAACACAGCTTAACCTGAAGAGAATACTGGTTTTCTCCCACAAGTAAGCACCACACAAGCCACTTTAAAATGTTTCTTTCATCTTTACAACTCCTTGAAAACTTGGTATGAGATGCCCTCTAGGATGGCCAAGGTTACCCATGAGTTGAGGAGTCAGGATTTACACCAAATTATTTCCTAACTTCAAGGCCCATGCTGTCTACACTGCGCGTATGAGATGAAGAAAGACACATTGAGAAACTCGGCTTCTACTTTTCCCATGCCTCAAGAACATGTAGTAAAGTCAAATAAATAAAAGACTTGCATATTACTAGAGGATTTCTATGTGTGTAGGATTAAAATATGGAATCTCTCCTTTGACATTTAGCAACAGTTTTTCAAGCATGTGCTATCATTTGTTCTTTTGTTTCCAAAGTTGAATAGTCAGCAGCAACCAGTTTGAGTTCATTGTGAGTTGAATTCAGGCGAAAGAATCAACCGTTCCGGCAATCCTGATGATTTTATCTTTGTGTCTGTTTCATTAAGTTAAGGAAACTTATTGTTTTATCACTTTAACCTCAACATTCTTTCTTTCTTTGTAATTGTTTTTTAGTTTAAAAGAAAAACATGAGCGAAGCATTTGGTGTCCATCCTGTGTGCAGCCCAGGATGGCTATGAATGCAACCCAATGCATAATGGTAAATTTACTTAAAACTTTTATTCCTCATCAGTTTTCGTTAGTGTTTGTGTATTTAATGTGTGTTATAAGACAACTCATCTTCTTCCAGTGTGGCCCCGAGATGCCAAATGTTTGGACACTCCTCATTCACTGCAGACACCATAGCCAAAGATGGTGGTGCTTGTCAAATGTTTTGTTTGGCCAAGAAAACAGCACCTGCATCTATTAAATGTTCATTTTGGAGTTGACCTATGGGAATACCAACTCTGGGTACAAAATGAAGCCTCAAGTTTTTGAACAATGCGCATGTGAAAGTGTAAGAGTTGTAAGGAGTCAGGTTGAAGAAAGCTAGTGTTGGTTATTACAATATGGGTCCTTGCATTTTCAATGGTCTGGAAATGTGGAGAATAATTCAGTCTCTTGGAAGGTAGAATAATTTTGTATTAATTCACTCTTATATAAGACATCCTATCGAGGAAAAAAAAAGCCTTTCAAAAAGTGCTTCTCTAAACCAGAGTTTGAAAAACATATTTATGTTGTATATAAAATATGACATATATATTAATCATCAGAATGATCAAATTTTTGTATATTTGGTATGATATTTAAATTCTAATTTCTAAGCAGTCTGTATGGGACTAATAGTTTCCCCAGAGCAAAAGAATTATAGGGACAGATCACCTTGAGAGAGTTTAGCTAGAAATGAGTAGCATTACTTACAGTATATCAAAATGAATCTAAAGAAGTATGTACATGTACTAGTGTTATGGCTAAGATGAACTAGCCACCACAGTAAGAAAAATGACCCGATTTATAAGGTGGAATATTTTATGTATTTTATGTTCTGAAGAATCATTCAAGGAATAAGTGACCTGTATTTTGAATACCTAAGGTCAGGGATTACCTATCTATTTATCTATCTATCTGTCTATCTATCTACTTATCTACCTACATAGCTACCTATCTATCTACCTCTTTATCATATTTCCAGAGGAATATAAATGTAGTAGATACATATACAAATACATGATCAAGTATGAAATTTAGTTCACAACTAGAAAATACAAGACATTTTTTCCTCTAAATCAGATTTAATTGCCTCAAAGTTTCCACCAGTGAAATACAGGAATTTCAATTTGAGTTATTTAGAGAATATCTACCTACAGGGATTTAAATATGAATGAGGCTGAAGTCTTAATCCATGGAGGCTGTCATTTTTTTATGACCAATGATGCTATTGTCAACTACCAGTCCTCTCCATCTTAGTCCTTCAAACTGCTGCCGTAAGCTGTCTCTGACATGACCCTTGACTTGCACAAACCCCCTCATTAACGTGAGGTCCCACAGCCTTTCTCTTATGTGGGGTGCTGAGACATGCCCACAGTCCCTACCATCCCATCACCCGGCTCTTCCCCCATCTAGGGAGCAGGTAAAACTTTCCCTCTGGTATAGAATCTCCCCCCTCCTGTATTCCAAGCACATCCTCCCTATGTGCCCCCTTATCTTCTCCTTGGCCTTTAGAAACAACATTTTTGTTGTTAGCTTCCCCTGTTATATATGGAGCTTTCATATTGTATAATTTTTTAAGTTTATGTTTCGTTAATCATATTCTGGAAAATTTGTGAGACAGTTTACTCCACTCAACAATGCCACACACAGTATGAATGACTATGCATTAGGTCAGCATGCATCTGAACATACAGTGCCAGATAATTGATTTAAAAATTAAACTGCTCGGTATCAGGTGCACATATCCCTTTTTAAAAAGTGTCATTGTCCCATTATAGTTTACATTTGATATTATTTTGTATTAATTTCAGGTGTGCCGCATAGTGATTGGAAAATCATATACTTTACAAAGTGGTTCCAATATTTCCAGTACCTACCTGGCATCATACATAGTTATTACAATGTTATTGACTATATTCCCTGTGCTGTAATTTATACCCCCATTACTATTTTGTAACGACCAATATGTACTTTTTAATTCCATTGCCTTTTTCACTCAACCTCCAACCTCTTTCCTCTGGCAACCATTTGTCTGTTCTCTGTATCTGTGAGTCTGTTTCTGTGTTGTTTGTTCATTTATATCATCCTGTAGAACCCACATACAAGTGAACTCACATGGTATTTGTCTTTCTCTGGCGGACTTATTTCACTTACCCTTTTTTAAAGATCATTTGATCTCTCAAAGACTCACAGTAGGGAAAAAACATGGTTGTTAAAATAGTCCTGTACAGTTACTATAAACAGAATTTTTTAACATGCAAACTGTACAGTGAGTACAGTGTTTAAATCCACAAAGATGCTTTAAATAGAGTATTTCCGTAATGCAACATCTTGTGTTTTCATATTTCCCATCATATTCAAAAATACTCTTCAACATAAAGAAAAAGTACAATATATTTGCATAGTAGGAATTAAGAGCTAAAAACACCAGAGACTGTACAGATACTGGAAAAATAAAAAATATAGTACTTTCTGATTTCTGTATATTTTTAAAGTGCCTCTACTTATAAATCATTATATACAGAATTACTATCGAATTCATGATGTTTTTAAAAATAAAATAACAATGTTTTATTTAAATGCTGGAGTCACAGGACTAAGCTATGATTCTTTTCTTGGGGACAAGTATGTCACAACAATGCTTATTGACTATTTTTTATAGACAGGGATAAAGCTAAGCAAAATAACATAAAGGAAAAAATCTAGTAATAACTGAAAAATTAATTAAGACTTGTGTTTATACATCTATCAATAAAGGAACCTACTCACTTTTTTGAAAAGATATCCTTCTTTCTTTACAAATCACTTATAAAAATAATTAGGCATTTTAATTTTTATAATTAAGCTTGCATTTCATTCATGTTCCACTTCCTTGAAGGAACGAGACAGTACTGGGGGAGAAGGGGATGGTTCATAGGTTGCTTTAGGCAGTGTTTGCCTCCTTCATTCAGTAAATATTCATTATGTTAGTTACAAACCATACAGAGTTCGTTACAAAGCATACGTAACAGGGATGTCAAACTCATTTTCAGCAGGGGCCACATCAGCCTGGTGGTTGCCTTCAAAGGGCCAAATATAATTTTAGGACTATAAATATAACTACTCCTTAATAGTTAAGTGAGAGCTTGACATTGTCCCTGGGTAGAAACAGGGTGCCAGGCTGGATAAAACGAGGTGGAGGGCCAGATTCAGCCCGCGGGCCTTGTGTTTGCCACCTGTAATACAGAGAATAAGACAGGCACAGTCCAAGCACTCATACAATCAAACCCAGGGCATTATTAAATTAATAATGATTACGCATCAAAATGTATATAGACACAATTTCTTGATTTTGAATTAGCCGATATTGTTCTTAGGTGTGCATCCTAGGAACACATGAATACACAAGTGTTTTATTTCTAACAATGAACTTGGCTGTACGTTAGTTCTTTCACCACACATTACATGTGGCTTGTTGTCTCTAACGTTCCGTTTTTCTGGAAAGCTAGAAGGGCCTTCCAAAGGGAATTGGATAATTCAAATAAGAAAAGTTAACAACATTTGAAAAGGCATGTTTTACAGCTAATGATGACCCTTACACAGCTTATATATGGTTTACTCCTAAAGTTTGGTTCAAAACGGTAATTCATTTCTTACACACTCTTGGTATTATTTCAGACCTCCTGGCAATTTGTAACATTTTGAAGGTAGACTAGAATTGGAAGTTGTTATAGTCAGTTATTGCTGTGTAACAGACAACACCCAAATTTAACTAAAACAAAAAAAAATATTTGATTATATTTGTATATTCTGTGGGTCAGGAATTTGGAAAAGGCACGGCACAGATGGCTTACCTCTGCTCATCAGTGTCAGCTGGGAAGACTTAAAGACCCGAGGTGACTGGAAGGCTAGGGCTGAGATCATCTAAGAGCTCACCATTCACAGGACTAGACAGTGGTGTGGGCTGTGGCTGACCTCGCCAGCGGCTGTCAGCCACAAGAGCTACTGTGGCTTTTCCATGTCATTGTTCTTTCTCTTCACAGCCTAGTGACTGGTTTCAAAGAGTGAGCTTCTAGGCAGAAACTGTATCGCCTCATAGGACTTAGTCACATAGTGTCACTGTTACCACAGACACAGGCCTATACATTCAAGGGGACCAGAGACCCACATTTTGAAAGGAGTGTCAATATTATAAGGTAAAAAGAACATGGAGAATGAGGTAGCTGGTTGTGGTCATGCTGGAAAACTCAGTCTACCACAGAGGCAACTAAAATTTAAAGACTTTTCTTTTTTGTCACACGTTTTGACTATGAGCATTTTGTTGTGCTATATGCTTTTGCAGAAATGATTGCTTTAGTAGTAATAATAATTAATAATAAGGTATGTAATATATATTAGTATAATTGTATATAGTATATAATTTATCATTTATAATATAAAATATAAGTGTACTATAAGAAAAACACATTACAATAAATAAAAATACAATAATAATAATTATTTTTTATAACATGGCTATAAGAATTTATCTACAGAAATGCTTTTTATGACTCTAAATTTAGTACATACAAACTTCAGGATTAGTATTTTTAAATAATTGAAATGCCATATGTTAGAATAAAATGGGAAATGTGAGAATGCTTTATGCATAATGAGTATTGCTCCAAGAAATTTTCATTTTAATTGTGTGTGTGTAACTGGCTATGAATAAAATGTGTGTCTTGCCAGTTTTCAGTCAAAAAGGTACGAAAGCCACTTCCCTAAATTATAGTAAGAGAATTCTAGATAAATCTTGCAAACTGTGAACAAAGAAAACTAAACTAGATAATTAATTACATAAGATTGTTTCTTGAAAATTGGTTAAAATTTGGTTACTATTTGTCAGTGAAAATTATTTTACTTTTAAAATAGATCAGATCCGTCCTTCTATAGAAACCACTAAAAGAGTCCATTGTTTGTTCAGGATGCCTGAAATTTAAATAATAAAAACAAATTTTCACATATAAGTCATTGCTTCACCTCCTCATCTCTGTGTTAGAGAAGGAGACGGGGAAAGATAAAGGCAGTTCTTTGAAAGTGAATCCAGATCAAGGTTAAAAAGATGGAGAACATAGCTCTTGTTTTGTTTTTGTAATAGTATAGGGCACATGGCATATAAACTTTTATAAATGGGGAATCTTATGGTGAATTTTGACATGTTGGCCCACACAGGAACCCTGTCCAGAGACTTAAAAGTGCAGTGACATCAGTGAATGCTTTATATACTTGATAGTGCTTCAAGTGGACTTTTCTACTTGAGAAAACGAATTTTTTAAGTGAGGCCAGAGTGTCGTACATTGAAATTTTCTACATTAAGTAGCTGTCTTACAATTGGAAGAAATGTTCAATCAACTGGAAGGTCATGACTGAAAGATGAGAGAGATGCTCTTTGCAAATATGAGATCAACTCTTCTCTACATCCCATTGAAATAGTGATGATGTCCCCCCAAAATAAATGTGAATTACCTAGTGATGATTATTCAGTTATGCCTCTGCGCATTTATCAAATATATAGTGACTCTTTATTATATGTCAGGAGCCATGACAGACCCAGGAAATACAATAATAAACAAAACAGGTAAGTTCCTTGCTCTCATGAAGTTTGTACTGAAAAGTTCAGTTGTAGAGAGTGACTCTGAGAAGCAATTATTCTGCAATGTTTCGAGTGTTTTTTTCCTTAATTCTTGTGCACACAAATTTTTCTATCCCATATATTTTGCATCAAAGCAGTCACCGAGTTACCAAGAGCAACACTGCAGGTGTATTGTAATAGTCTAACAAGTTATAGATACCCCCTTTTGCTTTTTTTAATTGTTAAGAAGCAGGATATAGTTTAAGTTAAATAAATCAGGATCAGTAAAATAATTATTAATCCTATAAACCAGAAATTTTGCCTGAAGCAGGTATCCGTATTCTTTAATTACAAATTACCATGATAAACTACAAACACTAAGATGTTTCTGGGCCTTATTTCCCTTATTAAGGTCAAGTATCTTTTATTGTTACCATTTAAAAATTTGGGCCTTGTTTTGTTTCATTCTCCCTTCAAAAGGGGAAGTGTGGGAAAATTACCGGGTGTTTCTTAGTCATGTTTAGATTATATAATTTGCACAGAGTGTTCTTCTACAGAATTTTGTTAAAGAAATTAACATTAAGTATTCATTGGTTTTAGAATTTGAGTTTGTGTACAAAATGGGGAGGAACAACTTGCAGCAAAAAAAAAATTTGTGTGTAGACAGAGGAAAAAGAGAGATTGAAGGAGAAATGCACTTATTCTTCTTGTGCTTTAGTTTCAAAGCTGCTATTATTATTGTTGTCATTTTTTTCTGGTGTGGGTGCTAAGGCCAGTTCCACTCTTTCAACACTTACAACCGAAAGTCATGTTCAATTAGCTTATATTTCACACTCACTGATCTCAAACACATTTATAGGATGGTTAATGAATAGGGTGATCCCATTTCCCACTTCCAATTTCCACAACAATGTTTCCAGAGTAATTAATTGTGTTTCTTTTAACTCTCAAAATTACCCCTATTCGGGCAATAAATTCCACGGTCATTTTACTAGTGAGGGATTATGGAAGTTTCAAAAAAGTTTAATGTGAAGAATTAAATTCCATTTTGATTTTAGCCTTTGTATGGTAGAAATCATCGATGATCACAAAATAAGAGACGGTACCTGGCTTTAAATTTTGGAAAGTGTTTCCTCAACAAAAACTCTAGATTGAGGACTCAACCTGCATAATAATTCATTATGTTTATTTTGGTGAATGCCAATAAAAGTGGGAAGAGAATCATTTGGAACCAAACTTCTGCAATTTCTAGTGCCATGTGGATCAATCCTACGCTACAGCTCCTGTTCTGTGTCCCCTGAAACCAAACCAAACCAAACCAAACTAAAGCCACACTGCTGAATTTGAAAATCTTCCTGGTAACAGGATGAAGCCAAGTGATGACATGGTGAAGGTGGCAGAGCCAGGACCTCGGTTTTAATCCTCACTGTGCCCCTAACTAGAAGTGGGGGTTGGTAACCTGGGAGAATCACCCATCTCCTTTGGGGCTCAGTTTCATCGTCTATTAACTGAAGAGCTTGGCATCCATCCAGAGTTTTCAGACTTTGTTGTTTGTGTGGAGTCAAGAGACAAGGAGAGGGTGTCAGTCAGAATATCCAAAAGCTCTTTTCTGTACTGTATGTCAGGACAAACCCTAAAGAAAAGGAAAAAGATAAAAGTGAACTACTATACTCAGAAATTTCTACCCACACCTCATTGCACTTATGCCGGTCATGACTCATTTGGTGGCAAATGACAGAAAACACAACTCAAACCAAAGTAGCCAACAAAGAGAACCTACTGGCTTATATGAATAAATGCCAAAGGTAGATAACACTTGAGGCGAAAACTCGAAAGGTGTCCTAGCGACATAGTCTCTGTTGTTGACTTCTCTTGTCTCTGTATTGCATTTATTTTCATGTTACCCGAGGTGTTAACATAGCCACAAAACTCTCCCAGTGTGAATTATTCCAGACTCAGTTTCCCCCAAATCTTTCCAGTGTTTCTAATACAATGTCCGGAATTCATATAGAGTGGAGCATCTTGGCTTCATTCTCTCATCAATCATTCATGCCTGAGGGATGAAATACCCTAAGTGGCCAGGCCTATTAAGAGGAAAGTATTAATTCAGATGGACTTGACTGCTCCTGATCTGACATGTGTCTGATCTGCAAATTCACGTAAAATGTGCAGGGCAACAGCCCCCTGCAAAGCATTCTCCATAAACAAAGTACTTTCCGGCTTTATTTTCCTCCATAGTATCTGTCACTACCTGATACAATTATTTCTGCATACTTGTTTATTTATTGTCTATTCCTCCTCAACTCAAACACAGGCTGCATGAGAGCAGACATTTTTATCTCATGACCTAGAAAAGTGCATGATATTTGGGAGTGGGGGGTTCATTAATGAATATTAATTCACATGATATTATTACTCACATTTTATAGATAAGAAAGGAAACTGAGGTACAGAAGTAAATGATAAAAGTGTCCAGAATCATGGAGCTATTAAATAGCTGAGCTGGAATTCACTCCACAAAGTCTGAGTCAGGAGATCACACTTTTAATCATTATACTAGTTGCCAGAAAAAAAAAAAACACGTGTTTTTTTAAGCACTCTGAAATTATCAGGAACATCAAGACTCAACCTCAGGTTTCCACACTAAAATGAGGTCCTACTACAGAAGATTATGTAGCATTCATAAACGAACAATCCAACTTCCCTGAAAATTAGTGCAAATATCAGCTCCATTTGCACAGCAAAGTTTGGAGTATTTCAGCCCTATCAGCATCATTACCTTTCACTTATTGAGCTCAGACACCCCTATGTAACTTTCTCAAACTTCTCTCATTCATAGATGACACAGCTGGGTAGAAATTAGTCTCTAAAAATACTTTCACACAACCGGCTTGTTTTCTAGTCACTGTCTGCTTATGTTGTGCTCATTCCATCTGTCAATAGATGTGAGTCACACATTCGACCTTTCAGCTTTACTTGCGCACATAAATTTCTTCCAATTTCCTGTGAAACAAACACTTTTAACTCTTTAGGGTTTTGTAATTTGTCCACAGGTCATTCAGGGATGATTCAAAGAACCAAGAAAGCCCTCTGTGTGATAAATTTGGCTTGAGGCCTTTATAACAGAACTACGTTTTTCTTTTAGTCTTTGACTAATAAATGTAGGTCAATACACAGAAACAGACTTACATATATATTTGTATTTGTATATGGTTGTATGCACATACAACCAAAGCTTCCAGGGGCTTTCCAAGATAGGGAAGCAAAACAGTTTAAAGAAGACACATGTATCTACTAGCAAATTCCTGCTAACCCTTCCCAGATCCATGTAGTTTTCCCTCTCACAATTTTTATGAAAGAAGACTTGAAAGTTCTGGTGATCAAGCAAAACTGATCCTTCTCTATCACCTGCCTTTGATCGCGACTGTTTCATCTAATTGGTCAATTTTTTAAAAAAATTCTGACTACACACAATAAACTATCCAAGTTAGGAAGAGTGATGGCAGAAACACATCTTTGTTTTGATAAGTTATATTTGACTCAGTTTAAATTAAAACTAGGTCCATGATTTCACAAAATCCACAAACCATCACCCACCCCGACAAGGTCTTTTATGACAAGCACACAATTCCTGAATAACAAAATGGTGAAATTGGCAAAGGTAGCAAAAACACAAAGTGTTCCTATCTAAAAATATATTCTTACCATGAACAAAAAAGATATAACAAGGCCTGTTTCTTCTCTTCTCTCCGTGGTTACCAATCTCGGAGCGGCTGAGTGATGGGGGTCTTTTTAGACCTTCAAGAACTCCTTCAAGTACTTGGGAAGAGAGCTGTACCTGCAACGCTCCAGGAAAATGGGAAGGAGATATTCCTCCCAGTTTTGGGGTAAGGACTATCCATCTGTGCCATTTCTATTTTACTTTTTGTGTCTCCTTTCCTATTACATGGCAAATCTGTTGGCCTAAATAAGATTTTCTGACTGTACTGCCTATATTATGAATACAGGTCTAACATTACAGGCACAGAGAGTTACACAGGAGACAGTCTGGGATTTTTACTAATGTAATCAAAAGATCTCATCTAAGACCAAGTGAGGGGAAGGGACTTCCTCTGGTCACACACTTTAGATGTGGAATCCAGAGATCCACATTCACTGACCAGCGAGTGGTAGATTACACCACACTAATCCACGCCTCTGTTCGAGCCTGTAGAAGTGGGTGTTCTGAATCATTCTAGCAAAGAGTATAAGCCACTGCTTATACTTAATATACAAATCTTAAATCCTGGTGTGGTTTCCCCTGAAAACCCTTTGTATTTCTCTTGTGGCTAAAATGTAAGAAGAAACATAACATGGCCAGGGATCTGGCAGCAGGACATAGCAACTGGGCACAACGATGCTTAGGGGCTCCTCTAAGCATGTAGGAAGAGGGTGGAGATGAAGGAAATTTTACTACAGATGAACACATGGAACCCAAAGAAGGTCAGAGACACATCCCATTCCAGCTCTGCTGACCTGAAAGTGACCTGAAACTAGTGAACTATGTGATACAGTATAAATAAGTCTGTCTTTGAAATAAAGCAGACATGGGATCCAATCAACGTTTCCAGCTTAATGGTCTTACAGAAATGCCTTAATTTTCTCAGCTATAAAATGGAGAGAAGGAAGGACGAGGGTAATCATACCTAGCTTGAATTATTATAGGGATTAAATAACACAGGGTCCTGCCAGTCTTATTCACCATTGTATCCCCAATTTCTTGGTGCTGTTCAGGAATCAATCCCCAGTTCCCCAGGTCTGGCACACAGTGGGAGTGGTGTTGGTGGAAATCAGGCTTTTCCACAGGATCACAAGGAAAGCATTCTAAAGACCCATGAATGGGAGAACATGGTGTGGCAAAGTTTGGGTAAAATTAGAAGCTGCCCCTGGGTTTCCACTGTCCCATCTCTGTCTGTCCTGCCATGGAAAAAGTCCCACGTTATCTTTAGCAAGGCCAAAGCAAAGGCCAGTATCCAGAGATTCTGCTTCATATTAAAGCTTAGTCCCTCAGAGGCCATTCAGTCTGCCGTGGTCCCCAGTAGCTCCTAGACCCACATGGTCATGTGCTCCCAGGTGAGAGAGCACTGACGATCACAGTGGAAGAGTGTGTTATCAGGTGTGTGTGTGGTGGGGGGGAGAGAGTAAGAGAGAGCTTTGTTCTCCTGGGACTATATTAGATTGAGTTTGGGAGGGACCAGGTACTCTTTCAAAATGATTAATCAACATCCCAAGTTTTTATGGGCTTTTGACAGGTCAACCTTCTCACCAACCCCCTTTTCCCCCAGGCTAGATTGACAGGCCTCTATGATCCAGCTCCTCTCCCTGTGCCCCCCAACAACCCAGTAGCAGAGAGGGGAAGGGAGAGTGTTACTCCCTTTGGCAAAGCAATGTTATGATCCCCTGGGGTGTAAAACTGTAGTTTCCTGGTGAAACAAACAGATTTGTGTTTCTCAGTTTATTAAGGTCAATGCCTAATTCTCTTTGTGCCCATTCTTATTAATAATTGGGTAACTACCTATAGTTACACATGCTCTCTATAGGTTAGTTGTTCTTCTCTGCTCTCTCTCAACTTCTTCTGCCTCAAAGTAATGGGTCTTCTTTCAATTGTATTAATATTCATTATCTTGTGAATGTATGAATAGTGAAATGAGTAATCAACTTACTTCCAATGATTTATTTGTTTATATTATTTACTATGGTATTCCTCAAGAATAGAAAATCCTAATGACAGGCATGCCTGAAGCATAAGCAATAACGGAGATGTCTAAGAGGTAAGAAGGGACATTTAATGTGTGACCAATCACAGGGTCTGTTGTCACAAATGCCACCCCATTAAGGAAATAGCTATACTATATCCCGTATAGCTTTGGCAACACTAAGTTCAAGAAAGTTTGGATTTCATTTAAAAATGAATGAAATTTATTACCAAGAGAACAGTACTCAAGTCCCAAACTAAAGGACAAGCATTCCACATAGCAAATATGTGCCAGGAATTTGGAACATCCAAAGAGCCAAATGATGCCAGATCTGATTTTAGATATGGAAATTTCTATATGGAAGAAATAACCATGAAGAATTTCAGCCTCTCTGCCCATGCCCCCCCAAAATAATCAAATGAGACTTTACCAGAAAATGTAGAAAATAAAATGCTGGTTGAAAATAAAACTTTCTGGCAGGAAAATCTATCACAATGATGACTCCTTCCAAGAGGGTGATTCAGCCAGCATCCCAGGAGGCGTATAAACCCAGGTTGCACAGGGGAATAGAAGGTACATCATGGTGAACCGTCTGCTTCCCCAGTTCCCTGAGTGTGTACTGGCTCACCAATGAAGTCTTTCCATCTTGATTCTCTGTGATTTCAGCACAGATTGCTTTGGGGGGTTCCTGACCTCAGCTGGAGCTTGTGAAGTTGCCAATAGGTGACTAAATCAGTGGAAAAGAGGAAAATAAGGACAAATCAGATGACTATGTAAATATTAGAGACCTTTCAGAGGGCCCAGGGTATTTGTATGCTGGTTTTTGATTCAAAAGGCAAATTTGTTCTGCAGTATCTATGTTTTATAACCTCAGCCTACTGTCCAGTTGTCAGTGTTTTGAACAAGTAACTTTCTAAACTTTATTTCATGACATCTGAGTCACAGTGCAAGGTTATTCTCCACAGGCACTGAGTAAAATGGAAGCGGCAAACAACATACCCACTTTTGTAGCCACTTTGCTTCAGCTAGAATTGAGGTGGTCACTCCATATTTCTTTTTCCATCATTCGATATTCTGGGAAGTCTATTTACACCCTGTCTGGAACAAGCGGGGAAACAAATAAATAGATAATGCAAACTGATCTTATTCCAGTAAGAAAAATCACTACTACAAATTATGAACAAGAATAGATCAGAGAAATAGAAATCACAGTACCAGTTATGTTGGACTCTTCTCCAAAAATTTTCTCCCCAAATTAAAACTCAATAAACCTCAACTAAATCAAATTGGCTGGATACACAACAGAAATTTAGCTTTCAAACTTTGTATTTCCACTCTTTGTTTTAGCCAATGTGTGCATTTCAACAAGCTTACTTCAAAGTTAATTCGTATGCAGCAAGTCCCAGTTTCCTTTTATTATCTTTGATATAACTGAAGTTACAGTGAAATGAATCTCAATTTAAAAAGCAGTGGTTGTAAACCACTGCAATAATACTGCAATGAACATAGGGGTGCTCATATTCTTTCAAATTAATGTTTTGGGTTTTTTCAGATAAATTCCCAGGACGGAATTGCTGGGTCACAAAGCCATTTCATTTCTAATTTTTTGAGATAACTTCATACTGCTTTCCACAGTGGCTGTACCAATCTGCATTCTCACCAACAGTGCAAAAGGGATCTCCTTTCTCAACATTCTCGCCAACACTTGTTTGTTGATTTATTGATGATAGTCATTCTAATATATAATTTCTATGATGATTAGTGATGTTGAGCATCTTTTCATATGTCCATTGGCCATCAGTATGTCCTCTTTGGAGAAATGTCTATTCAGGTCCTTTGCCTATTTTTTAGTTGGATAGATTTTTTTTTTGGCGTTGAGTTGTATAAGTTCTTTATAAATTTTGGATATTAGCTCCTTATCAAATGTATCAGCATATGTTCTCTGATTCAGTGGGCAGTCTTTTTATTTTGTTGATGGCTTCCTTTGCTGTGCACAACCTTTTTAGTTTGATGTAGTCCCATTTGTTCATTTTTTCTTTTGTTTTTCTTGCCTGAGGACGTTTATTAGAAAAAATATTGCTACATGCAATGTCCAAGATTTTACTGCCTATGTTTTCTTCTACTATTTTTATGGTTTCAGATCTAACATTTAAGTCTTCAATCCATTTTGAATTTATTCTTTTGTGTAGTGTAAGAAGGTGGTCTAGTTTCATTTTTCTGCATATATCTGTCCAATTTTCCTAACACCATTTATTAAATAAACTCTATTTAGCCCATTGTATGTGCTTGCTTCCTCCATCAAATATTAATTTGTTATAAAGGCCATGGGTTTATTCCTGGGACTTCTGTTCCATTGATTTATGTGTCTATTATTATGCTAGTACCATGTTGTTTGATTACTATGGCCTTGTAGTATAGTTTGATATTAGGTAGCATGATTTCTCCAATTTTATTCTTTTTAAAAACTATATTTTATTGATTATGCTATTACAGTTGTCCCATTCCTCCCTTTATTCCCCTCTGCCCTGAACACCCCTTCCCACCCAAATTCCCCCCTTTTAGATCATGTCCATGGGTCATACATATAAGTTCTTTGGCTTCTACATTTCCTATACTATTTGTAACCTTTTCTGTCTATTTTCTACCTACCATTTATGCTACTTATTCTCAGTACCTTTTCCCCCTCTCTCCCCCTCTCACTCCCCCACTGTTAACACTCCATGTGATATCAATTTCTGTGAACCTCTTCCTCTTCTAATTGTTTTCTTTCTTTTTTTAGGTTTGGTTGTTAATAACTGTGAGTTTGTTGTCATTTTACTGTTCATATTTTTGATCATCTTCTTTTTCTTAGATAAATCCCTTTAACATTTCATATAATAATGAACTTCTGGTAATGAACTTAACTTGTCCTTATCTGGAAAGAACTTTTTCTGCCCTTCTATTCTAAATGATAGCTTTCCTGGATAGAGTAATCTTGCATGTAGGTCCTTGCCTTTTTGACTTAGAATACTTCTTTCCAGCCCCTTCTTGCCTGTAAGGTTTTTTTTTTTTTTTTTTTTTTTTTGAGAAATCAGCTTATAGTCTTATGGGAACTCCTTTGTAGGTAGCTGTCTACTTTTCTTTTACTGCTTTTAAGATTCTCTCCTTATCTTCTATCTTGGGTAATGTAATTATGATGTGCCTTGGTGCATTCTTCCTTGGGTCCAACTTGTTTGGGACTCTCTGAGCTTCCTGGAGTTCCTAGAAGTCTATTTCCTTTGCCAGATTGGGGAAGTTATCCTTCATTATGTTTTCAAATAAGTTTTCAATTTCTTGCCCTTCCTCTTCTCCTTCTGGCACCCATATGATTCAGATGTTGGAACGTTTAAAGTTGTCCTGGAGGTTCCTAAGCCTCTCCTCATTTTTCTGAATTCTTGTTTCTTCATTCTGTTCTGGTTAAATGTTTATTTCTTCCTTCTGCTCCAAACCATTGATTTGATTCCTGGTTTCCTTCCCATCACTGTTGGTTCCCTGCACATTTACCTGCATTTCACTTTTCATAGCCATCAGTTTTCCTCTAATTTGTGACCATCTTCAACCAATTCTGTGAGCATCCTGATTACCAGTGTTTTGAACTGTGCATCTGATAGGTTGGCTATCTCTTCATCACTTAGTTCTATTTTTGGATCTTTGATCTGGCCTTTCATTTGGGCCATATATTTTTGTCTCTGTGCACCTGTTACATTATAAGGGGTGGAGCCTGAGGTGTTCACAGGGATGGGGCAACCCAGGTTACTGTGTTGTCATGCTGTATGTGGGGGAGGGGTCCAAGATGGAACAATGCCTCTGCTCAGCTCTCTGATGGTTTTTAGTCACTTCCCCTGATACCCACAAGCAAATTGGGCCTTTCTGGTGCTGATTCCTGGGTGGGTGGGCTTGTGTACATCCTGGGACCCTGTGGGTCTCTCCAGTGAATTCTCCCATGGGGCTGGGAGCTTTTCCCACTACCGCCTCCCCCTCCCACAGGTGTTTTCAGTCAGAGGCTTTGAGGCTTTATTTCCCCAGGCTGGAACCCTGGGTTTTGTGGTTTGTCTCACTCCCCAGTTGTTCCTCCCAATTTATCTGCACAAGAATGTGGGACCACCTGGTCTGCCAGCCACTGCCCAGCTGGGCCACCAGACGCCACCTTGCTGTGAGTCCTCTCCACCTGGCTGCCTATCTGCCCCTCCTACTGGTCTGGATGAATATTTCTTCTTTAATTCCTTGGTTGTCAAACTTCCACACAGTTTGATTTTCTGTCAGTTCTGGTTGGTTTTTGTTTTTAAATTTGTTGTTGTCCTCCTTTTGGTTGTGTGAAGAGGCATAAGGTGTCTACCTACACCTCCATCTTGGCCAGAAGATTCAACTTTATTCTATATTCTTCTTTCTCAAGATCACTATTCAGGGCCTTTTGTGGTTCTATATAAGTTTTTGAAGTAGTTGTTACAGTTCTATGAAATATGCCATTGATATCTTGATAGAAATTATGTATGTTCATTGTCGTTCATTGTCAAGATTAGGAAGCAGCATAAATGTCCATTATAAGGTAAGTGGATAAAGCAACTATGGTATATTTACACAATGGAATACTATTTGGCTGTAAAAAAGAAAAAATACTTTTACCCTTTGTGACAGCATGAATGGACCTGGAGAACATTAGGCTGAGTGAAATAAGCCAGTCAGAGAAAGACAAATATCATATGATTTCACTCATATGTGGACTTTAATGAACAAACTGAACTAACAAGTAAAATAGAGACAGACTCATAGATAGAGAGCAGGCTGATAGGTCTGCAGGGGGAGGTGGTTAGCAGGTAGAGGCATTGAACAGAAAAGAAGAAGGACTCATGGTCAATGGTGTGGTGATTGCTGGAGGGAGGGGTTGAGTGGGGGTGGAAGAGGGTATAAGGGAGATAAATGGTAATAGAAAAAAATACAATAAAAATTTTAAAAAGAATAATATAAAAAGGAAAATAAATAAATCAATAAATATTGCCCTGGAAAAAAATTCAGTGGGGTAATAAAACTGACCAGCCCTGTTGTACATTGGGCACTGTAATCCTAAAATAATAATGTCTAGTGCTTATAAAAATCTTTACATTGCCCAAAGTATCTTCACATGCAGTCACCTTCTGTTTTTACATAAAGAAGGATCAAACTGTCAGGGAGTTAATTGGAGTGATACAAGAGTTGTACGCAGAGCTGGTTATAGAACACAGTTTACCCAAACCTCCAATATGGTCCTGCTCATGTTAGTGGCAGCCCACATACAGATGACTGTTTTTCCTTCGGCATCACTTTGCAGCCAACATTTCTGCCATCGGTGTTGTTTTCATCCCACTTTGCCACTCCAGATAACAGACTCTCAGATCCCTGGCAAATAAAATCTCAGAAAGGAATGCAGTGTGGCTACCCTGGGGTCACTACGTGCCCACCATGTCAGTCTATTTGACTGCTCTTAACTCTTGAATCCTTGCTCCCTCAATAACTATCCAGACTTCATTGTCAGCTAGATCTGCATGTAGATCAAAATAGAGCCACTTCGTTGTGAGAAACGTACTGAAATCCTCCAAAATGGGCCTCTTAATAACACAGTTAATGGTTGTTTTTAGGAGTAAATGACTGGCAATGCACCTAGCTTCATATTATTGACAATCAATAAATGTTTTCCTATTTTACTCACCCCCACTTTCTGTACCTCACGCATATATCTCTTAACTTAACATAATAAGATCTTCCCACAATGTCCTTCCTTATCCCAATAGACAATGACTTGCCATAAATTGAGGCCCACGCCTATTTACTTAAGAGCAGATTATTGCCAAAACCCAGCTGATATATGAGTGTAAGTTGCTTTGTCACAAAGATCTTGCTTTAGAATATTTATTTTATCATTTTATTGTGAAATTATATCTCATATTCAAAGAAATGAAAAGGAAAAAATGGAAACAATTGTGTAATTAACACTCAAGAAATAGAATGCTTTAATCAACACAGATTTCCTGAGGATACAGCTTTTCTTAGAGATAGTCACATACATATATAGAAAGAAATTATGATATTGTAGAAAAGGCATAGATTGTAAAATCACACAACATGTTTTGTTTTGACTGTTGCCCCGCCCCCGCCCCCCACCAAGCTGAGAAAACTTGCATGGGCCACTTTATTTGCCCACAACAGTGAGTATCATATGTCCTTGTTATGTCTTGAGTTTGAGTCTCATCTCTGAAACTCTCCACATTTGATACTGATTTTGTAATGTCTTTTAGCTTTGGTTTCCTCACCCTAAAAATGGAGGTAACAAATCTAACTGTACCTACATCAAAAATTTATATTAAGGCTCAGCTAATACTGTATATAAAATATACTTCTAAAAACCACAAATTGATATATTAATGAAAATTATGATTACTATGTTCTTACATAGTACATTACTATGTTCTTATCATACCAGAACTTAGTTAACTCAATTTTTATAAGTTGTGATGTTCTTGAGATGGATTATTTTATAGCTACTACTTCACTGTTTACCTTACTCTGGGGATGGATGCATTTAGAATATAAAAGAAAAAGTTTCATGTATGGCTACATACTTCACAGATTAATGATTCTAAGAAGAAATCTCAGCTTTACATTTTTATTGGATCAATCAAGTGGAATCTCGCCCCCTAGGAATGCACTAGTTATTATTCAAGCACTTCGAAAAGTCGCTTTTACATTAAGATGGATAAGGCTGATTACTTTGACTGAGACTTGTAGCTACGATTATTCTTTAAATCATATGACTATAGATTAAGTGTGGATACAGAATAGAGCACATAAAACATATGTAGATCCATCAAGAAAATTGCTATAACATGGTTTCCTCTTTCCAGCAGGTTCTTATCCCCCCTCTTCATATTGAAAACTGACATACACTTCAGAGTTCACCTCAGCTGTTGCCTTTTCTATGATGATGATTTCCCAAACAGACTTAATTTATGGCCTCTTCTCATCCCCAAAACATTGCTCCCCTTTTATAACATTTATGCTGCCTCTTAATCCATTGGATCCTTGGCATCCTTGGAGTCAGGAACCTAGTCTCACTCATTCTTGTATCCTTTGGGCTATCATAGTGCCTTCATCCTTTCTCACTGTGGAGACAAATGTTAGTTTTCCCCAGCTGTGGTGGTCTCTCAGTATTCACAGGGGTTGATTCCAGGACCACCCAATGCCAGCATGCCCAAATCTCCAATATTAAATGGGATGTTATTTGCATATGCCTATGCTTTTATATAGGCTAAGGGGGTTATGCCTACTTATCACCGCATTCTCATGGATTTGGCATAGTTTTAGGCATGTGAAAATTCAACTTTAGCTTTTTTGAACTTTCTTAGATTTTTAAAAATATTTTTGATCCATGTTTATTTGACTCAGCTGACACAAAACCCACAGATAGAGAGGACTAACTGTATCTGATGTTACTTTCTTTCTCATATTTTTCACTTGGGCACATGCCTGCCCAGACTAATGACCATTTTTCCCAATTTAGGTGTGGCCTTGTGGTGAAGTTCCCCTAAGTACTGATTTAAGAACAGGAATTATATAAGAGGATTCTGGACTGTTCCTTTCAAAGGGAAATGTTAGATTTTTCTCCTACTTCTTTCTCCTTCCTTATGAGCGACCTTGAAACATGCAGATCAAGGCAACATTCTAGGGAGCAAGAGCGACAAGCTATAAAGAGACTGTGTCCCCAAGACATGAGCCACCACCCCAGTTCTGTGTGCTGGTAAGCAGACTGTCAGGTGAAAAAGAATCAAACTTCTATGTTTAAGCTTCTCTTGCTCTGAGTCGCTGTAATGACAGTCAAAGTTATACACTAACAAATGTACTTCTACACTGGACATGTGAATAATAATTTTTGGATGCAATATAATCATGTTTACATAATGTAAATTGAAGCAGTTGTTTATTAATTAATGCAGCCACATTAAAGACCTATTGGGCATTATTTGTTGTTTTTGCTCCTCTAGCTTACAGGTCATCTAAGGTTTAGGGCAAAAAATACATTTGAGTTATTTATTTACATCATCAAGATTTTTTGTGGTGTTTAACAGCAAGCCCTTTTCTTTGGGAACAGTATTCCAACAGGAGACTGCAGAAAGAGTATCATCCCTCCTTTATATAGCACTGGCTATGAATCTAAATCTAGAATATATTAGAGATGGTTTTGTTCATTTTCTATGACTTCATATAGGCTGTTTCCATTTTCTGGGGAGACTATATTTGGGGTTATTTTATGTCCTTTTCATTCTTTTGATCTCAGTTTAACTGTTACCTTTACGAAAGCCCTCCTTGTGCTTAAATACTTATTAAAAATTAATGTAACATGGTATAATATTTTATAGCACATAATATCATTGCAGTTCTATAACACTTTCTTTAGGTTTTAGTTTAATACCTGATTCTCCCACCAGACTAAGTTCCATGAGGGCAGGACCAACTCTGTAACATGTACTGATGTATGCTAAGGGCCTGGAATATTCTATATATTCACTAACTATGTGGTGGGAGGAAGGAAGGAAGGAAGGAAGGAAGGAAGGAAGGAAGGAAGGGAGGGAGGAAGGCTCCACAAGCATGTAAAGAGGGGAACTAGAAGCCATTTTTGGATCTGAATATTTGAAATACCCATATAATGGAGGAAAATGTTCTAAAGGAGGGAGTTTTGAATCACTAAAATGATTTTCTTCTTTATACTGTGTGGGTAGTTACAGTAAGAAAGGAATAAAATGGTTTTTTTTTTTTCAATTTTCTCCAGATCCTAATAAATCAAAGCTTGAAAACTTTGCATATTTGCAAAATCAGCAGTTACCTCCAAAAATTCACTATAGTATCTCGGGATGTATGCCCAGGATCTTGCATTTTCTCTTATTTCTTGAACAAGAACTTGCCGAAGGGGGGTTGATCAGGCCCCCCTCAGCGTCGCCAGCCTGACTGCATTTCCTGGTCCTCTAGGTGGTGTTGGAAGTGTCACTGGAAGGAGCACTGCCAAGTCGAAGATGACTGCTTAAGACTCTGCATGCAGATAGGGACAGGTGTCTTCATCTGGCTGCTGGCACTCTCTGTGCTGTGAGAAGTTTCCTGTTAAAGCAAAAGAGAAAAAAAAAAACGATGAAAAGTTTCTTTTAAAACAGGGATTTTAAATTTTCCATGCATTTCAAATTGAAAGCATTTGACACAGTTGATCTTTCCGCTCTTTGATACCCTTTCTTTCTTTGGCTCCAGGATTCCACATTCTGTTGGTTTGCTCCCTACCTTGCAGGTCACTTCCTCTTGGTCCCTTTTACTCATTGGAATGTCTCATAACTCATTCTCTCAGGGTCACTTTTCTTTCCTACCTGCACTTCCTTAAAGATTTTGTTTATACTCACAGTTCTAAATACCAGCTGTGCTGATGACTCCCAATTTTGCATCCTCGGCTACACTCCAGACCCACGTATCCAGCTGCCTACCTGACAAGTGTACTGGCTGTCCACAGTCATTACCAGTTCACCACGTGGAAAACTGAACTTCTATCCCATCACCAGACTTGCATAATCTCAGCTGATTGAAACTCAAGTTTCCAATTGTGAGAGGAAAAAAATGACATGAGGGTGTCAGCTCTGAGGCCTCTCCTTCTCATTTCACTGTTGACTCAGCGGGGTATCTTGTGGATCCACCTTCAAAGTACAGCAGGCCCCTTGTCTGCAGAGGATAAGTTTCAAGACCCCCAGGGGATGCCTGAAACCCCACAGAGAACTGAACCCTACACATACTATTTTTTCTTATATATACTTATACATACCTGTGACAAATTTAAATTTATAAATTAGGCACAGTAAGAGATTAACAATAACTAAGAACAAAATAGAGCAGTTATGATAATACACATAATAAAAGTTTGAAAAATTTGTGTGGTCTCTGTCTGCCTCTCAAACTATCTTATTGTACTCACCCTTCTTCTTGTGGCAATGTGAGATGACTGAGTGGATGAGGTAAACCAAAGTGGAATTTTCCATTTAGTTGTTTTGGACCACGTTTGACCATGAGTACCTGAAACTGCAGGAAAGGAAATTATGGGTTGGGAGTGGCTACTGTATATTCATTCTCTGGCTGTTTCTCAATCCTTTCACTGTCACCACTGTGGCCTGGATCCACATCATATCCTCCTGCATTATTAAATATAATCTCATAGGTGGTCTCCCTGATTTTACAATACTCCTGGCCTATCACCTAATCTTCAACCAGAAATCAAGGTGGTCTTCTTAAAATATGGCATGTCAGGTCACCTTTGTCTCCAAACACTGTCATGTCCCTCACAAAGTTACAACTGAAGTCCTTTACCCCATGACTTTGCGTGTTCTGCTCCATGAGCTGCCTGACCTCACCTCTGTCCCTTCCAATTGCTCACTCGGCTTCAGCCACACTGGCCTGCTTCGGCTCTGCCAGTGCACCAGGCACACTCCCACGCTGGCATTTCTTCTAACTGGAGTGCTCTTTCCCCAGATGTGGAGAGGGCTAACTCTCTTACCACCTTTGGACTCTGCTCAGATGTCCCTTCCTGCACCACCCCATGACCACCTGACTCTCCTAAGCCTCCTGATTTATTTATTCTCTGCTGCTTGTTCCCAAACTATAGAAATTTCACCTTAGTTATGTGTTTATTACATGTGTTAGGTATTGTGCATCTCTCCCATGAGAATAGAAGTTCCACTAATATTCAAAATTTGATTGTCTTATTTAGTGATAAGTTGAACAGTTTCTGACATGTAGAATTTTAATAAGTATTTATTGAATAGATGACACTTTCTCACTAAAGACAGGGACAGGTTACGTTTGCTTACTCCCACTGCTACTACACAGTGTATACTGGATGTCCAAGTCAAAGCAGGAGGACGAGAAAAATGTTATAGATAATAGGAAGGACTATTGTGACTATTTGCATATAACATAATTACTTATCTAGTATAAAACCCAGAAAGTCATCTAAAAAGATCTAAGAACTAATGACAGAATTCAGTAAAGAGGACAGAATATTGTTAAATTTACATTTTTTTAAATTAATAATTTTATATATGCCAAAAGTGACCAAATATGAAAAATAAATTCATGGACAAAAATGTATCCAATTTGCAATATGGAAAGACTGAGTAAAATGCCTAGAAATGTACCTAATATGAAAGGTTCAAGGCTTACATTAAGAAAAGTATGAAACAGAGTACCATAAATAAATTAAGTAGCATACCAAGTTCATGAATAGAAAGATATATTATTATAGACAGAAAAATTTTCCCAAAATGATTATGATCAAATTATAAAAGGGAATTTCATAGAATTTGAATTTCAAACAGTATTTTGATTTTATTTCAATATTTGAATTTAATGTATTTCAATTTCAAACAGAAGAAAATATTTAAGTATATCCATTACACTTCTACAAAAATTAAATATATATATTTATTTATATGTTTATAATTATATATATATCATTAGTACAGGGATAGTATTTCAAACCTCTTAGGAAAAATGGACTATTAAATTATGTTCAGGTAATTGGCTATTTATTATGAAAATAATAAAGTCTGTAATGCAGACATATAGTAAGTTATATTTTTGATGTATCAAAGAGCTAAAACTAAACTACCTTAATATTGTGAAAAATGTAGGAGAATATATTATACTTTAAAGTAGAGAAGAGCTTCTTTAAGAAAAATATAAAACCCAGAAAGCCTAAGAAATAAATTACCCCCTCCACCCTCATAAAGATGAGTACAAATAATGTTTTAAAATAGGTTAGCATAGACATCATTAACATTCTGCATGAATATTCAGGATACAAAAGAGTGCCTTCAAGTCAGTTTTTTAAAAAATACCCAAATCTCCAAAGCCTCCGGAAGATAAAATATATGAAAATATAGCTTATAAAAAAGAAAAACAGGCAAAAAAAATAAGAAAAGACTTAATCTTACTGATAATCAGAAAAACTCAGACTGAAAGAAAGGGATTTTTGTACACATTGAACAAATATGAAAGTTTTAAAGGCTGTCAACACGGAGTACCAACCAAGATGGAGGGAAATGTATCATACACCCCAGGGTAATAGATGAATACTTCGTGAAACCATTTGTTTAATGACTCCACTCCCCTGCCACTCTCCTCTAAACATTGCTTATGAACCTAGAAGGCTCAAAAGCTCATGTTTTTCTGTTTTGTTTTTATTTCTTTCTAAATGAGAAAAGGGAAAAAGGAAGAAAGGCCTGTAAGTAGCACTCTCTTCTTTGTGATGGGCGTCATTTTTTTTCTCACTGATTCCAATTACTCCTATCAATTCCACCAATATTTATTGACTACTTACTGCCTCTCAGTTATAATTTTTATAGCAAAAATACATATAAATTAAAAAGCAACAGCAACAACAGTGAATCAGAGCCCGGTTCACTTTCTGGGCTGCTCAATCTACTGCATGAGGAAGACCCTCACATAAGTATTTCTTACTCAAGATAGATTAAGTGCTCCGATAAAGGCATACTCCAAGTGCTGCGGGACCATGGGGAGGAAGAGATTAATCACTACCATTACCACATTTTTAAAATCAATTTATCAGGATCCCAGCTTTGCAATTAAAGGAAATTTGCCAAGGCACTTAGAACAAAAGTGTCCATTTATAATTTTCTTTCACTAATCCTCTCCTTCAGGCCTTTTCACCCAGTGGGAAGTATACAATCAGCATGTTTTTTTTTCTTTTCTTTTTTTTTCTACTCACTGGTCAAAGTATGACTCAGAATGGGAAACGGAATTTGGGTACAGTGTCAATGCCTTCTATGGCTTCACTTTTGCCATTTGTAATCTCAGAAATACCACACAATAAAGGTCATTCATTCTACCAGCATGACAAATAGTTTGGAGAAAAAAATTGCACATAAGAAATTTGAGAATTCCTTACACTCCAAAAATGGTAAGGAGTTCTACCGGTCATTTATTTGGAAGATATTGTTCTGTTGATTAGTTCTAGTTTTCTATTTGCTGCACATTATATCATTTATTAAAATTTGCAACAAAGCCTTTAGAAATTAAATGAAGCACAAGGAACTATTTTTTGTTACCAAATTACAAATTAAATTTCTTCTTAACTTTTTTATTCACTTATTCTTTCAACTAATGTTAGTTGAGCATCTAATAAGTTCAAAATACTTCTTTAGGCACTAGGAACACAGTGGTAAACAAAATACACTAAGTCCCTGAAGTCATATGACTTGTTTTCTGATAGAGGAAACCAACAACGAATAAACAAAGCCCAAGTTTCAGATGGCAATAGGTGTTAAAAGGTTCAAGACAGGGGCAAACTTAGGGGATAGCAAGTGATAGGAACAAAGGCTATTCTAAGATAAACTGGTAAGGAAGGGAAGTTCAAAAAAATGATAGCACATGCAACATGAAGATATGAGCAAATGCCACTCCAAGCAGAAAGAATCCCAAGTGCCAAGACCAAGGGAAAGAACAAGGTGTGTTTCAAGAACTCTTAGAAGTGGAGTGATCAACTGTGCCAATTGTTGGCCTGAGGACTCCTGGGATACCAAAACAGAAAATCCCAGGAAAACAGGGATGTGTTGATCATCCTACTGGAAGGCCCTCTGCTGACGGGATGGATAAAGAGTGGACAAAGTGGTGGGAAATGAGTTTATTGAGGTAAGGTGGGGCCAGATAATGGACAACCTGAGAATCTGGTAAAGAGACTGCAGTGGAAGAAACCTTTGGAGGGATATGATCAGAAGAACAATGTGATCTGAGTTGTTTACGGTGGTGGAATAAGTAGGTATCCACTTTATTGAATAGGCTTACTATTTTCTCTCAAGTCAGAAACATAGAAGGTTGGGCTGCCTTCCCATCAGTCTAAGCAATTCTTGAAGGTCAGCATTAGAAAATTCTCAGCAGAAGTTTCACCTGCTCTCTACAGTATTTCTAAAGATATATTAGAAATAATTTCTGTAAGTGCTTTAGGGCTTCCCTGTTTGTTAAGAATCTGGAACAAACAGTTTTCCCATAGAGGAAAAGGTTGAAATAAACTAAAATGGCTTTGTTGCTACAGGTAATAGTCCCAGACTGGGGCATGACCCATTAGTCACCTCTCAGTCCTTCTGAACTGAGCACACCAATGGGATCACTGATATGATTTGAGCCCAAGAGCTCTTTATTCTGCAGAAATACTGGAGATTTTTCTCACTACACTTTCTGTGTTAATGTCTTTTTTTTTTTTTTTGTATATTTCCTGGAAAGTCTAAAAGCAATTTCTCTAAGCTAAGAAAATGTCCTTATCTTTTGGCCCAAATGGAGACATATAACCCTTCATGGCTACAAATGACTTCCTCCAAATGAACCTGTGTTCAGTCAAAAGTGTAACAGCAAACTAGTTAAAGGCTAAGTCTTTCATGCTGTGCTTCACCCTACTGAGCTTCATATTGTCTAAAGCATAGATGCAGAGAATGAATGAAAAGATTAAAATGACTAGGAAAGGGGAGAAAGTGGTGGGGAGATAATGAAAGTGAAGGATTAAAGAGGGAAGAAAGATGAAGTAAAGGCAAGGAAGAATTCCATTTAGTGAGGGTGCAGCTAAAGCTCACTCTCATTTGGAGATCACAAGGGGCCAGGGCATCCCCAAGTCCTCCAACTGAAGCATTTCTTAAAAGAAGGATGAGAAAGGTAAGAATGAAAGAAAGGAAAGAAGTTATAAGCACAGTATTTTCCTAATTTCGTTGGACCCCAAGTTCTCCATGAAACTGTCATTGCCTCCTTTTTTTGCTACTTTTTTCCAAATTCACTTTTATTGGATATTCATTCTATAATTAATTGCATGTTCTTAAGTATATTTTATTGATTATGCTACAACAATTATCCCATTTTATTTTGCCCTTTATTCCCCTTCACCCTGCACTGCCCCTACCTGAAGCATTCCTTGCCTTAGTTCATGTCCATGGGTCATGTGTGTATATATATAAGTCCTTTGGCTTCTCCATTTCCCATACTATTCTTAACTTCCCAATCTATTTTGTACATACCGTTTATGCTTCTTTTTCCCTGTACCTTTTCCCCCATTCTCCTCCTTCCCCCTCCATGTGATCTCCATTTCTGAGATTCTGTTCCTGTTCTGGTTGTTTGCTTGTCTGTTTTCGTTTCTGCTTTTTAGGTTCAGTTGTTGATAGTTATGAGTTTGTTGTCATTTTACTGTTCATATTTTTGATCATCTTCTTTTTTCTTAGATAAGTCCCTTTAACATTTCATATAATAAAGTCTTGGTGGTGATAAACTTCTTTAACTTGTCTTTATCTGGGAAGCACTTTATCTGCCCGTCCATTCTAAATAATAGCTTTGCTGGATAGAGTAATCTTGCATGTAGGTCCTTGACTTTCATGACTTTGAATATTTCTTTCCAGCCCTCTTTTGCCTGTAAGGTCTCTTTTGAGGAATCAGCTGACAATCTTATGGGAACTCCTTTGTAGGTAACTATCTCCTTTTCTCTTGCTGCTTTTAAGATTTTCTCCTCATCTTTAATCTTGGGTAATATAATTATGATGTGCCTTGGTGTGTTCCTTCTTAAGTCCAACTTGTTTGGGATTCTCTGGGCTTCCTGGACTTCCTGGAAGTCTTTTCCTTTTCCAGATTGGGGAAGTTCTCCTTCATTATTTGTTCAAATAAGTTTTCAATTTGTTGCTCTTTCTCTTCTCCTTCTGGCACCCTATGATTCAGATGTTGGAACATTTAAAGTTGTCCCAGAGGTTCCCTAAGCCTCTCCTCATTTTTTGAATCCTTATTTCTTCCTTCTGTTCAAAATTGTTGATTTGAGTTCCAATTTTCCTCCCTTCATAGTTGGTTCCCTGTATATATTTCTTTATTTCACTTTGCATAGCCTTCACTTCTTCCTTTATTTAGCATCTGTATTCAATCATTTCTTTGAGCATCCTGACTATCAGTGTTTTGAACTCTGCATTTCACAGGTTGCATATCCTCTCATTGCTTAGCTCTTTTTCTGGAGTTTTGATCTGTTCTTTCATTTGGGCCATACTTCTACGTCTCAGCACACCTGTCATGTTATAAGGGGTGGAGATTTAGGTATTCACTCCTTTCTGGTCAGAATGTGAAATTATTTCTTCTTAGGAACAGACACTGGAAAAAAGAAAATTAAAAATATTATAAATAATTTTAAAACAATTGTAACAAAATGGAGGAATTATTGTTAATTTTTTATTTAAATCTTTTCTGCATTTATTATTATGCCTTAACATGCATAGAAATCAATATGCACAGGGATATATGTAGATAAAACCCAATTTATTGTTGAATATATAGCATCTAGTTTAAATTTAGTTTAAGTGGATTTATAATTAAATGGATGTTACATAGGCATATATAACATAGAGTATACATAGCACCACATATATATAGCACAAGGTCAGAGCAATGAGCCTGTTTATGAAATTACAGCCCTAAGGAATTTATTATCAAAGTCTGAAACAAAGAATGATCCATGTATTACTGCAGTTTCCAAGGTAAGCAGATAAGAATAAATTCAGACAAACTGAAACTATGTAATAATCTGTACAATCTTAAGAAGCCTTTTCACACTGGAATCAAGGTTGTAGGACAGTCATTAATTAAAGCATATCATAATCAGGTATGTCATGTCTTGGGCAGAAGCAACAGAAATTTGAGGAGAAGATGAGACCAAGTCAAGGACTGGCAAAGGAGAGGCATCCAAGAAAACTACCCTGTTTTAATTCATAAACTTAGTAATAATCAGTCAGGCATGCACTCAGCATGAAAGAGAAGCAAAAGAAGATATAGAGGATCTTAGCCTCCTTTAGAGATTAGGTCAATTATCATTTATTGAACTTCTATATGCCACGTACCAGGATTTACAATGTATTAGCTCACTTTATTCTGACCAAAATACTCAGGGGTATATTAGCAAATTTAAATGACTATTATAATAAAGATAACTAGGGATCACTCATATCCAGTTCTCATATCCTTTCTGGCACACAGGAATATTCTAGTTTCCAGGTGCCTTGAAGTCAGGCAAAGTCACACAACCAATTTCTAGCCAATGAAAAGAGCTACCTTCTGGATAAGGCAGTTATGATCTTGTATGACACCTCCACACAGCCTCCTCTTCTAAACAAACGTGAAGGCCACATGTGAAGATGGCAGAGCCACAGGACAGAAACAACCTTCAGCCTGAGTCATTGTTCAATAGAGATTTCTGAGACTAAAAAGCTGCCCAATCCACACTGGACTTAGTCTGAGTAAGAGATAAATATTCCTTGCATTAAATCACTAAGATTATAGGATTTATTTACAACTACAGAAGAACAGAGCTTGTCCTTATTAATATACTTATATATAATATACAATGGGCAAAAGGTGCAGTTAGATGTTAAAATCTATACTTGCCTAATTCCAAAGACCAAGCTCTTTACACTCTATCATACTGCTTTTAACAAGTGATGTAAAACCACTGCTGATGTATAGTGACTCACACTCTATATGCCCTAAGAACTCAAAATAAAATAGATATCATTTTTAACTCAGGCTCATAATTATAGGTGGGCTTTGGCTTGGATCTTGAAATGAGTGCAGGAGCAGGTGAAGAATTGTCAATAAAAAGAAAGGGAAGCTGTATAAAACTAGCCCTGGAGGTGGACATGAGAATGACCTATTTGTGGAGGAGAGATATATACTGGGAAACCACAGAATATATGATTAGAACAGAAGAAGAGTTATTTTCTTGAGAATCTCAATGCCAGACTGAGAAACTTAGATTTAAGACAGTGGAAAATGGTAGAGAAGGCACTGGACCAAGAGTCAACAGTGATGAAATACAATATTTCATGCTGTTGTCAGTAGCTTCATCTCTGCTGACCACAAGAACCTCCTTTTTAAAGAGTGGGTATAGCCTGAATCATCTTTAAGATCCCTTCCCAGCTGTGTTTTTTCAAGCCCACATCTCAAAGTTCTTTGTGTGGATACATTGGTTGTTCTATTTAGGGAAAATTAGAATTGACGACTTTTGATAATCACCAGCTTTTTAATATGATGACTAATAATCAGAGTTACAAATATCTGCATACTTAGATCAGAAAATAGAAATATTTTGACACGCCACAGACATAAAATCAAAGAAATAATTCTGCTGCTGTTGGTATAGGTGTGAACCCATCTATAGGTTAAATTGAATAACTATTGTTTTCCAATGATGGTACAGCCATCATTACCTTCTCTTGGGCAAAGTTTATTCTCACCAGATTCCAAGAACTTCACCACCAAATCTTCTGTCCTCAAGATCTTATTCCATCTCTTTCCAAAGCATGTCCCTCTTAGGAAGCCCCTCTGTTCAGAGGCAGAGGGAAAGGTAGCATATATGACTGCATATGAGCATAGGCATACATTGACTGTCCTATAAATGCTAGCAATCTGTTGAACACTAAAAATTATATAAATCTTAGCAGCTTTACTGATGCTTCATACACAAGCAGCTGTTGTTTCTTGGTCGCCTGATTAAATATGCTGCAAAATTTCTCCCAAGAAAATCTCACCAAAGTTGATTCCAGCAAATCTTTCCTAGCATCTCTGCTAGCAACTTCAGTGACTGAGTGATTCCAAGAAAAGACTCAATCAACAGCAATTCCTTCAAGGGGGGCTCTGTTTTTCCTTTTAAGACAAGGCAGTTGTAACACCTGACCTAGTCTTGGCTCTACTATTAACCAGAGACATTCAACATTTCCAAAATGAAGTTTTGACTATTTGAGACAGACATTATGTGGATTGAAATGTGTTTTTGACAATATCTCTCTCTACATGTGTGTATCTATTTCTACATCATATACATACATGTGTATACATGTGGATGTACATCAATAAGTAGAAAATTCTGGGCTATATTTTTATTTTTTGTCCCACAAGATTTTCTTTTTCTTTTATTCTTTTATTGTTGTTCAATTACAGTTGTCCCATTTTCCCCCCATTTTTAGAAACAAAGTTAGAAAAATATCTCTAGCCAAGCCTAAAGCTATCAAAAACCAACATTATACTCATAAAATTATTTATAAAACATTGACTAGGGAAATCAAATAAAAAGTCTACCTAAAATGTGATCTGCAAGACTGTTTATAAGAGTAAGATTCTGCCTAAGCCTATGCAAGACTTTGGGGAATTTCTCTGATGCTGAGTGTTTAATCTACATTCACATCTCAACTGAAATGTCACTTTCTCCTAGACTTAGCTAACATTCCACCATCTGGATCATATGCCTTTTATTTTTGCTTCTATGGTCCCCAATAGTTACCATCATCATGTCAGTTTGATTTTCCATTGAAATGTGCTTTAAAAAAATGAATCATTCTGTTTTAATACTTGTATCTTTGGCACAGTGCTTGGTACATAGTATGTTCTCGATTTAAAGCATAAATTGTAGAATGAATTATTGAAATTTCACATGAAAAATGTATTACCTTAGAAGTGGTACACATAAATTACAATGTCACATTATAATAATTGACTTTTAGAAAATGCACTTTTTCTCTCTTGCCACAAAACTTTTATGTATGCTGTTCCCTAAACCTGGAATGCCTCCTCCAGTGAATTCAGGTACTCTCCATTCCAATATCTGGTGGCATAGCACTTCTTGGGCGCCCTTCCTTGACCACTGACAAATCCAGACTCTCCTAGTGCATGCTCTATATATCTATTAACCTCTTTCACAGTACTTATAGCCTTCAGAATTGTGTATATCATTGTGTAAACGTTAATTTTATGTATAGTTGTTCCACTAAACAGTAAGCCCTATGATGGTGGTCATGAATAGTCCTGATGGGGTCCTGAATAGTCTTGCTAATCACTTACTAATTAGTCACCATAACTTCTGGCTGAAAAACCCAGCAGGAATTTAGTTGGTGGGAGAAATTTCTGGAGTCCCAAACAATTCCCCTTAAAGAACCCACACAGAGATTTACTCAGATTCACTATCTCTGAGTTTCAGCACCAGGGTAACAACTTGAAAAGCACCAGTGGCATATAGGGAGAAACTGAATATGGTGTCAAAGCTGGGGGACAGATTTGTCTCAGACAGAAATGCTGTCAAAGACCATTGTCTATTTTTAAGCCCTCTCCCTCCAGAGCAATAGAGCCAGCAGGCCAGTGCCATACCTGAGACTCCACCAACCTGGCTAACACTGTTTGCCCCTCTCTGGAGATCCCCTGAGACTTCATCCCACCCACTTTATGGGCCCACTCAAACTGTTAACTGTGACTTTTTCATGTGAATGGCTGGTCTGGGCTCATGCTTCACAACTTCCTAAATCCTCTCAAACAAGCAACAGCTGCCCTCAGTGAGCCCCCAGCCCCAGTACCTTTTGTTAAGTTGCTCCAGGCCCAGAACCAGCAACAGCCAGCCTAGATTCACAATTTGGCTTTTCCTGGGAATCTCCAAACCCAGAACAAGTAGCAGACATCTCAGATTTCTTTATAGTTCATGCAGAGTTGCCCTGGGCAGAACACTGCTGGAGAGTGTCCTTAGCCTGCACTACCTGGGAAATTCCAGAGCCTGAAAACCCAGTAGACAACTACAGATGATATTGGAGCACCACCACCCTGCCCCTGCACAGCTGATCCTCCACAGAGAGCAGAGGTTGATGGTCAGTGGTCACAGCTAGTCCTTGCCATTGACTGGCTTGGATAAATCCTTCCCATTAACCTGCCAGCAGCAGTCAAGGCTCAATTATAAGAGGAAGGTGTACTCAGCCCACACAGAGGGCACACCTCAAGCACCCAGCTTAGGTGATAGGGGAGACTGTGCCATTGGACCCTATAGGACACCTATTACATTAGGACAAGTTACCAAGACAAGGAGTTATAGCAGGTCTACCTAATACATAGAAATAAATACAGGGAGGCTGCCAAAATGAGTAGACAAAAAAATATGGGGCAAATGAAAGAATGGATCAAAACTCCAGAAAGAGAATTAAACAAAATGGAGATAAGCAACCTATCAGATACAGAGCTCAAAATACTGTTTATACAGATGCTTGAGGAACTTAGTGATGACCTCAACAGCATAAAAAAAGATCCATTCAGAAATCAAGAATACACTAATTGAAATAAAGAATTATTTATAGGGAAACAACAGTAGAGTGGATAAAGCTGATAATTAAATAGATGCTTTGGAACATAAGGAAGCAAAAAAACAACCAATCAGAACAAGAAGAAGAAAAAAAGAATCCAAAAAAACAAGGACAGTGTAAGCAGCCTCTGGGACAACTTCAAGCATTCCAACATTCACATCTCGGGGGTGCCAGAAGGAGAAGAGAAAGAGCAAGAAAATAGAAATCTATTTGAAAAAATAATGAAATAAAACTTCCCTAATTCAGCGGAGGAAATAGATATGCAAGTCCAGGAAACACAGAGAGTCCCAAACAAGATGGATGCAAAGAGGCCCATGCCAAGATAACTCATAATTAAAATGCCAAAGGTTAAAGATAAGAGAGAATCTTAAATGCTGCAAGAGAAAAGAAATTAGTTACCTACTGTGGCATCCCCATAAGACTGTCAGCTAATTTCTCAAAAGAAACTTTGCAGGCTAGAAGGGATTGGCAATAAATATCCAAAGTCATGAAAAGCAGAGACCTACAGCCAAGATTGCTCTACCTAGCAAAGATATCATTTAGAATTGAAGGACAGATAAAGAACTTTCCATACAAGAAAAAAAACTAAAGGAATTCATCATCACCTTTTTCATCACAGAAGGAATTCATCATCACTTTTTCATCACAGAAAAAGAAAAATATGAAAACTATAAAAAATAAAATGGCAATAAATACATATCTATCCACAACTGAATCTAAAAACCAAATAAAGCAAACAAAAGGAACAGAAACAGAATCATGGATATGGAGAGCATTGTGAATGTTGCCAGATGGGAAGTGGGCATCGGGGAATAGGTGAAGAGGTGAGGGGTGAAGAAGTACAAATAGGTAGTTACAGAATCACCATGGGGATGTAAAGTACAGAATAGTAAATGGAGTAGCCAAAGAACTTATACACATATGACCCATGCATATAAACAAATGGTCTGAGGAAGTGGGGGATGCTGGGTAGAGGGGCAAAAGGCAAAAAATTAGGACAACTAAAATACATAGTCAATAAAAATTATTTTAAAAAAGAGTTAAATTCCTATGTCATCTCATCAATATTATAATAAAAATGCATCGAACAAAGCCATGTTATTTGAGTACCTGCTGTATTTTATTTACCCATAAGGACTACATATGTAGAACTATAAAAAGGAAGTCACTAGACTTTAAAAATTGGTGGAAATGACTCACTAAGTGTACATTTTTTTTGTTGTTATTAAGGTCATCCAGAGACCTTCTGATCTGGAATTTGGTATTTTTGATTAATATAGATAACCAGCAAGAATATCCTGTGAGACACCCAGAGTTGAGTCATCTGCCAGAAGCAGCCTCTACTGTATCTTAATCAATACATAAATCAGTTCCTTGAGTTTAGTTACTTTGAGATGAGAATCAGTAGGCAGGTGATATCCATTGCCTTACTCATTCATTCACACATTCGTTCGTTTTTCATGTATTTCCGAATGCCTACTAGGTTCCAGCACTGTGCCCACTATTACTTTGGTGTTCTTAACTGTATGCAAAGGGTTAAATTGGGCCTGGGCTGATACAGAATCAGGAGCTCAGTGTCTGCTTTTCCACTGTGCTGTTTCCTTGGAAACTACAGAGTAAACATAAATGTGGAATGGTGGGTCTGCCTGATCTGCTGCGTGGAACTGGCTATACCTGGACTGAGGCAGCTGGGATTGGACAGGCAGGCCTTGAGCCTATGTAAATAGAGACATAAAAGATTGCTTGAAAATTAAGGAGCAGTTTGTCTGAGTCAAAATCACTCATACAGTTCTTGGCTTCTCACTGAGGCAGCCGTGCTCACCCTATGTAGTTGTGGGGAAGGAAAAACTCTGAGCTCAGGTGGTTGCAGGCCTTCCCTTGAGATGAAGATGGCAAAACTGCTGAGCCTCCTGTCCTATAAAATTAAATACACTCAAGTTAGATTGAAGCCTATTTGTGCCTCATGTGACTAATTGCCTTCCCAAGCCTATAACACTGTAGTGGCACAGTGACAAAATTTGAAGCTGAATTTCCATGTCAGAACTACACCTTCACTTGAAGAAACTTCTTTCAAGACCCATCCTTTCTATAAAGGCCCACCTTGCATCTTGCAGGCCTTTCTCTTTTGCTCTGTCTACTCTGTCTCAACATCTGATGCTCCTGGTAGCTTATGATCAGCATCACATTAAGAGACAGACTAGTGTTCATAGCTCAGCCCCACTACTTCCTGGCTCTGTGGCTTTGAAAAGTGATTTAATTCCTTGCATCAATTTCTTCTTCTGAAAAATGAGGTCACTCTGGAGAAACAGTAAGCTGGTTAAAAATGCAAGCTTTGCATCCAGATTGCATAAATTGAACTACCATTAGTAAATGCCTGGGGGCCTATGGTCAAGTTACCAAATCTCTCTGTGCCTTATGTTTCTTAACTACAAAATGCAGAAAATAATCACACATATATTATAAAGTTACTGTGAATATTATAAAAGTTTATATATATATAAATTGTACTGTTTTGTACCTATGTATATATAAAATTGGTATAATCCCCAGCACATAGTAAATTCTCTGTAGATGTCAATCATCAACTATAATCATAATTATATTCAAATTATAACTTAATGCTTATTCTTCCAGTGTTTCTACTTCATCAAAACCAATGAAATAATAGGTGGTTAGCCTGGAAACATTAAATAGTAAAAGAAGGGGTGCAAATTCCAAATATGCATGAGAGAAAACAAAAAAACAAAACACAACTAATCCAGAGTGGTAACTCTTTGTCTCTTAGACTGGAAAAACAATGGAACTATGTACTATGAGACAGCATAATTCCCAAGCAGCAAATTAATGAAAGAACAGAAAGAAGGCCAGGGCATATATAAAGTCACCATGGTGATCCAGAACAAATCATCTCAATTGGCTCAGCCTATGTAAAATGTACTCCTCTTTGTTTCACCAAGAATTATACAAATGAACACATCTTCTTTCTCTATGGATCTGTTTTCTCTTCTAATGACAGGGTCAAAGATATGGAAGCAGCCTAAGTGTCCGTAAAAAGATGAATGGATAAAGAAGAAGTGATGTGTATATACAATATGTGACTCAGGCATAAAAAGGAATAAAATCTTGCCATTTGCAACAACATGAATGGACCTAAAGGGTATTGTGCTGAGTGAAATAAGTCAGACAGATAAAGAGAAATGCCATATGATTTCACTTACATGTGGAATCTAAAATACAAAATAAATGAACAAGCAGAACAGAAACAGACTCATAAATATAGAGAACCTTTTCACAGCTGCCAGATGGGAGGGGAATTGATGGGATGGGGAAAAAGTTGAAGGGATTAAGAAGTACAAATTTGTAGTTACGTAGTCATGGAGATGTAAGTTACAGCATAATAATATTGTAATAACTGTATAGTGTCAGATGGGTACTAGATTAATCAAAGTGATCACTTTGTGAGTTACATAAATGTTGACTCACTAGGTTGAACACCTGAAACTAATATAATACTGTATGTCATTGAAAATTTTTAAAAAACTTTTAAAACGGGAAGGTCACGTGAGGTGGCTCCTATGGTGATTTGTAGTTCTAAGTTTCTATTACCCATTCAAGCTAAGAAAAATGAAGCTAAGGACTCTCAGGTGAGTCCTTCTGGCCAAGAATTAAAGGTTGTTTTCCTTAGCCAAAAAAAATATATATGTAACTCATCTTCCCTTTTAATTAATCATTTCAGAGACTTTTTAAAAATGATTTGTCTATCTCATATTCTTCATGTACTTATCCTAAGTGTTTTAAAGGCTTTCCATTTGCCTACGTGGAAACTGAATATTTAAGGCCCTCCCAGAACCTAGTCATATTTGTCTCCCACACAGTTCAATTCTGAAATGTTGCCATGACATTTTCATTGGTTCAATAAATTACTTTGCAATACATGCTCCTTTTCTTTGTCCTCCTTCCCCCAAAGTGAAAATAAATAAATAAGTATAAATGAATCCGGTCTCAGCTGTGAAGGCGTTTCTAGTTGCCTCTCACCCACACTCACCCAACTCACCTGGCAGCTGTTCATATGATCATTTCAATTAAAGCCAAAATCACTTTCAGCCAGAGATGCTGGTTGGCTTTGCCTATTCTGTCTTGTGACAAAGTTCCCTCAAGTTCCACAGGTGCACTGTTGCGGATTCAAACTCCTTTGTCATTCATAATGCTCACGTAAGAGTTTAAGGTAAGTGAGCTGGTTTAGAAATGCGTGCCTTTGTGCAACTGGGGAGGAGTCCTTTGGCCACAGCTCTGGGGCTGAAAGTGCTATGGGAAGGTTCTTAGCCAAGCCAACCAAAGCATGAGTGACAATAGACAACTGAACCCACAGTCTGGGAAGGCTCATGGATCACAGGGCTCTGTACAGAGAAATACCTGGTCCTCATAGCCTCCTCTGGGTGCTGGGGATAGACTCAGAGTTAGGAAGTTTACAGGATGCCTAGGTGTGTGCTGCCCAAGCTTCACAGAAATAAGAAGTTGCAATGTTGCATTCTACTATGGGTTTTGGAATTCGAATGACTTCAGTTGAGGTTTGGCCTTTTCAAGTTATATACTTAATGTCTTTGAAACCCAGCCTTCACATCTGAAGAACAGGGGGAAATGGAATGTACTTTGTAGGACTTTTATGAAAATTAATCTAGTTAATTCATATTAGGTGCTTAATACTGCATTTGGTATGTAGTACTGGCACAGAAAGTACTTCTTATTATTCTTATTAATATGCCTAAATCAAAGGGGTGATTCTATTGACTCACTCAATTTTGTGTGGTAAAAACACAAATCTCCAAGTCCTAGACTATGTCTTCCATACATATGCTATTAAGTATACAAGAAATGTACCAAAAATTATAATATGTTCATCCCTACTTCTGCAGAGCCATCTGAGATTAGATATTTATTCCTGAGAATGGCTTATTGCATCACTTTAGTATGAAGGGCAGTGCACGGCATTATGTTCATGTACAAACAATATGGAGAGGAGATTGGGAAATGTTTCCGGGTGTGATGGAAAGAAATCTTCAAGTTCTTTTAAAGCCTAAAGGAGGGCTATATTTCAGGCCATTACAAGGCTGCCTCACCCTAATGTTTTTAAAGGATGAAGATACACTCTAAGTCCTATTAATATTTGTGCCTGCATGTGGCAACCGCACCATTTTACCCTAGGCACAATTAGTCAGACAACATGCTTCAAATGGCAGTGTCACCTGGGGAAGACTGTTGTCTTCTGACTGTACAGCTAGAGACGCTTCTGATGAACAGCTACTGAGAAGGAGGCTCAGGATGATTTGTTAAACATTCATGGAGAAAAATAGCAAACATTTGATAAGCTCCCAGAAATAACAAAATATTTATACAGTTTTAAGTATAACAAAACAACTAGTCTACAGCCTATGTGAGATCTAGTGTGTTGTGCTCTTTATGATCTTTAGGGTGTTGACAAACTTAGACATCTATGAAAATGCCAAAGTCCCTGTGGCATGTCTCTGGCATGCATTGGCTGAAGAAGGCAAGTTAATCCCAATCTCCAAGTGTGAATTGTGCATATAAAGTTATAGAGTCAGGAACCCATATATTTCAATCTTAAACATGCTTTACTAAGACACTGAACTTTCTGTTGGGTACCTTTATATTCAGGACACTGAACTAGGTAATATATGTGTGTGTGTGTGTGTGTGTGTGTGTATTTCTTAATCTCATTAGATGTCAATCTCAGCCCTAACGTGTTATTATCCCCGTTTTAAGGATGAAATAAGTGATACTCAGAGAAGGGAAACACCTTGCCCATGATATCATCACTGAAATAAATGCCAGGGATGGGTTTTAAATTCATTAACACAAATTTCATCTCCTCATTCCTAAATTAAATGAAGAGTGGGGGTTGAGTAATGAGGTCTGAGGTAGACTAAAGACCTGCCAAGCTGCAGAGCTCCTCCTTGAAGCAGGTGCCTCTTCAAACCTCCTAATACTTACAAACCATGAGGGGTCTTTTGTAAGCATGCCTTTATGTAATGAGTGCCTATTTGTCCAGGCTTGTCCTAGGCCCAATGAATAAAGACATAGAAAAAAAAGAAAGAAAGAAAATGTTGGAGAGGGGTGGTGGGACAAAACAATAATTTTTAAGAAGCTTATAATTTAAAAATCCATCTAAAGAATAGCTTTGGAACTCTGTTATTTTAAACCAGTGTTTGATCCAGTGATAAATCTTCTGGCGTGCTCCATTTTGAAGCATATCTATGATGCACAGCACACACCAGTAAGTCCACTACCTGAGCAGTCCTCCCCAAGGCATAACTGAGTGTTATTATGTTGGAATATTATATCAGGGGTTTACATAATGGGAGTGGCAATACCACTTTTCATTTAATCTCACTATTGAACAAAATAATTATTTGTTCAAAAACCAGTCATTAAATCATCAGTTACAATACTTAAAACTGCCAGTTCAATTTACTGATTAAACCATTTGGATAATAACCTACAAATCATCCATTTTGAAAAGAAAATAAAGCCACCTAGCAGAACTGAAGCTGTGTGTTGGGAAAAAAATAACACCACACCATGGAAACAACTATGAAAATAAGCCTAATTATGTTGACATGACTATTGACTCTTGTGCATTATGTGTATAAATCATTTCACTTTGCAAATAAGCTGTATCTGACAGGTATTTAGTAAAATAAAATGTTGTTACGAAGCCTTCCATTTTATTTAATTGTGTACTATAAATATAAAATGAGTTCAGAAAACAACATGAGAATCTCTCATTTGAATATGAAATTGCTTCTGCCATCGCTACATGAAATGAGCTGCTTTTGTTGTTGTTTCCCCTCTTCTCCCCTCCACCATATGCTGTGGTGCTGGGTTTATTTTCTCTCAAGCGCAGCTCTATTCTCTTCATAAAGACCATATGACTCTATACATATTCCCTAACCTTTCAGAGACCCCTGAGAGGGGTCTTTTCTGGGTTAATATCCAAAACCTTCTAGGATCTCATTAAACCTTCTTTACAGCACTATCACCCTCTCTCCCCTTCAAATATGGCCTCTATTTGATATGTTAGTTGCTTATATTGCTCATCCCACATGTAATTTTCTTCAAAACCTACCCATCCTGAAAGGCAGTAGCAACACAAAGTAGTGGCTCCAGTGAGCCTATGCAGAATCGCCCATCACATCCATTGGTTCTCATAGTGAGCTCAAATAAACATACGTTCTAAATTGATATAAACCACAAATGCAAGTTGGGAGGCTGATAAGGAGCATTCTACTCATTATGAGGCTATTCACTAGAATTTAACTACTCAACCTGTAACTAAGTAGATCAAAGGGAACACAGGATCTAGGACAAATGCAAGGGGCCTGACTCTAATGTCCTTCCTGTTTTTTGGAGATGTAAACTAAATTTGAAGCTGTTAATCAGCCCATTAAAATAAGAAGTCTGCTTGATCAGAGTAGGTCAGAGTCACAGATCCATGCTTTTTATTCAGTGTGGCTGGGGGACAGATTGCATGGAGAGTCAAGAATGCTCTTATTAACATGCAAGTTCTATCTGGAAAAAGTCTAGCCATTGGTAACATAACAAGAATGGTTTGTATGACATCAATGTAAACTGGCAGCCAGAGAGAGTGGACTGGCATGTGCATGCATGAACAATGATGACTTCACTGTACTAGTCACTGTACTAGTGAGGGCAGTAGACACTGTTGAGTAAGCCAGTGTACTGTGTGGCCATCACATCCAAAATTACTGAGCAAGTAGAGCAATGAATCTGCATCAGATTTTGCATTAAGCTTGACCATTCCTCCACAGAAACTATTCAGATGATTCTGAAGCTATGGCTGCAGCTATGGGCTCCTGGTGATTGGCAGCTGCATCAACCGGCCAACACGCCTGCTCATATATCATATCTCATGCAGAGGTTTTTGGAGAAAATCAAATCACCCAGGTGACTCAGACCCCCTATAGCACAGATTTGGTGCCCTGCTGCTTCTGGCTTTTCCCAAAACTAAAATCACCTTTGAAAGGGAAGAGATTTCTGACTGTCGATGAGATGCAGGAAAATACAATGGAGCAGCTGATGGCAGTTGGAAGAACTATGTGAGGTCCCAAGGTGCCTACTTTGAAGGGGACTGAGGCATCGTTGTCCTAGGTACAATGTTTCTTGTATCTTCTTCAATAAATGTCTTTATTTTTCATATTACATGGCTGGATATTTTCTGGAGAGACCTTGTATGTCATTATTAATGATGATAGATATCCATATTATTGCATTCTATTTCTAACCACACCACTAAACCTATAGTTAGTTAGGTAATAACCCACCATATAAATAAAATAGCGTATGCTCATTCTGCAAACATAATAAGAAAACTCACCTAGGTGGGAGTACCCTCTCAACTCATCCTTTAGCCTAACCTTCTAAGTTGTTTTGAAGACAATGTTTTAAGGCCAAGCTGAAGTACCAACAATGTGGGACATTTTTTAGATATATCTTTGGGTTGTTCTCTTGGGTTCTCACATTCCATTTTCCACAAAAACCACTGGAGGGGACATGAGGAGAGCAAGCCTGGTATTGGCCATAGTCTTTATTGTGCCATTTATTAAAAGAACAAAAGATGTGAGTAAAGGGCTATTGATTTAGTTTGCTGCTTAGACAAGAGAATTGATTCTCCTTTTCCAGATAACTCGGGTCCCTTTTCATCTCTGGATCCTGACCCTTTGTCCCCACCAGTGTCATGAAGAGAGAAGCCAGAGAGAAAGCCACATATAGACATCCAAATGATAAAGATGCCTATGGAGTAAATGCATGTGCTTGGCCCACTCTTATGAAAATAACGTGAGAAAGAAGCATCTGTATCTTACAAAAATGGAATTGGGCCAACTGAACTTTGCACAGTTCTCAAATGAAACAGTTAATGGGTGACATAGTAACGTGTCAGCTTCCAAAAGTAAAGATAAAGCCAAGAGAACAAGAGAATAATAGAAGAGAGTTATTTCATCTACTTCTGTGTGAGATGTATGTACTCACTGAACAGAAATGAAAGGAATTAATATCTAAAGCAAATAACTGTATTCTTAGCACTGAGGGCACTTGATGTTGGTTTTGTAGTGAGGTCCTCCTAACGACCCCATGACGTCCCCATTTCACCGATGAGGACAGCAGGAAAGAGTGTAACTTGCTCAGGATCACACAGCCCCATGTGGCGGAGCTAAGATCCAAGTGTAAATCTCTCTGACTCTAACATGCATGCTGTCTCTCTTGGCTGAGCAAGTACAAGTATGGTGCTATTTTCTGTAATAATTACTAGAGGATGACATATAGGATGACTACTTAAGAAGAAAAGTGAAACCATTCTGACAGCCTAAAAATAGATTGAGGTTGAGGAGAGGTTCCAGTGCCAGAGAGGTTAATTAAAAGTAGATATTTAATAAAGTTTTCATTGAAACATAGAATGGCAGCTGTAATCAAATCCATGAGAAGGGTAAAGTATACAGGCTCCTAGTGTGTGAAAGGACAGAGCTATTTTTGAAATCAAAACAGTAACATGAAGAGATTACAGTTTGACCCATTTCCTGGCATAAGAACTTGGTATTTCCAGATTGCTTCAGAACACCAATAACCTTACCACAGCTTGAAAATATTATTTAGGATCAACAGATCTGCAGGCAATGTTGAGAATGGATGCTGAGGCACTTGAAACAGATTTATCTATTACTTAAATTAAAAATGTTATTAACGTCTTAAATGCAGAGATGGCCTGGGGGCCAGATGGCTGCACAATCCCATGTTCTAAAGCTCACAGAGCACATTTGATTTTGGTTTTGAACTTACAGTTTCCGCACTTTCAAAAATGTTATTAAAGCGACATATAGACTGCATTTTCAGTAATTAAAAATGACTTTTAAAAACTTCTAAAATGTTTCTAGCAGACAGAAGACACAGATTTATTTCAGAAATGATTTGTGAGGGTAAGTGATACAGCATGAATGGTTATTTCCCCCAGACTTTTGTGTTTTCCTTCGGTGCCAAATAGGGAACATAAAAATGTATTCAGTTATTAGGGATTGAACCCTGTTTCTAGAGGCTCCAGTTTCACTGAGTTTTTAAGAAAAATGAATTGCTTTTGGGACATATAGAATATTTTATCTACAAAATGGTAAACCATTCCAATGAAAAGTGAAAAATGCATTCTACTGTTTAGTTACTTGGAAACATCTGGATATTCATCTAAGCATAGCCCCTTCAAAACACATTTTATTTGGCTTTGTCTCTATGAACCATGGAGATGTTTGTCTGAAATTATCACTTTTATCTGAGTTGTTGATAGCTTCCTCTGGAAAGAAGTAAAAATGATATTCTAAAAACCATCAGAAAAATATAAAAACTCAGGAACCACCCTAAAAAGACAGTGTTAGTATTTGACAACATGGACTTTGGAGTGGGTTAGATCTAGGTTTAAATCTCAGTGACAATATTTAACAGTGATTTGACTCTGGGTAATTTACGTTTAACTTCTCCGATATTCAATGTCCTTGTTAATCAAATGAGGAATTTAAACAAAATAATGTATACAAAACATTTACATAATGCTTGAAATACAGCAATAACTCAGTAAATGTTTGCTATCATTAAAACATTATGTTGTATTGCATGAAATTGCCAGTGTATGACAGATTTGTCAAACGCAGGAAGCTTTATGTGATTTCATGTAGTTCAATGTAGCATTGTGAATTCCAAAAGCAGTGAAAGGGAGGGTGAAAAGTGAAAGCCTAACTTGCCCAACTAGGTCAAAAAAGAAGAATTTCTCAAAAGGCAGAAGGAATCCAAGAATACCTGTGTCAGACACACAGTGATACCAATAAGCTCAGAAATTATATTGAGTTTTTAGAAGAGAAAATGTGAAATTCACCCATGGGGTAGACGGAAAACTTTTTATGAAGTCTGAATATTGAGGGTGATGAGAGAGTATCTACAGGCCTATATTTTTACTGATAATTTTTTAAAAGGAGTCTTGAAAGATTAAAATGATATAAAAGGAAAACAGCACAGAAAATAATAAATTAAACATACTCTCTTGATTGAGTAAACTTTCTATGATTTCAACTGAGGATAACAGTTTGATGACAACAAAGAGGACTCTTTTTCCCGATTCATATTTTTTCCAAATTTTTAAAAACTGTCATTGAACATGGTTTTTTTTTAAGTTTTTTCATACCCAGAGAAAAAGTAGTAAAAACATTATTTTTATTTTTAGAAATTTCAGGCAATGTCCATCCTGCTTTTCATATGGATTAAAGTCATTCTGGTGGGAAGATTTGGGGGGTCATTCTTGGAAAAACACCAAGGATATCCTGAAAATAGAAGGAATGTGTATTGGGTAAGAATCAAACCTCCTCTAGAACCTTGAACCAGCCTGGAATTCCCAGCATCACTGCCCACACATTTCAATTCTATTCTTGTCATGTATTTTATGCTTATTCCATCCTTCAAGTAGAAATGCACATCAATTCATAAAAATGAATGTGTCCCTGAGATTGTTGATTGTAATAAAACATTCCACAATTGAATGTTTTTTAATATTTGCTTCCAAAATATAAGGTTTTCCAAGAACCACACAATGCTAAATAGACACACTGTACCAGACTTATATTCACAAAAGAAGAAGACGTAGAAGAAGGAGAAGAAGAAAAAAGAAATACATATTAGAGAATGAAGACAATAGAGCTCTAAGATGAAGTTGGAGAGGTGAACAGGGTCTCCACCAAGGACTCTGAAGGCCATATTAAAGCATTTTATTTTATTTTATTTTATTTTATTTTATTTTATTTTATTTTATTTATTTTATTTTTCTTATAGGTAAGATGGATTAAAGCAAGCCATGAAAAAAATTCAGCTTGCTGCTTAGAAAATTTCACCCTTATGGGAGGATAGAGAATAATAAAGGAAGAGAATCCACATCAGAAAATAATTTTGTCATCCCTTCAAGAGATGGTGGTGACAAAGACTAAAACATCTATTGAGGCCAAGGACTCAGAGACAGAGTCTTCTTTTCGATCAGTTCTCTGGTCTCCAAGGCAGTGTAACGGTGGATAGCAGTTGGGAAAGGGTGGGCTACATTTCCACCACAAGCCTAAGGACTGTCTTGGCAAGTTAGTTGTGCCATTTAAGCATCGAGGACCATTTGGATAAAAGTTCTTACCTCAGCAAGTTTTAGCGTTCCTTTAAGCCAGAAATTCCCTCTACTTTGTAAACTCAACTATCAGGAATTTTGTATGTGGAACTGACTTATGATGAACAGGGATTTTTGCCAGTAAGCTCAAGGAAAATTTCAAAAGGCACAAGAGAAAATGATTGAAAAGACTTATAAAGTCACATGTACAGGGAGTTCCAACCAAGATGGAGGCATAGGTAGAAACCTGTCGTTTCTTCACACAACCAAAAGGAGGATAACAACCAATTAAAATCAGTAAATGATCAAAAGTGCCAGAAAATCAAACTGCAAACTCTGACAACCACGGAATAAAAGAAGCAGTCGAACAGAACAACCATAGTACTGGTGGCGGATGGAAAGAAATCACTGTGAGGCAGCGAACCTTGGGGGTGGGGCTGGCTGCCAAGCTCTGAGGCTGCATGGGCAGGGCTGACTTAAGGGGAAACTGAGGCTCAGAGCTGGCTATTGCCACAGTGGGAGAAACTCCCAGTCTGACACTAAAGTCTATTGAAAAGTGCACTAGAGATGAGCAGGGGAGTTGCACTGTTCCCTCTCTGGCCCCTCCCCCACAGGCAGTGTTACAACACGGGGAGGAGGGTTGCCCTGCCTGGGTGAATACCTGTGGCCCCACCCCTTACAACTTATCAGGTGTGCCAAAAAAAAAGAAATAGGGCCAAAATGAAAGAACAGAGCAAAACCTCAGAAAGAGAGCTAAGTGATAAGGATATAGCCAACCTATCTGTTGGAGAATTTAAAACCCTGGTAATCAAAATGCTCACAGAACTGATTGAGCTTGGTCAAAAAATGAAAGAACAAATGAAAGATGCCCAAAATCAAATAAAGCAAAATATTCAGGGAACCAACAGTGACAGGAAGGAAACCAGGACTCAAAGCAACGATTTGGAACAAAAGGAAGAAATAAACATCCAACTGGAACAGAATTAAGAATTAAATTCTTAAATTCTTAAGAAACAAGAATTTAAAAAAGTGAAGACAGTCTTACAAACCTCTGGGACAACCTGAAATATTCCAATATCTGAATTATGAGGGTGCCAGAAGGAGAAGAACAACAGCAAGAAATTGAAAACTTATTTGAACAAATAATGAAGGAAAACTTCCCCAATCTGGTGAAGGAAATAGACTTTCAGGAAGTCCAGGAAGTCCAGAGAGTCCCAAAGGAGTTGGACCCAAAGAGGAACACGCCAAGGCACATCATCATTAAGTCACCCAAGATTAAAGACAAAGAGAAAATCTTAAAAGTAACAAGAGGAAAGGAGAGAGTTACCTATAAAGGAGTGCCCATTAGACTATCAGATGATTTCTCAAAAGAAACCTTACAGGCAAGAAGGGTCTGGAGACAAGTGTTTAAAGTCATGAAGGACAAGGACCTACATCCAAGATTACTCCATCCAGCAAAGCTATCATTTATGATGCAGGGCAGATAAAGTGCTTCCCAGATAAGGTCAAGTTAAACGAGTTCATCATCACCAAGCCCTTATTATATGAAATGTTAAAGGGACTTATCTAAAAAAAGGAAGATCAAAAATATGAACAGTAAAATGATGACAAGCTCACAACTATCAACAAATGAACCTAAAAAAATAAAAGAAAGAAAAGCAACGAAAACAAAAGTTAAGCAAACAACTAGAACAGGAACAGAATCAGAGAAATGGACATCACATGGAGGGTTTTCAGTGGGGAGGTGTAGGGGAGGAATAGGGGATAAAAGTTACAGGGAAAAAGAAGCATAATTGGTAGGCATTAAATAGACAGGAGAGGTAAAAATTGGTACAGGAAACAGAACTCAAAGAATTTATATGTACAAACCATGGACATGAACTAACAGTGGGGGGGATGTGGGAGGGTTGGGGGATGCAGAGTGAAGAGCGATAAAGGGGGGAAATTGGAAAAACTGTAATAGCATAATCAATAAAATATAACTTAAAAATCACAGGTACAATTTGATAGGAGTCAAATAAAGCAGTGCTTAGGGGAACTGTTTCAGATAAATATACAGTCCATCTTTCTTAATCTATATTTTCTCTCCTATCTGATATTTTCCTCACACATGCTCTCTTCTTCTGTGCACACTGACTTTCTCTGCTTACTCATGGCATCAGCATCCCCATGACTTCAAACTACTTAGGACTTTGCTTTGCCTCCTACTCTGACAAAAAGTGACTTTTCAAAAACCCAGAGCCTTCTTCCTTCTGAACTCTGGCATTTTGTCTCTTGGTTCAAATTCTTTTAGGCATCTAGATGGGAAATTTCAGTTAGCGGTTGCTTTCCTCTTAGTTCAAATGTCCACCCCGAAAACAATTTATTTTCACACTAGGAGACTTGGGTAAACCTGACTGCCCATGTCAAAGTTTGCCAGCAAGTTGAATCAACTTAAAAGAAAAAGCTGAGCCTAGAAGAAACTGAGTTCATACACAGATTAAAAAGACAATGATAACTACAGTAATGTTAAAGACTGAAAAATAGAAAAACAACTTAAATGTTTACCCTAACCAGCACCTCTAGAAAGGAAATCAAAAGACAATGTGGATAAAGATAATGCTTACCAGCTTATCTTTAAGCCTTCCTTGATCAAGGGAGACCGAGCTTTGGGGATCTCTGATTTGTTTTTGTGCTGTTATGTTCCCTAATAACCCCAACCACCTATGTTATGAAATGCTATAAAATTTAAGGACAGACTGTTGCTTCACTCTTTCACTATACACATATCACTGGCCTGGGCTTGAAAGTTTGGAATGTGAAGACAAATGCTATCCTGGTCTGAGACACGTGTTTTTCCCTTTGGAGACTCCGTCACTGGGCTACTCTTGGAAGACGGAGGAGAAAAAATGAGACATCGCTTTTGGTTGAGTGGGAGCCAATAGTGGAGGAAGATGGCTGAGGATGGCTCACAAAGTGCACTCCATTTTTCAAATCTCAGGCCTTTCCTATGTAGGATAGACACTCTAGAGCCATCTAGTGGTGTAACACCATTGAACTAACGCACTGAGAAGAGCCAGGTTTAGATTCCAGTGGAATCTGTCTCTGGGAACCACCTCACACAGAGGAATCTCTCACTTCAGGGAGGCAGCTCCAGCTGCAGATGGCTGAGTCTAGGAAGGCAATGCACAGCCTCTCACTCTCCCTCATTCCCTCAGACCACAGCTTCCTCTAGCACCCGTCCAAGATGTCCATAATAGTCAAGAGAGCATTTGTTTCATAAAACTAGAGTTTGTTGGTGGTTCTGCTACTGACTCACTCCTATATAATGCTACCCATTTTCAAATAAACATTTTTTTTGCTGAAGTTGGGTTGTCAAAGGTGTGTTCAATGACTTTAACCTATAAGGATAGTGCTATATTTTGACTGATATAGGTGGGATTTGAGGAAAGAAGGAATGGAGGCAAGTTCCTGTCCCCGAAACTGAACACCAATCTTCTCTGACGATTTGGATTGGATGGGACTGACTGGCAATAGTTGGAATGGGTTTTCCTTAGAAACTGCACTGGTAGCTTCTTTCTACTCATTTTACCTCATTTCTTTTACTTGGTAATCTCATGGCAGTTGTTCTCAAACTTGAGCATGAATCAGAATCAACTGAAGTCCTGTTAAAATACAGATTTGGGAGGGTCTGCCCTTAAAGTTTCTGCTTCATGTAGGCCCAGGTAGGGTCCAAAGATTTGCATTTATTGTAAGTTCTAAAGCAATACTGATAGTGTTGCCGGTGGGCCGGTCCTGTGGGTGCACTTTGAGCCCCACTGATGGGGGGATCACCACGTGGGGGCTCCCCTTTTATTTTTTCACTGACAATCACAAGACCCAAACATTCTTTCAGAGCTCCTTAATATCCAACAGGTTTTATTGTTGGCAATGTTTTTATTTTTTAATAGACCTGATTCTTCAAATGACATCCTTCACAGGATCCCAATATATAAAACAGATCAAAATTAAGTGACTCTAATTAAAATGCATGTTGGGCACTATCAACTCACCTGTTCTTCCTCACTCCCCACAGATTTCTACAGTGGATATGGGAACCCTGTCAGCAGAACCCCTAAGCCATCATAGGGAATTGAAAAACCAAATCATTCATTAGCATGATTGCTGTCCCTTTAGCTCTCTGCCGATGGTCACCAGCTACACAGTTTCTCAGTAGGTTCTGGTCATCATGCCAACATCTCTCTCCAGTTGTTCCATCTCAGCCTCCAATCCCATTTCTTACATAATGTTTCTTGCACTTTACTACTATTTTCCATTGGGTGAGCATGGGGGAGAAGAGTGTGCATTTTTCTTGTAAGGATAACATGTGATGACAAATTTTGTTTCCCAGTATAGTGGTGCATGTATTATTGGAATGGGGTAAAACATCAGTCCTGCTGGAGTGGGCTTTTCTGCATAGCCTGGGTCTTCAGTGCTTCAGGAGTGGAGCGTGAAGGCTACCACTACCCTGGATACTGCCACGGCCACTACTACACCACCATGCTTCCTACCAACCCCTCCCACAGCTGGGAAGCAAATTATTTTAGTTGACATTTAATATATTACTTATCCCAAACAACTACAAGTATTAACTTGGGAATACTTTTAAACCATATTTTTTTAACTCAAGATTTCTTTCTTTCAATAGCCCAATGCTGGTTTATTACAGAGAAGATAGAGGGAAAGCAGGTTAAGAATTGTCCGCAATTTGCAGAGTTTCTAAGCCACAGCCTTTATCAAGCTACCTATAGAAATATATAACCATGTGAATATTTATTTGCAGTATTATAGCTATTTCTCTTTTTCTTTCCAAGTCAGTACTTGAATCTAAACCCTTACTCAAAAGCAGAAAGGTGGAAGATTATGTCCCCCTGAGCTGAGCTTGCTTTGGGATATAAACCTAGAATCACTTCACTTCAGCCTGCAGAGCTGTATTAATTCCTGGGGGATAGACACCAAAGAAGAAGGGCCCCATGAGTTTACTGTTGGAGATACAATCCACTTTGACAATCCAGGGCAAACAGACCAATCACGTTACAGGCAGGTGCACCTTTGTTACACTTGCACCAACAACATAAAGGGGAGTTTTGGACACAAAGAAACCCACTGGGAAGTACTTGTTCACTTTTGGTTTGTTGTTTTCTTATTTGCATAGACTGTATACCAATTTCTGTGCACATAGTTCAGGTAGTCAATATTCTTTCTCCAGGAATTTGCATTAGTTCCCATACCCATTGTCAAGGATATGTTCCTTAATCTGATCTACAGGAAGACCTTGATCTAAAATCATTAATATTTATAATATCTGTTTCATACCTTATTGGGGAATGCAAGGCTCTCACAAAGAGTTCAAGGGCAAAGTTAGCTCAGGTAAAGTATAGATTCAGAAGTTAGGAATGAGAGGAATGATTCAGAGGTAAAAACTAACACTTTGTACAAAAGTCAGTCCTGGAGATGTTACCAAGGATCAACATTAAAGAATCCAAACTTATGTGTGGATTCAAGAGGTGAAAATTAAAGTTAAAAATGTTTCTGAACATATGCAGGAATATGGAATTAAAGTAGGTCAAGGTCATATACAAAACACATAATAAATGGAAACTCTATTTCATAGGTTTGTGCTGCTAGGCGTATACAGGGCTCAGCAAAAGTAGGTTTACAATTGTTCATGTAGAAGTAATACAATAATTAATAAATAATGATACAAGAATAAACTGTGTTTTGTGTACTCGTAATTGTAAGTCTACTTTTGCTCACCCCCGTACATTGATGTATGTATTCAGAATACACATATAATATGTCATAACAATTCCCAAATGTTTGGTCCATTTCTTTCTATTCCTTACATTAGACACACCTGGTAGGTCTGAAAGGGGATTCTAAGAACAGAAAAAAACATAATCCAAACTGACTTTCCAAGGGGACAATAATGGATGTAAATGGAAAAATATGATAGCATCTTATTGTTTTGTCCTCCAACCCTTAGGTGTTGGTGTCAACTACTATGTCACCCACATTGCCTCTTTATTTAGTCCCCAACTAGTTCACTCTGTGGATACGCAGCACTTAAAACCTCAAAGCAAAGTCTCAAGGGAATTCTTCAAAAGACATTCATCAGGGCCTTCCTACAAAGACTGCTTAGGCACCCTCCCCATGGCAGGGTGTGGGAGGTGTGATGTTAAGAAATGAAGGTAAGTTGTCAGACTTCATATCACAAGGTGATATTGAAATTGAAAACATCCTCCAAGGTTTACTGCTTTAGCTGTAGCCACTTTTCTTTCTCAAAATCAGAATCTATATGTAACTCTCTCTCTCTATTTGCTACTTTTACACTTGAGAAAGGAAAGGGAAAAAAAAGTATCCCCCCACTACCCACCCCAAAACAACTGTTCAATTTTTTATTTAAAAAATGAAGTATTTTATAATACACAGAGGAAATTTGGATGGTGGTCCAAATAAATCCTCCAAACTGACAGACCTATGATTTTTCAAGGGTTTTTACAAAGGCTATGCCTGTAAGCCAAACAAGCATCATCTATGGGGAGATTTTATTTGTGTGATCAATTCATATCTGGACAGGTCTTCTGCTGGTTGGCATAGCAACTAACTGAAGTTCATTGAACTTTTAGATGTGTTTGCTAACAGTCTAAAGCTGATTTTCGCCCCATGGGGACCAGAAAAGGCTTTCTTTTTTAAACCTTTCCAGTTGCATTCAGAAATACATCATTCTCCTCAAACCTATAGCACACATGCTTGAGATTTGGAAAGTAATATTAAAAAAATTACTTCTATCATATAATACTATGATTTTTCTTCTATTTCCTGGAAAAAAAGGACTAAAGTTAAATATGACTGTTTGTATGGATTTCTAGGTCTTTCCATGGCAAGCGTAGGAGATTCTTTCCAATAATTTTTTGTTGAAGATTTTATGGAAGAAGGCTGAGCAGTGACTTTGCAGAACGTTGGCATTTATTTTGGCCTTGATAAAGTTTTAGGCTTGGAAATGTTAGGTCTTCACTTCTTAGTTAGGTGCAGCTCTCCAGTAATTTGATTTCACGCTATGTTTGTTAAACAAGAGCTAACCAGTGCATTTTCAGAGAGGAAATCCTGTCATAAACGTGTGCTAAGCACTGTGAAACATGAAGAGCAGGAGATGACATTAGCTTTTCAAAAATTCATAGTGCCATTTTTAACAAGGACTAAAGGAAAAGGAATAATGTGAAAAAAAAGTCTCTGCTATGGGGAACAATATAAATAAGACCCTCAGTGGACAAATTTCTAGTTATATCCCCCCTTCTTTTTGGTCAATTCCCAATTTTGAAAGCCTCGTTACTATAAAAACTGATGAAGCTTAAAGTGTAAGGTAGTTGTTTCCTCCAGAATGTAATGCTGACCTCTGTGTGTCTTAGAAGAGCATCTTACTATTTAAAGAGGTAAGAAGAAAAGGTAGCTTTTTAAAAAATCACCCCTTTATGAAGAATAGAATTGAATGTTATTCTAATTATGTATACAAGGAATATCCTTATTCTTGCTTCTTAAAGTTGCCAAGCAGTATCCAGTCTTCCCAATTTCACAGATTGTGTTTGCCTCGCTTCACCTTTCCGGGGTGTAAGAAAGCGGCCGCCAACACGGTTTTGTCGTCACTTCTCCACAGCTGATTCGTCAGAGACCAGGCTGACCTGATTAAGTAATTACCATCTGAGTACTCACCAAACTGTTTCCTTCAAAACGGTTTGGACCCCAGTCCATCCTCTGCCAATGGGGCTGTTACACTTCAATGACTTTACTGATTAACAACGATTAGCTCAGGTTGCTGACAATGTGTAACTGACCACCGCTATTTATAAACAGCTACTCACTAGCCTTGAACTAAGGCATGTGGTTTTGTGGGCAGTTGGGCCCAGCCTCCTCTGTCTGGGGTATTTTATAATGGAGCTGGTGTATTGTATGGATCTTCATTCATACATGTCCTCTTTGAACTGAAGAGACTGCCTTTGTTTGATTCAGAAAAGGGGGAAGTGAGAAATGTTGAGAGCCGGGGTTGCAGAAGGCTGTGGGCATATGGAGAAAAGGAGAGTTGAGTGCCAATTCTGAACAAAACCCCACTGTGAGATTCGGAAGGGACTGGTACAGTGAAGTTTAACATTAACCTGTACTGCCATCCTGTGGAGCAAAGGAGAAATTTTTAGCCCAATGAACAAGCAGCAAGAACGGCATGGAACTAAATAGGAGGCCAAAGGCTGACTTCAAACAATACACTTTTAATTAAAAATGTCTTGGAGTCCACATTACTGCTTCCAATAACAGGCTTTGGGGAATTTTCTAGAGTATTAAACAAAGCAATCCTCTGAGACGAACAGTCTCTACGGACCTGAGGCCAAACCTCTCCTACACAATGGAAAAAAGCTGAGGCTCTGGACCAAGGCTCCTTCACCCAATCTCACAAACCAAGTAAAAATAACGGGAAGTCCACAGACAAAGCCCTGTGAAGGCTAGACTAGAGAAAAGAAGCAAAGGCAAGAGACATAAATCTCAATAATAAATGAGTGTGATTAAAAAGGAAAGGATAGAAGAAAGCATGAGGTTTGAAACCAAGTGACTCTGAATTTAAGCTCTGACAATCGTTTACCGAGAATTCTTAAAGGAATTATTCCCTTTTTCATGTCAAAGAAAAATTGTACCAGGTGGAGTGGAACAGGCAAGAAAGGCATTGTTTAAGGCCATTGAGTAGGGGTCGAGAGCTAGTGGAATAGTACAGGGTGTCTTTAGGGGGCAGGCTGGTTGAGCAATGTGATCAGATCATTCATGTCTGTGACCCGATGCTTATGGAAGTCAGGTTCCTGCCCTCCCACAGGGACAGGGTGATAGGGGCTCAGCAATGAAGATGACATTTGAAAGGGGTCACCCACGTCCTTGAAGAAGACATTCCTAGGTTGTAAAACTGGCAAAGGCAAGGAGAACATTTACATTTCCAAAGAATGGAGAAATATTTTATTGGGAGTTTTCTAAAGCAAATGATCATTAAAAACAGAGGTCAGGGGCCTAAAGTTGGGAAGAAATGCATAAAGTTGGGTCAAGGGGGACATGAAGGCCCTCTGGGTGAACCAGCCTCCCAATCTGTAAAATGGCAGGGTCGTTCCAAGCCTCCTTATCTGCAAGCGTGAATGTGAGCAATGAGGAAAAATAGAGAACTATGTGAACATTCAGTAAACCACTCAATGCAGTCAATTGTAAAATATTTTTACTATTTTTTTCTATCCTACTTTAGAAATATGCACAGATTCAATTAAAAGAACTAAGGTGAGAAAAGAAAATTGTTTTTACAAAGCAGAAGCAGGTCTAATAAAAAATCTCCAGTTCAGATCTAGTTCTTAACCATGGAGGCTTAAGAAAGTCATTCAATTTCTCTAAACCTTCAGGGTCTGAGTGTGCCAACACTTAGCTCACAGGATAGCTATGAAATCTCAATGAGAGAATGTGTAAAATGACCAGCACAGTTTTGGCACTTAGTGAATAGTAGTAGAATCTGACAATGCGTATAGTACAGCCCTGTGTTGTGGGATCATATAGAATAATTTTCTTATTCCTGATTTCATTTGTACATCTGTCAGCTGTTTTTCACAAAAATGTGACATAACAAACCACCTGTGAATCCAGTGTCTTACTAAAATGAACATTTATGTCTAGAAAGAAGGTATGACAATGTGTGATAGGTCTCTTGCTGCTTTTGCCTAAAGCTGAGATTCGAGTGACCTGGGCTGCAGCAGGCTCAACTTGAACCCAAGCTATAGGTCCATTTCAGCTCTGCTCCATGGGCCTCTATGCATCCTGGGGCTAGTGAGTGCTGACGGTGCGCTCTTCTCATAGTGAAGGCACAAGTGGCAGGATGCCAGCCTTTGCTCATGACATGTCTGCTGAAAACCAACTGGCTAAACAAGTCACGTGGGCCAACTGAAAGGCATAGAGTGGAAATATACATTATTCCAGAAAGGCAAGAGGGTGAATATATGATGTTACTACAGAAAAACAGGAGATTAAGCCCCATAACTCAATTTACCACTAAGTAGCATCCATTATTTATATGCATTGTAGTTCCCCTCCCCTACCTTTGTGCCCCATATTGTCAGGTCTTTGGGGGTGGTTAGGTATGGGAGTAGAGGAAGTGTTTGATGAGAAAGCAAAATCTCAGGGCAAAGGTGGAAGTGCTTTTAACATATTCCCACCACGTGTTTGGAGAAAAACATGACCCCCCAAAACTGTTGCATCCTTTTGCAAAAACATTTTGTTTTGTAGGAGTCTGTAGTTTTCAATTCTCCTTAAAGCTGTGCCCTCATTGAGAAATATTCCTTAACAAATTAATGAAATGGGGATGGCAGGCCACAGCGAGGAACTGGAATTTGCCAAGCACAGGGGAAGTAGGCAACTATCAAAAGGTGAGCAAGAGATGGATAAAAATGAGTATCCCCCCTTTTATCTCCTCGCCTCCTACTCACACCCCAACCAACAAACCTGCGTCATTTGAGCTGAAAGAAGAATTCATCTCTGAATATAGATCTGAGTTGAAATCATTCAGCAATGGTCCTACTGTGTCTTTTGAGAACAATGCCATCTCTCAAAATAACTGTGTTTTCAATCGTGACCTTCAGTGTGTCTGAAAGTCTGTGATGATGAATGGTGAATGTGAATGGCGTGCCTACAGAATACAGCCTCTTAATTGCTCAGAGAAGTCACATCAGATTTTCAAACTTCTGTTTATGCCAATGCTTGGAAAAGATCATGTATCTGGATCTATTGTAGCTAACCGACTGAATCGGGGGTGAAATTTTCCATTTGAGCCAGCTACTCCGTCTTTTATGAAACAATCCTGAGAGGCAGGGGGGCAGGAAGTCCATGCATAATGATGGTGTGTACCCACTGTAGAGTCAGACCTGTTCACTTAAATTGTGGCGTTACCTTTAACAGCTGTGTGGCCTTGGGCAAGTTTGTAATCCAAGTCAGTAACAATATCTGCAAACTAGAAATCGTCGTCACTCACAGAGTTGTTGTGAGGATTTAGTATGCTGATCTATGTAAAATACAGCAAACAGGAAGTACAGTGACTACACAAGAGAGGACAGCTGTTGTGGTAGCTATAACCATGCATTCAGGAATTTGTTTTCAGCAAAGACTAAGGTAGGAACACAGTTGGCTCCCACAGGGATGAAACCTGAAGTCTGTGTGACAAACCTTTGCAGTGGATCAGGCAGGGGTGGGGGCTGTGGGGTAGGTGGGGACAGAGTCTGATAAGACAGGAAGGTGGGGTATAAGGAATGCACCTGGAGGGAAGGGAGACTAGAAACAGTAAAACAATAACAGTAAAGCAATAACAAAAGACCATTTCTTCAGCTACATCTTCTCCAAGGCTGAGCATTGAAACTTTGCTCCTGGAGCATCATAGTCAGGTTGATGACCCTGAATTTAGTGGTTATGGTAGTAGAAAGTATGCTTTCCAGTTACCAGAATAAAAGAGGGAAGGGTGCTCTGATACTTGCTTAAACATTATTCTGCATGTGTTTGTGAAGGTGTTTTTGGATGCGATAGACATTTGGGTCCGCAGAGTAAAACAGAGTGCCCTCTCCAGGAGGCTGGGTCTCATCTAGTCTGCTGAAAGCCTGCATAGAAGCAAAAAGCTATGGGAACATCCTCTCTCTTTTATCAGACTGTCTTGTTGGAACATCGGTTTCCTCCTGCCTTTGGACTAGAACTGAGAGTGGAACTGATACCATTGACATTCCTGGTTAACCAGCATTTGGACTTGGACTGGAGCTATACTGCCAGCTTTCCTGGGTTTCCAGCTTGCTGCAGAATTTGGGACTTCTCAGATTCCCACAAGATCCAATTCTATGTATATATATATATATATATATATAGAGAGAGAGAGAGAGAGAGAGAGAGAGAGAGAGAGAGAGAGAATTTATATATATATATATATATATATATATTTATATATATATGTGGTTCTGTGTCTCTATAGAACCTAGACTAATGCAGAGGGTGTTGTAATAGAGACAATTCTAGCACAGTAGTACTGAAATACTCAGAGGTATTTGCACTTAAGATGTGAGGCAAATTACACAGGGAATTCCCTTCCAACATCTATGTTCTAGGGAAGACAAATTATAATCAACATCCCAGGTATCTGTCAAGGAGAAAAGCAGCTAGCTCTCAGGAAGTCCACCTAGAACAAATGTTGGAGGGCATTCCTGAAAACTGAAAAATAAAGTGCCTTCCATGCAAAGTGGATCGATCACGGCCATGGGGGAGGATAGAAGCAGGGCTGGAGATTCTGGGAGACTACACAGAGACTGCTGAGAGCAAGTCACATGCGTTCCAACTGAAGAGGGAGTGGGAAGGAAGGGAAGACTCCCCACTTTGAAATGAAATGGGATTGCCAACACCAGGCTTTAGCCTTGTTGAGATATAATCCTCCTTTGGAGATGAGGATTAAAATTGGGCCTCAGCTGAGGCATGGGGTACAACATGGTGTTGTGTTCTTAGGAGCCAGGTGGAAACCTGGTCACCAGAACCGAAACATAAAATACAGGAGGGCTGGAGGCTGATATGACTGGGTGTGAGGCACCTGTGCTGGTAGTTTCCTCCCAAAGCATCCAGATGAAGGGCAGCTCTGATCCAGGCTCTATAATGCTTTATAGATGAGAGGCCTTGACAGGACTTTCCTCTTTTTTTTTTAGATTGTTTTTACTACCATCTTTATTAGTGCAATGGAAAATGTGTCTTCATGCTATCATTCTCCCCAGGAAGTCTTTCAAATACAATTACCTTCTCACACATTTGCTGCATAACAGAAGTCTGGAGTGGAGAGTATATTTGAAATATACTTGAGAACTATTGGCATCCAAGGTTGAAATGAACCCAGTGCCATTTAAATCTAGGTGAAATTTATTTAAACTCTTCTGAAGTATTATTATTGTTGTTGTTGTTGTTGGCACTATTACAGATGTCCCCATTTCTCTCTCCTTTACCTCCCTCTGCTCAACCCCCACTCCCCCGGCCTTCACCACATTGTTGTCTGTGTCCATGGCTTATGAATATATGCATATATGATCTTTGGCTAATCTCTTCCTGTCCCCCCATCTCCCTCCCCTCTAAGATCTTTCAGTTTGTTCCATGTATGCATGCCTCTGGTTTTATTTCGTTCATCAGTTTACTTTTTTCATTAGGTTTCACATATAAGTTATATGACATGGTATTTGTCTTTCTCTGACTAGCTTATTTCAGTTAGCATAATGTCCTCCAGGTCCATCCAGTCTGTCTTGAAGGGTAAGATTTCTTTCTTTTTTTATAGCCATGTAGTATTCCATTGTGTAAATGTACCACATCTTTTTTATCCAATCATCTACTGATAGGCACTTGAGCTATTTTCAGATATTAACTATTTTAAATAATGCCGCCATGAACATAGGGTGCATATATTCTTTCTGATTGGTGTTTCAGGAGGCTTAGGCTATATTCCCGGAAGTGGGATTGCTGGGTCAAAGACCATTTCCATGTTTTGAGGAAACTCCATACTGTTTTTCACAGTGGCTTGACAAGACTTTCATGATTATTACATGACCAGTTAGGCTTTGGAGCAGTGAATCTGCCTGAAATCTCTTCTTCCACACTTATGGAAAGGAGGAGGTCCCTGTCTTCACCCCTGTCCAGGTTTTTCTATTCAGGAAGTTTTCCCTGCTGAAAACCCATAAAACAGGATATATTTACAGACAGACTCTTGAATTGCTGGCTCAGCTCACTGTCTTTACCATCTAATCTCAAATTGTTCTTTAATATCTGAGTAGTGACCTTGATATTGACTTTCTCATCTTTTACTTTACTACACCTTACACTCCAGACTTGATGCTCAATACTGTTTTCATAGAATCATCCTTGGATACCTTCCTTGAATTTGCTGAAGTAGAACAATAAGTGCGCAGGAGTCTAATTATTGAAATAGACTTGGAAGTTAACTTTCTCCATCTCTGCCAAAACTCTTGAAGACAAGATGGATTTATTGCTCAGACACGTGCAACAGAGGCTTTCTTTGACCCAACCCATGATTCAGAATGTGTCTGCTAAAAAACCCTCCAACACACTCTGGACAGCCATATGTCAATCTGTATGAAAGGAAGAACAAGGCAATAAGTTTCCTAGATACAAAATTTATAATATCAAGATTTTTAAGAGTTAGCATAGGATGCCAAGTAGCCTGGCAGAGAATCTCTGGAAAATTAAAGCAGAAGATTAGACCTTCCAGACAAAAGGTGATGGTTACCACAATAGACTGTCTTTCCTAATAATCTTTCCTCCAGCTCTTCTACCTCATGGATATGAGTAATCACTGTGTGCACTGATGTGAATTTGAATTTGAGAGATGAGAACTTACTGACTTTGAGAAGGTTAAAAACTCATTATAAATGTCTTTCTGTTAGAATTAGGTTTATATTGGAAAACTTCTCTGATTCTAATGTTATAGGGGCAATAAAATACCTTAACATTCAGCAAGCCAAACAGTTTCTGTTTCTTCCTGAATTTATTCTGATGCTCCAGTGGGAAACTATGCAGCAATTTTTCACCATTATTGAACTTCAGAAGGTTGTGAGACAGGTTAGCAAGAAACAAGGAAAATTCCCTGGCTAGTGGAATGAGGGAACTGAGACAAATGGCTAAACGAGTGACCAGAATGGCTGAGCAATTAACAGCCAACTAATAAATCACAAGACCCTGCCGTCCCTAACTGAAGATACCTAAGAACAGATGGTTTAAATCACCTTAGTCAGGAAGGTAGATAACAAAAACCAGTTAGATCCAGACCAATTCAAGATGGAGAAAAAAAACTGACCAGAGAACAACCCCAACACTCATTATACCATCATACGTCATAATGAAAATTGACATCACAAGTAGAAAGGGAGCCAAGGAGCCAAAAGGAACCAGCGCCCTGACACTTCCAGAACAGACTGTGTCAGGAACAAGACCCCTCCCAACCAGAATTTGGTCCCACAAAACTTGGAGACACCCCTTCCCCTTGAAAACGCATAAAATCTCAAGAACTAACTGACCAAATGTACAACTCACCCATGAGTTGGTCCATGTCCACTCGGTCACGTACTTTTTGCTTCTTTCAGAGTGGCGTCTGTGCCTGGCCTCTTTCTTATTCTCTACCTGAATAAAACTTGCTTTGTTCTCACTCTGACTTGTCCTTGAAATTTTTTCTGGGTGAGTCAAGAACCTGGAGGCTGCCTGGCACACAAAATTCCCAGACCACACTTGGGCAGGGCCAGCCCCTGGCATGAAAGTGGTCTGGTTACAGTTGCAGGTTACAAAAGCAATTTGTAGACTCTTTCTAGTCCTTTCCCTTCATTCTACTCTCACCCTTATACTTCAAATACTTAAGGTGAATTATTTGAATAAAAGCAACAAATACGTGTGAACGGATTCTGTTACCAAATCCAAGTTTGTGTGCCCAACACTTTGAAAAGCAAAAACTCAAAATGTCAGAGTTTGGAGTGAAGAAATGTTTATTGATCACAAAGTAGCCAACCAAGAAGATGGAATACCTAATGGTGCTTCCAATCTATCTTGTTTACTGGATAGGATAAGGATTTTTTAAGGGGTTAGAGGAAAAGGTATATGGAAGTGCTGGTGGGCCAAGTGTCAATTGCATGACCTTGGACCTTGGTTATTTATGGCAAAGAGCATAAACTCCAGATCTTCCTGGACAACAGACTATTTGCTCCTGAAAAAGTTCCAGTGTTTAAGTTCTGGTTTTGTCCTGGTCCTTTGGTTTGCTGTGCACGTTGGAGGTGGGAAGGTGGGACGAGCAAGATTTAGGTTCCAGATGCATGCAGCTGGAGGCCAAAGTTCTCTTTTGTCAGCATGCATCATGCATTGGCTATGTGACTTGTGTTTGGGTCTCTTGTCTCTGAAAAGCAACTCAGGACCTCATTAAATAAAATAGGACCATTTTAGGCTGATTCTGCTGTACTTATAATCCTGTGACTTGAAATGACAGATCCCAATTGCTCAGATTGTCCTCTATCTGGCAATAACTAGGCAGCCTGCTTGAATGTGACAAGGCAGGTAAGGCTTGTTTCTCAGGCCTTTTCCACTAGGGAAGTCTTTGAGCTGCTATTTCAAATGAGAAGGGAAATGTGGAAGCAGAAATAAGCTATGATATGGTGATTTATAATAGTATTTATTTATTTATTTATTTGGTCTTCATGTTCATATCTGGCACAGAGCTTCTAAAACCTGTGGAATTTCCTGTGCTGAGACAAATATTCTTTTTTATGTAAATGAGGTGACAGTTGGACTGTACTTAAGGATCTGGGCTGGTTGCCAAGAGAAAGAGCCATGTGATTAGAAGGTTAGAACTTTTAGTCCCACCCTCCTACCCTTCAGGGAGGGGGAAAGTTCTGGAGATGGAGTTCAATCACCAATGACCAATGATTTAATCAACCATGTAATGTATGAAGCCTCCATAAAAACTCAAAGCCATAGGTTCAGAGGGCTTTGGAGTTGGTGAGCATATGGAAATGTTCACCTGGATTTGCAAATGGCATCTGGCGTGTGTGTTGTGGGGCTGAGCCCTTAACCTGTGGAATATGATACTATCTCGAGATAGAAAGTGTCAAACTTCAGTTGAATCATAAGATACCCAGCTGTTGTCTGAGAGTTGCTTGTTGGTGTTAGGGCTAACTCCCCCCACATTGTAATGGGGTGCTGCATTCTTTCAAGCTTTAAAGGCCTTTCAGGTGTGGTCTGACTTTATTGTCAGGAATCCTTTCCTCTCCTCTGAGTCAGCCACCAGAAAGCCTCTTAGATACCCTCTCTTCTTGATACACTCACCATGTTCTGAGACGAAATGAGCTATGTGGGAATTTATGAAAGATATTGAGAACAAAACATTCTTCAATGAGTGACTGCAAGAAACTTTTTCTGTGTGTTTAAATGCTGAACTTGAATTACACTTGCATGTTAACAAAAACCCTTTATTATTTGAAGAAAATTCTCTAGAATGTAAACAGGAGCTGTCTTTGGGTTACGGGATTATGGAAGACATACCCTTGGAATGTTTCTTTTTTGCTTTTATTACTTTTTAAATTAAATGAATGCTATTTTTATAACCTAAAAAGGCATGCAGTTAAAATCCTATTTATTTTTATGAGCACTTTAATATTTTTTTATTTGTGTGGATGTGATGTTTGCATGCTAGGGAGGCTGCATCTCTGCATTATCATATTATGACTGCCTCTTTTGCTGGATTATACATTTCTTTTCTTTGCTCCTCAAAATTATTTTTAAGCTATAGTCAATGAAAAAGAAAATCCCAATCCATTGTGGTTTGCTTTTCTCACACCCAACAACCATTTTAATTTACTCAGACTAAATCAACTCACCAGGCTTCATTATACACCATAACATTCAAGAGACAATATACTCTTCCGTGGTCTATTGCATAGTATACCTTCCTATTTCCAAGGAGCCCACATAGAGCAGGCAAATCCAGAAGTAAAAGATTTAGTGTCACTAGAAACCAAACACGCACAATAATCATCTACAACCCCAAGGTTGTTCACAATTCTCCAAGAGGTCAAGAACAGGGGGCCTGAGAATGATGTTTAGATGTTGCTTGGGAACACCTGGAACAAGAAAGCTTCAGTTAGATTAACTGAAGATAAAACAACTTCTCATGAACTGGTATGCCCTGTCCAGGACTGATTTAATGTGTACAATACCACTGAGAGGTGGATGACATTATCCTCATTTCGTGGATGAAAACTTTGAAGATCAATGAGTAAAGTGGCTTTCCTGACCTTACTTATTCAGTATGTGGCAGATTTGGGATCTGAGGCCAGGACCACTGACTCCAAACTTCTATTTCATGACTTGTCAGAAAAAGGGCAATGTGTATATACAAGTATGAGCTATTCTGTATGAGCAGGTGGATAAGGGGAGGGGAGCACAATCAGAGGATGCAAGAGGGTGGAGAAGGTGAATGTTCATATTTTCACCGATCCACAAACCATACTGACCCCAAAGAACTCCTTTCTTCTCTTTCTTATAGTCTCCACATCATTCCCCCAAATCCAGTCTCTTCTCCAGGTTAGACTGTAAAATGTGCATGCTAAAGAAAAAGTCCCAAGTAAAGAGTGACCAAATCTCAGAGATTCTAGGTGATCTCTGAACTTCTAGGATCACCTTATTTTAAACCAACACATTCTCTAAAAACTGCCTTGATTTTTGAGCAATGTGAGGATATTAATGTTGGCAAGTCTCATTCCATGATTGACTGAGTAGGCAAACATTCAACTTCAAAATAAGTTAAATGGCCACTTTATGTCAAAATATCTGTAATCAGAGTGTACCAGGATCTAAAATCAGGCAGATGAAGGGTTTGAAATCTAGCCCTGACCAGATAAGTCAAGTTGAACGAATTGCTTCAATTCTCTGGGCACAGGAATAAATTACTAAGGTATACACTTACTCAAAGGCACACTTGGAGGTAATGAAAGAACTGGGCTTGGAGCCCAGGTCCATCGATTCCCAGCCAACTGTGTTAACTAAGAAATAGCCCACAGTGGACCCCAAGTAATTGATGGACAATTTTTAATTTGCCTATCTGGGGCCTGGACTCTTTTTCTGGGCTTGATGTCTTGATCACAGAACCTGTCTACTTCAAATGATAGACTCTGGGAACCCTGGCATAGCCACTTCCAGCTACCAGCCTCCACCTAGGAAAAAAAGGAGAAAGTGCCCTGGCTGGCATAGCTCAGTGGATTGAGTGCAGACTGCGAACCAAAGTGTCGCAGGTTCCATTCTCAGTCAGGGCATATGCCTGGGTTGCAGGCCATGACCCCCAGCAACCACACATTGATGTTTCTCTCTCTCTTTCTCCCTCCTTTCCCTTTCTAAAAATAAATAAATAAAATCTTTATAAAAAAAAGAAAAGAAAAAAGGGGAAAGCTTTTTTTTAATATGCCAGCAAGTATCAAACACTGTGATTTTTACACATTATCTTACATGTTCATGCGCATTATTTCATGTCACCCTACAACTGTATGCCATGATCATTGTTACTCTCAAATTGAAACTGGAGAAACTGAAGCCCAGAGATGTGCTACAAGTTCCCAAGTATCACAGGGCTAAGGAGTGACTACAACAGGCCTGGAGGTCCATGCCGTTTCTCTGCCCCGTGCTTTCCTCCAGGGACCACTGAGAAACGGGTTTGTTGCAGGTGTGAGAGGTGTTCATTAACCTACACAGTTGCCAGCACACCCTGAACACGTCCTTGGACCCCAGAAAAAAGGGAGAATGGAGAAGCCCGTTCTGCACAGTGGCCTGCACTGCTCTTGTCTCTCTGTCCTCGCCCTGGGTGGAGGTGGGGCAAGTTCCTCTCGTCACCTCAGAGGCCTATGCCCCACAAGGGCCTGAGGTGCCTCTTTGGCCACCCTTTCTTGGTCTGAATCCTGTTCATTTCTCACCACGGATGACCGGGACTCTCTGCAAAGAGCGGGTGAAGGAACACTGGTGTGGCTTTCCATTCCTCGTCCTTTACAAGAAATACCATTGGTTCTGGCTCCACTGCCTCACAAATCAAAACCGTCTACGAACCAGCATTAGGAAGCAAAAGCAACTCAGCCTTGCAAAGGTCAAGGACAGCAGAAATCCTGTGTCTGTGAGAAATAGGTTTATGTGATTTCCTGAGGCATTAAAAGAAAAAAAAAAAGTCGGCTGCTTTGGTCCACTAGATGGCAGCACGTTCTACATCTGGCTTCCTGCCTGCTGGTTTGGAGAGCTTGCCCCTCCAAAAGGAAGGAAAAAGGGAAAGACTGGGAAGAAAAGAGAATAAAGGGAAATGAATATTTCTTGAAGGTCTCCAGTGTGTCAGACCCCGATAGATACATTTTAAAATATATTAGTTAACTTAATTCCCACAACTCATTGAGGTAGATAAACCTGTTTTGGAGTTATGTATACTGGTATTGCATAGTGAGGATTTACTCTGTGCCAACCACTCTTCTATATACTCATCACCTTATTTAACTTCCTTATGACCCCAACAAAATGGGTACTATTATTAACCCTCTTTTACAGATGAGGGAACCAAGTTATAAAGAGGGTACTTTAAAATCACATAATTACTGAGCAAGGGAATTGGAAATTGTATATGGGAGGACAATATCCGAGTCTGTGAATGACTGGATACACTCCCCATGTGTAAGGAAGATTAAATAACTTCAAATGTGAGGAGTGACAGAATTGGAACTAAAGCCTATGATTCAAATATTTTGAGCATAAAATAAGTATTTTTCCATGAAGAAATTTTACATATGGGAACCTAGCCAAAAGAGTGTAGTTATCATCTATGATCACACAATCCAGAGAAAACTAGAAAACTACTATTAACTTTTCCCCTTCTACCTCACTGTGTGTGTGTGTGTGTGTGTGTGTGTGTGTGTATGTTATCACTGTTCCAATCATTTTGTATATATAGCTTTTGAATATGTTTATCTCACCTAATAATCAAGCATTTTCCTGGGCCATTAAACCATGTTGATAATACAACTTTCCATAAAATGCACGACATAAATTAACTAATTATACATGTTTCAGAATCTAGACTGGTCCCAGTTGTCACTATTCTAAGCCTTGTTGTAATGCCCTGCCTTGGCTACATATCTGAGCACACATTTCTGCTTCTTTCTGTAGGCAAGTTTTCTATAAACAGAATTCCCGGGTCGAAGGATCTGACCATATTTAACTTAATACTTGCTACCAACTCTATTTCCAGACAGATTACATCAGTTTCATTTCCTCCAGTACTGTGGAAGATTATTAGGTTCACTTACTCCTTTGCTTTCAAGCCCGTTCTCCTGCCTCTTAGGGACTATTTTGCCCACAGTCAGATTCCTTCTTTCTAAAATAGTCTGCCTCAGCCCTGGCTGGCATAGCTCAGAGGATTGAGCCCAGGCTGGGAACCAAAGTGTCCCAGGTTCGATTCCCAGCCAGGGTACATTCCTGGGTTGCAGGCCATAACCCCCCAGCAACCGCACATTGATGTTTCTCGTTTCTCTCTCTCTCTCTCTCTCTCTCTCTCTCTCTCTCTCTCTCACTCCCACCCTTCCCTCTCTAAAAATAAATAAATAAAATCTTAAAGAAAAAAAATAGTCTGCCTCTCCATCCTCCTAGGCTCCTTCCCTCTGCTTTTAAATACACATCCCACTTCTCCTCTATCCTGAATCAAGAGCAAAAATCCCGTATTCGACTGTTGTGCTCTTTCAAGTATACCCTATTTCTTTCTTCGAGCTCATTACCTGATTTCTAGAACATAGAGGGTGTATAGTCTTTGGCACACTGTCATGTATACCCACTCAGTCAGTCCCTCCCAATTGGGGTTCTACCTTCTTCATTCTAATGAAGTAATCCTCATACTGGTAGGTGATGACCTCTCACCTTTCTTGGTCTCTGTTATCATCTGCTTCTCTGTATGATTTGGTATCATCAAACTTTGTCACTAGATTGCACTCACTGAAGCTTTTATTCTATAGTCTATACCATTGTACTTTCCTCTTCTTTTTTTTTTTTTTTTGTCTTTTCTTTGACTAACTCCTCTCTCTTTCACTAGAATCAGTTCCTTCCCCATGGAAATCCTCAAATTGCTGTCAGAGTCCACTTTTCCCAGGCCTAGTTAAATGTATGGCTTGATTATTTTGATGGCAACACAAACTTAATGTGTAGCAAATTTTTAATCTCTCAGATTAGCATGTGATTTGTCCTAGTAGATGAAATAGAGAATGTTCAAGGTGGGATAGTAGAGCAAAGATGGAGGCAGAGTTGTGGATGCTGCTCTCAAGAATGGCTAAAGTCGCACTTCTCCTAGCATGCCAAGGCATTTGCCAGGCTTTGCTCAAAATGAAAGAGGAAGAACACAAGGAAGGGTAGTCATATGTCAAACTAATTTGGAAAACATGGCATGCTGTGCCCCAAATCTGCTATATCACTTTGCAGAGTAAAGGCTCTTAGAAGGCCTGTAACATCAAGACCCATTTAGTGCAATCTCTAATACTTATTTGAGTGGTGGGACTTTTGGGGATAGAAGACCTAGCAGGACAGAAGTATGGGAAGTTCTGGACTGAGAAGATAGAGTTCTCAGGGATAAGGTCAGGAAAAGCCAGATCGTGACAGGTGTTAGCTGCCCAGGAGTGGTGAAGGGGCATTTTAGGTGTTTTACTCAGCTCTAAACACTGACTAAAGGAATCTGAAAAGAGGTCACTGGGGTCACTGGAAATATGCTTTTCAGACAGATAACTTGATGTACTATGTGAGCAAGGACATGAAGTGAGGTGATGGATTGAAAGGATTTTGAAATTGGTAAGACTTCTCCACTGAGCAAAGATGGCTGCTTAGTTTCATCATGGTGCAGGAGGCGGAGAGAAAAGCACTCAAAAAGGAGATGGAAAGAGCAAAACTCTAACAGAAAAACAGAGAGGGTGCAGTAGAAAAAGGAACCAGGTGGCAGTCATGTTATTCATTCAGTCGTTTATACTTACAACAAATGCCTGCAGTGCTGGGAGCTTCTGTTGGGAATGTCACCTAAATCTTCTACACCCCCCCGCTCTCAAGTTGCTCTGATGCTGGGAGTGCCTGAGGGTGTTCAGAAGAACACTGTGTGTACCCACCTCCATCAGTCTATCCGTAGAGATGGAAAGACATTTTTAAAATAAAAAATTAAACACACAAAATACATAAATAAATAATAATTTATTATACATAAAATAAGTCATACATAAACCACAAAATATGCACTTAATATATGAGTACATTAAAATAATTATACATAAAAATTCATTCAAGGTATACTTTATGTATATAATATAAATGAAGTAATTTTATATTAGGAATACACATAAATAAATCACTCAAAATACATAAATATCACATAAAGCATATACTTAATACATAATAATTATATATCAAAATACATGCATAATGTGTGTGGTGTACATAAAACACATAAAATAATGTTATATGTGTATATATTAATAAAATGTTTAATTACTCTAAGGAAAGTGCTCTCTGTCTATATATGTATGTGTGTGTACATCTGTTCAGAAGGTATCCAGCCATGTACTATGACAAATAGAGACATCTATTGAAGAAGACACAAGATACAAGTAACACTGTATGCAGGATAATGATGCCTCAGTCCCCTTCAAAGTAGGCTCCTGGGGACCTCACACAGTTCTCCCAATCACCATCAGCTGCCTCATCATGCTATCCTGAATCTCATCGATCGTCTGAAATTTCTTCCCTTTCAAAGGTGACTTTAGTTTTGGGAAAAGCCACAAGTTGCAGGGCACCAAATCTGGGCTATAGTGGGGCTGAGTCACCTGGGTGATTCCATCTTGTGCCAAAAGACTCTGCACGAGACATGATGCGTGAGCGGAAACGTTGTTGTTGTGAAGCTGCCAATCACCAGTTGCCCATTGCTGTGGCCTAATGCAAAATTTGATGCCATTTCATTGCTCTACTTGCTTATTGATTTTGAATGTGACAGAAACGAGTACAGGTGTTCACTCAGTGGTGTCTGCCCCCACTGTTTAGTACAATCAAACTGTCACTGTTCACACATGTGCATTCCAGTCCACTCTCCTTGGCTGCCAGGTTACATCGCTGCCTCGCAAACTATTCTTGTTATATTGACAATACCTGGATTTTTTTTCCAGACAGACTACCACACATACACACACATCTCTCTCAAATGGAATTCTCACATTCTTTAAAAAAGTAAATAAATCCGCCGATGTAGAGAATAAATGATACTATCACACCTCACAGAACTCATGACCTGATACTGATGCAGCACTAAAAATTCCGCTTCCAAATCACTCAGCCTATTATGCACTATTTTATTGCACTGTTCTTTCTTTATTTCTATAGTACTGATAACATCCAACTCATCAACACCTGGAGATCAGAGCAGTCTGCCATCAGAGGAAATCTATTGTGAAAGATAACCAGTTTTTCTGAGCTGAAATGACACTAAATTTATATATATGTGTGTGTGTATAAAAAGAACACAGGCCAAAAAAGAGGCAATTTAGTATCTGAATGGAAAGCTCAGTCTCTTTGCTGCAATTTTAGAAAATGGAATATAACAACCACTTTTGGTTTGGTGACTGTGCATGTCTCAATATTTTTATAGAAAATGGTAATATAATTTCTAGTCTCAGAAGTGAGCTGACATGGGCAGCAATTTTTAGTGGCCTCTGAAGAGGAGGTAAGGCCTGTATAAATTACAGCTTTGAAGTTATATGCATTTTGCAGCTCCTAGATAAATAACAAATCAAATTGCCAAGCGTGTGCTTAGCTGCCTACTTGAAGGAAGCCCTGTGCTAAGAGCAGGAAGACAGGAATACAGGAACGTGTGTGCTGGAGTCACACGGTTACAGGGGTGATACCTCTCTCCATCACTGATGAGCGGTGTGACCTTGGGTGAATTATTTGACCTTTCTGAACCATGATTTCTATTTCTGGAAAATGGGGACAATAATCATAAAGCATCTTATATGATTGTTATGAACTTTCAAAAAAGTGAAAATCAGCATCTATCATAGAGAAAAAGACTCAATAGCTCTTCTTGAAGAGGTTGTAATCTAGCTAAAGAAACCAAATGAGAAGAAATATAGGCTAAGCAATTTCTCATAAGGCCTATTCAAGAAAAAGTAGGGAGCCACTTTACAGTGAGTTTTACCGAATAGTGTAATCAGCAAATGCCCCAGAACTGAGGTAGCCACCATGGATAAACATTGATCTAGGTGTGAAAGGACTGGTATCCAGCTGGCACTTTCAACTAGGCGCGGAGGGTCAGGAGAGAGCCCTCCAGGTGGCCAGAGGGTTTCATCAAATATGAAGGAAGATAAATGCATTTCAGAGTATCACAAGAGAGAAGACCGCTTTCTCGTAAAATTGGTATTTGACTATATTTCCTCTTTCACAGCTGAAACAGAAATTTTTCTTAGGCCTGATTGAACAGAGGGCTCAGTAATAGAAAAGAAAAAGAGAAACACCTCAATTAAAGACTGGGATTCCAGGGAGATGAGGGTGCCACACTGACAATCAAAATATATCCTTCTTTCATCTTTTGGTAAATAGTTGGTAGGTGTCTTAATAAATATATAATGTTGGGAAAATCACTTTAATTCACTGAGTCTGCAACATCATTCTCATCTAAAGTGAATACTCTCTTATGTGCTTATAGTTTGCAAATACTATAAATCTGCTAATTTTTAAGGACTGAGAACTTAAAAAAAGGAACCTCTACTTTAGGAAGACACATTTTCTAAATCTATTGAATCTATTTAAGAAGAAAAACAGATGGTAAATGTATCCTAAGATGCCATTATTTCTCATATAACTATATACATTGCATTTCCATGGAATTTCCTAGGGATAGTCAGTCTGAAAGGCTTTCTATACCTTAGCCTGAAAAATGACACATACACAGCATGCTGAGCCTCCTAATTACCAGGAATGCAGGGCCCATTAAACGGCGAGCATGCATATGCACACCTAATTATGTTTATGCCTACTTATAAATCAGCAAAGTGAAAGCATATGCATGCTGAAAATTACCCATCATTAACTTTCCTAATTGCACCCAAATAAAGAGGGAAGTAATTCACTTCAGAATATGTTTTCATCCTTTGGGCAAAGCCTACACTGATCTTGTTGAGGTTTTGAAAAATTGTCTTCTTGCTCATACGTGGAAATCAATTCTTTGGCTGCCAAAACACAACCGAGTTCTTGCCCAGGTGTTAACGCAGAGAAAATGAAAAGACTCAGATACAAATGTCGGAAGACTAGAGCGTGGATCCGGGAAGCAAACAACACAGGCAGGAGATGCTAGGTGAATGAACACAATTCCATCATCCTGATGAAGAGAGCAATGCAGATGGTGACGGGCCAACCACAGGTACAATAGGATGCAACAGTGAGGGACTGATCCTCAGGGGAAACGGAAGCATTAAATTTAGATGTCGGACAGAAGACTCAATTTCGTGACAGTAATTGAGATCAATGGGAGCACTGTCTGCGCTCCTCTCTCACAGTTTCCTTTGTTCTATTACTGGCAGGATTAAGATAAGACAGACAGGAGCTGTGCGTGCCTAATTGGGCTTCTGTATACGGTTTATTGCCATCCTTAGAGACAGGAAGCAGAAAGAAAGGGGATGGGCAAAAACAGGGGTTTTCGTGTTCACAATAATGAGAAACCATCCTGGTACTAAATCAGAGGTGCAGAGTCTTGAATAAGAAATCTGAGGACCTGCCTTCTGGTAATTCTCTTCTAGGGACTTTGCATGCATCATTTCATTTAGTTCTGACAGTAGCACCGCGGAGACTTCTGTTACTGTCCCTATTATCCAGACGAAGAAGATGAGGATAAGGAAATCAATGAAGATGACCCAATGACTAACTGATGGGGAGAAAATTTAAGTTCCAACTCCTTCTGACTTGCAAGCCCTTCTTTCAGACAATATTGCTACTCAAAGAAGCCCACATTTCCAGATTTAATCTTCATGTTACCAAATATTCGGATGGACTTTTACTTTCTGTACACTATATTGACACTTTTAAGAAAATAAAACAATGAAATTAATGCTTTTTTATCTTTTAAGTGATGAGGTTATTTATTTATTATTGTTGTTCAGTTACACTTGTCCCATCTTTTTCCCTGTTCCTCTTCCGTGCCCGCCACCCCTCAAGTCCCGCCCCCAGTCAATCTCCACCTCATTGTCCATGCCTGTGAGTCCTCTACTCAAGTTCCTTGACTTACCCCTCCCCCTTCTTTTCCCTATTATCCTCCTCCCATCTCCCCTCTCATCACTGTCAGTTTGTTCTTTATTTCATTGTCTCTGATTATATTTTGCTTGCTTGTTTGTTTTGTTGATTAGGTTCCACTTATAGGTGAGATCATATGGTATTTGTCTTTCAGTGTCTGGCTTATTTCACTTAGCATCATGCTCTCCAGTGATTCTTATATGCAGTATGTACTATATGACTTTACTGACTTCTGTTCATCCATGCTAAAGCAATGTTTTCATTTGAAAACCCTCCTCTACTTTAGAATTTTCCAAATTATAAGTCTGGCCTCCCCTAAGGAAGAAACTAGGAAAATCTTATCTAAACTCTATCCATAAGATTCATTTGTGTGAGATTTTGAGGATTAAGTAACCCAAGGAGGCCATGTGTCTAACTTCAGGAAAGTGGGATGCTGGGTGAGTCCCATTCTTTAGGGATGACAACATGAGTGGTTCCTGTCTCCAATCTCAGACACAACAGGTGTTGTGCCACGGTACCTAGAGTGAGCTTGGGCATTGATGTTGGCTCTGAGGCTCAGTATCTGGCTTTCTTACCTCTTGAATAATCTGTAACTGTCTACTACTCTTTAATAAACCCCATTCCTACTTTTACTAGCCAGAATGAATGCAATTGTTTTCAACTAACAAATCTCATTTTGACAATGTAAGTAAGTGCAAACTCTCTTCCTTGGCACCCATGGTCTTTTCCACATAAAGACTTTGATAACATCCCTTCTTACTCTCTTGTCCACACCCATGTTCTCGTCAGTGTGACTTGTGCAGCGTTTCCTCCACTTGGAAAGCCATGCCATTTAACTAGATACTTCACTAGACTTGCTACACCTGAATCTGTACAGTGACCATCCACCATCCCAATAAAGCTTGTGTAATGAGAAAATGTAGGGTAAGCTCACATCAAACACATGATATTGCTGAGCAAATTTTCCATTCTACATCCCTGCTTGCATCCTTACATTTGTGCACTGGAAAGGACTAGGGTCACATTTATCTCTATATCTTCTTCCTTTCTGTCAAATATTTACATTTTTAATACATTATATGTGTGTGTGTGTGTCTGTATATGTACATATGTGTGTATGTGTATATATAAATCACCCCATCACTTAAGCCAAAACCCTATCATCCCTGATTCTGTCTATACTTTTAGTCCCTAAATCCAATCCTGTTAATTGCATCTCCTGCACATTTTTGGAATCCTTCCTATGTTCATCTACCCATTCCCTGTAGCAGCAACCTCCTGCTAATTTCCTTGCTTCAATTCCCCTGTTGCTTTTCTCTCCTCCGTAAGTACAGAAGTGTGTCTTTTCTAGAGTGCATCCCTGGTTGTTATCTCTCCATGGCATACAACTCTTTCAACTGCCCACAAAATAAAATCAAAACTTGCTGGCATTGCATCCAGAACCTCCACAACTTGCTCCAGCCTGTCTCTCCCCCATCTGTTTCTGTCCTGTCCTCCACACGCTAGGGGATGTGGCCCTCTGGTGATCCACAGAAACACATGCATTCTCCAAACAGTCTTGCTTCCTACCTCCACACTTTTGCCATGTTGTCTTCTTTGACTACACACACCATGTGGTGTAGCTCAAAAATGGCAGCTTTAAACTCTTCCCCAATATCTCCAGACTCATCTGAGGTCTTCCTCTGTGCTCCCACACACCTGAAGCACCTCATTCATTCATTCCTTTCTCTCTGCACAGCTGTGGCTACAATGATCTGTATGTGGTTCTATCTCCCCACATAGTCTCTGCTCCCTGTGCCCCCCACTACCTAGAGGCAGAGGCAGATTTGACGCCTGCCTTGCTCTCTGGCTTTGGTCAGCGACTAATCCTTGAAGGTTTGTGTAAATTGTATTCTCCCAGCTGACTTCCATGATATACTTGGGCCTTAACGAATTCCTCCAAGAACCTCGCCTCACTCTTTGTTGCACCTACCTGTGTCTAGCAGTGAATGAGAGGCACAATATTTTAATTGTGATGATTAACAGTAACAATGGTAATTACTAGCTACTCTTTATGAGATGCTACTGTATGACACCATCATTTAATATCTACCACAATACCATGATAATAATCATTAATAATAGTCATGTCACTTTGTAGGTGAGGAAAATGAAGAATAGGAGAATTAAGAAAAATGCCAAGTGTTACAAAGCTTAGATATAGCAGAACCTGCAATTGAACCACCTTCTATTTGATTCTCTGACCTTCCCCATTGATTCCCCTTCCCAAGGGTCCTTAGGTCCACATTCCAGGTAAGTGGCACCCAAGAACTTTTTTTTACCAGGGTCTGTGTGTCTTCTCAATCCTTGCTCCTAAGAATGGATCCCATTCTTGTTGGTGGGGTGGCTGCTTGTGGTGATGCATGAACAGAGCTTGGACATGAGTGCTGGAGTGTCAACACATGTGCAGACAAGATTCCCCTCACAGTGCAAAGGACCTGCAGTTGGAAGGAAAAGTAAAGTACAGATGAACGAATGACAGAGGGATGTGAGCATTTTAAGTTTGGACCTGGCCTTTGATGTTGCTACAAGGTTGTATTTGTGAGTGTTGTTTGTAATACACCTAGTTTACAGCAGTTTGCTAAAGCAGCTCAATATGTTCTATTTAACAGTTTCTAGTTTATGACTTTTAAATATTTAGCTATAGAGCGCGTTGGCCTCTTTTCGTACTAATGCCCCTGACTTTGCAAAATGTTAGGGGTGGGCCTTCCTAAGGTATGTGTTAACAGACTGCTAAAGCATTCCACATCAGGTTGTTCATAACAACGTTTTTATAGTAGCTTCCCCTCAAAGTGTCAAGGCAGTCAAAAGAGACTGACAGGTTAGGTCTTGCAAATCCTTTGGTATCTTGTGTCTACTATGTATACCTTCAATCTCTATATCCTATTTCTACAGGTGTCTCCCCAGGGGTATTTTGGAAGGAAGCCAGTTCTATAGGGTCACATGTCTCTGTGTCCCAGTCCATTCCCATAAAAAATTCCTCAATTGCATTGATCCTCACTGTTTAGAACTCTAAGAAAATGTTTACCCTTTGTGCTGTGGTTCCCCTGGGTGTGACCCTGGCTGACCCTCAGGAACGGCTTAGCTGTGGTATACTGCCACAAATGTCACCTCCCAAGAAATTAGCATACTCACGTTCAAAAGAAACAAGGATTTTCCCCCTCTTTGGTATAGTACCCACCTAACAGTAATTTCTAAAGCTGTTTATTAAGAGAATGTGGAGATTATTCTTTATATGATAGGTGTCGTAATATTACCCCGAGCATTGTTGAAAGTTGGGAATAAAAAATTATGTCTTACCTGATGAAATAATAGTAAGCAATTTTTATTATCCTAAAAGGTACCATGCTACACTTCAAAAACACCATGAGTCATTCATTGTTCTTAACTGTCAATGCATGTTTTTAGTATGCTGAATAACAGGTTTACCAGAGGGACAGTTCAAGTTCAGGTGGGGCTCATGATCCATGCAGGAAAGCTTCTGCCCAAGAGAACCACATAAAGACCACACTGCGTTGACCAGCCAGCAGCAGGCGTCCATGGGGAGCTCCCAGATGCCAGCTCTGTGCCTCAGAGCCCACTGTCTCTGGCAGGTGAGTATAGCTGTACCACCTCCTCCACGAATTGCTTAGAAGGCCTGTGTAAATAAAAATCTACTTGCCTTCACAGTTCAGATCATCATCGGCACCCATAATCTTCTCTGTACTTTGTCAATCTGCAGATCGGTGGGCCCTGACCCAGGGAGATAAGGTGACTTATCCAAAGTCACAGTAACTACTGTCTGCACGTGCTCAGTCCAATGGCATATACACACTGCTTTCTGACAGATTATGGGTATGAATACCCGGCACATTAATTAAACTATATGTCTCTGATCCTGCCATTCTATCCTTTTTTCAAACTCTTCAATTACTTATTGATCCATGCTGTAGACTAAATATTTATGTTCCATCCAAATGCATACATTGAAACCTAATCCCCAGTGTGATGGTATTTGAGCTAGGGCCTCGAGGAGGTGATTAGCTCATGAAGGAGGAGCCTTCACGAGTGGAATCCATCCCTTAGGAAAGAGATCCAACAGAGCAACATGCCCCTTTGCTAGGTGAGGACACAGCAAAAAGGTGGCCTTCTGAGAGCCAGGAAGCCAGTCTTCACCAGACACCAGCTCTGTCAGTCTCATGAACTTATATTTCCCGGCTTCCAAAGCTGTGAGAAACAAATTTCTGTTGTTTACGATGCACCTAGTCTACGGCAGTTTCCTGGAGCATCCCAAACACACGAAGACACTCCACAAATAAATGGTTCTTGCCCTGCCAAAGGTAATTTAAATAAATACTAACATGAATTATGCAGTGAAGCAACAATTATTTCCAGTTTATTGAAATCACGCTTCATTTTATCTTTTTCACTGATGTGAATAATTGTATACAATCTTACATTTATTGAATGAGGCTTATTTCTCCTGTATGTTACAGGATTATATGTTTCAATGTCTCTTTTTGAAAAGGGCTTTGTAGTGATTTCCTGCATTTCAAAAAACATAGTTTAAAAAATAACAAGCTTTAGAACCACACAGCATTAAAATTCATTGAACCAGAGAGTCGTTTCAGAATCCTTTAAAAGCTACAAATTCACCACTCAGGAAGAAACAGATACATATATATTCAAGAATTTGCTATAATTTTCGAGGGCCGATGTAACCAAAGAAGTCTGAAAGAGAGTGTAAGGGAGGAAGTGTGTAAAGAATAAAAAGTGAAATCCTGAGAAGCAAGAATTTAGATATACAGGAAATCATAAGAAGAAAGATAAGAGGAGATAGGACTGTGAATAGATGAGAACTGAGAGATAAAATTTGCAGAAATTGCCAAACACATTATCAGTTGAATGCGGTATCAAAATTATTTATTGTGTGTCACGGTCAAGTAAACACACCTTGACCCTCAAGTCTCCAGTAACAGCTTCCTGTGCATGTCTGCCTCGCGCGATGGGAGTTTGTGAGGAAGTACTCAAGAAATCCGTGCTGTTGCTGCCATCTGAGTCAATGACAAAGCAGAAACAGAGGAACAGATGCAAGATGCAGAAGCCAGCAATCAGAGCCAGGACAGCTGAGAAACAGGAGTTTTCAGAACATGAAAAAAAAAAACACTGGAGTGTTTGATTTTTCTTAGAGTATAGATCTGACTCTGGAGCCAATTCTTCCCTTGCTTCAAATGGGTAGGTCACCTCAACTGATATCTCAGTTACAGTCACATTTTATTTGCTTTTGAAAATTTGCAAAAGGCAAGCACTTGAATCATCTCATTTTATCCACTTAATAAGCCTGTGAGGTGGGTTGCGTTCCCTCCTTACGAGTGAGGAAACTGAGGCCCAGAGTATAAGATAATCAAGATCACAGAATAAGAGGAACTTGGCTCATAGAGCTGCCTGGGGCTCTGTGTTCTCTCCCTGGCTAATCTCACACCCTTTCCTCTGGGCCTCACTGCTTATCTGAAACCAAATGCTAAGTAATGAATAGCCAGTGCTTGGTTAGGGCTTCTGTATTGTGTCTGCAGGCTTTGCTGCTGTGCTTGGTCCCAGTGTCAGACAATACTACACACCCTACAACCAGGGGCCGCTCTCATCAGCTGAGAATCAGCAGTTCAGGTGAAATCTATTCAGCCTCACTGACTGACGTGACTGGGGCCAGCTTCTCCTGGAAGATCATTGATCCTGGACAAAGAAATCAAAATTGAGTTTGTATACAAATGCTTTGGCCAACAGCACTTTCCAATTCCAGCTCCTGCTTTAACATCTGTGCCTACTCTTGGACTTAAGAGTTCAAGCTTCCCACAAGACATTCCAAAATAGCTCTACTTGTGACCTGAATTCTCCCCAAACCAGGTCACATTTGCAGGAGTCCAGGTTGGTAATGATCACCCATTGGTGTTACATTATAAAACAGCTTTGTGTGTGCAAAGAAAAATCCAAATACTTTACCTTACAAGAGTTGTTCTCTTGTAGTTCAGGGTCAGGTTTTTGCACATTTGAGAGAAGCCTGTTTCCCTTTGCCACTGTAGCTAAAGGAGGTCATTGTCCAAGCAGCCTTCTCCACCTCCCCTGTTAGCCTTATCCCCACCCCATTATCTTCTATCACAACCCCCAAGCCATTCATCTCTCCTTACATTCATCATGACTGGAAATTAATTATTGTTTAGTGATAATCACTTCCACTCTGCTGTACCCTCCACAAGGCAGAAATCACATCTGCTTTGGGTGTGACAGCATCCTTTGGCAGAAGGCCTAACACATTTTAGATGCTCAACTAATATTTGTGGAATCAAAAAATCTGTGAAACGTATGCATGAATAAATAAATGAAGGTGGCCTCCCTGCTGGAGACTGAGATTCGATCCAATTAATAGTACACTCTCTTTACCTTCTATTCTAATGAACAGATGCTCGCATTCTTCTGGACTGCTCCCCATTCCCACCACCGTTTGTTCACCAGTTGCAGTAACAATGTCCCTCTGCCTTGACTCCTTGCCTTGGACTGTTGCATTTCCTGGTCTTCCTGGAAAGTGACTTTATGTCCCTGGGCACAGCTAATCTGCTTGGGCTTTGCTTGCTACTGTTTCTTCTCCTGACTCCACTGTGCTGTGCTTAAAAGGATGCTGTCCTCCCTTTTCAGTGGTAGCAAAAGTGAAGGGGTGATTCAGAAACACGGATACCTGAATGTTTGCATATCACAGCCACTGGGGGGCAGAGCCTACAGAATCAGTGTCTGCAGAGCTAAGTCTGAGGAACTGGTACTTTCTAACAAGCTCCTGCAGTGACTGCGGTGATCAAGGCTTAGGAGCTACTTAGGGTAGAGAAGACCCCACCTGTGTGGAATCATATGTGAGTTTGAATTTTTGCTCAGAGATGGGTTACTTCAGTGACTCTGGCCAGTGAATGAAGCTGAGTTTGTTTCCTGTCCTGTAAAATGTTAGGAAGGACAACCTACTGGTTCTTACCCTACCCCCGGTCCATTCAGGAGACCAACTTTTCACACTGACCTAAAATTCTGCTCAGGGGCCCAGACCTGACCTTTTCAGGTTAAGCAGATAGCCTTTCTAGGTTCAAAATTACAAGATAAATCCATTTTCTAGACTGACATTCAAATCAGAATATATCAAACTATAACTATACTTAAACATAAAATTAGTGCAGAATGTATGATCATCCAAGTCATTGATAATCTTTGGCTGAAAAAAAATAGTGTTTATGCACTGTTCTGTTCCTTCCAAAGTCCCTGACCTTGCTGCCACCCAGGCCTTGTCACTGGTTCTACTTCCTCAGTAGTTTCCACAGCCCCGTGTCCACAGTCCCCTTCACACTCCACTGCCCTGACTGAGGCCAGGGGACACGCCAACCCAACTCCACTGGATTCCCAAGGCCGGTAACCAATGTCCCTGTTATGGAATCCAGCAGGAATCCCACTCTTGCTGCCGAGTGATCTCCATTACCCTGACCTGGAATCCACCTTAGCATCATTTTACAGGTGATATTATGAATAATGCAAGGGATTTTAAGGATCATGGCAGACAGTGCCATAATTTACTTACATTAAAAGTATCTAGATAGGCCCTGGCTGGTGTGACTTAGTGGATTGAGTGCCAGCCTTCGAACCAAAGGGTCACTGGTTCAATTCCCAGTTGGGGCACATGTCTGGGTTGCAGGCCAGGTTCCCAGTGCAGGGCGCATGAGTGGCAACCACACACTGATGTTTCTCTCTCTCTTTCTTTCTCCATACCTTCCCTTCTCTCTAAAAATAAATAAATAAAGTCTTTAAAAAGTTATCTAGATAGAAATCAGTGGTGTTTTAGTCTGGCTAAATGTGAAATTTCTGGTCCTGAAGCTAGAACCAGAGCCGTTTCTCTGCCTAAGCCAGATCCAATGCCACTTCCTGCTAACCCTGACCCCTTGGGGAGGGTAAGACCCAGTATCTTTGTCACTACTCCCCCTCCTTACCCAGACACGACACAGCTGCGCCTTCACGCAGGGGCAGGGATGTGAGCAGGTACTGATCTCCCACACCGACTGAACACACTACTCTCCCCACACAAACCTGAACAATCAACGGTTCCATCTTTTTTGGTCCCTGGTCGCTAGGCCCTCTTCCTGGGTTAGATGCCCCTTCTCATGTCCAAACGCTGGCACACTCCTTGCGTGCGGGACAGCTCCGTCTTCGGGTTTCCTAGGGTTTTCTAAACTCAGACGTGGGTGGCGTTTTCTTCAGGGCACCCGCGGAGGCCGATGAGTGTGTGCAAAGAGGAATTTAAAGAGATAGGGCACAAAGGCTTAGCTGGCTTGCAGGGTGAAAGTGGGAAAGAATAAAACTAAAATCACATGTTTTTGTTTTCTTCGCTCTCCCAGGAAGAAGCAGCTAGACATTAATTTCACTGTAGATTTTCTTACCACACTTAAATCTATCTCTGAAGTTCTCCTTAGTGTTTCATTGTGATGGAAGGCACATGAAAACTACTACAGATCCAACTGGCACCAACCAATACTCAGGCATGCTTAGGTCATTAAAGAAAACAGTGTTTGCCACCAGTTTCCAAAATATTCTTGGAGCGTATACTAATAAGTGTGCCTGTGCCCCCCCACACGTCTGTTTCCAGTGTTGGAGGGATTCTAGGAAACAGTCTCTACAGTGCCCCTCCCATAGAGAGGCACATTCATGTTTTAAAGACTATTCTAAATTCTGATATAAAAAATTCTATGAAACACAGCTTAACTCATTGTTTTCTGACTTTATTTACTTCTCCACCCTCTTGGGAAGCACTTGTACATTACTGATTTTAAAGATCACATTCATTAATATTTTGCACGTTTTGATTTGGAAAAGATGCTAACTCTGCTCCGACCCTGTCCCCACCATTTGAATGGACATGTGGGTCTGGGCCTGGTGACCCCTCTTCAAACATTCCCTGCAGACATTGGTAGAATGAAATTTCTTGGCTCCAATCCCTCTCATGTTGACTCTGAGGAAAGACTGCAATTTGGTAGCAAAAAAAAATAGCTCAGGAGATGGTAAATGGTAAAAGCAGAGGGAAAGAGAGGCAGAAAATGATAAGAGATGTAGCTAAATATTTATATATACAAAAAATGAAAACATGAAAATCGTTCCTTCTGAAATACATAATTAAGCTCAAGACAGAGTAGGCAGATGGAGTCAGTAATTACAGGTTCCTAATGTATCTAAAACTCCCAGAGAATGAAAGTGTTGTTACTAATTTTGTAGCTTCACAATTTATATAGCTTGTTGCTGCAAAAACCAGGCTCTGCTCCATTAACACTTGAGGTTCCAGTTCAATTGCTTGCATTTTAAAAATAAACCTAGCAGAGCAAAGCTGCACGATTTCTGACCTACTTAGACTGTGTATGTGGAAATGTGACGTGAGTGGAGGGTATAAAGCAAGTGTTATGATAATTTGTATTACTACCACCATCCTCATTATTATTACAGGCAGTGGCGCCATGGAAAAGACCCTGGTTCTGGAGCCCTATTTCATTTTAATGCATATTTATGGAGTGCCTGCTACCTGCTACCCCTTGGGATACATCAGTGAACAAAACAGGCTTAGGTTTCTGTCCTTGCTGAGCTTCCATTCTGGTAGGAGTTAGGGAGGAGGGGAGACAAAAAGATAATAACAAATAAAATGAATAAGTAAATTCTATAGTCTATTAGGAGATGACAAGGGCGATTATAAAAGCAGAGCTTGTACTGGGTAAACAGATTTATCAGTAGAATAGTCAAAGCAATGCTCATAGAGAAGATGGCATGGGGGCAGAGACTCAAGGAGTTGGCCACTTGGGCTTCTGTGGGGGGAGGGGACCATTTAAGGAAGGGCAGGAGGCGAGCATAGCTGGACTGGCTGAGAGAGTGGGAAAACCCAAGGCAGGAGGTCCAAAAGGTGACACAGGAAGACCATACAGGGCCATGCTGGTCATCCTACAGTCCTTCACTTTCACTCTGAGCGAAATTGGGATTTGTTTCAGGAGTGTAGTAAATTGACTTACATTTAAATGTGGGGATGTGATCCCTATGTTCATATCAGTGTTATTTACAGTAGCCAAGATCTGGAAACAGTCCAAGTGCCCATCAGTAGAGGAGTGGATAAAAACGTTGTGGCACATGTGCACAGTGGAATACTACATGGCTATTAAAAAGGGAAAGAAAACCTTACCTTTTGCAACAGCATGAATGGACCTGGAGATTATTATGCTAAGTGAAATACGCCAGTGAGAGAAAGACAAATGGCCTCACTTGTATGTGGATTCTAATAAACAAAATACACAGAGGCATGAGCACCTGGAACAGACTGACAGCTGTCAGAGGGAAGGGGTTTGAGGGACTGGGTAAAAAAGGTGAAAGGATTAAGTACATTCAAAAGAACAGAAATCATACAAGGCATGTTCTCTGACCATAATCAACTTACTAGAAATTAATCATGGAAATATCCCCAGAATAGCTCCCAATAACTTGAAACTACACTGTCCCAAATCCATAGATTAAAGAAGTCTCAGGAAAACTGGGACATATTTTAACTTAATTGAAATGAAAATGCAACATATCATTAGGGGAAAGCAAGAGCTAAGGTACTTTTTATTCTCTTCATTTCAGTCCTGATTCAAATTCTCCAAATGTTTTTTACATTGACATCTGAACTGGACAGGCCTCCTTTTTTTCTGTTATCAAAATTTCTACACTTGAGTTAGGTCAATTAAGTAAGAATTCTGCTTTGAAAACAAGGCCAAGGCAAGTTTTATTTATTTTTGGAATATATTATGTACTATAGTTTCATAAACACCTTGAACTTTCTATCATAATCAGATGTCTCAGTATAATTATTTTATTCTCGGAGCACACAGGTTTCTTTTTTTTTCTTTCTTCTTCTTCTTCTTCTTTTTTTTTTTTTGAGTATCATAGAATTCTACCAATTAGGACGCTGAAATCTCAGGATGTGTGCCAATTAGGGTAAAACAAGCTACAGAGAGCTGGTTGTTCAATTTCCTATCTGTCCTCTTTCCATTAAGTTTATAATTCTCTCCATAAACCTAACAACAATTTCACATGGCTCGGAACATTAACTGAAATTGTTTCCTTGTTTATGTATTGCATACAGCGGCTAATTGGTAACTCTTTCCATAACCATTTCTTCTATTTCCACCGACATCTGTCTTTCCTCCTAACTCACTCACTCTCCCTTATAGGAGATGCCAGGTTTAAAGAACCACAACTCATTTAAAATAGCTCCAAAGTGACCAACATATTTTCAGGTTCAAAACCTTACTTCCTTAATTTCCTCTTCAGTCTTTAATTCTTCATGATTCTTCTATGAATTCTTTAGGAAGACTATTACCACTAACATCATCATCCTCATTATTATCACCACTATTTCTAATTTTTGTTAAGGATTTATTAAATACAAGCAACATGCCAGTGCTTGACATGCATTATTTAATTTATTTAACTTAATCTTAATGAAAAACTCAAGGGACAGAGAACACTGAAATTTGACTCAGTACTCTCGGCTCAATCAGTGTTAGTGAGAATATCCTGAGGGATTATGGGACGTACTAGATTGCCAGTTATTTTGGAAAACTAGCTTCTGAGTCAGAGTAAATATAGATCCATATTTACAAGTTGTCTTGAAGGAGGCATTCATCTTCCTGACAAGTCTTTTATTTTTGAATGTTTGTTATCACTAAAGATTCCTATTTGTTTCATTATGAGGAAAACAAAAATGAAATGAGTATATTTAACGTTTCCATCTATTATTTCTTTTGGTTTTGGAAAAGCTCCTAGCGTCAACTGATACACAAAAGGTCTGTAATCCCAGAGAAGCAGCTCCAAGATGCGTGGAGATGTGACTGCAGGATTGGCAGCCACCTGGGCAGGGATAAACATCAAAAGAAACATGCCAGAGCCAAGAAGTACTAAATGCAGCCATTGTGCCAGTTGCTGGTGAGGCTTCGGTGGAAAGAACACTGAGCTAAAGTCAGTAGGCGGGCGGCTGGTACTCTAGCTAAGCGATTTATAGTTTTATTCTACGGGAACTTGAGCAAGCCACTATCCTTCTCCTGGCCTCAGATATTATCTCCTTGAAAAGAGGTCCTTAATTGGAAGGAATTCTGATGTAGTGCCAAGGGTCCCAGTTCTGGAGTCCAACAAAACTGAGATTGAGTAAGAGCTCTTCTACTTACTACTGTGTGTCTTTTGACAAGTTACACAACCTCTCTGAACTTCAGCTGTACCATAGGAGGGTATAGAACACAACTGTTTATATAGGAGTATTTTACTTCAAGCATTTTAAAAAGGTCCCACCTTCTAAAACCATTATCAAATTTCCACTGCCTAATTTTTGGGAGTTAGGATTTCAACATTTGAATTGTTCTAATCATAGATTTCTGAGTGTCTTTTGTAAGTCATAGATGGGTTGGACTTTTTCCAATATTTTTTTTACATTTGTTTAGATGACGATGCATTTTCTTTTTCTCTTCATTCTGTTAATATGGTACATTAAGTTGACTGACTTTCTTATGTTGAATCACCCTTGTACTGCTAGGATAAATCTTACTTGGGCATAATGTATAATCCTTTTAACTGCTGTTTATTTGGTTTGCTAGTATTTGTTGAGGATTTTTTCCTGCCTATGTTATTAAAGGATATTGCTTTATAGTTTGTGTGTGTGCTGCATTTGTTTTTGGCTTCAGGCAAATGCTGGCCACATAAAATATGTTAGGAAGTGATCTCTTCTTGGCATTTTTTGGAAACATTTGAATAGAACTTAGTATCACTTCTTTTTAAAGTGTTTGGTAGAATCACTAGAGAAGCCATCTGGTCCCTGATTTTTCCATGTTGGGAGTTTTTATTAATTCAATTTTCTATTTGTTGTAAGTCTGTTCAGGTGTTTTATTTCTTCTTGAGTCAGTTTTAGTAGTTTTTGTGTTTTTAGAGTTTGTTAATTGTCCCTATACACTATCTAATTTGTTGGCATACAATTCTTTTTAGTCCTCTTTTATAATTATTTTAATTCTGTAAGGTCAGTAGTAGTGTTCCCATTTTGTTTCTGAATTTATTTATTTGTGTCCTCTCTTTTTTTAATCAGTCTAAGTAAAGCTTAGCAAATTTTATTGATATTTTTCAAAGAAACAACCCTTGATTTCATTAATTCTATTGTTTTTGTTCTCTAATTTATTATTTCTCTAATCTTTATTTCCCTCCTTCTACAGGTGACAGAGATAGCAGATATCTGTCAGATGCTGGATTTAACAGAAAAGAGATTTCAAAGTAGCCATCTAACTATGTCCACAGAACTAAAGGAAAGATGATTAAGGAAGTAAATGGAGGTATGATAGCAAGGTCATAACAGATAGAAAATATCAATAAAGACACAGAAATTATTTAAAAAATAAATGGAAAGCTTGAAGTTAAAAAGTACAATAATTGAAATAAAAAATGCATTAGGGGGCCTCAACATTAACTTGAACTGACAGTGGAAAGAATCAATAAACTTGAAGATAGATCATTAGAGAGTATGTAACCTAAAGAACAGAGGGAAGAAAGAATGATGACAAATGAAAGGAGCTCTGAGAATTGTAGGACACCCTTAATCATGCCAAAACACATGATGGGAATAACAGAAGAAGCAAGAGAGAAAGAATCAGAAAAAATATTCAAGAAATATAACTGAAAAGTTTCCCAAGTTATTTAAAAGAAACAGTGTTTACATTCTAGAAACTCAATGAACTTCAAATAGAATAAAGGACATATCAGAGTAAACCTGCTGAAAGTCAAAGACAAGGAATGATCTTGAAAGCAGCAAGAGGAAAATAATGCATTATTTACAAGTGAATTCAAATAAAACAAACAGCTTACTTCTCAGATAAAACAATGGTGTTCAAGTCATTGAAAATTAGCACCAATCTTTACTTAATTCTCAAAAAAATTACAAAAAAATTAAATTTACATCAAAAATATTATTCTCTTCTATATTCTCACATTTCTTAAATACTCTAAAACTTCCTACTCTCTGTCTACATATTTCACTTTACCAAAAACTTTCTGTAAGGAAAATTTTTCTATAAAAAGGCCTACCTGCCTCTTGTCTTCTAGTTCTTTCTTTTATATTTTTTAAATTACCACTTCTCCAGGGTTGTCTGTCTGTACCAATTTCAAAACTCAACTCACAAAAATGAAAGAACTCTCTTTAGGGGATAGGATAGTACTGGATGTAAGCAGGTAAATACATGCTCTCTTTATGAACAAAAGTGGACTATGGGAGTGCCAAGGACCAGTTAATCTATGGGACCTAATTCAGGGGTCAGATGAGTCTCCACTTTGGAAGAGATGTTTAAGCCAACATATGATGGATGAAGAACAGGAAAGAACATGCCAAGAGGCTTATTTACACAAGTACCTTTAGGTGGGAATGGGACGATAAATTCGAGAAGCAGGGAAAAGAGAACTTTGTTGGTTGAATAGCAATGAGTGAAGTTTAGAATGGCTGAGGTGAGGTTCGTGGTATAGGCCGGGAGCAGAACATGTTACACTTTGTACTCCATATTAAGTGGTGTTTTTTCTCTATTTCTCTTTTCATAGGTGACAGCCAGTGAGTGTCCTCCAATCATAAGTAATTAACCTGTTTTCATAAATTACCTTAGGAGGACCCACTGAAGTGCAGTATCTTCATTCAGAGGGTTCCAACAGAATGTTGCTTTATTATTTTTCAGCAGAGACAGAAATTGGAAAGGTTTACATGGTACTTCTTACAAATCCTAGAAGGATGAGTAATGAGGTAGATGAGGCTCATCAGTATAGTAGCAACATTTGCATGTAATTAGTCTTTTGATGCCTTAAAAACCAATTCTTCCCTTCAGGAAACTTCAAAGTTGAATTCTGAATTTTTTCAGAGAAGAAAACACTTTGTTAAATTTCAAACAAAGGAGTGTGTTGAAGACGTTTTACTAGCATCATTTGGCTCACCTAGAAAGCTTTAAATTCATATGTGGAATCTCCTAGATTCTCCATTTTTGTCCCGGCCAGGAAACTCAGTTGATTAGAGCATTGTCCCCATACACCAAGGTTTCAGGTTCGATTCCTGGTCCAGGACACATATAAGAATCAGCCAATGAATGCGTAAATAAGTGGAACAACAAATATATATCTCTCTCTTCTCTCTCTTAAATCAATTAATAAAAACTTTTTTTAAAAAGAGAGAGGTAAAAAACAAATAAACAAACAGGATCTCCTTTGCTGGATTTAAAGAAGTTTTTGTATACCTGCCCTCTTCTGCCACCCAGCATTTGTATTTTCTCTACTCTGACAATCTTCTCTATCATGATTATATCCAGTGCTACATACAGGGGATAAGAAAGGGGAATGAGAATGGAGAATTGTGACCAATTATGTTATCCTGGCTGCTTAAACCCATTCCCCAACCAAAAGGTGATATGTATGTGATTGTGTAAGGGGGGAGGGATGAGTATATTAAGCACGAGTATATGGGATTTGTGCACATTAGTATGTTGACTTATTTTGGTATTTTTGTAAGTTTGCATTTGATTCCTTGTGAGAGATGTGAATGTGTGTGAGAACTACATTTGTATCTACGTATCTTTAGATCGTATTAATACAACAATGAACTGAGGCTGCGCTGCTGTATAGATTGCAAGCCCCCTTTTCCTTGCATGTCTGCCTGGGAAAAACCAGTGAAATGGACACTAAATTACCTCTGTTTATTTTCTGTTCTATAAAATTCTCCTTGAGTCTACACGGAATCAGGCCATTCCCCATGCCACAGACATGTTCTCAAGTCACACCCCCTTGAGGTCACACATTAGTCTCCGTTTTGATAACGTCCTTCCTCACCCCCAGCCCTGTTTTTGTTCATGGTGTTCACTGGTACTCATCTTCTAGGAACCGACTCATATAATAACATCGTGCATCCTGCCCTCAGCCTCGCTTCACCAGAGCTGAACCCACCTCCCTCCGTCTCAGCTGTATCTTTACAATACCTGGTGTGCACTGCCACTGCAGTCCTCACTACGGTACAGTAGTACATCTGTGTTCATCTTCGTGCACCCCTAAGAGACCATGACATCTGTGTCATGCCTTATCTATCTTTGCATTATCATCATTGTCATGATTGTGACCTCCATTTCTTCCAGGACCCTATGAGAGAATCCTTGTATCAGGCATGTGTTTCTGATGCTTTGACATTTAGGGCCTTGCTGACTCAGGAGGGGCTGCCCTTCCCAGGCCTCATGAATTCCTAAATATAGTAAGAGAATCACTTGCGAGCATGCCTTTCAGATGCAAACCAACCAGTCCAGAGCACAGACTCCCAGCCACCTCCCTTATTAAGCTGCTGTACTCGGGGCTACTGCACACACAGCCCCATTAATCACCCCAGCTCCAGGCATCAGATACCTAGGGGCAGGCCCTGGGCCCCAGAGCCCACTGGAATTACTCAAACTCTCCTGTGGTAAACCTTCTGACCCAGCCTTGTCCGATCCTTCCCAGGGAAACTGCATGAAAGCCTCTTGCCTCCATTTGCTGCTCACTCCCTCTGCCTCCTGACTGACCCCGGTGCCCCCTCCTCTGGGAATCTGTGAGGACAGCAAGCTATTTTTTCCATAGTAGCTGTCTACTCATCTGTTGGACTCACCATACCTGAATAATAATAAAACCTACCTTTTAAAACAGGCCCTTTTATGAAATCATTAAAGGAAAAATAAAAAGTCAATTGGATTCAATGTCTCCTGAGAAACTAGTTCTGTAACCGGTAAGAATTCAACATTGAAATCTGCCTGGTAGAGATTCTAGGAAACTCTAGCCACGAGCAGCTAAGACCACCAAAATGGAGTAAGAGAAATTAGAAATAGGACCCTTTTAGAGGAAAAGAATGAAAAAAATATCCTCAAAGAGAGCAGAAGGAGGAGGATCCATGATGAGCACCCCCCGATGAAAGACGCATCTGTGTCCTGTGGGGCAAGACCTCCTGAACTGAGGCTTCAGTGTGTCGTCGTGAGACTGAGGACCACACACGACACACGTCGGCCCATCCTCCAAGTCTCACTCTCCTCATCTGGACGGGAGGTAGGATCCCACAAGCAGCTGCTCTCCCGAGCTCTACTGACAGACACTTAAGTCTTGATTCTTGACCAGTTTAACTTCTTTTTTTAATTTCAGATAGTGCCACTAGGTGTCAGCAGGACTTAAATAATATCTCTTTGCCTGGGTTTTCTGCTAGTCAAAGGACTCTGCACGAATAGGAATCATTTTGGAGAATGAGAACATCACCACTGTCACAAAAACACCAAAAAATGATGTTTAAAGCACACAGTAATTAAAACAAACAACTTCTAATGCATTAGAGTCAGCTTAGTACTACCTCGAAAAACACGAAAAAATGATGTTTAAAGCACACAGTAATTAAAACAAACAACTTAATGCATTAAAGTCAGCTTAGTACTACCTCAGCAAAATGTCCAGTGATAGTAAGAATTTATTTAACTTGCTTCCCAATGAAATACATCATCAAATATCTAAATTTTTATTATTTATAGATTAAAGGTCTTAATACTATGAACCCCAGGCACATGTACAAAACTACTTTCTTGGTGTTCCCATTTGGATGTCCACAAATGCAATACCTCACGCATTCCCACAAGATTCAATTTCCCTCCCCCAAACCTGAGACTGCCCAATCTTTTGCCATCTCAGAAAATGAAAGCAATATCCCCCTCACTGCCTAATCCGAACATCTAGGAGCCATCATCGGTTTCTCTCTTGTCCTCCTACTCCACACACAATCTACCAGAATTGCTTGGACTCTACCTCTGAAACACATGGCAAAAGTTTCCACGTACTTCCATCTGCACTGGTTGCTACCATTGCCACCCAAGCCATCATTACCTCTCACCGGGAGGGTTTTTCAGAGGCCACCAGCCTGGATTCCCTGCTTCTCTCTTTGCCCCTACTACCTCTGTTCCATATGTTACCCAGAGCAGCACTTTAAAATGTAATACCTATGATGCCAATCTCTTACTTAAAACTTTCCTGAAAATGCTCCAGCAAGACTGAACTCCTACCCTTTCACACACACACACACACACGTGCACGCCGACCACTCCTGCTTTAGAGCTTTGGATTAGGTCTTCCTCCTGCCTGGAATGCTCTACCCATGGCTGGCTCATCATTCAGGCTTCAGCTCCTCCAGGCCTCACCCAGCCAGTCCATCACCAGTGCCAACGTCCACTTTCTATCCAATAAATGATCGGGTGTGTTTATCTGTTTACTCTTTATTGTCTTAATGTCATAAAAATGCATTATGTAGTCCAGGAATATGTTAGTTATTCACCACAGTACATATACTTCATGTCTACAAGAACATTGAGAGTACTCATTAGATATATTAAACTGAGTAAACCAGTGAATTATGGACAGGATTGACATTGAGAAACGGGATCATGGTATTGACCTTGAGTCCTCATTGAGTTCAATCATTGAGGGCAATTTGTTTTCCCTGGGAAAACGCTGTATCACAAACAAGTAGCATTTTTAGTGTTGAGTACATTTTCTCTCTCAATAACCACTTAACAGCTAAATGGTGTGTGTATAACCTCTTCACAATGACAGCCATGGGTAATATTAAGTACATACTCAGGGCAAAGTTCTGGGCTAAATACCACATTTACGGTTTATTAGTTGCTAGAATACCCCTAAAATTGGGGTGCATATTGTCATTTTCCTAAACAGCATAGTCAGTGAGGTGACAGTAAGCGCTGTTGCCCAGTCTGCCCAGGTCTGACCACACGCACGTGCTGCAACCAGGACCTCAGCCCCCACGGTACCACCCAGAGCACTTCATTGCTTTGTTATCTTATTCTATGTATTAGTTGTCTGTGGCTGCCGTGAAAAAAAAAAAAATACTACAAACTTACAGGATTAAAATAATGCAAAATTACTCTCTCACAGTTCTGGAATCAGATGTCTTAACCCAGGGTTTCACTGGGTTAAGTCCAGGTGTGGGCAGAGCGGGTTCCTTCTGGAGGCTCTGAGGGAAGAGCTCGTCCCGTCGCCTTGTGGCATTCTCAGCAGCCACCTGTGCTGTTTGGCTGGGGCTCCAAAGCGCATCTCTCCAATCGCCGCTTCTCTTTCACACACAACTTTCTCTTCTGACCCTGACTCCTCCTGTGTCCCTCTTAGATAGGCCCTAGTGACACCATCAGGCCAGCCCAGAAAATCCAGCATCATCTCTCCATTGCAAGATCTTTAATTTAATCACTTCTGCAAAGTCTCTTTTTCAATAAAAAAAATGACTTTCACAGGTTCCAAAGATTAGGTCATGGATACAATAAGGGGGTGCAGCTTCCCACAGTTTTCATGCTAGTTAGTGGGTAGAAGAAGATACCAAGCTGACTCACTGAGTACTTGAGTGATTTGTCTTCCCACACCAGCCTCTCTCTCTACGCAGTTCAAGCTACTGCTTTAGCAAAATTCGGAATGCAGACATCATGGACCTTCGGCATCCCACACCAGTCACTGATGCTGAAAATGTTTATGGTCTACCATATATTGCTAGTGAACATGCCTGCAAGGCATTTAAGCCTGACAGTATCAAGTACAAATATTTGGGAGTAAGTCCTAACAATGCATTCTCTTCCTACCTGTTACCTGCTTCAGTTTAGGATTCCTATTTAATAATCCTTCTGACATACTAGAAGTAATTTTTATTTAAAATTGGAGGATCCTTTTTACGAGGTGCAAAAACCCTTGCCTAGTTCAGCTGTGACCTCAATGAGTTAACTTGAAAGAGAACTGATGTTGGGTTTTATTAAACCAACTTCTAGACACCAGTTATAGAAGATGAACACTGATATTGGCAAGCAATAAGATACATTGTAAAGTGCCCAATGGCATCTATAAATAAATTTTCAGTTCACTTAGAATGTAAACAGTGCAGAGTCAGATTTGAATACATCAGCAGGGCTGTAAAATGATGCCTTTACTTTCCTGCACATCTGACCTCTCAATTACGAAGGCTTCTCCAAAGAGGGCATGTGGTGGAGCATCATTCCCAACCTGCTGCTCTCAGCATGTCTGTCAATCCAGAGCTTCCATTGCAACTCTCATCTCTTCATATCTCTGGAGGCAAAACAAACTTTCCAAATCCAAAGTGGTTCTGTAAGAGGAATAGCTTAAGTACAGGACTATTTGCAATCAAGGTCAAGTGATCTCTTACAGCATGTTTTTAAAAGCCATTACAACTGAGAGTTTCAATTCATTTCCCTTGTGATAAGAAATGAAAATATATAGTACCGCTAAGAGAAAAGGTCATTTTTTTGCCATAAAGGAACATTTTCCAAATTGTTTTTGGCAGAGATCATTTAGTAAGAAGTACAAAGAAAACTGTGACAAACATTGTTGGAAAATATTTTATTCTATGTTCCCCCTCAGGAGGTTGAACTAGCAGAGTAGTCCAGTAAAGGCTCTGAGAAGTCCTGCAATAAGGAAGTATCTTTAACATTTAACCCAGCATGCTGACCCCTGACTTCCTCATGTGAATATTGCCCATCCCCGTCATGTAGAAGAATACACTGTGGCAATCGTCATATGAAACACTGCGTTGAAATGCTTTTTGAGGAAGAGGTGGCCCATGTGGCACAGAAATGGTGAGGTGAACACAATGATGCCTTCAGGATGGCACTCAGGAACCCTGACCTGAGAATTCAGAAACTAAAGAAGTTATTAGAATAGAGCAAAACTAGATCAGATGAGATGCTAATGAGTAAATTAGATGCTCCCTGAGAGCAAGAGTAATATTTCTTCTCTAATTTTTAAAATGCATAAAATATGTCCTCTAATTCTATTCAAACAAAAATTAGATGTCCGCACCAAAACTTCTGAACAACAATTTTGCAACGATAGTAAGTTGTACACAGTGGTGGTGGGGGGGGGGGGGGGGTCCTGGTTCTGTAATGACTATATTTGGACATTTGGCAGGAAACTTAGATAGACTCTCTTACATTTATTGTTTTAAAAAAACTAAAATTAAAGTCTGGAATCAGAGTCGGTGGGCCCCAGTCCTAGTTCTACCAGCTATTACTAAGGTGGCCTCAAACTTACCCATGCTACAACTTCCTTATTTATAAAGTGGAACACTAAGAGCACATATACTTTGAGTGTTCTGAGAATTTAAAAAATGTGAAAAAATGTGAACCTAGAGTAGTGGGGATACTCATCAAATGTTAACTATCCCCTTTGCCCAGACAAGTGAGATCCCTGCGCTAAAGCCGTTGTAGGGACCTTAGTCCGCTCCGCCTTTAACTGTGTTTCCTTCTTGCAGGTCAGGAGGTTCACAGCTTCAAAGGCACTGCCCACAAAGACCTGTTCTCCCCACCTTAAACCACACTCTTGATGCCTGAGCACCCAGAATTCCTTGTCCAAATGAAGTGATTGCTAAAGAATGTTTTGTGGAACACTAGTCCCATGAAATACTCTTTGACGGAGCTCCATGGCCATAAATTTAGAAAACAGTGCATTGTATACATTTTCTTAGAAAGTGCACATGCTGTAAATACCCCATATTACCCTTATCTAACCCTAACTTTACCAAGTTTATTTGAATATAAAAATTTCTCTCTCCCACCTGCCCTGGTAGTAACCATAAATACCCATTAGAATTGGTGTGGAAAGTAATTTGGAAAAGAATGATATGGTAGAATGAATACAGACTTTAGAGTCTGACCAACTTAGATTTAATTTTTGGCTCTGCTGCTAAAAGAAACCATTTCTCCCAACAATTCAATACCATCTCTGGTAATGTCCACACAAAAACCACATTCTCCACACAAAAACCAGAACACAAATCTATGTAGCAGCTTTATTTATATAGCCAAAAGCAGGAAGCATACTAAGATTCCTTCAATAGGTGAATGGATAACCAAATTGTGGTACATCCATACAATAGAGTATTCAGTGATAAATAAGAAACTACCTAGTAAGCCATGAAAAGACATGGAGGAACCACTAAATGCATGTTAAGTAAAAGAAGGCAGTCTGAAAAGGTTACATGATGCAGGATTACAACTATAAGGCATTTTGGAAAAAGGAAAACTATAGAGAAAGTTAAAAGATCAGCGGTTGTCAGAAGTTTCCATTGGAGGAAGGGAAGGGATGAATCAATGAAGCACCGAAAGTCATCAGTGGGGTGAAACTATTCTGTCTGGTACTGTAATGGTAGATATATGACATTATGCATTTGTCTAAACCAGCGATCTTCAACCTTTTTCACCTCATGGCACACATGAACTAATTACTAAAATTCTGTGGCACACCAGGAAACATATTTTTTACTGATCTGACAAAAATAGATATAATTTTGATTCATTCATGCTGGACAGCTATTGTTGTATTGGTTGTTGTCATTTTTTACTTGACAGTCTAAAGGAAAAGAGGTCAGAGTCCTTGACTAATGACTCAGGTATTGCATGTTTTAAACATACTTGTGGAGCACTGGTTGAAAATCACTGGCATAAACCCATAGAAATGTACAAAAGTGAACATTAATGTAAAACAAAGACTTTATTTAATGACAATATTAGGTCATTAATTGTAACTAACGTAAGAAACTAGTAAGTTAATAATAAGGGAACTTGTGTTTTCCTGTGGAATGGGGATTGGGTATGCCGATAGGGTGGAAATGTTACAGGGTGCAGCCAAGAGGGGGGCCCCAAATAGGCATTTGAAATGGGGTCCAGAACTTAAGGTGTCCAGGAGATTTTAAGATGTCTCCATCCCCCACCCCAGGGTGTGGGTTGGGGGAAGAGACAAATGGAGCAGGGCCATTGAGAGCTGTTTAGCATACCAACAGCCTTGCAGCTAAGCTCTGGCATGGTCATTTAACATATCTATAGCCTTTGACTGGTTGCATAGATAAGTTAAGTAGCTGTGATCAGCTCTAAGCCAGGGGAATGGAAGTAACTTCCCCACCCAGAAGTAACTTCCCCACCTAGATGTAACTGTGGGGGCAGATCCCCTGAGTTACAGCGCCTGCATGGGAGCTCAGGGAGGATTGGCTCCAGGACCTGGGGCCACGCCTTCCCAGACTCATGATGGCAGCCCAGTAAAGCTGGAAGGATACGAGTTCCGGCATGTGAAGCCGAGTGTGGGAGGAGTCGGAAATGAGGCTGCAGAGGAAGATTGGCCGTGGGGACTTAAAACCCAGATTTGGCGGCCATTGAAAGGAGAGAACCATGCTGCTTTAGAAAGGAGAACTATGCTGCATTGAGAGGAGAAGCATGCAGACTTGACGGAGTGTAGACTCCTGCAGCCCAGAGAGAGAGAGAACCATGAGCAGCCCTGGGAGGAGGAGAACCATGCGCAGCAATAGAGGAGAAGAGCCATGTGCAGCCCAGAGAAGGAGAACCACGCGGCAGCCCTGAGAGGGAGAGAACCATGCTGCTTGAGGAAGAGAACCATGCGCAGCCCTGAGAGAAGAGAACCACGCGGACTTGACGGAGTGGAGACTCCTGCAGCCCTGAGAGAGGGAGAACTACACGGCAGCCCTGAGGAGAGAACCACGTGGCCTGGCAGAGTAGGGACCCCCACAGCTTTAGAAGGGGGAACCACCAGCTGGTTTTAGCAGAGATCCCGGCGACTCAGCCGAGGGTGCCGGGAACCCAGGGAGGTCTCCCAGTCGAGAGGGAGGACTAACAGGGAAGAACCAGAAGACTACCTAAGCCATGGACTTCTATTTCCTTTCCTGAGATATGGTACTCTGGACTGGGCAAAGGGGGAAGGAAGGAAGGACTGTGTGTTTGTGGGTGTTTTAAGGGACTTGGGGATTTTGGTAAAGACATTAGGTCACTACTTTAAGTTGGTATAGCATTAAATAAACGTTTCCTTTCCTTTTCACGAATCTCTGGCATTGAGAGACGTCTTTCCTCTGGCGGCAGACATAACGGACCCGGGGCCTTCTTTCAATAATAGTATATCATCCCAGGCCCCCTTGTTGTGTGTTCTGTAACAGAAACATGGATATCTCTGAACTATCTGCTCAGTTTTCCTGTGATTCTAAAACTGTATGAAAATAAAGTTTACTAATGATTGAATGGGAATAAATAATATTTTAAAACACAAAAATTAAGATATTAACACCTAATTTATACAGCTGCCCAAATGAATGAACAAAAGTATATGGTATGTATATACTCCATTCTAACAATTTAGATTTGCAGAAGCCCCACTGAATCTGTCTATCTCATTCAGAACTCATTTTCTGGATTCAGATTACAAACCGTATTTTCGATTTCTGCCTAATTAAGATTTTCCCCAAAGACAAAATCTCACATAAGGGAGTGTAACACAATCAAGCCCAAATGTTTCCTCTCATCTTGAGATCTGCAGGGAGAAAAAAAAAAAAAAAAAAAAAGAAGATTCCTAACGAAGATCAGGAACGAGGTGGGAGAATAAATAACTAAAGGGGCTGGCAGATGTTGATAAGAGGGAGTGTGATGGAATCAAAGGACAGTTTGTTACTGACCTAGAAACTGGGCTCATCCTTATCTACTCTGATCAGCAGATCTCAGAAGTGGAACAAATTCAGAGACCAGGTTTGCATGCAGGTGCTTTAATCTATCTCCCGAGAGCAAATCACCGTGCTTTCTTTTTATGCAGCCGATTGTGTTGTTGTACTGATCCTTATCATGAAAAGCTAAGCACTGAGGGACTGGAATGCTCGTACAAAAGAAATCTACGGTTCCTCTTAAGAGAAATCATTGAAATCTGACTGTATTAGTTTTCTATTGCTTTGTAGCAATTTCCTCCAAATTTAGCAGCTTAAAATATACCCATTTAACAACACTACAATTTTACAGGTCAGAGTCCGGTAGGCTCAGCTTGTTTCTGTGCCTCAAGTCTTTCAAAGCCCCAATTGAGATGTCTGCAGAGCTGTGTTCCTTTCTGGAGGCTCGAGGAGACAATCCGCGTCCAGCATCGTGTAAGTTGTGGGCAGAACTTATCTCCCTGCAGTTGTACAACTGAGGCCCCGTTCCCTTGCTGACTATCACCGGGCAGGAGGGGCAGTTCTCATCTGAGAGCTGCCGGACTTCCTTGGCTTGTCCCCCTTTGTCTTTGAAGCCAACATTGGTTGTGTTGCAGGAGAAAATGGGCTCTTGCCCTGCTTCAAGAAAAGAATTTCAAGGGCATACACATGGGAGAGGTTTAAGCATAGTGGCAAGGTTTCTCGGAGTGAAAAGAAATAATACACCCTCTCGGATGTAGAGAGCAGGCAGGCTCTAGCAGCAACTCCCCAGAGGTACTTGCTAGTCCTCCCTATACTTCCTTGATTTCAGAGCAAGCAAGGCCATCTTTCAAACTGCCCATCTTGTTTCCCAGGTTTTCCTGGGGCTGTGCTGGGCCGCCTCCCCCACCTCCCCCGCCCCTCCCCCACGCCCCCGCCCCTCCCCCACGCCTCCTCCCCTTCCCCACCACCCTCCAGTTTCAATCCCTTTCCTGGATCTTCCAGTGTTTGATGTTGTTATCCTATTGGATTCTTTTGCCAGGCTAGACCCCTCCCCATAAGGTCGCCATTTTGGCACTACCACGCATGCCTCAAAGGTCTACTAGCTTCATTCTCTGGCTTCTACTGTGCATGCGCACAGACACCACAAACCACTTCCCACGCCCTCTCACCCTCCCGGTGACATCCGGGCTAACTTCCCGGCTGACACTCCAGTTGCTCCTGCAGGAGATTGCAAAGTCGTTGTTTCCTGCCTGCTCCAGAATAAGCCCCTTTGGCAGAGGATAAGGCTGTCCTCTCGGGTGTTCGTCAAGCTGTAGCGTCCTCATTCATCAGGCTTATCCCATTTTGCTCCCTTCTATTTTGGTAATACCTAACCAGCTTCCTCTGCTAACAGTGGGTTGAGTGCCTCTCATGCTTTGCATCTTTCATCCTTCATTTTTCTACTTCCTCTCTCCCTGAGTCTTTTGCCTTCCTCTTCCACTTGTAAGGGTCCATTTGATTATACTGGGCCAAACCACATAGAGAAGTATAATCTCCCTGTTTTAAGGTTAGCTGAGTATCAGCTTTAAAATTATTTTTGCTGCATAATAAAATATATTCATAGGTATTACATCAAGGGGCAAAACATCAGGGGGCCAAAACCCTGCCTACCAAACCAACCGTACTTTATATTTAAAACATGGGACTGGAACTTCAGTACACATGGCTTATAATCTAATGAATTGACATTGGCCTTTTCAGTTAACACACACATCACTGTTGTGGACAATCTGTTGGTTAAAGAAAGAAAAGTTTGTTACAGAGTGTTATTTGCTGAAGGGTTCCCAGTTTCTTAAAAGAAAACAAAAAGTTTTATTATAATGTAGCAATTACTTGGAAGAGATGGATCTCATCAAGGGTACTGCCCTGGGGATCCTCCTGCCCAGGTGTGCTCCCCTCCCCCAGTGCACACCCGTTTTTCTCTGTGCTTTCAAATCACTGGCTGCCTGGTGTAAGGTGTTGCACCAGCAGACATTCTCTCCTTTGAACTTCTTTGAATCCTTGGGAAAAAATGATCTACAGGACCATACAATGAATAGGAACCTATAAAGAGACAGCACTCAATATAAACTCAGTTACCTACAAACAAACAAAATGACCATGGGAATCCAGGGAAGTTAAGAAAGTTAATAGGGAGAAATATCCTGGATGATGTGCTGTTTGATCTGAGACATATCATCTTAATTTTTGATGCTTGGCTTTCTCATTTCTGATGAGAACTTGAGATTCTAAAGTGCTTTAGTTTTCTTGTAGTACTATGATTATAGTATTCAATATCTTTTTAATTTTTTTTTTTACTTTTAGAAAGGGGAAGGGAGAGAGGAAGAGAAGGAGAAAAACATCAATGTGTGGTTGCATCTTTTGTGCCCCCTACCGTGACCTGACTTGAAATCTAAGCACGTGCCCTGACTGGGAATCGAACCAGCATCCATTGGTTCACAGGTTAGCACTCAATCTACTGAGCCACACCAGTTAAGGCAGTATTCAATATCTTGACAATAGCCCTCTTATTGTATATCTCTGTTTAGAGCTTAAAGTTAACATGTTGGAGGACTATTAATCAGGTACTTCCTTGTGCAGTGATTATGCTGGGGCTGTGAGGGAAATAAAGTTATCTAGCCAGCCCTAAAATGCCTCAGATTGAAAAGGGGAAAAGGGTAATGAGAAAAGGGTAGTAACTTGATGATTACATTACAAAGAAATATGTTGGGTTGAAATGTCAGGAAAGAGTGATTTGAGACAGTTATGCAGATAGCTATTTATATCTGCCTAAATCCAACAAAGTCACTGTAGAAAAGTCACTGCAAGAACAGTTATGAATAGAGAGACTAAAACCTAATTTCACTGCAGGAAGTTTCCAAACCTCTCTGAAGAGATTTGACTTCCCATACCTTCTTTGGAGATTCACCACACTCTCGAAGACCAATGGGCTTACTGTGTGGATTGGACCATTCCATGACGGCATGTGTACCCAGCCAATGTGCCTTAAAATAAGTTCCATAGCAGTAGGTGTAAACCAAGCCTATAACCAAGTGGACCTTGTAGCCACAGAACAGTCAAGATCATGATATGTGAATTATGAGCATTATTCTCTTTATACTTAGTTTAAAATGTTAACAAAGATAAATGTGGCTAGTAATACTGCAAATTCTTAAGTCTTCTCCTTATAGAAGAAAAGCATTCTTGTGCCATGCTCTAAAGCACCAGAAGAAGGCAGAAGATGCATGTGGTTGGAAATATCCAACAGCTCTGGATTCTGTTATGTAAAGCAGCCTTTAGACAGTATCCAAAACTTTGCTAAACCTAGATGGAATGTTCCATCTTCATTCAGAATTTTTCCTAATAAAATAATAAAAAACATATAGGTAGGTTTCAGTTTTACTATACAGTGATGATTCTGAATCCTGATTATTCTATGTTGAGGAATACTATATATTAAATTTTTGCTTATGAAACTACATATCAAATATATTTTAAGCACTTATGTGAATGGTGAACTTCCTAAGTGCTTTATTCATCTCATTCCCCCAGGAGTCCCACCCCATTTTTCTTCCATTTGATGCTCAGTAGCAAAGGTTTTCTTATTCATCCTCCCCACTATATCCCTCTGTCAAGTACTACATCTTGTCCTATTGTATTTTTAGCACAATTGGCACACTGTCTGGCCACCATAGAATCTTAATAAATTCTGAATCAGTTCCCTGCTTTGCTATTTAAATAATAACAAAAGAATCTTGAGAAGTAAAGTCAGATAGTGTCTTGGGACCTACTGAATTTTGGGGAATGTTTTAAGAACAAGAATCTTTGTGCTGGCATAGTTTCTTGCTGGACCCTAATGTCACATTAAAAAGGCTGACCAGACTCAGCTAGCAGCCTTCTAACAAATACCCACCTTAAATTAAGCACAAGCACGCAGATTGTGTCTGTAAACAATTTGGTTAATTTAAAAGTAAAAGTGATTATCCAATTAAAATGAAAAAGGGAAGACTGAATTCAGATTTCACTTGCTTCTAATCAGTAAGAGAAAAAAACCTGTGATGTTAAGGAGCAGGTGTCGAGAGAGGAGGGAGGTGATGGGGAGAGAGAAAATGTACTTATTTAACGAGGACCTCAGGCTCTGAAGTACCAATCAAAAAGCAGAATTGAAAGCATTTTATAGCCTTATTGACATTACCTCCAATTTTATAAGGCTCCTCTTCTGGGGAATGTGCAGATGCCACAAGTAGTCAGGGGTATCATAATTCTCTTTAAGTCATTTTTTTCTGCTAGTGTAAAATTTTGATCAGCAATCCTATTTTTCCACATGAAGATAAGCCAAGGGATGATTTCTAACCACAACAGACTTGGGGGACCTCTGAATTTTGCTTGTTGGTTACTGTTATGGGCAAAATTACATCCCTCCCTATTCCTATATGGAAGGCCTAAACCCCAATGTGACTATATTTGGATATTAGGCTTTTGGGGGAGGTAATTGAGGTTAATCGAGGCCCTATCTAATAGGATTGACAGGTGGCCTCATAAGGAGAGAAAGAAACATCAGAGATTACCCCCTCCACAAGTATACAAGGAAACGCCATGTGGAGACAGAGAGAGAAGGCGGCCATCTGCAAGCCAAGAAGAGAGGTCTTACTGGAAATCAACTTCATTAGCTCCTTGGTCTGGGACTTTGAGTCTGCAAACCTGTGCAAAGATTAATTTTTGTTTCATAAGCCCTTCCATCTGTGGCGTTCTGTTATGGCAGCCTGAATCAACTAATTCATAGATCTTTGTAGTAGCAAAAACCCAGTTCAGTGAGCAAACAGTGTGATCAGCTGTATCTTGTCTGGCAAAATAATTCAATGTGACTGGTCTCTTTCTGCCTCATTTCATAGGCTGGGATCAGATAGATGCTGCCAGGACTTCCTTATTTGCTCTGTTCAGCGCTGGGGCCAGAGAGTAACTAGGAGTTCAGAGTAAAACCTGAGAACATAAGAAAAGGGCCATTCTTGGCCTCTGTGCTTGATACGTAAATCCTAACATGTCCATGGAAACAAAATGGCATTCTCTACAGGTAGCTGGGTCCCCAGATAGCATACAGCTACAATCTGAAATTTCTGAATCACAACCATAGGCCTCACATGCTTAACACTTAAAAGGGAAGCCCAGTTGATATTTCAGACATGTGAACACTCCATAGCTGAAAAGGTGCAACGAGACCTCACAGAGTCTCCTAGTTAACTGGAAGAGACACTATGGAAGCCACAGGAACATTTTCTCTCAAATAGGCAAGACAAGCAGATCGACACAGACCTCTTTACTCCAGGTCCTTTCCATAGAGGTCTGTGTTAGTTTCCACGACAGAGGAAATTAAGATTGGATGCAAGAATGCTTCCCAGACCCCCCTTACCATACCAGCCATATGAGAGAAGACAGAACGAGTTCGGCACTCCAGAAAAGAAGTGTCAAACAAAGAATCGGGTGGATGATTCTTCATGGTTGTATACAAAACTTTTCCTTCTCTCACATCACATTGTGCATGGAAGGCTTAATGTTTTCATCATTGTGACATAATTTTAGCATACCTTTTTGTCTTGGATGTGAGTGGTTGGGACTTAACATAGATTAGAGTACACAAAAATGGTACACTTGCAAAATAGTAACACTGCAATTTAGGTGGCTCGGCTACCCCCATGTGCCGCACACTGCTCACCATTTGGCGTGCGCATCTTATACAAACTTTAAAGAAGCCTATGATGTTGTTGTTATCTGCTGTTTTTGCATCCTAATATCCATTCATTCTTACGCTCTTTAATAAACCAGTTTCCTTGTGGGGAGCCATCCCTTCTCCACTTTCTTAATTAACTGTCTGTGGGCTGAGCGTGGAGGTGAAGAATGTAACAAGCCTGAGCCAATCAACAGCTCAAAGACAAATGTGAATGACAACAACATTTTCCATTAAATTTCTCTGGAAAAAAATTCCTAATTTCTTGTACTGGGATGTATCCTTGAGGGTTGTTGGTTTTGGTATCTTAATAGAACAAACTGCTTAAAATGGACCTCCCCCTAAAAAAATGTAAAGAGAAAGTGAAGCTGTAAAGCAAGGATAGAAATCAGACCTGGGTGTTACTGCTTGAATCTATCGTGGGTCAAGCTTCATTTGTACTCGATGCCCATTTTTTGATCTGTTCAGTTATATGTATATTTTAAAAATATGTTTTAGCTTAAGATACTTTTCTGGCATTTTTAACAGCATTCTCACTATTGCATATCATATTGTGCAGAAGTCCCCGAATCTTAGAGGAATTAAGTAATTTAACCTAAACCAAAACTATTAACAATAAAAATAAAATGCTAAGCCTTATCACCAAACATTTGGAGATCTTGAGTGCAAAACTCTACAGGCCTGAGTTGAAGATAATTTGCTGTCAACTGGTTCAGGGAATTCATCAAAAGAAACTCCCTGATGGATGCTGGTCTGACATTTCCCTGTGCTGATTTTCACTCGGTAATACATGTCAGAATAGGATTTCATCTCAGGTCTGACCAACTCCATGGCCTGCACCCTGCTGTATTTTTTCATGCATCAGAAAGCAATAAAGAATAACATTCTATATTTCATGGAGAACCTGATTATTTCTCAGCAGAGACAAGATAAGAACAGGTGAAACATGGAGGGAAAGATTGGAAGCATTCGGTGACTATGTTTGTGGGCCTGAAGCACGTGCTAAGATAGGCTATGTGAGCTGCCCTCAGGAGCATATGACGTAGATTCTCCTTTCTTAAGCTACTAGGAAACATTGGATGAGCTTGGGAAGTCAAAGAAACTGGGCCTTTATCAGAGATGGTGGAAAGGATATGGCCAATGATATCATTTGGGGTATATACATGTCTTCCTAAACTATTTTCCTCCAAAATATGTTCCTTGTATTAATAGCACTTCTATCAGAGATGCCCTGTAATGTGTTCACATTCTTGGTTGTAACCAATAGAAACTTGACTCTGATAAAGAAGGAAACGACTGTGTTGAAAGGATCGAGGTTAGCTCCTAAATGCACAGTAGGCTGAGCATCTACCTTGGTTATTGGCAAGATCCAGGGCAACTCAGAGCACAGCATAAGTCTGGTTAGAGAGAAGCTGCTACCTGAAACCAGACACCAATTCCCACTAGCTCCAGTGCAGTGGCCATCAGATTTGCCACCACTCTGGAGGTGAATTCTAACCTGTCCCTCTGCTTTCCTTGATCATTGGTTTCAGATTAAAGTCCTTTCTCTTACAGGGTAATCCTATTGGTCAAGCTTAGGTCACTTCTTTAAACTCTAGTTGCTTCATTTCAAGGAAAACAAATGTCTGGTCTTTTTGGCTTCATTGGTGTGAAGCAGAGCCTCAATCCATGTAAAGACTCACCCTAAATCAGGATCTTCAAGCATAAAAATAAGCTAATGAGTAAGCAACAAATATTTGCTTCTTTTCATAAAATGTTTAAAACAAAACAAAACAAGGAAGATAACTGATGCTATAATTTCTTCTTGGAGAATCATAATTTTCTTATGGATTAAAGCCTTTGAGAATTTTTACAGCAAAACAAGTGAACAATAAAGCCTGTTGACCTCACAATTCCCATTTTTTTAAGATTTTATTTATTTATTTTTAGAGCGGGATGGGAGGGAGAGAGAGAGAGAGAGAGACATCAATGTGCGGTTGCTGGGGGTTCTGGCCTGCAACCCAGGAATGTACCCTGGCTGGGAATCGAACCTGGGACACTTTGGTTCCCAGCCCACACTCAATCCACTGAGCTATGCTAGCCAGGGCTTACAATTCCCATTTTTTAAACTTATTTGAGCATGGTGTCTTTTAGTCATAAACACGTTAACACACACTACTTCTCAGGTCATAATTTGAGAACTGTTGTCTCCAGCCTTTCCCAGACCTTTTACCTGTGTCCTCCCCCAGCCTTCTCAAACATACCTTGAGATGGCAACCTTGAGGCAGAAATTAAACAGCCTCATATGTTCCCTTTCAGCTAGAATTCTATATAGTACCAGTATCCTTTGGAATTCACTCGCAGAACTTAAATCCTGGATCAGAGTATAGAAAATAAAAGAGATTAGTGAAAGTCACAGAACTTCTATACTTGAGATGCTAAAGGAATTTCGAGGAGAGGTCAAGGAACAAGAGTCCAAAGGCCAGATATCACGATGAGTAAATGACGCCCATTTGCAGGATGGTGTCAGAGAGATTCAGGCCCACAGACACACTTGTGCATTCCTTAGACACCTCGTGGATGTCTCAAGTCAGGCCCACAAGCGTTGTCCTGGCAACACTCTCCTTCTACTCTGCCTGGCTGAGTTCTTCTCATCTTCCAGGAATCATTTGAAAGAGCCCTTCATCTTGAAAGACTTTCTTTGACATCCCTTGCAACCCCTTGTTCCATCACCTGGATCAGGGGTCACTGTTATGCACTTCCTAACACCTTTTAGGTTGGACTTTCAGGTGCAGCACTTCATTCTCTGCCTCTGTAGTCACTTGGCAAACTCCTTGTGTGTGTCTGTCACTGCTTTCCCTTCTAACAGGGACACTAGTCGTATTGAATTGGAACCCATTCTAATAACCTCATCTTAACTTGACTACATCTTCTAAGACCCTATTTCCAAAGCGGGTCATATGCACAGGTACTAGTGGTTAGAACTTTAACATGTCTTTGTGGGGACAAAAGTCAACTCATAACACTAGAGTTCACCTCATGCATCCACAGCCTCCTCCTAAGAATGTTAAAACACAGCATATAATTAGTGAGTGCTTTCCCTCTTTCTGTAGATAGACTGACAGACAAGTGTGTGCACGTGAGTGTGTGTGTGTGTAACAAGTAGGTCAACATTTGAGAGAAGATGTTATGTGTTTTCTAATTGCTCTGCTGTTGTCCAGGAGAGTTGGGAGTAAAAGAGCAATGGCTGGAAAGATAACAAGGACAAACCTACTGCAGATCCCTAATCCTAAGGAAAGTTTATGAGAGAGAAATGTTTTTTTTTACTCAAAAAAAAATGGGAATGCAGAATAAACTTGGATTTAACTTTAACCTGATATAGTAATCTTCTTGGTCAGATGAATCCACAAAAAGAGAGGATCAGAAACAACCTCGCCATTGTTTCTGGAGCAAGAACATGCATTCATATCTATCTCCTCCTTTGTCTTTTCTCACCCTCTTCCACTTTTCTTTCTCTCCTTTTGTCTCCTTCCCAATTGCCCTATTACCCCAACTAAAATTGGGAATGTTTTGCAGGGAATCATTTACCTCTCTTCCTCCCATCTGGCTCAATAATAGCTTTCAATCCTGGGTGAACATTAGAATCATCTGAAAGATTTTTCAAAATGCAAATGTGGTATTCATACAAATGGATCTTCTATTTCAGCATCTGTGATTCTACCACAAGACCAGAGTGAGGTCTGTGGGCTTGCCAATGTGAGAAAGATACATTCAAGATGGCACCTACAGAAGTAACCCCTTCAAGCGTAAGAATCTGAAGATAAATAATTTATTTAACAAAAATGTCTTGAGCATTTTGTGTTTTACTTATTATTTTAATGGGGCTGTCTTTCTTATTATAAAATGTATTAGCATTGCATTTTATGACCTGAGTAATTTAAATCACTTCCAACCTACTCTTTCCCAACTCTCTAAGTTTCTGCTTCTATCTTACCTAATGGATACACTGAGCCCCTTGTGGATGGGGACATTTGTCTTACCTCTGTATCCCAATCATATACCCCAGAGCTCAGCACACAGTATGTCCTTAGTGCATTTAACTGAGTGATGAATTGTTTCTACAGTTTTAGTTTCCAGGAAACATCAAATTTCTCCAACTGCCAACATCTCAGATTGGCCTCGGCCCTAGACCAATCTAAAACGAGACAATGGCCAAATTTCTGGCTACATTTCCCATGCCAACTTGAAAAATATATATTTTCCTTTGATCTTAGCTGCTGATGGAGGAACTATGAAGTAAAAAAAAACTCCCTTTCTTCTTTTTGGGGAAAAAAAGTATGGGACTAATGCCCAGGAGGGATCCAATGTTCTATTTTAACACCTTCTCTGAATTATCAACTTACTGCTAGGCTTTGTTGTGAATTTCAGAGCTCTGACAAAGCAGTCTCTGTCTTTCAGAACTGTCTGTTCTCCAAGATCATTTAAAAAGTAGCTTTATTAAAATAAACACATTCAGAATCAAAACAACTTTGGTGCTTCGAGAGATATTTCCTAGAAAGGAGTGTGAAAAACAAGTCAACTGCTTAATCACAATTTTATTATCTCTAATTAGATGAAGTTTTTTCTCCCATGTTCTGGTGACCTTTTCAGTGCAGAGGTGGGACTTGTTTAAGTCATTCCTCGTGTTTCCCAGGCACCGTGGAGCCTTACACTTTTGCTTCCTGACTTGGTGCTGATCCCTCCAGTGCCCTTCACAACAGGGTCTCGGGTGACTTTCAGTTGCTCCCGACTCAGTCAGTACTGCAGAGCTGTTGACTGATTGTACATTTTCCACAAATTTGCATTTAAATAAAAGAAACCTTTAAAACATTGTGATAGAATTTATAGTGTGGAAATGAAAGCCAAAGATCTAGGGAGGCAGGATGACACAAAGAGAAAAGACCTAGATTTGATGATCACAGGACTTGAGTCCCTGCCTCCCAGGAGTTATGTGACTTTTGGAAGGTCATTTCACTGCTTTGGATCTCATCCCCCTTATCTGCACAATGGAACTACTGAACACATAGCTTATGTGAACTTTTGCGGGTGAAAGAGGATCAGATATAAAAAGCATTTGACACAACAGTAAGTGGTCAGCAAAATAGAGTTCCTTCTACTTCTCGTGTTTCTTTTCATCACAAAATTAAAATAGCAACTGTAACAATGCCCCTTCTCTGTCAAATCATTAGCCTTATTAACTAACCTTTACCCTCTGTTGCTCTATATTCTGGTAGTAGTTGCTATGGAAAAGTAACAACCAATGTAAATGAAACAAACATCCAGATAAATGAGGAAAGGCCTAATTTGAACTCAATTACATTATGGAAAATTTCATTTATGCATTAATTTTCTGGTGCATCTCCTATATGTCAAGGACATGCTTATTGCTATTAATTCTTAATTCCTCTTCTCAAAATCTGGCCATCTAGTAGGGAGGCTAGACATTATCACAAAATGTTCCAACATGAAGTTGGTGTTGATACACAGTATCCGAGAGGCATAGATAGGAACCGTGGCCCTACAAAGAGGGAGACATTGCTTCCATTTTGGAAGAACAGAAAAGGTTTCTGGAAGCAGGAAGCATGTTAGCCATTGCAAGAAAGACTGGTAGGATCTGGAAAAGGAGAAACTAGAAAGGAAAGTACCTCGGTGGAAATAGAAACACGAGCAGAAGCACTGAGCAAGACTAGCAGTGGTACATTCGGAGCAGTGAGAATTCAGTTTTGTTGGAGCAAGTGGCTCATTAGAAGAGAGAAAAGGATTAGTTGCATGAGTGTGTTGCAACTTTAAACTACTCTGATTGTACAATTTTGTACAGGATTGTACAGGATTGTACCAGGATTGTAGAAATCCTGGTAGGTATTTAAATTGGCCTTAAATTCTTTGAAGCAGGGAATGTATCCCACTATGTTGGAAAAGAAATTCTGGCTTATGGATGACTCCTTTTTGACTAGAGTCTGACTAATTAAAACCTGGGTTGATCTGTATTAATGGTTGACTCAAACAACTGGACTGAGAGCACCAGGACCAGGTCAGAACCATCCTTTGCACATTTCCATGGCCACTACTTAAATAATGATCAAATGAGGAAAACAGTTCCTCACCAAGTCAGTTATGCAATTAGTTATTTGAAACCAAATTGTCAAAAACATGCTTTTGTCTTGATGTATTTGCCCATAAGAACTTTGATCGATATTTTAGGCCCATCTGAGATGCCCCTTCTTCCATTAAACCTTTTTACCTCTTCATGTTGCCCCAAGGTTTTGTTTTCTTCTCTTTATTTATATACTCTCTTTTGGTGATTTTATTAGCCTCATGTCTTTAAATACCACCCGCTTTTGACCATGACTCCTAAATACATATCCCCACTCCAAACCCATGTACTAAACTGCTGATGTATCTATGTCGGTCAACATCACTGCTTGAATGAGTTGCAAACATCACAACTTAACATGTTCACAACTGAATTTCTTTTTTTTAAAGATTTCATTTATTTGATTTTTAGAGAGAGGGGAAGGGAGGGAGAAAGAGAGTGAGATAAACATTGATCAATTAATTGCCTTCTCATACATTCCCCAACCAGGGACCAAACTGCAACCCAGGCATGCGACCCAATCAAACCAGCTACCTCTGGTTTTGTGGGAAGACGTCTAGCCAACTGAGCCCACTGGTCAGGGCCAAGACTGAATTTCTGTTCTTTTACTGCAAAGCTACTCAACCATCAGCCTTTTCAATCTCAGTTAATGCTAACTCCATTATTTCAATTTCCCTAGCCAAAAAATTTGGAGTAATCCTTGGTTCCTGTGTTTTTCTCATATCATCCATTCATTGAGTTAACCAGGAAATTCTGTAATCTTTACCTTAAAAAATACAAAATGTTTCTAATTTTCATCACCTCCATAGTCCAATCATCATATTTTCACTTATATTAGAGTCAACAGACTTCTAAATGGTTCTCCTGCTTCTATAGTTGACCCTCTATACGAGTCCCAGTCTAATCTCAACACAGCAACTAGAGTGATCTTTTTAATACAAAAGTCAAAATCTACCAGTCTTCTCCTCAAATCCTGGCGTTAGATCACCACTTCATTCAGAGTAAGAGCCAATGACCTTGCAATGGTCTGTGAGATCTGTGTGATCTATAACGTTCTATTCGTATCCCATTACCTACCACTCTGACCCCAGTGCTTCCTAATCTCCCTCTATAACTCATGCCTGTCACAAGACCTAACTAGTGGTTTGTTCCTCTGCTTAGAACAGTTCTCCAGATTATGTTCATGATCCACTCCATCCACTTTGTCACATGATACCTTCTCAATAAGACCTACTGTGATTCTCCTATTTGAAATTCCACGTATGTGGATAGCATTCCCAAATCCTATTACTCTGTGTATGTCATCTTCTTACCTAGTTATTCATTATGTTTATTACATATGTTCTATCTTCCTGTGCTAGAATGTAAGCCCTGACACTGTGGATGCTCCAACAATACTTAATAAATGAAATTAATCAATAAAAGGTATTTATTTTACCGCCCTTTCTACCTACACTTTCATTTTATCTAGTCCTTGATACATGTAGTTTCTAGTAGAATTCTTTACATGTGGAGGTGCTCAGAAAGTGTGTCATTAATTCAGCTGTGTTCCACACTTCAATGGATTCTTTTAGAATCATAGAGTTGACACATTAGTAAGTCAAAAAACAAAACAAAGTGCTATTTGCTTATATCTATTGATACCAGCGGAAAAGATCATGTTGTCTTTAAAAAAATTTTCATCTGTTAGCAGCAGAATTCCCTGGACTTGTGGCTTTTAGACTGTTTTCCACACCCCCCTTGGGATTCTTAGAATGTGTGACAAGGATTGCAGAAAGTATAAAAGTCTTGAGTCACTTTTACTCCAACCCATTGAGGATTCTATCTGAACTCCTGAGTTTCTTTTCACTAAATCACCTCTACTATTTCTGCTTTCTCTATTGAGTTTTGGAGTAAGATTTCATTGGAATAAGGGATAGCAGAGCAAAAAAAAAAAGTTGAAAGCCACTAAATTAGGTCATTTTCTTGACTCTACTTATTTTGATTGGTATAGATGCCATTTTTTCTTTCTGTCTTTGCCAACTCTGGAGCTACACGGAGTCTTACTGAATTTCAAAAATATGAGATATTTTAATTCTTTCCTAAACTGGCACTTCCAATTTTTTTAAAAGTGGGACAAATGATTTTTTTCTTAATTTATGTCAAATTATCATTTTACTTTATTTATTTATTTATCTTGCCACTCTGTCTTCCCCTTGTAGACTGAATTGCTGACTGATAATTGCTACAGTTAATGTCCAGGAAAATTCATGTTTGTTATTAAATGAAACCGATAGAGAAGGAAGAAAGAAAAATCAAAATGACAGAGCTTATCATGTCATAACATGTCATCCTGTCAGAATCTTTAATTTGATATCTGAAAAAAAAGTCCCCACCTACAGTGATACTACAACCAGCAATTTTGAGTCACCCAGGAATATTTGACATCTACTCGTATTCCATTACCTGGCTTGGTGTTTCTCATTTTCATTTATTTTTAGTTTTTTTCCTTATTTGGTTTGTTATTATAGTCAATAAAAGTGTATCAGTGTATATCCTGCTCTTTCTTATTTGATTCCTATTTTTCTAGGAAAAAGAAAATTGAAAAATTTCAAATTCCCTCTTGGCTCCTCCTCTCTCTTTTGCTTGGAACAAGATAAGTGGGCACTTAGTATCTGCACATAGTTTGATCCTTTCAGCAATCTGAAATTAAGAGACACTATTTAATTTTCAACCATTGGTGAGAACACAGATTTTAGCAGCCAAATGTAATAAATATTTTAAAAGCTTTCAACTCCCTAGGCCAGTGACTCGTAATTCTGCCTTCACATTAGCATTACATATTAAAGGATTTTAAGCAGTAACGCTTATGCTGCAGTCAGGACCAATTACATAGGAATCTTTTGGAGTAAGGCTTAGGCACTGGTGTTTTTATACAGTACCCTGGATCATTCTGATGCATGGCTAGTATTGAAAATCATTTTTCTAGCAGCACTAAGTTACTAAAAAGTGGACCAGGCATTTATTTTAAATTTGGTTGTCAATGCATAGTACTTGAAGAAATACATTAAAATGCACTAAGGACTGAATTTGTTATTGCTTTGCTAGTTCAATATGACCCAGAGTGACCTAGAATGGAACCAGGGTTGGATTTGCTGTGAAGCTGATGAAACTTAAGCTTCAGTGTCTCAACTTGCTCATGCCCCTATGTGAGCTGGGAGTTGGTAAGATTTGTGCAGTGCTCAGGTAGGTAAATCAGGAAGCAGCCAGAACACATCTCTGTCTAAGAATTACTTGCAAATTGCCTAAAGAGATCTCAAGAAAAAAGACACCTGAGTTATTCAGTCTACAGTAATTTATTGTGACTTATTTTCTTATTTTACATGGATATTAATTTCTAAACCTAATTTTATATTTATAATCTTTTATTCTTTTTCTCAAAGAAAGCCCCACAAACTGTACATTATTTTTTTATTAAATTTATTGGGGTGATATTGGTTCATAAAATCATGCAGGTTTCACGTGTACAACTTAACAAAACATCCATTGCACACTGCATTATTTTTCACCCAGCAATCCCACTACTGGGAATATATCTGAAGGAACTCAAAACACTAATTCAAAAGAATATATGTACCCCTACATTCATTGCAGCATTATTTATAAACTGTATGTTCTTGAAGGCTAGTGAAACAAGATTCTGTCCCTTAGTGGGACATGTTTAAAAAAGTAGAAGGGATTGGTGGGTTATATGCCTACTTAGAAATTAAATGTTAGACATTCAGAGTGAAGAAGGGCACACTGAGCCTTTTCTGCAAAATAACTGCACATTTTCAAAACAGTGACTCTACTGTTAAAACAACCTTTAAAAAATTGTTATTTCTGTTTTGCAGTTTTGAGTTGCTTCTCTTCTTTTTGGTTCTTTTGAGTGACCCTCATATATATTCATTTTTTCCATTTTATGAATTTATTGAAGTGACATTGGTTAACAAAATTATACAGGTTTCTACAACACATCATCTGCACATCGTATTGTGTGTTCACCACCCCAAGTCAAGTCTTCATCCACCATGATTAATCCCCCCTTTACCTTTCCTCCAGCTTCCTTACCTCCCAACGGCAATCACCACACTGTTGTCCATGTCCATGAGTTTTTTCCTCTTTTTTGTTGCTCAATTCCCCCCCGCTCGCACCCAACCCTCCCCAACAGCTGTCAGCCTGCTCTCTATTATATTATTAAATGCCATTCTGAATTAGAAATGACCCAAAAATTTGCATGTGATGAAATTCTCATTTGATATTCACAATAATTTTTTTCCTTGAATTCAATCACAGAAGATTCATCATTATCATCATCATCATCATCATCATAGATATTTTATAGATAGTGGACTCATTTAATACTTAGAATGTATCTGTAAGTTAGGTATTTTTACCCTCGTTTTTAGAGAGGATATAGAAACTGAGGAATAAATCCCATGACCAACACCCAAAGTTCAAATCCATAACTATCAGATACAAGAGCCTATATTTTTCCTTAATAAAATTTTTCTTTTATCCCAACCATATGCCTCTGTTTCTATATTGACCTAAAAAGTAAGCATTACCCTGAGATTTTCTTTTTCTTTTTCTTTTTTTTTTATTTCAATCATTGTTCAAGTACAGTTTTCTCCCCCCTACTCCCGTTCCAGCCCCTCCACCCAACCCTCCCCCCTTCCCCCCATTACCCCCCACCCCTAGTTTTTGTCCATGTGTCCTCCAAATTTGTTCCTGTAATCCCTACCCATTCCCCCCTGAAATTCCCTCTTCTCTCCCCTCTGGCCACTGTGAGACTATCCCCTATTTCAGTGTCTTTGGTTATATTTTGCTAGTTTTTTGTTTTGTTTTGTTTTGTTGTTTAGATTCCTGTTAAAGGTGATATCATGTGGTATTTGTCTTTCACTGCCTGGCTTGTTTCACTTAGCATAATGCTTTCCAGCTCCATCCATGCTGTTGCAAAGGGTATGAGCTCCTTCTTTCATTCTGCTGCATAGAATTCCATTGTGTAAATGTACCATAGTTTTTTGATCCATTCATTTACTGATGGGCATCTAGGTTGCTTCCAGCACCTAGCTATTGTAAATTGTGCTGCTATGAACATCGGGGTGCAAAGGTTCTTTTATATTGGTGTTTTAGTGTTCTTAGGATAGAGTCCCAGCAATGGAATTGCTGGGTCAAAAGGCAGATCCATTTTTAGTTTTCTGAGGAAGTTCCAAACTGCTTTCCATAGTGGTTGTACCAGTCTGCAGTCCCACCAACAGTGCACTAGGGACCCCGTTTCTCCACATCCTCTCCAACACTTGTTGTTTGTTGCTTTGTTTATGATGGCCATTCTGACTGGTGTGAAGTGGTATCTCATTGTGGTTTTAATCTGCATCTCTCTGATGGCTAGCAATATTGAGCATCGCTTCATGTGTCTTTGGATTTTCTGTATGTCCTCCTTGGAGAAGTGTCTGTTCAAGTCCTTTGCCCATTTTTTAATTGGGTTACTTGTCTTCTTAGAGTGGAGTCGTGTAAGTTCTTTATATATTTTGGAGATTAAACCCTTGTCTGAGGTATCATTAGCAAATATGTTTTCCCATACAGTTGGTTCTCTTTTTATTTTGATACTGTTTTCCTTAGCTGTGCAAAAGCTTTTAATTTTGATGAGGTCCCATTTGTTTATTCTTTCCTTTGTGTCCCTTGCTCTAGGAGACAAGTCAGTAAAAAAGTTTCTGCGTGAAATATCTGAGATTTTCCTACCTACGTTCTCTTCTAGGACTTTAATGGTGTCACACTTTATATTTAAGTCTTTTATCCACCTTGAATCTATTTTTGTATAAGGTGTAAGTTGGTGCTCGAGTTTCATTTTTTTGCACGTAGCTGTCCAGTTCTCCCAACACCATTTGTTGAAGAGGCTATTTTTATTCCATTTTATGTTGCTGCCCCCTTTGTCAAATATTAATTGACCGTAGAGGCTTGGGTTTATTTCTGGGCTCTCTGTTGTGTTCCATTGGTCCATGTGCCTGTTTTTATGCCAGTACCAGGCTGTTTTGATTACAGTGGCCTTGTAGTATAGTTTAGTGTCAGGTATTGTGATCCCTCCTACTTTACTCTTCTTTCTCAAAATTGCAGCAGCTATTCGGGGTCGTTTATGGTTCCATATAAATTGTTGAAGTGTTTGTTCTATGTCTGTGAAATATGCCATTGGTACTTTAATAGGTATTGCATTGAATGTGTAAATTGCTTTTGGTAGTATGGACATTTTAATGATATTAATTCTTCCAATCCATGAACACGGAATATGTTTCCATTTGTTTGTGTCTTCCTTGATTTCTCTCCTCAGTGTTATGTAGTTTTCTGAATACAGGTCTTTTACCTCTTTGGTTAGGTTTATTCCTAGGTATTTTATTTTCCTTTTTGCTATTTCAAATGGGATTTTTTTTCTTGATTTCTGCTTCTGCTGTTTCATTGTTGGTGTACAGAAATGCCTTTGATTTCTGGATATTGACTTTGTATCCCGCTGTTTTACCAAATTCATTTATTAGGTCAAGCAGTTTTTTGGTGGAGTCTATAGGATTTTCTATGTACACTATCATGTCATCTGCAAACAGTGACAGTTTTGTTTCCTCCTTTCCGATTTGGATTCCTTTTATTTCTTTTTCTTGTCTGATTGCTGTGGCTAGAACTTCCAGTACTATATTGAATAGAAGTGGTAAAAGTGGACATCCTTGTCTTGTTCCTGTTCTTAGTGGAAAAGATTTTAATTTTTGCCCATTGAGTATAATGTTGGCTGTAGGTTTCTCATATATGGCCTTTATTATGTTGAGGAATGCTCCCTCTATTCCCACTTTACTGAGTGTTTTTATCATAAATGGGTGCTGTACCTTATCAAATGCTTTTTCTGCATCTATTGATATGATCATGTGGTTTTTGTCTTTGCTTTTGTTTATGTGATGTATTACATTTACTGATTTGCGTATATTGTACCATCCTTGCATACCTGGAATGAATCCAACTTAGTCATGGTGTATGATCTTCTTAATGTACTGTTGGATGCGGTTTGCCAGTATCTTGTTGAGGATTTTAGCGTCAATGTTCATCAGCGATATGGGCGTGTAGTTTTCTTTCTTTGTTGTGTCTTTATCTGGTTTTGGGATTAAGATGATGTTGGCCTCATAAAAAGAGTTTGGTAGTCTTCCATCTTTTTTGGATTTTTTGAAATAGTCTGTGAAGGATAGGTGTTAGTTCTTCCTTAAATGCTTTGTAGAATTCTCCTGTGAAACCATCTGGTCCAGGGCTTTTGTGTGTTGGGAGTTTTTGGATTACTGCTTCGATTTCTTTTGCTGTTATTGGTTTGTTGAGGCTTTCTGCTTCCATTTTATTGAGTTTTGGAAGGTTATATTTTTCTAGAAATTTGTCCATTTCATCTAGGTTTTCAAATTTCTTGGCATACAGCTCTTTGTAGTAATTTGTTACAATCCTTTGTATTTCTGTGGTATCTGTTGTAATCTCTCCTCTTTCATTTCTGATTGTGTTTATTTGGGCCTTCTCTCTTTTTTTCTTGATGAGTCTGCTTCAAGGCTTGTCGATTTTGTTTATCTTTTCAAAGAACCAACTCTTGGATTCATTGATCTTTAGAATTGTGATTTTAGTCTCTATGTCATTTAATTCTGCTCTGATCTTGGTTATTTCCTTCCTTCTGCTTGCTCTGGGCTGTCTTTGTTGTTGTTCCTCGAGTTCTTGTAGACGTAGGGTTAGGTTGTTTGTTTGAAATGTTTCTAACTTTTTTAGGTGGGCCTGTATCGCTATGATCTTCCCTCTCAGGACTGCCTTGGCTGTGTCCCATAAGTTTTGGGTTGTTGTGAGTTCGTTTTCATTTGTTTCCAAAAACCGTTTGATTTCTTCCCTAATATCATTCTTGACCCATTCATTGTTTAATAGCATGCTGTTTAATCTCCATGAATTTGAGTGTTTTGGGTTTTTTTCCTTATGGTTGGTTTCTAGTTTCAGTCCCTTGTGATCTGAGAAATTGCTTGGTATGATTTCAATTTTTTTGAAATTGTTGAGGCTTGTTTTGTGTCCTATCATGTGGTCAATCTTTGAAAATGTTCCATGTACATTTGAAAAAAATGTGTATTTAGCTTCTTTGGGATGGAGGGTTCTGTAAATATCAGTAAAGCCCAGTTCATCTAGGGTATTGTTCAATGCCACAATATCTTTGTTGATGTTTTGTTTGGAAGATCTGTCCATTTTTAATAGAGGGGTGTTAAAATCCCCCACAATAATTGTGTTGCTGTCCATATCTTTCTTGAAGTCCTCTAAGATTTTCTTTATGTATTTAGGTGCTCCTATGTTGGGTGCATATATATTTACTATGTTTATGTCTTCTTGGTGAATTCTTCCCTTGAGTATTATGAAATGACCTTCTGGGTCTCTCTTTATGGATCTTCTTTGGAAGTCTATTTTGTCAGATATGAGTATTGCTACCCCGGCTTTTTTCTCCTGTCCATTTGCTTGGAAAATTTGTTTCCAGCCCTTCACTTTCAACCTGTGCAGATCTTTTATCCTGAGGTGGGTCTCTTGTAGACAGCATATGTGTGGGTCATGTTTTCTTATCCAATCAGCTATTCTATGTCTTTTGATTGGAACGTTTAGTCCATTTACGTTTAAGGTTATTATTGATAGGTACTTATTCATTGCCTTTTATGTACGTGTGATCCTCTCTCACTCTCTCTTTTCCTTTCTTTCCTTAAAGCAGTCCCTTCAGCATCTCTTGCAGAGCTGGTTTAGTGGAGGTGTATTCTTTTAGACTTCTTTTGTCTGAGAAGCTTCTTATTTGGCCTTCTATCTTAATTGAGAGGCTTGCTGGGTAAAGTAGTCGTGGTTGCAGGCCTCTGGTTCTCATTACTTGGATTACTTCTTGCCATTCTCTTCTGGCTTGGAGTGTTTCCATTGAGAAGTCAGCTGTTAGCCTTATTGGGGCCCCTTTGTATGTTACTTCCTTCTTCTCCCTTGCTGCCTTTAAGATTCTCTCTTTGTCTTGAAATTTTGCCATTTTAATTATGATGTGTCTTGAGGTGGGCCTCCTTGGGTTCCTCTTGATTGGGACTCTCTGTGTTTCCTGGATTTGTGTGACTTTTTGTCTCATCAAATTAGGGAAGTTTTCCATCATCACTTGTTCAACTAGGTTTTCTATCCCTTGTTCTTCTTCTTCTCCTTCTGGTATCCCTATTATACGGATATTATTACGTTTCATATTGTCTTGCATTTCTCTTAATCCCTCTTCATTCTTTCTGAGCCTCTTTTCCTTTTCTTGCTCTTTCTGGGTGTTTTCTTCTATTTTGTCCTCTAGCTCGCTGATCCAATCTTCTGCTTCATCGATCCTGCTTTTCATTCCTTCTACTGTGTTCTTCATTTCAGAGATTGTATTCTTCATTTCCTCTTGGCCCTTGTTGAGAGTTTCTATTTCCTTTTTTATGCTGATGTAGTTTTCATTGAGTTCATTGTAGCTTCCCTGTAGTTTCTCATAGCTCATTGTGAGCTCATTGAGCTTCCTGACAATCACTGCTTTGAATTCAATATCTGATAGTTGAATTGCCTCTGTTTCATTTAGCATTCTTTTTGAGGCTTCCTCCTTTCCTTTCATTTGGGGAGTATTTCTTTGTCTTCCCATTGTTTGTGAGACTCTTCTTGTTCACCTCAGCTTCTTATATTGATCTGTTCTGGCTCCCTCGGTTTATGATGTGAACTTCTTTAGTAGAGTAGCAGTGAGTTTCAGTGGTGCTGTTTCCTTGAGCCCCCAAGCTCACTGGTCTTGGGCTGTTGTTTAAGTTGGCTTTGTGTTTGCCTTTGGGTTTTGATTGTTGTTGAGTCTTTCTTTGGTGGTTCCTTCCCGCCAGCTGGTTAAATGTGGGTCACTCTGTCCACCACCTTCTGTATTTTGTTGTGCTGGTGAGGGCAGGTTGTGTTGAGGCTGGTTCTTCTTGATGCAGCACTCCGCCTAGGATCCGTTCTTTGTTCTTTCGGTTCTGCCACAATCCTTGGTCCTCCGTTCTCAAAAATGCTGAAATATGTTGGTTGCTTGCCTTTCCACTCCAAAGATCGGTCAGGACTCTCTCCCCTGAGCAGAGGAAAGCCAAATCTGCTCCTTCCTACTCCGACGCCATCTTAGATCCCGAGAGATTTTCTTTTTCAAGTCCCAGATCTCTGATAATATTCCAACACCATGATTGCAACTACGCTTTTTTCCTCACACACTAGTTCTAATTGATAAATAGTGACTAAGTGAAGTCCTGTGTTGAGAAGTATTCTGAATGTAAATCTGGGATCAGTGGAAGACTAAGGTGAGAAACTAATCTCTGTCTCTGATGCACAAAGAAGTGATAGCACACAGATCAACATTATTTTACATGTCTAAGCTACTGATCATAGCCCATCCCTAACTCATTTTCCCTCATATTCATTTTAGTTCATAGTCCGTTGGCCTTACCAAAATTTCTGGTCCTGAACATCTCTCAAGAGCACCTTTCCAATACCAATGACATAATGTTTATAGAATATCATTCTTCTCAGATCACAATGCCATTAGGTGAGAGTTAAAACAAATTAGAGTTATCTCCCTTAATTTTCAACTGGAAGATGCATACTGAAATTTCTGGAGCATGGGGAAGCTGTGCAAAATGTCTTTAATGTAATGAAGCACCTGCTTATACAGGGTCTGGCACAAATAATGCCCCTTTTTATTACACACTCTTTCATTGTAAAATTATAAGCATGTAATTCTGTGACATAACAAAATCGCACTCAAGCACACCATATGGCATTTTAGATGAAATGTTCAAATTAAAACTATAAATTAGTACACCCATTTTATTACCCTACCAACCACACTCAAACAGGCCTTACTTCCATTCGGCCCTGTGTATTGTGTTGTTTTGGATTTATACACCCATACTATTTTCCACCCTTGTTCACCTGGACAATTCCTGTTTAAGATCAAAAAACCATTTCAGCTGTGTCTTTCTAAAGATGTCACCCTTGATTTTCTTTTCTTTTCTTTGTTATAACTATTTCTATAGTTAAAATGTAGGCTTGGGATGTATTTAACTGCAAGTAACAGGGAACTCAAAATATAAGGGCTTAAATAAATATGAGTTTATTTTTCTTCTTAAGAAATCTAGAATGTGGGGTTCATTGGCATTTATTTAATGGAGCAATAATGTCAATGTCAGCATCTCTGGAATTCTCTTGACTTTTCCCTTATGGTAGAAGTATGGCCACCAAAGTGCCAGGCTTCACAAAGTCAAAATGGGGAGGGTAGAACCTCATCGTTGTGCTTTTCCCCATCATCAGGAAAACCGATGTTTTCCCCAAGTACCAATGCCAACTGCATTCAACTTACAGCAGTTTTGTCCCATGATTACTCCTACCTATAGGGCAGATTGTCAATCTGAGTAATCATTTACCAAATTGGAGAAGGGAAACTATTTAGGTGATTATAAAGATCTAGTCCCTCTATTTTAATTCTGAGTAAAACTCAAACAAATATTACCATCTCCATTTTACAGGTGAATAAAATGAAGTTCTAAGGAATTAGGTAACTCTCTCAGGAACACAAGCAGCCAAGCATGATTCAAACTCTGGTCTCTGTGACAACAAAGTCCCAATATTATACATTACATTTTTTTCCCTTGCCAGCTTTGCAGAGATGTGATGTATAATGTATTAATTAGAAGGTATAACTGGCACATCATTAAGATGTTTAAAATCAAATAGGTACTCCATAGCATACATAACCACTAAAGTGGTTGTGTCTATTTGCCTGTAATCAGCTCATCAGACAAGAAGAAAAGGATGCTGAGACCTTCAGGGCACTGAGGGGTTTGACTTGATAGTAAGAGAAGTAGAGCTACCTTTGCTGGTCTTACGCGGACACATTAGCCAGATAGGTCCCGTACTGGGGGGCTCTCTAGTATAATCACGCTGTCATCTCTTTCCTAGCATCATAATGAACCAATTCCTTAAGAACTGGTTAACTTTTATTTATTTATTTTCCATTCTAATGTTTATTTTGGGGGTGCAGCACTAGCAGGCTTTTATTTTTCTTCTTTTTCACATTTTTTAATGTTTGTTCAAGAATAGTTGTCTCCATTTCCACCCCCTACCACTCTCCCTCACCTCAGCCATCCCCACTTCCCATTCCCATTTCCCATCCCCACTTATACCCCGCTTTGGTTTTGTCCATGTGTCCTTTAAAAAGCATTTTTAGAACAAATGCAACCTGTAGCTGTGTATTCCATTCAATAAATCCAAAATTCTCTGGTAAAAAAAAATTGTAGAATTATTTTATTGCTGTCTTAGTGAAATATCACTAATAAATATCACTTAGTGAAATCTTAATCGAAGGAGTGAGAGCTCCCCCAAATCTCATAATGGTTTATTCCTACTCTCCTCAGTAACATTGTATTCTGATCGCTCTCCATTTGAAAGCCTCTGATCCTACTTGTATGATTATCAGCCTGAAACTTCTTGTAAGCCTATAATATCTTAATGATTTTCACCCCAAACCATATGAATTTCAAGTTAATCTATGAGCTCTCAATGGTGTGTTATCAAATTACATATCTGAAATAGCAACTGAAATGAATGGGATATGAAAATAAGTGAACTCATCTTAGCACAAATCAATAGTGTACCGAGTTTTCTCCTTATTCTGTTACTGTAAAGTACCTCAGATTCAGCAGCAACCTGGCAACTTTATACATCAACTTCAGTAATTTTATAAAACATGTACTATTCTAAGACTTTGTAGGAAAATTAAATGAGTCAATATCAATGATTTAGTGAATTAATCTTCATCGTCACCTCTTCTAATTGGTGGATGTCAGACAAAAATAAAGCAAAATCAAATCACCTTGCTGATTTTTAACTAAACCCATATATCTACTGTTTGTATTAACTGAATATGAAAAATAACAACCTAATATCAAGATTGCACAAATAGATACATACTCATAATTTTTTCAGAAAACTGTATAATTGCATACTATTACTGTGTCCCATGTCCTTAATAAAATAGGTTTAGAGACCAAAGAGAGACTAGAATAAAAATGCCAATACTTTTCACAAAGTTAACTAGGACTCTCATGTAACTATAAAATGGACATATATCAAAAAATGCATGGAGATACCACTACACGCCTACTAAAAAAATAAAATAGGAAAAAATAACTGACAATATTAACTGTTGATAAACATTCAAAGCAGCAGAAACTCTCCTTCATTGCAGTTAGGAATGCAAACGGTACAACCATTTTGGAAGACAGTTTGGCAGTTTCTTACGAAACTACGTATCGTTTTACTATTTCCCCAGCAAGTGCGATCTTAGGTATTAATCCAACTACTTTAGAATCTATGCCTACACAAAAGCTCACATGAAAAATGTTTATAGTCATTTTATTAACAATTACCAGAAAAGCAAAGACACCCAAGAACTTCTTCAACAGGCGAATGAATAAACAAATTGTGGGGCAGCCACATGAGGGAATACTACCCATTAATAAAAAGAAATTAGTTACTAAGCCACACAAGACATGGGTGAATCTAAAATACAATATTTATTGCTAAGTGAAATAAGCCATTCTGAAATGGTACATACTGATCTATTTATATGACATTCTGGAAAAAGCAAAACTATAGAGGTGATAAACAGATCAGTAGTTCCCAGGAGTTCAGGGTGTTATGTCTGTGGGGGAGGGCTGAATAGTGGAAACACGGGGATGTTTTTAGCATTGTGAAACTGTTCTGCATGATACTGCCATGGTGGATATAAGACACTATGCATTTGTCAAAATTGATAAAACCTTATAATACATCGGATGGGACTTTAATGTATCCATATTAAAAACATATTTTTAGAAGGCTAAGGGATCTTAGGATGAAATGCAGGCTGTGACAAAAGAACCTGACTGTTACAAATGTATGAAACGACCTCACTGAAAGAAGTGCAGGTAAAAGGTGCTGAGCTAAGTAAGTCTGAAAACGAGTGGAGTCTGCAACGCTAAAGGCAGAAGCAACCGCACCCTCTATACCAGCGATTTTCAACCTTTTCCATATCATGGCACATATAAAATACTGAAATTCTGTGACACACCAAAAAATATATTTTTTGCTGATTTGGTAAAAAAAATAGGTATAACTTTGATTAATTCACACTAGACGGCTATTGCTGTGCTGGCTGTTGTCATTTCTTTATTTGAAAAAAAAAGTCAGAACCCCTGATTAGTCAGGAATTGCGTATTTTAAAAATTCTTGCAACACACTGGTTGAAAATCGCTGCTCTATGCTGTAGGTGACTATGTTGTTTCCCATGATGATACAGGTTAACAATTCTGAAACTGTATGTATGCACACTACAATTAAACAATAAAGTAAATAGTCAATGATAGGTGGAAGTTTTTGCAGTGTTGACATGTGTTGCGTGGGTCACCAGCCAGCAGTGATCACGGAACGCTGTGGATGGCTCGTCGATAAACACGCAAGAAAAAACATTCACAGAGACAAACTAGTTTCTGTGGAGAAGCAGGGACGAAATGGCCACCCCTCTAGTGGGGGGGGCGCGCCGATTTACCATCCATACCTGCTTTTATTGGGCTCATTTTGCATAATAATTCAGGTAAAGTACAGTACTTATCAGGGGGAAGTAAGGAACTATAGAAAACAAGGAACTCTGCTGGTCTATTGAGTCGGGGTCAAAGAGCTGTAAGACTTTGAGGAACAAACTAACTTCCTCCTTGGACCCCTCTCATTCAACTGAGAGCATTCTAAACAAAGAAGGTTTCACAGTAATTTACATATTCTTTCTTAGGCCTGATCACCCAGGGAATCTGCCCTTTTCAGCACAGAGCTGCACCACCCTGTCATTGTTTCAGGCTTAGGTGGAGCAAGGGAACTAAGGCAACCAAGAGATAAGGAGATTTTCTCCCAGATGATGAGAACTCAGGCTATGTCAAAGCCGAGGAGCGAGGGTCCACCACCCCCTTTTGCTGCAGCCCCCCAAGTCCTTCTTTTGGGGGGCCTCCCACGTGATCGTGCCTGTCTTAAGTCATTCGCCCCTTGGGGAATCTTACCCGTCTTTGGCTAACCGACCAAGCGTTGGGGTTCAGTTATGAATAAAGCAGCAGAAGCAGCATTCCTGCCAGGGAGATAAACTTTTGTCTCCTTGCTGGCTACGGTTCCAAGGGTGTTCCCTTAGCCTTAGCCTCGGCGGGGGTTTCAGCTTCTGATACCAGTCAGGGCAGTTCCCAACAGACATGGGATCTAAAAAGATTTTTCATAGGAGGAATATTTGATTTGATTCTTAAATGGCGTATAGAATTCCAACAACCAGAAAATGAAGAAAGGACATCTTAATGAGAGGGAACAGCATCAGTGAATTGTCCTCAACTTAGAAAAATTATGTAACACCCAAAAGGGCTTTTTAAAAAATGTACATTATATTTATTAATATTCCCATATTATGAATTGAAGCTGATAACATTATAAAATATTCATTTAGTAATTATTTTTAAAATAAAATAATAAACTTCTTATAAAGTCTCTGGAAACTCCACTTTACACGCATGTGAGAAAGTGATTTAAAAAGGCAAGTGATGTCTAAATGTACATGATTTTGTTATTATGTGCATGGTTTTAACCTCGAAGACCTTGCAGAAAATGTCTTGGGGATGGATGTCCTGCAGTCATCGGATGACACTTTGAGAAACCCTGGCTCATACAGAGGTACAGAGCAGAGATGCCCGGAACAAGGAAGAGGAAGAAGGCATAGATTAGCAAAGAAGAATCCTATCTTAATGGTGCAATGGCATGTAGCTAAATTAAGAATTAAGTGAAAATTAAATTGTCAGACATTGGAGATGTTTGAATTTTATGCAGTGTAGGTTGATGGGTTAATTGGCTTATTTTCTAACAAACAGGGACAGCAGGATGTGGAGCAGAAGAGTGACAGTCTTTGACTTTTTGTTTAAGGAAATAAATTCTAAGAACAATGTAAAGTATAATTTGAGGGGTTAAAAGGTTGGAATTATGAGGTCATCACCTCAGAGGTAATTTTAACAGTTCAGGTGAATCATGATGGGACGTGGTAAGAAACTTTAAAGGGTGGTGAATTTCCCAGGTAATGTAAAGAGCTCTAGGGGTTGAACGAACGGGAGAAAGGAATTGGAAGCCTCAATTTTAAAGAGATCCATATAATACTATATTTATATTCTCTGTACCTATACCTTACAGAAAAAGCTTTTAATAGACTTTCTAAGACAGTAATATGTTTTTTATAGAGGGTTAAAACTACAAGGAGAAAATAGTAGTGACTGCATTCCCCTTAGGAAGATGGGTAAATATCTTTGAAATCTCTCTTGGATTTGGGACTGGGACTATGCCAAAGGAACACTTGGGAAACTATATATAGACTCTGTGCCAGTTATTTTTTTTAAAAAATGAGTTCATTGTGTTAACTACACATGGATACTTATAACCTTTCTTAATTAAGAGAGTGTATTTGGTTCATTGCAGGTGTCTTGTTTTGCTGAGTGGTTACCAAGATAAGTTCAAAGCCGAATTTCTTAACATAGAAAAGACTGGAAAGATAATGTCATGGGCTAAAAATTGTGTGCCCTGAGGATACATGTGTTGAATCCCAACTGCCAGCACCTAAGAATGCAATGGTATTTGGAGACAGGCCCTTTAAAGAGGTAATTAAAGCTAAATGAGGTCATATGGAAGGGACCTAACATATAGAACTTAATCTGGAGATCAGTCCTTCAAAGAGGTAATTTCTAATCATCAAAATGAGGTCGAGAGGGTTGGGCCCTTATTGGACAATATGACTGGAGCACCTATAAGAAGAGTGACAGCAGGAGCGCTGACACAGAGGAAGGGCCGTGTGAGGACACACTGAGGAGACAGCCACCTTCGAGCCAAACAGAGAAGCGGTGGGAGAATCCATGCCTGTCGACACCTCAGTCTTGGACTTCTAGCTTCCAAAACGGTGGGAACATAGATTGCTGTTTTTGAAGTTTCTCCATGTGTGTTATTTTGGATGGTGGTCCTAGAAAACATACAGATGGTGAGGGAGAAAGAGGTAAGGAACACATTCACTTGTAAAGTGGAAGGAAACATCTAACAGGGATTTTGTTACTTTGCCTTGTGGCGAGCAGAGCCTTTTCCTTACCTCCTGTGGAATGTTTAATAAAACCGATGCTGCTCACAGTATTTGGGTGTTGATTTATTTTTCATGTTTTGGCAGACAAGGCAAAGCTTCGAGGCAGATTTGAGCTCAATAAATTTTGCTCATGAAGGCATCGCATATCTGTGTTAAATGAACAACTAGATTTATTGCAACTAGAGAGAATTTTCATTTTAAGGAAAGAAGTAGCTGTCTATAATTCACAATAACCAAGATATGAAAACAACATACATGTCCATCAACAGATAAATGGGTAAAGTAGATGTGGGATACACATACAATGAAATACTACTCAGCCATGAGAAAAAAAAAAAAAAGACAATTCTGTCATTTATGCTGAGTGCCACAAGCCAGGCCGAGAAAGAGTCTTACTGCGTGGTGTCACTTACATGTGGGTTCTAAAATTTAAAAGAGTCAAACTCATAGAAACAGAGAGTAGAGAAGTGGTCTGGGAATGGAAGAAAGAGGCAGATGTTGATAAAAAAAAAAAAAGCGCCAGTTTTCTGCTGTAAGATCAGAAGGTTTGAGGCTCTAATGTAAAATATGATTACTACAGTTGATAACACTGGATTATATAATTGAACATTGCTAAGAGAGTAGAACTTAAATGTTTTCACCAAAAAAAATATAAATATGAGGTGGTGAATTTGTTAATTAACTAGATGGTGGGATTCTTTCTCAATGTCTATCAAATCACCATGAGGTACCCTTCAAATGCATTATAATTTTGTTTGTCATCTATACCTCAATAAAGCTGAAAAAAGAGAAATAGTTGTTTATAACTGAATGAAAAATCAAAAGAGGAATAGAAAATGCAAGAAAAGCTCATTTTTGAGCCAAAAGTCTAGAAACTAAATCAGGACAGCTTCAGGAAGAAATATGGTGAGCTGAGCCAGACCAGAAAGGCTGGTCCAAATACAAGAATTGGTGGGAAGGACAGCAAACACTGAGCTCACTTTCCTTGGGGATTACTCTTTCTTTCCTCAGCAGGCAACAACGTGGACATATGCAAAATGAAGGGCAGACAGTACAAATAAATACAGCTCCATGTTGCCTCTCCAGGTCCTAATAAACATGCTGCCACTATTTGGAGGTCTCTAAACGGAGACTTTCTCTCAGTGAGGTGTCTGCCAGTCAGAGGAACCCACATAGTGAACTTGCTGCTTTTCTATCCCATTTTCACCTGTCAGCCTGAATGTGTGAACCTTCCAGAGCAGCGAGGGTGACCTCAAGCACATGCCTCGTTAGCATGCTCGCTCTTGCCAATCCATTGGGCCTATTTGAAGTTTCAGGGAAGCTGGCATGGCATTTCCATGAAGCACACGTTGTGAATGCTTTTGGGACGGTATCACAGTTCAGTATGAATGCCAGTGATAAATACCCATCCAATGGTCGTTTATGGGAGTCGTGAATCTTCTTAAAATTTTGGCCAAGTTTAGGGCCATACTATTCACTGTAATAAAATCAAAAGTGCAGCCAGTATTTTATTCCTTTACTCTCAGATGTCTTCATGTAGAATTGACCTTCCATGTCCCACGGAGGTTGAAAACGGCTGCATGACTTGCTTTAGCCAAGGAATCGTAAGCAAAAGAGACATGTGCCATTACAACTGGAATATTTTAAAAGCCAGTGGAGAATTTTTCTTGCTGTCTCTTGTCCACTGCCAGGGTTATGAACAACGCTGAAAACAGTAGCTGCTGTGCTAGCCTGCAAGGAGATGTTGAGCTGAGGCCCTCGTTGAACTGACAGACAGAAAACATGAACAATAAATAAACCTTTGTTGCTCAAAGCCACTTAAACTTGAGGGGAGAGGTGTTTGTTATTGTGGCATAATGTAGTTTATCCTGGTTGAAGAAACCAGGTTGTTCAAGATATAAATGAGTACTCAGGTTGTTAGAGAGATAAACTACTCTGCAGTTAAAAAACAACAATTTAATCTTTAACAATGTAGTCTTTTCTGTAACCGTTATTTTTATAGGATGGAAGAGTTCGTCTTTTCTGATTGTAATGGGCAACACATTTATCCAGCATCTAACATTGCCTTCTCGAGCATCTCACTCTATAACTTGTACATATATTATTATTTCTGTTTTACAGATATTGGAACTACAGAAAAACAGTTTAGCAAATTATACAGATTGTGCAACCGTTACTGTCATTTAACTAACTATTAATAAGAAAATGGGAACAAAAAGAACTAGACATTGACCTTAATAAACTGGGGAGCATGAGCCTGTTTACTTCACCAGGAAGCTACAGTGTCACACCCCAGGGGGCCATAGCATTGCTTCACCAAAGGGATTAACACTCCTCTCTTCTCCAGGCTGGTACCTGTTATTTGAAATGCACAGGAAGGGGTTGGACTGTAGAGGCCTGTCAGTCTAACTACAGGATGGACCTATCAACAGCCTGCAAAATCCTGGGTAGTTGATTGGTCATTTCGAAAAGATTTCTGGTATTTTCCAAGCCTGAGATATATAATCCCAGGGGAACAAAGAAGTGCACACTCACTCTCTCTCTCTCACCTGATGACCCACACTTGCATGGTGCACTTAACTGATCTTCTCCATGGCCATATGGCTCTAGCAGCCACATGACCCGTGGCCGTGTGGACTGCACACACAGGCTTCAGGTGGGAGCCTGTATACCTCAGCACATCAATGGATTACAGCTGGGAACACATGCTAAACTAGCTAAATACTGGACTGGGCTGAACTTTGATATGAAGCAGAAACGCTGGACATTGCCTTTTGTACTGGACTGAAGGCAAGATTGGACCTTTTCCATGGTGAGATGAAGAGCGATGAGCCTTTGGGAAGTCAGGAGAGGCACTCCCTTAATTTTACATCATCAATAGTCTACCACAGAACCCCATCCTCCTGTGTGGGTCACAGAAATTTGTTTTCCTTGTGACACCGCAAGAACTCGTTTCCCACCGATAACAGCCAATGCATAATAAACTCTCAATTTGAGCCAAGTTCTGACCGTGATGTATACAATCTTTCCACAGGCTACAGTTCCTTTGCTTAATCTAAAAATAGAAAATGGACTATTGTCATCTAAGAAAACTTTCTTATTCTCTTTAGCCTCTTAAAAAGGTTTAGAATCCTATTTAGACAATTTTCTGGATCTTCTGGAAACAGTTTTTAAATCTTTTCTTCCATGTTCGAAAAATGAGTTCCTTTTTAGATTTTCACCCTTCGGGGGAAATATTTGGAGACAATTATAATCATGCTAATTACTTTCCTACTCTTTCCCCCAGCATAAAAAGACCATGGATGTTTAAATATTAAAAATAAAAAATAAAAAACAACTATGCATAAATTTTACTTTTGTCAGTTTCCTGGATAGGTGACTTGAATTAGTCAAATAATCTCCTATTACATTTTCTATTTACATAATCATGACAATAACACCTTTCTTACACGGTTGTAGTGAAGCTGTGTTTTTCTTATTACATAGAATAATGAGCACAGTGTTTGCCATAATGGTGATTACATTTTCTTTCCTCCACATTCCTCAATTAAAAGAATCGCAATGCCTATCCTTTAAAGCCCCAGTTAAACCAAGCTTTTTAACATAAAGATCTCAATACATGCTTTGTTTCATTTGGAGTGAGCAGACAGCTGCAAACAGCTTCATCCATGTAACTGACTGAATATATCAGAGGGGTTTCTGTGCTTAATTGGACTGTGACAACCATTACTCACTTTCAAAGTGGCTCAAACAGCCAGACCATAGACATTATATTCCACTTATTTCATAAATCTAAGAGAAGCCTTAGTTGAAGGAATGTGAGCAACGTATTTACCTTCACCGTCACTTGCTGGTGCCCTGGACAATGACCACAGAAAAGGCAGACACAGCTGAAAGCTCTCAGAAGCTTCCGACCCAGGAGTCGCACATAGAACTAGGAAAACAGTTAACTCCTTTGGTGAAAATAAGAGGTAAGATATGAAGTGGCTTTACTTCCTAATCAACTTTATTTATGCATTCTAATTACAAAGGTAGCCATTTAACACATACATTATTTTAAATTTAGAAGATGCAGAAAACCTTCAAAAGTATAGTTATATTTATGGAATTTATAAAGAAAGTGACCAGAGGGGACAGGGGAGGAAATCTCAGGGGAAAAGGGGAAGGGTTTACAGGAACAAATATAAAGGACACATGGACAAAAACTAGGGGGGCTGGAAATGGGAGCTAGGAGGGTGGGTGGGCTGGGATGGGAGTAAAGGACAGAAAACTGTACTTGAACAACAATTAAAATAGAATAAAAAAGAATATTAAACCAGCAAACAAAATGGCATGATACTGTTGATTTGTACAATAAACTTTTTGACTGAATATCTCATACATAAATGTCCATGGTTTTTAATGGATCGTTGTGCTTTTATGTTATATCTTGTTCTGAGGATTTAATTTTTTCCTATTTTTCTAAACATTGCCCAATGAATCTGTTTATTTATAGGTGAAATACATTCAGCAAAACTCTACAATTGGAGAACCTTATTCAAAGGTTTTAAGCCAGTTTAAGGCTTTTAAACTTTAGCTCCAACTGTCCTCTAGACATAGCTGGTCAGTGGGTAGCACAGATAACGTAAACTTTTGATTAGCATCTGAAGTGAGGTTTCGTGAGTCTGAGCCCAGAACCTGAAGGATCTGATGCTGTCTTTCGTTAGATAGTGTTACAATCGAGGTAAAATGCAGGATACCCAGCTGGTGTCTGAGAATGTCTTGGTGAGGAAAACATCGGCACATTTGGTGAGCAGAGTGTTGAGGAAAATGTTGGAAAGGAAGTATTGTACTGTGGTTTGTGAAGGGAAAAGGGTTTTTTTATCGTAAAATAATCTTAGTATTCCATTTCTTCTCTCCATTAGTTTCTTATCTATACCCCTTTTGATTATTTCTGGTGGTAGCCATAGGGTTAGCAATACATATACTAAACCTATCTGTGTATTAGGGTCCACTTTTTACCAGGTCACACCTTACCCTTCCCTGCTCACAGTTACCGTTTCATAACTCCTTCTTCCTACTTCCCCCTACTTTCCTTATTACATTTTACATGTTACAATCTCCACTTATGAAATGTAATGACTTACAATATTACTATTTAATTTACCAATCTCTTTTCTTTTGTGCTCTTACAGTCATTCCTTATACTTCTCCATACATTATTAACCCTACATTACAAATTGTATCAGTTTTACTTTTATGGGCATTTTCTTTCAAGGGAATTATGAAAAGGAACAAATACATTTCTCTCTGTGTGTTTATCCACGTCACTATTATTCGCAGAGCTCTTCATTCTTTCTGAGTTTCTATCCGGCATCTGTTCCCTACAGTCTCAGTCCACACTTGTGCAATTGTCATAGTTCAGCATAGCCACATACAGATTTTCTTAGATTTGATTTGTTGTAAATGTTTTAAATTTACTCTTGTTTCTGCAGATATTTTTGTTAAATAATGAGTTCTGGGTTGACAAATTTCTTTTTTTTTTAATCTGGAAAAGCCGGTGTTCATGCAGCCTGTCAGAACCTATAAGCAGAGACAGGGATTGAATCTTTATGGGCGCTTTAATCAGATGGCCAGCGATCTGAGAAGATGGGAAGACTGCAGGTTCCTACCCTAACAGACCATCTAACATGTCCTTTCAAGCCAGCCTTTCTATAAGGAGGAAAAATTATAGGTCAGGGATTTGGAATTCAAGGGTAAAAAAAGTGTAGGTAAGGGATTTAGAATTCAGGAAAGAGGTTAATCAGATGAAAGCTACAGTCGGGCAATTTCCCTAATATCCTTTCATCCCGGTGACCTGTGATTTTCTATCTGGGTCCTATGTCCTGTGTCCTGGGAACCGGGACCTCTCTCCCTGGAACACCATGGCTCACATACCATCTTGAGTGCTTGCAGTCCTCCAGGGGCACAAAGGTCAAATTGCTTGTAGTCTCCTGGAGCCGGGGTGTGCTTTACTTTACCTTTAGTTCCTGAAACAATAGCGTTTTATATGCATTAACTACTAAACTTATTAACTACTACCTAAAACTAAAATTTCCCAACTCTTGAGTTCCCCCACCACTTTTAGCACTTGGAAGACACCATTTTTTTGTCTCCTGCCTTGCATTTTTTTCTAATGAGAAGTTAAATGTCAACCAGTTATTTTCCCTCAGTTTTGTGTTTTTTTCTCTTCTATCTATGTTCAAGATGTAAGCTTTATTTTAGCTTACAGAAATTTCTGCTTGAATTGCTGCACTGTAGTTGTGAGATCTTCCCCAGGTCAGGGCAACCCGGGAGCTTACCTTGAGAATTTCCTTTCTCTTGGGGGTAACAGTCTTGTGCCGCTGGTTGTCCACTGCCCAGTAACAGCTGCCTTGTACAACCTGTACACCTGTGTTGTTGACTATGGCAAGAAGACCAGTGCAGTATCACTGACTGCATCCTAGCCAGAAGCAGAAATCTCTGCACATAAATATTTTAAAGTATTTCCTCCACCCGCTTTCCTTGTGTGAACTTTAATAAAGATATAATTGTGATACATACATAATTTTAACTTTATCTATTCAGACCTAACACTAGAAGCATTAGCTAATGTTGCTTAAGGTAACTATTAACCATCTGAAACACTTAATAGAAACAAATAGTGTGGTTTGCAATAACTTTCTATAATTATAATAATTCAGAACTGTAAAAATCTTCTACTCTGTAACTAATTTTGTCTTATGCCATAATTATTATTCTCTCAAGACTTTTATGATGGAATCCTTGCTGTCAGTCACCCTGAAGCACGAGGCATACAGTTGCCTCAGGAAAAGCAACTCAATTACAAATTAATGCATATAATCTGGAGTGGTAAATGTGATATATCACTAGTAATGACAAATATGACACTCATCAGTAAAAGTAGGTAATTGAAATTGGAGAGGTATGTGGCAAATAAATGATTATTCCCCTCTACTCTTGTTTTCTATTGTGATGTATTTGCAACTTTCTCTACCATTTTTTGAGAACTTCAAAGTTTCAGAAGTTCAAACTTTCTCAACTCTTATTTCTTCAGCTGTAGAACTAAAAACTAAGAAGTACTGTAGAACCAGATTCATTTGCTTTCAGGATAGCTATCCATCTATCCACCTCCATCATTTGCTATAACTAGCTACATTAACATGTCACACAAAACACCAAAACTTTATATTTCCCTTTTTAAAAAGCTCATTTCAATCCCTTTGTTGGCAGAATATTATTCTCATGAGGTTTTGCAATTTTTTGAGCTTTCAAGTTTGAATACAAGGTTTGAGGTCAGGTTTTGAAATCTTATACCCATAAATTTTGAAGATATTATGCACATAAAACAGTTTCTCCAGCCTACCAAGCGACATTGGTGGCCTTGATAGCATATCAACTCCCTGACTTTTCACTCACTAATCACTTCCAATCTTATCACTCACAACCTTGAAGAGTTTCCATGAGCCCATGGAAAACAATGTTAATTATATTTATAATCAGCTCTCTTGGCTCTCAACTCACCAATCTGGATTCTCTGACTCAGTGAGTTGTGCGTGTCTGTATTATGCTTTGCCCTTGTCTACATCAGCTACATGGGCATTTACAGTGAGTTTTCTAACATTGTTTATAATTGCTGAATAATTTTTAATCCTTCCCTTCACCTTCCTTTTCTCTTTCTCTTTCTTTTCACTAAAAAGGCAAAATGTGTCTAGTAGAGAAAGTATGTGCAGATAAAAACATCCCAGACTAACTTGTCAACAGAATTCAAAGTCACATTAATCTAAAAGTGTTTAAAATGTATAACTGTCAAAACAATCTAAAACCAGCTCTTATACAGGAGAATGCATGTTCAATGAATACTCTGAATCTGTTGACTTATAAGAGAAAATTATCATGATCCTCTTAATCACCATCTTTATCATCCCAGATATGATTGTTGAATGCTTACGATGCATCAGGTAACAATTATCCCAAGCACTTTACTAATTGTATTAGATTCCTAGGGCTGCCTAGGAACAAATTACATGAACTTGGTATATTAAAACAATAGAGATGTATTTTCTCATAGTTCTGGAGGCCAAAAGCCTGAAATCAAGATATCTGTAGGATTGCACTCCTTCCTAAGAATATGGAGGAGATTCTATTTCTTGCTTCTTCCAACTTCTAGTGGTTGCTAACTCCTTTGAGCTTGTGGCCAAATAATTCCAATGTCTGCCTTGATGGTCATATGGCCTTATCCTCTCCATTTATCTCCTCTGTGTGTCTTTTATAAGGACACTTGTCATTGGATTCAGGACCCACCCCTATAATCCAGGTGAGCTCATCTCAAGATCCTTAACTATTATACATCTGCAAAGACCCTTTTTCTAAATAAGGTAATATTCACAGGATCTATAGCTTAAGTTGAACATAACTTTTTTGGAGATTCTACTTAACCACTGTACTTAAACTATTTTTGGTTTCATAAATGTAGAGATAAACTAAGAATGAGAGAGGTTAGCGATTTTCTTCAGGTTGTACAGGTCATAAGTGGTCAGACTACAAAAGTAGAATTCATCCCATTGCATTTTACTTTCTTTTCTTTTTATTGAGGTATGATTTATATACAAAAAAGATGTATACACTTCATGTGTATATCTTGATGGCTTGGAGATAAGTATACAGCTGTGAAATTGCCATCATTTCATTTTATTTGTTCATTTACTCATTTGTATATTGCCCTCTGGGTCTCAGTATCTTGGTGGCTGAGACACTTTTATTCTGATATGTTCCTAGTGCCCAACTTTCAGCTTTGGATACAGACTAGGCACTAAATAACCAATTCTTGAATAAATAAATGTATGAATTCTCACCAGCAAGACCTCTACCAATGACCAAGTAGAGCCGATAACCATAACATAAGAAAACATATCTGTTACTTTGCAGCCCTTTTACCCAAAGGTTATCAAAATTCAATAGAGAATGATAATCTCTTTCTAGAGGTACAGTGTATGAAAATTTATTTATTTAGACTTAATTTAAAGAACACACTCCAAAATACAACTGCAGAAATAGGAATCAACCATTTCTCAGCTTCTTCCTCTGTTTTTTCTTATTATTGTATTATATTTTTTGAAACTCAGGAATGATTAAAAGGGGAAAACCTTGATAAATTACCATTTTATTTCATCTTTAAGCACAGCCACTGCCACATATTGACTGGTGTGTGATTTGTATTGAGTAGAGAAATCCAATTTGTAGCCTCGCTACTGCTGTTGCCTGAAGACAGCTCTTTTCCCCTAGACAAATGGAGTGATAATTGAGGACAGCCAAAGACCACATCAGAGTTACTCAGCCGCTGTGGCAATTGTTTTGTGAATAAGTCATTCAGACTCCCTTTCTCTCCTTGAGGGAATTTGGGTCACTCATTTCCACAGGAAACTAAAATTGTGGTAATATAGAGGACTAGGATTAAAAAGCATTAGATCTGATCTATTTGAGGAGTAATTTTCACAAAATTACTATTTTATTCTGAGCTATTTTATTCTAGGAGTTGGGTTGTTGTTGGTGGTGGTTGACTTTGGATTTGTTTGTTTGTTTGTTTGTTTGTTTTGTTTTGTTTGTCATTCATTCATCAGCTATTCTTATGTCAGGGCACCTACCACCCAGGTGAAACTTAGTGTTTTATCATAGACCTCTTGTTCGGTTTAGATGTATTTTCTTCTTGGAATGTTCCAACACTAGAATTCTTATCTGTTTTCTAAACATTTCTGAGCTTGGCAGGGAGTCTTCAGACATTGCAAAGAAGATGACAACCAAATTTTTATGGTAGGTTAGTGCCAGATTCAAGGATTTGAGAATGCAGTGGTTAGAAAGAGAAGAATTCAGGAACCCTAAAGTGTTGGGATTGAAATATAATTGATTTGAAGTATACTACTGAGGTACCTTGACCCAGATGTGCATTAGGACATAAGAAACTGAAGCGTCCTGGTATTTCTAACATTAGATTTCTTCATTTATAAAATATATATTATAATGCATTTCAACCAAGATTTTATATGAAATTTAGTTGAGAAATAGCATGTTGAGTGTCTGGCACAATACCTAGAACATATTAGGTGCTCAAATATTATTATTTAAAAGAAATTCACCCATGGGCACAAACGGCAGTGTGGTGATGGCCAGAGGGAAGGGGAGTGGGAGCTGGGTGGGAGTAGCCAAAGGTATGAGGATGGGAACATCTATAATAGTGTCGATGATAAAAATAAAGGGAAAAAAAGAAATTCAGGTAGGGCAGAAGACCTCAATAAATCTTCTTTATATATTTAGTGAAAATTTTACCTTGTACTTACTAATTTACTACTTTTGTGAGCTTTTTAGTGCTTAACATTTGCCCCACGAGCACACCAGCTCAATCAACTAAATTGAGAGAGCAGATACGTTTCTCAGGGGAAATTACATTAACAAAATTTATGATACTGGCAGGTAAAATCAGAATGCTAATTTCTTAATTTTCTGCTTAAACCATAATTGTCATGCAGTTTTCAGCATGTGAGTGCTTATTATTTTATCCCTGTTGGCAGACTTAATGGGAAACAAAATCATAATTAGAGTGCTATGTATTGAAATAGAATCTGAACAAGGAGCAGTAGATGAATAGAATTGTAATTACCATGAGTTTTATGTCGTTTAATAAATTCATCTTCACAATATGGGTGGTCTGGTTAAAAGTACTGGAATGTTTACATTTCATTGTCCAATGTTCCCTTCACTCAGAATGATGGTGGGTTAAATATTACATTTGTTTGCTTCTATCACTAAACTTTTATGGGCAACCGTCTGGCTGATTAATCTCTTTTCCTTCACAGATGTTGGTGTTTTCAGTCAATAGTCACTTACTTCCTAAGAGAGATTCTGCCTTTACAAGGAATTCTCATCTCTCAGTCTCATTCATTGTATGTTGATATTTGCACTACAAATGTCAGAAAGCAACATCAGTTTTCTTATTTCCATAATGCTTGGATTATCTCTAACCGAAGATGCTACTTATTTCTTTTTGATCTTCAGTGTTCTCATTTAAAACTGGAGACGATAGCCATTGTTAGTACAATGAAAATGGTTTGTGTGACATCAATATAATGTTGCAGCCAAGGAGAATCGACTGGAATGCACATGTGTGAACAATGATGACTTCACTGTACCAGTCAGTGGGGATGGTAGACATTGTTGAACGAGCATGTGTACTGTGTGGCTGTCATATTCAAAATTACTGAGTGAGTAGAATAATGAATCTGCATTAGATTTTGCATTAATTTGAACATTCCTCTGTGGAGACTACTGTGATGATTCAGAAGGCTGCAGCAATTGGCAACTGGTGATTGGCAGCTTCATCATGACAATGATGAGTTTTAATAAAATAATGTTTTCAAAGGACTTAACACAGTGCCTACCATAAGCATGAACTTAGTAAATGTTTTTATAAAACTCTCATGCCCTCACATTTAATAGCATTTTGCTGTGACCTGACTTCTGATAAAAAGAGAGCCCTGCCACAGCAAGACTTTTCATAATGCATACAGCTCACTCAATGTCTAATAACAGTTTCCCCATGATCATGTGAAGAGTAAAGACCCCTTTTATATTAACTAGCTACTGTTGAAAATGCCTGAACTTTACTTTGTAAGGGCATCTGGAAGTTGGAATGTTAGATCCCTTTTACAAAGGAGTCAGGCAAGTGAAATAGAATAATGACATGAGTGTTCTTTAAAAATAGCAAAACACATTGCATGTGAAGAAGATAATTGCTATTATTAGACTGGTAACTTTGTAGAGAACATGGGAATGGCAAATGCATCAATGAGATTTTCTAGAGCTGCTGAAGAGACAAAAAGTTTCACAAACTTTCATGCAATTCCTCTGAAAAAATCTTGAGCATCTACTTGTTTCTTTAACAATGAAATTATCACAAGGCAATCTAACAACATAAAAAGGCAAAGAAATCCAGTTGTTAACACCTTCAGGTGACATCTGTGGAAGAAGAATCTCCCCAACAGAGATTATAAAATAGCATTATTCTTGCTTCACTATTTTCATATGCAACAAGGAGAAAGTACAGGCTAATGAATCAAAGAGCCACTTATCCAGCCTCCTCCTTCCATCAGCATTGCTTTAAATAATCTCTTTTTTGAATTATTCAGTAATTCCACCTGAAGCACAGCAAGGATTATTAGTCAATCTGTTGTATACCAGGCATGGTTGGAAGGCTTCATAATTTGAAAGCTAAAATTATTTCTTAGTTTCTGATCTATCATTTGTTCCTGAACTATTTCATGAAATAGAGTTTGAATTGAGACTTTCAAGGTGAAATAAGAAACCATTTACTGTACGAGGAAACCAGTCATGGGTATACCAAGTTGATAGTAGCCATGGAGCTGTTAGTGAGATACATGCCTATAAGAATACACAAATGGGCCCTGGCTGGCGTAGCTCAGTGGATTGAGCGTGGGCCTGCGAAACAAAGGGTTGCTGGTTTGATTCCCATCAGGGCACATGCCTGGGTTGTGGGAGAGGTCCCCAATAGGGGACATGCAAGAGGCAACCACACATTAATGTTTCTCTCTCTTTCTCCCTCCCTCCCCTTTTCTCTAAAAATAAATAAATAAAATATAAAAAAAAAACATATATATATATACACACACAAATGGGGGGATTTTTAGGAAAAACTGGATCTCTGTGCAGCCTGCCTTTACATAAATTAGGCCATCTCTCTATTAAAGGCAACCTATTGGAAAAGTTGTTTTTAAATAAAATGCAATCTTCCAATTTGAAAACCCACACATTTCTTCCTAACGACTTCCCAGTGTGGAACAGGCATCCCATACCGATGTGCCTTGGTTGCTGCCATTTTGGGCAGAATCGGCTTGATCCAGGTGCCTGTTCGAAATCACTCCAACTGCCAATTGCTTTTCTCCCCACAGTAGTAGATTGGACCAGAGAATGTTAGCTGGTCACCTCTTCAATGATCGGACCCTTTATTCTTATGTGCTTTGTCCTTGGTTGACTTGAACAATCTGGAGAAATACACTCTATCTGAATGGAATTACATTTGATCAGTCCATTCAGGCGCATCAAATCACGTTCTGACTCTGTAGGGAAGCGGAGGCAACCTGCATCTGCTTTGGGATCAAAATAGGACAGAAAAGCAGGCAGTTCTTAGTAGCCAAAGAGGCTGATGCTAAAAATTTAATTGAAAATCATGCATTTAAATGACTGTATTATGTTTTGTTGAGGAGAGTTTTTCCAACAAAATATTTACTTAGCATCCCCAAAACAAGCAGCATCAGACATGTGTAAGATAAGCTCAAAATCTGTTGAGGTGTCATATAGTCAGCCCTCACCTAATGCCATTGAGAGGTTCTTGGAGACTGAGATTTCAAGTGAAATGACATACAATAAAATCACTTTCATTGTAGGCTAATTGATATAAACAAGAGTTAAATTCCTATGGCATATCCTTGGTCACAAAAAAAAAAAAAAATCACCAAACTCCTAAAGAAAGACCCCCGACTACTTTTAATATTAAACATTTAAATAAAAATGAGGTATACATATATTTAAGAAAGATTAATAAAACAAGTAAGATAATTACTTTTTAACCTGCTTATTCCAGTTCAGGGTCACATGTGTCTGGAGCCTGTCCCAGCAGCTCAGGGCGCAAAGGGGGCACTTGACCTGGAGAAGACACCCTTCCATCTCCAGGACCACTGCCATCCACCCACAGTCACTCAGACTGAGACAACGGAGATGCGCCAGCTGACCTCCTATGCACATCTTTGAGATGTGGGAGGAAACTGGAGAACCCAAAGAAAATCCATGCAGACATAGGGAAAATGTGTAAAGTCCACATCGATAGTGATCCTTGCCAGCAATATTTTTTTCTCACCAACTTTATAATGAAATGACTTTAAATAAAACAACATTACTCCAGGACCTGCTGTACATTGATTTCAGGAGCTCAGTTAAGTTTGCTTATATAGGTATATAAGCACAGTTATATACACGAGAGTAGTTGAGCTTCATTTGCCTCCCCTTGTTATGTAGCTTACATTCTGTAGATGTTCAACCTTGCTCATAATTAAATGGAAGTGAATTAAGAAATATATATCTGTATTACCTGTCAGGTTAAATGTATATCAAAGTATGAATGAATGTTGGTGGTAATTGGAAAAGTTCTTAGCAGGAATGTTGACTTGTACAATGGAACAATATTTGGGATAAAGGGGGATTCTCCCCAAAATAACAGATTTATCTTCTCCACAGTAGGCCCCTTATAGTACAGCCTTTCTCCACTAGGTGAGTGTTCTACGAACCCATCTGTACCAGTGTACCAGCTGGCATCATTGTGAGAGACTGTGTTCAGCTTCTGTGAATTTTTTTAAGAGACTATTTCAACACGTTTGCCCATTTAATGATGGGCGATTTTCAAGCACACCTGCCCACACTGTGCGGAGTGTTCAGCAGTTTTTAACCAAAAATGACATGACCCCCATGACCCACCCTCCCTAGTCACCCAAGCTTGCCCAAAGCACCTTTTTTTTGTTTCCCCCAGATGAAAACAAGTCCTCAAAAGGAAACATTTTGCCAATGTGGAAGAGATGAAACAAAAAATGGCAGAAACACTAAAGGCCTCAAAATCAATAAGTTCAAAAACTGTTTTGAGCAGTGGAAAAAGCATTTCAATAGGTGTATTGCATCAAATGGAGAGCACTTTGAAGCTACTGAAATTTAAATATGTGAGAATAAATACACAATTTTTTGTAAATAAATTCCATTTTCTGGGGGTCACCCTCCCTAAACATAACTAAGGGGTATGTGTATGTGTGCATATTATATATATATAACTAAGATTATATATAAAATTATTATATAATTAAGATATGTACACATACATCTACATGTATAGTATATGTGAAATGCATACACTATTTGATCCAGAAATTTTAATTAATGAATTCAATAGATATACCATATACCTTATTGCCACATTGCTTGTAATGACAAAATACAAGTGTGCTGTCTCTCTCTCTGTCTCTCTCTCACATTGTCTCTCACTCTCTCCCGCTAGTCCTCACTTTTTCACACACACACACACACACACACACTACAAACTACAACCTAGTATCCATTAAGAGGATCAATAGAGGCAAAGAGAGGCAGTATGGGAGGAGCCCAGCTCCTGGGTTTTGAATGTTAGCTAGCTATATGATGCAATCTTGAACACATTATCAACCTCTCTTTGCCACTGTTTTCTCAGTTTTCAATTGGAATAATAACAGTACCTACCTCATATGGCTGTTTCCAGAATTAAGTTAATATATGTATTATTAAGGGCCTAGAAGAAATGATTCCCAAAAGTCGCAGTTATTTTATGTGTCCATTAAAATAATGAACTAAACCTGCTTGTGCTGGTTTGTAAAGATTCCTAAAGTTACATTATAAAGCAAAATAAAAGGCAAATTAATGAATAATAGCATGTGTATTTTTATTTCATTTAGTTAAAGATTATAAAATTTTGGCACATGCTAAAGAAGCTGGAAAGATATACCAAAGACAGCCAACCAGTAGTTAGCAGCAGTTGTCTCTGAGAAATGGTAGTGGAGCTCTAAGAAGGGAGATTTTAACTTTTCATTTTAGTCCTTTCTCTATTATGTGACATTTTAACTATGTAAGTTTATTAAGCAAAAGTGTACAGCATATCTGGCTGTTTTTTCATAACATTTAGGGGCTCCTTACTTTCTCACCTCATTTGTGTCTAATGTGACTTGGTATTCTAGCAGGCCACCCACAGCAGAGTTGCCCTAGGAAGACCTTCTGCTCTTACCCACCAATGTGAGCTAATATGACTTATCACAGCTTCAGGTGAGCCCTGTGTGTGATCACATGGTATATCTTGCCAAGAGTTGCATTAAAGAGCTTTAATAATCCCCTTTGCCCTAGCCCATGACTGGCTCTTGCATTAGAATATAAAGTTCATGTTAGAGAAGGAAGTAACCCCCCTCCACACACACAGAAACATCAACATTCATTACTTTTGTCTTCAAGTGACACATAGTTATCATGTACAACTTGGGCTTATTTTGGAAAAAAAATGAACAAATGACAGCCTTTGACCCTTGTATTGTTAAGATGACTTGTATACTGTTTTAGCTTTGATGTTATTTCACCCTACTTTAGAAGAGTTTGTCCATTTAAAATGATCATTCCCCCAGCAGTTCCCAAGCCTTACTTAACATCATGTTTTCCTTGAGTTAGTGAAAAATGAGAAGTGAATTAAGTCTAAACAGAAATGGTACTATTACCCACAGTATTGAGAAATCCCTTCAAGTTAGTGGTAGGGTCTTCAGTAAGTGGCGACATATGTTTTCGTAGAGGGTTTTTCGAAATATTTTTTAAAAATCAAAGATCTATTGGGCCAGAAAAGAAAAAAAATTGGCAAATGATGCAATATTTTTGGAAACTATGCAATCAGGGATTATATGCTCTGCCAAAGGGCATTCAAACAAAATTAAACAGTGTACACACCCAGTGCAATGCTGAAGGAAACTAGACTGTAGCCAAGTTTGGCCTCGAGGTCTTCTAGTCACTATTTCTATATGGCTTTGTCTTTCCAATCATAGTTCAAGGCCATTTACATGTTTCAGCCACATATCATTTAAAATAAATAAAATAATTTGAGGATAAATAACATAGTACTCTTAAATCTATACTTTACTTGACCTAGTAGATCCTTCTATTATTCTACACATTAAAACAGGACCACACTGTCAAACACTGTCCTAGCCCCCAACCTGTCTGTCACATAGTAGATAATCAATCAAAAAGTGAACACCTGAACAAATGATATTCAAATCATTGCCTTGCCAGTGTGTCAAAGTGTCTGATGCAGTGCTTCCTGTTGTGTCAGATTTTTTGACAGAGTCCATGAAGGAAGAAAGCAAATGTAAAATATGTCAGACACTCTGTACCCTAAAGAGAAATCCTAGACCCTATAGGCAAGCATTAGCCTGTGAACTACATCACATGTGTATAAAAGGTGAACAGGAAAAAGGCTGTAGAGAGTTGCTGGCATGAGTGACATTTCTTTCCTTCTTCCCATAACTTCACTTAATCAGCAAAGCACATCAAAAGATTCCAGGGGTACTACTGGAAAGCTAGCTCTTTGATGTTTAGAGAGCAATAATGCTGATATCTAAAACTGTTTGAAAATACTAAAAGTAAGAAGGTGTGGCTAGAGTGGTCCCTGTTGGCAAGTGTAGCAGAGGGGTAACTGTACTGCCCCCAAAGACTGTGGTGTGCATGTGTGTGTGTGAGAGTGCTGGGAGAGGTGTACAAATGAGGTGTATGAGGTGTCTGGGAATGGAATCGCCACTTTTGTCTTAGAATGAACCTCTCCCAAGACAATGTTCTAGAGAAGCAAAGGGACCTCAACAAGAATACTCACTTAACAGAAGCTGATGAGGAAGTCAAAATCAACAGCCTGAGGAGGTACAATCTCTAAGGATGCAAATGTAAGATGTACCTAAATTATAAAGAATATTTCTGGAAAACTTATGTAAGTAATTCAAACAACAACAAAAAGTCTTGACTGGGTTGCTTTCACCTTTAGACAATACCAGTATCAGACATCAAAAGCATGGCCACAACATTTTCCTTTAACTATATCCCTCCCCAGCTGATCACTGAAAGTATCATAAATATCTGTTAGAATGGTAGGCAGTAAGAAATAAGGCATGGAAAAATAATAAAACTGGTTACTCTCCATTTGGCCATTGCAGGCTCCCAAACCTGAACCAGGCTAAAACATGGAGCAGCTTTAAATTTGGATTAAGTAAGATTAGACTGGACACTTCATTATCTAACAGACACTGCCCAGGTTTTTCTCTGGATGTAGAGAGAAGTAAGTTTATAAAGTAAGTGTAATGGTGAGAGAAAAGAAAATAACTTTAATCCATCCTATCAGATGTAGCCCATTCAATAACCCTGTTACACACAAAATAATAGCTCTTGATGCTAACAATGAATACATGAATGAGTACCTTAAGATGTAAGAGTTAGTTTCTTGAAAATGAGGTTTGGCTAGTATAGTCATAGAAAGAAGCAATGCAGCTTTAGGGGTTGCTGGGATCAGAATTGGATTCACCACACCTATTTCTGCTCCTCTGGTCTTCCTTTCTCACTGGGTTGTGGTTTTATTCAATCAGAGCTTATAATTCCATCTCCAGAGAGGAAAAGAAACTTAGAAAAAAATCCCAAAGCAGGGCTCCAATAGCTTGTTTTTGGTCACGTGCCCACAACTGAACAAATCACGATGCCGAGGGGGAATGATATACGGTGATTGCTAAACCCACCAGGAAACACTTGGGTGTGGGATAAAGAAGTTGCTCCCTAAAGAAAATAGGGAATGGGGACTGAATCTGGAAAGACAAAAATATTATTATGTTTTTGCCCTTCAAATTTCTTCCTGAAAATGAATGGCTAAAGTGCCCCATTCCCTGGTAAGAGGGCTGACAAATAGGTTTATGGGCACTGAGAGCTGACAGCTTTGTCAGTGATGGTGAAGACTTATTGACAGACACAGTTGAAAGGTCATGGGAAAATAGAGTAATAAATGCTCCAAAACAGGCAGGCAAATAACATTTCATAACAGTATTTCAGGTGAGGAAATGCTGCTCATTTGTCAGAAACTCCCTTACTGATATGAGTGGCAAGTTCATCAGCCAGTTCTAAGGAGATGCTTTGTTTATAAGATGACATCTATTAATTTCGGTTTTCCCAGCTGCATGCATTCTGTATAGAACAAGACACATATATTAAGTGCATTTCAGAACACAGAAGTTCTCAAGTATTTTATGAACCATTTCTTTTCAATTGATTTCTTTGTGTTTGCAAGGCTAGATTTTTAAAGCCAGTTTCCACAAGAATGTAGTTTTCCAACAATTTAAGTAAATTATCACAATATAAGGAGTGGTAACTTGGGTATGTCTTCAAGATCCAAAAACTCATCTTACCATAAATTTGCAAATAGTATTATCAAAATTAATTTCTTTTTTAATTATTGCAAAGTGAGTTCATTTTTGTAATAGAATTGAAAAAATTCATTTAAAAACATTTCAAAATCCAAAAATTAAAGAGGGAAATTACTCATAATTTTTATGTTAATATTTTTCTTAAATATTATTTTCTATGTATTGACTTTATAACTAATTATCTTACAGTTCACTACTTTTCCAAAAGGTTTTTAGTTAATACTATTAGCTTTCTCCACTATAGTTATATTTTTCTTAATTTTTAATAAAGTATTGTATGTATTATTTTATTATTATTAATTATCTGTTACAGTGGCATGTTTTTATCTGATTATTTATATATTATTCTGTAATAGGTGATTCTATTCTCTGGATACTTACAGAATACTTTTTATTTTGAAGTTTCTTTTTATTTGAATTTTAAGAACTTCAGGATATATTTTACCCATTTTCTACAGTTGTTTGATTCTTTTCTGCAAATCAATGAGCCTTTTTATTTTCTAGGTTTTTGTCTTTTTTCAATTGGAAAAACTTTGTTCAAATTTGAACATTTTCTGTATTTCATTTGTTCAGTTCTCATTAATTATATTTTAGATCTCTATTGTATGTCCAGTTTTTGCTTTATTGTTAAATTATTTTCATCTAGCATGCTTAAAGTCAAATTCCATTTTATGTACTACTGCTTTTATATGTTGCTGTTTTTAATTTAACTTGAAATTCTATAGCATCATTAATTTCCTTGTAAATTTCTTACCTTAGCTGGAATAACCCTCTACCAATTTTGTTCAACCCTATCCTTATCTTCTGACTCTTATGCATGCTTATTCCTGTTTTTTTATTCTTAAAGTTTCATTTAACCTTTTTGCTTGAGAGATGAACAACCTAGGGCTATGGAGGTTGAAACATTTTAAGACTTGCTTTGAGACAGATTACACATCTTTTCATGCTACTTCTCCCTCTCCAAAACTGCCATTCCAATGACAACATCTTGGTCAGAGCAAGAGGACTATAATTTTTGCAAATCCAAGAAGAAAAACATTTAAAAAAGGGATTATTAACTGGTTCTACAAATAAATGTGTTCATCTTAAGAGTTAATATACTGCAAGTCTGGGGTGGGTGAGTAAACAAGGTGAAGTGATTAAGAAGTACAAATTGCCAGTTATTAAAATAGTCACAGGGAAGTAAAGCATAGGCAATACAGTCAATAACATTGTCACAACTATGTATGATGTCTGATGGCTACTGGTCTTATCTAGGCAATCACTTTGTAAGGTATTTAAATATCTAAACATCATCCTGTATTCCTGAAACTAATACAATGTTGCATGTTAACTATAATTGAGGAATGAATTTTTTAAAAGTAGTTAGTATAGCATATGTGAGTAACCCAGACACAGAAAGACAAATTCTGTGTGCTTTCATTTATATGTGGAATCTAAGAAAGTCAAACCTATAGAACCAGAAAGCAGATTGGTGGTAGCCCAGTGCTGGGGAGGTGGGGGGTGGGAAACTGGGGGATGTTAGTCCGAGGGCACAAGCTTTCAGTTAAAAGATGAATTAGCTTGGGAGATCAATTGTATAGCATGTTGACTACAGTTAATAGTGCTATATCATAAGAATTTAAATGTTCTCACCACACATAAAAGAGAAACACTGTAAGAAGATGGATGTATTAATTAACTTGACTGTGGTAATTATTTCAGAATGTCTGTCTTCAGTAAACCATCATGTTGTGCTCCTTAAAAAAAAAGAGTGAGTAGAGCATAGTGGTAAAGGACAAAAATGCTGGATCCATTGTCCCTGGCCTGGGACCCCAGTTCATCCACTTCTGGTGGTGTGACTCATAAAGACTACTTAACTGCCCTGGGCACCACTGTACTCATCTGTAAAAATGGGTAACAATACCAGGGTTTACCTCAAAGGGCTGTTGAAAGGATTAATTGGGTTAATATCTGCAAAACCCTTAGAAGTGTCTCCAATAGGTGTTATTTCAGCATTGCTCTTATTATAATATTGAAACGTGGATTTGGGGCCATGGGGTGCCATGAATGAAGAGGATGGTGACTGGCACCCAGAGATCTGCATGATGATGTTGGAAGAAAAAAAATATGCTGCCTCACTCAGGTCCCTTGACTGTCCCCAGCTTGTTACAAAAATGAGGTTACACTCTGTTTCTCTCAGTTACATCTTACGTTACATAAGCATTTAATTAAAAAGCATATAATGCTATGGGGAAAAATGAGGCACATTATAAAGATCAGAGCATGGACAGGAATGAGATGGCTCACTCAGAACAGGTGACTGTAAAGAAAGATTATTTATAAAGGTGTGGGAAGGGTAGAGGGAGTTAAATTATGGGTGATAGGTGGTGACAGGTTAACAGCACCTGGAAGCACTGCTACCACTAGATGCAAGGAAGTGAGGAGGGATACCGGAATGAGGTGGGACCTGCTGCTTTAAGAAAGAGTTGTTCTGCTGAAGCTATGTCCCTCCTGAAGGAAGACAGCCTGTCTCAGTCTGTACCTTGGCAGGAAAGAAGCCGGGAGAATAAATATCCCGGCTTTTCTATTTTCCCATCTTCCTATTTCCTGCTTGCACCTCATTGGCTAAATTCAACGATAAACCAAAGCCCATCCTCTAAGCTCTGTCCATGTGGGTTTGTCAGCTGTCCAGGTATACATTAATGACTACACTACTTACCATCTTTTGTTTGCCATTCAAGCTCTAAATCACATAATAACTTTAAATTACCTTAGAGCTCTGGGGTAGATGCTATAGATTGGCTCATTCAGCTTCTCTTCCATCTGCCTTTCAGGATGCATCACTTTAATGCAGAGGCTGAAAGTCTATAAAGCAAATTTCCTAGACTCATTGTAACTACCCTTCTGGATGCAAAACCATTTCTCCTGATGAGATGCTCATGTGTGAAATTTGAAAAGCAGATTAACACAAAGGTCATCATCCTTCTGCTGCTGGTTGTGCAGGCAATCAAGGCCGTGGGAAGTGAGTGCTCAAAGGTAATTACAGAGCGCAGACTCCACCATATGAAGTCCATCCACAATGTCTGGACAGGTGAAAAGGCAGCTATGTGGTGGTACCAGTAGTGGTGGCAGCACTTTTCAATCACAGGTTTCCTAAGGTCGTGGGTTCTTGAGCTTTATTTTTTTAATAACTTTTTAAAATTGTTGTTCTATTACAATTGTCCCAATTTTCTCCCATTGCTCTTCCCTGTCCCGCCCCCTCTCTTCCACAGTCAATCCCCACCCTGCTGTCCATGTCCACCGGTCATCCATATCTGTTCCTTGATTAGACTCTTTCCCTTTTTCTCCCCTTAGCCTCCACCTCCTTACCCCCTCCCCCCTCCCCTCTGGTCACTGTCAGTCTGTTCCTTGTTTCCATGCTTCTGGTTCTTTTTTTGCTTGCATTCCTGTTTTGTTTATTAGGTTACACTTATAGGTGAGATCATGTGGTATTTGTCTTTCACCGCCTGGCTTATTTCACTTAGCATTGTGCTCTCCAGTTCCATCCATGCTGTCACGAAGGGTAGGAGCTCCTCCTTACTTTCCGCTGTGTGGTATTCCATTGTGTAAATGTACTACAGTTTTTTGATCCACTCATGTATTGAATTTTATTTATACTACTCAAAATCCCTGTACTTCTGCCTTTTCAGTAATTTTGTAAGCATTAAATTTTATCCACATTAAATTTTTTGCGGCCTAAAAGAGGTGGAATATGCTTTGTTTCCTGCACTGATCTGTGCCAAACAAGCCCCAGTGCTCTTACTCTAGCACACACCCAGCACTTTAGTGTTATGGGTCCCTGTTGGGCATCAAATAAACCTTGAGGCTCCTTGATTTTAAGGGCTTTACTTGAACCAACCTTCCCTACTGAACATCTCGTCTTTAGGTAATGCACTCTTACTAATTATTCTGTTCTAGGTTGACTTCCAACCAAAACTCTTTCACGGGACCTTTTTCTTTCCCTCCCATCTGCTGCCTTCCTCCTCTTCCTTCTCCTCATTCTTTTTTTTTTTTTCTCCCCTGTCTCTCAAATGGCCTGACTCACTTACACATCAGGGCCTATTCCAATGTCTGAAGTATAGCTATAGGTTGGTACATATTTTCAGGTTAAATACTGATGAATGTAGAAATTTTGCTTTCCATGTACAGTCTTCATAGACTGTAGCAAACAGAAGCCTATAACTTGCAAAACTAACACCCTCAAACTGTCATATGACATTTACCGTGTGTTATGCTTTTAAGTCAAAATAAAATGTTCAGAAATTATCAGTGACTTCTAGTTAAAAATGAATATATGATTTGTAGTCATTAGAAAATTTTAAAATTCTGACTCAAAAACTAGAAATTCACATTTGTCATTACTGAATTTCCACAGAATTTATTGACTCTTAGATATTAATAACTTGTTTTTTATGCTTTAGATCATCTAAATATACACACAAACATATGTTTTCATCTCTGTTCAAATGCATATATGCAAACCTAAAAAGTTTTGGTCTTTTCAAAGGCACATTATAGAAGTGAATACTTATCAACATGGTTGGTTATAGAGAGAGTGAATTATGCCAAGAAATAAAAATGAACAATAAAATACACTGCAAATTAAAAATCACCATGTGATTTTCACTACAAAATAGTGATAATTAGTTTTAAATAAAGATGCCCTTCTTAGCAAGGAAATTGTGGATTTGAGACTAATCCTTGGTGCCATCCTTTACTATGTGAACTTGGGCAGACTGATTACTGTCACTTGACCTTCATCTTAGTTATATGTCAAATGGGAAAAATGAGATTTGTTTCCTTCACTCTTGAATTAAGGCACAAAGACAATCCCCACAGATTGCCCTGCAGGTGTAGACTAGATTTACAGCAGGTGTTCATCACATCCTGAAAACACTCACACCACAGCTGAGGGACAGGGCATGACAGCCAAAGAGAACACTTTTGGCTTCCAGCAATCATCTTTCAGCTCCGCAGTAAAGTGGTTTCAGGGCAGTCCCCATTCGGTAACACAATGCAGAATATCTCCTAGTGAATGCTTTTCCTAAAAATGCTACTTTGCCACCATTCAACTTCTCATTCTGGTGATTTTTATCTGGTACCGAGCACACTGCAATTATTTGCTCATCAAACTGTCAGCTACTGACATGTCTCAGGACACGTGCATAGACAGCATAGAAATGATTGCCTCTCTGTCCACATGTTACATGACCTTAACATGCACTCTCCCCTCCTCCCTCTCCTGTCTTCATTTGTGAAATTTCAAATTGATCAGACAATAGTTTGTTGTTCAGGTAATGTCTGCAGCTTGTTTTATAGCCCAAATTTTCCAATGGGGCAAATAGAATAGAAAAAAATCTGTGATAATGTAATTAGAGCTGCCAGTGTAGTACAGTGAAAATATTATTAAATTGGGTATTAGGAAACTGAGATTACAGTTCTGTTTTATTAGTAGTAATATTGGTAATGAGATGTTTAGTTTATCCTGTTGAGTTTTAATTTTCTTCTTTATCGAATGGAGGCTGAAAGAGCGGGTCTCTAAAGTGCCTTCTGTTGATTAGCTTCCAGTTACATGTGATGTGTCCGTGTTGGTATAAACACGAAGTGCCTGTATTTGGTTTTTTAATTAGTATTTCAAGTATTCCATTTCCTTTAACGCTTACCAATTATTTTTTGTCTGTTATATAAGGAGCTACTGCATAAGCTGTTCAAAAATTTTATAGAGCAGGTGCCTTACCTGCTCTATAACCCCAAAAACAAAGACTGTGAAGATTAAGACTATAGTAGGAGCACACAAACTAACACATTAAGACAGCCCAAATATAGAAAATCTGAACCAGCTGATTGTGAATTTAACATGCTGGTTATGCTTTGGAAAAGGGTGATAAATATCACTCTGTATAGGACTACTTATAGGTAAATAACTTTTTAAAAATTACACAATTTAATTTTTTATAAATTGTAAAGTACTCTAAGTTATAAAATATCTATTTTTTACATTTAGAAATGAGTCTATTAAACAAATCCCATAGAGCTCTGGTTTTTAAATACTTTTTCATTTCTCATTTGTTAAAGAAAAGGGAAAAGGCTCTAAGAAGTAAAGTGATTAGGAAAGAGGCAACTGAGGTGCCAGTAAGTTCTGAAGTGCTTTAGCATAAGAAAAAATGATATTTTCACATGTGCTCATAATAATTCACTGAGAGAGTGAGTTTTAGGGCATCACTGAATGTCATCACCCTTTGAAATGTCAATTTACCAATTCACAGTTCATTAGCTAAATTAATACTTGGCCTTTGGAGTCCATCTCCTTAGAAAGGCACTAGTCAACAAAGTAAAACTCTCTTCTGGAAAGAAACTTCAATTCCTGTGGACGAAAGTACACATGAAAACATGAGATTCCACACACACACTTCATTCACACATAGCAGAACAACTGGAAAGGTAAAATATTTACAGAAATTATCCTGGGATACATTATGAGTAATTTTATAAGATGTTTACCTTTGCTTTTTAACTTTCTAAAAAGAATGTGAATAAATTTTGAAAAAATTATTAACTAATTAACTAATTAATATGTAATATATATGGGTCATTTGAGTATTTTAGTTGCTTCTTCAGCAAGCAGACTGTATAGACAAGAACAGTAAATATCAAATTTTGCTGCAAATTGGAATCTCATTACCCTGGCAGCACTCCATATCAATTAAAGGAGAAGCTCTGAGAATGAGACCTAGATATTAGTCTTTTTACCGCCCCCCCCCCACCAGGTGATGTGAATGTTCAGCCAAATCTGAGAACCAGTGATATGGAACACATTATGTTATGTATAAATATGACTTTGGATCATGGAAAAAATGACATAAAGATACAATTGCACAGTAATAAGTGTCCAGTGGTAGCATTCTTAACCAAGTTCTTATAACCTTATCCCCTAGAGCAAGGGAAATAAAGGAAAAAAACAAATGTCTCAGCCAACTTCTCAATAGCCAGTTCTTTCTTGATTCATGCTGGTTTCCATACTTGCTTCACCAACATTTCTATCAATTCTGTGAAATAACTGATATTCTTCCTATAGATTCCTCTTTGATATAAGTTACTCAGTGTTTGATTTCTACAACCCTAACTGGTATATTTTTAATGTATCATTATGTATAAATAATATGAATTAGGTAAAAAAGAAATAAACTTCTATGTAAGTCAAATTAATTAATATATTTTTAAATAAAAGAATAGGACTGACATGATTCGTAATAATTAGTTAAGATATAGTGGTTATCATGTATATAAGGAGATTTTACAAGTATTTTCTCATTTATGTTTAAATTACCATAATTAAGCAATTATTATAAGTATACTCATGTCAAAAAAACACAAAGTAATACTTAATCAAGCTAAGGGTTTAAAACCAAGTGGTTTTCAAAGTCTATTCTCTTATCCACAATGCTCTAACACTTATTAATGGACAAAAATGGCTATGATGATGAAAAGAATGTAGGGGTAAGATCGAGGTAACTTGAAAGTGACTACAAAGCTGAGAGGGTCTTGGGATACATAAGCTCTTGTAAACCCATATTCTTTTTTTTTCATTGTTTTTTTTTTTTTTAATTTTAAAAGACTTTATTTATTTATTTTTAGAGAGAGGAGAAGGGAAGGAGAAAGAGGGAGAGAAACATCAGTGTGTGGTTGCCTCTAGCGCTTCCCCCACTGGGGACCTGGCCCACAAACCAGGCATGTGCCCTGACTGGGAATAGAACTGGTGATCCTTCAGTTTTCAGGCCAGCACTCAGTTGTCCAGTGAGCCACACTGGCCAGGCCTAAACCCATATTCTTTTGATATGATTTTGGTATATTCTTCCCTTACTTCAATCATGTTGTATTTAACTGTTAATAAAACACTGTAAAGTTTATGAAGTTGAGTCTCTCATTCATGACTAAAAGTAAAAAAAAAACCCAAAACACATGTATGTGTGGTGTAATAATATTATCTGTTTCTGCCTACTTAGTAAATTAATCACTTCATCATGCAACCATGGAATGAAATTCATTCCATATGAATGGTGAAATGACATTAACACTTTAAAACCAGGAAATGCTTTTGCATCTCTCATGACACCTGAGTATCAGATTTTTTTTTAGTTTAAAATACTGACTTTGTACACTCAAAATTCTCCTATGCATTCATTATTTCTAGATATATTTAATAGAAGTTGACAATATTTAGAAGGGGGAAACACAAAATCGAATGGAATGGTTTTCTCTCTTAAAGAGTATTCTCCAAAAGGAATTTTGTGTTCCAATATTGAAAAAGTAGAAATAGTATTCTTCTATTTTGAGAATTATTAATCATAAATAATACTCATACCTCCATTTTCTAACCAAGAACACTATCACAGTTTTATATCTATTTCTGACCTTCCCTCTGAACCTCAGAATCTTATATTCAACTGCCTAACTGCATATCCATGTGAATGTTTAGACATAACAACAGGAAAACCAAACTACTAGTACTGAACGAAAGTCTGTTCTTTTCCAAGCTCCCCTAGATCAGTAAATGGCAACTGCAACTGCAACTCCGTGCTTCTACTGCACAACCAAGATAACTTGGAGTTATCCAAAAAATCTTTCTTGCACATCTCAGACCAAAGCCTATTAGCAAATCTTGTCAGATTTATCTTCCAAATTTGTGTAAAATCTGAGCTGTTTTGTTACCACCCCCATTGTTACTAACTTAGCAACATGTGGCAAGCCTGCAGCTAACATTGTACTCAACAATGAAAGGTTGAAAGCTTTCCCTCTAAGATCAGGAAAAAAAACAAGGGTGCCCTCTCTCACCACTCCTATTCAACATAGTACTAGCAGTCTTAGCCAGAGCAATCAGGTAGAATAAAGAAATAAACAGCATCCAAATCAGAAAGGAAGAAGTAAAATGATTTGTATTTGAAGATAATAACGATCTTATATAGAGAAAATCCTAAACACTCAACCAAAAAACTGTCAGATCTTACAACAAATTTAGTAAGGTTGCAGGATATGTAGTTAACATACAGAAATCTGCTACATTTTCACACACTAACAATAAAATATCTGTAAAAGAAGTAAAGAAAAGTCTATTTCATGATAGTATCAAAAACAATAAAATAGGAATACATTTAACCAAGGAGGTGAAAAATCTCTACACCAAAAATGTCAAGGCCCTGATGAGGGGGAAACTGAAGTAGACACAAACAAATATAAAGACATCCTGTGTTCATGTGTCAGAGGAATGAATATTGTCCAATTTGTGTGCTACCCAAAGCTGTCTACAGATTCAATGCATTCCCATTAAAAGTCCAGTGGATTTCATACTATACTGCAAAACTATAGTAATGAAAGCAGTGTGGTACTGACATAAAAACAGACACATACACCAGTGAAACAGAATCAAGAGTTCAGAAATAAGCCCATGTAACTGCAGTCACCCAATATTTGGAAAGGGAGTCAAGAATACTCAGTGGGGAAAGAATAGCCTTTTCAATAAATGTTGCTGGGAAAGCTGGATATCCACATGCAGAAAAATGAAATTGGATACTCTTATGGTACACAACTCACAAAAACTAACTTGAGGTAGGTTAAATATGTAAATATAATGATACCCTAAAATGTGCAGTAGAAAACTTCTTGTCATAGATCATAACAATTATTTGTTTTTTGGATACAACACCAAAAGCACAAGCAACAAGGCAAAAATTTAAAAATGTGATTTATCAAACCAAAAAGCTTCTGCTCAGCCAGGAAAGCATCAAAAAAATTAAAAGACAATCTACAGAATGAGAGAAAGCATTTGCAAACCATGTATTTTATAAAGAGCTAATATCCAAAATATACAAAGAACTCATACAAATCAATAACAAAAAAAGCAATCTGATTGAAAATGGGCAAAGGAAATGAACAGACATTTTCCAAAGAGAAGATATAAATGGCCAACTGGTACATGAAAATATGCTCATCATCATTTATCATCAGGGAAATGCAACTGAAAACCATGATCAAATATCACCTCACACATTTTAGAATAGCAATCATCAAAAAGACAAAAGATAAAAATTTTTGGCAAGGAAGTGATAAAAGGTAACTCTTGGGCACTGTTCCTGGGAATATAGGTTGGTACAGCCACTATGAAAACCAGTATGGAAAATTGAAACTTTAACTACCCTGTGATCCCGCAATCCCACTTGTTGATATATCTCCATAAGAAATGAAAACAGATACCAAAGAGTTGATACCTGCATTTTCGTGTCCATTGCAGCATTGTTCACAATAGGAAACATACATAAACAACCTAAGTGTCTGGCCATGGATGACTAGATAAAGAAGATGCCAGATACACACACAAACTCTGAAATATTATTCATCCATGAAAAAGAATGAGATCCATCAACTTGTGACAACATGGTTGGTCCTTCAGGACCTTATGCTAAGGAAAGTAAGTCAGGCAAAGAAATACAAATACTGTGTGATATCACATACATGTGGAATCTAAAAAAGGTGAACTGGTAAAAACAGAGTGGAACAGTGGTTACCAATGGCCGGGGGTGTGGGAAATGGGATGGCGTTGGTCAAAGTATAAATTATAGAACATAAAAGGAAAAATAGAAACACTACCTTAAGGAGATTTTAACATAACTTTATCAGTCCAAGTCAATCAGAAGAGAAAAAAATAAGGATATAGAGTACCAAATAACATAAGCAATAAGTAGAATCAAAGGTAGATATTTATCAAAATGTCCACCTTCAATAAATACAAAACACATCTGCTTACAAAGTGCAGTGATAATATTTATAAAAATTTATCATAAAATAAAACAAAACCCAGTAATTTTTATAAAGAAAAAATGATAACAAAAATTGTCTAATCCCAATGTAATAAAACTAGAAAATAATAGCAAAATTGAACAGAAATTTCTATCATTAAAAATTAAAATGAATCAAAATTTCAGGAATATTTAAGATAATGTTAATACAAATAATATATTCTAGAATATACATAATAAACCAAAAGAGTAGCCAGATGAAACTGGATAGCCTGAATTATAGCTTAAGAATTAAAAAAGAAAATAAATATCATAAAAACCAAAATAAAGCCAAAACAAGCATTACAAAGGCACATTAATAACAAAATACAAATTAACAGATTACGTAGCAGAATAATGAGGCAAATTAATAGAGAAAAGAAAACAGGTTCCATCCAAGATGGAGGTGTAGGTAGAAACCCTTCACTTCCTCGCACAACCAAAAGGAGGATAATGACCAATCTAAAATCAATAAACAATGAGAAGCACCAGATAATCAAACTGCATGGAACTCCAACGACCAAGGAATTAAAGAAAAAATCAATCAGAACAACCAGACCAGTAAGAACCCTCAGCAAGGTGGAGGACCACACAGGCAGGGCTGGCTGAGGAAGAAACTGAGACTCAGAGCAGACTGTGGACTACAGTGGTTGCCGAGGGTGGGAGAAACTCCCAGTCTCGCACTAGAGCTCATTGGAAAGCATGCCAGAGAAGAGCAGGTGAGCAGCACTGGCCTCTCTCCCACAGGCAGCATTGCAGGCAGTGAGGAGGATTGCCCTGCCCAGGTGAATACCTAAGGCCTCACCCCCTTATAATTTAACAGGTGTACCGAAACAAAGAAATATGGCCCAAATAAAAGAACAGAGTAGAGCCTCAGAAAGAGAACTGAGCAACAAGGAGAGAGTCAACCTATCTGATGGGGAATTTAAAGCCCTGCTAATCAAAATGCTCACAGGCTGATTGAGCTTGGTCAAAAAATAAAAAAAAAAAACAAACCCGAAAAACAAATGAAAGATACCCAAAATGAAATAAAGCAAAATATTCAGGGAACCAACAGTGACAGGAAGGAAACCAGGACTCAAAGCAACAATCTGGAACAAAAGGGAAAAATAAATATCCAACCAGAACAGAATGAAGAAATAAGAATTCAAAAAAGTGAAGACAGACTTAGGAACCTCTGGGATAACCTGAAACATTTCAATATCCAAATCACAGAGGTGCCAGAAAAAGGACAACAGTGATATTTCAAAAACTTATTTGAACAAACAATGAAGGAAAATTTCCCCTATCTGGTGAAGGAAATATACTTCCAGGAACTCCAGGAGGCCCAGAGAGTCCCAAAGAAGTTGGACCCAAAGAGGAACACACCAAGGCACATCATCATTAAGTTACCCAAGATAGAAGATAAGGAGAGAATCTTAAAAGCAGCAAGAGAAAAGGAGACAGTTACCTACAAAGGAGTTCCCATAGGGCTATAAGCTGATTTCTGAAAAGAAACCTTGCAGGCAAGAAGGGGCTGGAAAGAAGTATTTGAAGACATGAAAGGCAAGAACCTACATCCAAGATTGCTCTATCCAGCAAAGCTTTCATTTAGAATGGAAGGGCAGATAAAGTGCTTCCCAGATAAGGTCAAGTTAAAGGAGTTCATCATCACCAAGCCATTATTATATGAAATGTTAAAGGGATATATCTAAGAAAAAGAAAGTAAAAAATGTGAACAAAAAAAGACAACAAACTCATAACTATCAATGAGTGAACCTATAAAGAAAAGAAAAACAACAAAAACAAAAACTAGGCAACTAGAACAAGAACAGAACCAGAGAAATGGGCATCACATGGAGGGATTTCAGTGGTGAGAGGGAAGGGAGGAATAGGGGGGAAATGTACAGGGAAGAAGAAGCCTAATTAGTAGGCATAAAATAGATGGGGAGAGATAAAAATAGTATAGGAAACGGAGAACTCAAAGAACTTATATGTACAACCCATGGACATGAACTAAGGTGGGGGATGCTGGAAGGTTGCGGGGCCAGATGGAGGGAGGATAAAGGGAGAAAAACTGGGAAAACTGTAATAGTCCAATCAATAAAAATGCTTAAAAAAAAGAAAAAAATCTTTAAAAAAACCCACCCAAACCTACTTTTGTTAATTACACTGTATTTTATAAGAAGATTACTCTTTCTAAAGTAAGCTCTCTGATGGCAAAACAGCTAGATGAAATGTGAAAATGTCAAGGACTCATCTTGGTGTTTCAGATACTTTTTTAAATAAATAAAATACAAAATGGAAAAAATTTATTCAAAACAAAGAACAATAGACAGTAATCAAGTAGGTTAAAATATTAAAACTTCTAGAAATGATAAACACAGTAATTGAAATCAATAACATAATGACCACAAAAAATTCTCCGATCTTTAGTTCCCATATGTTTTACAGTTGTATTAAGATACACAAAACAGCCCTGGCTGGCGTAGCTCAGTGGATTGAGCGTGGGCTGCAAACCAAAGTGTCACAGGTTCGATTCCCAGTCAGGACACATGCCAGGGTTGCAGGCCATGACCCCCAGCAACCACACATTGATGTTTCTCTCTCTCTCTCTCTTTCTCCCTCCCTTCCTTCTCTAAAAAAATAAATAAATAAAATATTAAAAAAAAAGATACACAAAACTATGGTACATTAAAGTATATTTAACTCTGAAAAAAAGAAAAAACAATTTCCACAATTAAAGGTGACTGGTAGACTAATTTTTTCTCTAAAAAAAGAAAAAAATTATTAGCACTGCCTTTTTATGAGGACATATATTTGATTAACACTTGAAGTATTAAAAAAAGAACTATGACAGCTAATAAATTATGATACTTTTCTAAAGTACCATTTTGGACATGAAATAAAATAATCATCAGGCAAAGATCAGTGAATGCTAAAAGAAGGCAAAAATTGATGTGACAGGATATTTGCATACTGCCAAAATATCACCACACAGATTACTTGATAATTACAATAGAAAAAAATTACTTTTATAATGAAGGAATTTGGTTGTCACCCCCTTAACAGGTGACCAAATTTAGCATCATTAATTATGAAAATTCTTGACAATATGTTCAACCTGATATGATGTAATATGAAGTAAACAACTCATGAAAATATTCTGAACAAAAGGATTATTTAACCTGAATTTAATCAAGCTATTATATCTAACTTCCATTTTAAATAAAATTCAACAATATATGCAGGGATATTCATAAAATGACCCCGTAAAGAAACAAATTAAATATCTAAAAGAAAAAGGCCTGGTCTCTTGAAAAGCTATTGTTATTAAAAACAGGAGAGAGGGGAGGAAAATTGATTTGGGTTAAAAGAGATGTGGTTGATATTTCAATCAAATGCATAGTGAAAACTTGATTAGATGTTATCTTGAAAAGGACTTGATAATAAGAATTAGGAAACTAGTTTTAATTTCTATAGCTGTAATAATATTTTGTTCATTGAGAAATACGTCTTATTCATACAACATTTTTAGGGGTTAATTATCATAATGTCTGCAAATTTTTTTGAAGTGGTCAACAGAAAGATTGAGAGATAGAGATGGAAAGGTAGAGAGAAGGAGAGGAAGGGAGAGCACAAAGCATTAATGAGTTTTGAACAGATCTGTAATAGTGGGCATACACTGTTTATCATCATATTGTTTCATATGGAAAGTTTAATAACTACCAGTTGACAATAGCCTGCTAATTTTTTAAATTGAAGTCCAAAAAAATAACATTTACCTATTTTGTTCTGTTCATTCTCAAAGCTCTTTATGCCTGAGTAGACTTAATTTTTCAGATGCTGCAATCTGAGGTGAGCACTTGTAGAAAGTTCATGGTTATTTTAGCCACTCCAAACTAAATTAGTACAACTAAAAATCTTTTACATGTCTCAGTTGTTAAGGACTCCAAAGAGTTCACTGAAAAAACATGCCACTAACCCCATAACAATAAAAATTTTAAAAACAACCAACACCAGTCCCAGGCAAAATTATGTTTCTGGAGCCCTACACATGATGCTCCTAAAGGCCAGAGGAGTGATTCATCACCGAGTGGTGAGGGGAAAGGAGAAAATGGTCTTGATTTTCACGTTCCCATGAGGTCTCTCATTTAGTCCATTATCTGTGAATTCAAATTAAATAGTCAAGAATTCATTTTGGCAGAATGTGTTTACTGTATGGCTGTTGGGAGTGGAGGAGACCTTTCTCCTTTCTTCAAAAGTGGCTTCTGATGATTTGTAGTGATGGTAGCCTTCGCCACCAAGATCATTTATTAATGTGTTATTTGTTTCCCATCCATGGTATCCAAAGCTTCTTAATTTTCTTTTCCCTTTGAGTTCTGTGATCTGGCTTACCAGTGCTGCATGGGTTATGGAGTGATCCTAGCAATATGGTGTGCCAAATGTTACTAGTGTTCACCAAAACTTCCTTCTCTTTCCTGAATACATGGCCAATAAGATTTCCGAGTTACCCAGTAGTTAAAGGGAACCATGTGATCTGGCTAGTGAAATGAGGGCAATGAAAAGTGACGTGGGTCCTTCCCAGGCTGAAGGAGGGAAAAATCACTGAGATAATCTCTAGCAAGGGCCAGGCTCCCTGAATATCTATATGAAAAACAAGGCCCCATCCATTGTATATTAATTCAGTTAAGCCTTTTACTTTTAGGCACTGAAATGCAAGAGTTAATTCATTGACACAGCATAATCTAGCCCATCCTGACTAATACAGATGGCTTCTTCCTTCCCTAGTGAGCAAGGATTTTTGCTTGGTTGCTACAGTACCTACTGGCACTGTCATTTACTTTGTAATTGTTAGGCCTGTAAAACGAGCTCTTTGGGGAACTTACCACTGCTCTTCATTTGTTTCAACCAGAGAATCACCCTTCACAGGTTCTTGAACCAAAGCTGCAGTGGCTACTGAAATCTGCATTTTAGGGACCTCCTGAAGAGTAATACATCTGGCATGTACTCCCAAAGACACTTGCTTCAATTGCTGGCCTCTGCCGTGGATGTCATGTGACTGCAGTAGCATCTGTTCTATATCCTGTTGGCAAGAGAGGAGTCTATTCTGTTCCTTTCAGAGAGGTCCTCGTTAAATTTTAGCAGCTTAATATGCTTCTTCCTTTGGTTCCATTCCTTCCAAACATACCTACAACGCAAAATGCTTGCTGCAACTTGGGGCCCCTTTGTTTCTTTTTTCCCCCTTTTTTGGATTAAATGTTTGTTTCTCAAAAACTCATTTTCAATTTTTAAATCTATAGTCTCCCACAGTAAGATATAGGAAATCAATGAATTCTGTTCAAATAAATCATGTCATTCTCCACCCCCTGATTTAGACAACTTTATCCCAGAGGGTTCCAACATCAGCTCTAGAACTGGACTGATGAGCTCTCCTTTGATATATATCTGATTTGTTATGATTTCCCTTAATGTCCTAATTCTGTTACTTTCTTGACTGTGTTCCCTTAGGGAGAGACAACTGTTAAATCTCCGCTTATAGTAACCCTGTTATAGAATCCCATCTAATAGTGCTTTGAAAGTTCATGCTAATCTTTCTGTTTTTCCTTTTCAAGTATGAACTAATTTTTCTTCCTTCTTCCTTCTCAATGTCTATCTGTTCTGGACTATAAAAGTTATTGATTTGGCTTCTAAGATTTCAATTTTTAAGGAATTATCCTCCTTTAACTTAATCAATTGATTTTTATATATTTGACTTTCTATCGTTCACTGCTTCTACTTTGACATGAAATTAAAGCATGTTTTTAAAACCTTCTAGATCCTCCTGTACATCCTGAGAAGATACGATTCCCAAAGGCAGCACGGTAGGTAACAGGCCTTTTTTGACTCCCTGCTTTGAGTACTTAATGATTTCATTGACTTGTTTCTCACTCTTGGCTCTATGTGTCAAATTTATAATAGGGGGCTTCTATTCCTTCTTTTCAATGAATTCAATCAAGTCATTGTTTCAGGCAGTGCTGCATATGCTTGCTAAGTCTGAGTCTTACAGGCACAGTTGCTAAAGACACACATACACACCACACATTCATCAAATATAAGACCCACACAGTTTCCCCATCAATCCCTGAAGACCTTCTAAAATATCAAATAGGAAGTACAGAATTTGAATAAACTAACCTAGAAAGACCTATTTATGTCTGGCCTTAAATAGTTTGAGCTAAAAGCTCATATAAATTCTGTTATAATATGTGAATGAGTCTTTTCAGCATAAAACCTCAGCCTGCAGTCCTGTCTGATAAACATTATAAACACAGAAAAAATATTCAGTCCAGTCCTGGCTGGTGTAGCTCAGTAGATTGAGCGCAGGCCTGGAAACCAAAGGGTTACTGGTTCAATTCCTAGTCTGGGCACATGCCTGGGTTGTGGGCTAGGCCCCGGGTAAGGGGTGTATGAGAGGCAACCACACATTGATGTTTCTCTCCCTCTCTTTCTCCTTCTCCTCCTCTCTCTTTAAAAATAAATAAAAATCTGCCCTGGCTGGCATAGCTCAGTGGATTGAGCGCGGGCTGGGAACCAAAGTGTCCCAGGTTCAATTCCCAGCCAGGGTACATTCCTGGGTTGCAGGCCACAACCCCCAGCAACCGCACATTGATGTCCCTCTCTCTCTCTCTCTCTCTCTCTCTCCCTCTCTCTCTCCCCTTCCATTCCCTCCCTAAAAATAAATAAATAAAATCTTAAAAAAAAGAAAAAGTACATTTGTTTAAAATAATAAATAAATAAATAAATAAATAAAAATCTAAAAAATATTTTTAAAAAATACTCAGTCCATTAGTAAAATAACATCTCTTAGATCCATCTAGTGAAAGGGTTCGGGTTGACTGATGCTCAGTGAATTAAAGTGATCCCTGACTTCATCTTCAAGCCTCTCCAACAGGGTCAGATTCTACAAATATAGCATGTGACTGAAAGAAGATGAACGGGATCCCCAAGGGAGACACAGAAAAAGTGGAGCCAATGACTTTTTTTCCATTTCATTAATTTCAGATTTTGTTTCTAACAATTAATTCTTCTTACTTAACTCCAGTTTATCTCCATTTGTCATATCATAATCATGTGTCATTTTCTAATGTCTTCAGAGAGCACTAAAGTCATTTATTTTTAATCTCTCATATTTAATAATGAAGGCATTTACAGCCATGACTTTCACACAATAACAAATTTTATCACTTCATAGAATTTTTATGAAGCATTCACTTTTCATTACTTTTAAAAGAAAAGTTGTAATAAGTTCAGCAATTTTTCTAAAGCTGTACAGATAGTAAACAGTGGACCCAGACCTAAAAGCTTCACTTTCCTCATTCTGTCTCTACTGAATGTCCTGAGTTTGTGTTGTCTGGTTGTTAAAATCTGACATAGACACCGTCTTAAGCTGGAACTAGAGCCGAAGGAGGCTTTTAGTACTGACATTCATCTTGTAACATGTTCTCTTCTCAGCAACCAGCTGATTGAGGGATTAGAGCCAAAGCTTCAGCTTTAATGGTAAGAAGAAAGATGCTCTCTTCTTCCTCTTGCTACCTATAAGGTCTGCTTATCACAGGTCCTGCTGAGATTCTGGTTGTAAATAGCCAACAAATCTTTCCCAAGAAACAGATAGAATCTGAACTCTCAGACCTTAGATATTTCTACCTTGTAGAAAACCTGGAAATAGATACTTAAACAAGTGGAAAAGTTTTTATTGGGAAGAACCCAAAAGAATCACAAAATATTTACTTCCCTATTTTCTGCTGTGAAGCACTTTTAGTTCACTTTAGTTTTAGTCCTAGAAACACAATACCGCATGCAGCAGCCTTCGACGTTTTGTTAAAGAAGCGAACACACTGAAGATCTGCTTACGGGCCCAAAGGTAATGCCTCTGTCAGCCAGCTTCCCCACACCCCTGGCCCATCATCCCCACCAGAAGCTGAAACTCTGATGAAGATTTGGCCTGGCCTTGCTCCTTTCCACCAGCTCATTTTTTATACTCAAGTTTGAAAAATAGTCCATGATGAAAAGTGTAGCAATGTTTTATTAGATAGTAACTAAGAAAAGTTTAGGCATTATCTTGGAAAGTGCTTTGATGGATGTTTACGAGTCTGCGTAAAAACAAAATATTTTCCTAAAATCTTTACCAATGCTTTACTCTGGGAATAAGTACTGTTATGCTACATATTTTCCATTTGCTCCCTGGATCCATCTCCACCCTTCTTCACCCTGTTCCATCCCCCAGAACACTGTCTTCTGTTGACTATTTAAAGGAATTTCTTAGCTCATTGGGTTCCGGTTGGATTGAGTGAGTAGAGGTCACTGAATGGAGAGTACAATAAATAGCAGACTGTAAGAAAGTGAGGTAGGGGATTTATTCTCTCTGTTCCCTTCTTTCTGAGTGCCACAGGTTAGCCGTGCCCTTTCACCAAAGGCTCCAGCCCCTTTTGGGGGGAGGGAGGGCCTCTCCATACTGCTACCCTTTTCCAGTAGCAGTAATTGCTTCCTGCCCTTCCACCTTCAGATTTAGGAAATGCAATGATTTCCTGCTATTGCTAGTGCCAGAGAATTTATTATCCTTCACTGACTTCCCTAATCCCTGCTGACAAATCTTTCTAAATAGTTCCTTTAACAAACTCCCTTTTTAACAACCCAAGATGAGTGTGCCGTGTGCTTCCTACTGAAACCCTGACTGATATGTAGTGTAAAGAGTATTCAATTGTAGATAGTATAAATATAGGAAAATATCAGGAATAATCATTACCCTCAATCAAAATACTTGGCCTTAATTTGAATCTGATATCTGCCAGCTTCTAGAAATTTTCCTTTAGAAGTTCATTGACCTTGCTAAGCTTCAGTTTTCTCAAGGGTGAAATACTTTCTCAGAGGACTATTTCAATATGAGATAGATAGGATAGAAATTGGCACAGTGTCTAGGCACAGTGACACACATATTGAGTAAATAAGGGTTGTGGTGGTTTTTGAATGGTGTCTACATAGCTAAGGTAGACTTATATGTCCTAGAATCTCCTTGATCATGTGGTTCATGGTATGGTTGGCTCCAGGAGAAATCTGCATGATATTTATAAGGCAGAGGTGAAGCAGCAACCATTTAGCTCTGAAAAGAAATGTAGGGCCAGGAGTTCCTGCGGGGTGACACACGTCCTTATAATCTGGTGGCTCACCCATGTTGGTGTGGGGCAGCTCATGGATTCACAGTGTCTCAGCTTCCACTAGGTCTCTCTTTCAGTTTTTCTGAGCCCTATGTGACATGAAAGGGACCCCGTGTCTTTTACAAGTTTCACATGTCATCAAGGTTGAAAGTGTTGATAGACAGATCCAGTCCCACTGTGTCCTCATAGATTCCAATTTGTCCTCACTGTCTTGGAGTTTATGTCCAGATTTGCTTCCTAACAACTGGTTCTGTGGACTTTTGTCTTTAGGCTCCCACCGAACACAGAGACCATTTCCATCGACTATTTCACAAACTCCCACAATTGTGAATGGACTAATTCATATTATGTTGTATTCCCTTCTCCTCTACCACTGCAGCAATTCAACTGGATTCAGTTCAGTCCAGATAGAATTTAACTCATACATTGGTCCTCTTCTCCTCTTTTCCTGGTATGGACATGATCACAAATATGACTGAGCAGAGAACACAGGATATTAGAATATGTTCTCCAATACAAATGAGAAGACCAGAATAACGCAATCTGTAATTTTATCTTGTTGGATAATGAAGTAAGAAAAAACAAAGAAAAATAATATTTAATTTCAGAAGTCTTGATTTTAAGAATTAAACTTCTACCTTAGTCCCAGATTTCAAAAGGAGCTAAAGGTTTAAATCTTTATAGCTTTGTTTTTCACCATCCTACAGGCACAATAAAAAAAAAACACCTTGTTCAGTGTTTGGGAAAGGAGATGGGGAGGCAATTACCGATTATTAATTTTTACTGGGGTTATTGAACACACCCAATGCTTCTTTCTTTCCTCTCATATTTCTGTCATTGTCTAGCAAGTTTAACTTCCAATGCTTTGCACCCAGATAGAATTTCATGCTCATTTATCACATAATACCTTTAGAGCTGACAGAAGTGATCCGCCTGGAACAGCCCAGCAACCCTGTGCCTGGGCCCAGAATGCTACAGAAATAGGTTTCTTTGACTCTTTTATTCTCAATGGGTCATTTAATAGAAGCAGCTTCTCTGTTCTTTTTCTTTTTGAATGTTGCTTTTGTGAGTTGGAGTCTTGATGCAGCTGTTAGAAACCTTCCACTTCAGAGGTTAAACTACAGATCTAATGAGGGAAAATTATTTTTAGCTTAGCCTCTGGTACTATAAATTCCAGAAAATTTTGAATTAAGCTTTATGACTTTATAGGAAAAAAATAGCAGGCTGCCAAGCTGTCTTTCACTGCCTCTTTCTCTCTCCCTCCTTTTCAAAGTAACATTTAACGAGGTGACTTTTAAAATATTATTTTAAATTTCTTTTGGTAGCAACTACTGTGGTAGTTTAACTCAACAAAAAATTCTCAGACCCTTCTTGTCCATGTGTTTGTTTTCTGATTGGACCTCTGTCTCTGACTAGTGATGCTGGACTAGCACAAACATTGACATGATCGATGATGTGTAAGCAGAGATTCTTTTGTCTTCTCTTCACAGTGGAAGATAAAACTTACCCCTTAGGACTAATATTGAGGCTGATGGAAAAAACAAAATATACTACCACTTTATCCTTAAAAGCTGAGGTATTTCTCCTGAGGTAGAATTTCATCCTAACTCAGGCAATAAATAAAATTGAAGCTGAGTCATATTAGAAATGAGCCCAGCTGTGAATCACTCAGGGATTTCCCCCCTGCAATGGCCTACCCGAGCCCCAGGCTTCTCTTCTCTGAATCCCAGGTTTGGACTTGCAGTGCTAATTAGCAATCACCCAACAGGAGGGACTGGTAGACAGAGTAAAAGTGAAGAAACTCCTTGTTTGTAGGCTGATGATCATGACAATATTGAATAAAGTATTTATTGTACAATTCGTATGTGTACAGCAATGGAGGGTAGTGGGGATATCACATGTGGACATATAGATTGGCTGGAAAGAAAGCAAACACATTACTATATATTAGCTAAAGTTAATCATCACTCCTTACTAATAATGTTACAGAGTGAGCTCAAGAAATTTCGTATCACTGGTGGGAAATGGTGGGCCTCATGACTGACTGAGGGCAACTATAGCTCCTTTCTAGGACCAGGGGAGGGCATGGTTCTCCCCTGGATCTACCCTTGGTTCTCCCCTTGGTTCTAGGACCAAGATCCAAACGGATCTTGCAGTGAGCTTAGAAAGTCTCCAGAGTGAGAGTTTCTGTGTGTTGCAAAATCTAGATAGGGGAGTGTGGAGGGTTCTAAGAAACAAAGACAATCTTATATGAACAGGAGAGAGACCTTGGAGTCTTCCTTTGAACATTAAAAAGATGTGTCCGTATTTTTTTCAAAATATGGTAAAATCAGACTGTCAGTCATGATGATAAGGGCAACATTAACTATTTTCTATGGCCTCAGTATTGTGCTAGATCCTCCTACATACATCATCACCTTTATCATCAAATAGGTATTATTGTTAGCAAGTGGAAACGTGTTCAGAAGATTCAGAAGCCTAAGTTCACACAGCACTGAGTAAAGGGACTTAGATTCAAATCACAGATCCATCTTATCCCAGAGCTTATGATTTTAATAGTAAAGATAAAGAGAATGACTCAGACAATAAAAACCATTGTGAGTTTAGGGAGTAATATGAAATATTATGGAATCTGAAAGGATGGAATTTAAACTGAATCTTGAAGGATGGGAGAATAGTAGGGATTCAGGGCATTCTAGGGAAACAAAAATGAATAAAGTTATACAGGCAAATAATGAAGGAGTGTTTGGAATCAGTGAGTCACTGACCTGGATTTTCTCAAAATGTTTGTGGACTAATAACATATTATTCAAGGATACCATTTAGCCATAAAAATTTTCTATTGCAACATTTAATTATTTTCTTGAATTATTAAGTTAAAAGTACTTAAAAGAAGAAAACATTTGACAATTCATTGGAAATTTCTAACTGGGAAGCCTAATTATGTCAATGAACTAATATAAATTTCAAGTACATCTAATGTATGTATTATATACATATATATGTATGTATATACTATCAGGATAATTTTTAAGTAAATAAGTAAAATCCCCACATCTTATCCCAAATAAGACCAAGTCTCCATTTGCAAATATCTACTAGGCCATTTTGGAATGATGGAATTCAGAGTGGACCTAGAACCATGTTACACTTTACTCTTTGGTAATTTTTTGAAAACATTTTTGCTTCCAGCAGAAACTCCTCACCTATGTCAGGGAGGCATGTAAACACAAAACTTTGAGAAAAAGATGTTCTTTAGATGTTTTGACAGTCCCATTGTGGGAAGAGCTCACACTAGAAAAAGAAGTAAAAGGTAATGACTATTCATTATGCTTAGGAACGTGTATGGAGCTGCTCTGGCAAAATCTGAAGTGGGCTGAGGGTCTGGAGGTCCCAGCTGCAGGTCTCAGTGAGCGAGTGTGTCACTCCTCAATGCTGGTGACTCAGAATGGCTGCCAGTGTCACCTGCGAATGTCCAAAGGACCTAGGAGTGAGAATGGTGCCATAGCCACATTCCTAGCAGATCTTGGCATTAAACTTACACTCTACAAGCCACATTTCAGAAAACCTCTTGTGTCTTTACATTAATCAGGCTTTGTATTCTATTCACAAAAACTCAGAGTACTAATTTGACCCAGATAAAGAATAGAAGGGTCTCATTTTCCAATGCTTTACAGGAACAAATTTAAAAGACACATGGACAAAAACTAGGGGGAGGGTGGTAATGGGAGGGAAATGGGGAGGGATGGGTGGGCAGGCTGGAATGGGAGTAAAAGGGAGAAAACTGTACTTGAACAATGATTAAAATAGAAAAATATAAAATAAACTTTTTAAACTATAAAAATAAAACACCTGAAACTAATATAAAATAATATTGAATATAAACTGTAATTGAAAAAATAATTAAAAATAAATAATAAAAAAGAAATTGTTAATTACTAAATTTTCTAACAAAAATTCCTGTGATAAAAATGAAGCTGAGTTTTCTTTGGGAAGGTTAATTTTCTGCTAAATGATTTATAGGTGAAGGCAATTTCATAGCATGAAAGACAAAGCATGGTGTGCTAGATTGACTTTCTGATACGGTGTGTCACTACATTTTTTTCCTTAGAAGACTGTCAAATAAACATACTCATATCTGTTAAGGAGGCTCTGGGGCAAGCCCTGAAGTCCTCACCTTTTAAAAAGGAATTTGGCTCATATTGGATTTAACTTGCTCACAGGAGATTACAGTAAATTAATCCATGAATTTAGAAGAAATTCCATGCTTATAATCATAATCAATAGAGTTATTTCAATCAATCTGGGATGCTGACTACAGTTTTCATTAAGATACAGCTGAAGTAACTAGCAACACTTTTTGGTTTCTAAAAGAGGAAATCCATGGGATTCTTTATTTAACATCAACGAAGATATGCAGAAAAATTTAGGGAAAATTGGGGTTTTTTTTTCTTCAGGTTAGAGCATACTTACTCAGAAAGACAAATAATGAACTATACTATAGCCTAGTTGATGTCAAGTCATTTTCTTTCCAATTTTCAAAAACCAGATTTCCATGCCAGTTCAAAAGTCCAGGCATAGAAGGGGCAGGCGTCCAGCCTTGGTGTTGGTGGGGGTCAGAGGCCACGTGCAAGCTGGGCAGAAACAACAGACTGTGCCTGTGCCAGAAGGTCAGCACTGGGTTAGAGAAATCTTACATCAGAGGGAGTTTTATTATTAAAGCCTTAGTATACTCTTTGTTTCCAAGCATCTTGACTTTTAAAGAAGCTTCACCTTATTTATTCTAGATACAGTTCCTTAGGCACTCAGCTACCACTTGTGTTTTATCTTATTTTATGACTTGACTGGAGGTCCCACAGAAAAATCATGCTCTAAGAACACACAGCTATATTCTCCTTGACATTAATGGAGTGTCTTTAGAACAATAAACCTAAACCTTTCTCCCCATCCTGTCCTTCAGCAACTACCAACCAGAGGAATCCCTTGTGAACCCACAGGAAACAAGGCTTCAGCAGTCGCCGTCTTCTTAGCAGAGAATGGGGGTGGGGTGGAGTTAGTCATCCTGGCTGTGTGGTGTGTGCATCAGGGTCTCAGCAAGGCACGAGGGGGTTGAAACAGCACTTCAGATGCTTCTGATACATCTTAGAGAAAGGAGCATCATTCTTTCTTTTGTCAAGCTCCACATTGAGAATGTTTTGTCTGGGGGTGTATGCTCTCAGGCGGCACAGTGCTGTGCTGTCTTATAAACAGGCAGACTAACCCAAAATTTAGGCCAGTAATGAGCATGGGTAAACATATAAAGAAAAGACATTAACTAGTCAATGATTGATAACTAAAATAAAAAGCGTTAATATGATAATCATTAAAAAATTAGGACTCTGTTTGATGTCCTCATTTGTCTTTAGTTTGAAATACACTGCAGGTGGTCAGGGCAGCAGGGACACTTTTATAGCTTTAATGTTTGAAGTGGTAAAGCTCTTAATCTTTTTCAAGTTCAAGGTCAGACTCATCCTGGGGGCAAGATAGATTCCATTGAGATGGTCTCTGCGTGTTAGAAATGTGAGAATTCCAGAGCTCCCTCAAAAGCACACAGGACCCCAGACACATAGCTTCTCAACATGTTGGCCGACTGAGGTTTCACATAAAAAACCATGACTCAACCTTTCCCAGCTTGCATGGTACAGTTATAAAAGGGTGGCTTGTGAGGAAGCATACAAATGAAGTGCCTGGTAAAGTATTATTTGAGGTGACTGGACAACGATCGTATCCTCCTTCGATGACGCAGCTTCCAGCTCTGTCACGACCGTGTGCCACCGTGAAGTGGGGGGGCTGACGAGCAATCGGCTCTCAGATCGAGCCTGCCATGAATAGACCTTTCTCTGATAGTAGGTTCTCTCTCCTGCTGTCCTGTATAAATAGCATCTGCAGAAAGGCAGTTATTAAGGAGGCAGGGCAGTGATCTCACCCTTCCCATCACACCAGGCATCAGTATGTTTTTTTCTTTCACTTCTGGGTACCACATTTCAGTATTTGCAGATGCTCAGTGAGACACAGCGCAAGTTGCAGGAATCTGAAGTAAAGAAGAGAGTTCTTTCCTGGAAGACTTCAATATCGTCTTAATCTGTTCTTTTGGGTGTGTTATTGTAACTTTTTGCTTTCAAATAATTTTGTCTTACAGAAAAGCTATAAGAATAGTGCAAGAAACTGTATAGTACCCTCATACAGAGTTCACAGTTAATATTTTGTAATACTAATTCATCATTGTGTGTATTTGTGGGTAACATTGTTTCATGTAATTTGGCAAAATATTGCAGTCATAATGCTCCTTTACTGCTAAATATGTAGTGTGCATTTTCTAAGAACAAGAATGTTCTCTCATATAACCATAGTACAATGATCTAAATAATGTAGATGATAGTGGCATGATCTTTTAATCTAATCAAGAGAACTTATTCAAATTCTACTAGTCTCCAGAATTAATGTCCTTTATTGCTATTCCAGAGTCCAATCCAAGACTAGGCATTGCTTGTCAGACTTCCTTTGCCTTCCATAATATTAATATTTTTTAAAAGTACAAGACAGTTATTTTTTAGAATATCTCTCAATTTGGCCTTGGATGATGTTTTCTTATGATAAGATTTAGATGACTCATTTTTGGTAGGAATATTACAAAAGTGGTGAAGTGACCTCTTTAATGCATCATATGTAAAGTCACATGATTTCGGTTTGGCCCATTAACGCTGATAAATTTTATGGGTTTGTTAAGGGGTTGTCTTCCAGAAGTCCATGGCAAAGTTACTGAATTTTCTCCTTGTACTTAATAAATAACTTTTGAGAAGATACTTTGAGGCTATGTAAATCCTGTTTATCAGCAAATTTAACCCAGTAGTTGGATTTTTGCCTAACTCGATTCTGATTGTGATCATTGACAAATTATCATTTTCTTTTTTATTATAGTAAAATACATATAATATTTTTATCTTAACTATTTTAAGTGTATAATTTAGTAGTAGTAAGTACATACACAAATAAGTTTTAACCTGTGGCACTTGAGCTTCTAAAACTAAAACAGCAACATATACATGAGAGTTGTGGAAGAATTAAATAAATATATACCGAACCCTTAGCATTCTATTTTTTTATGTACTTTTTTTACTTAGGTTCATTATCATTTTTTAAAATTTGTTCTTTCAATTACAGTTGGCCTCAATATTATTTTGCATTAGTGTCAGGTGTACAGCATGGTGGTTGGACAATCACGTACTATACAAAGTGATCCATCTGGAATTTCAAGTGCTTACCTGGCAGCACACATAGTTATGACAACATCATTGACTGTGTTCTCTGTGCTGCCCTTTACACCCCGTGACTACTGCCAGTGTGCGCTGCTCGACCCTGTCACCTCCGTCACCCCTCCCCCACACTCCTCCCCGCTGCCAAACTGTAATTTTCTAACTCACGTATTTCTTTTATATTTTCTAGCTGGCATTTTACTACAGTGAAATCTCCCCCATCTATATGTTTATTATTAAGAAATCTAGACCTACTTGAGACCTCATGTGTCTAGGACTTTTCGAGGGATGTAGCTAGGAAATAAATGTAATGTGTACACACACATACACACAAGTACACACATATCATAGCTGTATCTATCTATATGTGTCCTGTATATCTTAAAAGTCATTCATTTATACTAACATCTTTAATTTAAATCCAACACCATATGCCTAATTTTTATCTTCTTTCATTCCATATGCTTCACTTCTTTATTTATTTGCTCATTCCTAGAGTATAGAAAGAGTAGTTCAGAAATATTAACCCGCACTGTTTCTACGAACAAATATGGCAACTAAACTCAATATTTGTTTAGAGTTCCTTAAATCTTTAGTCTGAGAGTATAAAATGAAAAAAAAAACAATGTTCTAAAGTTACCTTTTGAATTAGTTGTCACATCCTCATTAAGTGTAGTTACATTATGCATTTGCAACATGATTAAATTAATGAGTTTCTGTTTCTATTCAATTAAGTTTTCCCCCACATCTTTGTTGATGTATTTATTTTTTGAGACTATAGAATAATTACAGAGTCCTGAAGTTAGAATTATACAAAAAGATAGAAGAATATCAGGCCTCTTCCTTAAACCCTTCTACTCTTGCCTTTCAAACATGTCATCAAGATAATCACAAACTAATTTCTGGTTTATCTTCCACGTATGTGCCTGTGGTGTTATTTTTGCTTTTGAAAAAATAGGAAATATATATATATAATTTATTATTTCCTTTTTCTGTAACGTTGCATGTTACATTTTGCTTTTTCACATTGTTTTTGCATGTAACAGTAACTATTTAAAAATCACATCATTTAATTTCTCATTATTCACTGTACCTTTATGTTAATCCATTGTGTGGGTAGATTATAGTTTATTCAGCCAAACTCCTATATATGAGCATTTAGGTTATTTCTGATGTTATATAATTTCAAACAAAAATGTAATTAATTATCTTGTATCTATTTACATATTGTCGGCAGTGTGTCTACAGGGTAAATGATTAGAAGCTGAATTGCTGGGTCAAACACATGCATAGTTCTGCAGATTTATCCAATTCCCCTCAGTAAAGGTTGCCCCGGCTTGCATTCCACCAGCCGCGTATAGGGTGCCTGCTTCCCCACAATCTCACCAGAAGAAGGTGTCAGCCTTTCATTTCTGCAGTCTGAGAAGTGGGAAATTATATCTCAGTGTGGCTTAAACTTGTGCTTCTCTTATTTTGAGTGAAACTGTGCATCTTTCATACATTAAGGAGCCATTTTGAATTATTTGTTCATTTCTTTGGCCAATTATAATAACAGGTTTGATCTTTTCCCTCTGAATTATAAAGGAATCATTATATCTCATATATAATAAGTCAGAATAAATTAATATATGAAATATTAACTCTTCACCTGTAATAAATATTACAAATGTTTTTTCCTTATTTTTTTACTTATCTTTTGACTTCACTTAAGCAGTTTTTGCCAGGCAAAGCTTTTTGCTGCAATTATTTTTTTTAATGTTATGAAGTCACATTTATTTGTGGGGAGGAAGGCGTTTCCTATTCTTTTACAAAGCTGTTGCCTCTAATTGACTTATGTAATTGCACTAACAGCTCTAGTTCAGTGTCAAACAGTACTGGCTACACCGATGCATCCTTGTCTTGTCTTGGTCCTAGTGACATGTTCCATTTCCTGGCATCTTAGGATGCTGGTAAGTGTATCTGATTATGCTAAATATTCATCAAACCCCACGATTTACTGTATTTCCGAATTTAAAATCAGTAGTGAGTGCAGGATGTCAATATTTTTTTGTTTGTTTGCTTTTGTTTTTTGTTGTTTTTTGTTTGTTTTTAAGCATCTGTGGGCATCATCATAATATGTAGTTTTCTTTCTGAATTGCCTTTATCAGATCATTAAAGATTTGGTAGAATTTCCTTGTGTATTCATTTAGGTTTACTTAACTTTCTGTTTTTATTTTCTTAATCCTCATATGTTTATTGATTTCAGAGAGAGAGAAAGAGAGAGAGAGAAACATCCTTCAATTACTTCCTATACACGCCCCTTCAGGGGATTGAACCCGCGACCTAGGTACATGCTCTGACCAAGATCAAACCTGCAACTTGTTGGAATACAGGATAATGTTCTATCCAACTGAGCCACATCAGCCAGGACAAACCTTCTTTATTTTTGAGAAATGAGTAAGTTGGGGACAATAGACATTCTGGATACATTATCCATTTAATCTATAAAATTAAAAAGGCATGCCTCTAGGGCATGCCTACTATCTGTAGGGCCCAAGCAAGAACACAAATGGAGATTCATGTAATATACCTATCTTAAACCTTTAAACCAAGCAAACTGTCAAAAGAAATGTATTTTACCCTTCTGCCTTGATAAAAATATCTCCACAAAGACCAGTAAGGTCAAATTTGAGTTTAGAATTTCATATTCATCAGTTTTGTTCTGGATCACAGTGTCACGGAGAGAGATGAGGGCAGACCCCCGATGTTATCCTCCTTTGTTCCTTACCACGCACAGCAGACGCATGTGTACCCCCGAGACCACGTGACCAGGCTCTGTCTACAGTCTCCCATACCGCACTGGCCTGGCAATGGGCTAGCTGCTGCCCGCTCCTTGGGCAATTATCCCTTAGGAATATTGGCTTTGGAATGAGCCCCAGAGGCCTCTGGAAATGAGTTTCGGTTCATTTGAACATGAAATTTCAGGTGCAATATACACAGAGCATGGACAAAAGAAAAGAATGACATGGGTTTGGTGTTCAAAGGCCCTCAGGCCTACAAATCCCTGTCCCTGGGAGACAGGCAAAGCTTCAGGATGGTCAGAGTGGTCCAAAGAGGGGTTGTCCTTTCTGAGTCTAAAGGCAACAGTGCAGTAACATTAAAGAGGATAACGTTAAAATCTTGAAATTTGCTTTATTTTAGGCAAAAGTGTTTTTTGGCCTATCAAATTGGTTTTCTGTGTATAAAGTTAACCTAGCAATTAATTACACATTTGGAGCTCTACGTTTAGAAAACAATGTTAAAGATCTAAAAGCTTTAGTTTTAAATTGGATCATTGTAGAATAATATAAGATGGCCCAAAATAGAAAGTGGTAGAAATGTTCAACAGTAACAGATAAGTAAACTATGATGCTTTCACCAATTAGAATACTATTTGGGCATAAAAACTGTTATTGAGAAAACTATATTCCTATGAATAATGTTTATACATAATATTAAGCAAAATATAATACATAAATTACATATAATTATATGTATAATTTTATTTAAACTGGGTTAAAAATTCTTTTCATAGAAATAAAAGACGATAAGAATTCTGCATGGTGCATCTGTAATTCAAGGCATAAAATTGTTTCCAACTTCTTGGAGAAAAAAACCCTGTAGTGTATCAGTGTTCATGTGTAAGCTTTAAGACTAAGGGTGTACATTTTTCCTAATCTGAGGTTTCAGATTTTCTGAGGTTTCAGATTTTCTTTCCTGAGCATTTATTACTATTACAATAAATAGGAATATTATAAGAAGATCAAACCCACTTATCTCTGAGATCCTTTCCAACTCTAGCATGGAAATATTTTTATCTCTGAAGAATCAAAAGCTCTTGTTCCCAGGTCTCTGTCCCATGGGTATTAAGCCAGAATTCATAGCTCTCAAATAAATCCTGAAAATTTGAGGCAGAATTCCTTTGTCGTACAGCCATATTTCTCATAGTAAGCATTCATGAAATATGTTTGTGATAAATTTGAAGTATACATAGACTGAACTGAGGCTCTGATCATTGATATACATTTGCATCCCCTGCATTGCCAGAGATTTTATGCCAGTGTAAAAGCACATTGGATGCAGTGGGGTCATCTGAAAGAGTTACAAATTGTCAGCTGGCAATTTTTTTGTTTATACCAGTTCCTCCTAGTACTAGTACTACTTCTTACTCCTGATGAAAAATGAAATCAATCTACTAAAATATTTTAATTACATTAGAAATTTCATTGCATGATCCATTTTCTGGAGTTTTAAAACCGCCTCTGATATTCTGACTTAAGTCTAGGTCAGAACTTGGCATTTTTAAAACAAAGACAGTGGTGACACAACCCTGTGTGAAACATTGCTTGATTCTGGAAACTGGACCCAGCACGGACTTCCGAGTTGGTCAGAACTATATTCAAATGCAAGCTTTATCATCTAATGTTTGCACAACTCTGTACCAGTTATTTACCTCTTCTGAATTTCAGATTAGGCTCGGCAAAGTCTTCCTCAATGCATAGGCCTGTTGTACATATTAAATGATGCAATTTTAGAAAATATATTGTAGGAATTGAATACATTAAAATGTTAGTAGTCACCATAATTGCTTAGTGATGTGAATTCAGATATTGTAACATAAAAAGTCAAAATTGAAATGTTAATTTTTTGCAGAACCCCATGTGTAAGTATCATACTAATAAAGTCAACTAATGAAAAAAACACACTCGTCCAAATAAGAATTCTTGCATTGACTCATGGAATAAAAGCTCCAACACTAAGAAATGCTAAACAAGAGAAAAGATAGTGATAAGATTGACAGCAATAAATTTTGGAGCCTCCAAATTATAAAACTAGCTATGAAGGTAAAATAAGTAGGAAAATATGCTTTATTGGGAAAAAATGACAAGAAATTAGATACATAGAAAAATGGTTAGATGTAAGTATCATTTGATTAATAAACCATTATTGGTTAATATGGGACATTTTTATTTGATATATTTTTATATTTTTAATATTTTATATTTTGTCCTTGCTAATCCTAAACTTGATTTACTTGTACAAAAGAGTCATATCCTTGGTTTAATTTTCATGTTCTAAACTGTTGGCAAAAACAACTACCTTATAATTTTTCTATGAACACTAAATAAGATAATGCTTTTACAGTCTCAAGCCAAATCTTTGGCACTAGTGGGTGCTCAATTATCATAGCTCCATTTATAACCACAGAAACTCTAGAACAAAATCCCATCCCTAAAAAGGGACACTGAATTATAAAACTAATGCCTCAGGATGCCAGGTAATGAGAAAAACCTGAAACAAGAAAGGCAATTTCTGACTCCAGTCTTCTTGGCTCTCCTTGCTCCAACACCCCTTCCTAGAGTTCTGATGCACATCAGTCAGGACTGACAATGAATTACCCCTCAGGCTGCAATGTCATCCTGGGGACGCTTTCAGATCAGATATTACCTGGGTGTTGCAAGGTTATAAAAATGATCAATGCTACCACATTTTAGATAAAGTAGCAGACTCCTCACCACTCTCAGATACAGAAACCCTGACCAGTCTAGGAGACCATGGCTCCCTTGATGCTTATCTGGATATTAATCTCACTTTAAGAGCTTCATGGGAATCCCCTGGAGCGCCCTTAGAACATATGGTGTGTGAACTGAACAAAGAGCAGCTGTGGCCCTTATTAGCTCGGTAGCCTTACATAAGTCGCTCAGCTTCTCCAAGTCTCATTTAGAAAACTGGAACAAAATTTCCTGTCCTGCTACTGTAAAGGGTCATATGAAGGTCAAATGGGATAATGGATCTAAATATGCTGGGGGGAAAACAAAATGCAATGCTCTTTATAACATAAACTAGGATTATTATCTTCAGAGGCAAAGAGATTACACTTTTAAAGCCTTTTAAATGATGTTAAGAAATACAGCCTTGCAAACATAGCCAACAGCAAACTCACAGGGGCAGAGAAAGAAGCTAAGACTACTAGAACATAACTGAAAACTGCGGAAATCACAAATTCTGTTTTGGGTCTTTCACTGCTGGCATTTTCACTTGTTTTTCTGTGTCATTTAAATTCACCTACTAAACACCTGAGTTTATTTTTCTAATGTTTATCCTGTGAATGCCTCCAAATGCAGCCAGAAGAAACGCTCTAGATAGTGATGATGAAAAAGAGGGCAGAAGAGGAAAGAAAAAGAGGAGACAGAGAAAGTTCTGCATAGTGCTCCAAGGCCCCAGCTTAGAAGGTCTGCTCTCACCCTACCCATTCCTGTGTTTTGGATCTTAGCAACCAGTGATCACTTAAGCATCATGGGTCCCCTAGTGAGTGAACTGATTACTTTCTCTTTACCTGGTGGAGTATTTGCATGTTTCCTGGTTATTCCAGGATGATATTTATCATTCGCTGAAAGTTTCAAGGACAAAACAAATATGCTAGAGAGAAATTTGGGAAAGACTTAGAAGCTATAAAATATTACTTCTTGACAGCAAGATATTTCATTGTGTCTGGTGGGCAGGGCTTGTCAGTGGACCATGAAGATTAAATCCTTAACCGGCAGGGAATTTTTTTATGTTGCCAAGGACAGAAGGGTAAAAGGTCAGTTTAAGGAAAGTGGTACCTGCAGAAAGTGGTGTAGCAAAATGCTTGTGGGTGGCCCGCTGAAATGGGAATGAGAGCAGCCTAGTCCCAGGGGACTTCTGCAAAGTAAGAGGTCACAGATGCTGTAACAGGAATAAGCCACAGAAGATGGCAGGCTACATTCACAAGTAGCTATCCATATGCAAAGAAAGCGCATTCTTAGAAGTTGCAAGGAGAGTCCTTGCCCTTGACTGTCACAAAGTTTCAACAGTCCTCTGATCCCTGCTGACTTACCCAGTGCTGGGAATCAGAATGACTCCATGGGAATTTAACCTTCTCTTATAAATGCATGGTGTCTTTATGCCAAGACCCACCATATAGGCTATGATTAAGGTACTGGTTCCCCAACCTACAAATGAAGAAATTAAAGTTCAAAGAAGTCTTATAGCAAGCACACATTGATTCCAGCTGGAGTGCAATGTAAGCCATTTGAGTTCCGAAGTCAATTTATCTTTATCAGCTTATTGTATGTGTATGGTTTCCTATAAAAACAAGTGAGCCGGCAAGTGGAAACACAGCATTGTGCATCATTGGAAAAGTTACCTCACTTTTCTTGATTTTATATTTTTAAATATTTTTTCAAAAGAATCAATGATAATATCTTATGCATAATACCATTTCATAATGAAGGCAAAAAGAAATTTTCCACATTTTTGAGCATTATATGAAGATTAGTGGATAATAATTTATTTCCAGTGCCTGGAACATTGTAGAAATTCAACAAATTTTACTAACTTAATTAAATCAAGTATCTCTCTAAGTACTTAAGTACCTTTCAGGCAAAATTGGATTGATCTCAAATAGGACAGATAACATTCCAAAAACTGGGGGGAAAAGCAGGACATGGTATATTGGAAGATAAAATGTGGGGGGCGGTGTTGGAGGACACAGGGGACATATATCCCCAAATTGCATCACCATTCTCAGTACTGAATTCTCATATGTAAAAATGAGGAAATTAAAAATCCCAGAAGTGCCTGGCTTGTGTGGCTCAGTGGATTGAGTTCCAGTCTGCAAACCGGAGGGTCCTGATTCCATTCCCAGTCAGGGCACATGCCTGGGTTGTGAGCCAGGTCCCCAGTAGAGGGCGCGCCAGGGGCAACCACACATAGATGCTTCTCTCCCTCTCATTCTTCCTCCCTTGCCCCTCTCTAAAAATAAATAAAGTCTTAAAAAAAAACTCTCAGAAGTGTTTTAGTGTTGTAAGACTGTCATAGGTAAGTGAGGCATCTGTGTAAAATGTAAATAAAATAAGTGTTCTATTGTCCAACATAAGTAAAAAATCAAACTGTTTCATATTTATATTTCTTCAGCTAATTTTATTTATTTGTTAGACATTATGCTTGGTCATAGGGGTGAACAAGACAAATATGACTTCTATACTAATTGAGATTATATTCTAATAGAAAATATAGACAAAAAAAAACTAAATTTTTACACTTTTGGATCTTGTTAAGTGCCATGAAGTAAAGAAAGAAGGAATTTTGGGCAGCTTTGGTATTTAAGATAGGATGTTTACAGGTGAATTTTTCTGACATGAGACTAGATGGCTGTAGTATTAAAAGGATTATTGATTATTTGCTACATTTAGATTCCTGCTATAAAGGGGCAACTAAACATCTTTAACTTCTTTTGAGTACGTTCAACTTTTGTTCCTCAGATAAAGACAGGATTTATTGTCTGAGTCAGTTATTTTTAGTGCTAAAGAGTTCAAATCCAGTTCAGAATGCCAACCTGACACATTTCAACTGGGAAAATACAGCAAAGCATAATTTCCCACAATTAATTGTATCATCTGAGCTACATGACAGTAGGTTTGGCTGGTATAAGTATTGCATTAGGACATATCTCAAGGAAAAATAAAGAGACCAGATTAAGTTTAATAAATCTAATTATCACACAAAGACACTGTGGTACAGTGGAAAGAGGTATAGATTTTGGAAAGAAACAAAAAAACTAAAGTAAATCATATTATCTCATTGAGCTTCATTTTTCTAACTTGAAGCAAGAAACACATGGGTAATAAATGTTAGAAACAAATGTTTTTTTTACTGCTTCTGATATTTCCTCCCAGGTGAAGGGACAGAGGGTAGCAATTCTGGCTTCTTCCTGCCCCATTTGCTTTGCTCCAGAAAAAAATAGAATGACTTCATGGAATGGTAAACTTATAGAGAATAACCTAAACCTGTTCAGCTTCTCCTTTCTCTTTGGGAAGAATTTTTAAAAGGGGCAGGCCCACACCTGGGAAGTACCTACTCACTTCACTTAGCATAATGCTTTTCAGTTCCATTCATGTTGTAGCAAAGGGTAGGAGCTCCTTCTTTCTGCTATGTAGTATTCCATTGTGTAAATGTATCATATTTTGGGGGGTCTGGTTGTGTTTTTTTAGATTTTATTTATTTATTTTTATTTTTAGACAGAGGGCAAGGGAGGAAGAGAGGGAAAGAAATATTTATTTGTGGTTGCCTCTCGAGCACCCCCTACTGGGGACCTGGCCTACAACTCAGGCAATTGCCCTGATTAGGAATTGAACTGGCCACCCTTTGTTCTCAGGCCCACACTCAATCCACTGAGCCATACCAGCCAGAGAACACCATGGTTTTTTGATCCATTCATTACTAGTGAGCACTTAGGTTGCTTCCAGCTCTTGGCTATTGTAAACTGTGCTGCTATGAACATTGGGGTGCATAGGTTCTTTTGGATTGGTGTTTCAGGGTTCTTAGGATATAATCCCAGCAGTGGAATTGCCAGGTCAAAAGGCAGTTCCATTTTTAGTTTTTTGAGGAAATTCTGTACTATTTTCCAAAATGGCTGCACCAATCTGCATTCCCACCAAGAGTGCACTGGGGTTCCCTTTTCTCCACATCTTCTCCAGCACTTGTTGTTTGTTGATTTATTTATGATGCCCATTCTCACTGGTGTCAAGGAGATCTCATTGTGGTTTTAATTTGCATCTCCCTGATGGCTAGTGATGCTGAGCATTCTTTCATATGTCCCCTCTTTCATATGTGCTTTCTGTATGTCCTCCTTGGACAACTGTCTGTTCAGATCCTTTGCCCATTTTTTAATTGGATTGTTTGTCTTCCTGGTGTAGAGTCATATGAGTTCTTTATATATTTTAGAAATCAAATCTTTGTCTGAGGTTTCATTGGCAAATATGTTTTCTCATACAGTTGGTTCCCCTTTCATTTTGCTGATATTTTCTTTAGCTGTGCAGAAGCCACAGCAATCAGACAAGGGAAATAAAAGGCATCCAAATTGTAAAGGAGGAAGTAAAACTGTTGTTGTTTGCAGATGATATGAGATAGAAAACCCCATAGGTTCCACAAAAAAACTACTAGACCTCATAAATGAATTTGGCAAAACAGAGGGATACAAAGTCAATATTCAGAAGTTGAAGGCATTTTTGTATACCAACAATGAAATATCAGAAGCAGAAACTAGTGGGGGGAGGGGATCCAATTTACTATACAACAAGAAAAATAAAGTACCTAAGAATAAACTTAACCAAGACAGTAAAAGACCTGTACTCAGAAAACTATAGAACACTGAAGAAAGAAATTAAGGAAGACACTAATAAATGGAAGCATATACTGTGTTCATGGATTAGAAGAATTTAATATCATTAAAATGTCCATACTATCCAAAGCAATCTATAGTTCAATGCAACCCTTATCAAAATACCAGTGACATATTTTGCAATTATAGAAAAAATATTTCAAAAATTTATATGGAAACATAAATGGACACAAATAGCCTTAGCAATTTTGAGAAAGAAGAATAAAATAAAAGGGTTAGAATACCTGATATCAAATTATATTACAAGGCCACTGTAATCAAAACAGTCTGGGACTGGCATAAGAACAGACACATGGATCAATGGAACAGAATAGAGAACCCAGAAATAAACCCAAGTCTCTATGGTCAATTAATATTCAACAAAGGGGGAAGGAACATAAAATGGAGTAAAAATATCCTCTTTAGGAAATGGTGCTGGGAGAGATAGACAACTTCATGCAAAAGAGAAATGAAACTAGACCACTAACTTACACCATACACCAAAATAAACTCAAGATGGATGAAAGACTTAGCTATAAGTTGTGACACCATGAAAGTCCTAGAGAAAAACATAGGCAGTAGCAAAATGTCAGATAGCCCCCACAGCAATATTTTCACTGATATATCTCCTAGGATAAGGGATATAAAGGAAAGAAAAAGAAATAGGACTTTATCAAACTAAAAAGTTTCTGCATAGCTAAAGAAAGCCATAGTCATGTTTTAAAACATTTTGAGGAGCAGAGCAAGAGAACATCTTTGGATGCTGTATAGGAATTCAAAAATCACATTAAAATTATTGACTGACAGCCACTACATGTTTATGACAGAATAATTTTGTTTTTTGATGACATATCTCTGTCCTCCCAAGAGATAAAAGTCAAGCAGCAGGTCTGCTTCATGGATAACATTAGAAAAAAGTTCCTTTGAAGGAGAAACATCTGCTATTAAAGTTCATTTCAGAGACACTTTAAAAATGTGCTTTGTTCTCTAAGACTGTGGTGAAAAAAGCATTGAACTCTCAGCCTGCAAACTGACCCATACCATCTTGAAAAGGACAAACTAAATATTTTTTATATGTTACACTTCGTTCCACTTTTCAGCAAGAAAGAAGGAGGCTCAGCAATATGGAATGACTAGGATTGCAAAAGATCACGAATGTTCCCTTTCACAGTTGATTGCCTAGGGCCAGCAGCAGCTCCAGGCACGGGCATGGTAGGGAGGTGACAGCATTGATTCAAAATATGTCCCTTCCGGATTTTCAGAAGATGGCGGCTTTACTCTAGGCAGCGTGTTTCTCGGCTTCTGTGAAGAGGAGGGAAAGTCGCGGATCGGTGGAGAAACAGAGCAAGTGGACTAGGTTACCGAATCACTTCTGAAAGCAGGACACCAAAAATTATTGTGATCACTGAAAAACCAGACAGTAAGGAGACTGCTTCAGGACAAAAGGGACCCAGGGATCAGCACGGGGTCTAGGGGTGTGCAGTCCCCAGGCCTGGTGCTCCCGGGTCTGCCTCAGGGCTCCTGGGAGAGGGGAGTCACTGCTCCCTTCCCCAAATATGGGGTTGAGCAACTCCAGGGGAGAACGTGTTGCTTAAAGGAACAGATTGGCCAGTTGGACTGGGAAAAAATCGCCCAGGGACTATGAACACCTGCCCAGAGACCTGGGAGAAGTGAGAGCCTCCAGCCGACATGACCAGGGGCAGCCAGGAAATGCGTCTGCACCCCTAGCCCGGTGGGAGTGCCGATCCGTGGAAAACACAGAGCCGGGAAGGGCTCAGCTCGCGCCCCATTGGGAAGCCTGACTCCTGCGCTGTGATCCGGGGAGGGATGTGGCACTTACTGTGTTCCTACAGCAGTAACTCAAAAATTTCCAGCCAGCCCGACCAGGGGCAGCTGGGAAATGTGCCAACACCCCTAGCCCAGTCGGAGTGCAGATCGGTGGAAAACACAGAGCCGGGAAGGGCTCGCTCGCACCCCACTGGGAAGCCTGACTTGCGCACGCTGTGAACCCGGAAGGGTCATAGCACGGCTCTTAGGGCAATCCGAGAGCCCGAATCTCAGAAGTTTGGTGGAGGGGCACGCCCTTTCACAATTCCCAGGGAGGGCACAGTGAATCCCAAAACGTCGCAGGTGCCTCCTGAGATCATAGAGCTGGAACCGTGCAGGACCCCGGAGTCCGGAAGAATGTGGCAGTGAGCTCTGGGGAGCAAGTGTTCTCGGGAGCGCCCAGGGTACCTGACAGACTGGCTGAGATCTGGCTGGGAAGAGAGAGAAGCATTTCAAAGGTCCCTTTTCAAACCCCAACAAGAGGGTTTTTTATTTGGTTTTGTTTTGTTTTGTTTTTGTGGCTGTTGTTGGTTGATTGATTTTATCTTGTGTTTTATGTGACATTTTATTTTTCAATTCTTATTATTTTCATACCTTCCAATCCCTTCTGTTTCTCTTCCATTCATCCTAATATTATTCTTTCCACTCCAAATTTATCTCTCCTGCACTCCATCTTCTGCTTTTCTTTCCTTTTTTTAATCTTGCAAGTTACTGTAAATTTGTATTATCTTTTTCTCACTTTTCCGACATTTTTTATTTTAATAATATTTTGGTATTCTTTTTCTTTCTGTATAATCTTCTTTGCTTGGCTGGTTATTCTGTCATTTGATAGGTTCCCCCTGGTATCTCAGTCACAAGGTGTTGATAAGTTACTATCCTTCATCTGTGTTCCATTAATACACCTCTCAAGGTTCTATACTCTTTATTCTTGCTATCTAGATCTCATTGATTCTGCCACAATACTGTTACTTTACTATTACTGTTAATGAGACCTAGTCCATACAATTGTAAATACTACTCAATACCCCTATCTGATCTCAGCCCACTTTGCAATTTTCTAAACTACACTATTGTGGGGGTTGTTTCTATTCTTTTACACACTACTCCTATATGCTAATCTTTAATCCAACCCTACCTTAGAATCTGACCTCCCACAGCCTCACAGCTTTCTAGATCCAACTGACAATCCTCTCGTCCCCAATAAAAGTCTTACCCTCTTTCCACCCTTTCTAAAACGTGGATAGTGGGGTGGAGGATCACGGTTAACACTATAAGGAGCCAAAGGATAACCCATCTCATCTCTACTGGCTGCTAATGTAAATACCATAGTACATTGTCTTGCTGTCTTAAACCATTTCGCCTTACTCCTCCACCAACTGATCATAAAAAGAGTAGGGGGAAGCTGTGAACACCAGGATACATGAAGGAGATTGCACTACTGAAACTCACAAATATTCTACCACAGAAGTTCACACCATAATTACAGGGAATCAGAACAGATCAATTTAAGAAACAGGAAGAAACCCACGAACAATGAGGAAGCAAAGAAACAACCCCCAATTGAAGGGAAACGAGGAAGCCTCAGGGAAAATGCTAAATGAAATAGAGGCAACTCAACTATCAGATAGTGAGTTCAAAACAATGATTATCAGGAAGCTCAATGAACTCACTATGAGCTATCAGAAATCAGAGGGAAACTACATCAATCTCACTGCAAACTATATAAACATGAAAAAGGAAATAGAAACTCTCAACAAAGGTCAAGAGGAAATGAAGAATACAATTTCTGAACTGAAGAACACAGTAGAAGGAATGAAAAGCAGGGTCGATGAAGCAGAAGATCAGATTAGCGAGCTGGAGGACAAAGTAGAAAACAACATCCAGAAAGAGCAAGAAAGGAAAAGAGGCTCAGAAAGAATGAAAAGGGATTAAGAGAAATGCAAGACAATATGAAACGTAATAATATCCGTATAATAGGAATACCAGAAGGAGAAGAAGAAGAGCAAGGGATTGAAAACCTAGTTGAACAAGTAATGAAGGAGAACTTCCCTAATTTGATGAGAGAAAAAGTCACACAAATCCAGGAAACACAGAGAATCCCAATCAAGAGGAACCCAAAGAGGCCCACCTCAAGACACATCATAATTAAAATGGCAAAATTTCAAGACAAAGAGAGAATCTTAAAGGCAGCAAGGGAGAAACAGGAAGTAACATACAAGGGAGCCCCAATAAGGCTAACAGCTGACTTCTCAATGGAAACACTTCAAGCCAGAAGAGAATGGCAAGAAATACTCCAGGTAATGAGAACCAGAGGTCTGCAACCAAGGCTACTAAATCCAGCAAGGCTCTCAATAAAGATAGAAGGCCAAATAAGAAGCTTCCCAGACAAAAGAAGTCTAAAAGAATACACCATGACCAAACCAGCTCTGCAAGAGTTTCTAAAGGGACTGCTTTAAGGAAGGGAAGGAAAAGAGAGGGAGAGGAACACACGTACATAAAAGACAATGAATAAGTACCTATCAATAATAACCTTAAACGTAAATGGATTAAATGCTCCAATCAAAAGACATAGAATAGCTGAATGGATAAGAAAAAATGACCCACATATCTGCCGTCTACAAGAGACCCACCTCAGGATAAAAGACCTACACAGGCTGAAAGTGAAGGGCTGGAAACAAATCTTCCAAGCAAATGGACAGGAAAAAAAAGCCAGGGTAGCAATACTCATATCAGACAAAATAGACTTCCAAAAAAGGTCCATAAAGAGAGACCCAGAAGGTCACTTCATAATATTCAAGGGACGAATCCACCAAGAAGACATTAATATTGTAAATATATATGCACCCAACATAGGAGCACCCAAATACATGAAGAAAATCTTAGAGGACTTCAAGAAAGATATGGACAACAACACAATTATAGTGGGAGATTTTAACACCCCATTATCAAAAATGGACAGATCTTCCAAACAAAATATCAACAAAGATATTGTGGCATTGAACAATACCCTTGAAATGGACTTTACTGATATATACAGAGCCCTCCATCCAAAAGAAGCTAAATATACATTCTTTTCAAATGTACACGAAATATTTTCAAAGATAGACCACATGATAGGACACAAAACAAGCCTCAAGAATTTCAAGAAAATTGAAATCATACCAAGCATTTTTTCAGACCACAAGGGACTGAAGCTAGAAACCAACCCCAAGGAAAAAAACCCCAAAACACTCAAAATCATAGAGATTAAATAGCATGCTATTAAACAATGAATGGGTCAAGAATGATATTAGGGAAGAAAGCAAAAGGTTTCCGGAAACAAATGAAAATGAACTCACAACAATCCAAAACTTATGGGACACAGCCAAGGCAGTACTGAGAGGGAAGTTCATAGCGATACAGGCCCACCTAAAAAAGTTAGAAACATTCCAAACAAACAACTAACCCTACATCTACAAGAACTCGAGGAACAACAACAAAGGCAGCCCAGAGCAAGCAGAAGGAAGCAAATAACCAAGATCAGAGCAGAATTAAATGACATAGAGACTAAAAGCACAATTCTAAGGATCAATGAATCCAAGAGCTGGTTCTTTGAAAAGATAAACAAAATCGACAAGCCTTGAAGCAGACTCATCAAGAAAAAAAGAGAGAAGGCCCAAATAAACACAATCAGAAATGAAAGAGGAGACATTACAACAGACACCACAGAAATACAAAGGATTGTAAGAAATTACTACAAAGAACTGTATGCCAAGAAATTTGAAAACCTAGATGAAATGGACAAATTTCTAGAAAAATATAATCTTCCAAAACTCAATGAAAAAGAAGCAGAAAGCCTGAACAGACCAATAACAACAAAAGAAACTGAAGCAGTAATAAAAAAACTCCCAACACACAAAAGCCCTGGACCAGATGGTTTCACAGGAGAATTCTACAAAGCATTTAAGGAAGAACTAACCCCTATCCTTCACAGACTATTCCAAAAAATCCAAAAAGATGGGAGTCTCCCAAACTCTTTTTATGAGGCCAACATCATCCTAATTCCAAAACCAGATAAAGACACAACAAAGAAAGAAAACTTCAGGCCAATATCACTGATGAACATTGACTCTAAAATCCTCAACAAAATACTGGCAAACCACATCCAACAATACATTAAAAAGATCATACACCATGACCAAGTGGGATTCATTCCAGGGATGCAAGGATGGTTCAATATTTGCAAATCAGTAAATGTAATACATCACATAAATAAAAGTAAAGACAAAAACCACATGATTATATCAATTGATGCAGAAAAAGCATTTGATAAGGTACAGCACCCATTCATGTTAAAAACACTCAGCAAAGTGGGAATAGAGGGAGCATTCCTCAACATAATAAAGGCCATATATGAGAGACCTTCAGCCAACATCATACTCAATGGGCAAAAATTAAAATCTTTTCCACTAAGATTAGGAACAAGACAAGGCTGTCCATTTTCACCACTTCTATTCAATATAGTACTGCAAGTTTTAGCCACAGCAATCAGACAAGAAAAAGAAATAAAAGGCATCCAAATCAGAAAGGAGGAAACAAAACTGTCACTGTTTGCAGATGACGTGATAGTATACATAGAAAATCCTACAGACTCTACCAAAAAAACTGCTTGACCTAATAAATGAATTTGGCAAAACAGAGGGATACAAAGTCAATATCCAGAAATCAAAGGCATTTCTGTACACCAACAATGAAACAGCAGAAGCAGAGATCAAGGAAAAAATCCCATTTGAAATAGCAAAAAGAAAAATAAAATATCTAGGAATAAACCTAACCAAAGAGGTAAAAGACCCGTATTCAGAAAACTATATAACACTCAGGAAAGAAATCAAGGAAGACACAAACAAATGGAAACATATACCGTGTTCATGGATTGGAAGAATTAATATCATCAAAATGTCCATACTACCCAAAGCAATTTACACATTAAATGCAATTCTTATTAAAGTACCAATGACATATTTCACAGACATAGAACAAACACTTCAAAAATTTATATGGAATTATAAACGACCCTGAATAGCTGCTACAATTTTGAGAAAGAAGAGTAAAGTAGGAGGGATCACAATACCCGACACTAAACTATACTACAAGGCCACTGTAATCAAAACAGCCTGGTACTAGCATAAAAACAGGCACATAGACCAATGGAACAGAATAGAGAGCCCAGAAATAAACCCAAGTCTCTATGGTCAATTAATATTTGACAAAGGGGGAAGCAACATAAAACGGAGTAAAAATAGCCTCTTCAACAAATGGTGTTGGGAGAACTGGACAGCCACGTGCAAAAAAATGAAACTGGAGCACCAACTTACACCATATACAAAAAGAAATTCAAGGTGGATAAAAGACTTAAATATAAAACGTGACACCATTAAAGTCCTAGAGGGGAACGTAGGTAGGAAAATCTCAGATATTTCACGCAGAAACTTTTTTACTGACCTTTCCCCTAGAGCAAGGGACATAAAGGAAAGAATAAACAAATGGGACCTCATCAAAATTAAAAGCTTCTGCACAGCTAAAGAAAACAGTATCAAAATTAAAAGAGAACCAACTGTATGGGAAACATATTTGCCAGTGATACCTCAGACAAGGGTTTAATCTCCAAAATATATAAAGAACTTACAAGACTGCACTCTAAGAAGACAAGAAATCCAATTAAAAAGTGGGCAAAGGACTTGAACAGACACTTCTCCAAGGAGGACATACAGAAAATCCAAAGACAAAATGAAACGATGTTCAATATCACTAGCTATCAGAGAGATGCAGATTAAAACCACAATGAGATACCACTTCACACCAGTCAGAATGGCCAGGATAAACAAAGCAACAAACAACAAGTGTTGGAGAGGTTGTGGAGAAAAGGGTCCCTAGTGCACTGTTGGTGGGACTGCAGACTGGTACAACCACTATGGAAAGCAGTATGGAACTTCCTCAGAAAACTAAAAATGGATCTGCCTTTTGACCCTGCAATTCCACTGCTGGGACTCTATCCTAAGAATACTAAAACACCAATTCAAAAGAACCTATGCTTCCCAATGTTCATAGCAGCACAATTTACAATAGCTAGATGCTGGAAGCAACCAAGATGCCCATCAGTAAATGAATGGATCAAAAAACTATGGTACATTTACACAATGGAATTCCATGCAGCAGAAAGAAAGAAGGAGCTCCTACCCTTTGCAACAGCGTGGATGGAGCTGGAAAACATTATGCTAAGCAAAACAAGCCAGGCAGTGAAAGACAAATACCGTATGATCTCACCTTTAACAGGAACTTAAACAACAAAACAAAGAAGCAAGCAAAATATAACCAAAGACACTGAAATAGAGGACAGGCTGACAGTGCCCACAGAAGAGAGTAGAGGGAATCTCAGGGGACAGTGGGAAGGGTTCACAGGAACAAACTTAAAGGACACATGGTCAAAAACTAAGAGGAGGGTGGGTATGGGAGGGAAGTGGGGAGGGATGGGAGGGGGGACTGGATTGGGAGTAAAAAGGATAAAACTGTATTTGAACAATGATTAAAATAAAATAAAAAAAAATATGTCCCTTCCCACTGTAGTATAGCCAAATGATTAGGATGCATATCTAAAAATAGGTACAGAGATATATAAATATCATTTATAAATAGCCTCTTTTTAAGTGCAGCTATATACAGTGGTTAAGAACAAAAATGCTGGATCCAATCTGGTGTTTTCAAGTCTCTATTCCTCTCTTAAAACCTATGTGTGGCTTAAGTCAAGTTATGCTTCTTTGGACATCAGTTTCTTCATCCACCCTAAGATAGTTATAGCACCTACTTTATAGAGCCATTATCAGGGTTAATTAAGTTCATAATCATAAAGTGTTTAGAACAGTGAAATGTGCTATAGTTCTGTTTATACATAAAATTAATCCTTGAGAACATACTTTATGAAATAATAAAAACATAAATTGTTTTTTTAAGAACCCTTGAATCCAAATGTACTTTTTTTGTAGCTGTTATTGTTGTTCTCTTAGAAGAAAATTGTCTTGCTCAGGTCACACAGTGAAATGTGGGCAGAATGAGGGCTAGAACTTTCAGTGTTTAATGGCTATTCTAGGTCTTTTCCCATCTTGCCCTGTCAATACTTGTCAGCCATAAAACATGCCGTTAGCTCTTCCTGTTCTCTCCTCTCATGCTGGAGTTTCAAAGTTTTATAAATCTGGCAACTTACAAGCATGGTCTTGGGCTTCAAACCCTTCCTAGTCCCTGAAGACAAGAGCAAGGAGGACAGTACTCTTCAGAGCTTTTGGGTTAAGGAATTATTTCCTAAAGGCCGTGGTCAGAATGTAAATTCTTTATTGTACTGGAGCACTGAATAATTTATCTGAAAAAAGTTCAGTCCGGAGTGAGACCAGGTCAAGTATATTTACTTGAGATGATCAGTTTTTGGAAAATGTCATTGGTAGCAAATGACCGAGTAGTTAGAGGAGAGGAATGTCAGCAGAGTTTAATGAGAAATAAAAAGCTAAACCAGCCCATGGAGCAAAAGAAAGAATAACCATGCACATGGTACCTTCATAGCAGGGGAATGCAGTCTTTCTTGTTTCAAGAACACAATCAGTTGGTGAGAGAAGGATAATGGCAGGGCAGCAAGAACAATGAGGAGAAGGGGAAGCCAGTGCTATTGGACTATGTGCAGGCCCTGTGTCGGCCTGTTCTTCACATTTACCCTGTGAAGTGTTGTGTGTTTAACCCCACTTCCTGATGGGAATACTGGGTCTAAAATATGCTTAAACACTTGTCCCTTAGCTAAGAAGAGGCAGAGCTGGAATTACAATACAGAGCCATACTATGGAGGCCAGAGTCATTCTTCCACCATGTCTGGGGCCTCTCTATTGTAATAACCCCTTTTCTTTTCTCCCACTTGCTGAACCCAACAGAAGGATTCTCATTGTGGAGTGCTTTTCTCTTACCACTCTCAGGCCAAAAGCCCATCACTGTATACGAGAAGGTACTTGACTGCCTATCAAAGAGAGAAGAGAAATTGCTCTTTTCTAAACTATTTTTAGCAACAATTAACTGTCTAGCAGATTTATCTTAAGTGATCCTGGCACCGTTCATGGGGCCTAGACTACTAGTGAAATACAAATGCTAATTGTGCTGACAGCACTCGGGTAGCTTTGACTTTCGGCTCATTCTAATTGAAAGGCAGACTGTAGGGCCTTGTTTCACATAAATTTGTGTGAACTGGATGGCAGTCTTAAATTCTCAGCTTTATCATCATATTCTGCTATATTCAACATGTTCATTTCCCTGAATTACTAAGTTGCCTGCAAGTTAACTTCACCCATGTTTATTGAAAAGAGCGAGAGAGGTCATTAAGCATAATATTAGCGTCAGTCTGGGAGGTTCACTTACACTGAAGAACATCCTGTTGAACATGGTTCAGAATTACACAAAACCTCATGAGTAAAACTGTGATTTCTTTGACTTCACCCTCTCCACCTGACCCAAATAACCCCAAACAAAAGAAAAATGAATGGTGGGTTTGTGTCTGAGGGTGAGAGGTTCATATTCATAATTAAAACTTTTATGAACAAAGTGAATATATCTTTACTGATGGTGGTAAATAAAACATGAATATCAGTATGGATTCAAAGTTTTAATATATGAATGTGATCATGAAATTTTCCTTGAACCTTCATTATCTATCAGATGCTTTTATTAATGGTGGCAGTTATTGAGTTCTTGAAAGTGTGTGGCCTTGGAAATAATGTCGTGTTTTACTTTTGTATGCTTTTAAATAACACTGTATTTTCTTCTGTGTGTTTTAAAAAATATTTTTTATCCTTCTGTAATCACTGTCCCTTCTCTGAGACACCAACAGGTGACACTTATTAACTGACAGTAATTGGTACGGAATAGGTACACAGCACAGTGAAGAATACAAGAAAAAGGAACACAAGAAAGTTATTCAGTGTTAGCTTTGCACATTAATTCTAGTTCTGTCACTTGTTAGTGAATAAATGACTTTAGGCAAGGAAGTTATATCTGTAAGCAGGATCTTTCTCAACTTGTAAGAAAAAAGTTAAAAAGAGGCCATTAATAGCAGTCCTACTTCAAAGGAGGTCTGTGAGGGGCAAATGAAATGAAGTTGGGAGTTTTTCAACACAGAGCCAGCCACATAACAAATGCTCAGGAAGTAATATTTTTTTAAATAATTATTATGGGCAGTAGTAAAAAGGGCAAGTTCTACTGTCATATCATTTTATTACTTGCTGTAAAACAATTGACTAGGTAGATAATGAAACATTTTTCCTTTATTTATGGGAGACTTTGGTATATTTCCTTAATTCTTTTTTCTATGTATCATTTTGGTTACACACTGCACTGATTTTGTTTATGATAGCTGGCTCCCTGTCTTTTGAATGTAGTGTTCTGTCGTAAAAGCATTGACAGATCATCCTGTGCTCAGCGGCTATAGCATATTTCATGCAGTACAGATATTTATTACATTTTGATCACAGGATGTGGTAAGGAAGTCACAAAAATTTTTTAAAAATTGAATTAAAATGATTCAAAGTTAACATGAAGAGGTAAACATCTTCAAATATCCAAGAATATTGAATAAGATAAAAAATGCTAAGAATGGGTGTGCTTTTTGATACTACATGTACTAGATGAATACCTTAAGTTCAAAATCATGTGATATTGGCTCAGAAATTGACTAACTGATTGTTGTAAGAGAATCAGAATCAACAAATGGAGTGAAGTAGATATGTCAACTTAATATATGACAAAGATGGCAGTTTAAATCACAGGAAGAAGGGAGATCTATAAATTTTGCTAGAGTAGCTTCTCATTGGAAAGAAAATAATCCTTGATTTTCTTCTCCACATCCTATTCAAAATGTAAAAACACATACATTGAATATTAAATATGAGAGTAAATAATTAAAGTAACTTAAGCCAATATAGAACTTAGTATTCTATAAAAAGTAGACTTCATGCATAACTTATGGTGGGAGCTGTTTGACTGTGACAGCACATCTGGAAACAATACGTATGCAGATGTTTATAAATGTACCTTTGCTTTGCGAAAGAAGCAGTTCTAAGAAAAATAATGACACTGAAAAATGCTTACAATAAAAATATATGACAAAAAGTTATTATGCTTACTATTTGTAAAACTTCTTCCAATGATTCAAAAAAGACACCTTATAATAAAGTTGTCATTGTATACAAATAGGCAACTTACAGAAGCGGAAATAAAAATGTGCAGAAAATATGAGCAAGAGTGCTCAATATCAATTGTGGTAAAAATATTGAAAATAAACCAATAATCAAATATATTTTCATCAGGTTGGCAATAATTATAAAGGGTAGGACTGCCCACTGCTTGCAATGATGTGGATATATGCATCCCCAATACATTGATGCTAGGAATGTGAATTGATACAATCCTTTGTCAAAGTAGTCTGTTTATGACTGGTGAAATTAATATTACAGATTATAACAAATAACAGCAATCTCATTTATGGGATGTTCTCTTATAGGACAGACAGAGGTATATATACACAGACATATGTACACATATACATGCACGTGCATATATACAAATACATGTGTATGTGTACATGTATATGTATATATGTATATGTGTGTGTATATGTGTACATATGTCTGTGTACATAAATATTCACATATCTATTTATATACAGTGAGATACAAAACAGACAACAGTCTTGTCCAAAGAATTGGGGGAAACATATTTTTGATAAAGCAACTGACCAAATCACTGTATATTATACTTATTGTCAATATAATATGAATTAGTTCATCCATGCTTCATGTATTTACTTGTGTTTTTGCTTTGTTCAAGTTATGTTTTAATATTATACTGCTTCAGATCTGAAAGTCTGAATCATGGGCTGACAAACACAGGCTCCACTGTAGATGCTTGAGCCTAACATTCATTCATTCATTGATTCATTCATTTGTCAAAAAGTTATTGAGCATCCACTCTCCCCAACTATGGAGAACTTTATACAAATAACACTAAACACTTAGGTAATAGATAAATTGATAGAAGAATCTGATTGCCAAAACTGAATCAAGAAAAAATAGAAAACCTGAAACATTAAAGGATTGTATCAATAGTAAAAAATCTCACACACACAAGAAGTTGATTTACAGGTGAGTTCCCCAAATATTTAAATAATAAACCCTCTTAATAAATACTTCTAAAAATTCTTCATGAAAAAGAAATATTTACCAACTCATTCTGTGAGTATTAACATAACAGACACTGACTTTATAAACCACAGAGATTTCATTTTAGGGATGAGAAATCTGAAACCCAGGGGAGAAGTAATACTATTTGCCAAAATTATTTATGAATTTTTAATGCAGCAAACCACAGTATCATATACTTTTCCCCCCAAAAGATAAGACTTGTTATAAATAATAGGAATTTAATTGAAAGATATTTGAAAATCTGTCCTCAGTCACAAACAATGCTTTTCCTGCTCTCCAGTTGGGGGTCGTCCAAGTCAATGGGTTTGGAAGTCAACCAATTGAATAGAAATTGTTCATATCATCAGTCAACCAACAAAACACTGCAACTCCACATAGGCAAGGTCTTACAAGGGAAACAGAAAGAAGCAAGATTCTTGGTACTCTGTCCCTCAAGGATTTTTGAAACATTGTTCACAAATGAGCTACTGAGAACATAGTAAGCATTACCACACAACGAATGAGGCAGAGAATAAGGGCCAGGGAAATCTCAGGGTGAGGGAAAACGCCCGTGGGCTGGCTGGGATGATACAGGCTTCGCAGAAGAGGGGAGGCATTGGTAGGGAAGTAAAGCCCACATAGATAATGTGGAAACTGAATAAAAGACCAACCTAGCCACAGAAGGTTACTTGCTTTTCACAGTATCTATCTATTTCTATTTTTTTTAAATAGTGGTTAGAACATTAAATTTGTTCTCTTAACAAGTCTTTAAGTGCATAGTACAGTGCTGTTATTTATAGGCACAATGTTATACAGAAGATCCCCAGAAGATATTTGTCTTGCAAAATGAAACTTTATACCTGTTTAATAGCAACTCCCCATTTTCTCAGACCCCCAGATTTTAGCACCTTCCATTCTACTTTCCTCTTCTATGAGCCTGACCATTTTAGACACCTCACCGGAGTGGAATTGTGCAGTATTTGTCCTTCTGTGACTGGCTCATTCCATTTAGCATAATGCCCTCAAGGTTTACACATGACAAATACAATAGGATATCCTTCTTTCTAAGGGCTGAATCATGTATATACCACATTTCCTTTATTTACTCCTTTGTTGATGGCTATTTGATTCTACGTCTTATCTATTGTGAATAATGCTTCAAAGAACATTAGCGTATAAATATCTCTTTGAGATCCTACTTTCAATTCTTTGGGGAAAGTACCCAGAAGTGAGAATGCTGGATCACATGATAGTTCCATTTCTAATTATTTTTAGAAACCTCCACACTGAATTCCACAGCAGCTCTGTCATTTCACATTCCTACCAACAGTATACAAGTTTCTAATGTTTCCACATTCTTGCCAACGCTGATTTTTTTTTACGTAAAGTAATTCTAATGGATGTGGTGTGATATCTTACTATGGTTTTGATTTGCATTTCCTTGATGATTAGTGTTGATAGGCAATTTTCATTTATTGATTAGCTACTTGCGCGTGTTCTTTAGAGGTCTATTCTAGCCTTTTGCCCATTTTTGAATTGGGTTATTTGTCTTTTGGCTATTAAGTTATAGGAATTCCTTATAAATCTTAGATATTAACTACTTATCAGATATAGGGTTTGTAATCTCTTTCTCCCAGTTTCATAAATTGCCTTTTGGTTTTGTTGTTTCTTTTGTTGTGCAGAAGCTCCCTGGTTTGCTGTAGTCACACGTGCCTGTTTCTGCTTTTGGTGTCATATCCAAGAAATCTAAGATCAAGGTCAGTAAGATTTTTTTTCTTGTTTTCTTTTAGAAGTTTTACAGTTTTGGGTCATGGTATCCATTTCTAAAAATCAGTTAAAGGTTTTAGCATAGAACACACTATGACCATATAGTTACCCTTGGCAGATTATTAATCAATTTTAAGACCTCAAAAATTTTTAAGAAATATGAGGATTTCAAAGTACATGCAGAAAACACTGTTATAGAAATAAAAGTAAGTGTGACCAAAGGAAGTTAACTCAGAGATTAAGTGTTAAGCTCTATAAAGCTGATTTTTCCAAGAAACTGAAAGTTGAGAAATCAACATTTCATAGAAATAAAAATTATCACTATAAAATCTATTGTTTAGAAAAATGTAATTTGTCAGTAGACATTCATAACTGTTTACATCTTTTTTTCTATTCTTCTTAGGAATAAATGAACACAGATTTTTATGTTGCCTTATTTTTCTAAATCTAAATTGGTTTTTCCAAATCTAGCTCGTTGCCCTGCTTCTCAAAGCTGCCAAATCACTCTTACCGAGCATTCTTAGTGAACACCTCTACACCCTCAGGACTGTCTCCAAGCACCTGAGGGTTCACGTTGTCTGGACCCTTGGAGCTGGACTCCTGGCCTTCAGTCCCTCATGCTCACTGCTGACATGCCCCAGTTCACAGGGGCCAAATACCTGACACCCAGCTCCCTACCTAACAGTCTTGGGAAGCAAAAACTTCCAGTCTGAGAACAGTCTTCGTCCCCTACTTTCTGACCAACTGAACTTTTAAATTCATTCTCTGAGCCTGAAACGCAAAATACTTTTCTTCCCTCCTCCATATATACTCCCCTGCTCAAGATTTGCAGATACACTACTATATTTTTTCTTTTTAAGAATATTGGGGTAAAAAAATTGATTTTTCCTTGGTGGCTTAACAGCACAAGGAAAAGAAAGAGTACAAGGTAATTATTTTTCTTAAAAGTTCACCTTCTGACACATGTTAAAAATCTGTTTCCAATTAGTTATTTGAGCATCATGTTATGAAAATGAAAAAATAATTTACTCAAGATTTTAAAAACATCTCACTGAGCTCCATTGATCCTTATCTTGTTTGCTGGTTTGTTAAATTACAATTGTCAAAGGCTCCTCAGGAGGACAACCTTGCCTTTCTTCCACGCAAACTTGAACATGGGTAAGAGGGATTCTGGGTTTAGGATGAAAGGTGAAGTGGAAAATTGTGTCAAGTTGAGTGGCCGTATAATCAATGTGTCTTATTGTTGTTAAAATTTCTTGAGAAAGGCACCCCAGAAAATCATTGTCTCTCTGAGAGTTTCAGACTGAGCACCTGTTGTTTAGGATGACAATTGGATTTAGAAGAGAGAAATCTCAGTTAGATGCAATTTGCAGCTTTCAGGGATAAAGTGCTGCTTATGTACTGAGGAAAATTTCCACCATGACACAAATTTGTGTAAAATTGACTATTCTCTTTATACCATCTCAAGAAAGAGGATGAGAGAAGGGTTAATCTGAAGGAAAGCTCTGCCTTCTTAGGAAATGTAATGCAATAATAGTAATAAAAAATAAAAATTAAAAATGTTCCTTAAAAGAACCAAAAGGGACCCCACAAACAGGGCAAAATCAGAATTGCTGCCACTCTGGAAATCTCAGCCAGCCTGAGGACCAGATATATTTATTCTCTTCAAAGTTTAAAGCAACAGTCACCAATAAATTGTTCAAAACTGTAGCCAGGACAGAAACACATGTGAATGGCATAGCTGGACCTCTGCTGCTCCTGTCTGGTTAGCTCATCTGGATCCTCTGTTCATTTCATTGACCTCATAGTGACGCAGCACCCTATTTTACTTGGCTGAATTGTTTAGATTGGCATATGATATAAAACTCTTAGTAAGCTAGGGAGACAACATTTTTCTGCATTCCAACATAATTTCTATTTTAAATTCACAGTTTCTCAGAGCAGCAGAATATAATGTCAATCAAACTGGAGCCTTCCTTTTGAATGGGATTGTGTCTAAGGGGTTTACCCTTAGACACGGAAACTGTTCATCAGTATCCATGGAGATGTTCATTATCCTGAATGATTATCTGTCACTGGTTATAAGGTCGCTCTTGTCTTTCTGGCTTCTGAGGGTCTGGAAGATCTTCTCTGCTGTGTCTATAACACAGATGGAGACTTAGAAATATCTACAGCCTATCCAAGAACTCATTTGTACGTGGGCATATCACCTCACTAGAGCTCTGCCTTAGGAAAAGACAGAGAGTCCCATCCTCTGAATTAGCTTCTTTCCAGCCCTCTTACCCCAATCTGGGAGAATCTGTTTTCTGGTTGCCACAGAGATCCCACCTTTTTTCAGAGACATAACTTGGCTCCTAAGAGAACTCCATCTCAGGATCCATTTTTATAATGAGTCGGGTTTCAGTTTTCTCATAACCATGGGCTTTTCTCAAAATCAGTCACTAAATGTAGAGCAGTTTAATTATAGATCCTGTTGATAAGACATTGCAACCTTTGACATTTCAGGTATGCACGTTTACATAAGCTGTAGTTCCAGGCAGCACATATAACATTCTTTTCACCAAATTTCATAGGCTAGTAAGCCCTGCACCTGCCCCAGGTTTCATGCAATATACTTGACTCTGGCCTCCTGCCATGGAGCTTTGGTTCCCATGACTCTGCAGGAGGCAAATCCTTGCTGCATCCTGACCCAGAGCCCAGCAGGCCCTGGCGCCAGCCCCTGATTACTAAATTACTGCTGTGATTTTCTATTGCCTTTCTGTTCCGTGGATATAATTTTCTTGTTTTGAGTTTTCTATACTGTAATCATTTCTCCTGTCCTTTGCAAACTTTACTTTCCTGCCACATTTAGAATTGATAGTGAAGTCCAAGCCTAAACTCATCCTTATGTCATCCTGACCTTTATCCCAACCTGTGGGATTCTGACTGTCCAGTTCTCAGAGAGAATTTGGAACCGTGAAAACCAAGTAGTTAGGCAAGTCAGTGCTCCATCCTGACCACAGCCTGCCTGATCCAAGGAAGAAGATTACATGTAACTGTGTTCTACAACATACTTTGCTCAAGATGCAAAGTCACAATTAAATGCTAAAAGGTATTTTTATAATGAGGCCCTTGCTCATAAAAACAAACAAAAATCCCAAAATTCCAAGAAAGGCTGTGATTAAATTATCTTAAGAATATTCCCAGGCATGGACTTGCCTGGTAGAATTTGCTGTGGCGTCTAATTATATTCGCAGTGCACACTGAAACACAGGGCACTGGGTAGACAGTCAGTGAGTGGGTGCTTTAGAATCTCATTTCGTACTCGAATATTCACAAAGGTGAGTGATGGCAAGGAAGCCACTGAATCCTTCACAGCACGTCTCTTCCATGTAAAGGGGGTCCATTAATCCTTACCAATATCATGATATGACTATGAAGAACAAATGAGACATAGCCAAATGATGCTATATAGAAGTCTATGTTTTGAGACCAATCTTTGCACAATGACCACAAAAATTGTAGCCTTAATTGCATTCATTACATCATTTTTTCCTATATTTTAGTCAATAACATTTGGGACATTAAAACAACTTTTGCCAACCCTGGATGGTGTAGCTCAGTAGATTGAGCATGGACCCATGAATCAAAGGATCATGGGGTTCAATTCCCAGTCAAGGTACATGCCTGGGTTGTGGGCCAGGTCCCCAGTAGGGGGTGTGTGAAGGTCAACCACACACTGATGTTTCTCTCCCTCTCTTTCTTCCTCCCTTACCCTCTCTCTAAAAATAAATACACAAATCTTTAAAAAAGTATGCCAAACTGTCCAGTTCACTGGCTTATGGACAATATTGTACTATATGATATACTATTTTCCCATTGTAAACCTTTGAATGTAAAGAGTCAAACTCACAAAAACAGATTCAAGTGATGATTGCCAGGAGCTGGGGGACAAGAGACATGGGGAGATGTGGGTCAAAGGGTGCAAATGTTTAGTCATAAGATAATGAATTTTGAGCATCAAATGTACAGCATGGTGACTAAACTTAATAATACTGTATTATATATTTAAAATTTTATAAAATTAAAATTTGCAAAAATGGTAGCTATGTGAAGTGATACATACGTTAAACAGTGCTAATCATTTTACAAGATCTATGTCCATCAAATCTTCATGTTGTACACTTAAATATGTATAATCTTATTTGTTAACTAAACCCTTCCTACACTGTAGAATATCTGAGTATTTAAAAACAAGAAATTGTCTGTTTGAGGAAAGTGTCTTAATGTTACAATTAAAGAGCTGGCACTTGAACCCAAAACACTCAAGTCCAGACCAAACCCTTTTTTTGCTGGGCCTTGTTTCCATTTATTGTAGAAGTTCCTCTGCCACTGAAGCAGGCTCCTACCTGCCACTGAGCTGGTGAATGCCATTTAACTATTCATGTGTTCACTCAAAAAATATTTGTTGAGATCTTATTGTAGTTCACATGTGACATAAGACCTAGATATCACTCTCATGGTAGGCAGAGAGGGACAAACTACCAGAAACTAGAAGTAATGTAGAGAACTATTTAGTTATAAATTGAATACATTGTTTGAGACAGAAATGTAGGATGCATGAGTATATGCAAAAATTAAGTTAACTTTGTTTAGGGTGATAAGACTCTTCAAGGAACATTTGAAGTTAAGACCTCAATGGCAAGTAGGTAATTTTAGGAAATTGGGATTACTACAAAGTGAATGTTTGGACCTACTATTCATATGGTAGAATTCTAACCCCCAATATGATGCCATCAGGAGGCGGAGTCTCCGGAAGATGATTGGTGTCCTTATAAAAAAAGACCCCAAAGAACTCTCACACCCCTTCTGCTATGTGAGGACTCGGGGAGAAGACGGCCATCTGTGAACCAGGAAGCAGGCCCTAACCAGACACAGGATCTGCTGGCACCTTGATCTTGCACATCAAAGCCAGTAGAACTGTGAGAAATAAATTTCTGTCATTTATAAGACACCTGATCTATGGTATTCTGTTATACCTGTCCAAACTAAGACAGGGATGGACAGACTCTTTTCAGGAACAAAATCTAACTTTCATAGAAGAGCTTTACCCATTAGAGGAGATCTTTGTACATTAAAAAAAATAAAGTCAAATGTTGGTGGACTATGAGTGAGGGTCTAGCCAGGGGTGTCCCACCTTCCGGCATCTCTGGGCCACACTGGAAGAAGAAGACACACTAAACACATTATGACATGTAATGACAAAAAATCTCTTAATGTCTTAAGTAAGTTGACGATTTCGTGCTGGGCCACATACATAGCCATCCCTGGTCCTCATATGGCCTGTAGGGTGCAGGTTGGACACCCCTGGAGATGATGTGTGTAGATGAAGAAAAGCCCAGCTACACATTTGATTTACAGGAAACCACTCTCCTATCTATCACTGCATGATGCTCATCTGCTTCCCAGTATCCAGGCAGAGTGATAACTGGAATAGCTCTTTCCCCTCAGTGCAGAGAAGCATCTCAAATTTCATACAGGATGCACATCTTGCCATTGCAGAGACTCCTATATGGATGTCTATTGTGGTACCTAAAGATGCAGAAATGGGAACAGAAAAATAACCTCTCTATAGAATTCTGCAACACTGTGCAAAGGCTTAATTTTCTATGCATTTCCACAGAGAGAAGATTCAAAAAGGAACAAAAATGAAGCTACAGTCCAAAAGAGAAGGGGAAAGGAAGATACCTTGAATTAGAATGTTTTTAAACAATTCACTTTATAACTTGGCCAGGAACTGAAGTCCCAGCAATTCTGATGACCATGGACTTGCAAAAGTGCCTGCTGATAAGGGGGGAGGAATATTTTTTCCCATTTTCTCTTACAGTAAAACCAAGGGCCTGAACTTTCATGCTTCCTCCTGCCTGTTATTTTTTCTCAGTATTTGGGGGTCAGAAAATTTTAGCTAAATTAAGTTACTTTTTATTGACCCTACCTGTTCTCTGAAGTCCAAAGTCTATGACTTTCTATGTACAGCATTCATTTCCTTCATTATTAGGAAATCTAGAAAGATATAATTTTCTGCTGAATATCACATTTCTTATATAAGTATAACTAGTCATCTTTCTTTCTTTTTTATTTAGAACTAATACCAGTGAAAGAATTATATGCATATATTCCTATACCTTTAAACATTACATGTCCTAATTCCACAAAAGGACTATTTATAACCTAATTATGCAAAATCATTGGTGATGCAGTGTCAGCTCAGGAAAGGGTACTGTTTGGCACATGATTACACAGTCTCCCGTTAATTGGATGAGAAAGTGGCATATGCTGGCACCTATTAACAGCACCATCCTCATCCCTATCAATACCACATATATTAAGGACTTATCCTGAAATAGAAAAATACTCTGAAACAGTTCATAAGTGATTATTGCATATAATCATCCATCTGACCCATTGGAAATTGACACAAAGCTAGACAGAGCTTCAGCATCCACCATTCATCTTCTCTAAATTCTGTCAAAGGCCAAGCTGAGAGCTCAGATGAGCTGCCGTTCCCAGCCCTAAATGCAGGGAACACAATCATCTGGGGAAAATGCACCTGCATAGACTGATCCCTCCATTGTCATGCTAACTCCTAGCTGACTCACTGTTTACGACATTAACTCCCCACTGGATTTTCCAATGTCAGGGACAGTTCTGAACAGATCTGTTGATAAACACCTTGTAGTCTCTGTCAAAATAACCTAATATTGATTAAATCCTTGCCGTAGCCTGTACTAGACAAGTCTTTTCCAAAATGTGGTACTCTTACTTCACACGGTAACTATTCGGTTTAAGGTAGCACAATGTACACTTTAAAAACTCTCCCTGAGTTGCTTACTTTAATGTATATCAGAAAATATAGCTGGCTTCCTAAATTCAGGATTTAATGCTGTGATAAGTAGAAATTTCAGAAGATAAGTTAAATAGAAACACTAAATTAGTGATAAGTATTTGATAATAGTTGTGGATATATGTTTTTTCATTAGGAGGAATACAAGAAATGTTTGTCTCAGCTTTAACTGGGTTAGAAGCTGTAAATCCTCAATACCCACATCCATTAATTCAAGAAAGTTTTCTGAATTCATAGCTTGTGGTGTTTGTTGTGATCTCTTGCTTTTTTTTTCCCCATAGATTCCTGTTAGCCCTGTGTTGAATCTTATTGCTTATCTTCAATACATTTTCTCTTTCTTCTTTCTTCATTTCACCTTTATTTTAATTCTTTGCCTTCTAATTGTGGTAAGGCATTATGATGGGCAGCCTCTACATGGACTGCCAGTGGTCCCCACCTTTGAATATTCCCATGACTTCCCAGAGTTTGCTCTGGATCTGGGAACTCACTCCTAACAAGAACTGCTCCAGCAATGGGTGTCCATCCTGGGATTAAGTTACAAAAGACTGGCTTCCACTTCCCTTGTCTTCTCCCACTCTTTCATTTGTTCTTGGAGAGACCCCCTGTAGCAAGGAATCCACAGCTATCCAACAGCCAGAGAAGACCTGAGGCATGCCATAGACAGGTGAATAAGCTTAGAGGTTTGAAAGCCCCTATCCAGCCTTCAGATGATGTCATTCAAGCTTATACCTTCATTTTAGCCTGGTGCGAGATCCTGATGGAGGCACCCAGTAGAATTGTGCACGGGTTCTGATTCACAGCCACTGTGAAATTAATGCTTTTGTTTGAAACTGCTACGTTTTGAGGTGATTTACAATGCATCAATAAATAATAAGGCATTATTTTTGTCTCGACTCAATCTTGTACTTTTTCCACATTAGTATTTATTTCTGACATTATTTTTTTTCCTTTCTTTCTAGTTCTTTCTCCACATTCATCTTGGACTCTTTGTAACTGTGATTTATATTGTTCTTTCATGTCTTTATTATTTCCTTAGTGTCATTTAGTAATTTTGGAGCAGGTTACAGTTTTAATCTATTTTATTGTCATAGCTTTATTTTGTACTGTAAGTCAGGGTATTTTGTTCCTTAGTCTTTCTTTTTATAATAAACTTATAAAGGATTAGACCTTGATACTCATTTTTATGTGAAACTTGTTTTTCCTGAACTTTTTGAAAGAATATTTGAAGTAGTTTTTCTAACTTCTTATAGCTCCATTGTCTTTTATTTTTCCATGCAGAGTTAAAAACAAAACAAAACTGGCAGCTTGCTTTCTAAGCTTTCCTCTCTGTTTTCTTCCCACCTGCAACTTCTCTTTTTTCCATTTCTGTTATCCCCTGTTCCACTCAAGTCTTTTTCCACTTCCAGCAGTTTCTTCTCGGTGTGGGGCCATGTCCTAGAAGGGAGCTCTGGCTGGTCAGTTTTGAGAGTTCACGGGCCTTGGACTGGCCCAGCCCCTGCAGGCCTTGCTGAGGCTCCTGTGTACTCCCCACTATCAAATCAGGCAAGCTCTCTTCAGTTTCAACTGTCATTCTCAAATGAGCCCACCAACCTTCCCAGTTAACTCCTCTTGGCTACTTTGGGGTTTACTTATTGCCAGATCTATAATAGTCGCCCACTACACTCCTCTGATTTCTGATACCAGATAAATTTTGGAAATGTTGGTCATTTTCTCTTACCTTGTATTTTGAAGTTTATGAGGATAATTTGTATCTAGGCTGACTATGTTCAAGGCTGTTTTATTTTTCTATCTAGCTCCTTTAATGTTTTTATGTAAGATACCACAAAATTCAGTAATTCTGTTCCACCACAACTTTCATCAGTCTGTGCACTGTGCATTCAAATCCCACCTGCTACCTCTTTTCACCACCAAGGGCATAAATTGCAAAGGGAGGGAGGATGAGGTAGTAGGGGAACGTGGAAGGTAAGTTTGTTACAGTGAGGCAATGAATCTAATTTTTCCTATTTATATCAAATATGGTATCGAGCAATTGCTAACATTTAGCCGTAAAATGCTTTTCCTCTCATTCCATCTCCTTATATCCCCATGGCCCTCTTACTGCTTAGTGCACATGCTCTGCCTTCCAAATGGCTCTGTTGAGAATAGAGCATTAACTTGTTTAGGCACACGGATTTCAAGAGTGCCATGGAAAGGAAAAATGTATATCAGCCTTTTCTTTTTTTAATTGCAGAGAATGGACCACTTAAGTACCTGATAGAAAAATCTGGGTTTCCACAAGTCATTTTTATTACAATAGTTGAAACAGAGCTAAAAAAGCAGAAATTACCATTTCAGAGATGAAAATATAATAAAAAGCAAAACTGGGATTTCTTTGGTTTTCTCTGTTCTCTTTATTCCTTGGTGTGAGATTATTTAAGAGTAGCAATGTTATCTAATACATACGTAGCTATTATACTATATTTCCTGTGGTACTCTTTTTCTTTACAATAACGTGTCAGGGAAATGGATACAATTCAATTAACAAAATCAAAATGCATAAGATTGAGTGCCACTTCAAGGAAGTTGGCCGTGACCTCACAAGAAATTCCTATCTACCAACTTCCTTTACTTCCTGTACTTATGAGCCACTGCTCAGAATATGAAACATACTTTGTGAATCCCATAAGAGCTGCAGGAATGAGAAAGGGAGAATCTGTCACAACAGAAATGGAATGTGCTTGTTTCAAGGCCTCCACTGTTCTTTTGGTTGTATATAAAAAATAAGCTTGTGAGAAACACAACACTGAGAGTACAAATATATTGATTGCCAGCTTTTTCATCCAAAAGGCACCCTGACAGTCACATCTGTGTTGCAAACAACTTTCATTTCCTAAAACAATTATCTTAAAAACAAGTCAGAAACGTAAAAATACCTACGTGTTGTATGTGTACTTTATGGCTGTGTCTATGTTGATGTACACACAAGCTTATATTATTGAAAATGGCCAAGGAGAACAAATAGAACAATTAACCCATTAGACATATTTGATAGTCAGTGGCTGAAAATTTTACTTTGATATCTTTAAGTAAAATGAAATATATTAAACCTGCTTTCCACTTAAGCAAGTATTATTCCACAAATCTTGAGGAAGAACTGATGCCATAAAGATATTAAAGAATTTTAATTTTTTTAATTTTTTAACTGAACTCAGGAAGAGGACAAAGAATCATAATAGTATATAACTGAGCAACTTCTAATAACAACATGGATTGTTAAATCTCTTTATATATTTTTATGAAATTAGGCAAAAAGAAAACCTAAGGCTAAGTAATGATCTTATCTTAACATTACAATCATAACAATAGCGACAGGTATAAAAAATAGTGTTTGCTCAGTGCTAAAGCGAAGAATAAGAAATCCAGAGATAAAATGCAAATAGATATTGCTATATATATTGACAACAATTTTGAAAATTCGTGTTTGGTCTTCAGATATGCAATATCACCTGAGGTTTCTATTTTTAGTAGACATTCTGGTTTGTAAAGAACTTCATGTAAAACAGTGCATACACACACACACACACAAGTGCTATGGTATAAACAGTAAGCACTCAATCAATATATGTGAAATTATCTAATTTATAGCACATACCCTCTTAAAGGGATCCTTATTATCCAATAAAATATTTTCAAGTCCTTGCAATGATAAACTTGTGTGGGGAAACAAATGTTATACATGTTATTCATAATAGTCAAGACATGGAAACAATCTAAATGTTCTGGAGTGGATGAAAGAGTAGGTAAACACAGTACATACACACAATAGGATAGTGTTCAGCCTTATAAAAGAAGTTGCTAACTTCTTTTGTGGCAGAAATCCTGCCATTAGCGACAACATAGATGGATCTTGAGGACATTATGCTACACAAAATCAATTAGACTGAGGAAGACAAAACACTGTATGGTCTCACATATGTGGAATTTTTAAAAACTCATTAAAAAACAGATCTGTGGTTAATAGAGTAGGGGATGAGGGGAGGAGGAGCTGAATGAAGGTGATCGAAAGGTTATAAAAGAAATAAGTGACAGAGATGGAACGTGCAATGTGATAATTTTGGTCAATGGTGCTGTAAGGTATATTTGAAAGATGTTAAGAGAGTAAATCCTAAGAGTTTCCATCAAAAAGAAAAAAAAAATATTTCCTCTCTCTTTTTTGTTGTACCTACATGATATGATGAATGTTAACTATACTTACTGTGGTGATCATTTCATAATATATGCAAGTCAAATCATCATGTTGTCCACCTTAAACTTACACAGTGCCATATGTTAATTATATCAAAAAAAAAAAAAAAACAAGGGAAAAGTCAGAGATACTTATTTAGTAATATTTTGATGCGTGGGTCACTGGCCAGCAGTGACCACGGAACGCTGCGGATGGCTCGCCGAAAAACACGCGGGAAAAAAAAACACATGCACAGAGACAAGGCTAGTTTCTGTGGGGAAGTAGGGACAAAATGGCCACCCCCTCTAGTGGGGAGCGCACCAATTTACCATCCATACCTGCTTTTATTGGGCTCATTTTGCATAATAATTCAGGTAAAGTACAGTACTCATCAGGGGGAAGGAAGGAACTATAGAAAATAAGGAACTCTGCCTGTCTATTGAGTCGGGGTCAAAGAGCTGTAAGACTTTGAGGAACAAACTAACTTCCTCCTTGGACCCCTCTCATTCAACTGAGAGCATTCTAAACAAAGAAGGTTTCACAGTAATTTACATATTCTTTCTTAGGCCTGATCACCCGGGGAATCTGCCCTTTTCAGCACAGAGCTGCACCACCCTGTCATTGTCTCAGGCTTAGGTGGAGCAAGGGAACTAAGGCAACCAGGAGATAAGGAGATTTTCTCCCAGACGATGAGGACTCAGGCTATGTCAAAGCCGAAGAGCTTTGACATAGGGCCCACCACCCCCTTAGGGCCCCCATAGGGCCCCAAAAGGGTCCATCACCCCCTTTTGCTGCAGCCCCCTAAGTCCTTCTTTGGTGGGCCTCCCAAAGTGATCGTGCCTGTCTTAGGTTGTTCCCCCTTGGGGAATCTTACCCGTTTTTGGCTAACCAACCAAGCTTTTGGGGTTCAGTTATGAATAAAGCAGCAGAAGCAGCATTCCTGCCAGGGAGATAAGCTTTTGTTCTCCTTGCTGGCTTATGGTTCCAAGGGCGTTCCCTTAGCCTTAGCCTAGGCAGGGGTTTCAGCTCTGATACCAGTCAGGGTGGTTCCCAACAATATTTACTCTCATTTATTAAAAGTAAAACCTTAATTGTCATTTTAATTTAATAAAATATGCTGGCTTCTGTTTTCAGGGAATCATTGCAGCAAGTCTTTTCTTACCCCCGTCCTCCGACATGTCCACAGTGCCCTTGGGGGAACCACTCTATCCAAGTTTCCATGTCATTGTGGTATAAAAGAAAGGGGTTGGGCCAAATATTATGAGGTTTCTCTTGTAAGTCTAGATTTTAAATTAAACGAACTTTTTAATTATGTCCTTATGATTCCCCTTACCCACAATCTTCCTAACCACCCCCACAGTGATCCCTTCAGCTCATGCTTGAACTATTCTACTCCATACCTTATATTTAATAAGCATTATAAAAACATCTACTGAGCCAATTTAATGACTGTTAAGAAATAAGCATACATTAATAAATTTCAAGAAACCCTTCTTACTTTGATGCATGATCAAAAATGTTTTGATCCCTGTTGTACAAAGCCATAAGAATTGCTTCAGATTTAGTAAAGTTCAGGGAAACAGTAGACTGTAACAGTTGAAAGCATAGGCTTTGGTGCTGGAGAGTCCTCAGATCAAAGTCCAGTAAGATGCTAATTAAATGCACCTGAAAAACTGAACTACAAGAGTCCTTGATATTTGTGGAGCGAAGGATTAAATAAAATACTGCTTACGAAGTCTGCCCAGTGACTGCCTAGAACATAGAAATCTCTCTGTAAATGATACCTATTGTGAGTTTCGTGATAAAATTATGATTATGGCTCACTTTACCTTCTCATGTCACATGTAGTATATCTGTAAATGGGGTTTTTCTCACAGAAGAGTGCTGAACCAAACTGAGTCTCTTTGATTTAAATATTGTAAAACTTCAAAGTGAATTTGAAATACACTCTTAAAAAAATTGGGACATGCCTAATTAAATGAAAACTACTGTGTTAAAATTTCAGTAATATAAATTAATCATGTATATTCTTCTTCTGTCCAATCATATTTTAAAACATTTTATTTCAGTTTTCAGTTAACTAATTTTCAATTTTGTAAAAATGTCTTAAAATTCTCCTACAGCCCTCTAGACTTAAATTAAGCTTTTCTCTGCCAATTTCCAGGTGAAAAAAAAGTTAACCAAGTGCTCAATTCATCTACGTAAATAATATATATCAGCATAACCAGGGTGGTATTCAAAATACTTGTCAATACAGATTTGTGGTCTATCAGAATGGAGGCAAGTCATGAACAACTGAATATATTATTGTTTTAATGCACATCAACTAAATATAATCGTTCAGTGTTACAAATTCCATAGCCTCCTCCCTGCTTTTTGTGGTTTCAGTTCAATTACCTGTGGTCAACCATGGCCTGAAAATACTACATGGAAAATTCCAGAAATAGACAATTCATAAGTTTTAAATTGTGTGCCATTCTGATAAGCATGATGAAATTTTGGTCTGATCTGTTCTGCCTGACTCAAATGTGAATTGTCACATTTTTCCAGTATATCAACATTGTAAAGGCTCCCTATCCTTTTGTCACTTAGCAGCCAGCTCAGCCATGAGAGAGAGAGAGAGAGAGAGAGAGATTATAATCCATAACTTTTACAATACTATATTGTTACTGCTGTTCTATTTTGTTAGTTGCTAATCTCTTCTTGTGCCTAATTTGTAAATTAAAGTTTATCATAAGTATTTATGTATAGGAAAAAACATACTTTATATGGGGTTAGGTACCATCCATAGTTTAAGGTGCTGGGACTGTTGGAACATATACTCATGGATCAGGGGGATTCATTTATATACTTTCTCAGTTTTCATTAACATTTGCCACCCATATTACTCACCATTTGTATTACATGTCTAGTTTTCTTAAAGGCTGGAAATTGTTTGGCATTAATAGGTTCCCTTTTCTCATACTTAGAGACAAGACAAATAGATAGCTTACCCACACAAACCTGTAGTATGTTAACACTGCAGGAAATAGTACACTTACATTTATAAGAAAACTACTAGAAATAGTGTTGAACCATGATACTAGTAACTGTGGAGCTGCTATCACTCCTAGGCCTGAAGCAGCAGGGCATAGGAGGTTCCCAGGCCTGGATGGAGAAAGTCCACAGACAGGCCCTTCTGGAGAGGAGCAAGGAGCAACCTCCCAGGGAGGGAGCCAGGGAACATAAAACCCGCCCTTTCTCCTCCCTTCCAGTTTCATGCACTGACTTCCTATTGGCCAGACACTGTCAGAGGCCAGAAAGCAAGGGGCCTCCTCCATTGAGTGCATACAATTTAGACCCTTAAAGCAAAATATGAAATAAAGATAGCTGGAGAGTCCGTGAACCTGCAGAGACAGGCACAACTGGCTTGTCTCTATCTCATTCTCAGAGTTAAAGCAAATGAAGCTAAAGATGATTTTTACTTTGGTTATACTCTGATTCAAACACTAACAAAGGGTCAATATTCTAAGAATGAAATAAATATGTGATACCATTTGTCATCAAACTCAGCTATCTAAATTTTCTCTTACAAAAGTTAAATTTCTATTGCTCTTAATATTTAGGAATTCACATTATATATCAATCCAGCCTTCAGAATGACATAGGGAGAGCTTAACCTTGGATTCTCCAACCTGCTACAAAGATGTAGTTTCCTTAAGTCCAAGAAAGAGAGTCACTGCACACTCTGAACTGGGAAAACACACCCAGTGCTCACCTGAGTAATTGGCTCTGACTCAACCAGCTGAGCACTATGACAAATGTTAATAAAATATTAGTAATTTCACTTGGGACCCATCACTTTGTTAACATTTATTACTTAATGTCAGATGGTTACTCCACACTTTGTCCTGTAGGGAAACAGCTACAAATTACATAAATAGTTCACCAGAAAATAAAGTTCCATTATACAAACAGGGGAATTAATGGAGCAGGAGCAATTGCTAATACCTTATGAAGAGAGTAGCCACCTCCCAAGAAACAGTGGTAGACAAGGGTTTCCTGGGAGGCCAGGCACAGCTGGGTTCAGACAATGCTGTTTATCAGGGAGGAAGACGAAGGAAATACACCTGACATCTCCCAAACAAAAAGAATCTTCTCTCCGTGAGATCCACTGACTCCAGGAGTGAGGTCATTAAAGACTCCATAAGAATGAATAGGAAAATCTAGACATTAACAGAGGCAATGGGGTGTGACAGGACCATTTTGCTGGTAGTGAATAAAAATGTATTTTATAATGAGAACCAGATAATTCTCCACGGGGTCTAAAAATCTCACAGTAGAATCGAATGAGAAAGCATCTCTGGACCTCAGGAAAATCTTCAACATATGGTGTAATAAAAGAGAGGAGATCAGCCTAAAAATCAAGGAACTAGTATGGATGGCCTGCTGTCAAAAAGATCATTCTGCACCTGCTACCCTAATAAGTCGATATTGTAGTCTTCTTTGGAGCAGTCTCCATTTTATCTATCCCCTTATTGAATAAACAGCCCAGTTATACAAAATCCAAGTCAGAAAGTTTGGGGACCAAGACACAAATTGCATAATATCTTTTAAGGACATTACATATTTGAATTTCCTCTACCAAAATTAAATGACCTGTATTATCTGTTATGCCTGCAACTCTGAACCCTTCTTAAAGGACCTTAGAGACTAATCATTGACCCAATGACATCACATAGAATTAGGATGCTTCTAGAAGAGATAGGCTACAGGTAATCAAATATTTAAGGATTACCCAGGTAGGCCAAAATTCTGCATGGGTCTTTGTAAGTGTTTAAAGCCTTCATTTTTCTTCTATCTATTAAACTTTGAAAAACGATGAACAAAATGGAATTTAGTAAAGTAAGCTTTGAGCAGTCATGCCTTTTTGATCTTATAACAATTATAAAAAACAAGGGATTCTAAGCCCTGGCTGGCGTAGCTCAGTGGATTGAGTGCGGGCTGCGAACCAAAGTGTCACAGGTTCAATTCCTAGTCAGGGCATATGCCTGGGTTGCAGGCCATAACCCCCAGCAACCGCACATTGATGTTTCTCTCTCTTTCTCTCTCTCTCTCTCCCTCCCTTCCCTCTCTAAAAATAAATAAATAAAATCTTAAAATATATATATTTTCTAAAAAAAATACAAAGGATTCTGTAAAATAAAACAGAGTCATCTGCTTTCACAGCCTGAACTTCCCCAAAATTTACATTATGGGACTTAATACTGAAATTTTAAACTCCTAGTAGGAAATATTCTAAACCATTTACGTTATCAGTTCAGACAGAAACTCTTCTGTAATCTAGTAACTGTTTAAGGATACTTGGGTCCAAATCATCATGAGGTCACAGCAGCCACATAAGGAGACAGGAGTCATGACAGAAGGCAGTCAGAAGGGTTTAGACATCCACTCCATGGAAAGCCCAAATAGAAGCCTAAATATTCAGCGCCAGGTTCGAAGAACAAATAGGAAACTCAGAAATGCTGATTTACATGGAGTGTGGACACATGGAATGAACTAAAATCTTTACTTGTGTGAATGAAAGTGATCTTTTATTTTAAAGTAGCAATTCAAATTTACCTAAATTTTCAAGGCCTGTACAACAACAACAAGAAAGTAAAAAACTTGCTAAATCATAATTTAATGTTTTTAACAATGTCAGTGATAGACTTATGCATATTCATTTATTTAGATTCCATTACCTTTGAGATTTTCCTGGGAAAGATAGAAACCAAACCTACCTTTAGAGCCGGGACTATTCCTGCACTTCAGGGTGCTTTAGTGTGTATCTATTATTGGTTCTCAGTCTTCACTATGCATCAGGATCAGCCTAGAAGATGAAAAGAAATGGTGTCCTCGTTCTACTCCTAGAAGTACTGGTTCACCTTCCTGGAATGGAACTGTGCACTGCTATTACTGTATTTTCAAGGCAATTTGATTGCCCAAGGAGGGCTCATGATCACTGAAGTAGTTGAACTTGAATCACGCATTTCATAAGTGAGGGGACTGGGAGAGTTATGTGATCCACACAAAATCACTGTTAGTAGAAAGAAAACTCAACGTATCATCAGAATATATTCGTTTGAGTTGTGACTTTCTTGCTGAGTAATAGTGTAAAACTGGACAAATTACATCATCAACTCAAGGAAAATGAAAATAAAATGTCTGCTTGACTTCATAGGGTTGTTGAGAGGATCAGTATAAAAATATGTGACATAAACTAGGTGAAATTATTTAGTAAAATGCAAAGCACTACACACAAATTAGGGACTGTTATTTGTCGTCGAGGCAAGCCTGGAACACAAGTCTCTGCTATTTCCTATCTCTTTAACTATTTAAACCATTCTCTTATTTATCAGTGACTATGTAACAGGGTGCTGCCGAGAAGGGAGCCCCAAATAGGGATTTGTAATAGGAACCAGAAGAGCTTGGAGATAATTGGGTCCACACCACGGGGCACACCTGCCCAGAATACTGGCAGCTTTAGTCAATTGTGGGAGGAGCCAGAAATAGGGCTGCAGAAGAAGATTGGCGCTGGGATTTAAACCCAGCGAGGCAGCCGTTTGGTGTCTCTCTTTGGGACTGGACATCTCTCTTTTGGGACCACGCCTCTCTTTTTTGGGACCACGCCTCTCTTTTTTGGGACCACGCATCTGTTTAGGACCATGCAGCTTTGATATCTTGGTTGGGACCATGAGGCTTGGGTGAGAGTCAGGACCATGAAGCTTTGAAAGTGCTCCCTTTTGCCACGTGGAGGGTGCTGGGAGGACTGTGTGCATTTGTAAAGAGACTTTAGTTTGTGTTATTTCGAATGAATAATAAATTCCTTTCCTTTTCGCTGAATCTTGTATTGAGAGATATCTTTCTTTTGGCGGCAGACATAACGAACCTGGGGGGTTTCTTTTGGTAATAGTATATTGCCTTTGAGGCCCCCCTTGTTGCTCTGTTATTGTATTTTCAAGTAATAAACTATACTAGTAATATACTATAATAACTAGTAATATACTATACTAGTAATAGTATATTACTAGTTATCTGGCATTATATATATCAGCACATAGTATTAGCCAGCTAATCCCCACACAGTGGTAATTAATTTTCATGGTCATAGCCCAGATGCTCTACAATTTCACTACTCAGAGAAGCATGGATGGTTCAAAAGCAGCAGCTTTGGCATCACCAGGCAGCTTGCTAGGAATGCATATCTCATGTCTTACCTCAGACCTACTGAATCTGGCCAAATCTTTGGTTTCACTATATCCCCAAGTGAACATTCAAATTTGAAAAGTACAGTTCTACAAGGTCTTAAAGTGTCTTTGGCATGATAAAACTAGGGTCAGTGCCATTTGAGCAATTCTTTTTCCATTTTAATTCCTCAAAAACTAAAAAGGCATATGCTACATATGTGTAATTCTATCTGAAACTATTGGATTAAGTAAACTTTTCCTTTCTCTACTTAAGCTAAATAATAGCATTCATTGTATTAATTTAATCAGACTCTCTAGATTCATTCCTCTTTATAGTAATTAATTCTTAGCTGCAATTCTTTGATTCATTTGAATGAATTGCCGTAAGTTTCTGTGGAGCCTAAACAATCTCATTTTAGGTGAATTTTTTCAACAGAAGTGATTAGACTCTATACAATCAAAGTCCCCCTTGACCTTTACCTACCATCTCTCCTGTCCCCAAAGCCACAAGCTCATATCACCCAGCACAGGTTGAAACTAATTTATGATTCTTAGGGGTGAACAAAGCATGCAGCTTATTATTTGAATCACATTTTCTTAGTAAGAAAGACATATCCTTAGCGGTTTTAATTTAATCAGAATATTGCAATATGGGGGGGGGAGTGGTTAAAGGAGAATATGGTCTCATTATTCAGACATTTTAAAAAAGGAAAAAAAGAAGTAAATAGTTTTGCTGTTTTTTTTTTTTTTCTCAAAGATGCTATGCTCCAATTAATTACCCTGTCTTAAGTCATCCCTTAGGCTCTGCACAAATTAGGAGTGTCTGTGTGGAAATTCAATATAGTGAAATCTTAACAAATGGCAGTTACATGAGTTACTCAGCCATCATACAGACTCTGCATACTGAGTGAATGGAAATTTCCTTACAACCCCAGGTTTCACTCCACATCTAATTGGGTATAAATTGCTGCCTATTTATAGTCAATCTATGAATATATGTCAGCCCAAAAGTGTCATGGACTGGAGGTATATTGCAAGATGCTTATGATTAATTTGTTTCCACAGGAGGTAACAATTTTTGAAGAGCATAGCCACAAAGTGTGAGCAGGGCAACGAGACATGGCTGAAAAGATGTTTCCTAGAACATCTTTTAAACATTCTGTGAATTGAGCCCCCTGTACGGAAATTCAAAGTGATCCACAGAGCTTTGTCAGAGGGAGGGGAATAGGGACTCCCGTGGGGCAACTGTCAATTTCACTTTAGAAAGAAGAAGGACTGAGGGAGAATCGAAGGCTCAGACACCAGCTAATAGCTTGTTAAGGAAGATGAATTTGCTGGAATAGATATCATTCTCTACCTCCATCCCAAAGAAAAACACTGATTGTCAGCTATAAACATCATTTCTGGCATAGTTCTCTGGAACGGAGCTTGTAGCGATTGAATCAAACAGTGCTAAGTGTGCTAGGGGTAATATAATCAGCTATGAATAGCACCAGGCTTGTTTAACGTTCATTTATATAAGTCTATATTATGTCATATGTCTTTTTTAATTTAATACTACATGGGACTGGATCACTTTTTTCACTTTCTGCAGGAATATTTCATGCTAAAGCAACAAGAAATGCTCATTAGAACATTCACCAATGTTGGTTGTTGCTTTGGTTACATTCTCAATGTTTCTTTCACGAGAATCATTTCTCCCTGTGCTTTATCATTCCCATACTAGTCATAAGGACTCATCTCTGTCAGGGATTTATGGGCAGCCTGTACAAAAACATTCTTTATGACTATAAGCATGTTCCTCCTCAATTTATAGACAAAGAGATAGATGATCTATTAAGTGTAATGCCTGGGGATGGTAAAATGGACATTTACAATGAGCGATAAAGAACTCAAATGTTCAGAAGTTTCCCTGAGGATGGAGAAGTTTCTACAAGCTTCCAGTTTTCAGTAAATACTCTACATTATGGAGCATGTGAGGGATTCTAGGTCCAGTTCACTCCAATTAATTAGGTTCCATGGACCACAAAAACACTTAGATATTCTAATTTCTGGCAGAGTATAAGAAAAAAAAATCAGACAAGTTTCCAATCCTGGCTCTGCCACTTCTTCACACAACATCACCAGGTCCTTCAGCGTGCACCCCTGTGAAGCCCCCACCCCCACAGAGTATGACTGCAGTGACACGACAGGGCAGTGTGACGCATCTAAAACGGTGCCCAGCACACAATGAAAAGGGTTTTGATAAATGCCACATCCTTTGTTTTCTTATTTTAAAAACACTTCACAGTATTTTCAAGATCAAAAGAGAGAAATTGTGTGCAAATAAACAGCACAACAGAAAGGTATGCTATGAAAATACAGTTGAGGGGGCAATGTGAATGCCCATAGACCCTTTGTGACTGATAACTCTGAGACCCCGGGGGAAGTTGGTCTAAGTTTCTCAGGTGATTTTGAGTATATTAAGAATCACTATAAAATTACGTGTTGCCCAAACTCAAGCTATGTGCCTGTGTTCTAAAATTTCTTTTCAGTCAGTTCGTATATCCAGCATCTTACTCATACTGGGATTGTATGAGCTGTTGTTCTAAGAGAATAAAATTAAATTCTGATCTGGAAATTTTTTGATCAAATAGCTCATTTATTCTATCTCTGGCCAGCACCTTCTGACACACATGGATGTAACAGTACATCAGCCCCTTTGCAATATTGCAGATTCACAAACACAGCATGTGCCAGCACAACATACCATGTATATCTACCTTCTGATGCTGATATTCTACCTGTACGTAACACTAGAGCCATATCAGTGATCAAAATAAATACTGAAATACTGGTTTCCCACTGGTGAAGAGCTAGCTATTGCCCTGAGCCTTAAAAGGTCCTCCTAACCCACAACCCTTCTCCTAAATCCCTTACATAGCCCACCACCCAGCAACCAAACACATTTGCGCTTCCAAGGTTCAGTCCTGGTTCTAGGTCCAGACTGTCCTCCCTGACCCGTGTCTGTGTTGTGTCTATTACTGAATCGTTGTGTCATTTATTCATCTGTATCTAGGTCCCTGTCCTGATTCCTCCCAGGGTAGCAGAGAATATCACTACCAGTTTATTTCCACAGCTGCTTTGTTTCTCCTGGCCCCACTCGCTCTGCCATTCCACTGACCCTAGATAATAATAGTACTAATGGAGCCTAAAGATAAACCTGTTCTTTTCAGTCCTCAGTTTTACATCTTCTGAGTCACGTTGGGTTGTCCTCTCCCCACACAGAAGTCTTAAATTTTTATCCCACTCTAGTGTCATGACATTGACCCCTCTTTCAAAGTCTTCTAGTACTTCTTTGAGTCTGACCGCTCTGAGAGCCATCTGCTACAAGCATCACCATGTTCATTTCTACGAAGAAGACTGAGGGGATTTGAGAGGTTATTCTTAGTGCTGTGGCAGGAATCCTGTTTGGCATTGTACCCTCCAGGAAATGTTAGATGCTTCTTAAAGTGCAAACAGAGATACAAAAGAGGAATAATTGATCTTGGTCGGCTCTGCCACAATGCCTTCCAGAATGAGGTGAAGCAATGAAAAGTCAGGATGGGTCATGGTCAGTGGTATAAATGAGTTATAGATTGTGGCTGTTCAGAGTTGATCAGGGCTTTGTTACTTCATTCTTTGGGCTCATAGTGATGGAGTTCTAAACAATGGTAAGACTATTTGAGAACAGTGAAAGACTCAAGGCCAATGGTCTTTGCTCCAATTCTACACCTTCCCCTCTATTAGTCCCACCCTTGAAAAGAGCTCCAGTGTGTCAAGTTCTGCCCCAGTTCTCTCTGCTTCTGTCTTGGTCCTTGTTAACCTCTGATTTTTTTCATTCACTGGGTTTCTGACATTTATCTCTATTTTACCAACCCCTTTGATAAACCAATTTGATAATTGCCGTAGTTTCCCCAGCGTAAATCATTGCTCCCAGCTTTTAGGGACAGAGATTTGAATGTGCCCTATGACTCTATGCAATTTCTGTGACTCTTGAAAACTACCCTGTCCTCTTCTGCTTTCCACTTATTCCACTGGTTTCTATATAACTGTAACTCAATAAAATGTAACCACTGTAAATTGCTTGTAATCACTAGAATTATTCAATTTTTTAAAAATGGACTTAAAATTATTCATTTGATATAAATTAACTTTTCTTATTAATATATAAACCATTTACACATATTTTTTCAGTGTATGGGAAAAAGCCATGGGACCTTGCATTCCGGTTATGTCTCTGAATTGCGCAGGAAGGATGGTCTCTCTCCTTCCCCAATGGGAAGAGGAAAGCCACTGAGGATCAGTTCTAGAACTGGGCCTCTTGCTAGAACAATGTCCATAGCCTTCAGCCAAAGACTTCAAGCTTTAGAAAAGCAAAGTGGCTGTATGCACCTGCAGCAGGAGTAAGTGGCATTGAACTATGGAAGCACAGGGCTCTTAAGTCCTTCTGCGAGGAGCCGCCTTCCTGTGATTGGTTTTGTTTTCACCTTGTTATGATTTTATATGCAAAGTAACAAATCTTAATTTGTTGATTCTAAATACAGTTAGTGAACATGTTAATGCAATGACCCCTATCCATCTGGCATTGGTTTTCTGGATACACAAATTAGGCACTCTCCATATGTTGATGCTAATGAAATGCTGTGGACAGAATGAGACAGAAAAAATCATTTAATCAATTAATCCTCCTGGTTCTCCCTATGTAGCTAATTCTCTGGCTGGCCTGCCTTAGACTCTCCTTTTAGTATGTCTTTAAACAATGCCAAAGGGAATCACACCTATTGATTTGGGTGATAGTCAAAGAGTGCTGTTGCATTTTGAGCAATAATAGTTCTTTTCTGGTTCTGCAGCTCATGTAGCAAAACAAAATATCTTTCTTGCAATTAGGCAGAGAAACAATAAAATAGGCACCCATTAGAAAACTGGTTGTATGGTTTTCCTTTCTTTCCATCTCCAAACTTTACCTGGGAATTGGCTGGTAAACTTATTTTTAAATGTAGTTCCCTGGGCCTTGCCCCAAAGATTCTCATGCAGACATTCTTAGGAATCAGAGCCCAGGAATCCAAAGTTTCAATTCATATTTATAATAATGTTGATGCAAAATGCATTGAGGTACATGCCTCAAGGGACTCCAGACCAATTCAGAACACATGCTGTTCATTCGCTGTTCAGCAGATTCAGTCTAATATCTTCAGTATGCAATAGAGTGTTCCATTACATTTAAAATTAAGTTTTCCAGCCAATTTCCAGGTAAAGTTTGGAGATAGAAGTTTCTAAGAGAGGAGGACATTTTAACTATGATTTGACATAGAAGTAATTGTAAGTCAAAGTAATCTATTCAACTATGTATTTTTTAATTTCCTTGTAGAAATCAATGTCAAAGAACAAAATGGACTAATGTCCCTATATATAAAGATCTCCTAAGATGAAAAAAATAAAAAAATTAATAAATAAAATATACAGAAACACAAATAGCTTCTAGACATATAGAATGCATAGGGAAAAAAGTCATGTTGCCAGCCTGGGAAGTGTTCCAGGTAGAGGGAACTTCAAGTGCAAAGGTCCTGAGCAGGAGCATGTTTGATGCCAACATGGAAATGGCTTGTGGGTTTCACAAACTAAAGTGTAGTGAGCAGGGGAATGAGTAGTTAAAGATAAGGGAATGGATTGTTTAGCCTACAAAGGGTGTCCAACCTGCTGCCCATGGGCCACATGTGACCCAGGATGGCCATGAGTGTGGCCTAACACAAAATCATAAATTTACTTAAAACAGTATCAGATGTTTTTGTGATTACGTGTCACAATGTCATGTAATCACAAAGTCACAATGGCCTAAGACAACTCTTCTTTTTCCAGCGTGGCCCAGAGATGCCAAAATGTTGGATACACCTGGGCCTTGTAGGCTCAGGTTGGGATTTGAATTTCATTGTGAACAAGAAGGAAAGTCATTGGTTTTAAGTAGGGGAGAAATCTACTATGACTTGGATTATCAAAGAATCATTTTTCTGCAAAGTGGGGAGTAGACTAATGATGAAGTAGCCCATACTTCCCTTCTCATACTCTGACCTCTATTCTTAAAGGAGGAAAAAAAAAACAGGACTGTTACCTGCCTTACCCCAAATTTTCCAAGACACACACATGCACACAAAACAAAACAGAACAGAGGTTTCTTAAGTGCCAAAAAAAACTGGATTAAAATCTGGCTCTGTTGTGCATTAGCAAAATACTTACCCTCCTGAACCTCGACATCCTCACCTGTCGCGTGGATTAGTAGTGCATACTTCTTAGGACTGTTGACAGAATGAAATGTGGTCCTGTGCCTAGCCACATAATTTAAGATGCCCACCAGTTGCTTCCTATCTTTCCTTCCTTTCCTTCTCTTTTCTTTCAGGCAGGTCTCTAAGGCTTACCTATCCACAAATGAAGTTGTTTTAGGTGAAGTGACAGAGGCAGGGAAGGGGAACCAGGCAGCTAACTGCCAAAAGGCGGGAGGCCTCAATCTCAGGACCCTCACTATTCTTGACAATGTTCGGAGCCCAGATCAAAGCTAAAAAGGTCTTCCATCTTTGGTAGGAAAATTCAATTTTTTAAAATCCCTCCATATCATCTATATTTTCCTCACTAGTCTCATCATAGAATTTGAAGTTGAAGTTCTCATGCTGTGTAGTGACCAAAGTGTGCTTAAGTTTTCCCCTCAGCTTGACTAAACTTGAGGGAGGTTTCTTGCTGACATAGGCCAGATTTACAACCCAGAAATATCTTTCTCAAAGACGTGGGAGACACCCCTTCTTCGAAATATAATCATCCAGAGAGATAGGAACTTTCATGAGCACCACTTTGAAACACAGATGGCCTAGTCACATTGACCAACCTCCCTACTAAACTTCTTTACTTCCCACTAGCTTAGCGATTTTCACCAGCGTGCCTCAAAAATTTCTAAAACATGCACTACCTGACTAGCCATGGGCACTGACCTCTTTTCCTTTAGATTTTCAAGCAAAAAATGACAACAGCCAACACAACAATAGCTACCAGGCAGAAATGAATCAAAATTATACCTGATTTTTGTCAGATCAGTAAAAATACATTTTTGGTGTGCCACAGAGTTTTGGTAATTAGTTTTTGTGTGCCACGAGTTTAAAAAGGTTGAAAATCCCTTTGCTAGATCATCCCAGTGCCTAAAACCTCTCCTGCCTTTTGTTTCAGTAGAGCTTAATTCCATCTTTCCCCCCTACTACAATAATCTTGAATAAAGTCTTCTTTGCTTGTTTAACTCTGTCCTGTGCAATTTTTCATTGACAATGGATACCACGTAGCCAAGCCCAGAGCACTCACTGAGACCCATGATTCAGGCTTAAATCCAAGATTCCAAGGAAAAAATGCTACCTGTGACATTCCTATACCCAGACTGGGCAGTTATTCATACAAAGGGAACTTAAACAATTGTCTCTTGGAATAGAAATGAGTTCAGAGAGACATCACAACTTGCTAGTAAATCTTTCTTATCTATGACATCATTGGTTAGCATTTTTAGTTATTCAGTTGTCATGTGGGGAAAACAAATTGCCAACCTTCTGCTGCCTCATCTCCATAGATGTCCAGTAAAATCAATTTCTTACATTTTCCATCTTTCCCTGAAGTATGTGTCTGGTCATTTTAATAGGTAACCAGGTGTACCAGAGGGACCACTGGTTGTGGGGCTCTTGTTCAATGTATTTGTTTAGTATTTTTGATAGTAAAGCTGAGGATAAGGATCCCAGATGCCAGAAACATTTATAGACAGAAGGTTGTCCCTAGTTTTCATTTGCGACTCTTTGTTCTCATCATCAAAGACACTTGTATAATGGTAGCCTTAAAGGAGATCCTTAAATAAGACATTTGTTCATAATGTGCTTCCCCCTGGGATAGCATCATTATTGATATCCCTCTTGCAAAGTCACAAAAGCTCTGATTAGGGCACTACCCTGGGCAAGTCACTTATGCTGCCTCCAGTGAAACATGAGTCTCTTGCTTCTCAGAGCATTTTCTGTGTGCTATGCATGAAGGAGCCTTGAACCAGAAGTAAGCTCTGAGCATACTCTAGCAACAAAGGGCCCATGGAATAGAGACCTCTGCTTATCCAAGACCAATGGGAGCCTTGGTTACATCCACTCTCCCCATAGAAAAGGTCACCTTAGACTTGTTTGGAGTGAAGGCTGGAAAAAAAAGGCTGTTTATTAAACAGGGAGCGGTGACCTTAAATTTAGCATTATTGCATTTGGAATTGGTAGAATTAGAAATCTGTAAAGCTTCAGAGGGAAGAATGAAAGCCAGATAATTTGGGGTCAACTTAAGGAAGAGAACTTTAGCAGATAAAATGCACACACAGAACAAGCTGCTTTAGCTAGCGTTGGAGTTGTTACAAAGGAATTCATCCATAAAAGGATCACTGCCATTTCTACCATTTCTGAAATTATAATTTTTCACTTTAAATTTCCAATAAAAATAAACTGAAGGCATAAATGAACTGGAACAGGAATCTGCAGAGAATCTATTAGACTTTCGCAAGGCTTTCCTTTTAGTAAATTTGGAAGTATGTATTAAGGAATGGAATTTGATAGATTGCCATTTTTTTCTCTGTACAGGTTATAGCAGTTACACTTCTACCAGTGAATTATGAGAAGGCTTGTCAAACTTTTGACTTTTGCTAATCTGAGAGGTGAATGAAGACATGTGTAGTTTTGGTTTAGATTGATTTTATGATGTGTGAAGTCAAACAGGTTTTTATATGTTTAAGAGCTAGTTGTATTCCCTTCTCTGAGAACTATTTGTTCATTTCCTTTGCTTATGTATTTATTGAATGGTTGACTTATTTCTTATAAATTTATAGAACTTGCAGCCATTTCTCTGCAATGTGATTAGCAAATGCTTCCCAGAGTTTTATGTTTGTGTTATGACTTTACTTATTGTGTTATTCTAATATAAATTTCAACCAGCTTTCTAGTGGATTTTTCCCTTTAACTTCTGGACTTTGTGTCATACTAAAAAAATGATTTTTAAAACTATTCTCCATTTATTTGACCAATATTTTTAGCAGATCATATTTCATGTTTAAATCTATAGTCCATTTAGGTGTGAACTATGAATCCAATTTCAGTATTTTACAGGTGACTGCCCATATATTCCAACATTTATTGAAAAATCAATCTATGAACTCCTCACCAATGTCACATTTACCACATACTTAAAATCTCATATATACTTTGTATTATTTCTGGAATTGCTATGGTATCTCATTCATTGGTCTACTATATAACTGTACTAGCCTATTTTAATTATTCTAGGTTTATAATATGCATTAATATGTAGTAGGACTATCCTATCCCCCAGTTAAGCCAATGATGTCCTGGCCATTTTTGTTGGCTTTTTTTCATATTAAATTTGTACAAAAGAAAGCAATGTATGAAATTGGTATTGATATCATATTCAATTTATAGAATAAATAACAATATGAATTGTTAACATTATTTTGTAAGTTCTTCCAAGAATATGGTATTGAATTTCACTTGTTTGTATTTGTGGTCCTCAGTAGGACTTTAGCTTTCTTCATGTAGATGTTATATATTATTTGTCAAGTTTATTCTTTCATGTTTTTTTTTCCTTGTTTCATTCCTGTTTGTTCTTTCTCAAAAATGAGATATTTATATATGGAACAGGGGTTTTTATTTGTAAAGGAGAAGAGAGTTGGTATATCCAGTACATGATACAGGGTGGCTGGATTCACTCCTTATGTCTAGGGTCAAGTTTTAAAAAGCTTTGAATGCTATCAATTCTGAATCTTAATTGTTTTGCATTTTTAAAACTACATTAAATTTAATTTTTAATTAAATTATAACATTGTATAAATTTAAGGTATATAGCATTCTTTTGCCACATTTACATATTGTAATATGATTGCTATTGTAGTGATATTAATCACATTATGTAACTGTAGTACAATATTATATACTATGCATTAGATCTCTATGGCTTATTTTCTACTTGTTACAAGTTTGTACCCTTAAAAATCACTACCAATCTTTTCTTCCCATCCCTTATTCTCTGATGACCATCTCTTTACTTTCTTTTTTTATAGGTTTGATATTTTTAGTAGGTCATATTCTTTAAACACCAATTAATACCTAGTGATTTTTAAAAGGTGATATATTATTTTTAGATGACAGTTCTGAAAGCAGCATGAAGAATGAACTAGAATCAGATCAGCTAGTTTCAAGGCACCTATTTAATTCAGAGAAAAAAGTTATGCTCACTCTCATATTCAGGAAAAATGAAGAGAGAAAGTTGTTACTTACTAAGGACCTATTACATACTTAATATTGCACTAGCACTTGCAGAATTTTCCCCAAAAGTGAACTCAAATTGCGTCCTTTCCTCCAGCTCTTTAAATCAAGGTAGCCTATTAATTTACCACCTACTAGTGGTCTATTAAAAGAGACTTAAATAAAAACTGATCTATTATAACTTATCAACACTCTTCCCATGATAAACCCTTCCTTCTATGACAGTTGGTTTTTAGCTGTTTGCTCTTTATCTTGTTTACTAGGTCAAGATCATATCTCTGTGACCCTAATTTTGAACCTATGGGTCTGACAACTTCAGATTTGATCTCATCCTCACCTCTATAACCCCTGGGCTTTTATTCTTCCTTGTCAATTCTGACTCAGCCTGGTTTCTCAACCAGTATTTTTCACAGTCAGGTAACAATGCTATTTATCATCTCTGATCCCACAGAACTAGACCCTTAATCCAGTGACTGGATCAACTTTAAGATATGAAAAGAGAATTATAGGTAGATTGTACTTGGAAACTCAATAATCCTAGGTTTCACACAATAAAAATGAGGTCACATGTCATGTATATCTGGTCTTCTTTGGTTTGATATCTTCTACCTGCAGAATGGCTGCCTTTCAGACGCATCCCTGTCCCTCAGTTATTTGAGGTCATCTGCCTCCTATAAAATCTTAGAAGGTTTCCATTGGTATCACACTATATTTACAGATTCCTCTGGTTAGGGCAGCCAGCTTGACCCAGGAGTCTCCCAGATGAGCACAGAAGCCTGAAAAATTTCTCAGTCCTAGGCAAATTGTTATTTTAGTCATCCTACTTCCAATGTTCCTCCCAGGCTCCTTCTTGCAGTGTGTGTGTGTGTGTGTGTGTGTGTGTATGTATGTGTGTGTGTGTAGCATTGCTGTGTGTCTTTCTCTGGAATAAAACTCCCTATCATCATGGCACCTACTCATGCAGTTACCCATTTCAAGGCATTAACATTCCCTTTGGGTGCTGCTGGCTCCAGTGTCACCTCTAATGATGACACCTTAGGTGCTCACCTCTCTCCAGTCTACTTGAGCACATCCCTCTCCTTTTTCCCCTGGATCTCACTTTTCTGTTCATTTTTTCTGCAGCCAGCTGGCATGAGCATCTAAGTGTTATAAATATTTTAATATTTATAGATACAAAGCTTCCCTTTTCTAGAAAGCACACGCACTACTCATGTTACAGGGTGCAGCCAAGAGGGGGGACCCCAAATGGGCATTTGAAATGGGGTCCAGAACTTAAGGTGTCCGGGAGATTTTAAGATGTCTTCACCCCCATTCCCCAGGTGTAGGTTGGGGGAAGGGACACGTGGAGCAGAGCCTTTGAAAGCTGTTTCTCATAGCAACAGCCTTGCAGCTAACCTCTGGTGTGGTCATTTAACATATCTATAGCCTTTGGCTGGTCGCTTAGATATGTTAAATAGCTGTGGCCATGCTCAGAGCCAAGGGAATGGAAGCAACTTCCCCACCCAGACATAACTGGGGGGCAGGTCCCCCAGTTACAGCACCTGCGTGGGAGCTTGGAGATGATTGGCTCCAGGACTTGGAGCCACACCTGCCCAGACTCATGATGGCAGTCCAGTAAAGCTGGAAGGGTATGAGTTCTGGCCTGTGAAGCCGAGTGTGGGAGGAGTAGGAAATGGGGCTGCAGAGGAAGATTGGCACGGGGATTTAAACCCAGAGGCAGTAGCCATTGAGGGAGAACCATGCGCAGCCCTGAGAGGGAGATCCATGCAGCTGTGGAAGTGCAAAGAGGATCACAGCCATTGAGCAGAGGGAGAACCACGTGGCCTTGACAGAGTGGAGACTCCCACAGCCCTGAGAGAGAGAATCACCATGCGGCTTTAGCAGAGAACCACCACTTGGCTTCAGCAGAGCCCCCCACCCCCACCCCCCACTGCAGCCATTGCACAGGGGGAGAAGCACGCAGTTTTGGCTGAGTGGGGACTCCCGTGGCCCTGGGAGAGAGGACCACGTGCCTTTGCCAGAGTGGGGACCCCTGCAGCTTTAGAAGGGGGAACAACCAGCTGGTTTTAGCAGAGATCCTGGCGACTTGGCTGAGGGTGCCGGGAACCCAGGGAGGTCTCCCAGTCGAGATGGAGTACTAACTGGGAAGAACCAGATGACTGCCTGAGCCATGGACTTCTATTTCCTTTCCTGAGATACGGTACTCTGGACTGGGCAAAGGGGGAAGGAAGGAAGGACTGTGTCTGTGGGTGTTTTAAGGGACTTTAGGATTTTTGATAAAGACATTGGTCACTACTTTAAGTTTGTATAGCATTAAATAAACATTTCCTTTCCTTTTCACAAATCTCTGGCATTGAGAGACGTCTTTCCTCGGGCGGCGGACGAAACGGACCCGGGGCCTTCTTTCAATAATAGTATATCGTCCCAGGCCCCCTTGGTTGTTCTGTAACACTCAGATGGTTGGTTCTGACTTGTTTCAGGTACAAAAACAATGCACTTATTTTCAAGGCCACTTTTCCCACAGGACCTTCTGTTGTGGACTCTGAATCTCTGAGCTAAATCTTTCCTTTGCTTAGGTTGGATGAATTCACTCTTGAGCCTTCTGTACTTGTGTCCTCATTTCTCCACCCCCACAGGTCTCCATACATGTTCATGTATCTCTGACCCCCACATATGAATGGGCTGAAGTTCATAAGTTCTTTACCTAGAGCCTCCAGAACCTATGCAAATCAGTAGATGCAGTTCAGAGCTAGACTAGGTAGGAGAGGATATCTTCAGTACTTCTCTGGTCTGTAACAAGTTGATCAACCCAACCCAGAGTTACCAAATTTCTACTCAACTCTCAAAAGTCGAATGTGGTTCCTTTTCTTCTAAATTTTCTCAAGTGGAATGAACTGTTTTCCATTTGTCACATCACTTCATGCAAACCCTTTCACTACTATAGCTCATACTACTTTGAGACCATGAAGTCTTAAGACAGCATCTTTTAATAACTTCCTGTCCACGGAGCACACAAGAAAGATGAAGGAGAGAACTTTTGGAAACTGAAAGACTAGAACTAATTTCTTTCTTGTCTATACATTCAAGATAAATTATTTCTCATGCTAAAAGGTACCTGAAGAATACATGCAGATTACATGAATTCTAATCTATATCTATACTTTTAAATTGCCACCAGAATGATTTTCTCTTCAGTTAAAGTTTCTAACACATAGTCTTCACATCTGATCTAACAAATGTTTTATTTATTTATTTATATTTTGTTGGGAACTGCCTGGTATCAAAAGCTGTAACCCCCCGCCAAGGCTAAGGCTGAGGGAGTGGCCTTGGACTGCAAGCCAGCAAGGAGACAAAAGCTTATCTCCCTGGCTGGAGCACTGCTTCTGCTGCTTCATTCATAACTGAACCCCAATGCTTGGTCGGTTAGCCAATGACAGGTAAGATTCCCCAAGGGGCAAATGACTTAAGACAGGCACGATCACGTGGGAGGCTCCCAAGAAAGGACTTTGGGGGCTACAGCAAAAGGGGGTGATGGCTCCTCAGCTTTGACATAGCCTGAGTCCTCATCGTCTGGGAGAAAATCTCCTTATTTCTTAGTTGCCTTACTTCCCTTGCTCCACCTAAGCCTGAAACAATGACAGGATGGTGCAGCTCTGTGCTGAAAAGGGCAGGTTCCCTGGGTGATCAGGACTAAGAAAAAATATGTAAGATCCTGTGAAACCTGCTTTGTTTAGAATGCTCTCAGTTAAATGAGAAGGGTCCAAGAAAAAGTAAGTTTGTTCTTTAAAGTTTTACAGCTCCTTGACCCTGATTCAAAATAGGCCCTCAGACTTCCTTGTTATCTATTGTTTGATCCTTACTTCCTAGCAATGAGTAATGAGCTTTTACCTGAATTCTTATTCAAACAAAACCAATAAAAAGCCTCTCCGGAGGGGGAGGGGCTCACTCTCCCCACCGGGGAGGATGGCTGAAGCAGCGCTCCCCACTAGAGGGGGTGGCCGTTCCGTCCCTACTTCTCCACAGAAACTGGTCTGTCTCTGTGCATGTTTTTTCTCGAGTTTCGATGAGCCATCCACAGCGTTCCGTGATCACTGCTGGCCGGTGACCCACACATCAATATTTAACAAATGTTTTAGTTAGAACTTCATTTTGTCCAGATGCTCTACCAGGTATTTGTAATTAGATTTAGTCATTTAATACTCATAATACTTCTTTGAAAAACAACTATTATTGGCATTTAAAATTGAGCACATTAACACTCAGAGACACTAAAATAATTATCCTTCCTAAGACACACATCTACTACATTTTGGAATTTGATTGAAACCTAGGAGTGACCCTATCTCCCCAAAATAAAAACATATTTCTTCATTATTTTCTATCAGATGAAAAGATAAACTGTTTCTAAAAAGTATTAGGATATGCCCTGGCTGGTGTAGCTCAGTGGATTGAGCGTGGGCTGCAAACCAAAGCATCGCAGGTTCGATTCCCAGTCAGGGCACGTGCCTGGGTTGCAGACCACAGCCCCCAGCAACTGCACATTGATGTTTCTCTCTCTCTCTTTCTCCCTCCCTCCTCTCTCTAAAAATAAATAAATAAAATCTCTTTAAAAATCATTTAAAAAAGTATTAGGGTTTACTGTGCTATGGTAAGCAGATTCTAAACTAGTCCTCAGCGATCCCCATCTCCTGGTCTTCACATCTTTGCATAATCCCCTTTTCTTGGGAGAGGACTGGATTTTTTGACTTGCTCCTCACAAACAGAATACAATAAATGTGACAGGATGTTAATTCTATTAGATTCCAAATAATTGTGACTTCTGTATTGTTCTTTTACACGGACCCTCTTTTTCTTTCCTGATTGCTTACTTTGACTTGAGAGGCTATGTGGAGAGGCCCATAAGGTAAGGGGGCAAGGGAGTCCTCCAGTCAGTAGCTTGTGAGCCACTGATACCCCAGCCCAATACTCTTTGAAGAAGCAAATTCTGATAACAATCACACTAGCGCTCTAGGAAGCAGAGTCTTCCCAGTTGATCCCTGAGATGATAATGGTCCCAGCCCAGTGAAGGATCTTGAAGTAGAGGATCCACATAATCCATGACTCAATTCCTGACACAGATATTGAGATAATGAAAGTATGTGTGTTTAAACTGCTAACACTTAAGGTAATTGATTACACAGCAATTGATAACTAATACACATGTACTCTCTGTCATTATTTGTTACTTCTGTGTAGCAAATAACACCAAACACCTAGTGGCTTAATAAATAACAATCATTTATTTTTCTCTTGAATTTTCAAAGTTGTAGGAATTATTGGGTTGGGCTTGATTCTGCTCTATAATATCTGGTGCTTCATTGGGATGATTAGAATACCTACTATATAATAATAGCAATATGGGTAATAACAATAGTGGCTAATATGCCCTGAGCTCCTCATGTGACCTTCCATATGTTTTACATGTATAAGCTCAAGTAATACTCAGAACAACCCAATGAACTAAGTATTGAGGCACAAGTAACTTAACTACCTTACCAGTGTAAACCAGCTGACATGCAGACCTGAGATACAAAAAGCTGGCATGCAAACCCATACATTTTCCATTGGCAGTTGACAGCTCTTATCCTTTCTAATATGCTGTTTCTCACCAGGTGCCTATAAGTAGGAGGTAAATGCAGAAATTGACCTGTTCCAATCTATCTCACTATTGTGCCTGAATTAGAACATTAAGACAAGCCCCTTACTAGTTAGATTTAAATTAAATGAAAATAAATCAAGTATAAATCTATTTATAGGATGAAATATGGAAATATCTTTGAGGATATAACAGCTTATTAGGACAAAATCTGACATCAATAGTAGGGAAGCAAATATTATCAAAGCCTAGGTGTAATTGGCAGTAATAGCTTATTTTCTCAACTGGGTTTGAAGACTTTAAATTTTATATTGAAGAGTAAGGAATCTGATTGCAATCACACTTCCACATACCAAGTCTTGATATGTACCAAGGTTTACCATCCTCTGATAAGGAGTTCAGTTTGTCCACACCTCGGATCTGTCACTCCTATACCTTTGTTTCCCTTAGCAGTGGAGGGGTCTACAACCAATATTCCTTCATAGCAACACTGAGTGGTATGAGGTTAGTAGTCTTATTCAACAAAGATTAACTTTGGTAATTCACCTGCAAAGTCATAAAGCCAGAAAAAAACAAATTCCATTACCATTTCAGATTTTCAACCAGTTTTGCAATCTTGGAATATAGACTAATCTATGATAGTTAAACTGATTGATTAAATGCTGGGGCTACAATGATCCTGACCACTGATCAACATGTTCATCCACTTAATAGCTATAAATAGGAAGAAATGCATCAGCAAATCAACACATATTAATCAAGCACAAATTGGAGCCAAGATCTGCCCAGCAGCACGATAATGAAGCACATATGGACACTGCCTTCAAGGAGCCTAGGGTCTGCTTAGGGAGCTGAGACTTAAATACACAAGACAGGAGTCAACACAAGAGAGCAACAAGGGATGTCAAAGACTGTGAGGAGCTAGTGTGATAGAATTAACAAATATTGAAATTCCAGCTAACAGTGAAAAGCACATAATTATATGTCAGTTCTGAACAATAGCATTGTGGTATACACATTATTATTCACTTGAAAATACATTTTTTTAAAGTTTGAAAATCCATTTTTCACATATTCTACATGTACTAGGTATAACAGTGTAGCTCAAACAATAGCATCCTGAGATATGTGTACACTGGAGATAGGGAAATGTTCATAATGGAAGGATGTAATGGCTAACAACTGCTAAATGAAAGAAGTGATTGTTTCGTTCCTTTGTAGCACATACAGCCATTGTACTTACTAAATAATTCATCTGATGATTTCCTTAGTCTCAGTCTAGCTCTTTTCGAGCAAGAATTCTGCTTTATTTTTATTCTCTTTTATTTTTGCTATATCCCCTGAGTCTATTATAGCAACTGAGGCATAGTAGGTGCTCAATACATAATTGTTGGATAAATGAATAGCAAACAAAAGGGTAGTTAAGCAGTTAATCACATGAACTAATCTCATTCAAGTTACATGAAATTAGGACTGACAGCAAACAAGTTTCATGTGGACATTTTGTGTGCGCACTACACACACAAGTTCTGCATGAACATGCAGACACAGACTAACACACTTTGTTTCTCCATTTTTGACTCAGCTATGATTTGCTTAACAGGTTAGAGAGTGACATTTTTCTGGGCTCAAGAGATACGCTGAGGAAACTTGTTAAATAATGTGTTGTACAAACACCAAACACCCCAAATACTCAGCATTCCCCAGGTATTTCATAAACAAACTTCAAAAGGTGATTGGTTTAATTGAGCTGTCAAAGTAGGTCAGGCTGAAAGGGCAGAGAGTATATATAAATAGTCCAATATCTGCCAGTCTCAGGGAGCTAGTGATTAGATTTCAATCTGATCATAATTAATATGTTATTAAAATCCTCGCCAAATAAATTGGCTTCATTTAACTGAGAGAGTGGAAGTCACGCAAAAGAAGGGAGGAGGGAGAATCTTCAGGCGGAAGGTCTTCACTGTCTGGGAATTCCAAACTTAGGCAAACCTGCGTGGGCTGTGTCATTTTTCTGCATGGAGAAAATGAGAGGTGTTTTTATTTGGTAGTAGTCTACTCATACTTTAATGCCTTGAAAACTGAGAACACACATCTCCAAATTTGTCTGTGTTGGGTTATTAGAGTCATGAGTTTCTCAACCCATTCCTTTTCCTCCAACAAAATGAAGTGCATTCAGCCTACAGGTGTAAATATGTCCACAAAACGTGTGTGTGTTTTGCACAGCCCCTACAGTAGAACAGAAGAGTAGACACGTAACAAATATTTCTTGGAATGACTGAAATTCTAATATCCAAGAATAACTCAGCCATGTCTTTTCCAAACAATTTTCTAACTTTCAATCTGTATTTTCTTGCTGGGTCTACTATAGAATCAGCCTGCATCATGTAGGAAGTACAATGCTTTTCAGAAGTCATAAGAAAAACTGTATCGAATGTTTGCTCTGTGACAGGCACCAACTCTTCATTTTACCCTCACAACAACCTTATAAAGCAAGTGCCATTGGTATTCCTTTTTTATAGATGAGGAAATTGACACTTTGAGAAGTCACACAGGTGACCCAAGTTTATGCAGCGTAACATGAGAGGGCCAGGACTTATATAAAATCCTTATGTGTTTAAAACATCAAATTCTCTTAACTCCAGCTTTCACATTAAATGCAGTGAAAAACATCAGAACCCTTTCCCCTGAGCATAATGATTCTCTCTGTGTGTCCTGGGATCTCCCACGTCAAAATATTTGGAGTGGGTCAGGGGAGGGGTGAGGTCTTGGTGAAATGCGAATTCATCAGCTTCACAAAGAGTTTATGGAAGGAATGTATTCAGACTTACTGATGAAAGGTGGAGCCCTGAAAAACCAAAAAAAACAAACAAAAAACAAAAAACACCTGCCACATTGGAAGGAAGCTGAAAGAAGCAAAATAAAATTTCGATTAAATATTATTAATATTTTTCAGTACTGGCTAATGTGAAAGGCAAATTGTGTATCTATGGCAGCTAAGACTGAGGTCAAAGCAGAATCTCAGTCATTTCAAATACCCCTATTAACTCATCAAGACCAAGGGTAGCAGGTTAAGAGAGTAACATCAGTATTGCTGACAGAAAAGGAAAAATTCCTAAGGTAGAAATAGGTGACTATTTTGCATATTTTATTGGGTGGCCCTGAACACATTACTTAAATTTCTCTAAGCCTCAGTTTACTCATGTATAAAATGGGGAAAATAACATCTGAAAAGGACAACAGTACTGTAAGTAAACATGTATAACTGAGTGTATGCTGTGTAATAGGCACTGAACCAAAAATATCTTTTTTCTTATAATGGCAAGTTTCTATGTGCATAGTCCATAACCCTCTTTTTAATTTTGGCTACATACTAAGCTAGAAGGCTATTTCTATAGTCCAATAACTATATTACAAAGCCACCCTCCATGATAAAAATGAAAAAAAAATAAAACAACAACTGTTAACATTGACTTGTGGGTTCCCCAGAATAGTAATATGTTCATTTTCTCAGAAACCAAATGCCCTTTACAGACACTGACCAATGCCAAGGTCATTCTGCACCAGGTATTCTAAAAATGGCATAAAGACGTTTTCAAATTAATTGTCTTCATTAGGTCAGACACATGACCTTGGAGCTAAAACAGAAGGATTTACTGAAGAAATTCAGCAAGAATTTTGGAGTCAGTTCCGCTGGACAGAGTTGTTAATCTACTCTGGGTCAGGGTCTACTCTAGCACTGGGTCGTTCCCTGTGTGAGCCTTTTACATTCACCTCATATAGAATCTTCTTGGGAATAGGACTTGGGCCAGTCTTCCCACCAGCACAGCAAAGGACACAGAAAAAAAATGGAGCAGAGGGCAAGGCTTTGGCAGAATCCATCCCTATTCATTAAAATCCTCCATGCACTAACTAGATGTGGGGCATTTCTGTCACACTCTCTTAGGAAAGGCGAAGGCTTGCTTTGACTCTCAAAGCATACCCTGCATCTGTTTTCATCGCAAGTTGCAGTGAAAGTGCTCTGTCAAACCAACGATTGGGGAGGTGGGCAGAGGAGAGAGACACGCGTACAGATTTGAAGCACAAGGACACAAAGGTATTACGGTGTTTGTATTGTCCAAGGGATGTGCTTCTGGTGTTAGAAAGAAAGGAAAGGGGGTGGTAGCAAAAGGAGGGAAGAAAGGCATTCACATTTATTAAGCACTATGAGAACGACTTCACACCAACCCTTTATTTAGGCCCCCCATTAACTATTTCCACTGTGCTAATAAGCACTGGGAAGCAGAGCAACAAGGCAGCCAGGGCTCATTGTTTTTATAGAATTTACTGTCTGGTAAGGTAAACAAACCCCGAACAATTCATTACAAGTGCGGCATGTGTTATAAAGACAAGAGCAAAGGGTACTAGAGAGGCATATGGCAAGGAAGAGTTCCAGTTAAGATTTCTGAGTACAAAAAACACAGAAGCCATTTCTAAATTTAAACTGAAATGAGTTTATGAAATGAATACTGATAGTTCACAAAAACCAACCAAGAATGTGTTATCCGGGAGTCTTAAACCACAGACTTTCAAGGTCAGTTACAAGATGCTTGAATCCCTTCTTGGAAACTCAGTAACGATTACATTCCAATTGCATTCCCTCCAGTTCCCTTTATTTTTTTTTTATCTTTTCAAAGTTTTTATTTTTAGGGGGTGACACAGCTACTTTTTCACTAGTTCACATTGTTTGAGGCCCTGAGGATAGTACCCAATGAAACCTATCCTGACTACCAGAACGCTGAGAGTAAAGGATATACAATACTGATAAGGATATATGTATATATAATGTTTTGAGTTCAGTTAAACTATCAAGCTCATGCATATAATAGCTTAGATAAGGGTGGTTTTTAGATATGACTATGGGAAGGGGTATAAAGTATCCACAAGATGACTCAACAACCAGAAGAGTTTTTGCAGAGCCCTCATTCCATCTCCTAAGGGGCAACTGTGAAGTTCAAGTTTTAAGATATTTCATATTTGGAAACATTTGTGAGAAACAGCCTGGGATCTCTAACTGAAGATAATAGTGAAGGGTGGCTATTTGGCATTAGTAGTAACAAGAACTAACTGAACTTGAATATTAGTGTTAATACAATTCAACATTTTACCCTGGATTTGGGGTTGAGTAGTCTGAGAAAACTCAGGATATACAACATAGTCTCCAGAAAAAGTCCAGCCATTGTTAATATAATGAGAACAGTTGGTGTGACATCGATGTAACCTGGCAGCCAAGGACAGTGGACTGGAATGCACATGGGTGAACAAGGACGACTTCATTGTACCAGTCAGTAGGGGCAGCAGACACCATTGAGTGAGTATGTGTACTGTGTGGCTGTTGCATTCAAAATGATGGGGCCAGGAGAGCCATGAATCTGCATCAAATTTTGTGTTAAGCTTGAACATTCTTCTGTGGAAACTATTCAGATGATTGAAAAGGCCACAGCTATGGGTATCTGGTGACCGGCAGCTTCGTCATAACAACAGTGTGTTCATACATCATATTTAGTGCAGAGGTTTTGGTGAAACATCAAATCACCCAGGTGACTCAGCCCCTCAACAATCCAGGTTTAGCACCCTGCAACATCTGGCTTTTCCTAAAAATAACATAACTTTTGAAAGGGAAGAGATTTTAGACCCTCAATAAGATTCAGGAACACACAACAGGCAGCTGATGGCGAATGGGAGAACTGTGTGAGGTCCCAGGGTGCACACTTAAAAGGGACTGAGTCTTTATTGTCCTATGCATGATGTTTCTCGTATCTTGTATCTTCTTCAATAAGCATCTCTATCTTTCATATTACCTGTTTGGATAGCTTCTGGGAAGATGCCATATATGGTTCTGTTACTCCTAATATTTTGGCAAGAAGAGATGATATGTAAAAAAAAATTAATCCTGGGTAAAATTTAAATAAGTTTCCATTGTCAACACTCCCTTAATCCAGATGGCCTCACTTGAAAATTATTTAAATGCTATGTGTATCCAGAAAGTATGGACAACCAAAACTACACTTTGGTGAGAATGCAGATTGATATAGCTACTGTGGAAAACAGCATGGAGTATCCTCAACAAATTAAAAATGGAACTCCTTTTTGACCAAGCATTCCACTTCTGGGAATATGTCCTAAGAATCCTGAAACACCAATACAAAAATACACACACCACTATGTATATAGCAGCATTATTTACATTAGTCAAGAGCCCAAGTGCGTATCAGTAGATGAGTGGATAAAAAAAAGCTGTAGTACATTTACACAATGGAATACTATGCAGCAGTAAAAAAGAAAATAATTTCTTGCCTTTTTGCAACAACGTGAGTGGACCTAGAGAATATTATGCTATGTGAAATAAGCCAGTCGATGAAACACAAATACCATATTATCTCACTTATATGTGGACTCTAATGAACAAAACAAACTAACAAACAAAATAGAAACAGAAGCACAGATACATGGAGCAGTTAGTTCTCTGAGGGGTGGGGTGGGCCTAGATGAAAGAAAGTGAAGGGATTAGTCAAAGAGCTTCCGTGCGTAACTCCTGGACACCGACAATGATAGGGGGATGGCCTGAGGGAGGGGTGCAGGGTGGAGGTGTGTGCAGAGTGAGAAAAAGAGGGGACAACTGTAATGGCATAAACAGTAAAATATAATTTTTTAAAAAAATTATATTAAAACATTATAAAATTATAAAAACATACTTTTACTGTTTCCACAGAGGATTTGCAAACTTAGTTTTTATCCTCTTTATAAAAATTTAAACTGAAATTTTCTTGAAAAATGGCAGAAGAAATTTCTTTTCTATTAGATTATTTCCCCTTTATTCATGCAAATGGGAATATCTGAGGTTTAAAAAAATGAGAGATCAAGAAACCAGCAAAAGAAATTCACAGAACAACTGTGCCTTCTGCTTAGAGATGGATCATAAATCACATCAGGGCCTCCTTTCTCCCGATTTGCACACAATATTAAATAATGGAAAATAATTTGAATTCTCACTGTCAAAGAAGCTATCAGGGTCACCTACATCTTTCTAGCCATTCATCACCCTCTAAAAATATTCCTTAAGAAGAGGGAAGGGGGAGGTAGAAGAGGGTAAAGAGGGGATAAATGGTGATGGAGGAGACCTGATTTCGGGTGGTGGACATGCAATACAATACACAGATGACGGACGTATTATAGAACTGTCTGCCAGAAATCCATATAATTTGATCAACTGATGTCACCTCAATAAATTCCATAAAAAATAAAATAAAATAAAAGAGAATAAAGATAAAATAAATGAAAACATTACTGAACACTGAGAGCTAGAATTTAAGGTAGAATTTTAATCATGGTATAAATATTTGAATAAGCTATAACAAAGTCATATTTTATTAAAATATTCAGTACTTGTGACTAATTTAAAGAAAATGTGGGCTTGATAGTAAAGGCAGGAAGAATAACTATTATCCCAGCCATGACCTTAAGGACCACTGTATCTTCCCATATTTTCTCTCTTACTGTTTATTCACCTTAACTAAATTTCTTTTGCTTCCCTCTTACTTTGCCCTACCATTTTATGTCAAATGCATTATTGGTGGTTAACATTGCAATTTACTCCATAATGCAGAGAATATCAAAAGGCTCATCATGGAACCAGAGGCAGAATGGACGGGGTAACACATCAGCAAATACTTATGTGTTAGAGCTTATTTTGCACCAAGCACTTTTCCAAGCACTTTACCTACATCAATTCACTTAGTCTTTCTAAGATGAAAGGGGATAGGTACTTAACAAAAGGAAAGACTGAGAAGGCAAAGAGGTTACTTGGTGGTCCAGGGAGAGAAAGCAAGAATATCATGGAGTTGGAGTTTTTTGTACGCATCTCTGGTTCCAAAGTCCTCCTGTTAATTACAATGTTAAATGGACCCTGATCAAATGTTGGGTTCATCTGCATATGGAAACCATTTTCCAAAGAGATCACAAATACCATCGGACTGATTGGGTGTTGAAATCATGGGAAAGGTGTTTGCACAACAGGCTGGAGCAGCTACAGCATGGAACTGAACTACCTCCTAATGAAACACCTTCTATAAATATTGCACTTTATTACTTTGTAAAGAAGAAGCAATGAGCATAGTATTTTGTTTTCAGACAATTGCATTACGTCAGGAAAAAAAGCATTTTTCACTGCTGTCGTTTGAAATTTAAACATCTAGGTGTATAATTTGATATTGGGCTAAAAAGGGGTGAATTGTAGTGGGTATCAGTCATTAGTTTGGATGTACCAAGTCTCTGAACACTCTTCTTACGTTTATGGAATTTGGCACCTACGGGACCACAGGTCCCTTTATGGAAACCAGATACAGAGGCCTCCACCAAAAACACACATTTCTCTCAAATTATGTTTAATCAATGTCTAGTGATCCACAACAATGTGAATGTACCTAAAGCCAAGAAACTGTACACTTAAAAATTTTAACTTTTCTGTTATGTGTATTTTATAACAATGAAGAAATAATTTGTTAAAGCTAGTAATGTGAAAAAGCAGGCCCTGGGCAGACACAGCTTTGTGGAGGGCGGCCCATGTACGTATATAACCTGGAAGAAACAGAATAGAGGCCCCAGAAGTGGCCTCCAGAGTTCAGTATCCACGGACTTAGCTCTGCAAATTTTAGGGTCATTTCCCAGTGTCATCACTGCATCAACTCTGGAACATGATTTTGTATATTATTCCTACTGCATAGCCTCAAAATCCTCCAAATCTAGTCCTCTCATGCTTCTAGGAACCCAGTGAGCTACATAGTATCTCTTAATATTTATTTTCTGCTCACACAAGTTTAGATAGTTTTCCAGTATCTATAACAATGATCGCCGATTGAAACAAACAATAAGATTAAGTACTTTATTAGTTAATATTTAGTTTGTGCTAAGCACTGCATTAAATGATTAATCTTCCTTGTGTCATTTAATAAGAAGATCTGTAAACTATGACTAACCTCTGTACAGAGGAGGGAAATGAAGTTGAGTGGGATTAAGTAACTTGTCCAAGGCCCATGTGGCTAGAAACTGGCAGAATCAAGACTGGAACCCAGGTTTGTGTGATGAGAATGTGCATGCTCTTAACCACTGTTCTACAACAGTTGCTGGTGGTTATCACATTAGTATAGTCCAGTGATACTACACCATAGAGATTTGGGAGAACTAATACCAGATTTTAAATTGATAACCACCAAACATTAAGCCTGATGACTTGATTTGCAGATCTGATTAAGCTCTATCAGTGATCCAGCCTCTGAGCCCAAGATTACCCCTCTGTAAAATTAGAGGTTGAACTAGGTTTCTCTACCGCTGCATTATTCCACACTTCCAGCTCTCTAATTAGAAGTCTCTCTTCTTAGCTGCCTTATTAAGAAGGAAATGTATGAAAAAGCTATTAACTAACCACAAACCTTTGAAGCTGTCCTCACATCCTCTGCATCCTTCTCCTCTCTGTGCCCCAATAGAGTCCTGTTCTGATTAAAAATCCAGGGAAGTTTCTCCTGTATGACCCAGATAATCCAAGGTCAGGCTTCAGAAGCCGTTATGTAACTGCCGGTTGAAAATCAATCGTACATGTCCTGAATTCAAGGACGTACACACACAAATAAGCACAAATCACTTCAGACGACATCTGGTCTTCTGATTTCATAAGAGAAATGTCAAAGGGTTATATTTTTCTCAGTGTCATCTCAGAAAGGCACGGTATTCCATGGGGTGGGCCTTGGGCCCAAGTATGAGAAAGGTCATTCTCCCTGAATTCCAGGATTCTCCAAGTGGCTCTAGATGTCACGATAGCAGCTGTGTTTTCTTTGCCCTTGAGGAACCAATCAATGCCCATACACCAGTTCTTTTTTTTTCCATCACAACTGCTGTATCAGCTCTAGTATTACTGATACTTTCATCACCCAAATTAATTTTCAAGATCTACTGCCTGACTAGGAACTCCAAATAAAGGACGGTGTCATCCCATTGTAGTATTTGAAGATGGTTGAATATAAATAATAATGAAAATGGTAATACCTGTGTTATTTCTCTAATCTGTACCAAGTATTGGGATAAGAGCTCTGTGGACATTATCACTGCTCTAAGTGTGGCCCCTGATATGATAGGTGTTATTATTAACATCTTTATTTTATATACAGAAAAACTGAGTGAGGCTGGAGAGGAGGAGCGATTTCCCCAAAGTCACGTAGATGATATTGCAGGCCAGCTTGAGTTCAAGGTCTGTGCTCTTAATGCCTCATTGTTGAGATATTAATTCCCACTGAGAATCAGTCTGCCTAAAAGATACACTAAACACAATTTTTCTTAGAAATTTCAGTGGAACAGCTGAGCTCACCTTTGATCCATTACTGAAGAAAGTTTCTTTTTAGACTGAGTTTCAGTAGTGGGAGACACATGTGGATGTACTCAAACTGACTTGACAGTGGCAATGAAGCAAGACCAAAGAGCATGTGAGGACAGAAGCAGTGATACAATTTTAAGTGCAGACCCAGTGCAAAAGTTGGACTAAAGACAAAAGGCAAAGTCACTTAGCAGGTATCCAAATGAAACAAGCCAAGTGAAGAAAGAACTTGTTAAATCATCAATTTGCAGCAACAAAAAAGCAGCTAAAAATTGGTCCTTATAAAAGAATTATAGAGTGGTTCAAATGAAAGATAGCCTTGTGGATTCCAGGACTATTGTTCAGGAGCTAAAATCATGCCTCCTCACTGAGGTGTGACTCTGTATCTGAAAAGATAAACCCAACAAAGCTGGTGTAGAAGGAATAGACAGACTTCACAGTCAAGTGAGAAAACAATTACAAAGGCTATTGCAATGTATAATAAGAAAAAAAAGCTGTGATTCTAAATTGGATGAGCCCAGATTTTGAAAGAAATACCTGGAATAGATAAGGGCAAGTAATCAGGCATATAAAACTACATCAAATTGAAAAGCTTCTGCATGGCTAAAGAAAACATCAGCAAAATGAAAAAGGAACCAACTGTATGGAAAACTATATTTGCCAATGATATCTTGGACAAGTGTTTGATCTCCAAAATATATAAAGAACTCATACAACTCCACACCAGGAACACAAACAATCCAATGAAAAAATGGGCAAAGGACCCGAACAGACACTTCTCCCAGGAGGACATACAGAAGGCAGGCACATAAACATATGAAAGGATGCTCAGCATCACTAGCCATCAGGGAGATGCAAATTAAAACCACAATGAGATACAACTTCACATCCATCAGAATGGCCAACATAAACAAATTAACAAACAACACGTGCTGGCTGAGGCTGTGAAGAAAAGGGAACCCTAGTGCACTGTTGGTGGGATTGCAGACTGGTGCAGCCACTGTGGAAAACAGTATGGAATTTTCTCAAAAAACTAAAAATTGAACTGCCTTTCGATCCAGTGATCCCACTGCTGGGATTATACCCTATGAATCCTGAAACATCAATTCAAAAGAACCTGTGCACACCACTGTTCACAGCAGCATTATTTACAATAGCTAAGTGCTAGAAATAGCCTAAGTGCTCATCAGTAAATGAGTGGATCAAAAAACTGTGGTACATTTACACAATGGAATACTACACAGCAGAAAGAAAGAAAGAACTCCTACCCTTCATGATAGCATGGATGGAACTGGAGAGATTATGCAAGTGAAATGAGCCAGGCAGTGAAAGACAAATACCATAGGACTCACCTATAAGTGGAACCTAATCAACAAAACAAACAAGCTAGCAAAATAGAATCAGAGATGTGGAAATAAAGAGCAAACTGACAGTAACCAGAGGGGAGGGAGAGGGGGATAACGGGGAAAAGAAGGGAAGGGTCAGGCCAAGGAACTTGTGTAAAGGGCCAGTGGACAAAGATAACAATGGGGAGGATTGAATGTGGAAGGTGGGGGTGGGTAGAGCGGGGGAGAGTGATGGTCAGGGGAGATTGGGACAACTATAATTGAACAACAATAAAAAAATTTATAAAGCTTAATAGATATTTCAATAAACCTCATTTAACAAGCAAGTAACTGTTAAAAAATTAGGCCTTGCTGAAGAAGCCCACCTGGGCTGGAAGTGAGGGAGTTGGGAAGGGTGAAGTCAGGGTACCACAGGCAGACACACCAAGGTCTTTTGACACAGATTTCTCTCACTGTACAAATTATTTCTTCAGCAGCAAATTTTTTTTTCATGTATATTTTGAGCTCAGGATATATACTGGTGAATGGGATACATACTGGTGAGCTGGCCAAGGTTCCTACCCTCACTAAACTTACAATGACCTAGAAAAAAGAAGAAAAAGAAAAGTCAGTGACAACAGAATGGGACAGGTGCAGCAGGCAAGGGCTTGGTGATGGTTTCCCAGAAGAAAATGTACTTCATGTGGACTAAGGGATTGGTAAGGGTGATTCTGAAGAACAAAAGCAGGGATAGAGGAGTGTTCCAGGAGAAAGGAACAACATTTGGAAAGTCTACTCAATGTACAATAAATTTTACAAAGAGTCAAAGGTTGAATATGTTCAGAGAGTGCTTTATGAAGGGGGAGTGGAAGTTGGTGAGGGCAGCAAGGTTCATAGAAGGAAGCACGGGAGGGTCTTGTGAGCTTATGTTAAAAAGTTAGTAACTGTTCCCGAGACCAGCTGGGAGCCATGGGTAGGGTGCCAAGGAAGGAAATGGCATGATCATATCTGCAGTTTAGAAAGAGAGCTCTGTTTCCCCTCTGCTCTGTTAGGTTGAGTGGCATGTGCTATTTCCCTAGGTAAACTGATGGATGCCTATGGTCACCCAGAGTCAGCTGATGCAATGGACTTTGTGAATCTATGAAGCGGAGGCAACTCCCTCAAGGTGCTCTCACCCTTGTATTACCCAAGTGTCATGAACAAAGGACAGTGACTTGGAGGTCCTGAGTGCTTGATTGAAAGTGTCAGACTCTCTCCATCTAGTTAATTCTGATTCCAAACTGACTACTAGTTCACATAGCTGTTGTTTGTACACAAAAACAGTGGTTCAAAAGGGCAAGGGTGGAAAGATATTATTAGCCCTTCCGGACTGAAATTTTTAATGGCCTTGCCTTTTTTAAGTGGAACCCCAAACATAATAATTAGACATTTGCACAAATTGTCTTTTCTATCCCTTTATATTCAGTCTGTTTGTATCTTTCATTCTGAGGTGGGTCTCTTGCAGATAACACATAAAGTACTGAATAGTTTAAAAAATAGAGCCCCGAACAATAATGCTTACTACTCATTTTAATAGGTTTCAGGCACTATTATAACCATTTTATGTGCACTATATCATTTAACTTTATAATTCTCTGAGGTTGGTATTAGTGTTATTCCTATTTTTTTTAGCTAAGAAAACCTAGATTACTGAGGTTAAATCACTTGCCCATGGACAGAGCTAGCAAGTGGCAAAGCTTGTCTTCTAAGCCACATCTGTCCTACTGCAAAGCACATGCTTTAATCACAATTCAGTCTTCACTGCTTTTTCATAGAATGTGGCAAGAAATGTCACAGTGCTAACTATCCAATCTGGGAATGGTGGGAACCATTTCAGAAGTCTGCCAATTATAATATCAATTATTACATTTGAGCTCAAGTGTGAATGTGTTCTAATAGCAGGACAACCCTATTGAAAACCACAAATACATGTGATTATTAATGATGCCTGCACTCCCCTCCTGAACAGTCAAGGACTTGGAAACTCAGACTGAGATGGGGATTTTAGGAGTCAGATGGTATGTGTGCTATTGGAGCTGGTGGATTATTTAGCCTGTATCTTCAGAACAACAAGGTGTTAAAGAAAAAAGTCAAAATAGTCAGAAACAGTGTCTAATCAAAACAGACTTGACAAAGAGATGAAATTTTTAACTAAAATTAAAGGTGAAGCAATTGGTGTCAGTAGACTGAGAAAGGTCTTATGGCTGAGAGAACAGAGCGGCAGAAACAGGTGATGCAGGCAGTCCCTGACCCGTAGGCCCAGGCTCTCTTCACAGAATACGAGTTGTTCAGACCCACCCTCCAGTCATGCTAGATGGATAGGAAGCTTTTTCATCCACTGTTACTTCAGGGAAGACCCTTCCTAGTGGGTTGGGGTTGTGGGTGTTCCAGGACATTTCCTGGAGTCCAGAACATCCCATATAACATAAAGGCAACAGTGGAGAATGATTGGAAAGAAAGTATCTAGAGACAGACTTATTAAATTCAACACACAACTTCAGGACTAACTGCATGTCCTCCAGCACCTTGCTTATGTTCTTTATGCTTCAGTTTCTTCATCTATTAATTAAAGCTGTTAATATATACACCATCAATAGTGCTATAAGGAATAAATACATATGCCACTGAAGAGTGTGTCAGTATGCATGATGGTTGCTCCATCTTTCTCGCCAACAGTTCTCTTGCTGGGAAGTCCCTGCTGTTGAAAGTTTCAGAGCTTTATAGCCCCTCATATCACGGCAGGTTGGAAGAAAGCTCAAGTCCATTAATGGCCAGCTGGGCAAAAATTAGCAAGGCAAACAGATGTAGATTGCAACAATATCCTCAAAGAAGAAAATAGAGCTGGTGACTTGTTTCCACAAATGGTCACATAGAGAGAATTGTTTGTGACAGAGAATTTCTGATTTTTTAAGATGCTGAAGGAGAGAAGGTGCCACCTTCTGACTTCTTCTCCAGAGTCTGTCATTCTGAAAGCATCGCTGGCCAAGTATGTTGGCAGTACAGCAGCTGACCTCCCTTATCTGCAGGGAATACTTCCCTAGACTGCATCAGTGGATGCCTGAATTCGCAGATAGAATGAAACCTGATGTATAATGTTGTTTTTCTTACATATACAATGGTTTCACCAGAAGTACTTTCCTGCTTCTCTTTGGCATATCTTCATTGTCAGCAACACTATTCTTGTGTTTTGGGGCCACTGTTAAGTAAAATAAGGGTTACTGGAACACAAGCACTGGGATACCACAGCAGTCAACCTGATAAACAAGTCTGCTACTAAGTGAAGAACAGTTGGATAGTGTATACAGTGTGAATTCACTGGACAGAGGGATGATTCATGTCTCCAGCAGAAGGAAGCAGGAGGGGACAAGATTTCTTCATGCCATGCAGAATGGCATGCAACTTAAAATGTTTGAATTGTTTATCTTTGGAATTTTTCATTTAGTATTTTCGGACCACAGTTGACTGCAGCTGGCCACAGGTAACTGAAACCACAGAAAGAGAACCCATGTATTAAAGAGAGACTACTGCATGGGCTGGAGATTTTATTCCAAGCTCAGACAGAAGATTGTTGTAGTTCCGGGGCCCAGAGGACTGGCAGGGGCATCATGCACTGAAAGACACTTGGCTCTTGCATTATTTGAGATTTGGCCTCTTAGCCAAAGTCATTTACCAAAGGTATTAAAAATTTTAAATATGTCCTAATATCAGGAGGCAGATAGCAGAAACAAGATTCAAAACCAAGTAAAGATATATTACACAGCAATTAAGCAAACATTTCATTATTATCTCCCAACTACCACCAATGAGACTTCCATTCCAGCCATTTTGGCCTGAACTGACTTCCACATATGACATGGACAGTCTCACCCTCCATACTGACTCCTGTCATGAGCATATGCTCATGGTATAGTCTTTCCTATAAGTCAGCTGGGGGAACTGCTCGGCTAGCTGCTGGCTGAGCAGTGGGGCACCAAGGAACAGGCAAGAGTCACACACAGTAACTGTGCTATTCACTCAGCTTTTATTGAATGCAGGTTCACTCACAGTAGAACATCAACATACATTAATATCCTACTCACACTCTAGCAGTCTAAGAAGAACATAACAGACATACAGCAATCAATGGGGGATAATGAACCTGAGCCCCAGAGTCTCAATCCACAGGTCCAGGAGACAGCATGGTGGGCAAGAGAGTTGTCAGCATCTTGCAAGGAGGGATCTCCAGAGCCAGGTGGGCAGTGGGGCAGACTAATTCCTCAGTCCAGCAGGGCAGAACCACCGGTGGCCAATGCCCAGAGAGATCGGGGTGGTTTAGAGCAGCACTCTGGTGTGTGGAACTCGGCTATCTCAGCAGTGGTCTGGCCCTGCCTCAGTTATACCTTGAAAATGGTGGACTCCCCTCTTCTGGGTCTCTTGATAAGTGTGTTGGCACCCCTGATGGCAAATGAGGTATTTTCCCAGAAGTCTCTCTATGGGTGGTCCCGCTCTGCAGACATGGCTGTTCTGATCTCATGTGCGGATATCCTAGGTGTGTCTCCTTGCCCAATGTGTCTGCTCTGACTTAGGTAGTTTCCCTCCTGAAGCAGTGTCATGGATGACTGGCAGCCATCTTGGTTGACATGAGTGACTCCACTTTGTTTTATATACTTTGTGCTACCTTGACCAGATCAATGCCATTTTATTGGTCTTGCTCTCCACACTCCTACTGGTCACCATTTCTCCCCAGTTGTCAAAATCCTATTACCTTTCAGATCTAGCTCCAGAGACATCTCCTTGATGGACAAGGCCTGGATGACTCCATCCTGAAATGGGGTAATTGCCTCCCTCAGAACCCCTCCTAAACCCAGGTGATATAGGCTTAGAAGGAAGCCTTCTGAACCAAACTCCAGATGATATAGTCAACACCTATAAAAAGGTAACTATCATAAATATGTATTCATGAATAAGCTATCAAAATAAATTAGCCATTCCTAGCTGTACCTATGAAACACGTACACTTTTGTCACTTTTTGTCACTTTTAACACTTTTCTGGAAATTAGAGAAATGTTAACATTAAGAAATTTCAGGTATGGGATATCTCAGTAGAGCCTGTAGAATACCAGCATTTGTTTTAAACACAGGAGGACCGGGTGACCCAGATTCCCTCACAGCCTGTGTCAGCTCTGCCAGCCATATTTAATAGGCTTCCTCCAGACAGGGACAGAGCCTCCTGCACCAGGCAGGGAACATAAACTACAACTACCTGCATTTTTTTACCTGACTGATCAGCTGGCAGGCAGGCCATTGGACTTAATGTTTGACAGACTGACTGACAAATCCCACTGGAAATATAGAAACTCAACAGAAAAATAAACCAATATGCCATATTTAATAAGTCCTGGAAAGAAGAGGTCTCTTTAAAGACTAAAGCAGAATCTTAATGGCTTTCTTAGAACCCACTATTGACATTCATTTGCTTCTGGGACATGTGGGAGATGGAGCATTGTTAATATAGCCCTCTTTGGTGATTCCAGGACTTACACTAACACACAAAAATGTCTTCCCCATTGACTGCTGGTGTGGACACGTGCAAAGGCTGCTGTTGAATAGGATAATGTCATCCCTGCAAATGAGAGCTCAAATCAGGTTCTCTCTTCACCCCACTCTTCACCCAAAACCCAGGAAAGGAGGATCTGATAGGAGGATATCATCAAAGACAAGGGATTTAAATACACTCATGTACATATGTACACACATACATGTACATGCTCACCATATACACTGATTCTTATCTCAAGAGACAGTTTTTTTTCTAAAAAAAGAGAATCTTCTGTAGACTGAAGATGACAAATAGAATTAGATATGTGTATCTTTGTTTTTAAACAAATTTTCCTAAAACATACACTTTCTGAATGTGGGAGAGGCAACTAAGAGTATTTGTGCCCAGAACAAGAAACTGGCAACAAAAATATTTTCCACAGACCAATGAGAAGAGCTTCTATTGTAACCCATAGCACTTCCTGCCTTAGGGCTAGAGGAAGTTGCTAGGACATCTTTGAGGCTTGCTACCTGTTCATCTTTTCAGAGGGCCAGTTAAACATGGACTACAGAACCCTGAGCTCTCCTGGCCAGACTCTTGGCATGAGAAGGAGTGAACTATAAGAAGCCAAGGGTTAGACAGAGATTAGGTGGCAAGCTGGCCAAAACATTGCTTCTCACCAATCAAATCCCAGCAGCATAGAAAAGCACTTCATCTCTGTCTTTTAAATTTGGTTCTGATCAATTGATTTGTAACACTCTAGGACCATAATCAAAAAATCTAACAATTTCAAACTCATATGGAAAATTTAATTGTGTTCAGCCTTTTAACTTTCTCTCCTAACCCTCACCTTCCTATCTCACACATGTAACACACCCACATTTTTACCAGATTACTCTACACAGATGATAAACTGTTAGGGTAAGTAGAGTATAAGTATGAATATATATTTATATATATAATGATAACTTTTAGCAAACACAATTCTAAGTCTCATTCAAAATAGATGTTTTGATAAAGGATGCCAGTATAGTTACATATAATGTCAGACCTAGGGGTGTGAAACTTGGCTATGTTAAATTTTATCCTGTACAATCCTTAAAAATACCATTTAATTTATATTAGCTTCAGTGTAACTACCTGTAGTAAGGCAATACTTTCAGATCCACTGTTTTTATATGATTAAATGAGATAATAAAGATGAGAACTTTTCAAATGCCAAGCATCAATTTAATAAGGCATTGTCAGGAAAACTGTAATGTGATGAAAATTAATGAGGTGATGGTTAAAACCTCCACCTCCAGGGGCTCTGTAATCAATAGCAGTGAATACAAGTGTCAGGTTTGCTAGTGTTTAGCTGTGTAAACTTCATAAAGCCTCCACACTTGAATGTAAGCTGCCTCATTTGTAAAAAGAGAATGATAATAATAATAACTATCTTGCAGAGTTATTTTGTCAGGTTTAAATTACATAATGAATATTAAGCTGTTAATACCATGTCTGGCAAGCAATAAGTACTTAATAAATAATCAGCCAGGGTCTCACTGGGACATATGTGGTTTATGCAGGTTAGAGTAATTTGAGGTGCATTCAATAAAAGGATAATTTGCTAAGAGGTGCAGAGAGCATTGGAAAACCACAAGCAACAGTGCAGGGCTATTACCATCACTGTATGGAAAGGGATGAAGGCATGGAGTCACCTGATCCAGCAGCAGAGTGTAAGGAAGAGAAAGGTGCCTTAAGGAGTGCTAAAAGGAGTGCTAGAGAAGGACTCCCTAGACCTAGGAGCTCTTGCATGGAACTCACTCTTTTCCCTCTCTTCTCTCTGTCTCTTTGTTCCATTGACCAGCCTGAGTAAAATTTAGAAGATGAGGAAGCCATTGATGCAGTCTAGGATTCAGCTTTTTTTTTTTTCTGTATTGGGTCAGATAGTAAGTATTTGAGGCTCTCAAGTTATAGGATCTCTTGAAAATAGCCATGTAAGCAATGAGAGTACCTAGGTTTCAATAAAACTTTATTTACATAATCAGGGTACAGTTTTCCAGATGCATGATGTCATCAATACAAATCAGAATCCTAGTGGAGAGAGGAGAAGACTGGAAAATGAATCAGGAGGGCCAGATGGAGGATATCCAGCTTGAAGCAATGTTAGCTGTTTTGGCTTTTGTTGTGCTTGCTCTTACTATGACTACCATTTAAACTATGTATGAATTGAACATATTGGCATATTTTCTTTCCTTTAAAAAAAAAATAACCTGCCATTTTATTTTATTTTTATTGTTGTTCAAGTACAATTGTCTTCGTTTCCTCACCACCACTCCCCCCGTCCCCACCCTTGAACCTACCCCCTTTTGGCTTTTTCCATGTATCCTTTATACATGTTCTTCGACAATCCTTCCCCAATTTCCCCCCATTATCTCCCCCACGCCTCCCCTCTGGTTATTGTTAGTTTGTTCTTTATTTCAGTGTCTCTGGTTATATTTTGCTTGCTTATCTGTTTTGTTAGGTAGGTTCCACTTATAGGTGAGATCATATGGTATTTGTCTTTTACCACCTGGCTTATTTCACTTAGCATAATACTTTCCAGTTCCATCCATGCTGTCGTGAAGGGTTGGAGTTCCTTCTTTCTTTCTGTTGCATAGTATTCCATTGTGTAAATGTACCACAGTTTTCTGATCCAGTAATTTACTGATGGGTACTTAGATTGCTTCCAGCACTTGGCTATTATAAACTGTGGCTTATTTTCTTCTTCTATATAGCGTGTTTGCTTAATCATGCCAATCTTACATGGGTATACCACAAAAAGCTTCAAATAGCCCAAGCTGTGTAAGTTCCAAGAAAGTAGAGACTGCATTTTCTTCCCAGCTGTACCCTGGGCCTAGTTCAGTGTTCTGGTATAAGGCAGGTGCTCAATAAGTGCTGAATAAATAAATGAATCCCAAATGTATTGGATGTTCTAGAAAAGATGTCATCAATTTAGATAGAAGCATAACATAGATACAGAGACTATAAATTTTAAATACACAGGCTCAATAAACTTTGACAAAGTAGATACATCACTTTCATCATCACTCAGATCAAAAAAAAAATCTGTTATATGTATTATAAGTATCTTTTCCTACCCTGGCTTTTCTTTTTACTTTCTGAATGAGGTTTTCGCAAGATCAAAAGTTTATTCCAATATTGTCTAATTTATCAATTTTTCCTTTATAGTTTTATTTTAAAGTCTTTTAAAGAAATATTTTCATAGTTTAGTAACATTGGAATATTGTCCTATGTTAACTCCTAGAAACTTTATTTTTTCCCATAGTCTAAAGAAATATATTTGAAAGAAATATGGTTTTGTGTATGTTATGAAGTAAATATCAAGATTCAGTCTTTCCTTATGGATATCAAATTGACCCAGAACCATCTATTGAAAAGATCATCTTTTATTCATTGCACAGAAGCATGCCATCTTTATAGTTCAAGTGGGCCTGTTCTAAACTTTCCATTCTAATCCACTGATCTACTTACCTAAAATACTTGTCTTAATTATTACATCCTTCTAAGAAGCATTGATATCTCAAACTTTCTTCCTCAAGATTATTTTGGTGATGTTTGCCATGTTACATTTTCAAATATATTTTAGGATCAGCTTTTAAATCCCCACCAAATTATGGCAGATATTTTTATTACAAATACTTTGAATCTGTAGATAAATTTGAGGAGAATTTTTACTTCTATAGTATTAAGACTTCTGATACCTGAATATGTTACATCCCCATGAATTCAAGCATTCTTTAATATTTTATAGTTTATTTTTCTTATACATCTAACAAATCTTTTATTAGATGCATCCTCAGGTATTTTGTGTTTTAGGTGCTGTTGTAAATGGTATAATTTTTTTTAAATGTCCATCAGTATCTGTTATTGGTATATTGAAATACACATGCTTTTTGTATGTTGACCTAATGTCATACAACTTTACTGAATTTAGTTACTGCTTCTGCAGAGCCCATTAGATTTTCCATGTTGAATTATTACTCTTCCTGAGCTACCATAACGAATACCACAGACTGGGTGGCTTAAACAACAGAAGTTTATTTTCTCCTGATTCTAAAGTATAGAAGTCTAAGATCAAGGTGCCAATGAAGTGGGTTTCTGATGAAGCCTTTTCTCCTGGCTTGCAGATAGCCAACTTTTCATGGTGTCCTCACATGGCCTTTTCTCTGTGCTCACGGAGACAGAGGATGATTCTCTGGCATCAGGACTTTTTCTTGTAAGGCCACCAGGATTAGCAGATTAGAGGACCTTCCTTATGACCTCATTTAACCTTCATATCCCCTTAAAGGCCTTATCTCCAAATGCAGTCACATTGGGAACTAAGATTCAACACACAAATTTTTAGGAGAAGCAATTCAGTCTATAACACTTAGATAGATTTATAGCAATAGGTAAAGATCTTGAGTCATCCAAGTAAATCATTTGGGCAACCTTGAACTCCATGTTTTTGTCTTCCCTGGCCCATGAGACTGTCAAAAACCTCTTAGCTGCCAGCAGCTTACTACTCAGATCTCACCTTCTTGGTTCATGACTGCTAGGAATTGGTGAAAAATCTTAGGAAAAACCAGGATAGTATGTCAGTGTCACTCAACTGAGTGTTTCCATTCTCTGAAATTTTAACCTCTCTATCCAGATGCCTCAATAGCTCTTTGATACCTTAGGATGGTTTAATTACTCTATCTATCTTTTTTCAGTTGTTCTTGATGGGAGAGTTGGTGTCCTGTAAAGTAACAGGAAGCTCTTTGGGAGAAGCAGGAATTCATATAACTCTGACTGGGAAGTTCTTGAGAAGAATGAGATTGAGTCAAAGCTTAATAAGAATTATATAGCATAGAGGCAGTAATAAATATTGCAGAGAGGTAGAATGATATCAGAGAAGTTTCAGAGGAAAATGAGGCTATGGTGCTAGAGGATATGTGTTAGAGACAAGATTTGGAGGCTTGTTTTATTGCACATGATGTAAAAGAAATTACCAACGACTATAAAGCAAGGTTTAATATATATATGCCTTGTGATGGGTTTTATTTTTATATTTTTAGTTATAACAAAATTAAGAAAAAGGAAAAAATATTTTCTCGTTTTGCTTTGTTTTTAATCAAAAAGAAAAAATATAGAGAGCATATAGTTAAAAACAAGGAAAAGCAACAAGTATGGTATAAGATGATGGTTTCCAAACTTTGGCATGAATTAGTCACTCAGAGGGCTTAAAATGCAGATTTCTGGGTTCCACTACCCAGAGTGAGACCAGATAATTTGTTTTTCTGACAGGTTCCTGGGTTCACTGAGGTAGCTGATGCTGCTGGTCTGGGAACCACATTTTGAGAACCACTAGTAAAGAGCAACCACTAAAACAATAGCAAAAGAATGTGTAAATAACAGCTAACAGTGTGGTTGAATAGTAATTTAAATAAGTATTGCTTCAAATACTTGCTTCAAAAAATTGTAATGTGTTTTATTGGCTGAAGCATGGGACCTGGGTATAGAATTATAGCATGTAAGATCATAAGCAATTTGGGCCTAGGATTATGAAAACATTTTTAATTATCTAGAAATGTGTTGGCCATGCAGCCAAGAAAGAGTATAATTACTTTATCAGTCATTTTTCCTGAGTGATAATCTCCATATCCTGTTATCTCCATAATTTTGTAAATAGTTCAGTTTCCCTTTCCAATATTTCCACTAAATCCAGCCTGATTGGTTTAAGAGCTGTTAGTTAATATGTTAACATGATAAGTTAACATATTAATAATTGTAAGGAACAAAATCACTATACAACATTTTCTTAAATTACGTACCATGTGATGTTCACCGTCCGTCAGCTTACATTCCTAAGAGAGAGGTTAGCTGAACCTCACTTATGATCAAACGAATCTAAATGAAAAAATTTTCCTTAAATATCAGTGGAAATTATTTAATAAAAGTGTCAACTTACCCTGGCTGGTGTAGCTCAGTGGATTGAGTGCGGGCTGGGAACCAAAGTGTCCCAGGTTCGATTCCCAGCCAAGGTACATTCCTGGGCTGCAGGCCATAACCCCCAGCAACCGCACATTGATGTCTCTCTCTCTCTCTCTCTCTCTCTCTCTCTCTCTCTCTCTCTCTCTCCCCCTCCTTTCCCTCCCTAAAAATAAATAAATAAAATCTTAAAAAAAAGGTAAAAAAAAAGTGTCAACTTAGAGTCAAGTTCATATTTACAGATAGTAAAATATTACATTTATATGTTTCTTGAATATTTAAAGAAAATGTTGCTTTGTGGTCAAGTTAAAATTGAAGTAAACTTACAAATAATCAGCATAATGCTTCTGTAAACAAAAGCTTATGTTTATTTTAAGTATTAAATACAAATTCAATTGTGCAAAAAAATTTCAACTTCATATTCTTCAGTCATTTTTGGAAAAGCCTGCAGCTATTTCAGTGAAATGCATGTTTTGGGAAAGCTGGACATCTTTAACAAGGTGCAAACAGCCTGCAAGTCTTCCTGACTGCCCTTCCCTCTAGTTTAACAGCTGGTGATGGGTTAATCCACAGCATTTCTGAGAATTTCTATGTAGACAAAAATCACAGTGGAAATTGCCAGAACTCAGTACATTAGTGGATTGGCGATTTGAAAAGAGGTGCTGCATCTGGAGATATAATAGGTGAAAACCTGGGGAAATGTCAATTGTGATACCATTAATAATGAAATTCATTCTATTCAGCTACAGATGAGACTTGGTGAGCCAAATCTCTCAGCTCTTCAAAATGAGCCAAAAACGTCCAATAGCTTTCATCACCCTCAACCTGGGTCTGATCTTCCAACAGTGAAATACAGGCAAATTGGATTCCTAAGCTTTAAGCACTGGGTCAGCAAATCCCTTGTTGGTTCTTGGCTCTTTAAAATAATTGAATGTGTGATTTTATTAAGCAGACATTAAAGAAAGAGGAAGTAAAAGACTCCGTGGGATGCTGTTTACAAAGAACCATTTGATTTAATCAAAATAGAATGCTCTGCTCTTTATACTAAAGCATCGAATTGCTTGTGGTTACCCAGAAAACAAGCAAATAAAAAATCTGAAGAGTCCTGGACATTATTGCCTCCTTCAACATTGAGTAAAGCACCATGTGTCCTCTCAGGACATCCCATCTTTGATGATCAAGCAGAGGCAGTATTTCAGGCCTCCTGGGGTGGATGGGATACTACTCCCTGGGAATCACAATGGGACTGCTGCAGCTCGCTGGACTGTAGAATGACACACCCATTACCATTTTCCCACAAGGGAAAACAATCAGTCCGTATGACACAGTTCCTCTCCCTTAACATACCCAGAAATTATAGAGTTGAACTACATGTTTATTAATTGCAACATATGTTGAATGGCTTTATGTTTTTCCTTCCTCATATCAAAGGCAAATTACAAAATAATAAATTTTCTCTCTGCCACAAACTAAATTTATTTTATTGTGTGGAGACCTTGATGAATGCTTTCTGTTTTTCAGAGTTCTTCACTAAGCACGGGTTCTACATTCCTGCTTCCAATTCAGGATATGGTGAACCATGAATTTCTTTAAAGGGTTGGGTAGTAAATATTTTAGTTCTTTAGGCTATATGGTCTGCGTCATAAGTATTCACCTCTGCCGTCAATGTGGCATTTAAATTGGAAACAGACTAGTTCTGCCATTGTGTGATCCAGGGTAAGATATGTAACATCTTGAAGTCTTAGAATTATGACTATGTCTCCAAGTCATGATTCACCTGCAAAACAAGTTCTTTCTCAAAGGCTTGTTGGAAAGGCTATTGAGTCCCTAGTATGTTCTAGAGACAGTACCAGTACCCAGAGCTCATCCTCCCAGCAGTGGCTTGTGGAGTTGTTATTAGCCCCTTAGGAGAGTTTCAGCAAAAAGTTCAAAGAGATTAGTTCTGGGTCACACAGTTAGCAATACAGAGCTGGAATTCTGAACCAAAGTTTCTGAGACTCCAAAGCCCTTTATCCCTTCTAACCTGTGATACCTGGCTCTCACTATACTTCCTGTTAAGAATGAGAGCATACAAAAAAAAAAAATGACTAGCACATTTTGTGGCCCGTGGTATGTACTAAACAAATGTAGAAATCTTCCTGCTTTGACAGAGAAATTGTGGAAGACGCCCGAGGTCCCTTGTAACATCTATCAAATTGTGAGAGCAGAGTCTGTTTTTTTTATGGGATTTAGTTATGTCAGGTCATGTCCATGCATTCTCTTATGACTCAGAGATCTGTAAATCTATGGTCACTTTGAAAATCAGAGAGATAATGTAGAAAAGGTTGAAGCAGGCAGAAAGAAGACCGATGAGCATGCCTCCAACATGTTCAATGGCAGCTTCCTCCCTACTTCTGTCCCTGCCATCAGGTGCAGCTATCCCGTCAAATTGCTGCTCCCAATCCACAAGGGTAGTGCTTCTTTTAGTGACAGTCTAAACCTAGGGATTAATTGAGCAAGGTCTGGGATTAGCTGATGAGGCTGCATTTTGCATTTTTTTTCTGTAAACTGGAAAGGGCAGAGGCAATGCTTGTGAAATCTCAGAGCCCTTCCTCTATGTGCTCTCTAGGCACTTCTCTCTAGAAGCCCAATTCCTGCTCCGCAAGCACCATGATTCCAGTCACCACCTCAGCCAGGTGGCCCACCTACCACCACCATAAATTAAGGAGCTGGATGTTATGATTTCCCCCCGGACAAGGCTCCATGGCACAGCCCTTCTCTCTTGGCTCACTTCCAAAGCTCGGGCCTGCTTCCATTGGAACAGCCAGCATTTCCCTTCCAGGGCTCCCACAGTGGGGCCCAGGTTCATCTGGATGCAGAGCCGCCTGCCTCCTGCCAACGTGAGTTTTCTTCCGTCATTGATCAATAAGTCACAGGCCTATCTGGCCTCTCCCAGCTATCATAGAAAAGCGGTTCAAAGGTGAAAAAAAGGCCAATATAGACTCTTGCCTTTGCCTAGCATTCCTCTTGCACATATTCCCAGTCTCATCACTGTGCCCAGGCTAGAATTTATGTCAAAGAGGCTAAAAAGGGAGGGAAGGAAAAATAAAAAAGATGAGAAGGAGGAATGAAAAGACAGAAGAAAGACAGAGGAGAGGAAAAGGGCAAAGAGGAAGTCATTCTGTTTTGGAAGATCTAGAAAATGTATTTTTCTATTCTGGAAATACGCTCACATATTCTTATTCTTCCCACTGGCTTGTACCGAAGCCACAGTCTAAGCCCCATGTTGATCCCCACCCACCCTCCTACTGTCCTCCAATCAGACCCAGTCTCCCAAGCCATGATCCTGCTATATTTCCTCAGGCACACAGGCTCCCAAACTTGAAGACAATATTTGACCAGCCACTTGTACTTGACAAAACAATAGCTATTAGCTTATTGACTGCTCCCCATATGCAGGCTCAATTCCAAGTGCTCTGTAAGTATTCTTGCCTCTAGTTGTCCCTATTTCCCTGTAAATTGTTGTCGACTCAATTTTATGATGAAGAAACTGAGGCTATGTCTCTTGGCACACAGCAAGTAAGAAGTCATAATTCAACCCCTGGCAATCTGAAGCTGGAACTCCTGCTCCTAACTCCTTTCCCTCAATACTCTCCCATGAGGAAGAAGAGAGATGTGGCCAATGCTTAGCCTAGACTGTGGAAGCAGCGTCTTCTCAATGAGAGATGTAGAACTTTCCCAGAATGCATGGGGACGGCAGAGATGCAGTCACCCTTTTCTTCCTCAAGGGTGTGCTTCAGAGCAAAGTGGAGCAGAAGTCTGGTTAAATCACAGAACTTCGGAACTGAAAGACAGTGCATCCAAACTCTATTTTACCTATGGACCCCAATGTTCATAGCAGTGCTATTTACAATAGCCAAGTGCTGAAAACAGCCTAACTGCCAATCAGTAAATGAATGCATCAAAAAACTGTGGTACATTTACACAATGGAATACTGCACAGCAGAAAGAAAGAAAGAACTCCTACCTTTTGAGACAGCATGGAACTGGAAAGTATTATGCTAAGTGAAATACGACAGATGGTGAAAGTCAAATACTATAGGATCTCACCTGTAAGTGGAATCTAATCAACAAAATAAATAAGTGGGCAAAACAGAACCAGGGACATGGAAATAAAGAACAAACTGACAGTAACCAGAGAGAAGGAGGGAGGGGAATAATAGGGAATAAAGGGGAAGGATCAAGTCAAGGAACATGTATAAAGGACTCATGGACAAAGACAATGTAGTGGAGGATTGAATGTGGGAAGTGGGGGGTGGGTAGGGCAGGGGAGAGTAGTGGAGGAAAAATGGGGACAATTACAATTGAACAACAAGAACAAACACTCTATTTTACAAATGAAAACACTAAGACCCTCAAACCTGAATGAGCTCATAAGATTTCTTTGCCAGATATAACTAGAACAAAGCTGCTTCATCAAGGGATTTCAGAACTAGAAGCCACCTGATAACTCACCTTGTCTCAGCCACTCATTTCTACCTGCCTCTCTTTGTTACACATATGGGTAATAAGAAACATAAGTAACTGGTCTATACCTGAACCACAGTATCTACTTTTCTACAAAATGTGGAAATGTGGCCAATTTCAGAGAATTATTAAGGACTACTGTAGAATAGATGGTATCCAGGGTGAGCAGACAAAGTGAAGGATACAGTATAGAGCATCTGAATACAGAAGGAACTCAATAAAGAGATATGGATGAATGATTGATGTGTGACTGAATGAATGGAAATTTAAAAGTAGAAGCAGAAATGGTGGATCCATGTAGTTCCAAATATGCCATCTTAAACCTTATATAAGAAAAGTCCTAGCATCTTCCCTATTAAGAAACTCCTTTCACTGGGGTAAAGTGAGTAGGAGAGTTTGACACTGGGATAAACATATAAGTGGGATCCAAACTTTCTATTAGATCTACAGTTTCATCTACCTACATGGATGGGGTAAATTAAAACAGGAAACAGGCTTCAGTTACCCTAATGAACTTGAGACAAAGTTCCAGGGTCTGATGCCTTAGGCTGCCATCATAAACAAAACCTCATCAGAGATGTCCTCAGTGTTTGTGGATTACTCTGCTTGCTTCACATTCATCCCCAAACACCTAGTATTGCTAGCTATCATTCATGGATGTCTCCAAACATTTAAGGAACACCAGCTCACACTCTAATGTGGTGGTCAGACCTTGGGCTCTAGCTTTGTCGAGGTCAGGTAGTTTTTATTCTAATGGTGTCCCATCACTTAATTATAAGACCCTCGACATCTTACTGAATCTCTCTGAACTCTGTTCAGAACTCATCTGTAAAATGGATGGGCTTAATCATAGTAGCTAACTTTTAACAGATTCTTGGTGCAGAGAATTAAATACAATAGTATTTTGCAGAGATTTCATTTTTACTTTCCAAGAAGTTGTTCATAAACTCCCTACTTGACCCAATCAACTCTCCTGACCACTAGTGGACAATGACATAACAACCTCATCTCCTTTCTTAGTTTTATTTTTATGAAACAAACTTCTTTTCTGGTTGATCATTAAGATATTCAAACCCCAGGCATTAACTATTAACTTGGAGTCAGAATCTAGGCTGTTCCTCAGTGTTAAAAGACAATTTCAGGCTAGAGTAAAGATAAATCCCTTGAGAAAAGAGGTTAGATTCCATTTACGCCCATATTCATTGTCCCCATGGTCACTGAACGGTGACTCATTCAGAATCTAATTTGGGGAATTATTGTGCTTCTAAATGAGAGAAAGAAAAGCATAGATGAAATCACTACAGAGTGGCCTTTGTCTATTCCTTACCAGTTGGATGAGTTATTGTAAATAGAAGAGTCCTGCTCAGAGGTCTCTTCTGGAGGGAATCCTAGAAAGAGAGCAACAAAGGGGAAAAGAAGGTAGCATTCTTTCTCTGAAGGTTCTGACTGGCAGTTTCCAGAAAAGGAGGGGAGGAAAGTATGGGTGGAAGGAGAATCCAGGGAAGATCTTTGCTCCCTTTTTTAACTAATAAGATGGAAACCTAAAGGAGTCCTTTATACATGTTCCTTGACTTGACCCTTCCCCTTCATTCCCCATTATCCCCCTCCCTCCTCCTCTCTGATTACTGTCAGTTTGTTCTCTGTTTCCATGTCTCTGACTCTCAGAGATGCTACATCGGATCACTAATCAAAAGGTGTCCTGGGTCACAGAAAGTACTCCTTTTTTTGTGTTTATAAGAATTTAATATGCTCCTAAAACTCAGTTCTGGCATTTCATTCTTCTCAGCAAGGTCAATTAAGGAAAGATTACTAATGTGATTTTTCTTTTCCTATCTTTCAGAGTACAAAAAGGCAACCCACCTGCACTGTGGAACAATAATTGATGAGCCAACTCACTTCTGGCAGAAGCTAGGAAAGTGAAAACACGCTTAGGAAATAGAATTCAGAGAGGAGACAAGAAAAGGACATTTAAGCATCTACGCTGCAGCTGGCTTTCCACATCACATCATTAAGAACTCACCACAGAGACCTCTGGTCAAGAAGGTGGTGTAGGCAGACACGGCCCACCTCTTCATATAATCACATCAAAATTACAACTAAAATATAGAACAACCATTGCTCAGAACCATCAGAAATCAAGTTGAATGGAAGTCTGACAACTATAGAATTAAAGAAACCACATCCATCCTCACTGGTAGGAGGGTCACAAACACGGAATGGACTGGTCCCACATCCATGTGTGGTAAATAAAAATTATGGAGGGATATCTTGGGAGCAAGGAGTCCCAGTCCCACATCGGGTCACCCAGTCCGAGGTTCCAATTGCCAGGAAGATAAGTCCCCACAACTTCTGGCTGCAAAAAACCAGCAGGGATTGAGTCAGTGGAAGCAATTTCTGGAACCCCAAGCAGTTCCTCTTAAAGAACCCACATACAGACTCACCTACTCAGACACTCCCTCTGAGCTCCAGCACCAGAATAGCAGCTTGAAAGGCACCAGTGGCATAAAAGGTAGAACTGAAGTGTCTGCATCAAGGTGAAGAGAAGCCATTGCCCTTTTTCTAAAACCTCCCGCAACAGAGTCAACAAGCTGGTGCCATACCGGAAACTCCATTAACCTGGCTACCACTGTTTGATCCACCTTGGAGATCCCCGGAGACTCTGCCTCACCCAGCTGAAGGGCCCACCCAAGCTGCTTTTCCACATGAATGGCTGGTCTTGGCTCTTGTTTCACTTAAATCCTCTCAAACAAGCAACAGCTGGCCTCAGGATTTAGGCACTTTTAAGAACCAGAAGAGGAAAAGACTCTTCCAAATCTTTCTTTCAAGAAGAAGCAGGTAGAGAAGACTTTTGAAGCCCCTGGTAAATGTACATTATTTTTTGTTCTTTCCTTCTTCCCCTTCCTTCCTTCCCTCCCTCCCTCCCTCCCTCCCTCCCTCCCTCCCTTCCTTCCTTCCTTCCTTCCTCCCTCCCTCCCTCCCTCCCTCCCTTTATTTATTTCTTCCTTCCTCCAGAAAATGTTTCCTGGTTGCCTATGATGTGGTAGACACTGGACAAGACCCTGAAGATGAAACTCATTAAAGCAGGATGTACCTGCCAAATAGAGCTTTGCAACTGGTGGGGGAAATAGGCATTAATCAAGTGATTCCACAAATTGTTGTGAGGTTACAACTATGGCAGGTTTACTGAAGAAGAGGTGTACCCAGCTTTGAGAGAGGGTCCGATCAGGGAGGGCAAAGACAGCTTCCTGAAGAAGAGACACAGGACTTACAATCTAAAGGATGAATAGGAATCAGCTTTTCAAAGTAGGTAAGGAACATATTCCAGGCATATAGGACAGTGTGTGGAATGGCCCTGTGGTGAGGGGTGTCACGACAAGTTGGAGAAAATGCACAGATGGCAGTGTGGATAAAGAACAAGCACAGAGGGGAAACTTGTTGCCAGATGAGGCTGAACAGATCAGTGGGACTAAAACAGAACATGCAAATTATCGTAAGAAGTTTTTCACGAAAGCCTCAGAAGGGTTCTAAGTAGGAGATGAGGTGATCAGCTCTGCTTTTTAAAACTCCATTTTTGCTTAGATGTGTCTGCAGTTATGGGGGAGAGGTAGGGGCACAAACAAGCTCTCCCACCCATTGTGTGCTCTGAATCTCTGCTCTCATTGAGTTGCCACCATCCATTCATCAACCTGCCTCCTGGGGTTACGGTTCTGTTTCATCCCTTGATCCCCACTCTGACCATTTCCCTGTTTTCTTTAGTCCTCCAAACACTGCTAACACAGGCAGTATGTAGCGTATTTTCTACTAAGTGTTACTAATTACAGGGGATTTAAGCAGAATACAGATGAGGCAAAAACTGGATATTGAATAGCATTAGACTTTAGTCTCAAAGTTCCCTGGATAATTTCTACCAGGATTATCTCACTGGCTTCCTTCCACCTTCAGTCCCACATCACTGTTATCTTGCCACAGTGCCTCATTTTATCTGTCGAGATCTTTCTCCTCCACTGTCTCCAAGTCTCAATACTCCCCTCCACTCTCCACCCCTAAGCTCCTGTTTGCCCCTCACTGGCAATCAGAGGCAGCCTCAAACATCCTGCTTCCATTTATTTACGTTTTTTATTAGGGTGGCAAAGAGCAGGACAAGAGATGGAAGACTTTGCTTTTCATAAACAAACAAACCAGAGAGAGGTTTTTTTATCCAAAGCAACAATGCAAATCTCTGGCCGAAAGGAATTCTTTTCTACCTAGCCAAAGAGTTTAAAATACAGTTGTCTTTTACAGTTGTGATTATTTCTTTCCTTTACATGTGCAAGAGTCATTTGCTAATAATTTACTCATCTGTCTGTGTGTGGTTATGCCATATCAACACCAAAATTGAAGAAGTATAAGGGATATTTCTAAAAAGGACTGTAGCAGATCAAAACCAGAAGAAATCCAATCGTTATCACAAAATTTAGAAGAGATAGCAAATGTATCTTTAGCAGCAAGTAAATAAAATAGGTCTGTGCAGGAAAATGGAGACAGAAAAAAACAAATCTGCTGTAGGAAGCATCCGCTCCCAAAGACACTGAGAAGTGACAGCATCAACAGCCATCGAGGTAGAAAGGAAGGTAGAAAAGAGAGAATGAGCCCAGATGAAGAGAACAATCTGCTGACATGTGTGTCGTTCCTCTCATAAACTAACTTCATCGATGGGCCTAACTGTCTGAACGAACGGTTGAAGCTATTTTCAGACCAATTATTTTGTTCTAATCCCCAATTCCCTTACAGTGAAGGGAACGGCAGAGAAACCAGGCTTTGCCAGGCTTCATTATTTCAGTTTGCTATTTACACATTCAAACTGCTTTGTGGGTCTCTAAAAGAGAAGGGTTCCTGGCCATGGCGAGTTTAGGTTGCTGCAGGGAGGTCTTTCAAGGAAAGAATCTATCTCCCTGCACACTGCCTGCCGTCAAAAAGATGCTCCCTTCCCTTCAGACTGTGTGTGTGCGAGAGCAATTTAATTTTTAGAGTTACATAATAGGCTCTAGCATCAAAAAGCCTAGGTTCAACTACTGGTACCATCATAGTCAGGCAGAGCGACCTTGGCCAAGTGACTTATCCTCTCCAAAATCAGTTTGCTATCCTGTAAAATGGGGACAATAACATTTCCCACCTCACCTGGCGGACTGATAATTAAGTAAGATGAAACATTAAAACACTCAGAGTCAACTCTATCATATAATGTCTCGAAGGTTTCAATTATTGTGATGTCATTGATTCTTCTTGTTATAACAGATGAGGTGATTTAGTTCAAGTGCAGTAAATCACACAGATATACATGTCTTCATGTGAGTTCCCTCACAAGTAGCCCGAGATAAGGATCTGAATGCAGGTAGTTTAAGTGGAAGATGTAGAGACGACCTTCAGGGAAACAAGACAGTAACAGGAGGAGAGAAGGACATCAGTTCAAGTTGAGTTAAGTCAGCCACCACAGTGGGTGACTGAAGCTACACCCTGCAGGGAAGCCCCTGAAAATTCTTGCACATTACTTGCAAGTTCCCAGAATTGGTGAATGTACACATTCACTTGCTTCACTAACTAGTTGACGATGCTAAGTTCCCAGCACTTCTAGCCAACTGTCCATGGGCAGAGCAGCCTCATGGAAAGAACCGTTAAGCAAAGAGATGCATAGACTGGAAGCTGAATGGTGTCTGGAGCACTGAATGGACATCTGAAATTATTAATAACTGAGGTGCTTGAAGATAACAGCTTCCAGGGTGTAGCTTTGAACTACGACAGGTGGTTTCCTTATAACCTTAAGATTTAGGTAGCCTGTGAAATGACCACATCACATGTGTTCCAGCCAGCCTGTCACTTTGCACATATGTTGATCCAAAAGAGAATCATATCTTTTTTTTTTTCAAAAGCAACATGGAATAAAGCATTGAATGTAAATGCTATTATAGCATAATGAAAAAGAAATAATTTGTAGGTACAGAGTAAGTGGATTTGGGCCTTGGTTATGTTTTTCACTAGTTGATGAGTCTTTAGCTTTGTTCTATTATCTCTCTGAGTCTCTCTTCCCACTCATTAAATTGGAAATAATAATAGTTTGTCAAAATGTTTTATAGCTGTGAGGTATTCTTACAAACGTCATGTCCCAATAACTAAAGTTGACCTCTTTAAATACAAACTTCACTTTTGATGGCCATCCTTGATGGAAATATTTGCAAAATATACATACCAATAAGATGTATTTTATAAAAATAATAATCTCAGAACTCTTACACTGCAACAACCATGATCTCGAGGCTAATATGATATGTCACACTATTTGCTTTCATTTTTCCTTCTTCCTCATGGTATGCTGTCCCTGCTTATTGCTAATAGTTTCTATGGCAACTAAGTAACTGAGCTCATTAAATCAGTAACCCAAGGTAACACCTAATACTAACCAAATAAGCTACAGCTAGCTTGAGGGTATGCACCAATGTAAATAAACTTTGTGATAGCTCCTTTCTGTGATGTTCAGATAAACTTTTCACTTAATTTTATATTTTTTGCTGTATTTGCATAGTTGAAGATTCCAATAATCTGACCAATTTATACAAAGTAGTGGTATAGTGTACTACACATTGACTACAGTATTGAAAGAGATGTTTTTCTATAAATGCCTCATTCATTCATTCAATACCTCATTCATTCAGTTATTTATGTATTTATTCAACAAGTATTGCCTTCCCTGAGAATAAACTGAAAGGAATCAGAAGTTTACCTCACCATAAAGAAAAATAAAGTTTAGAAATGCAAAGAATGTACAACTGATCAGAATTTTATTCAATTCTATATTAATCATTGTGCTTTATTAAAATGTATGTCATAAGGAGTTGCAAATAAAGTGCTTTGGAATTTAGAGTTCAAGGAGAGAAAAAATAGTTCTAGTTTGGGAGACCAAGAATGACTTTGGAGAGAGGACCTGAACGACAGACATTTCTCCAAAAAAGACCTATAGATGGTCAACAGGCACATGGAAAGATATATTCAACCACTGAAAACCTATTTTTTAAATTGATGTGTAATGGGACGACCTTGGTCCACAAGGATACTTGAATTCTGATCACACTCAAGGAAGGGGACTTGCAACTATGAGTTATATTCTGGTAATGGTTATGGAAAATATCTTATAGTTTACAGTTTATGTACAAAAGCTCATTACCAAAAATAAAATGCTTCTTAAATAAGATTGCTTATCAAGAGCAATGAAGTTCACTTCTTACCACTGATGAAGGCTGGGACACTTGCAAGGAGTGGGGGGAGGTGGATGAGGTCTGCCGAATTTTTTTCAGGGGTGTTTCATTTTGTGTTCATGTCTCATACTCCAGATTCTTCACAAGGTAAGCAACTCAACTGGGTTGCATCTTGGGTGGATTTACAATTCATGGCATTAAGTTATGACCATGAAGTGAAAATTAAACAGAAAAAGCAACTTCTTGTTTTCTTATTGCCAAACAACATCCATCACAAACACATTAAATATTGGATCAGTCCCTGGTTATCATCCTGAAATTGATGAATCTTTGAAATTTGGAACCAGAAAGAATCTTGGAAATCATCTTCTTCATTATGTCACCACTGTCCCCACATCCTGTCACCTTCACTCCACAGATGAAGAAAATAACAAGAAAAGTGAAGTTACTGTCCCAAGGAATCGAGGAGAAGAAAATGTTTTGAGCTTCTACCATGTGCAAGAAACACTATTTATGTGTGCTGTGTATCCCAAACTAGCTTTATCAGATCAACTCCCCAAGGTCAGAACTGTTTCAACTCATGCTCCTTTTTATCCTGATTATGTAGCATAATACCCGACACTTAATAGCTATGCAGTAAATATGTATGGCATAAATGAACAACTATCTCATTAAAGACAACACTGCAGAGTAAAGAAATGGTATGGTGGTATGTGGCTTAGAACCCTGTTTTCCTGACACACAGATTCGTGTGCGTTTCATTGTGCTGCAAAGCTATCCCCAAGTATTGCTTTGCAAACTTGGGAGCTTCCCAGGTGGAATTGACCCCATACATAGAAGGCAAGGGCAAACCAAAGAGAAAAGCAGACTACTCCAGATTGGTAGGTGGCAGGTTTAATAAGCAAGGAAACTTACATTTGAGGCTTGTCTTGGGTGGCTGTAAGAGGGGTAGTTCTCTGCACCTACCCACCGGAACCTTAAAAGTTTGTACAGAGGCTTTAATGGGGTTTAGTATGTATACTCTCCAGATGGTCATAACAGCACATGGCTCTCTCAAGGCAGGGTCCTTGAAAATCAGTGTCAGTGTGGAAATAATGGGGAAACAATGTACATCCTAAAGACAGGGGAGGGGTGAGGAGCTCCCAAGTGCTTGAATCCAGCTTGAGGGTCAACAGGTGGTCACATACTCTTGATGACCTCCTGCAATACCAAAATTTATAGTCAGGTGTTTGCTACAAAGGATGAGACTTTTGAGAGTGGTGAGTCCTGTTAAACTTCAGAGTAAAAATGCACAAAAAAGATGACTGCTTTATTACAAGTTAAAACTTAGTTTGTAGATTTTTGGTGATATCTGTAATTGTTTGTTTCTCAGTGTATCTCTCAAAGCTATACTTCCCAAAGAGTTTGACCAAAGTAAAGTACAGAATCACAAACAATCCAGTCCAAGCGCCATGGGTCATGATGAAGGTCTCACGTAGTAAACAGTAAATAACTCACCTAGGTATCAAGGCATTCACCTGAACAAAGAGTCCTTTAAATACTATAGCTTACTGGCCTTAAGAGGCAACAGTTTGTAACTAACACTCCCCCTTTTCTATAGTAATTTCAGTGGCTGAAGAACACTTCCAGTTTGCCACCTTACTGAGAACCTACCATGTGTGAGATGTATTTCTTTGCATTGGTGATACTTCAGAAACAAAGCAAATTGCCTACTCTGAGACTTAGTTTTGCTTTTTTTTTATTTGTACAGGAGTGGAAGCAGAAATATCTACCTTGAACTTTTATTGTAAGGCTTAAATGAGATATGTGGATAAAGCACACAATAAAGTGCCTGACACATGACTAATAAGAATAATAATATCCCCACCAAAAGTAACAATAACAATAACAGGAAAGTTAGACTTGGAGGACAGCAAAGGAGAAACATTCCTTACATTCTGCCAGTGCTGATGACAGGTAGTGTGATTTAGAGACATATAGTAAACACTCTAAAAGTGTTATTATAGAACATGTAAATACTAAGAAAACAAAGCATGGAGAAGTCAATAAAGGTGGGAGAGCTATTTAAGAACAAGTGTGTTGCAAGAGTATGTTAGCGATATAGTCTTTCCTATAACTCAGCCTTTGGTCCCTGCTCAGATGTCTGATCTGGGCCCTAAGAACTGGAACCACTGAGCCTCCTGTACTACCACCAGCCCTCCAGGTGATACTGGCAATGAGAAATAGCAGGCAACCAACACAGGTGACTATGCCATTCATTTGGATTTTATTAATGCAGGTTCACTCAGCTTTTATTAATGCAGATTAAATCCAAATCTATACTAACCTAATAACAACACTAATCACTCAGAAATCATCAATAATAACATCACATGAGAAAATTGGGGATAATCAATCCAAGTCCCAGAGTCTCAGTGTGCAGGTCTGGGAGACAGCACAGTGTGCAAGGGAGTTGTCAGCATCTTGCAAGGAAGGACCTATGGAGCCAAGTGAGCATTGGAGCAGACTGAGTCCTCAGTCCAGCAGGGCAGAGCCTCCACCGGCCAATGTTAGGGGAGATCAACATGGTGTGGAGCAGCACTCTGGTGTGTGGAGCTCAGCTGTCTCAGCAGTGGTCTGGCCCTGCCTCAGTTATACCCTTGAGAGTGATGTACTCTACCCTTCTGGGTCTCTTGATAAGTGTCTTGGGACCCCTGATGGTGAGTGGGGACTTTCCCCAGAATTCTATCTATGTGTGGTCCTTCTCTGCAGACATAGCCATTCTGGTCTTGTATACAGATACCTTAGGTGTGGCACCTTGCCAGGTGTGTCTAGCATAACAGGTAGTTTCCCCCTTAAACTGAAGTGTCATGAATGACTGGCAACCATCTTGGTTGACATGAGTGACTCCACTTAGCGTTATATACTTTATGCTATCTTGACCAGACCAATGTCATTTTATTGATCCTGCTCTCTACAAAGTGGTACATAAAATGATTAAGACAGAACTTCATAGCATGCATAACTATAATTATATAATTCAATGGGAAAGAATGTCCATAGAAACAATCCTCCATGCCTGAGACTGTATCAAAGCATAGTTATAGGAGAATTTAATCTTTTATTTTTTATTTTTATTTTGAAATAATTTTATTTTTGCTTTCTATGGAGAAAATGTCATTCACTATGAAAACAAGAGGTATAATTAGCATGATGAGTATACACCGACAGGCTCCAAGACATACACCACATCTGAGGTAAGAAATCTGCTGTGGAGTCAGGTCTACTTTCTCATCTCTTGCTTCTTGGCTGGTCTTGTGACTAGCTTTGACCAAAAGAAAGTGGAGGAAGCGATTCTAGGACAAGGCTTCAATTGGCATTGTAGGTTCTTCCCTTTCATAATCTGAAACCACCATACTTTGGAAAAGAACAGTGTGAAATACCCTGTGAGTAGAAGGAGGTGGGTCACCGGGGCTATTCCAGTCTTCCCATCTGACCCAGGTGACAGTGACTGCATGAAATCTGCAGAAAAGCCGCCAGTCAACCCACTGAATCACGAGAAATAATACATTGGGTTTTTTTTTAAGCCAAAATTGGAGGGCTTAGATTGGTGGTTTGTTATACATCCATAAATCACTGAAACAATGCAATGCATTGTGAAAGTGCTCAGCCTTCATCTGTCTCTAACCCATTTGTGATAAGGAAATGATAATGTCAATTGTATCCCCTTTCCAGGCATATTGAGATAATTAAAGGTGATTTTGAATATATAAATACATCTTAATAATAATGCTTTAATTTATGCTACCTCATATCTTTCAAAATTAGTTTACATTCAAGTAATGTTATTCCACCGCATCTTTAAATCTTGTCTATAAATTTCTCAGAAGGAACATCTGAATCAACAGTGGTAAGGAAGTGGTAACTAACTCAAGAGCAGGTGAAGGAAAGAAGAAGGGGAAAGAAGGAAAGGGGGAAGGAGGCTAATAAAAGGAAAACAAAAGAACAAAATTAACACAAAGTATCAACTAAACCAGAAGTACTCACTGAAATGAATAAAAAAAGTATTTCATTTTGGGTTTTTTTTCAAGAAGATATTAAATTGTTTATTGAATACACATGATAATGGGTCATTTACAAGCTTTATTCCCATCTATCATTTTATCTGGTACCATAATTCAATTTAGATACATTGAACAGAATGTGCCAAAGATCTTTAAAAACCAAATAAACTCAATGACTCTGCTGGGATGACCCTTTTAATGGTGAACTCCAGGTCACAGCACAATATCTTATTAATTGGACTATACCAAGGTCTCTGAAGACAATGGCTTGTGCGCCCAAGTAGGTTGTAAATGAATTTCAGATGGAACCTGGTATCACTCTGAAGGAATTCTAACATCACACTGTTGAGGTAATTTACCAAGGCGGCTTCAGAATAGACTAACTGTACATAGCACATTGTTTAAAAAGGACACATTTATTCAGTGTCATGATCAGACTATTACATTTAGCAATCAACAACACGGGTGCAAAAAAAAAACCTACATTAAAACCCTTTGTTGGAATGCTGTACGCTTTCCACAGAACAGGAACAAAATAACTTGTTATACAATTAGTCACAAACCCAGTCCTCCAGTTTGTTCCCCATTCACAGGAGTACTGTCTAAAATAGTCTTTGCAGCAGCTAGGCCCTGCCACCACTGTGCTTGGCTGAGTTCACAAATCTGCTGTACCCTGTAGCTTCCCTGTCACTTCTGTGGCTCACCTCTCCTGCTAAGCTTTTTTTCCTGGCAGTAATTAAAACTGATCCCACTGCCATAGCTGCTGCTGCTGCTGCTGCTGCTGCTGCTGGAACTGCCACAGCCACCTGGGTTTTATGGTTTGGCAAAGTATTGGCCTCCACCACCACAGGGGCCAGAGCTTCTGCCTCCAAAGTTTCTCCCCCCTTCATGAGTCCACAATTTCCAGATTGATTGTTGTAGTTGCCCAAATCATTGCAGCTTCCATCACCGCCAAGGTTGCTTCCGTCATTACCACTTCCATTACAACCACCCGCACTGCCACCATGTCCACCACCACCACGGCTACCACCAAAGCCACCTCAACCACTGAAGTTTCCTCCACCACCAAAGTTGTCATTCCCACCAAAACCACCTCCACGACCGCCTCCGAAGTTTCCAGAACAACTTCAGCCTCTTTGGCTGGATGAAGCCATAGTCAGCTCTTGCTTAGACAGGGCTTGGCTTACATCACAGGTGTGGCCATTCACAGCACAGGATTTCTGAATGACAATCTTGTCTACAGAGTCATGGTCATCAAAGGTTACCAAAGCAATGCCTATCTTTTTGCTACTGCCTCAGTCAGTCATGATTTCTATCACTTCAATTTTCCCATCCTGTTCAAAATCACCTCTTAGGTGATGTTCTTCAGTATCTTCTTTACTACTACCAACAAAATTCTTTTTCACAGTGAAGTGGCCATCAGGTCTTTGAGAATCTTCTCTGGAGACAGCCCTCTTTGGTTCCACGACTTTTCCACCCACCTGGTACGGCCTTGCATTCCTGGCAGCATCCACCTCCACAATGGTGTACGCAACAAACCCAGAGCCTCTGGAATGTTTGGTGTCTGGATCTCTCATCACCACACAGTCTGTGAGCGTTCCCCACTGCTCAGAATGGCTCCTCAGACTCTCATCTGTTGTTTCAAACCTTGAACCTCCAATAAATTGCTTCTGCAGTGGTTCAGGCTCTTTGGGAGACTCCAACCTACATGTGACGACTGCAGGAGAGGAGATTTCAACACTGCTTACTCAGCAGCATCCACCAGCAGAAAGGCAAAATTATTACTTCTTTACTGGAGTATAAAGTTTGAGGTGAGTTAAACTTCAATGTCACAGAAGCACAGAGTTCAGTGCTGGAAATGTTTTAAAAGAGATGGAGTTCAACTTCCTATATAGAATTTAGGCAAGTGAATACCTATGGTTGTTTGAACACAGGAATGAATAGTTTGCTTTCTATCTAACTGAGATATATTATTTCAGTGCAGTTTAAAATACTCAATTTTCCACCCTGGCTGGCGTAGCTCAGTGGATTGAGCTCGGGCTGAGAACCAAAGTGTCGCAGGTTTGATTCCCAGTCAGGGTACATGCCTGGGTTGCAGACCATGACCCCCAGCAACCGCACATTGATGTTTCTTTCTCTCTCTCTTTCTCCCTCCTTTCCCTCTCTAAAAATAAATAAAATCTTTTTAAAAAAATAAAAAAATTAAAATACTAGATTTTCCCTCTTTTGCCCTGGAATATGACACTTCACACAGAAAAAATTGCATCAAAGACTCTCACGTTTATCTAAATCAGAGTTCTCCAGATACTAGCTTCAAATTAAGCTGATCAGCATATTCAGTGGCGCTTGATGAAAATGCGCATCCCCAGTCTATTTACTCTGACCTACCCAATCTGCATCTCAGAATGAGTGTGTACATGTGAAGCTCGAACTCGTGCCGCAAGTCATCCTTATGTCTACCAACATCTGCCAACCTCTACTGTATATTCTAGGCTCCTCTGGAAAAAGAAACAAAAATCTAATTTGATCTTGTATTCCCCAGCCTTGATATATATAGTGTCTCATACATAAGGGAATCAATAATTTCTCTGAAAGAAATGAGTGAATGAAAGAGTAAATTATGAATAAATGACATATACATAGCTCTAGGGTGTGAATACTCCCATGTCTTACCAGTCACAGCTGTAGTCTATATATCCAATGTAAGTAGAGCCAAACCCATATACCATCCAAAATTACTAGGTACAAACATGTTATTCATTTTCCCTCACTGTCGCTGAGTTCACTGATTTTTCTTCCCAGACTCTGCAACCAGCCCTGCGTAACTGGAGTCAAGGACAATTTCAGAAACATGGCCTAGCACCCTGGACCCAGCTCCTCGCACAAAGTAGGCAGTCACCACGAAATTATTGAAAGACTTTGTTGTAAACTTTTTGCTGGTCTATTTCTTATTTCTTGGTACAATCTGAGTAATTGGGCCTCTGTTTTGATAACTGAGGTTTTAGTTAATATTGTGTCCTGAAAAATTTCCATGACTCTAGTCCCCTTGTATAAGGACTTGCCAATCTTTTACCAAAATCCTCAGAGAGGACACCTGGCCCAAACATACCCAGCCAGGTGTTACCTTTGCACTGCTGCCTGACCCCACTTGTAGCCACCTTCCCAGAACCCAAATAGTGCCTGCCCTTGGGAAACCCACCACGGTGGCCTCTCCACCACAGCTTGTTGAAGGCAAATGCTGGCTTGTTCCTATTGTCCATTCCTATCTCCTTGGAATACCATGTCCTACCTCCTTCCACCATCCATATAGGTCTAACTTCAGATTCTGGTCCCTCATTGGCTGGATTTTTCCCTGACATGGAATACTATTATCATATTCTAAATTGCTTCATCCATTTCCATTCCATGGAAGAAAGAGCAATAAGCCTTGAAAATAAGGAAAGGCTAGGAAATCATTTCTCTAATTTGATTGGAGAGTGGAGAGCTTAAACTAATTATATCTTATTTTCCTTTTCTAATTGAGCCTGGAATTTGGAGTCAACCACAAATGGATTTGAAAATGGCTCTGCTTTTCACACCGCAAAACTTATTTAACTCCTGTAAGGAGCAGTTTCATCTGTAAAATGGAAACAATATTAGCACCTCCTCATTGGACTATTTTTGGATTCTCTGGGGTAATGCACTTTGCACAGTTCCAGGTACATAGTAAATGCTTGACAAATGGTAGTATTATTAGGACTCTCTGTGTGGCTCTTCTCCAGGAGACTGTCATGTTACCTATGGCAACAGAGTGTTAGGAAACTGTGGGCATTTTTCAGTATCCTCTCTGATAAGAATGTGTTTGGATTATCTCTAGTGCATAGCTTCTCTTGCCTAAAAATAGAACACCTTCTGCTTTATGTCAGGAACTATCATTATTCCATTAGCAGCTTCTCTGAAAGCCGCAGACAGCTCAGCAGAACCTCTGTATCTGCAGCTTGCTCTTTGACCTTCTAAAGGACCGCAGGGGCTAAATTTCACTCCGCTTGCTGGTACATCAGACCAAGTATCCCTCAGAGCTCTCCTTGTGCCTTATACTTCCTACCCCATTAATAAACATATATACATATATCACTCTTCTGTATAGAGGAGGAGATCACAGAAACCACCACACTTATGATTACTGATCAATCAATGTATTCATTTCAAGGAAGTAACTAATTATAAGAAGCTTACAAACTTACTGAAAACCAGTATCTGCTGGTTGGAAAATTTGTGTTTTTCTTCCTGTGAGTAGAGAGACAGGCAACAGCCCAGGCAGACATGAATTGGCACTTTACAGGCTGTTGAGTAAATAAATACTATTTGCCCCTGATACAAAGTCTAATTCAAAAGAGAGCTGCTTCTGTGATGTTTTTTTCCCTTAATTCTAAGGATCATGGCTTTGACTAAGCAAAGGAAGAACTTAAGTCTTAATAATGATAAAGAATAATGATGATAAAAATGATTATAGCTTACATTTACTCAGTATTCACTATGCATTCCCCCATCATATTAACAGATTAACATGTACTAAAACACTTAATTTGGAGAAACCCTAAGAGGTAAACATGATAAGCACACTTTATAAAAGCGGGAAACTGCAATGCTGAAAGTTTGAGGACCATGTCCAACATCCCCTAGGGAGCAGGTGACAGAGCCAGCATCTCAACACTGACAGCCCAGCTCCAGAGCCATAGAATTAGCCTCTGTCATGCTCGATACCAGGGGTCAACAAACTCTTTTATATATGCTACACAGTAATCATTTTAGGTTTCACGAGCCATGATGTTGCTGTAGAAACCAGTCAGCTCCACTGACATAAAACAAAAGCATCCACAGACAATAGATAAATGAAGGAGCTTGGCAGAGTTCCAATAAAATTTCATTTGCAGAAGCAGGTGCATAGCCAGCCCCTGCTCATTGCAACGTGTGCACTGAGCTTCCTTCCTCCAAGTGGCCAGCAGTGTCCTTGCATAAATTTGACACTACATGTGTTTCATTCACAAAAGAAAGCTCTGCCTCCTCCACCCTCTTGCCAGGCTTCTCCTTTGGCCCCAGGTAATGGTGGGAACCTGAAGGGAGAAGTTGCAAATTTGCTCTTGTTCCCAATGAAGCCAGTAGAATATGAGGGGAGACCCCCCCCAAACAGAATTTCTTTATAAAAAATTGGGTATTTATTTGTACATATTTAAACTTCAGTCACCTTCAAAGTGATCTGCATTTGATGCACTACACCTTGGAGACATTTTTCCCGCTGCTCAGAACACTCTTTGAACTCGTTGATTTTGATGCCCTTTAGTGCTTCTGCTATTTTTTGTTCATCTCTTCCACACTGGCAAAATGTTTCTCTTTGAGGACTTTTTTTCATTCAGGGAAACAATAAAACCCACTGGGGCAAGATCGGATGAATAGGGAGGGTGGGGTGTGGAGGTCATGCCTTCTTTGGTCAAAACCTGCTGAAAACTCAGAGCAGTGTGCACCAGTGTGCTCGTAAATCACCCGTCAGAGAATGGGCAAAAACGTTAAAAGAGCCTTCAAAAAACTTAACTGAAGCCAAATTCAGCCTCTTACAACAAGGCCAGCTGGTACAATGATACAGATGTGTTCCTAGAACACTCACCTAGTGTGGGACGCCTGTACTCCAGAAGATAATTCCATTCTTGGGGGTCCATCTTTATATCAGCTCATGACCATCAACCTGGGAAAAGCTGGCTCAGAGCGAATACGTTTGTTCCATCCCCTTTCAATTCACTCTTTTACATTCTCTGTGAATGAAGAAAGGTAAAAGAAAGGTTTTCTTCCAAACTGAAATCCCTATATGACCATCCCAACAGGAGAGTGAAAACAATTCCAACACACTCACCTCATTGTTGCTTATTGCACAAAACTGCTGAATAATTCATTGATCGCTATTTATAACACATAGTGTACCACTTCCTTACTAAGTAATTAGCCACTGCTAAGCAGAGAGGCTCTGTCATGCAGTGAATGACCTCCAGAGTCAGGTCACCTGGCTTCAAATGCTGGCTGACTTTGGGCAAATTAACTGTTTTTTCTGTATCTCAGCCTACACATCTATAAAATTAGAATAATCATTAATCTCATAGAGTTTGGTAAGGACTAAATGGGCTAAAATAGATATATTAAATGCTTAGAAAAACAGCTGGTATAGGAGGAATACTCAATAAATGTTATTTTTATTAAAGAATGTAGGAAAAATAATTCTTAATTTTGTCATTTTTTGAGAGGTCAGGAACATACTGATTGAGCACATACTTTAGACAAGGGTCTTTCTTGGGTGTTATTCTGAGTAACACACAGTGTCAGTTCTCAAGGAATGTAAAATCAAGTAGTCATTAAAACTTCAAGCTCCTTCAAAGAGGAGGTTGCACAGGTTACATTAAAACACTGTAAGCACAGCTGCCTTAATTCTGTTTCCCTTCCTTCTTATATGCCACAGCATCTACCAAAAGCCTCTCGTGAGTACTACCTAAATATAGTGAGGAAAACATCAGAAGGTGTAGCATAGGTGGAAGAGTGACTAAATATAATGATTCTGGAACAAAATATCTTTTTATAAAAGCTAGCAGGGAAAACACTGGAGAACTGCAACATGAAATAATGATTTTCTTGGACTATAGTGAAGGTCATGACATTGTGGAGGTCTCACAACCCCCAATTGTCAAGTTCTGCTGTAAAAAATTCTACATGAGATTCAAAATTCCTAGGTGGAACTGGCATTTATTGGTTATTAAAAAGGGTTTGTTTGTGACAGCGGTCAAGAATTATGCCATTTTTAACAGATGCAACCTTGAGTAAGAACCATAATCTCAATAAGCTTATTTCCACATCTACAAAATAAGTATTAAAATGCTAATGTCTACTTCATTGCTTTCTTATACAATGTAAATGAGATAGTACACATAAACTTCCTAGCTTGGGGCTAATTCAAAACATAGCATTTATCATTATCCCATCTTCCCCAAAAGCTTAGAGAAATCTGCTATCCAGAGGCTTTATCACAAAGGGGTATGTTCTCTATTATTCAACTCGATATGTCTCCAAGTAGGCTTACTAGGGTCCATTGGGTTCTATGGCAGCCTTGAAAACATACAGCTCAGATCTGTGGGGAGTATAATTGACTGACAGCCCTAGCAGCTGCCCTTCTGGATTGATGCCCAAATTTGAGCTACAGCCCTGCTTCCTGTGGGCTGCTTCCAGTGAATGGCTGAGCATAGCGGGGAATAGGAATGCAGGTCCCTAATGTAAGACTCAGCATTATTTTAACAAGTGCCTTTAGCTCAAGGACTCCTGAGCTCAATCTGGCCAGAATATTGTGGGAGCTGTCTCCAGCCTAGACTCTTCCTACCCTGTCCTTCCTCTCCCTCTTATTCTCATGTCACATGTGCGTCATAAAGTGAAGGCTCCCCTTTGTCCTCTGGCTTCCCCTCCCTTTTCATCCTTCACAGAGATTATCCCCCCCAATAAATGCCCTGCAGTGTAATCCCTTGTTGGCATCTGCTTCTTGGAGGACTTGAACTGACCACACACACCCGGAATTTACTGATATAGATCCTGACCTATAAGGATTTACCTGCCTCACCCTCACTCCTGGCTCTGGTTTTCAACCATGTTCTATTGATTTCAATATAAACCAAATCAATTGGACACATGATATAGATTTTTCAAGCCACTAACTTCTTTTTTTTCTTTCCTTTTACTTTATTTTTACTGTTGACACTACTGCAGACATCACCATTCCCCTCCTTTGCCCCCCTCCTCCCAGGCCCTGCTCTCTTCCCTCTGGCCATCACCACACCGTTGTCTGTGTCTGTGGGTAATACATACATGTTCATTGACTAGTCCCTTCACTTTCGTTCATCCAGCCCCCCTCTTCCTCCCCCTCTAACAGCTGTTATACTGTTCCATGTATCTAGGCCTATCTAGGCCTCTGTCTCTATTTTGTTTGCTTTTTTTTTTTCATTAGATTCCACATATAAGTGAAATCATATGGTAATTGTGTTTCTCTGACTGGCTTATTTCACTCAGCATAATGCTCTCCAGGTCCATCCATGCTGTTGTAAAAGGTAAGATTTCCTCCTTTTTTATAGCTACGTAGCATTTCACTATGTAAATGCACCACAGTATTCTTTATCCATTTATCTACTGATGGCCACATGGGCTGCTTCCAGATCTAGGCTATTGTAATTAATGTAGTTATGAACATACAGGTGACTGATAAACATATGAAAAAATGCCCAACATCACTAGTCATCAGAAAAACACAAATTTAAACCAGGATAAGATACCACCTCACACCTGCCAGACTGGCTATCACCAGTAAATCAACAAAAAACAAGTGCTGGTAAGGATGTGGAGAAAAGGGAAACCTAGTGCATTGTTGGTGGGAATGCAGACTGGTGCAGACACTGTGGAAAACAGTATGAAAATTCCTCAAAAAATTAAAAATGGAACTGCCTTTTGACACAGTGATCCTACTGGAAATATATCCTAAGAATTATGAAATACCAGTTCAAAAGAATATAGGCACCACTATGTTCAAGCCACTGCCTTCTGCTCTAATTCCAAGCTATACAATTCTCTCCTACAAGTCAGTGCACCCACTACTTTTATCAACAATACCATTGCTCTTGCCCACATTCAACAGAGGCCACTGGTGGGCACTATGGGCACTGGTGCTTCCCCTTTTGTGGACTTCCCAGTGACTACCAGTCTTCCCAGAAGTCCCTCTGCAAACTACCTGATCTCATGTTTCTCACTGACTCAAGTAATCTCGTGTTTCTTTTTTTTTTAATTATTTTATTGTTATTCAATTACAATTGTCTGCATTTGTCCCCCACCCCAGCCATCCCTATCTCCCTACCTTGCTTCTACCCACAATTGGTTTTGTCCATGTGTCCTTTATAGTTGTTCCTGAAAACACTTCCCATTTTTTCCCCCAGTATCCCCTCCCACCTTCCCTCTGGTTACTGTCAGATTGTTCTTAATTTCAATGTCTCTGGTTATATTTTGCTTACTTGTTTGTTTTGTTGATTAGGTTCCACTTGAAGGTGAGATCATATGGCATTTGTCCCTTACCACCTGACTTATTTCAAATAAGCATAATGCTCTCTAGTTCAATCTATGCTGTTGAAAAGGGTAGGAGCTCCTTTCTTCTTACTGCTGTGTAGTATTCCATTGTGTAAATGCACCACAGTTATTTGATTCATTCATTTACTGATGGGCACTTAGGTTGCTTCTAGCACTTGGCTATTGTAAATTGTGCTGCTATGAACATTGGGGTGCATAGGTTCTTTTCGATTGGTGTTTCAGGGTTCTTAGGATATAATCCCAGCAGTGGAAATGCCGGATCAAAAGGCAGTTACATTTTTAGTTTTCTGAGAAAATTCCATACTGTTTTCCACAGTGGCTGCACCAGTCTGCAATCCCACCAACAGTGCACTAGGGTTCCCTTTTCTCCACATCCTCTTCAACCCTTGTTTGTTGATTTGGTTATGATGGCCATTCTCACCAGTGTGAAGTGGTATCTCATTGTGGTTTTAACTTGCATCTTTCTGATGGCTAGTGATGCTCAGCATCTTTTCATATGTCTCTGGGCCCTTTGTATGACCTCCTTGGAGAATTGTCTGTTCTAGTCCTATGTTCATTTTTTAACTGGGCTGTTTGTCTTCCTGGACTGGAGTCATGGGAGTTCTGTATATATTTTAGAAATCAAACCCTTATCTGAGGTATCATTGGCTAATATGTTTTCCCATATAGTTGGTTCACTTTACATCTTAATGATGCTCTCTTTAGCCATGCAGAAGCTTTCTAATTTGATGAGGTCCCATTTGTTTATCCTTTCCTTTATGTCCTTTGCTCTAGGGGACATATCAGTGAAAATACTGCTGTGTGGAATGTCTGAGATTTTCCTGCCTATGTTTTACTCTAGGACTTTTATGGTGTCATGACTTACATTTAATCCTACACCTACAAGAACTAGAGGAACAACAACAAAGACAGTCCAGAGCAGATAGAAGGAAGGAAATAACCGAGATCAGAGCAGAATTAAACAACATAGAGACTAAAAGCACAATTCTAAGGATCAATGAATCCAGAAGCTGGTTCTTTGAAAAGATAAACAAAATCAATAAGCCATTAAACAGACTCATCAAGAAAAAAAGGGAGAGGACCCAAATAAACACAAACAGAAATGAAAGAGGAGAGATTACAACTGATACCACAGAAATACAAAGGATTGTAAAAAATTACTGCAAAGAACTATATTTGAAAACCTAGGTGAAATGGACAAATTTCTAGAAAAATATAATCTCCCAAGACTCAATAAAAAAAGCAGAAAGCCTGAATAGACCAATAACAGGAGATGAAATTGAAGCAGTAATCAGAAAACTCCCCACACACAAAAGCCCTGAACTGAACAGTTTCACAGGAGAATTTAAGGAAGCATTTAATGATGAGCTAATACCTATTCTTCACAGACTATTCCAAAAAATCCAAAAAGATGAAAGACTCCCAAACTCTTTTTATGAAGCCAGCATCATTCTAATCCCAAAACCAGATAAAGACATAATGATGAAAGAAAATTCAGGCCAATATTGCTGATGAACATAGATGCTAAAATCTTCAACAAAATATTGGCAAACCACATCCAGCAATTTGTTAAAAAGATCATACACCATGATCAAGTGGGATTCATCCCAGGGGTGCAAAGATGGTACAGTACTTGCAAATAAATAAACATAATGCATCACATAAACAAAACAAAATACAAAAATCACACGTTCATATCAATAGATGTAGAAAAGGCATTTGATAAGTTACAGCACCCATTTATGATTAAAACACTCAGAAAAGTGAGGATAGAGGGAGCATTCCTCAACATAATAAAGACCATATATGAGAGATCTACAGCCAACATCATACTCAATGGGCAAAAACTTAGAGCTTTCCCACTAAGATCAGGAACAAGACAAGGATGTCCGCTTTCACCACTCTTATTCAACATAGTATTGGAAGTTCTAGCCACAGCAATCAGACAAGAAAAAGAAATAAAAGGCATCCAAATTGGAAAGGAGGAAGTAAAACTGTCATTGTTTGCAGATGACATGATAGTGTACATAGAAAACCCTACAGGCTCCACCAAAAAACTACTCTACCTAATAAGTGAATTTGGCAAAACAGCAGGATACAAAGTCAATATTCATGTTTCAACTGACAAGCCTATGGACTACCACAGCTGCTGCTGATACCATATGAAACAGAGGAACAATCCTATTGAGCTCAGTCTATGTACAAAATTTTGAGTAATAACAAATGCTTGTTGTCATTTGAAGCCACTGAGTTTTGGGGTTGTTTGTTAAACAGCAGTAAATAACCAAGAGATATATTATCTTTAAATAGCATGTGAATTTGTGATACCTTACCTATACAAACTATTCATGCCAGTTAGATTGGCTTAGTAATGAGTTTTTAATCTGACTTCATATGTGCATTCTCCATGCTTTTGTTTGTGACACAAGTTTTGTGCTTATATACCTATGCAAATTCCCACCATCTTTCAAGACAGAACTGGTTATACATTCTAGCTCTCCTGTCCTAAATTAAGTAATCATGGCTGAATTGTTTCATCTCCCTAACCCTCTCCTTATTTACATGCATTTATAAATAAGTATATTTATAGAATATATATAGTAATAGTAACTATCTCACAGGGTTGGTTAGGAAAGTTTAGAAGACATATTTCATGTAAAGGGCTAACATAGTGTTTGGCCCACAGTAAGTATTCAGTGAAGGCTATTATTGAAAGCCATTTCAAGTATTTAAATAGCCTGTTTTCTTCACCCATTTCATATTGTTTATCTGAGTGATTCCTCATTTCCAGAATTCTATTCCCAAAGATGTGAATGAATTCCTTTCCATCTCTTCAAACTATGGCTCCAAATTGATCACTGAAGACAATATCTATCAAAGAGTTAAGATTCATTCTTCAAAATGAAAATATTTCGGCAGGCTAAGCCTTATAAACAGGATAAAGTTAATGAATATTTTTTAATTGATTAATAAATGAACAAACCAGAAGGCACACCTGATGCTCACCTAAAAATGGGAAAAGCAGTAATTTCAGATGCTCTAAAGTGTTAGCAAAAAATTTATCATTTTTTGCCAACACTTTACATGGCATTCACAAGTTCGGTTGATCATTAACCAGACTCATTATTTTGAATGTGCCTTGTGTTGTGCCATATTTGAATGTGTAATCCATAAATGTGTGTAAAGTAAAATAAAGGAGTTAAATTTCATCAAGTCCACTAAGAAATGGTTTTAGAACCCATGAGAGTCTCAGAGTTAGTTAATGATGTTGCTATATAGCCTAAGAGCAGGCTTAATAGATGCTAGTATTTGATGCCATTTCTAATTTTTGGCCCTCACTTTTACATTGTACCACTCATTGAATAAAAGTTTTAGTTATTCCATCATCCTAGAAAATTAACAGCAGCAGAGGAGCTGACTCTAGAGGGGAAAGACTGACACAGAGCCATGTAGGAGGCCAAGACAACTGCTTAGAAATAGAGATCTCCTATTTATGAGTAGTAATTCACCTCTGAAACTCAAATTCACTATAGGGGGGAAAACCCAAACAACACCTCATAAGTCCTTCCACCTCATAAGTCCTCCCATTATTTTGTAGGAAAAAATAAGTTATGGCTCAACACAAAACTCTCAACATATTTCTAAGTATGACTAAAACACACACAGAGAAACACAAATGACGCTAGGAAATTAACAAATTGTCTTGTTAGAATATAAAATACTTAGGCTATAGGTTTGTGATGATCAAATAATAGAATAATTTTTCAAAATTACATTGTATGCAGTAACATTTCAATTTCAATAGCAATCACTTGCTCATTTGCTTTGCTAGTTCTCCACAATTGTCATGAACACTTTCTTGTGTTTGTGGAGCACATGACAATTACTTTTTGTCAAAAACTTGGCAACAATATGAAAGAGCTTCAGGACCAGTGCCCAGTGGCAGAGAATGGCTCACCTGGAGTGTGACTCTGTGATGGTTTTCTTAGCACCACACACACCCACCCTCATGTTCTCTTTGTTGACACTCATCGTTCTTTATACTTTTTAAAACATTTATCATGATTTTGACATTCTTTTAATTGTTTTTGCAGTATAACTCAAGGCATTTCCTACATCATTTTGTTTGAAATGTTTTATTGAACTCTAGGGACAAAAATATAAATTTTCTGATGCAAAGCTAGTCTGGAAAATGTTGCAAATGAGAGTGCTGTAAGCTCCATGAAGACTGAATATTAAACACAAAAAGACATCATTTCATCAGGAAATATTAACTAAACAGACACTCCACTGGGCATAACTGTACAATGTTGCCTGGAGTTAGTTATTAAAGGATAATGTCTATACTGAAATACGTAAATTAATGTGGACTTTATTTTTGCCTCCCAGTATCAATTCACCCTTTTTTAATAATAACAACTCTATTTGATTTTGTGGAACTCCTTGTCACTCATTGTTGGTCTGTATGATTTGGGTGGAATTAATCATACCTCTTGGACCCTGGACAGGTCGTTGCAACACATTCAATCTCTAGTCATGATTTATACAGAGACATAAATATACAATCTAAACCAACACAGTGGTATTCAATTCCAGGTATGTGTGTGTTTGTCTTTTTGTTTCAGAGAGAGGAAAATATTGCAAATTAAAAACTCTTTTTTATTGCTCTGCTAAGCTGTATAAGGAACAGAGATACTGTAGAGTAAGAGCTTGTTTAGGAATAAAGTCAACATAGAGAAACACAAAACAAAGACAAGGAGTCACCGAAGTCCTACTATTCATGAAGTCAGTTACCTCGAGAAATTTAGACTATGGTGTTGTGTTTTGTTATCTTAATTAATTAATTAATTTAGTGCAGGTCACATTGACTTAGAATATCAGGCAGAATATTAAAGCAAGACTGCAGTAACAACTAAACGCAGTGGCCTAACAGAACAAAGATTTACTTCTCACTCCTACAAACTCAGATTTGGATCAGACAACTCCCTAAGAAAGCTCTCCATGCAATGAGTCGAGGACCCAGACTCATTTAACACATAGCCTGCACAGTCACCACCAAAGGGGTAGAGACAGCTGGAGGTGGTGCAGTCTTCTTAAATACTTCAGCCTAGATGTTACATGTATCACCCCAAAAGTGTTTGGGGTATTTGTAGCTGTGTGTCCTGATTCAGATGGAAATATATTTCAAGTATATTATAAACATCCCCTTTCTACAATTCCTTACTGCAAAGAGGATTGACATAGAAAGGTATTAGGGAAAAATGTGGTAAAGAAGGTGAAACTGAATTCATTGGAGAGAGTATGCTCTGTATAAAACATTGGATAAATGCCTAACACCAATCATTAGACAAACACACAGTAGCACTATTCACCTCACTTTCCAGAGATAATACTATTTGCCATTATGTAGCTAATCCAAACATCCAGGAGTCATCCCCTTCTGATTCTCCATCCTAGCACAATCACAGTTTGTAGCTGAGAAATGACACTAGCAACCTGGGCTCAGCTGTGAGGTCCAGGCTTTGGAGTTTTCATTCATCTCTATCAGTTCTACTGTCAACTCTGTTTCTATTCTCAGCAGCACCACTGTGACCCAGCCACCAAGCCATAGTACTGTGTAGTTTGATCTTTGATGCTCTACTTATTCAACACATGTTAGCAATATTTCCTTTCCTTTCTGACAGATCATACTCAAATCCAGACCTTATCATCTAGCTCCTGGTTTGGCTCAATATCCTTTTTGGTTCTGATTTTAGGCTCACTTCTCTCTGACCCATGTGGTACACCCTTGTCAGGATAATTTACACAAACGCTCATAACATATTCATTCATATTATTTCACTGACTTCCCAATGTGTCCCTATATTTTCTTTTTTTGCCAAACCCAATGTAACCTTGAGTTCCTCATTTTATCAATATGGCCCTATACATTCCACCCAACCTAATGGTGCATTATTTCAAACACCTGCTTTTCTAGGCAAGGCTGTCTCTAAAGAATCTCGTGAAATATTCTCAATGGAGTTGACTCTAAGACTTGCTAGTTCTTCAGGAGAAAGCTTGTTTGGAATAAAAAAATGTTCATGAATCCAAGGACATATTCTCAGCAGTAGACTTGGACTTCAAGGTGGGTCATCAGCAGTCTACATGTTCAGGGACACAGTAGACTCAGCTATTAAATGTAAAGGGGTCTATACTATATATAAAAGTAGTGCAATAGAAGTCTCCAGGATAATGCATTATTTTTTAAAAACTCAACATCACATCTTGAATATAATTAGATCACTGAATTATATACTTTAAAAGGGTAAACTTTATGGTAAATGAAGACTGTATCTCAATAAAGCTGTTATTAAAATAATTACATCTCAATTAGGGTAAAACTCTCAGTGCCAGATATACAAGCTACAGTAATATTTTTCAAACTTCAGTCATGTCCCTAAAAGTTTTTTAAATCATTTTTTGAGATATAGGTAAATTTAGTTAAAATCCATCACCTCATGTATACACCAAAAAATGAAAAAATGTGTATTTTTTTTGTTTTTCTAAGTTTTATAAATTGTGAAAATTTGTTTACATGCAAAGTCCAGGTTCCTACATGTAGAGATTATGATTTAATAAGTCTAGAACAGGATACTGATATTTGTACTATTATTAATCAGTCTGACATTGTAGATATCCCATAGCCCATACTTTAAAATAACAATAACACTGGTATACACAAGAACAAGTCCTAGGAAGAGAAGCTGACTATGGTTGGAGAAGTTGTCAAAGTACTAGTGAAGTGCATAGGTCAGAAAAAAATTTAAGATTTTATAAACAGGAGTATAATCAGAAATTTAAGAAAGACGCACCCCAAATAAATAATAAACATTTCAGTCAGTAACTGGACCATATCTCCCAGCTGTGTCCATCACAGTAAAGCTCAGTGTTGTCTTTGAACATTTAAAAGTGTCTTTGAAACACTTTCATTAAACCCTGGCTTTCTTCTAAAAATATTCCAGGTGCTGTGATTTAGGTTATGCCTCAGGATGACTAGGGTTTATAATTTCTAACATAGGGCATGCTAATACCCACAACTAGTTTGAATATTTTCACCAAAATCAATAGTTGATTCTATATTTTAGAAGTTACCCAATACTTGGGATTTTGCTATCAAATAAACTGACTGGAGTGGTTCCCAGATAGAGGAAATTATGTAAGTACCAACAGGCTTTTAGAGAATCAGTCTGAAAAACCACCTCAGTGTCAGCATATCTACAGGAAGATGAGATTCAATTAAGTGGGGAAAGGTTAGAATGGGAGGAAACCTAGCAGTGAATTAGTTGTTTGACATGAATAGTCTAAACAAGACAGCTGGAAGATGGAATTTTTAACTTTTCAATCAATGTTCAGAAAAACAAGGTGCTAAATTGGCTGCCTCTCCTCATTACAAACACCAGCAGGAAGTTAGTCACATTTACATAAATGATTTATTCACCATCCTAGTATGTGTTACTATCAACTAATTTTAGCAGGTTTCATGGCATCGATGTCAATTATGGAATACATAGTGGGTTCTGGGATATGGTGATGGTTACTGTGTTTTGACAAAAATCCGTGTTGATCTCTCTAGAACTTACAGTTATCATTGTATTGGCTTTCCCAGCCAAGGAAAAGAAGACTTGACTTCCTATACTTCTGATGAGCACTGTGTTTATAGACTAAGACCCTTTTGAAATATCTTTGGTAGGACATCTGAGGAGAGCCGTGTTTATTTCTCGAGATCCTTACACCTATTGAAGTAGGAAGACTCAGAGTCTCAAATAATTGAATTATTTAGTTAAATATATCCTGAACAATTATTAAGATACTGGGCTGTCACATCAAAATAATGCATGAAATGAGACAAGTTTAAGAAAAAAAAATAAGGCTCTTCCTTTAAAATCATTATCCAGAGTTGGTAGATGTTCTTGGTCAATAGGAGAGGAATATTTAAAACAATGTCACACAGCTGTGTTGTGTTTAGAAAAATAAGAATGTCTCATTGCAGAGGCAACTCACAATTCATCCCCAAATTATAAGGGATTACAAATACCAAATATTATATATTACCTATAATTGCAATAATGTTTGGGATAAATGTCATGACTCGGCTAAATCTAGTCTAAGGTCGTGCTGAAATGCTAGCTAAAAAGGACTGCTGTGGGTCAGGGTCAAAGAGTCTCTGGGTGGTTTCTGGTGATCAGAATTTGCCTAGAAGAAAGAGAAGCATGATAGAATTTTGCAAGGGCCTGTGTATGAAAATGGGTCAGCTGAAGGAAACTGGAAGGAAAAAAGCTAGAATATGAGAAACGTATATAATTTCATATAAAGGAATGACTGTCAAATTGAAAAGGGGGGATCAACAGATAACCTAAACAGATTAAAATCTAGTCAATGTGTATGTTGTCAGGAAAGGAGGGGGAAGCAAATTTGGTCTGGACACCCACTCTAATTCTACTTTGCAAGGAACCGAAAAGCTACTCCTGAGCAGCTAGTGGAGCAACACTGCTAAAGACATCAGACCCGTCCACAGCACTAGGTCATAGTTACCCTTCAAAGACACTGTCTTGTTCTTTGCTACTTCAGCTTCTTCAGTAAACAGATACCATCTCAAGATAGTCTGTAAGAGGGGGAGGAATAAAAGTAGAGCCTTGTGTGTCTGTTCAGGAAGCAAATACCATGACAGAATTAGAAGTACAAGCTAGTGGGGCAAGGCCAGTGCAAAATTAAAGTGAGAGGGGACAGAGCAGGCAGGGACTACTGTTAGAGTGGTTCTGGTCTGTGAGTGCTGCAGGAAGCTCCTACCAGGTAGGGAGAAAGGGAGGATAATGCAGTAGGAAGAACCTGGTGCTGCACTGTAGTTCTGAGAGTCAGCCAGCTCAAAGGGGCCCAGAGAAGCAATTGCCCATTAGAGGAGCCCTGCACTGAGTATGAATGGCCAGATCTAGTACCCCTGCAGGGTTCAGTCACTGGATAGAGGGATCATGGACTTGGTGTGAACAGGGCACATATTTCAATAGCAATGTAGCTGGAAGCTATCAGCTCCTACACTCTTCACAGGAGCTTCTGTCTTAACATACTGAACAGCAGAACTCCATCACTGCCATGGTCCTCCCCTCTCCCTACACAGACCAACTTCACACATAACAGGAAACTTAAAATAGGTTAATAGGATGAATGATATCCTCTGCTATTGGTCTTGAGCTTGCAACTGGTGATTATTTCCCTCCTCTACTATACACTCTATACCTTATCACCTCTGCAGGTTATCACCTCTGCAGGTAGCTCACCTAGTATTACCTAAACCTTTATTCCTAAGGGGTCTAAGTCCCTTCCAATGATCCACATCAACAATACCAGGCCCAACTCCAGAGACACGGTTGTAGACTCACAAAGGGGTAACTTCTCTGTGGGGGCAACAGTTTCCTCTGAGGCAGCAATGTGTAGAGATATCTGAAAGATTGCCCCCACGCTGTCCACATTGGCTTGGACCCAACCACTCACACCGGTGCATCAGATAGACTGGTTAGCAGCTATTGCTCTGACCCTCCAACTTACCTTTTCCAAACCCCCCTTCCCTACCTCCCTCTCCATTTGTCTAAAATCTAATTTCTATAATGAACCCTCCATTTCCATAAAACTTACAGTAGCTCTGTTTGCTGACTGATAGATAGATGCCATGCTACAGAGCCCTGGGCAGATTTGATACCTAGATATATTAATAGCTAAATATGTAAAAAAGAATAACAAACTTTTAGGAACTTATTTCTTTTCTTTTGATGTATGGGTTTTATTATTGATAACACATGGTAGCCAAGGTAAATATTTAATGCCTTTGAGTGCTGTGAAACATGTAGAAATTCTTAAATGACAAAAGACCTTGAAAACTACTTCCTCTATGTCCCAGTGAGGTAGATGAGAAAACTATTGTCAGGGATGTCAAGTACTTGCCTATGGTCCCTCAGAGTCAGTGACTTCCATTCTGGTAAAAGCAGATTTCTTAGTGAGGCTCCCTAACTGACCATACAAAATGCAAACCATCTTACTCAGTGGTTCCATCAAATTCAGAATGTCTGTGTCTATGCTTTAACAGCTTCCTCTTCCTATCCCTGGTCCTCTTCCTCATTCTGCTCCACTTTCTTTTTGACCCCAAACCACTGGGGTCTGGGCCATGCAATGTGAATTGCATTGCCCTTGTTTTATCTACATATATCCTAAGAAATGTCTCCCTTCCTCATTTTGGCCTTAAATAATAAAATACACAATCTTCCCGTCATATCAGGCATTCAGTGCCTTTCTTATAACATGCTCTATTAGTAATACCCATTCTGTGTTATCTTTGTTTACAGGTTATTTCAATGATAATGAAATGGAGGAGAGTTGTTGAATATTGGATTTTTCCTGGGGAAAAAAAAAAACCTATCAAATAAATGGAGCACTGAAATCTATTCAGGCAGAGGAAGTGCACTCCATTATAACAAGATGACAGTGTACGTTGATGAGTGCCCATCAGAATATAATTGTTAGAAATGAAAGTTTCAGAGGCCCAAAATACCTGCAGCTGCCTTTTCTTAGGTCAGCATTGGAAAGTTTAGGAAATGATGTATTGCTCTCTCTAAATGCATTGCTAATACAGTGGTCTTCTCCAAAATTAAACCTAATCTAGCCTGAGAAAGAAGATAGGTTTCTTAAAACACTTTATCTGTCTTCCATTTTTTTCCTTTGCCCAGAATATTCTGAGGATAGTTTCTTTCCATTATAACTAGAGATTGGTAAATTCCATCATTTATTTAACAGACATGTTGACTATAAATTTAGTTTTTCATTATTTATTTTTTTTCCACATGTTCTGACTACCTCCTGTATGCCAGTCTTGGTGGAAAGTGTTGGGGGTATGGAATGAAAGATAGTTCATTAGATTATAAATTTTGTTAAAACAGGACCTGTTATTCATCAATAACATACTCTTCTGCCTTTAATTTACCTGATACATGCAAGTGCTCAATAAATACATGACTTTTAAAAAATTGATTGATGGACTGAAAAGTGTCTGGTTGTAAGGAGTTCAGAGTTTGGTGGAGGTAATGATATTATCTGTAATCATCACTACTTGTGACAATAGTGACACCAAGGCAGAGCTGAGGAAGCTGACAGGAAAAAACGTCTAATAATATTCTGATTTAGGAGTCCCAGTGTAACAGGGTGCAGCCAAGAGGGGGGGCCCAAATAGGGATTTGGCATGGGATCCAGAGCTCAAGGTGTCCAGGAAATATTAGGATGTCCTCATCCCTTCTCCCATAGGTGTGAGTTGGGGGAAGGGACATATGGAGCAGGGCCATTGAAAGCTGTTTTGTACAGCAACAGCTTTGCAGCTAACCCAGGGCATGGTCATTTAACATATCTATAACCTGTAACTGGTTGCATAGATATGTTAAATAGCTGTGGCCATGCTGTGGGCCAGGGAATGGAAGTAACTTCCCCACCAAGATGTAACTGGGGTCAACTCCCCCTAGTTACAGCACCTGCATGAGAGCTTGGAGAGAATTGGCTCCATGCCATGGGGCCACACCTGCCCAGACCCACTATGGCAGCCCAGTAAAGCTGGGAGGATATGAGAGTGCTGGCAAGTGTAGCCAATTGTGGGAGGAGTCAGAAATAAGGCAGCAGAGACTTGGTGCGGGGATTTAAACCCAGACTCTGCAGCCATTAAGGAGAGAGGACAACAGACAGTGCAGAGAGAGTCATGTGCCTGTGGCAATGCAGGAGAGGACCATGTGGCTGTGGCCATGTAAGAGAGAGCCACAGGCTTCTGGCAGAGTGGGGACTCCCGAGGCCATGTGAGAGAGGGGACCACATGGCTGTGTCCATGTAAGAAAGCCACATAGCTTTGCCAGAGTGGGGACCCCCATTGCTTTAATAGGGGGAACCACCATGCCCATGCTTTAGCAGAGAATCGCCACTCAGCTTTGGCAAAGTGGCGACCCCACCTCCACCCCCACGCAGCTTTGTGGAGAGATCCATGTGGTTTTGCCAGAGTGCAGACCCCTGCAACTTTGGTAGAAGAGGATCACACGGCTATGGGGTGCTCCCTTTGGCCGCGTGGCCTGGGAAGCAGGAGAGACTTTGCTTGGAAGAAGGGTGAAAGAACTCTTGCCAGTAGGCCCTGAGAAGGTGCCACATGGCTTTGGATTAATTGGAGATCCTGCCTGGATGGCCATACAGTTGACAGTGTCAGAAGCCTGGATCCTGGATGTTTGCTTCTTTTCCTGAGTTACAGTACCCTGAACTAGGGCAGGGGGAAAAGGAAGCACTGTGGGCATCTGTGGGTACCCTAAAGGACTTGGATATTTTGATGAAGACATTAGGTCACTACTTTAAGTTTGTATAGCTTTAAATAAACATTTCCTTTCCTTTTCACAAATCTCTGGCATTGAGAGATGTCTTTCCTATAAGGCAGCAGACAATCAAACCCAGTAGGGGGTCCTTTCGGTTATAGTATATCGCCCTTGGCCCCCTCTGTTCTGTAACACCAGGACAGAAAGTGAGCTGGGTGCTGTTTTTAGACAGCTGAAGAAATAAACCCCTCCTACATTGGAACAGTGAAGGAAAAGGTCACAACTTACCTCAGGCTAGAAGGGCAGTAGGAGGAACAAACATTCAAATGTAAAAGAACCCCAGATGCACGGTACAAAATGCTGCTTTCAGTATTTGCCATTATTCATCAGGACTTCAAAAAGCAGGAAAAATAAGCTGAAGTCCCTGAGAAGTGAATGGCTTTGCTAAAAACTTGCAGGGAGTTTATAGAATAACAAGGAGGCCTTTCAGTCTGACCACCCAGCCTTGCTGCAATATATTTAAGCGTCTTGCAAACAGACAGAATAAAAACAAAAGCTGCCCCAAAACCAGCTCATCAAACAAGCAAAATAAACTAACTCCATTTCATTACCTATATCCCTCTTGGCTCTGTCAGTGAATCAGGGGTTGAATATAAAAGGAACTGGTAAAGCATCTGAAGATCTGTGTCCTGGCCAAAAAGACAGAGAGCAAATCAGTAAGTCCATACTAATGGGCTGTGGTAGCATTTTGCATATTTACAATAAGGTCTAAAATTACTGCTGGTAAATCATAAACATTTTAAATTCAGTTAGAAAATCAAGAATATCTAGAGTAGTAGGAAAAATATGAAACTTAAATCTAAAATTAAACCCATGAGTATAAACAATTCAACCAAGAGCCAGGTGTTGGATGCAAAACCAACTAAATTTTAGCGACTTGAGTGTTATTTTAGCTAGTAGAAATCGTTTCAGGAGTCTGGAAGGCGCAGCTTGCCATACCCAAGAGATGGAGCTTACATCCCAAACTTAAAATAGAGCCTTTCCTGGTTATGCTGCTGGTATTTTAAGAAATATGACAGCCCCATCTGCCATCCATATGAGAAGTCACTCTTTCCACGATGTCACTGAATTTATCCCTGTAACTCTGAACTAACAGGAAAAGGAAATATCATTCTCCTCCATCTCCTTCCAAGAAAGGTTTAATGTGCAAGAGTCTAGCACTCTTTCCAAGAAGATAACCAAAGACTTTTTTTCTACAAATATATATATAAAAACATGTCAATATCCAAGAGTATAACAGGTAAAAAAGAGTAGCAATACCCACAATGATTATTTTTACCCTAAAATTTTCCTGCCAAACCTTCACAGACATCATCTCATTTAAATCTAACCCTTACGCTGACTAGCAGATCAGTTACAGCTATAATTATTTAGTAGATTAAAAAAAAATCCTTCAAGCAGTTAAGATACCAGTTCAATCAATCCACAAAGATAGCAAAGTTACAGAACTAGGATAAAACCCTACACGTTTCTGATGCCAAACTTTGTGCTCTTAACCATTCTGATGTAGAGTCGCTCTAACGGCATTGCTCCCTTGATTATGGTCTTTTGACAGTAGCAAAGTTCCTCGTTCTGCTGTAAGTTGGCTGTGGATAGAATTCTGGGTGCCTTTAAACATGGATGAGAAAAAAAATTACATACATCTTTATTTTCACTAACCTCTATTGCACTTTAGCAGATCAGATCCTCCATTTATGAAGGTAGGCAAAATGTAAGAGAGGTATTGGTAGCACTTCTAACTTCATCGCCAATAGAAAACACAGATATTTTCACACCACTTTATAGATACAAAATATCTCAAAATAGTATTTATTGTCATCATCATTTTGGTGATTGTGTCAGTTGTTAAGCCTACCACTAAATCTTGTCATTTAATGCACTAAGGAAGCAATACATATTATGTGACAATTTAAAAAATAATTTGGTTCAATCTAAATGCCTTCTCTGAAATTCTAATAGTCTTGCTTCATAGCATTTAAAAACGTTATTCTGAGAAGAAGTCCATAGGTGTCAATAGGCTGACAAAGAAGTACATGGCACACAAAAATTTAAGAAACCCTGCTCCATCAAGTGTAATCCACACTCTCCTGTACGGCATCCAGGACTTTTCAGAGTGGGCTGGACAAAGAGCCTTTCCTGGTCCGAGTTGAGCCCATAAGACTCTTTCTTAATAAATTTGGAGCTGGAATTCAGGATTGAGTTGGCTTCTCTCTGGGAACAGAACTTCGAAGTTGCTGAGCTGTGGACTCTTTGGTGGTTTGTGTTTCCCCTCTCGTGACCAAACTCATCTATATGCATTAGGGGAGAATAGGGCTAACTAAACATATCCAGAACTTAAAAAATCACTGGGATTTAGTCACCTCCATTGGACTCACTGTCTCTCTCCAGGCTCAATTTAGAATTCTTCTAACTGATTATCTTCCAGCTTTCTGTTCTCTTCCAAGTCCATCCTGCTTATCCTTAAGCACACTAGGTTAATCTTCCTCAGCAATGACTATATTCACATCCCATCACTCCTCAAAATAGTTCCATGAGTCCCCATTGTCTACCACCCAAAGCTTAGACTCCTTCAATAAATTCACAGTCAAGAATTTCCATGCAATGGACCCACCTTGCCTTTCCAACTCAGTATCTCAATTTCTTTTTCTCTGTTACCCTGCATTATAGCCAAATCGGACCAGTCACTGTTTTCTCTTAATGACCATATACTCTCCTCTGTGCTTTTAATTACACTCTTCCCTGTACCTGGGATATCTCTGTAATCCTCACACATCTAAATCATATATACTTGGCACCAAGTAAATGCAACCACCTTCATCCGGTCCTAATTTCCTGATTCTTCCTAGCAGCAATAAAATTTATTTTCTGAAGTTGATTTAGAATCCACCTATACTTTCCACTGGCTGCTAACTCTATTCTATATGATTAATTACCCTATTCTTGAATTAAATACTTATAATTATATAATTATTTCATATAAAAATTTTCTCCCATAATAGTAAAAGAATGGTAACAATTCAGCATTTATCCTATGCCAAGCACTGCTAAACACTTTAATTGAATTGTCTTATTTACAGAGTGTCACAGTGGTTCTCAAAACACTGTCAGGTAAAAACTATCATGTACCACTTTACAGATGAAGAAACTGAGGCACTAACAATTAGATATTTTCCAAAAGGGTGGAAAGACTAGCCTTCAGACTAGGCCGTTTGACTTTAGAAACCCTCAGCCATGCTCCGCTCCCCTGCCATCTCAAACCAACTGCTGGCTCGCTGAAAACAGTTCCGAGTTGGGTCCAACTTTATAGCCTGCACAATGCCCACCAGTGCTCTGGACATATGATCTCCACTCGATAAAGAGTGGGGTGCATCATTTTTAGATATTTGCCTAGGGATCATAGTGTTTAAGACAAAATAAAACTTAGAAAAAATAATCTCTTCAAAAAAAATGATTCCTTTTTAGTCACATTACCGATCTTCACTTTTTAAAATATATCTACTAAGCTAAGTAAAGTATGTAACGTGGTGGCTGGGCCCATAACTGCTCAGTACACGTTAGTGGTATTTTTTCTTGCTGTTACTATTGCTCCTGTTACCACAGTGACAGGGGAGAGATGTTTAGGACTCCCACTGCACATCAGAGAATACTGAGTCTTCAGCAGGTTGAACAAGATGGTGAAGATTCCGGTGCAGTTGGTCTCAAAGTCAGGACTGAAAGCAGTGGCTTTTCATTTTCATCCTGAGGCCCAAACCCACAGAGCCCACAGCTATCACCTAATCTCAGGAATCGCATCTGCTTCTTTAACAAAGAGTAGAAATGAAATCCATTCATTACTGGCCTGTGACAGTAGCATTCAGAAATTCAATTTCTATGATCATCTTTATTCATTTATTTAAAACAGAAGTTGTAATGGAAAAAAATTGAGGACGATTTCTGTGCTTAACTAGCACCAGAAAATTCAAGATGTTATGCAACTTCAATTTTTAAATAGCATTTTCTTCCACCTCAGAATCACAAGCTTAGGAAAAATAACTAGTTTTTGTTTTGAAGTCCTAGGCTTTTGTCATTTCATGGCAAGTTTTAAAACGCTTAAAGATAACATCCTTGATTCATTCTGGCTGGAAAATGAAGCCAGTCTACTAACAAATGCTGATATTCCAACCTCAAAAGATATATACTGTGAAGACATTTCCTATTTATGGTCTACCATTTTTCCTGAGAAATAAAAAATATTCTGCACAGACTAAGTGGACAGAAGGGGAAAAATTAAATTTAACAGCTTTCTGCAATAGAGATGCCTTTCTCTAGAGACAACTCCAATTATCTTGACCACAGTAAGAAGCTAATTGTTAGTAGCCTTCCCTCTGCCAGCTTTCTTCAAGTTCAGTCCCCAAACAAGCCAATTGCCTTTGGAGTAAATAGAGAGTCCGTGCAAGGATGGGGAAATGGAATATGAAGCAATGACCCAAGTGCTCCATGCCCCATTCGATCTCTGACTTTCACTGTGACTCAAAACAGATGACAGATTACCCTTGATTTGAACTCAAGAGCTGTCTGCTCTCCCCACCTCATTCCCACTCTCATGCCCCTCCCCTTTCCTAATCTGATCCTCTTCCAGTATACCCTCTGTCTATTAACAAGACCATGATCTACCCAATCACTGTGTCCCTGCAAAGACCTCTATTCACCTGTGCTGGCCCCTCTCCTAACACCTGCCCAGAAGATAAGGAATTCAGGTCCTTTTCATGCCACTTGCTCTGCTACTTCCCCACCAGATGCTGTGAGTTCACCTTACCACTTCAATGTTTTGTCAAAAGCAAATATAATCTCCATCACTGTGCCATGTAAACTGCAGGGGATCAATTCCTTTAAACCAGAAGGAAACACGTTGCAACAAGGAATATCATATTCATCAGCAACAATATGGCTTTAGCTTGTGAAGGGCTTGGCCAACTGTCAGACCTCCACTAGCAACTCCTCTTGGAAGACTGCTAAACTTGCTGAATTCAGAACACAGCCTTCCTGGTCTCTCAGGCAGAGCCGAGAAAGGGAACTCAGAACTGGAGTCCTAATAGCACCATATCGTAGAGTCTTATTTTTCATATCAAAAACAACTGCCACCACGTGTATTATTTTGGTCAGTTTTATAGTTTGTTACTTTACTGGAAGAAGGTTGCTTCAAATGACCCCAGCCATTTTTTATTGTTATCTTGGACTGTACCATCAAGTACTCTTCTAATCGAGAGAAAGGCAGAAAGAGAGAAGGTGACATAAACTTAGTTTTTGGCTGGACTTTGGGTGGAAAAGGAATTCTAGAATCAGTGTAGATGATGTCACATCAACTGGAAGAGGCTTTTTAGATTAAAATGGCTTTCTCCAAAGAAAAGACAAAATCATCCATTAGAGTATGAAAGAATTATTGAACTTTTTTCTACTTTTATCTCATTGTATCAAAAATTTATCTATATATGTTTTTATCTGCATATAGACTACTGATAAAGTGATAAATCCACATGATTTGTTTTAAAAATCAATGTGCAAATATTGATGTAAGCACAAAAATGTTTTAACTATATTGGTGTATCAAAAATAGTTAGACTACTGGATTATTGCATTATTCAAATAACAGAAAGGTTCTTAGAAGTACAGTAACATCCCAGTTACTCACTGTTGCTGAGCCATTTACTCTTATCCCATAGACTCAAAGTCAAAGGCATTTTTCTGTTTTTATATGTAGTCCAGCTTAAAAGTAAAAGTAGGGTGATTGGAATTTCTGTCTATAACAATACTGTTGAAACATAATCTTCAGAGTTTTACATTCCTCTAAACCAGAGACCTCATAGTCTGCCCAGAATTGTCTCTCCTCACCCAAACACCAACTCCTCCCAAGGACTACTGGGTTTCACCCCTAAGTACTGCCTCTGTCTGTCCCTCCCCTCCACTTGCCCCGCAGCTGTGCCACACTGCACATTGTAAACAGTGCATCTTCTGAGATTCACAGAACACAGTCTTTCTGGATTTGTATTCAGTGACTGTGCCTGTGTTTACTTCCCTAATTTACCACTTACCACTTCTCATCTCAGTGACTGCCATAACCCCTCCTTGTATTGCTCCCTTCCAATTTGTCTTTCTCAGAGCCATACATCTAAAAGGCATCTTTGATCATAACCCTCACACATATTTCTGAAAGTCTTCTGTGGCTTACCATTGCTTTAAGATAAAGTTTGAGCTCTGTTGAATAGAATAGCATATGTATTTTATTATTTAAGCCCAGGTTCATCTCCCAGCATTCCCCTTAACCTTATACCCCTGAAATACTAAATTTGTTGTAGTGTTCCACACATACCTAATGTTTCCTTAAATCTCCATGTTTCTGTGAATTAACTTCCAATTGCCTAGAATGCCCTTTATTCCTCACTCTCAACCTTTATTTGCTTAGTTAACTGCTTTTCTTTCTTCAAAACTCAGCTCTGTCTTATTCTCATAGAAGAAAACTAATCTTCACATTTGATTCAGTCCCCTGTTAGAACTTCATCATTTCATCTAATTTATTAAATTTATTTTCACCATACTATATTCATAGGATCTGTTAATGTGTCAGCCTTTTCCCCTAGACTGGAAAATCCTTAAAGACAAAGGCTTTATCTTATTATTTTTGCATGCCCAGTGCCTAATAAATAACATGGCCTTGAGAATATTTATTAAACGGAACCAAACTGAATGTGTACTTTTATTTTTCCAGAATGCCAAATGTAGTAGGTGATTCAGGTATTTACCTAGAGCATCCCTAATCATAGCCTGAGATGGTACATCTCTTGGTACTGAGCTAGCACACAGCCTCCATAGGTGGATAAACCTACAAGAAAAAAAAAAAAAACAGCTGTTTTATCATTCAAGTCCTTTCTAAAGAACATGGATTCTGGTAATTCGAAGTTTCTTGTTCTGCTGCACTTTGATGGGTTTGGGTTTGCAAGTTTTTCTCAGGAGCTAAAAAGAACTAAAATTCTGTTCAAAAGAGAGAAATTAGAGCTGGGGGTGCTAATCAGGATGGAGGTGGGGAGAAGAAGCGAGAGATGTGAGCATGCTGGCAGGATGGTGGGTAGTTGAGTGATGCCCAGGGACCCTGCTCCTGCATCTGCAATTCATATCACTAATTCACAACATCTGTGAATACATAAATAATATTTATATCAAAACTGAAGAAAACAATAAAGGATAAGCACATGTATTTGTCAAAGGAAGAAGAACATGAGAGCAAAACTCCATGGAAAGAAGTAGCAATCCTGAGATATTTGAGTTTCTCAAGCATGGAATCAGCTGAGATTTAAACTGATCATATCTAGAAGTGAAAAACAGTTGGCTAACATATGAAGACATATAAAAAAGAAGAAGGAGGAGAAGGAGAAAGAGAAAAAAGAGAAAGAAGGTATAATGCACAGCCCTATCAGTCTAGGCATTTGAAGACATGCTAGGAGTCCATTGAAGGGGGTTGCTAACTAAGCAATACAATGCATGAAAACAGTGAAACTAATAGAGCATTATCTGATTCCAGAGATGACAGAGAAAATCATGGGCCAGATTATTCAGGAAAAGCCTTTTTGGAAAAAGCAGGATTAAAACTGGGCTCTGAGTGATCTGGATAAATGAGTTAATCGGACATAATTTAGTAAGGGATTAATCCCAAGTATAAAAGCAGCCATTTAAAAAGAAGCAATCAATCTGACTAGGGCAGAGGGAGGATTTGAGACAAATAATGTACTTTTCATACAGGAATGTAATGTCTCACCTTTTTGAACTAATATCAAATAGCTTAGCATTTTGACCAAATGTTTTCATTTAGCTATCCATCATCTCATTACCAATTTTTATGTTCTAAAAATCAAGGCATCCTATTAAGAACTTTTGGAAATGAGAATACCCTGAGCATCCAGGACTAAGAGTTTTGAATTTCCCCTATAACCCCTTGCCAGATAAAGTATTTGAATCACTTTGACAACAATTCTTTCTTGTGTATTTTAAAAACTGACCCTAGCACTTTGCACAACATTGAAGTCTTTCCAAATCCTTGGTATCATTGAGGCTCAATTTCTCACATTAGTATCAAAGGTTACTAGGTGATATTTTGCAAAGATCCATTAAAATTATGAGGAATTGTACCTGTCACTTTCTTAGTACCACAGAGGCTCACTGCTCTTGTCAGATATTCTGAGTTGGATTTTATTATTTATTTCTCGTATAGAGCAACGGTTAAGAGGCCCTAGAAAAAGAATGCCTGTGTTCAAATCCTTGTTCAACTCCATACTGAGAGATCTAAGCTTATGCAAGTTTACTTCATTTGTCTCTGCAACTCTTTCTCATCTGTAAACTGTTGATGCTAATATTGTAATAGTACCTACCTTGTTTGTATGGATTAAATGAACTAATGCTAGTGTATGTGTATTATTTACAATTATGTTCAATTATGAGAGGAAAAGAGCCAGAGAAAGAAGCCCACAGAATAGTGATCTGGTATGGTAGCTCCATTGCATCGGTGAGCCAGATGCTCTCCTGTTACTCCACAGCACTTTGTTTCTGTTCTTGTGGTCGTTTGTCATCTCGTTATCCTAGACAGAGGGTAAGCCTGGAGACATCACATTTCAGGCAGCAGAAAGAAGGGGCAAAGGAGAGAGCACTGCTTATCTACAAAGGACATTTCTTAGACAGCCTGCGCACAGCAGCGTCACTATCATTTCACCACATGAAACTTATCACATGATCTACACAGGGAGAAGATTAAGGAAGGGGTAGAGGGCAGTTATTGTGATCCTTTTAGTTTTTTGTTAGTGTGTTTTTAAAAACCTTAGAGTTAACAGATTTTTCTTATCTACAATCTCATTGTCATCAAAGTTACTACAAACTTTACTTAGAATCCTAATTAGTTACATAATAATCAAATTAAAATTCCATATGCCACTGGAATCATTGAAATTATAAATCCATTTTCTGGGTCCAACAAATTTTCATTAAGTTGAATGTCAAAACAAGTTAATATAAGCCTAAAAATATATTTTGCCTCAGAGTGTCCCACTGCAAACATCACTTGGAAAAAATACGAAAAACAGTTATTTGGAAAAAAACAGGTTTATTTGTTGTCCTAAACTAAGAACTTTCAGTTTGTCAAATTTTCATATATCATGTTTATTCATAAGTTTAAACTAGAATGTCATAAATTCTTAGCATGTAAATAGCAAAATGAGAGAGGGAGAGAGAGCAAGAGAAAGCATGTTTATAACTGATTAGCTTGCAGTATGTTGTCTGTTAACATTCTGAACAAGCATAAAACTTCATGCTTCCAATTTGTTTTTCTGCCCAATAAATTCATTACTTGGGATATAATTAATGTACCATTACTTCAATATCAATGACTCATATACTTAGTCACATAGCTGACATGGTTAGAATAAAAATTTTCCAGAAGTACCTGTCTGGTGTGGCTCAGTGGATTGAGCACCAGCCTGAAAACTAAAAGGTTACCGGTTTGATTCCCAGCCAGGGCACATGCCTGGGTCACAGGCAAGGTCCCCAGTTGGGGAGATGCGAGAGGCAACCACACATTGATGTCTCTCTCCCTCCCTCCCACCCTCCCCTTCTCTCTAAAAATAAATAAAATCTTTAAAGAAAAAAAAAAACTCTTCAGAAGTAAATTGTTGGAAAAGTTGAGGTCTTAAAGCAGCAAAATCACTTGTCATTCAATAAATAATGTCTTCAGAAATCAGGTACCTGTTTCAGTTGAGACTAGAACTGCTCTGAAAAAAATATCTGGTTAATTTGTTATTTCTTTTCCTAGGAATAAAATGATTCTACAGTACTGTCTTGGACAAAAATTTGGGTTCTGTCCAAAATGGTTAGAAGTGACCAAAAATAAGCTTTTATATGCTCCAAAAAATAGTTATCAGAAAACTAACAACAATAAGGGTTGCTGATGGTTCAAGGATTTACTATAGATATATTAGTGTCTGATTGAAATAATTTTTAAAAATTAGGAGTAAGCAGGATATTCAGAACTATAAATAGAACTAAAATGGGTGATAGACTATGAATATTTTTGCAAGGTAACTTTAGGAAATCTAAAGGAAGGCAAAGCAAACTGTACGCAAGCCAGGACTTGGAACCCTGAGTTGGTTACTGAGAGAAAAATGCTATGCGTGTGAAAGGACAGCAAAGAGGATTGGTGGAACCAGCTTTTATGATGTTTTCTGTTGTGCTCTCACGTACTCTCATGGAGTACCTAACCCTGCAAATTGGAAAATGATTTTTGGAAAAAAATAGACATATACGTATACTTTAGTATACATGGTTATTTCTCCACAGCTATTGTGGCTGAAAAGATGAAAACAAACAAACAAAAAAAGAATTGCCTAATTTTGTTTTTATTTAAAGAAAATTATCTAAAAGTATAGTAGAATTTAGAAAGCAGGGGTCAGCTTATTCCTCTATGTAACAATAAAAGTCATGGCACACAGGGTAAAATGTTTCTTCTAATAAGTGCAGGTTGTGTGTTTAAGATATCAATCAAAAGACGTGTGGGAAGGAGGAGTTCTCTTATTTGAAGTCATATCCAGTGGTTACTGGAGCTTCTAGTGCTGGATAGCAAGAGTGAAGTGTTAAATTGTCACGAATTTTGCCAACTAGTTTTTGAACACAGCCATTATTAAAAAATTACATCATATAAGCTTACAATTGAAAAAATATATTAAAAACAAAGGTAAGAACATACTTAAATCTTATCACTTCCAATTATTTCTTTTTACCATATTTTACTATTAACTATGCTCTTGAGGTTATTACATGTATTTTATCTATGTAATAGAAATGTTATATAATGATAGATTCTGTGCATCTTTTTTCATTTCCATGTTCAGTGACATCACATTGATAACTTGAAATTGGCCATGCTGTATTTATACCACAGAAACCATCAAATCAAGGGTTGACTTATTGATTGTCTAGATTTAAAGTGATGAAAAATGTTAATAATTAAGATCACATTTAAAGTGGATCATGTTATAGTTGTTATATTATGAATTTACCTCCAAAATGAGAAAATATTCTTCTAGTATTCATAAACTATTATTCAATTCAACAAAACAAAAAAAAATCACTGGCATGATTGAAGAATGAATGAAGTTACAACCAGAGTTTTCATTGTTTCACTTTTATCTTACTCATTAATGTAAATGAAAATATCAGTCAACATTTGTGTTGAGTCTACACTCATTTGTCCATGTCATGAGTGACTCTTCTGTCAAATCTGAGAGTAATCCAACATTTACTTGCAGTCTGATTTCTTCAGATGACTGTTGAACTGCAACCATAGGTACACTGCAGATAGAAGAGTTTAACAAAATCAACCAAATATTAGTTGATTAAATTTCCCCTATAGAATCCTTCACATTAAAACATACTTCAATTTACTTCTTTTTTTTTTAAGTTTATGATTTATTGACTATCTCCCACTAGAAAGAAATTCCACAAAGGCAAATAATTAGGTGAATTTTGTTCACTGATCTGTCCCAGTGAATAAAACCAACCAAACAATGCCTGCCGCAGGTGGGTGCTGAATAAATATTTGTGGAGTGTATTAATGGACTATATCCTCCAAATTTAATGTACAAGGCAAAAATTGTGATAATTACTTATATGATTTAAAAAAAAACCTTACCAGAATTATCTGAATATTTAATAATATTAAGTTTAATAATTCTTATGTTTTATTTTATTTTTTTAAGATTTTATTTATTTATTTTTAAAGAGGGAAGGGAGGGAGATAGAGAGAGAGAGAGAGAAACATCAATGTGCGGTTGCTGGGGGTTATGGCCTGCAACCCAGGCATGTACCCTGGCTGGGAATCGAACCTGGGACACTTTGGTTCCCAGCCCGAGCTCAATCCACTGAGCTATACCAGGCAGGGCAATTCTTATGTTTTATAAATAAATTATACTATAAAAATACACCATAATCTATCTCATTATAAAATCACAAGAACCCTATGAAGTAGGTGCTATGATTATTTTTTTGTTTTTCAATGAAGATACTTATTTACAGGGATTAGATGACTTGCCCAAGCTCCCAAAATGCATGAGTGGCAGCATTCAGTCAGTGGACTATACCTCACACAGGTCTTCCTATGGAGCCTATGCTCTCAGTTACTCCAATGCTGGAAACAATTTGAGGTATTAAATCTTCACCTCAATTCTCCCACTTATTCCACATGACTGGAAAAACTAAAGACACAAAAACTGGGTAAGTTATTTTGTGAAGAGAGCAGGGCTTTGCCTTAACGACACCCATCTCCAATGTATACTCATCTAGTCATTTGTCTTGCTTTTATTCCAATCTAAAGAAAGACTGGGGTTTTATTGTAGCAAGACTTTTATCTTTCCGCTCATATTTTTCACTGTTATGAACAGTTCATCTGTAATTTAAAACTATGGGCTATAAATCTTCCTAATAGCCATGCGCATCTCCTCAGAAGACCCTTCATACCGCCTGAGTTTTATTATTACAGTTTGTCAGACGGGTTGGCAATTGAGAGACTGGCTCTTATCTATCAGCTCTGATAGGTGGTGAATAATAACCATTTAAGCACTTATTGATTGATCATCTTTCCCCAGTTTTTTTCTGAGGTAAAACTCGTGTGACTCTGAAATCATGTAGCTTTACATTCTTTCAGAAAATGACCAGAGAATGGGTGGGAAAAGAAGTGGCTTCCACAAAAGGTCTAAGTCCAGAACACGGCCATTATAAGGGGGCTCCAAGGAGTGTCTGTGTCTGAGATAAAATGATCAACGTGTTTGGGAGAGTTCATGGCAGCTGCTGGATGGTCTGCTTGAGCACATTTACAAGTTGTGAATGTCACTGAATTTTTTCTCCAGGGTATGTGTAACTCAAAGAATATTCAAGTTACATCCCAGATAATGGCATTTTCTTTTGCTTTTATTATATTAAGATCAGACATTTTTCTAATGAGAGTCTAATTCTTCATTTCCTCATATAGGAAAAGAATCTTAAGGAAGGGGACTCTTAAAAGAATCTCTAAATCATAACCTACAAGTATATGCCAGCTTTAAATTCCAGCAAACCACGGTATTCTTTTGCTTGCCAATGATAAAAGAATAAAGTGATTTAGGCAACAAACAAAGCTGTTGTCTCACATAACTAAGCGTTAACCTCAGCAACACGTGGGTCCGGGTGCTCTCCATTTCTCAACATGGCTTTCTGTCCTATTGGCGTTATTCCCAGAAAACTCCCCACAGTGTAGTAGGAAGCCGGCCACCACCAGCTCCAGGTTGGCCTCTTCACAGTTGAGCAACTCCACTTGGGGTGGAGGGAGACAAAAATATTTTAATGCTTTCTTCTGAAAATTGTTAGATTATAAATTTTGGACTTGAGTCCTGTCAACCATGTTGGTTTTTCTTGTCCATACTTCAACCTAACAACGAAAGCAGGGAGCTAAAAATATTCTTAGGGATCAAGCCTGTGTCATGTGCCCACCTTCAAAACAGCACTGGGGATAGACCAGCACCACCCCAAAATAGGCTGAGAGTTGAGGAGGATCTATGTTTCCTCACTAGTCACTAAAATAGCCCACTATTCACTCCACCTTCTTAGAGAAGATCTCAAAACATAACAGAAAACCACTATCTGTTACAATAGAGAGAAACATCTGCAACTTTGGGGGGGGGGGTGTTGTTTGTTTGTTTTGTTTTTTCTGAGCGGCAGCCTTACATGAAATGAAAGTCAGGGAATTAAGGAAATTATGAAGCTCGAGTACTAGTTCTGGCTCAGCTACCACCTAAATAAATGAATTTCTACAAGTCTTGCTGTTTAAGAATTCACATTCTAGAAACAGTATGCCTGAGATCAGATTCATAACACTTTTTAGATTTCTTGGCCTTACATAATGCTATGAGTTGAACTGTGTTCCCAAAAAAAAGATATGTTGACGACCTAACCCCTGGTACCCTTGAATGTGACCCTATTTAGAAATAAAGTCTTTCAGGTGTAAACAACTTAGATGAGGCCATGAGAATGAACCTTAATCTAATATGACTAGTGTCCTTGTGAGAAAAGAAAACAGAGACACAGAAACACACAGAGAGAATTCCATGTGACAACAGAGACAGAAATTAGAGGGACACATCTATAAGCCAAGTTATGTCAAAGACTGACTGCCACCAGCAGAAATGAGGGAGAGGCCAGGAAGTTCCCGCAGGGAGTATGACCTCGCCAATACCTTCATTTTGGACTTCTAGCTTCAGTAACTGCGAGAGAGCAATTTTCTGTTTCAAACCACCCAGTTAGTGGTACTTTGTTACAAAAGCCCTAGGACCCTAATACAGGGAAGATTCCTAAGTGATTTAAGCCTGGTTTCCTTCAATGCAAAATGGGAGAATATGCTTACCAGCTTCATTTGATTATGGGGACGATGAATGTTACAGGTTTAACACTGAGTTTAGAAGAAAACAGGTCCAAAATGTAAGAAAGATGTTCTAACTCAATGCTGTTAACTTTAATAAGAACTCACCATTTAATAAGAACTCACTCTTCCTATTTTAGGAGGCCCTCAACAGCCCTGCTCGCTAGTCAGAATGGGGATGTTTATGTCTATTTGACGTATGACTTATCTGAGACTTAAAAAAGATCAAACAACTTATCCAAGTTTAGACACTGACTTTGTGATAGAGGCTTAAGTTTTCTGAATATTAGTAAGAATTTCTTCACCTATAGAAAGTATCTCTGAGACTGACAGGGGTCTCTATCCTGCAGGGTTGTGAGTCTAATATCACTTAATACCATGTATATGTGTCACTTTTCTAGGTGAATTATAACTATTAATGCATAGGGCATGATAGCACCCACTGAGGCAGTCATGTGCCCATTTCTCAGGAGAGGAAACTGAGGCTCAGAGTAAAGAATTGTTTACTCAAAGTCATGCAACTTGAAACAAGAAGCAAGAGGGAGAAGCAAGACTCAAAAACCGAGATTCCTTCTATGTTTTATTTCATTTCTTCCCTGCAGCCCTCCACATACAGTGTCCACTAAGACTGCATGTAAGCTTTTGTCTGTGCAGAAGTTTGCATCATTTATCACAAGCAGTCTGGGTAATACAATTTGGAACATTCTTCCAATGTCAATTTAGATGTGTCAAGGTAAACTTTAGTTCTTCTTAAAGTCCTGCTTCTTACCTGCCCAGCACCACGAAGAGGCAGGAAACTTGTCACAATGGTTAGCAGCACAAAATAACATGATTGTAAATGGTGCTGTCTTCTTTAAGAGACAAATCCTAGATGCTTTCCTTTATTTAGCTCCAGTCTTCAAGGCTGGATCCTTGTGTGACATCAGTTCCACCCAGCAGCTTTGATCAGGAAGAGAAATAAGTCATGTGCATGGAGTCTTGTGAAATATCCAGAGAAAAATGTGGTTTAACATCAGGGGTTAAGGTGAGAGAAGACAGAGCAAAAACGTTCTGACTCTTAAACCAAACGTTCAGGTTGAAAAGTGGATATGATTTCCTTCCCAAAGGCATTGGGGAATTGCCACCACCCACTAATGTCCTGCTGACGGTTTCCTCAGTGGACGACTGAAAATCCAATGGTCCTGTGAAGACTGGGTAGTGCAAGTAGCACATGCTATTAGGTGCCACTCTTTAGAAGACATCTTATCAGAAGCTGATGCTTCTTATCAAATTTAACCAGAAAAGGAGATTAGGATAGCAGAAATGAAGTAGAAAAGGAATTTACACCAGGAGCCCACATTCAGCAGCTATTAATTCAGCACCTACCTTTGTAAGTTACTATACTAGGCACCTCAGATGTGACACTGGACAAAGCAAAGTGTCTTCCCTCGTGGAAGTTTCATGCCAGGATCATGTATTATGTGTCAAGGGCGTTCTGAGTGTTACATCGCTTAATCTGCCCCCAACTCCCTGGTGGTAGATTCCGTGGTGGTAGCTACTTTAGGAGTAGCTGAGATACTTCTTTTGTTCATTTTTTGAATGATTGGCACTTATTTTCCTTTCTTGCAGCAAACATCCTTTGGGGAAGTTACTTCTGTTGTGTGTACTCTTTTTAAGCCTATAAATCAAAATGTCAGGTTGGGCCAAACAGATTCTCTTTCCAGGAACCTGAAACCTGATGAGAGGAATTCAAAGGTGGAAGGAAAAACAGTGAGCAGCATCCATAACAGTGTTGGGAACTGCCCTGCCTGATATCAGAAGCTGTAACTCCACCAAGGCTAAGGCTGAGGGAGTGGCCTTGGACTGCAAGCCAGCAAGGAGACAAAAGCTTATTTCCCTGGCAGGAGCACTGCTTCAGCTGCTTCATTCATAACTGAACCCCAAAGCTTGGTCGGTTAGCCAAAGATGGGTAAGATTCCCCAAGGGGGGAATGACCTAAGACAGGCACGATCACGTGGGAGGCCCCCAAAAGAAGGACTTTGGGGGCTACAGCAAAAGGGAGTGATGGACCCTCACTCCTCGGCTTTGACACAGCCCAAGTCCTCATCATCTGGGAGAAAATCTCCTTATCTCTTGGTTGCCTCAGTTCCTTTGCTCCACCTAAGCCTGAAACAATGACAGGGTGGTGCTGCCCTGTGCTGAAAAGGGCGGGTCCCCCGGGTGATCAGGCCTAAGAAAGAATATGTAAGATCCTGTGAAACCTGCTTTGTTTAGAATGCTCTCAGTTGAATGATAAGGGTCCAAGGAAGAAGTAAGTTTGTTCTTTAAAGTTTTACAGCTCTTTGACCCTGACTCAAAATAGGCCCTCAGACTTCCTTGTTATCTGTTGTTTGATCCTTACTTCCCAGCAATGAGTAATGAGCTTCTACCTGAACTCTTATTCAAATGAAACCAATAAAAAGCCTCTCTGGAGGGGGAACGGTGCGCTCTCCCCACCAGGGAGGGTGGCCAAGCGGTGTGCTCCCCACGTGAGGAGTGACCCTGCTGTTCCTATTCCCCCACAGGACCTGGTTGTCTCTGTGTATGTTTTTCTCGAGTGTTGACGGACATCTGCAGCCGAGATGGATACTGCTGGCCGGTATCCTCCACATAACAGGCAGAGTCAGAGAAGATTATAAAGTATTCCTGTCTCTTGAACCACCTCCACCCCACTCCCAAAGCAGCCATGCTTCTGGCCCATCAATAATCCTGGTTTTACTGCCTTTCCATATGAGTATTCTGTGAATTTCCTCAACATTCTCTTAATAAATTCCCTTTTTGTTAAGTCTACTAATCACTGTCATTTGCTAGCAATTAATGTACCCTATCACAATAGGTATCATTAGCTTAATGTTGTAGATGAGGAAATTAAGGCTCAGAAAGGTGAAAAACTTCTTCAAGCTCACATAACTACTATGCAATAGTGATAAGTAGGTCTGATCCCAAGGTCAAGCTCTTCCACTATACCATGTTGTTGTGTGTATCTTGATGAGGTCAATTTAATGAACAGCATCTTTCCCATAGCTGGTAACCAATAAAATTAGTTAAATGATAGAAATGACATCAAAATCTACCAGAGAGACCTTATCTCCTCTTCACAGAAAAATACCAAGACCAGCAATTGCAAAGGCCAATTGTCTGGGGGCCCCAAGTTTTACCTGTTGTCTGAAATAAACAACAGAGAGAAATGTGACAGAGACTCTTTCAATGGATTTATTAACATGCTTTTCTCTAATCCTTTGTTTGCAATTCCTTTAATGCCTAAGGTGACTGTGTTCCCTGAATCCTCTGGCAATTGAAAACAATCATGCCAAGGTTCACAATGCCAAATAACTATATCCCATAGTAAAACACCTTAAGAAGAAAAAACCCTGTCCATAATGAGCAATAATATGTGTATTTTGTGAACCTTGAATCCCCCATATTTCACCTATCCCCATGATGGTTCTTTTATTATTTTGCATTGGTCACAGTGCGTTTAGTCCATAGTGAAGGATGGTAGAAGAAATGCCCTTTGAAATTGCATTGTCTTATTACTCCAAATCTATTGCTCACCGGAATGCAAGCTTCTACTCAGTGAGGACTTGTTCAAGAAGTCTTGGAACCAAAGTTGCTTATGTTCCTCCTGAACTAGTGTTTTTATTGCTATGCTTCATGTGACTGATTATACTTCTGTCTTTCCCTGGATTGTTAATAACTTGGAGGCAAGAGTATGCAAGGAATTCACAGCTGGCTTCAAATTGTGTGCCCATCCTTTAGCCACTCACCCCTCCTATTATTCTTTTCTACTATTGACTCAGGCGCTCTCACTTTTCCTGCATGTGCCTGTGTACTGTATTTTTTACTTTCTTAAGATAAAAAAATAATGCATAAATACATAATCAAATGCATTGTTTATTATTTAGGTTGACTTAACTTATCTACATTTTGTTGAGTTTCTACTTTACCCTAAATCTTGTCATGTGCCAGCCTGTGTCATACTATATACAATGTAAGTGTTGAAAAAAATTCCCCAATCAAAATATGAAATGTGTGGAATATTCTGATCCAATCCATTGTAAAATCAGAGTAATTTCAGAATTTCACTGAAGCATAATAATTAAGTAATTGTGGAAGTTCCTAATATCCCAATGCCAAAGATCAATTTCATGGTTACAGGTGAAGTCTAAGTAAATAGTAGAAACCGTTTTTATTTTCTTCTCTTATTTCCTGACAGCATTACTGAAGTTAGTCATAAAGACTGAGCTCATTTTTAACTATATATTTATGTTCAATTACCTTTTGAATTTCAAGAGCCCTGGAAAAGATTTTTCTCCGTGAATTTACACACTTATACATATGGATATCATTACTTTTCTCCCAAATGGCAGTGTTGTATACAGCTGGTTCTACAACTCCCTGTGAGCTTTTTTGACTCTGCTGTAAGCTAATCATAGATGCCTTGCAGCCCTTATAATGTCCCTCTCTTTCCTATAATATTGCCGAACAACCCACATCATCACTCCTTTTATTTCTCCTTATTCCTCTCTGTGTCCCTGTTCCTAATGCTGGCAAGTTCAATGTTGTTTTGTTCTGTTGCACTGAACACTCAAATTAATTAGAACATTCAATAAACTAGAACTCCTTTCCACTCCCCCACCCTAACAATAACCTTATCATAATCCAGGTAACCAAATTTTACTGCTCTGGAAGGAAATGTTTTACAAATGGGGTATGAAGCCCAAGGATTTTTTGTTTGTTTTATTTTTGGAAAAGATTTGCCCTGAGGTTACCTGGTGCAGAGTGCTCTCAAAGGGAGCTCAGATCCTCTCATGGAAAATCCATTTGCATTTTTCCTTCCTAAAATAAGCTAATGCGTGTTGGTTCCAAAAAAGTAAAAGAGATTAACTTTGTTTAAAGATTCAGGAAAGCAAAGCAGTTATTCCATGACTTACATTTGCATTTTCAAAATCACACAGAAAGTTGTTTGCTTACCTTTTTCAATACACTAGAGCCAAAGACTACTGGGAATATACTTAAGTTTAACCAGTTGGATTTATTACAACTTGTTGTAGTGAGGGAAAACACACCATGAAAAACTGTGGGGCATCTCAAGGTTAGAAGGTTAGAAAACAAAGATTTAAGCTTGTGTTAGGTGGTTTTAGGGAGAGTATAAGGAGGTGGGGGCTTGCTTTGGATTGTATGCATTGAGAAATAGCAGTAATTTTGTGCTTGGGCATCTTAATAAATGCCGTCTAGAAGGAGGGACGACTAGATTGAGATTTACACTTGTTAAGTGAATACAGAAGCAGCAGTCATTTATATCGGCCAGGATGAGAAAATGTTTGGTCACTTTTGTGGTCTGGACACTGTTTGTGTTTTCTCTTGGTTCACACACAATTACAGGGTGGTCTTGTTTTCGTCTTGAATCACAAAGATCAGAGTGGCCTTGTCTGGTGTTGATATTCTGAGAAATTCCTGATGTTCAACAGAAGAATACAAAGCCTAACCAGCTGGGAGTGCTAGGCCAGCTTGTAGCAGCAATAAATCCCAGCTGATAGCACCAGGCCAGGCTCTGGGTGGTGGGGGCTGCTTATCTCTGTCTCATCCCTCCCCTTGTGACAAAGGACAGATGAACTTGGACTGCAGGACATTAATCCATACTACCCACATCTTCACCACGGTGGAGATTCTGCTGAGCAGGTGGTTGTTTAGAGAATACAGTCTGCCATCATTGGACTGGGGTTAGTCTCTCCTGCTCCTTTTGTTGCAGGATGAGTGGTGGGATCCTCTGATGTGTCAGTGGCTACACAGGATATAGCAGCATAACCACAACACAAGTCCATTGTCAGAAACAAGCCTCAAAGCCAGGGAATGAATCCAGCTGGGTCTCTTTTAGAGAACCAAGTGGCTTTTTTTCCTTGGTTCAGTCATAAGCTAATTTATTTGCCTAGCAGGAAGAGCTGGTTGTAGCATAAATATTCTCTTGGTTAGTTAAGAGGAAGTCAAGGATTATGAGATTGTTCATTCACAATTCTTAATAATGACTTTAGACTTGTGTGTTAGGCTTTCAGAGTAGCAGTTGTATGTAAGTAAAATTTGAGATGAAAGCAAAGTGTTAAAAGTCATATTAATAATAACTTTATATCTATTTAATTTAATCCTCAAAAAATCTCTCTGAAGTATTATATACCTTCATTGGACCCCAGGTTCATCTGAACCTGTAGCAGCTATTCTCTCTTGTCCCCAGGCTTCTGGAATTGACTCCAATAACCCTTTCCTTGAGTGACATGCCTAGGAACCTGTCTTGTATAAACCAGTCTTCCACCGCCACTCTCTGTCCCTGCTTGCTGAAGTGCCACCACTTGGAGGGTTCATAGGAAAAAGGGATATTAGAAGCACCAAGGAACTGGGCAGTTTAGTGGAAGGGTGGATGAGAGGCTGAGAGATCCCCCATGATCGCCCTCATTCCATAGCCACCATCTTGCCTCCCATGAAGTGATACAATAACACCCATTTAGAGTGGTTGCCTATATTAAAAGTCAAGACTTAAAACAATAATTCAGAAGGCAGTCATTCTTCTTCAATAAGTATGGCTATGGAGCTTTGGAACGGTTATGCATTTTATCCACTTTTTAAAATGCTATTTTTAAAGCATTGTTTTGCAAAATATCCCACTGAAATGTAATAAGCTGTCAAACTCCCAGCACTGCACAGTATCATTTAACTTAGCGAAGTGTGCTCACGGATACCCCCAGCTAATTAGAAAGATGACTCGAAGACCATATCCCAATGACTCAGAAAATCCGCCTCAACTATTTTTTCTAAGTTAATTATTGGTTTGGGAATACACATCCTATTTTGAGGGCTAAATTTCCCTTTCCTGGAATAAAAACCACAGAAACCTATATTGGTGTTAGATTTTTGCATCCATGGTCCTGATTAAACTTCTCCAATATTGTTTCCTTGCCCATGTAAATCACATTTAAAACACTACGTTCCATGAAGATTTTTGGTTTTTACCCTGATTATAGGTAAGATACTAAAAATGTGTGTGTAAAAAAATATCTAGGAATTTGCATCATATTATGAATATTTCATTGCATACAAAATTGTTCCATTATAGAGTTTCCAAAAGCCAAGTGTTGTTATGAAACTTTTTAGTTTTTCTGCACCAAAAGTTCATTTGCTCCTATCTCAAATTTTCCCAAAGCAGACAGGCCTGAGCTGTTAAACACATTGCAATTCTGGAGGGAGAAATGCGTATTCTCACAACACTGCTTACATAAATATCAAGTATGGCACCGTGTCATCCAGAGAAAATCCTATGCAGTGTAGTCAGGCAAATACATCAAAACTCAACAGTTATTTTTATTCTTTGGAACTTTTGAAGAAATGGATGACATTAAGTGTAATTAACAGAAACCAGTGGCCTGTTTAGCTGAACATAATGCTCTCACCAAATCAAACATGAATTTAATCTTTGTTCAAAATACTGTAGGCTCTATGAAGTTATATGTTTATTCTGACTTTATTTTTTTTTAAAATAGTGCTCATTTCTAGGTAAGTGAGATCCAGAAATCAGATCTGAACCATTCCAGATTAACTATGGCAAAGAGTGTGCTTTGTTTTATATGTAATTTTATGTTTGAGATGCATTTAGAAGAGGCAGGACAGAGAAGGAGGAGAAGGAAGAGAGAGAAGGATAAATATTTTAGAAGAGGAGAAGGAAGATAGGAGAAGACAAGGAAAGTCTGCACTGATCTAATAGAAAATGGAATGAAAGACCAAAGAGGGGTGAAAATTTGTTCTACATCCAGCAGTTCATGTGATTTCTAAATTTGGCAAACCTGAAATCATGTCTTCTCTCTCCAGTGAAATCTCTTCACACTCTGAGGCTCCTAACAGAAAACCTTCTGGAAGGTAGGACTATTCATATTTCACTCTCAGATGTTCCCGAAAACATTCTGCAAATTTAATTAGACCTTCCTACTCATGAAAATAGGTATGAAGGACTTTTTAAAATGCCATTTAAGAGAAAAACATGCCTGGGAGATCACCTTAGTAATTTGTCTGATGTCACAGTTTCAAGCCTGCTTCAGACCCCATTCTTGCCACTTAGCATCCCTGATAACCTCCGTCTGAAATAACCCTTATTTCTCTGTTCCCATAAGCAACCTGCTCATGTTTATTTCAATAAAGTCCCTATCTATTTCTACAAAATGCCATTCTTATTTATTCCTTGGTTACTTAAGGATCCATGCCCTTCGGCCTTATTGCTAGAAGAAAACCTGGCCCTACCTCCTACTAGCCATGTGGTCTCAAGCAAAGCACTTACCTGAGATATCATCAGTTATCTCTATTATAAAATGGAAACACTGATACTTATCTTGCATTGGAATTGCAGTAGTAAAGTTGTTAAGACATGTAATGCCCTTAGAATATCCAGCATATAATAAGAGTGAAATGAGTGTTAGCTACTATCATTACCCTATCATCATCATTATAATAATAATTAATATCTCTGTAATGGAATGTATGTCATACTACTTTTAAAATATTTTGACTAATGTTAATCAGAACTATACTCCCCAAAATGGCAAGTATAGCACACTATTGCTGGTACCCATCCCCTGTCACAGTTCCTTGAGATTTAGAAGTGCTTGTTAAATTCATGCTAAACATTTGAAAGTGAACTTGTTTATTGCTGACAACACTAACTCTACAGAATGGGGCAAAAGTAGGTTTACAGTTCTAAGTATGCAAAACAAGACTTTTATCCTTGTATTATTGTCTATTAATTATTATATTTTCCATACAAACAACTATAAGCCTACTTTTGCCCCATCCTGTATATGTTAAATTTCTCTGCCATGAATTTTATTTTGGCTCCTAGAGGATAGGAACTTCATTCATTTCTGCTCCCATACCACAGAGTCTAACACACAGTAAACAATACACAGTGTTGAGTTAAATACATTAGTGAACACTAGAACATATGCATCATAAATGGAAGAACTCTGTTTTGTTTACCATTGTATCCTTATCACTTCACACAGATCTGGGACAGAGTAGGCACTCAGCACTTCTAGATGAAGAGTCTATTTACTAATACTCAATGACATTAAAGATTGCTTTGAGTAAGCTATGTGAATAGGCTAAACCCCTAAAACAGAAAATAGTGTTCAAAATGTGTATCGCCCAAGATCAAGTGAGGTTGAAGACATACAGGGAGTATGAAACTATACTTAGACTAAAGTAACTAACATGATCATGCAACAGAGCAAGGACTGGCCTCAAGTAACATTCTCTCCTACCTCTTCCAGGGTAACCTACTCCACTTTCAGGAAACTGCTAGGAAGTTGCCTAGAACCAGTCCACTAGCTTTCTGCTTTTGCAAAGGCCAAACACTAATCTATATGTCTAGAATGATGTTTCATGTAGCTAAGGTCTTGGAAGAGGCACAGTAGTTAAAAAAAGATTAATATCCTCACCCTGCTTTCTCTTCTCCAAAATGAGTGTTGGGTTGAGCAGTAACAAATATCAGCCTCTTACTTCCCTTCTGAGACTTCCAAATCCACAAGCTCATGGTTCTCTCAAGCAGAAAATAACTTATTTTCTCTGTACTTATATCTGTCTCTATCATTTTGGTTTGCAACTTCTTGAGTAATATGCTGTATAAATGACCACAAAAGAAAAGGAGGAAGGGAACAGTGTGCAGCCAGAAGCTTTGGTGCTACACTGGACTAGTGATTGCAAGGGAGCAGGTTCTGGCCAACATAGTAAGTCCCGTGGATTTTGTAGAGGAGTAAGTTACTTGCCAAGTGGTTTGCAGTTGTTGTGGAGGGAGAAAATAGAGTTTGTAAACAAAATATTTTTAGAGGAATCATGAGGACAAAGATGTTTCGGCTTTACCTCACTTCTCCCTCTATTTATAATAGTGGTAAAGCAAGCAGTCAGTCAACTTTCTGAGTAAGTCAACTATGCTGAGCATTGTGCCAAGTACGTATCCCTGTCACAGGGAGAGAAGGAGTTTAACACATGAACATGATCATGACCAGCACTATAATATACAATAGAAACACACACACGAGTATATGCTCACACACAAAGTTCTTATGGGTTAGAAACACAAATACAAATGAAAAATTAGAAGTTATACCCACATTTTCATAAATTGTATAATTGTTCCTAATTATTTATTCTCACTCTCCCCATGATAAGATGACATGTCCCTGACCTATGGGCATCTGGCTTGACCATGTGACTTGCTATGACCAATAAAATTGGAACAGGAAGCAACGAATGTCACTATTGCATGTCCTACCCTTGCTCTTTTTCTAGGGCCATGAGCTGAAATAGAGACTCTTCCTTTGACCTGGATCCTAGTGTGAAGAGGCACTGAGCAAAGTCACAGCTCTCATGTAATAGTAATGGAAAATAAAATCTCTTTCTGGAAGGCACTGAGATTTGGGAGCACTTTGTTACTGCAACAAAACCTAATGTAAACTGACTATATACATATCTTGATACATTGAAATAGCTCATACTCTATTCATTTTTTCCAGTTCCTTCCCTACTTCACATATTTCTAAATTTCTCCTCTGTTTATTATGTAAAGTCAAAACTCAAGACCCCATAGGATGTGGACCCTGACTCTTGTTTAGCCTCACTTCCTGCCTTCCATTCCACCCATTATAGCCAAACAAATACAGCTACACTTCTTCCGTTTCCCCAAGATATTTAACCTCTGCATTGGCTCATAATGTTTCCTTTTCTTGGAATTCTATCTATCCCCAGCCTCTACTTCCATAATATCTGCAACATCACTTCCACTTATTTGCAAAACTTAACTCCTTTTATTCTTTCTCCCCTAAGCTTTCTCTGACCCACTCAAATAATAACTCTGTTCCAACTATTTTCATCAATATAAGATATTAAACCTCATTACAATTGCTTTTTGACATATTTCACAGCAGGAGTTCCTTGAGAGCAAACTACTATGCTTTAGACATCTTTAGATCTCTAGCACCCAGGCTTTCATATAGTAGATGTCAGATAGATATTGTAGAATTCATAAAACAATAACTGAATGAGTTAATTGTCTTCTCTTGTTCATGCCAACACGCATTTTTAAAAAAAATTCTTTGCTAAGTGACCAAGATGAAGGGAAAAAGGAATGGATTGGAATGTGTTGATTTTTCTCTGAAATAAAGATGCTATTATCTCCTTACTAGGGTGTCCTCTCCTAATAAAAGCAGTGCTTCTACCCACGGGAGAAAGTTGAGGTCTGTAGTAGACGGCCTCATCTCAATGGGAGACTATTCCTCTAGTCTCTAATTTGACTTTAGTACCTATATTAAATATCAGTGGTATTTATTTGAGTACTTGGTGCACACTGTATCAATCTTAAGAGGTTTCTACCATATTTATTTTTGCAGAGTTTTCAGTATGACATTTATCCTAACCCCATCAGTATGTTCTTCACTTCATCTAAGAAGGTAACACTAAAGAGCCCCAGAATCATGTTAGAAGGTTCCAGCTGACATTTCTTTCCATCTTAATGCAGAAATTAGTTTTCTCATACTTCTCCTCAACCAGATGAGGACAATTTTATTTCTGGCCAAATCATACTGCTTTTGTCCTTTTGTGTTAGAAACACTCAATAGGGCACAAAAGCAGAAAACCTGAAGTCAAGGTCCAGCTCAGTTATAAACTGGTGGTATGTCCCAGGTGGTATCACTTACCCTGTTTTGGTTTTAGTTTTCTCATGTCTGAAATGTGTGTGGAAGAGAGGAGTAATGACATTTCTTTAACATTATACCTGACAAAAACAAATTGAGGGTAAATGAATTTACTTTATCAGTTTAGAAACAAAAGAGAGGGTAGATATTTATATCTGGAAAAAAACTATAAAAACTACCAGGAAAACTTTCGAATCTTCCTTTCTATCCAAAACTGAAATCTACAGAACAGGCTGTAAAATCAGACTGACCTGGGTTGGAATTTTCTTGACTGTGAGATCATGGACAAGTTGCCTCATCCATCTGGGCTTCAGTTCTCTCATATACAAAAGAGGATAAATTGCTTTATCCTGTAGAATTTTTATTTAAAAAAAAAAAAGTCCCCACATCTCATTTCGTCTGGTTACTCATCCAAAATTTTTGAAGTCATCTTTGATTTTCTTTCTTTCTCTTTTATTTCACATCTTATAGCTAGAAATTCATCATTTGTCTTGAATTCAACAACTTCTCACAACCTTCACTAGACCACTTAATTCTCACAACAACTTTATGAATGGATAGTGATGACGCTGATGATATTGATGAGAAAGTTAAGTCTCAGTACTTATTATGTGTCAGGCACTGTTCTAAGAAATTGAGCCATCTCATTTACTCCTTCTAACAACAATATGGAATAGATACTAAGATCTGGTATTTTAACCCACAGAGTTTGGCTCTAGTAGTCTACCTGGATGCTGTACTACCTTGCAAAGAAAAACAAGTACTTGGAACCCTTAAATGGGTACACTGAAATACAAAACAAGGCTGTACTCTTTAAAAAGGTGCAGCCTTTAAAATCTGAAAATATAGTCTTAAATTCCAGTTTTATTATGTTTTATGTTATCCTGTGCACCTTGTGAATCTTTCTGAGATTTAATTTCTTCATTCAGACTCAGAATTTTGATTTTTATCTCAGATACTTGCAAGTGCCATGCCAGCGTGCATTTCTCCTTATCCATTCCTACCTGTACCTCTTATTTCTCAGCTATGTGTATTGGAAAGACATAAACTGAACTCAGATCCAGGCATGGGTCTCTCTCTATAGGAGCACAACATCCACTAGGAGATGTGAATTTCAGTAGAGAATCATACCAACAATTAACCTGCGTCTAGCGGGTAGCAATCACAGCAATGATCAACCTGAATCTAGCAGGTAGCAAGCTGAGGGGAAAATTTGCTAACTTCACTTTTTTCTGTCTACCAGTTTCCTGCTAAACCCAAGTGAAAACCAATGGGCAAAAGAGGCTGTGGCTGCAGGGCATGAGGATCAGTCAGTCTCTTGGCACAGGGCAGTCTCTATAGAACAGACTCATAGACACAAACAACAGAATGCTGGTTACCAGAGAGAAGAGGAGGGGGGTCAGAGAGGACCAAGAGGGTAAAGGGGATAAAATATACAGTGACGGGAAAGCACATAACAGAGTATACAGATGTATTATAAAGCTGTACACCTGAAATTCATATAATGCTATTAACCAATGTTATCACAATAAATTTAATTTAAAAAAGAACAGAGAGTGGATCTGGCGGGGCCTGTGAAGAAGATCCAGCATACTTCGTCATTATAAAGTCTGAATGCCTGGAATGCCAAACCTCCATCACGAAAGGGAAAGGCCAGGAGAATACTCAAGGGACCCTTCTGAAATGAAAGTGTACACCTTAGGACATTATCAGGAAATGCATTTTCCTTCAACTTAATAAAATGGGGGGTAGGAAGTAGAAGTAAACACTGATTTGTGTTATAATGACAAAAAGTTCTTTGAGTGTTATTAAATTTTTACTTCTTAGCTTTGGCATTTTTATCCTCAACAGTCTTCCCGGCTCCTTATTTTGACAGCTCACCTCAGTCAGTCCTCATTCTTGTTTATTGAAAGGCTTTTCCATCTTAACCGAATCACGTCTGGCCTGGCAGCTGTTGTTCACATAAAATTGGGGACCATGCAAAGGCTGAACTGATAATAACTCCTCCTTCAAGAAAGTACCTGGAGTTTCCATAATAGGTTTTTCTTGATAAAAACAAGTCTCTTCAATTTTCCCCCTCACTTTGACTATGTACGACTGCCTGCATTTTCAATCAAACCACCATGTAATACTTGCTTTCGAAACTCCCCTTTAAAGTAATTTCTGTCTCACACTGTGATCATGCTTACTCTAGTTTATCTCATCAATAATTCAAGTGCTTTCAGCTTTTCATCCAGCCAGCCCTGTCTGTTACCTTTACTTGGTGAGGAAGGGGGAGTTTTACATTTGCCTTTGCTTTGGGCTTCTTGAAACAGAAATGACATTTATTTCTTTATATAAATCTCTGGCACTATACCAGAAGCAAAAAAGACCTCAAATTTATTCTGGAAGATCTCTGTTCTATCTATGTTGTATACCCCACAGATTCAAGACCTTCTGTGCTGGACGGAAAGGACTCTTGGGGAAAATGGTTTCTTCCACAGCATCGTCTTTAAATTTAGAAGCCGAAACATGGAGATCTATCTGTGACTTCTCTAAGAAGTGTATAAAATTGCAGTCACCACATGGAGCAAGAACTTAGTGCTTTCTAAGCACTAAGGAAAAGATGGAAATAAAGTTGCCATTTGGGAGTTAAACTATACACATAATCAGTGCAAATGCATCAAAGCAAAAGTATGCAGTTACCTTAGAGAGGCAAAAGTGGCTATCAAGAGTAAAAGTACAATGTCAACAACAATAATATTGGCAACAAATTAGAAAAGTTTGAAATCAACCACCCTATGTGTCAGACACTATAAGAGCATGAAAGCACTCGTCATGATTGTTTTTTTTTAATTCTAACAAAACCTTCTAAGGAAAATGTTATCATGGCTCCCTTTCACTGATGAGAAAACAGAGGCTTAGAGTCAATGTAATAAGTTACTTGCCCAAGGTTCACACAGGTAAGTAAATGGGAGCTGGAACTTGAACCTTTAGAACCACAACAGGCCATGTATTCAATCCAGGAGGAAGCCCAGCTGATGGAAACTCAGGTAGGCACAGGATGGTAGATTTGTGCAAGGTAGCACAACTCTGAAAAATATCGCTATTCTCCCTAGAAGGCACCTTCCTATAGTGGAAAGAGACACAGCAGCCTGCACTGGGTTGGAGTCATTAAACTTTGTCAGCCCAGAGCATACTGCCCCTTCTCCAATTCCAGGCTTACCAGTGAGCCTTAATAACTTGGTGTCTCCTGGAGCTTTCCTACAGGGAAATGATTTATTGAATCTATTGGCAGTTTAATTATTTGCTGTAGACTCTTATGCATTATTAGAGTGTTGGTTTATATACCTTCAGGAGTGGAACACTAACAAGCTTGAATTTAAGGGGCTATGAAATAAGCATCTACTGTTTTTATTATTTTGGATCAGCAACCAACTTCTATCACCTCTTTACTGAGGAAATGTTTCTTTCCTCTTGTTCTAAGCTGGTGTTTTGAATAGACTTTTCCAGATTTTTGCAGAACCTATCTCTTTAGCCATAGTCAGGCTCTGGCCCCAAATGGACCTATCATAGTACCCAATCCACCCAAACTGTGAGTCCAGAGATGTGGACCTACTTCAAATAGAAACAATCAGAACTTCTCCCTAGGACTGTTCACCTGGGGATGGAGGGGTAGAGGGCATGTCATGGTCTTTACCTAAACAGTGCTCTACAACATTAGAGCTGTAGGCAGTCACAGTCTCCATCCTGTGGGGAAGATCGTCTAAAGTAATAAACAAAACTACACATGGGAAAAAGCAGAAATGAAAGAATGAGATCAACTTACCTCGGATGGCAGTTGTTTCTTGCCCCCGCAGCACCACCATACTCAACCCTCAGTTAAGCATTTAATTGTCTTCCTTTTAGGCCTAAGATAGTTCACATTTAGTTTCAACCAAGAGTACTGACTAATATATCAAATGCACACCAGTATAGGCAGGTCCACCACAGAGTTGGGCGGTGTTTGCACGAGGGTCCCAGCCATGGTGAGGAGCAGAGGCCTATTCCAGTGGTAGAACTTGGCATGAGGCAGCACCCACCTAGAAGTAGTAACTTAAAAAATTTCACTAGACACAGGGCTAATGTTGGGCATCAGTGAAGTCATTAAAGTAGATGCCAACTTGTAAGTCCTCCTGTGAGGCAAGCAAACTGAGAATACCCAAATCTTATCAGATTTTTTCTAACTTAAAGGTCTATTCCCATGAACGTGCAACTGAGAGATGTCAACATTTGAGAATGATGTATCAGGAGCCCCCCCACACATGCTCAAACACTCCAACCTGCTCCAATATAAATAAATCCAAGACACTAGTTTTTGTTGATATGTGAGAAAAATTAGCCAGTTTTCTTAATCAACAATCACAGGAAGAAAGTAAGTATATTCTAACGCAATGCAATGTCTTAGTAACTGATATAGAATGTTTGACATATATTCCAGACTCGGCTGACAATTTCTGGGTTAGAAGTGAGCTTGTTACAAGTTTCAGGAGACAATGTATGCATGGCAAAACCTACGTCAAACTCCCAACGCAAGCCACATGATCCATGCAAAAATGCTCAGTCACTTGGATGTGATATTAAATGTTTCCAAGTCCACAAACTATACTTATCCTATTTCCTGAGTATCTTAAGAATTCTGTTGCTGTCATTGTGGTGAGTAAGCCACCCATGTCATAACAGCCTATAACCACCATCCGCCAGCCTTAAACCCATCACAACTATCTTTCATCTTCCTCTAGACTATCATTAAGAAGCATAAAAAGATAAACACTGGGCTGCTGAATTTTCCATTTACCCAGTGAGTCACTTTACCTCCGAGCCATATAGAGAATTGTAGGAAGAATGATGCTTTCAACATTGACTGCATTAACAAGTAACCAAATGGGGAAATGGGTCACAAGTCTTATTATGCAGGTTTCTGAATGCCAGTCAAATCTCTCGCCAAACACAGTCACTGGAGCTTCTGAAAATATAGCTGATGATATTCATTTACATTTCCGTCCACAGGGATTATTCACTGACGATTTATTCTTTTATTTAAGATACAATGTGATCTAGAGAATACAATATATACTCTACTAGACACTTTGTATTCCCAAATACTACTGCAAAGTAGCACCATAACTGCAATTTATTGTGTAAACTGAGGCACTGAAAGATCAAGTGAACTGCCCAATGGAAGACAATCAGTGAATTGGGAAGCTAGTACCGGAATTTCAGTCTGTTTAACTCCATAACCTGTGCTCATAACACTAAAACACCCTAGCTCAGTAAGCAATAAAGACTGATTTCAAATTCATATATCAAGAGGGAGTGTATTTAGTCGTAGCTAAACACATAGATGCTGGAGCCAGATGGCTCAAATCCCACCCCGGCCAGTTAATGATCATGTTACTTTGGTATTATTTTCCTGATGCTGCTGAAACAAATCACCACCACAAATATAGCGACTTAAAACAACAGAATTTTTTTTCTTTTACAGTTTTGGAGACCAGCAGTTGGAAATGAATCCCACAAAACTAAAACCAAAGTGATGGCTTGGCTGGTTCCTTCCAGAGGCTCCAGAGGAGGTTGTGTTCCTTGCCACTTCTAGCTGATTGTGGCTACCCCTGGCATTCCTTGTCTTGTAGCTGCATCCCTCCCATTTCTGTCTCCATCATGCATGGCCTTCTTCCACCTGTGTGTGTCTGTGTCCCAGGGTCCAAATTTCTCTCTTACAAGAGCATCGGTTTGCTGTGCTCTTAATCCAGTAAGACTTCTTTTTAATGAATCACATCTGTAATAATCTTATTTCCAAATAAGGTCACATTCTGAGGTTCTGGGTGGACATGAATTGTTGAAGGACACTCAACCAGTAGAGTACTTAATGAATATTTAACTGTCTGAATAAATGAATTAGTTCTGATCATAAACGGACCAAGTGCATCTATTGCTGTAGGCAGTAAAGAAAAAAGGAAGGCAGGATACTAGAGTGGCTGAGATTTGACTGTGTGATGCTCGAGGGAGAAATCTCTCTACATTTGACCTTGGTTTATGACCATGAGTAATGAACTCAAAATCTGCCTGGGCTGAAGTGAAGGGTCATGTCTCCCTTGTCTTTCCATACATAAACACAAACAAAAGTTTGAGAGGTTTAGCTGTTATTAAAAGGGAAATTGTCGGTTTGTATGTAGGCTCTAAACTAGACTTTCAGGTTGTGAAAATAGCATTAACTGAGGACATATATTTTTAGTTAAGCAAAAAAGTAAATGCCAACTCTAATAGCCCACAGAAATTAAATGAGAATACTGCAAAAGCTGCAAAACAACAACTTAGTTCCCGTTGTTGGAAGTAACATTATTGATCTGAATCTTCCGTCTGCAATTACAAACTCACAGAACTCCTTTATAATATGGATTTCTGAATATAGGCTCTAAAAATACATACTACATGCACGCGCCGATGGTGACCAGTAATTAGTCATTGTTTTATCCATCTCAAGAGCCAAAGTGGAGTAGATACCATATATGAATACAACCACCACCAATGCAGACTGGCTAAAAATGGACTTCATCAAAGGTTGAGAGTAGAGTGGGACCAACTGCCCTACTGGCTAGCTGCCCATTACTTCTTTCTCTGCATGTGCATCGCCTCTGTAGAAAATATAGTTAATATGCCATACCATAATAAAAATAATTATAATATAGGTAATTTCCCACTTGGAAGATAACAACTTAATTTGCTTGTTCTATATTTAAAATTTCACCTCAAGAAGATTTTAAAAACTCTAGTCAAAAAACTATTAATGGGCATTAATATTTACTTATTTTTTTTAATATTTACTTATTAACAGTGTCCTGGTAGGAGGCTCCCTTCCTACTCTTATTTTGGCTCATTTTTTTTCCACAAAAAAGCATTCCTATATGAAAATTACTAAGTAACATCACCCATCATCCTCTTTGCCATAGCATCTGGTATATTCCAGTAGCCAAAAACATCTGCTACAAAGGAAGGAGTTAAATGTTCCTGATGCATGTAATTGCTCAATATAATCCTTAGTTATCAGAGGTAGAAAAGAATTGCTTCCTGACATGAATAAATCATTACTTTAATCTGGACCTTAACTTCACAAATTAACATCATTCCATAGTTTAAGGTAGAGAAAGGGACTGGGTTTGACCTACTATACGATTCAGCTGAAGGTTAAAGAGAAAGAAGAATTGTTTCCTCTTGTCTGTGTTACCTCTGGTGCTGAGGTTCAGTTGCTGAAGGCAGCTAGATCTCTCCGAAACAGCAGGCAGATTGCTCTGAGGTTTGGGAACTACTTCCAAGCACACACACCCCTTCTCTGATTCAATACTACTTCAGTAAGTCAGCATCCACTGAGGCTATGTCAACAGGCACTGCATACCTGACCGCATCAGCTTAGTGATTGCCGATCTATTGCCAAAGAAGTCAGGTCACTGCGGGAGGGGAGGATGGAAAGCTCCCAGACCCAAACTGGGAGAGAGAGATAAGGACTGGATCCTCTCAGAGGAATGATATGGACTTATAATGTAATATGCCAGTGCAGCTCCTTGATGAAAGAATAATTGGATAGAAAGGCTTTTCTTGTTTAAGAAGTAAACCACATTTATAATACAATTTTATAAAAAATAAAAAATAGTATCTAATGTCTCCTTCAGCTTCGTATTCTAACACTATGATACTCTCAGAGACAAACGAATTACTAACATCAGGGCAAAACTGCCCATAAATCATTATCATAAGAAACTATTAGAAGAATATTGTCTGGACTAAACGTGTAAAGAAATTTTTCTTTGTTCTTCCGATATTGTTAAGGGTATTTGTCTTCAGATCAATTTCTTTTGAAAGATGTTTAGAAAATAAATTGTGCCAATCCTTGTTAATCTCTCTGCAACTTCTATTTCTGATAAAATCTTAGGCTCTGACTCTTACATCCTACTAAATATATGTGTCCAGTCTTCACATTACTTTGCTATTATAAAAGAGCTTCCAGTACTCTGAAGACAAATTGCTCAAATAGCATCTGCCTTCACCATACAGAGCCCTGCATGGACTGGGGACTTTTGTTTTATCTACTCCACTGAATCCTTTCTCATTATCCTCCTTCTTATGCCTACAATTGTTTGTGCAAATATGAGCAATGTTAGAAGAGTCAATATTTTTGCACTGTTTGTCTAAAGTCATACACCAATAAGATGCTTGGGCAATTAGACAATGAGCAAACTAAAACCAGGAAAAACAGATTTATATAAAGCTTATCTTCAAACCATTCCCATACTTAAAATTCCTCAGACTCTGAAGCTGTGTAGGATTCTTCACCTTGAAGTCATACTTTATAATTCACTCTTTTGAACCTCACTAAAAGAGGGTCAACTAACTTCATGTATTCATTTGTTTTGTTATTCTGTGGGCTATGGTGAGATAATATGTTTTTTAATTCCCCAAGCAATATCTTTGTCAATTTCTGGTGCTCTAATTGAATGAAAATTCTAATGATGGAGACCCCAACAGATGGTTGAACATCTAGTTTTCCTCAACTCTATGGTTTTCAAGGTTTCAGCCCTAAACTCTGGTACTGGAATCCAAGAAAACTGGATTTACTTCATCTGTATGACTTGGGCAAATGGTCACACCCATTCAGAAAAAATAAAAAAAAAAAAAACAGAAATCAGGCTTTGTAGAAAATGGCTACTCTTCCCATTTTATGGGCTATTGTGTCCTTCAGTTAATGCTCTTTTCAGTTGTACATTTTAAAGAAAAAAGAAAACACATTTTACCAATTGTCTGTGTACTGGGTTTGAATAGTACCCTAACCCCAAATTTATGTTCACACCACTCCCAAATTTATGTTCACCCAGAACCTCAGAATTTGATCTTGTTTGGAAATAGGGTCTCCACACATACAATTAAGTTGCAATGGCATCATACAAGATGGCAGTGGGTCCTAATCCAGTGGCTGGTGTCCTTGTAAGAACAGAAAATGGAGACACAGTCATGTTACAGAACACACAAGGGGGGCCTGGGATGATATACTATTATTGAAAGAAGGCCCCGGGTCCGTTATGTCTGCCGCCAGAGGAAAGACGTCTCTCAATGCCAGAGATTCGTGAAAAGGAAAGGAAACGTTTATTTAATGCTATACTAACTTAAAGTAGTGACCTAATGTCTTTATCAAAAATCCCAAAGTCCCTTAAAACACCCACAAACACACAGTCCTTCCTTCCTTCCCCCTTTGCCCAGTCCAGAGTACCATATCTCAAGAAAGGAAATAGAAGTCCATGGCTTAGGTGGTCTTCTGGTTCTTCCCAGTTAGTACTCCCTCTCAACTGGGAGACCTCCCTGGGTTCCCGGCACCCTCGGCTGAGTCGCCGGGATCTCTGCTAAAACCAGGTGGTGGTTCCCCCTTCTAAAGCTGTGGGGGTCCCCACTCTGCCAGGCCTCGTGGTTCTCTCCTCCAGGGCTGCCGCGTGGTTCTCCCTCTCTCAGGGCTGCAGGGGTCTGCACTCCATCAAGTCCGCGTGCTTCTTCCTCCTAAAGCAGCATGGTTCTCCTCCTCTCAGGGCTGCTCAAGGTTCTCCTTCCTAAAGCAGCATGGCTCTCCTCCCTAAATGGCCACCAAATCTGGGTTTTAAATCCCCGAGGCCAATCTTCCTCTGCAGCCTCATTTCCGACTCCTCCCACACTCGGCTTCACATGCCAGAACTCGTATCCTTCCAGCTTTACTGGGCTGCCATCATGAGTCTGGGCAGGCGTGGCCCCAGGTCCTGGAGCCAATCCTCTCTGAGCTCCCACGCAGGCGCTGTAACTCAGGGGACCCGCCCCCCCCCCACCCCAGTTACATCTAGGTGGGGAAGTTACTTCTGGGTGGGGAAGTTACTTCTGTTCCCCTGTCTTAGAGCTGATCACAGCTACTTAACATATCTATGCAACCAGCCAAAGGCTACAGATATGTTAAATGACCAACCCAGAGGTTAGCTGCAAGGCTGTTGCTATGCAAAACAGCTCTCAATGGCCCTGCTTCATTTGTCCCTTCCCCCAGCCCACACCCTGGGGTAGGGGATGGAGACATCTTAAAATCTCCTGGACACCTTAAGTTCTGGACCCCATTTCAAATGCCTATTTTGCCCCTCCCCCCCCCCCCTTGGATGCACCCTGTAACAGTCACACACAGAGAAGGCCATGGACAATGGAGGAAGAGATTGCCATGACGCACCTAAAGCCAGGAAGCAGCAAGGATGGCCTCCAGTCAGCAGAGACTAGAAAGAAGCAGAGAAGCAGCCCCCACCCCCACCCCCCACCAGGGCCTTTAGAGGGAGCACAGCTCTGCCAAATCCTTGATTTTGGACTTCTAGCCTCTAAAACTGTGAGAGGACACACTTCTGATTTTTTAAGCCACTCAATATGTGGCACTTTGTAACAAAAGCCTTTAGAAACCATTAGGGCCCGGGATTGTATCTCTATTCAGTGTAATCCTCTCTATTCAAGCCACTCTAGGAATGTAAAGATGGAGCAGATTTCATGGTTTTACGAATTTGGAAGAAGCTATCCTCCAAAATTCCAGAGCTTCGCTCCTTGCCATATCTCTTTCCTCTTATTATACAATACTTCAAAGATTGGTAATCTCTGGTCTCCTGACAGATCAAGTCTGAAGAGAATTCTGAAATAGAATCATTTTAATAGTACTATTGTTTTATGATAAGATTATCCCACAAAATATTACTCTCTTGATTCACTGCAACCTAATAAAATAGCAATATCTGCTGAGCCCAGTCACAGTACCCCTCAATGGAAAGTGCCAGGCTCCCGAGCAGCTGAAAGCAGTAAAAGTAGGCAGCTTTTTTCCTTACTGGCACTTCCCGTAGTGGCTGGGGTCCCCACCATCACAGTTCACAGCAGCCCCTCCTCAAGGTAGTGGTTCCAATGAGCAGCAGTATCTTATGACAGCAACTTCTGCTCTTAGCCATGGTGGTAACTACCAGGCATAAAACAAGACCAGGTATTGTACAATTATTCATGACTACCAATGCTATCAGTAACCCTGGGTAATGCTGTCATTCAAGTGTCCTGAAAGTCATACAGGTTGTAATTAGAGCCTGGAGGTGTTCATTTCCTAGAAATCAATTAATAAAATAAATCAAACTATAGTCTGCCTAAGAACTCAAAACCAGATTTCTTTAGCTCATACCCATTTTAACTTAAATCCAGAATGTCCATGGTGCTGTTAATAAGGTGATTTCTTTTCCATCCACAGTAAACACTTTTGCTCTTGAGAAAACAATGTTGGTACCTCACTGTCAGTACAGTTCAGCTCCACCAAACAGAGGTCAAGTGAGGCTCCATGATCATAAAGCTCCTTGAAAAGTTCAAACTTTAGTTACAAGTAAGATAGAAGCGGTCTCCAAATAGCATACAAAGACAAATTTATCATGCTATTTAGTGCAATCTTTACTATAGAACTGCATACACTGAGCTCTTCTTAGATTCTTTTTGCATGAAAATTGGCTCCTAAAAAAGATGAACTTTAAAGCAAGTATAATTGAAGTCTACATTAGACAAGGGAAGAAAATCTACCCAGTGTTACTAGAAGAAAGAATTAATATTCATTGTGTAGCTACTACACACCAGGCTATGTTGTTTTAATTTAGTGCAAACCACCCTTGCTGTAGATATTACTATTTTCAGATGGGTAAACTGAGTCTCAGAGATGCCAGCAAGATAAGAGCTTGGAAAATACCCATGGCTCCAATGTCCATGCTTGAAGCAATCACCGACCCGCAGTGACCTCGGAATGCTGTGGATGGCTCTCATCAACACGCAAGAAAAACATACACAGAGACAACCAGGTCCTGTGGGGAAGTAGGAATGGAATGGCCACACTCTCTGGTGGGGAGAGCGCCCCATCCCCCCACCAGAGAGGCTTTTTATTAGTTTCATTTGCATAGGGATTCAGGTAAAGCTCATCAAACATTGCCAGGAAGTAAGGATCAAACAATAGATAGCAAGGAAGTCTGAGGGCCTATATTGAGTCAGGATCAAAGAGCTGTAAAACTTTAAAGAACAAACTTACTTCTTCCTTGGACCCTTATCATTCAACTGAGAGCATTCTAAACAAAGCAGGTTTCACAGGATCTTACATATTCTTTCTTAGGCCTCAGGGAACCCGCCCTTTTCAGCACAGAGCTGCACCACCCTGTCATTGTTTCAGGCTTAGGTGGAGCAAGGGAAGTAAGGCAACCAAGAGATAAGGAGATTTTCTCCCAGATGATGAGGACTCAGGCTATATCACAGCCGAGGAGTGAGGGTCCATCACCCCCTTTTGCTATAGCCCCCAAAGTCCTTTCTTGGGGGCCTCCCATGTGATCATGCCTGTCTTAGATCATTCCCCCCTTGGAGAATCTTACCCGTCATTGGCTAACCGACCAAGCATTGGGGTTCAGTTATGAATGAAGCAGCAGAAGCAGTGCTCCTGCCAGGGAGATAAGCTTTTGTCTCCTTGCTGGCTTGCAGTCCAAGGTCACTCCCTCAGCCTTAGCCTTGGTGGGGGTTACAGCTTCTGATACCAGGCAGGGCAGTTCCCAACACATGCTGTTTTATTTATCTAATGTTAATTCCCTTTGTGCCAATGCCAACCTACATTGTTAGAACCTCAAACTTAAATCTACCTAAAGGAATCAAGGAGGCTGATTTCATCATCTCAGGATGCTCTATCAAAATACCATAGACCACTTAAACAATAGACATTTATTCCTACAGTTCTGGAGGCTGGGAAGCCCAAGTTTAGGGTGCCAGCAGATTCTGTTCTTGGTGAGGCTGCTCCCTCTGGTCTGTAGAAAGCTGCCTTCTCCTATCCCATAGGAATACTACAGCACTATTCAGCATGTTCTAAGATTGTATCTTTTATTTAAAAAATATTTTATTTAAGTATAGTTGGTGTACAACAGTATATTAGTTATCCTAATTTCAGGTGTACAATATAGCGGTTCAACATTTTTATGCCTTACAATGTGATCACTAATTCTAGTCATAATCTGTCACCATGCCAATTTATCACAGTATCACTGACTACATTCCCCTTCACTATTTCCCCCGTCTCCTCACCACCTCCCACCATTAAGACTGTTTCCTAACATGGAGAAAAATGTTGCTTAAGTCAGAGCACCCTCTACCTATGTAATCATTTGATATATTTAGATCATTCACAATATACTATATTATCCTTTTAGTCTTGTTCAAATCTCTTTTAATACTTTTTAATGTTCTGGTCACTACTTATCTTTCTAAAATGCTTCAGAAACAATACGTATCCCCTCTCCCTTTTGTCTACCGCCTTGCTTTCTTCTTCCGTCCACTGCATTTGCTTTGGTTTGCTGTTTTTTATTTGAAGACTATTTTTCTGAGTCCCTGTGCCAACACCATCCCTTTCCCCAAGGTAAGGTTTGTACTTTTTCTTTTCTTTCCCCCAAATATGACTTTTTTAGGGTCTTTGATTTGTTCCCTTTGCTTCTGCCCTTACTGAAGCAAGCTTCACTCTTTGGAAGCAATGGTCTTTGATCTCGACTGGATAAGCTCTCTCAAACCACCTAATGAGATGTTGGGGTTTGGTTGGAAACAGAATAAAAAGCCAATGGCTTAAAGGAAAACTGAGAGAATCAGAAAAAGGTTACTTTGTCCCTCAAGAAGTCATCAATTAATATTTATTTAATAACTGCTGGATCATGAGATAAAACTAGATTAAATAAAAATTTGATGATTAATTACCTGGATAATTAAAAATCTGTTAAGTTATACCTTTAGAATCACAGACAGTTAGAAGTAGAGAAACTTGAGAGATCATCTGCTCCAACCCTGACATTTTTTAAGCCACTGAAGAGGATAAATGATGGGCCCCAAATGATACAGCTGGTAAACGCCAGAACTGCAGGTGAGCTCAAAGGTCTTCCAATAGCCCTGTGGTCTGGGAGAACTTCAAGAGGTTTTTACAAAAAAAGCTGGTAGTCAGGACAAGTCTGTAGGTTACAAAGGTAAGCTCAATGATTCGTGAAACAATTAAATGGGCCAGGAAAAAAACATTATCATTCCCGTTTTATTATATTTTACTGGTTAAAGCATGGGTTCAAATCCTTGCTTCATTTACTAGGTATATGTATAATTTGTGACCTTGGACAGATTACTAAGCCTCTGTCTCAATAATAAAATAAATTTGATAACAATAGTGTCAAAATTTAAATCAGAGTAATAAATAATGTAATGTGCATGTATTTTTAGGGACTGCTTTTGGGAGCATGTATATAAAGTTCAACTACATAAGTTTAACCAAATAGAAGACATTATTCCACAAATTCAAACTCTAGATGTAGGCATTCCAGGGTTGGTCCACGGAGACTCCACAATGTCCCAGGATCCTTCTGTCTTCCTGCTTCACAATATAAAAAACAATGTTTTGTAGGAGCTTTAAAGCTTGCCTCCTCCAGGCAGAAACCAGAAAAAGGAGGGAATCCTGGAGAGGCAGAGCTTTCCCAGAAATCCATAGCAGACTTTGGAATCTAAATCTGTTGCTGGAACATGGGTCACATGGCTATTCCTAGTTTCAAGAGATGCTAAGAAGTGCAGCTTTTAAGCCAGGCATGTAATTTAATATTTTGTTAACATGGAAGTATAGGTATAGAAATAACAATTGACCATGAGTGCTTCAACAATTAAAGTAGTTAGCACAATGCCTGCCATATAGTAAATGCTTAAGAAATAGGACATATTATTGTTCTATAATTAATAAACTTCCAAGAAAAAATAGGAGTGCTTAACATCCCAGCAAAGTTCTACATATGTTATTTTATTCAATAAGCACTACAAACCTATGAAATCAATTTTGTTTGGCATGCTAATAATATTTTGACACAAAGGCCACTAAAACCCAGAGTGAACAATCTTGTCCAAGGTCTGACAGTCAGGAAATGACTGAGCTGAGACTCAATGCAAGTCCTTCTGACTCTAGAGGCCCACTTTTCTGACCAATCTGTTGCTCTATGACAACATTTTTGGGAATGTGGGAGCAAGAATGGTGACACCGTGGACACTGTACTATTTCCTACTGTGATCTTTTTAGGACTTGACTCAACTGAATTGGTAATCTAGAGACCATTCTAAGCTGTAAAATGCAAGTAGAAGCTTTTGGAAATGTACTTAGGAGCAACGTGAGATAGAAAGTACAGGCAGTGGATCCAAGGAAACATTCCTAACAGACATCTGACTCATTTGGAGCCTGCTCCACAGCACATGCAGCCCCCGCACATGCAGTACCTTAGAAATAAATGAACAATGCACTCCTACACCTCATTCCTGAGAGGCTGTTCAGGGCTCTGGCTGCCAATAGGAGATCAATAGAACCACAGGCACTGCACAAATGAATCACAGAGTGGTCTTGTTGCTACATCTATACCACAGAGCTCTGAATGATTCTGAGTTTCTGGAAGACCTTTACAAGGTAGGATTTCTCACTTCCTTCCCAGATGGAGCAAATACTTGGCTGTACATCTTTAACCTCCCTGAGACTCCCTCAGAAGGTTTGCAACACGAAGCAGGTGGGAACTATGCTCTAACACTATATGGTAATTTATTCCTGACTATTACATAAAAGAGGTGTTTTGGATCAAGTTAAATCAGTACCCCACAACCACCATTTGCAAAGTTTTTGCCACATAATTTGAAGGGCTTAAGAATATGGAAAAGTGTGAGAATATTCCCCAGTAGTCTGCAGGGGATAAATATAAAAATTTAATGGTTTGAATAGGTTGGGGATAAAAGGATTGAACAAAGAAGCCAGAATGAAGATCAAGTATGATGAACATCTTTCATAGGGATCTTTGAAACTGGCTGAAAAATTGAAGTAGATAGTTATCCTAGGAGACCTTTCACTAATATAGGCACAATAAATCCTACCCCCTCTGTGCTCTAGGTGTTGATACTCTTATGTTTGGAATAACAGAAGCCTCCTCAAAATAGGTGAAGTAAGAGGGAAGGTTCATTATATCTATTATTTATTCAGAAACTGCAGATTCAGACCTCCAATGTAGAAACGCTATTCTACAGTTTTGACAAAAAGAGTGGTGAGCCAAATAGATGAGGAATCTGTTGTCATGTGGTGTATTCTAGGGGAATCTGACAATAAACAAATGAAATACAAGTCAAACATGTAAATCTCATTAGCACCCATTTAGTGGTGCTAAATGTTATGAGGAAAATAGAGCAGAGTCATGAGAGATAAGGAATATGACAGCAGAAACTCTGAAGGGAAGACTTCTGCTGCACGATGACATTCCAGCTGAAATCAATGGGACGAAAGAAGTCACCCATGTTAAGACCTGGAAAAGAGTATCCATGAACTCAAGAGTAGAAAGTACAGAGCCCAGAGCCGAGAATTAAAAAGTTATCTGGGACTACAAAGCTATTGGGAACCAAAATAATCATTCTCATAAAGGACAAACCACCCCTGTCTCTGATTCTTTCTGTGATCATCCTTAATATTTCTCTCTGTAAACCAGCTTCATCAGTACTGCTTGGCAAAGATTCATCCAGATCATTGATCTGAATCACTGTTGCATAAATCCAAATTTCAAGAACAATATTTTTGGGCCAGCTTGGGCCAGCTGATTGCCCTTGTTTCAGTTGGGTGGATTCCCAGCCTCTGCTCTTCATTAATCAGGAGGAAAAGAGGACAAAGTTCATTCTCTAAAAATGGGTATTGAGTTTAATAAAGTGGACTGGCTGAGAACATTCTATTCTTTAAATCTTCAATGGTTCCTCTAATTGTTCACTCATTCACTCATTTACCCAAATTAATATATGATTACAGAGCCAACTATATACCTGTTACTCTATATCTTGGTCAAGGGAATGGGGTGAGGAGAGGAGTACAGAATTGGGACACAAATACAGAAGCACAGGGTCTATTAGGAAAGCTAAGTCATATATAGGGATACCAAAAATGTACCAATAAATATGCCATAATGGGCACACAAACAGAGCACTAAGATATTTTGGCACAGAGAGAAAGATACATACCTCTGTCCATAAAGTATATATTTTATCCCATTTCTCAGAAGGATGGTGGAGAAGTTCCAAGCCATTGGCAGGATTTTGAATCTACCACTGCCTTTCTGTTACATCCTGAAAAGTTATTTCCATCAGAAAAGTTAGCATGGCAGGTGAGGTAAACGGTCCTGTCAGGGCAAGCGTAAGGAGGCCAGAAGGAAAAGTGCTGTATCAATAATAAATGTGTGATTATTCTACAGCTTGTGATTAAACCAGGCTTTTCAAGGAGTCAATCAGGAAGGCTCTTCAGAAGGCCAATTATCTCTGCCAGGGCACTACTGTGGTGGTAAGAATGGAGCTGAGATTTTTTTTTGATACATTACACGGGTACAGCATTTTATATTTTCCCAACCACATTCACATCCATGATCAAATTTGAGTCTCAAAATTAGCAATTTTGTTAGGAGTTTTGGAATCAAAGCTTTGTTGCTGTAGATCATGGAGATAAGTTTTTTGGCCTCATTTCTAGGTGATACATATCTAAGCCAATGTTTAAAAGTCTAAGACATGAAGGATTGTTGGTCATTCTATATAGACATAATAGAATGTGAAATATAATTTTTATATTCTTTTAACATTGTACAGAGGCCTCAGTAGTTGAAGAGAATACAATAAGCAGCAGGCCATATAATCAGGTTACATAAAAAGATGATGATATTGGATATTCAATCCTTCGTCCATCAAGCACCTTGGGGTTGAAGGGTTAAGGCATGGATGGAGAGGATGGAACAGTTTTCTTGCTGTGTTGAATGTAGATGCTCTCAGCCACCAACCATTTGTTTCAGTGTGGGAGTGAGAGGAGTATTTCTCCATCATCTAAAGCTAAAGGAAATGACTTTTCAGAGAACATTTTAATAACTTGGCTATGGCTTGAGTGGCCTATAATAGCAAAAAAGGGGCGGGGGGGTAGAAGCTCAAAAGAGAGTTATAAGTGACCATGCAAAGGAGATACGCCTTCATAGCTGTGTCTGTCATTGGAGAAGCTCCCATAAGGGGAAATCTTGAAGACCCCCAAAAAAGGGCCCAATAAGGAAACCCCCAGCTTTGGACTACTAAACACAGACATCAACAAAACCAGACTACATCTTCTAAAACTCTTTGTCCCAACTCACCAGGGCTTGACTCTAGAGGGGTCCCCTAATAGCAATAAATGAACAGGATACAAAGATAAAGAAAAGAGGCAGAATCTACCAAATACCCCCTTTCCTTTAGTGAACACACCCAAGCTGGGGGGAGTAAGAAGCCTGAAATAGAGTAAGAGTTTTTGCTAGACTGGGTCGGGGTTTTACTGTCAGAGAATGACCAGAAGAGTCATGAGCTATGCCTGAGATTGCATTCAGGGAAGCAGTGTGCTGTGGTTTCAAAATGTATCGAAAAATCTTGGATACTCCTTTTAAGCAATAGAGTTTAGTTCCCTTCTAAGGAATAGAATATGACGGAAGTGACAATGTATGACTAAGTCATAAAAGACAATGCTGCTTCCTCTGGGCTTTCTTTCTTGAATCAGTCACTCTAGAGAAAGCCAGTTGTCATGCCATGAGGACACTCAAACCGCTCATTGGGGTCCATGTCATAAAGAACTGACAGCCTCCACCAAGAGCTATATTAGTGACCCATCCTGAAGTGCGAGGGCCAGCCCCAGGCAAGCCTTCAGATCACTAAAGCCTTGTCTGACATTTCGAGTGCAGCCTCCTTAGAGTCCCTGAGACAGAACCACATGGCTAATGGCTAAGCCATTCTCAGAGTCCTTCCAGAAACCGTGAGAGATAATAAATGTTTATCATTTTTAAGCTGCTAAGTTTTGGAGTAATTTGTTATTCACAAAAGATAAATAATTCAGAGTAGTATTAAATCCACAGAATAATTATAAAGGGGCAGATGTGAAAAAGAATGCAGTTGCTTCCTGATTGCACCCTACTGAGCCCAGCTCATTCAATAAATCAGTTACACAGAAAGCAAATTTAATACCTAAGGTTTTGACTTTGGTGTATTCAATCTCTTTCTCAATTATTTCAATGAGTCTTACAAGTAGGAAGTACTAAGCTGCTCGCCAAATAATATGGGGAAGTCAATTCTTAGTAAAGTCCCTCATCCCCAATAATGAGATAGAAGGTGGTTTATCACACTTTAGTGTCAGATTGAATTGGATTTGAATATAGCCTTTCTCATTTACTAGGTGTATGACTTAGAGAAGTAACTTAACTGTGTTCTCTGCTTCAGTTGCCTTACCTGTAAAACAGAATAATAAAGAAAGATGATTGTGGTGGTAAAATGATCAATTCTGATACTCTATAAAAGAATTAGCAACAGGTTAACTATAAGACTACCACCATTTCCCTTACCCTTCCAATGATAGGACCCGGAACCTGAGAATCACCTCTTCCCTCTGTGTTTCAAAAGTAACTGAGTGCCATGGACAATGACAGCCAAGCAGGGCAAACTCTGAAAGGTGGAGGAGACAATCTGGTAGGAGTGGAGCCATTGTTACTTGAGGGTACAATGACACATAACATTTTGCATAAAATTAAAAAACATCTTTCACCAACACTAAAAATGTGGGGTAGCGTCGACTGAGGTGATGGCAGGCTAAAGTCACGCCCTCAACTCAGGCACATGCATGCACATGCGTGCACACACAGACACTGAGCCCTCCTTTGGAGCTCACAATAACACCAAACAGTATGAAATTTGCACGACACCAAATGGTACTAAATGCTCTTAGACTGGACTGTTTTTGAAAGTAGAGGTAACAAGTCACAGGTACAGAGAAGAGACAGGAGTCTCGCCTACAAGAGAGATTAATACAATAGGATCAAGGGCATAAAAAGTCTACTTTGCATAAAAATAGTTTATAACAGCTTAGCCCTTATCCCCTAAACCACACGCTACCAATCTAACCTGCTTTAAAAATATTACTCCATCTACTTTTTCTTTATAAATACTGATAACTGCCAGAATTCAATATGCATTTGCTTCAGGGACAGACTCAAGAGGTAAACAACAGGTAGAGGACCAAATCGCTAACCAGAAAAGTCTAAAAAGCCTCTTTGTAGACCTGGGGGCTTTAAGGAATATGTACTTTTAGATCCCTTAACCCAGGTGGAAACCCGCTGAGGACATTTCCTCAATTTCCTTCTTCCTATGATTTAAGAAAAGAAAAAGCCAGCCCATTAGAAACTTTTGTAAAGTGCTTAGCTTTACACCTAGCACAAAGGTCAAATGTACTAAGTGAACAAGGGATGAAGAATCAGATTTGCAGAATTTCTTACCCTGAGTCTGAAATGGGATCATCAGCCCAGATACATGGAAGCCCAGGGCATTATTTTCGATTTTCATATGGAAGCCAAAGCCACTAGGGCTAAGTTAGAACTGTTTCTGCCCACAGCATCACTCCTAGGGCATCAAAGAGGCCTCAGGGTCTCCCCTGGGTCTCTAACCCAAGGTTTATCCTCAATAAGATGAACTGTCCTTGGAAAACAGAAGGGAGAAAGACAACCTTGCTGCTATTAGCAGACTTTTACAGCTTTATATTTGGCAGGGTTTGTCAGCATCTGCCCTATTGATATTTTGGGTTGGATAATTCTTTGTTGTGAGGGTCCATCCTTTGCGATGTGGCATGTTTTGCAGCATCCCTGCCCTCTCTATCTGTGAGGTACCAATAGCATCCTTCTTCCAAGTGTGACAACCAAAACTCTCTCCAGACATTGCCAAATGTCTTCTAGTTGCAAAATCTCTCCCAGTTGAAGAGAACCGCTTTTTTGTGGCAGAAAACCCAATCCAAATTAACTGCAGTGCAAAAGGAGTGTATCAGTCCACAGGATGAAAAAGTTTAGACCTAGAACCTGCCTCAAGAATAGCAGGAACTCCAATGACATCACTTAGATTCTGTCCCTCTCCTTTTCCTAACTCCTTTAGTATTAACTTAGTTTTCTTAAGATTGCCCTGTAAGACTATTGCCAAAAACCTTAAAATTGTATCTTTTATTTCCAAGACCAATAAAAATTTTTCTGTGTTCTTCAATAGGTTAATTTTCAGTCTCACCCTCGTTTGGTGTTAAGTCTCAGACTCATCCCTGAACTAACCATGGTAGTAGTTACATGATACATATACTTGGGATTATAAGCCCACCCCTAAACAGTTGTGGGGTCAGTCCTACCCAAACCCCTATATTGACAATAAGGGTAAGATATTTTCCTGAAAGCAAAGGTGGATCTAGTACTATCAAAGGGTTTGGGTAAGAAGTGGACATTGGGTGCAAAAACTAAGGCTGACTCTACAGGAGACTTTTCCCAAAGATGCATCTGCCTTGCATTCCTTTCATGGTGAAAAATAGGCAAGGCTGACTTCCCGAGCTTCACTGTGACTGAAGGACCCCTCATTAAGAAATGTTAGTCACTAAGCCTTGGAGAATCAGTAACACTGAGGAATTGAGATAGCACAGAATTTCATTCCCTTGGAAACTTTTCAAAAATATCACCTTGCTGATGCAGAGGAGGATTTCTTTGCCTACTATAAACTGGGGAGAAATAGAGAGGGAAAAAATCCAAGCTGCCTGACAGTTACCCTCACTGTGCATCACTCACACTGCAATCACGCCCACACCCCCGTGCCAGCACTCCACGCATGGGCACACGTGCTCACAGGAACCTCACACACACCTACCACCTCGGAGTCAGCCCACCAGGCTGACAATCACTCTGGCAACTGGGCACAACCAAAGCCTCTTCCCCCACAACCTGTCATCTCCTAGGTTACCAGCTCCCCAACCCAGAGGGGATGCAGAGAGGGGAAGGAAATACCCCACAGATACACAGCAAACCCAACTACGTAGAAAATATGGCCTCTGTAGGTAAAGAAATCCTTCTAACAAATCTTCCCAGAGGGCTGGCTGCAGGTGAGGATCCTGCCACTGGTAATTCACTTCCAGTCCCCTTTTTGAAGCATGAGATGCCAGGGGCATTGGCCAGATTTCAGTTGGTGACTCCAAAGCCAAAGGCCATGCTAGCTTGTTCCTGAGTTAGAAGACAAACTGAATGCAGGCGTTACTGGGGGAGATGAGCAGTGTATGAGGAGGAGGAGAAAGGAGACAGTGCCAAGAATTCCAAAGAGCAGTCCTCCCTCGGGGAGCTGGGTGCCAGGCTCTGTGGGATGGGCAGGAGACAGAAATAGCATCTCCTGGATCCCTGTGGGGCTGGTAGTGGGTGGGCAGCTGGAACCCTCTGTGACCCAGTTAGGAGAAAGCTTTCCCAGGGCTGGAGCTAGCCTCTTGCACAATGAATCTAATAGCAATGATGATGGTATTATTTCCCGAACCATAAAGTGATGGTAACAATATTTAATTTCTCCCTCAGGGTTGTGTTGTAAGGATTAGATGAAGAACACATTAAACATACAGAGCTCATTGAGTAGTGCTTGGCTTAGAGTAAAGGCTCAATAAATATTTGCTAATAATAATAATGAAAGGCAGCATTGCATAATGAAAAAAGCACAGACCTAAGTTCAAAACCCAACCCTACCACTTGCTTGTCAAACTCAGCCTTGAGTACCATCTCTGAGCTTCAATTTACTTAGCTGTGAAGTGTTTATTTTATGGGGATTTTTTAAAGAGAATATATCATATAACAAGTGAAATTTCTTTAGTTACATGAAAGATAAATAAAATTTCAGAGTTAGCTAGCGATATCATCATCATCATTATCATCATCACCATCCACCTTTGTACTTTTCTCTTAACAAAACATTACATTCAGTATCTTACTTTCCTTCATTTAATCCAGGGTAATACGTAGATGAGTAAAATAGGAATTACCCTCCTTGTCCAGATTACAAAATTGGAGTCAGAAAGGTTAAATGACTTGTCTATAACCAATTAGGAGGAGGCATTTGGGATGCATGTGCCCTCTGGAATCTTAAGGTGATGCTCACAGTATTTTGCCATGACACCTCCAAAGTACAGTGACACACCAAGTGATCCATGACAATAATCACAGCTGCTGTTTATTGAGCATCTATTAGGTTACAGGTCTGGTTCTAGATATCTTCCCAGGCTCAAAAATGATGAACATAGACACATCCCAGAAAATCTTGTCATCCCATGCTTATAGGTGAGCTACAATCTATTTTAAGTACCCATCTCTCCAAATATCACTTCTCTGCAAACCTGTGCTTTCCAGTAAGACCCAGACTCCAGCTAATGCACGTAGATACCTTGTTACGCACCATTTAAAGACTTAATTTCTGCACAGCCTTCCAGAGCTTTCCTCTTGCCTCTGCCAGTCTCCTCCCCATCTTAAAAAGGACTCCTTCCACCTCACAGCCAGCTGCATGAGTCATGGGGGAAGAGGCTAGCTAAATTCATCTCCCCCAACCAAGGACCCTTTTTGTTTTGACTTTGTGCCCTGTGCCCCAGTACATTAGAGAAGCAGGGAGGGAACCCTAGGAAGACCTCGGCAGCAGGAACACTTGCCTCCATCCGCACAGCAGGCGGGTCCCAAAGCCCTCCAGGTTCTCACGTCTCCCTCCCTCTCCTGAGGTAACATTTCACTTGGTGTACAATCTAGATTATTCTACCATTCAAGAGTTCTTCATTTTTCTCAATAAGAACACTGCTCATTAAATGGTCTCTTTTGATATTGATGTGGGTGTCAAAATGTAGGTTTGTTTGATGAGTGCCCTAACACATAAGCATTTTTATAGCAATTGTTAAAAAAATAAATGGAATGCTTGGAAACCAACTTGTTATATAGTTTAACTGTACAAGTCTGGTAAGAAAGATCTATCCTTAAAATAAAGTGTTGGATTTGACAAGATATGGAAAATTCAGAGAAGTATTTCAAAGGCACACAAATGATACTAAAGCTTGATGCTGATCATCTGACATCGATAAAAAATGAGTCACATTTATCAGAGGTTTTAATAGGAGAAATGAGAGGTGGATATATATATATACACTAGAATCAAACACCAAAAGGTTGTTATTTGTTCAAATGCTGTGTTTTGCAAATTGGAGAGGTGGTGGTCATTTTCAGCAAGATGCAATAGTCTCCTACCTAGCTCGAATTCTCTGACCAGAGTTTATAAGTAAGAACAAGCCTTCTCAGAGGTCATAAAGGTATAATTTTGAAAATGGTTTCAGAACCAGCTCTTACAATTTCTTTGTTCTGTTTGACTTATACCTTGACTTGGAAATCCCCTCAGCCTCCAAAGGCACCCCCAGTTTGTGCACCCTGTTTATGTTTCTCCTTTCAAGTTAATGCTAATCAGTTAGGGAATCCCCCTGACACCTCAGAGTGAGGAGAAGGGAAGATTTACATCTGACACGTGAATAGGCACTGTGGTTCAAGTTCCACCCAGAAACCGGACACTGTGACCCAGGGCAAACCATTTTCACTCTCTGGGATACACTTGTCTCATTCATAAGCAAAGTCATTGACTGGACTCAGTGCTGTCAGTTGAAGTGTCTCCAGAAGTATATAGAGATAAATACAGAAGGCTCTGGGGGAAAACAGAGTCAAGCATCTGGTTTTAGGAGGCAGTCAGTTTCCAGCCTCAGCCGAGCAGGAGCCTTACTGATTAACTCCAGTAGGTGCGATTTTGAACTTCAGTTGTTAATTCATACAATACACACTTCTTGGGAGCCTGCTCTGCTACGGGCTGTTCTCTACTCACAGGAATACAAACAAGAGCAAGAAAAAAAAATCCCCCCCTTCTGGAGGATATGTTGTGATGAGATAGATAAGCAAAGGGGTAAATTAAAAAAATACAATTCTAGGGAGGAGTCAGTGCTGTGCAAACAGTAAAGACCTTGGTTGCCAGTAGTATGGCCAGGGCGGGGTGGGGGTGGGGGCCACTATGAAAAACCATAGCCCAGTGCAGGGTCTTTTTTCCAAACTCTACTGCCTCCCATTCATAAGATATGAATAGATCCCTGAATAGAGAAAAATAAACATGCTTAATGCAGCTGCTTCACGAGGAAGTAAAGAAATAAAACAAAGAAAAGAATCCGTAAACTGAAACTTGAGTTTTGCTCAATAAAGCCAAAGAGAAGGCTGAAGTTTTCCAGAGCAGCTGCCGGTAACGGTGCTCACGCCTGCAGTAAGCCAGGATCCTCAAAGGGAAGAAAATGGCCCCCAAAGGGCAGGGCTAGCGGGCTCCAGGCAGGAAGCAAATCCAATGTCCTCCAGAGCATCCCTAATTTATACCCTCAGGATTTCACATTTTAAGTTCAGCCAGACAGGATCTTTGTGACCTCAGTTAGAATTCTAAGCACAGAACATAAAAATACATGCAAGATGTAAAGAACTAAAAAGATAAAATAAAAGGTAAGGAACAAAATACTATCAAAATGTGTCAGTCAGATGAAAAAAAAATAATTCAGACCAAACCTCTGCTGAAAACAAAAAAGGCTTGTGCTGAAATATCGTTAAATACACTTTATAAAACTGAAAAAATATAAAGGATTCCCAGGGCCACAATCTAAGCCAACACTTCTCAGATCCCGAGGCCCATTCAGAAGGCCTATGAGGTCAGAACTCTAATAATACTGAAGTGCGACTTTTCTTTTCCACGGGCTGACATCTGTCATGTTGGTACCAAAGAAATGGAGGGGTGGTAGGACTGCTGGTATCTTAGCCCAAATCCAGGCAATAGCTTCACTAGTACTCATGACACTGGCATTCAAAAAGTCAGTTCCACAAAGAATACCTTTACTTGAACAGTAAAAAATAATAATTTGTTAATATTTTGCATGATGAAATGGTCAGAATACATAAAGCATTTTTGCTGCTTACTAAAGTATAACGTTTGTCGAGAGGAAAGGTACAATGTGTTGTTTGAGCTATGAGCCCCACTAGCTGCTTTTCTGTTAGGTCACCATTTTTTACTTGAAAGAGCAGATAAAGTATGATTGTTTGGACTTGGGTGTTCTCCAAGATGTTTTTTAAAAATGAATGAAATGAGCCTGCCACTTCAAGGGAAGCAACTGACAGTATTTGTTGCCAATGGTAAAATTTGAGATGTAAGCAAGAAATACAATTTTGTAAAACTTGTATCTGCTACCATGAGCTTAACAGTTTCCCTACATATAAAGATGCTTCTTATGATGTCAGTGGTGTTATTAAGAAACGTTTTTTTTTTTTTAATTTATAGACTTTATTGTTTTAGGTGAGGTTTAGAGAGAAATTGAGTAGATATTACAGAGAGTATCCAAATACTCCCTTTCCCTCCAGCAGTTTCTCTTACTAACATCCTGCATGACTGTGGCACATTTCTTAAGTTGATGAACCAATATTGATACATTGCTATGTACATACAATTAATTAAATTCCATAGTGAATATTCAGAATTTAATAGTTCTGTATGTCTGGACAAATGGGTGTTGGCATGTACCCACTGTAGAGTACCATGCAGAATAGTTTCATCATCCTAAAAATCCTCTGTGCTTCACTCATTTATCCTCTCTCCCCTCACCAAATTAATGCTTTTTTATTCTCTCTGTAATTTTGCCTTTTCCAGAATTTCATATAGTTAGAATCATATAGTGTATAGACTTTTCATACTGGCTTCTTTCACTCAGTAATATGTATTTAAGTTTTCTCCATGTCTTTCTGTGGCTTGAAAACTCATTTTTTATCACTGTATAGTATTCCATTGTCTGGATGTAGCACAGTTTATTTCTCCTTTCACTTACTAAAGGACATCTTGGTTGCTTCCAACTTTTAGAAATGAAGAACAAAGCTGCTATAAACACTTGTGTGCAGGCTTTTGTGTGAATGTAAGTTTCAACTCATTTGGGTAAATGTCTAGGAATGAAATTGCTACATCATGTGATGAGACTGTTTCACTTTGTGAGAAACTGCCAAATTCTTCCTAAGTAGCTATACCATTTTCCATTCCTTCCAACATAGAATGAGGGTTCCCATTGCTCCACATCCTTGTCAGCATCTGGGGTTAGGTTTTTAGATTTTTAGTCATTCTAAGAGGCATGTTGTGTTATCCCATTGTTTTAATTCAAAATTCCTTAATAATAAGTGATGTTGAGCATCTTTTCACAGGCTTATCTGTCATCTCTCTATCTTCTTTGGTGAGGTGGCTTTCAGATCTTTTGCCCATTTTATAACTTTTTTTTTTTAATTTTACCCCTTGTGACAGTGAGCAAGGATCTGGATGACATTATGCCAAGTGAAATAAGCCAGTCAGAGAATGACAAATACCATGTGATTTCACTCCTGTGTGGAATCTAATGAACAAACTGAACTAACAGGGAACATGGGGAGACACTCATAGACAGAGAGCAGGATGACAGCTGAGGGGGTGGGAGGAGGTTAGGGGGTGGAGGGATTGAGCAAAAAGAAAAAAAGGACTCATGGACATGGACAAGTATGTGGTGATCACGGGTGGTGGGTATAAGGGGACTAAATGATAATGGAAATATATACAATAAGAAAACTTTAAACCAACAAAAAGTAGTGTGATAATTTTGTATTGATGACAGATGATTACTAGACTTAATATGGCAATCACATCCCAAGGTATATATATCAAACCATTATGCTGTACACCTGAAACTAATATAATATTTTATGCCAACTGTATTTTAATAAAAAAAGAAAAAAAGAAAAAGTGTTCTTTGGTATATTTACATTATTTTTCTAAAAATATTTATCTCTATTTCAGTATCTAAAGGACAGAGACTTTTATAAAATGACCACAATACCTTTACAGCTTATAAAAATCAACAACAAAATTTAATTACAAAAAAAGAGTTCTTTGTATGTTTTGAATAGAAATCCTTTATCAGGTACATGTTTTGCAAATATTTTCTCCCAGACTGTGGTATGTCTTTTCATTCTCTTTGCATCATCTTTTGCAAACAGCAGTTTTATTTTTAATGAAGTCCAATGTCAATTTTCTCTCAGGGACTGTGCTTTTTGTGTCGTGTGTAAAACTTTATTGCCAAACAGGAGATCACCTAGATTTCCTACTACATTATTTCCTCAAAATTTTATGCTTTGGCATTCTACATTTAGATCTATGATGCATTTTAATCTGTGTGAAGGGTATAAGGTGTGTGTCTAGACTCATTTACACGTGGCCATACACTTGTTCCAGCACCATTTGCCAAAAAGGCTGTCCTTTCTGCACTGAATTTCCCTGCATTTGTCAGAGATCAGTTAAGTATATTTGTGGGAGTATATTTCTGGACCCTCTATTCTGTTCCAATGACACACTAGTCATTATTTCAGTATAATTACCCTGCCTTCATCACTACGGCTTTATAACAAGTTTTAAAGTCAGGTCAAGCCAAACCTCCAGCTGTGTCTTTTTCTTCACCACTTTGTTAGTCATTTGAGACTTTTTGTCTTTCATAGACATATAAATTATTTCTTTAGAATAAGTTTGTATCCACAAAATAATGTGCTAGGATTTGGGTTGGGGCTGCGTTGAATCTAGATATCAAGTTGAGGACAATTAAGGTCTTAATAATCTTCCTATCCATGAACATAGAATACCTCTCCATTTATGCAGCCATTCTTAGTTCCTCTCGCCAGTGTTCTAGTTTTCCTCAGATAGATCCTTTACTTATTTTATTAGTTTTATGCTTGAGAATTTTCTTTTCTGGTGTTAATGAACATGGCATTGTGCTTTTAATTCAAGTTCCAATTGCTCATTTCTGGTGTATGAGAAAGCATTGACTTTTGCATGTTAACTTTATATCCGGTAGCCTTACTGTAATTGCTTACTAAATCCAGTAGTTTTAGTTGTTGTTTTATAGTTTGTCATTCCTCGGGATTCTCTACAGAGACAATCGTGTGAACAAAAACAGCTTTATTTCTTCTGTTGCAATCTTTTATTCCCTTTTCTTGTCTCACTGCTTTAGCTTACACACCTCCCCAGTTATTTATAGAGCAGACTCCAGGGATGATGAATAATTGGGTATAATGTATTTTATTTCTTAACCACAAGAGATTAAAAAAAAAGCTTTACTATAGTAATTTAATCTTTGTGCTAGTTATTTATTTACTTTTGATACAGCTAGCTGAAAAAGTTCACAGCATATATGTAGCTATAATGGAAGTGAACCTTAGGGAGAAGGAATTCTTTGTATTACATTTACAATACAAGAATAGGCCTTGTATTTACCCAACAGACTATCCCAGGGTCTCCTATATGACCATACCCTCTAGTGACAAAATTAATGTCACTTAGATACTTTACTTAATGCATTGTATTGGATTAAATGCAGTGAGATGCTTTATACCAGGAACTAATACATATCTTTGGCAGCAGCTTTATTTGTACGGGAAAAACCAGCAACTGAAAAGTATCAGTGTCAACTGGGTGACTATAACTATATCATGAGATCCCATTTCACAACCCCAGAGTTAAAACTGCAGGAGGCTAATTCTGCAATCGCAATTTAGGCAAAGCTCCAACAATGCAAAATGCTCAATTCCATGTAAACAGCAATAGGAAACTGTGAGGGATTTGGAGAAAAGAGGGAAAGGGTGGGCCATTACTCCAACTCATTATAGAATAAAAAGTATTCTATTCTGAAAATCAGAAGCAGCCATTGAAGCTACAGTTACAGTTTAAAAGAATGCTTTCTCCTAAGAAATTCCTCCTCTTTTTATTTACAAACAACAGAGCAATCCTGTACTGCATTCCTTATTTCTGTTAATATCTTCCAGGTTAACTCTGTCAGGAGCATAGGCACTGAAATATGAGAAATCTAGACTGGAAGGCCACTTAGCTGTGTGATCCCAGGCATGTTCCTTAACTTTTCTAATCCTCTGTTTCTTCATTTGTAAAATTAGGAAAATGAGTGCATCCACTTCAGACTGTTGAAAGAACTAACTGAGCTAATAACGTTTGTAAAATACATAGTGTGATACCTGAACATAGTAAGATCTTTTAAATATTGTTGATATTATTACTAATAATAATGTTCATGTGGTTTACAAGCAACACCAATTTTTTTAATCTGTCACATTCCCCCTTCCTCTCTCTATTTCTTTCTTATTACAGACCCAGAGTGCCCATTACCTGGCTCACTCTGACAGTATCTAGTCTCTAATCTTTCCCTCTGTTTTATTTTACACACAAATGCCAAGTTAATTTCTCTAAAGCACACTCTATGTAAAACCTTTATTGGGGCCACAGTGTCTAGAGAAAAGATTTTCAACTCTTTACTTTGGCACTCAAGACTTCCATAATTTGACCATAACCTCCAGCTCTAAACTGTTCTATTGCTGCCATGCATTTAAATTGCAGCCAGACAACAGGGCAGCCAAACTGAGACTTGATTGGGCTTCACAGTTTCCCAGAATGGTCAGGAGGGAATGAAGCCAGATGGGGAGTGTAAACTGCATCCAGAAGAGCGTGCCAAGGTTTAAAATTGGAGAAAAGAAGCCAGATCTGTTGTCAAGACCAAGAGCTAAATTGGGGATCAGGAATGACAGATAAAGCCAAGAGGATCTGAGGGTAGTAAAAGCAAGCAGAGTGAAATCAAAGAACAGACAGGGATGGAGGAGGGCTCAGGACTTTTTATGTGACTATGTCTAGGGCTGCCAGGATGTGCTTTCATTTGGTTCCATCTGTATGATGTGAAAACAACACAGTTAAAAATGTGATTTACATAGGGCTGAGAAAATAGCATATTGCATAAAAATTATTACCTATAAAATTTAGCAATAGGAATGTTCATCACAGTCTGTTTTATAACATAAAACTAGAAAACATAGATGTACTACATATATATAAGTAAAATTAGTAAGAGGAGTAGATGAAATGATTAATATTGATTATTTAAATTTACATTAATATGTATGCAAACATTTATATATGCAAATATGCAATGTCTAACATATTTGTGTATTATATAAATATATTTATATATGCTTACATGTAACATATATTACATATAACATATATTACATGTAACACATATTTATATACTATATAAATACATACCTATCTATATATGCATGTGTGTATATATGTGTGTGTATGTGTGTGTATATTTACCAAAGAAATATATACTAGAATGTTAATACTGGTTAAGAGTAGTATAGGATTATAGGCAATTCATTTTCTTCTTCCTTATACGTAAGTCAAAATTTTCTGAAGTCAGTGTGTATTGAAACAAGAACTGCGCAAACCAATCACCTGAGCCACATAATTAGAAATTACTGATTTATATCTCTATGAAATTTCCAAATCTGCTGATTATATAACAAAAATTTAAGAAGCAGACTTGGTTATACAAAGCACTTTAACTTCTGAACAAATACACTGATTCTTAAACTAAACAGTAGTAAATAAATGGGAGAGAATAGAAGACATTTTCCCACAAATTCAAATCTAGATCTTATATGACTATTAACTTCCTTGGATATAGGTATACCATACATTTTAGAGCACTTTTGCAGACATAGATGCATTTGGTTCTCAAGACATTCCCTACGTACATATGCGGAAACCTAGACACCGAGATGTTAATGGATTTTTGTCAATTTCACAAAGTGAAATTTCAAAGCATCATAACTAGGTAGAATACAGATATTTTGGGGCATAATATGAGTTCTAATACACTGCATAGAACACTTAATTGCTTGGGGATTTTTGCATTTTTAGATAAATGACATTTTACATGATATATTAAGAACATCTGAATCTGTTTTTAAAGACTAGTTAAAAATATTTAAAAAGACACTAAATTCTCTACTATGATTGAGCAGTATCGCCATCTTCTAACAGGTAAAGGAACCAAAACAAAACAAAGAACAATGGGGAACAATGAAGGAAGAAAGGAAGAGAAGGAGGGAGAGAAGGAGGGAAGAAAGCAAAGGGAAAAAATAGATCCTTCAAACAGTAGAGATTCCTTTTTAGACCAAGGAAGGTGTTTTCCTTCCTTCTTTGCACATTTCCATACATACTACTATCCCCCAAATCCACTGCAATATGACACCAGGGGCTAATTGAACATATAAATCAAGAACTCATTAGAATGGATTGATAGGGTTTGGACTCTAGTGAATTGTCAAACAAAAGAAAAGCAAGCAAGAAACAAGACTTCCACATTTCATTTTAAATGATGTATTATTTATTAAAGAATTCTGGGTAGTGATTAACCTTCTCTGACTTTTTTGGGGCAGGTGCGGCGGGGGGGGGGGGGGGGGGTGGTCCCTGACTTCTTGAATCTAAAATTGCTCTGATAAATGGATCAAAAGCTATACCGTTTCTGGGCAGTTTCACTTCTACCTCTCTGTACGGGACTATCATTCCGTTTTATCACTCCTACCGTTTTATCGCTCCTTTCAGTAATAACCCTTATTGAATTACAACAATACCCAAGGTTCCTTCGGGAGTACAGAGAACTGGTGCGTTTCCCCATATCCTCTAAACAATAGAAAAATGCCTGGGAGGAGAACCTGAGCTAGAGTCTGAAGCCCAATTCTTTCAGCACCATTAAGACCAGACGGAAGCTATCTGCACTGTGAAAGAGCCATGTGGGCTCCCTAAAGTAGACATCTAGTCCACAAATAAAAACAGCAGGAAGCCCTCACTGGTGTAGCTCAATGGATTGAGCACTGGTCTGCGAACCAAAGGGTCACTGGTTTGATTCCCTACCAGGGCACATCCCTGGGTTGAGGGCCAGGTCCCCAGTTGTAGGTGTGTGAGAGACAACCAACTGATGTTTCTCCCACACATTAATGCTTCTCTCCTTCTCTTTCTCCCTCCCTTCCCTTCTCTCTGAAAATAATACATAAAATCTTTAAAAAAAACAACAAGCAAAATGTTCTAGTTTTCTACCTGATAACTCCTGTCTGATGATTGCACATACTCCGCCCATTCTCTTGAGTCAAGTTCACCTTTCACCCCTGGCCACCAATGCCCACATCCATCTCTTGTGCCTTTGAACTCATGTAAATCTATCTGTTCCATCCATTTGGCACTTCATTCATATGGCCTTGCGTTGATACTTATTTTTTTTCTACGAACATATTTTGCTATTCTATCTTGACTACTGTCATTCATAGCCCACCAGAAAGAAGCAGGACTTGTTAAGCAGCTTTCTGTGCCAGGCTCTGCTAACGTGGTCCTGGGGATGAGAATCCTGACTTTCGTTGTCAGGTAAGGCCTATCTGTGTCTCTCTATAACACCATCCAGAGAGATTTTTTAAGTTATGACTTTATAAATATGAAAGAAAAAAGGAAAGAAAAAAAGGAAAGGGAAGGAAAGGGCAGGAGAGGGGAGGGGAGGGGAGGGGAGGGGAGGAGGGGGGAGGAGAGGAGAGGAAAAAATTATTCAGTAATTCAATAAATGTTTATTGAACATTTACTATGCGCCAGGCATTGTTGATATAAAAGTGATAAAATATACAGACCTTGCCCTGAAGGAGCTCTGACTATTGAGAAGAGCCAAATAAATAAGAACTGTAGTAGAGGACAAAGTAAAAGGGCATTCTGAAACCAGACCTCAGAAGGATTTTACTATATACTGTAACATAAAATGTAAGCAGGGAGGCCCTGTTTTATAATCCCAGGCTCTTGTCAAAAAAGGGCTATTGAAAAGTAAACCCTTTAGCCACAGGGGTCTCATCTTGCAAGTGGTCCTCCCACTGTTACTGAATTGCTTGCTTTGCCCTCATGTTGTTCTTACCCCATGACAAGCTGCACAGGGATGTCACTCTCTTATATTAAGGCCATCACTGAAATTACAGCAGTGTCTTTTATTCTCCATCAACAATTTCAAAGTTCAGATTTAGCTGCAATGATCAAATTTTCTCTTTGTCTAGGGCTAGGTGCCCAGATCTCTCCCTGAGTGAGTAATGTGCTGGGGGCATCCTGCCCCTCTGGGAGGGATACTATTTAGTTATTGGGAGGGGGAGGAAGGGGAAGTGCAGTTGGAGAGTGACTTCATTTGTGCCCTGGCTATAAAAAGTAGCTCTCCCATTGGATAGAAACATAAGAACTTAAACAAATTCCTCTGTAATCTTAGTTTACTTTGCCTTACCTACCTCTCCCCCAGTGCAGCCTTTTAGGGGTGTTTAGGCTCATTAGAGATGGAATGATGGGAAACCTGTGTTATATACTTCTTTCTAATAACCTTACTTTCTCCACACCCCCAGCACCTAACACAACATGTAGTATACATTAACAAATATTTAATTGACTGGTTTCTTAATTGCTTTTATGGCAATTTTCATGATAGTGTCTTTAATGAAAGTTTTCATCATACGAAACCTTATTTTTTTAATTATTTTTTATTTTTTGTTATTTCAAATGTGTTGCTACTCTTTTTTTTAAAGATTTTATTTATTTATCTTTAGAGAGGGAAGGGAGGGAGAAAGAGAGAAACATCAATGTGCGGTTGCTGGGGGCTATGGCCTGCAACCCAGGCATGTGCCCTGACTGGGAATCAAACCTGTGACACTTTGGTTCGCAGCCCACCCTCAATTCACTGAGCTATGCCAGCCAGGGGTACAAAAACTTATTTTTATGCCTATCATTGTGAAGTCCAGGCCTGCACTACCCAACATGGTAGCCACTAGCCACATGTGACCTGTGACCATTTTAAATGTCATGAGTTCAAGTTGGGATGTGCTTTAAGTGCAAATACACACCAACTTATACAAACTGGGTGCAAAGAATATAAAATGTCTCATGAATTATTTTTACGTTGGTTATATATTATGTGAGACTTTGGGGGGTTACATTTAAAACTTAAAATTAATTTTACTTTTAATTTACTTTTTAAAATATGTCTTTAGTAGAAAGCTGAAAATTACATACATGGCTCACATTATATTTCTACTGCATATCTCTGGTCCAGATGAAATGACATTAACTTTCTTTTAAATCCAAGTACTGAATAAATTGTTCATTGTTAACAGAAAGGGCCAGAAGAAAATAATCCAGATTGGGATCCATTTGAAGCAGTGTTCAGTCACTGTACCAAAGTGATACGAGATCTGGGAAGCTACTGTGGTAGAGCCTGGGGCCAATTAGGAAGAGACTTGGAGCTGTGTTTCAGGATTTCCATGAGGATTTCTTACATCTAGTCTGCCATGGCTTTGGCAAGTATCTTATCAACTTGCCTTGGAGCCCTATGGAAAATGATCCCAGGTCACACAGCCTATGGCAGTGAAAACCACTGGGGCTTACTGCACTGACAGGGGAGGTGAGATTGTTGATGATGACTTAAAGTTTACAATCACACCAAAAAAACCTATCCAGTGAAGCAAAGTTAGAGGTAAACCAGACAAGTGAATACAAACAAAGCTCTCTCCAGTTTCAGATCAGCAAGAAGATGGTCATCAAGCCTATAAAAGCATTTATGTTTCACTTCTCTGTTTCATTAATCCATATTTCAATACCAGCATTTGCCATATTTCTATTGAAAACTATCTTTCTGGTAGAGAATTTCTTGGGTGAAGAGGAAAAGATGCCTTCTTATTTTAACTTCACAAAATATTTTGATAAATATGACAATTCATCATTGCTTTTAACCACTGCCCTCTCTTTCTTTGTTAATTGCTCAAGCTATCTTACAAATATATAATTTCTACAACCTACCTTCAAGACATCTCTAAAGTTTCGCTATTCAGCTTCCAGGGTTGCAGGGACCAATCACTTTAAAGTCTGGGGTGCTCTTTTGTCATCAGTACAAAAGGGGTGGCAATGCCTCCCATGTTGACTCAGCCATCAAATAGTCAGTTATGGTCTCCTAATAAAAAAAGAGGGGGAGATAATATAGGTTTCTAAAAGAACTTGGGTTGGCAAGTTAATCCTGACATAAACAGTGCCACTTTCTGACTGAGGAAACTTACCTTACTTCTCTGAGCCTTGGTTTCCTTTTTTATAAAATATAATAGTGATATATACCTTGCAAAATCACTGCAAGATTAGCTGAGATCATTTATGTGACAACCTTAATGCAGAACCTAATTCATAAAAGGTTCTCAAAACAAAGTAGCTATTATTAAAAAAGGTTGATATTCTGATATATATGTATATATGTATATGTATCATAAATAAGTATTAATTAGATATATAAATAAATTAAATGACTGATACCATTCTCAACTCCAATTGACTTCGCAGGAGACAATTGCTTAGGTGTCTAGTTTCAACAGCATTCTTTCTATTTCTCACTTAAAAATAAGTAAATTCATTGTAAAATATCATGAGTTAAATGGAACTTTGTGCATAATGGTGGCTTTGCTTAAGTGAACTTAGAATTGGGAAGCACAAAGGTAGGTAACTATAAGAAGCTTCTAAGAAAAGTTGTTCAGTTTCTCTCTGCTGGATACTGGACAATGCCCTAGAGGGGAAAAAAAAATCTCTACTTGGTTAAAACTTTCAAGAGTCACAGAGTTCATCACAGGGACATCTCCTGGGCCCTCTGATTTAACCAGAAAGAAATTTCAGTATCACCCCTAGTTTTAGAAAAAAAAATCACCTCTCTCCTGAATACATTTGTTATCATTTCTTAATAAGGACAGAAAAATGAGAAAAAGGCCATAAAATGTGCATTAAAAATTCAGGCAGCTGAGTTCAGATGTACTGGAGCACTCCTATGAAAATGGTGGGGATTGTGCCTCAGGATTTCCCCACCAAGGGACTAAACCCTTAACCATTGACCCCCATCTCCTGCTGGTTGAAGGCTGCTCCTGGAGTTGTTAACTCTTCCACTCTTCCAAGTTGTACCCATCTCCAACTGAGCAAATGTCCCTGCTGCCAGTGAAAAGTCCCCAGGCAGAGAAGCAGAGAGACCCAGGTGTGTAAACTGGGAAACTGTCCACAGCAGCTTCAGGTGAACACAGAGGTGAAACTTGAGAATATGGGTTGGTGCATTAACAGCACCTACGACACCCACTCTGCTCTGCCACCCCCATCTTGCAACACAAGCTGTGTTCTGGAAACGCCTCACTACTCCCCGTTTCGTGCACTTCCACCCCTGCGAGAACGTGTTCATTTCATGCCTTTAGCTAGAAAGTCCTGTACTCCCACCTCTTTCTCACACAGCTCCTGAAGCCCAACTACAATAGTGCCTTGGGACAACACACAAGAGAGAACAAGTTGTTTTTCCCTGAGTTCACAGATCATTGGTTTATGATTCTATTTTAGAATATAGACACATAAACTAATAAGCATTACATAAAATTTTATTGTTGCCCTACCATATTTATTAAGCTGAATGATCTTAGCTTTAGTAATATGTTTGAGCCTCAGTTTTTATGTCTGAAAAGTGAGAAAAAATACATTCCCCATATGTGAGAAAAGTCCAATGAGACTGCATGCCTAAAATGCCCAACACAATGTCTAGCCCTTATAGATGATCCAAATCCTTTAATTCCCATCACTCTAACCTTCTTCCATGATCTCATGTTTGTATCTCAAACACCTAGCACAATCCCAGCATATAGTAAGCTCTCACACAGTAAGAATGGCTCAGTAGCACTAAATGATCCCATGGAATTCCTGCAACTGTGTTATAGTCAAGGATCATGGATCTTCAAAAAAAATTAATTAAAATTATAGGAAAATAAATGTTTTGTATAGAGCAGCAATTTTCAACTATTTTCATCTCATGGCACACATAAACTAATTACTAAAATTCTGTGGCACACCAGAAAATATACTTTTTGCTGATCTGACAAAAAAAATAGGTTTAATTTTGATTCATTCACACCAAATGGTAATTGCTATGTTAACTGTTGTTATTTTTTTTTTTAATTTGACAATCTAAGGGAAAAGAGGTCAGTGCCCCAGACTAATTTAGTCAAGTATTGCATGTTTTAAAAATTCTTCTGGCATACTGGTAGAAAACCACTGCTATAGTAGAGAAAAATAAAAAAGCAGTATGTCTGTAACATTTTTGTCCCTACCATTATTTCAGAATATAAAGTGGAAACTCCTCTATGGAGTAGTTCAATTAACTGTAGAAATGATACGCAACTGGATTCCACGAGTTCTGAAATAACCTAACCTGTGGTGAACGGTTTAAAACAATTTTTTTCCTTCTAAAATCCATAGTTTTAAATGCTCACTTCCTCCTTCTGAGAAGCAATTTCAAGTACAGTATGAGCTAACCAAAATGGCATACATTTATAATAATTCAATATAAATATATTAAATAGCTCAGATTGAGTTTCTTTTGCCTGGAGAGTAAGATGAGTTGATAAAAAAAAAACTAAGATTTCAGCAAAAATTTTTTGTTAGAAATAAGATATGACTCAAAATCCTTAAAACATCTTAGAGGAAAGCAACCAGAGTGCTCCAGGAAGGATTCAGGAGTCCCTTTACTTTAAAAATGGGACACCAGCGTTTTTAAATCCTGGCAACCTGACACCACACCTAGAATTGGATTGTGTGGTCCCTGCTGCCCTCACTTCCTAGGCGGAGGTTCCTTGCAGCAACCTGGGAGCAATTTGTTTTTGTGCAGAGTATAAACTGGGTCTTAGGTGGCCTCAGCCCTTGCTGAGAGAAAGAGTGAATGACAATTAATTAAGAAAATCATCCTTGGCCTTTATTTCTTTGCATGCTTAGGAAGAGGATTAGAGGATGATCTCTAAGGTACTCTCAATTCTATCATTTTACATACATATCTATGTCAAGTAGACGTACCAAGTGGAAAAGGACAGAGTCCTTTCTGTCTCTCTGGGTGCTTCTTCCTGTCATGGGAGAGAGAGGGAGGCAGGGATGGATTTCAGTCTCTACAGAGGAAGATTTATTCATGGATATAGAGGAAAAGGTGCTTATCTATTGAATTAAATCAGAGTAAAACCAAGGTAAATGATAAATGGAAGTCTGTATACAGGACCAAGAATAAACTGACTTCACCCAAGAATTCCGTGTTTACTTATCTAAATGAGTCCTGAAGGGTTAGGAATGCACAGCTGCAGACTGTTTGTGGGAACAGGTTTCTAACTGCAGCCCCTTGGGTCAATTCTGATTCTGTACCTGTCAGCTGGACTGCCTTCAGCAAGTTACTTGAACTATTTATGTCTAGTTTCTCCTACTATAAAATAAGAACAAAAATAATGTTCTCTAAGAGGGTTCTTGTGCATATTCAACAAGTTAACACCAGTAAAACATTTAGAACGGTGCCCATTATGTGATGAGTCCTTAATAATTAGTGGCTGTTATTATTTGTCCTCTGATATCACTCAATTCCCATAAAGCACCAGGCAAATAAATTACCAATTTTTCAAAATGTATAGATCAATGAGATCAGACCTAGCAGGAAAAATGCACTTTAGACAGAGTCCACTACTTATAAATTATTATTATTATTAATCTTGATGATGATGATGATGATGATAATGATGACCATTCATGTATGGCCTGTCTTGTCTTATAGGAACTGTATGAGGAACTTCATGTTTTCATTATTGCATCCTACCAATAAACTTACAAAACAAACTATCATTATATAAATTGAAAACCTGAGGTTCAGATATGCTAGCAAAATGCGTTATGGTTACAAAGTTAGAATATTGAAAAACCACAGCTCAAAATTATGCCCAGAAGCTCTGGAGCTCATTCTTTTTCCATTTTTAACATATGGAACATTATGTCCATGAGATTAAAGTTTAACTGGATAGGCTTCAAGAAAAAGCAATACAGAGATTTTTTTTAGGTAGAAAAATTACTAGATAGGTTAAAGATGAAAATTAAACCTCAAAAAAAAAACCTCACTGAGAATGACTAAGAATATAAATATATCCCAACTTTCCCATTTTAAGAAAAAAAAAAACTGATCTAGAAGCATTTACCCAGGGACTCCTGCGATTGTGAATGATCACCACAGTTGGAAGAGGCTTGAGAAATACCACTGGATTAACAGCACATACAACATGGGGAACAAAAAGGTGGAATGAAAATAGAGACAGAAGATCCCTCGGGAAACCAAGGAAAGAGAGTGGTAAAGGGACATACCTGGAAGCCAGAGGTCCCTGAAGCCTTCCCAAGTTAGCCTATACAGAGAAGCCAATGACACGTGACACTGGCTGGAGTTAGGGCTGTTGCAATAGAAATCTTGAGACTTACCACATTTGGAACATGTATTTTCCAAATGAGTATGCTACAGTTCCATCAGTTATCTGTTACTATGTAACAAATTCCCCAAAATCCAAATCACAAAGTAACAACCATTTATTTGCTCAAGATTCTACAGTTTGGGCTGGGTTCAGCTGGGCAGTGTTTGGCCTCCCCAGGAGTCCCTCATGAAGCTGCAATCACCCTGCAGCTCAGCTGCAGCTGGATGGTCCTCTGGGGCCTCAGCCACATAGCTGTTGCTTATCTAGGGCTGCCAGCCAGAGAACCTTGGTAAACCATCAGGGGTGTCCAACCTTTTGGTGTCTCTGGGCCAGACTGGAAGAAGACAAGTCATCTTGGGCCACGCATGAAAAACAAAAACACTAATGAAAACTACCAAGCAAAAAAAGGTTTTACATAAATTTACAGTTTTGTGTTGGGCCACATTCATAGCCATCCCGGGCTGCATGCAGCCTGTGGGCCATGGGTTGAACACCCCTGCATCTACATGGTCTCCAGCAGGATAACCTAGGCTTCAAACATAAGGATAAAGCATTCTAAAGGGTGAGCCTGAACATTCCAGCACCTAATAGGTTATGAGATGGTACAGGAGTAACATTTGTATTCCATTATGACCCAAAGAACTCCATTTTAGAGTCCCAGCTGACTCCTAGCTTTCAATTAAATTCTGTCATTGAAACCTAACTACATTCTTAAAGGAAAGAATGTATGATGATAACATCCTCTCTTAACATTATATTCTGCAAAATAGTTGTTTTGTCAGTTAAATTGTAACTAGAATATTTGCACAAGCATTATTTTACAGGCCTTTCAGGTAGTGCATTGACTATGGAAAACATCTTGTGACAACCACAGGATCAGTCACTGCCAGGTTACGATCGTGGGACAACTGACCTCCTCATTCCCAAGCCCTACTCCCACCCCAAGGCCCCTACATAAGCCATCCACAAAAACCCCTCAGGGAGCTCAACTTTTCTTTTCTGGTCCACTCCCTTGTACACAAGCTCTTTTCAATAAACTCTATCTGCTTGATCTGGTTCTGAGTTCAGTGCTCATTTCTCTGGCATTGAGACTCAAGGGCATGGCATGTAATATTGTTTGTGTCATGTGTGCTGCTGTCCCACTGACCAAAAACAAGCCATAGGATCAAGCCCAGAGTCAATTTAGGAAGGGACTATCCAAGGGCATGTTTATTGGTGGGTGTAGTTAATTGGGTATTATTGATGTAATAATCTACTATAATGACCAACAGAATAAACAGAAATCTATCTAACTATCTTTCTACCTATCTCTCTTCTATCTATTTACTTCTCTTCCAATGCCTCCCAACCTAAGATAAATCAGATCATACCTTTAGTCACAGGATTTCACATTCGTTTTATTCACCAGCAAATATAAGGTTAAGTATAGACTATTACTCGCACTGCTATCAGTATGGAAAAGGAAATTGCATTATTCAGTGGTCTCTTCAATCCTAGATATGGTGCTCACTCACTTGGCAATGGGAGGGTGCCTGAAGGCTACAACCCAGAAACCATGGCTACTGCCCCTATGAACTGCAGGCTATGTGTTCCAACCAAATAATGGCTTCCTTTGTCTTCTGTGAGATATGAGGGCCACAGTGCTCTCTAATTAATGTACAGTAAAATAGCCAAGGGACAAACAAGAAATATTTCTAAACAAACATACTTTAAGCAATGACTAACAAGTATCAAAATCATAGAGTATTTATTGGGAGAGGTAAATTTATACTGAATACCTTGCTTAGTAAGACACTGGTTAGAATTTTTAGTGCCATCTGCTCTTGTGAGAATAAAAAATTATTACCAAGTAATGCTAGAGTCTCAAGCTTAAGGAAATAATGACTACAAAAGAGAAAATTAGTCTGGGTGGGTAAAATGTGGGAACAAGATGCTCTTTGCTCCTCTACAAAACCCTAAAGACCAAAGAGCTCTCGCAACTACTTCTCTTCTCTGGATCGAGGTTAGTCAAATAGTGAGGGACGTGGGGTGATCTAGATTCAGTCAGTAAATAGAACAATGGATTTTTCCCCATGGGAAGGGACAGTGTGCTCTGGTTTGGGAAGCAGTGTACACTGGTAGCAGGAGGGAGAGCATGTGATAGATGTGATTCGTTCCCACCAGAGACTCGTGCTCCCTTCCATTGGAAAGGGCTGGTAGATTAGACAATCCATTTTTCAACCCGCTCTGCTTCACTGTAGGGCAACGTGGCTGAGGACTGGTTGTTCAATGCCAGTGGAGGTAATGTGTACGACTTCTAGACCTGGCCAATAAAAAAATGCCACATGATTCTTTTCACATTCTATGATATAATGATGCCATAACTCCATCAGTTTAGGACCCTGAATGATTACATAGAAAAAACAAAAAAAAAACAAAACAACAACAAAAACAAAACACCAACCTATCCTCCTCAAACACTGCCCCCATTGGGGTTTATATGAGGAAAAAATGTTTGATTGTGTTAAACGGCTGCAATGTTTTGTTTCAGCAGATGGCATTACCTTAACAAATACGTGGGGATGTCAGGAATGTGAGCCTCCCTGGAATTCTGATGTCAGGTGAATTAGATTGAGATGACAAATGGAAGAGCTGGGAAGAATGAATGCACAGTGACAGGGATCAAAACCAAAAGCAGGATTTCCGGAGCCAGACAAATCTGGATTTGAATTTAAGATTCACAACTTATGAATAAGTGGAGTGACTATCATAGAGGAACATTCTTTATTTAATTCTTACTAATTGCCAGGCAGTGTTATAAGCACTGGGGATATGATAGCAAATGGAATACAAAATTGCCTATCATTTTGATGTTTATATTCTTGTCAGGGAGATGGATAATACACAGGCAAAGAAAAGTACAATACAATGTCAGATAGCAATAGGCTCTATGAAAAATAATGAAGAACAAGGAGACAGAAGGGCAGGGTGCACTACATTAGATAGAATCATACTCAGAGAGGGCTTGTCTAAGTAGGTGACATTTGATTAGAAATGTGCATGAAATAAGAGAGTGAGCTTAGTCACTCTTGAGAAAATAGAGTTTCGGGCATAGGGAAGAGTAAATACAAAGACCCTGAAACCCAGGAGAGGTAGCTAAGGTGGTTGCAGCATCATCCTGATCCACCAAGTTTGCAGATTCAATACTCAGCCACAGAACACACAAGAAGCAACCAATGCATGCTTGTACCTCTCTCTCTCTCTCATCAATAATAAAAAATAAAATGAAATGAGATAAAGACCTTGAAAATGACAGGTGCTTAGCATATCAAAAAACAGCAAGGAGACCATTACTACTGGAATCAAATATGTAAGAGAAAAAGTAATAGGAAATGAGATTAACAAGTCCTGCAATGATCAGACCATGTATTACTTTGCCTTAGTTCAGGTCTCCTGGAAGCAGAACTGAAAATAAGAATTTGTGTGAAATTGGTTTATTAAGAGAGTCCTCTCAAGAGAATGATAACAATTAAACAGTATAAGATAAGAGGAAACAATATAAAACAAAGCAAGAATGTGAGCTCTGCTTTGGCTAGAGACTATAGCTTTAGTCCAGTGCCACAGGGAGCTCTGGAGAATGAAGAGCCCTACAGAGTCAGTTCCCCTTTGCAGCAAGAGGAATGCCTTTTGTTTCCGCATGTCATCAGTCATTGCCAAAAGACTGCTTCCTACATTAGGTAGCTCCTCCTGTGTAACCAAGTGCAATGCTCAAAAGAAATGGGCAGCTCCGAGCCATCAGCAGCCACTATCAGGTAGGTCCATTGGTCTGGTAAAAGATATCTGGGTGAAACACTAAAAGCATCCACCACATTTCACCTTTAGTATCACTCTATCCACATGAACTTCAGTCCATCCAGATAATATTTGTCTGGGATTCGGCATGGTCACAACTTCATGAAAGAGGATTAGTGCTGCCACTGTTGGTCCTGTGGCTGTAACTGATACCCATCACACCCTCCTTCACTACCCATTCTAGGTTCCCCGTGAGCTCATCTAGCATTTCCACTGGACTGCTGGCTAGCCTGGCAGAATGGCTTTCATCTATGTGGGTTCTAAGTGTTCATCAGAACTTGGTTGTTACACCTGAAGATCTAGTTAAAACTATGCATAAGACTAACAAGAAATGCCTTAATACATGAACCAATTGCCAAAAATATGCAGCAATAACTCTTTCTCCTTGTGATGATCAAAGTTGGTCACCCCTGCCCATAACCTTATTCTTTGCCTGTTAACCTACAAGCACAGAGGATCCCAAGAAACCTGGTAGCAGTTGTAGCTTTAAATTTAGTGGAACTCTTACTGGATCTCCTGGAAGAAGTATCCTTCCTTCCTGGGACCTAGGATCTCCACAGCAGGGATCAGAATCTTTTTTCAGTAAAGAGTCAAACAGTAAATATTTTAGGCTCTTAAGGCCTCATACATATTATTCTGTCTCTGTCAGTATTCCTTTTTTTATACATAACCTTTTAAAAATGTAAAATCTATTCTCAGCTCATCAGACTATGAAAACAGAGATTTGGTCCATTGCCCTGGTTTGCCAACCCCCTGCTCTAGACCCACCAAGCCTAAAGTTGTGGGGACAGGAAATAGAAATTATACCTTGATGGGTCACTGGGAGTGACCAAGAGCCCAGCCACCTCTACTTCTATCCCTCAGTTCTTTAATCCATATATTCTTCCCTCTAGAAACACATAAATAACACCCTGATGAAAAGGAGCATCTGGCTTTGGCTCTGTACATAGCTTGTGACTTTGCCAGCATATTTACTTCATTCATAATCCAGTGTATAAACCCTGGGATGCCTGCGGTGATCAGGGACAGATGCTGGCAGATGTCAACTGGCCAAGTCATTTTGTCCACTTGATTACTTAGTGCCTCTTTTGCAGTAACTGTTCTCTGGTGGCATTCAAATGCAATACAAAGGATGTCATATTTTTATTTTGTTCTTAGAATTTGATCATGTAAAATAGCCCTGGCTTCCCCTGAGTTATCAGGTTTCTCCATTCCTATTGTTACATATTTAGAGAAAGATGAGAGGATGAAGACCAGATGAGAACCCCAACTCACCAAATGCCATGTTGTATTGTCACTCTTGTGTCTTTTCCTTACCCTCTACCTGCCCCTCCTTTAGTTCCCCTCTACCCACAGTGTTATCAGATAAAATACAGGATGCCCAGTTAAGTCTGAATTTTAGATGAGCGAATAATTTTAGTATGTGTATGCTCCAGCTAATACTTGTGACACATATCTATAAAATATTACTTGTTCAGCTGAAATTCTAATTTAACTAGCCATTCTGTGTTTTCATTTACTAAATCTGGCAAACCTGTGCATCTAAATACCACTGCTGCTGCTGCTGCCCTCTTTCATGCCCCGATACACCTTGCTTTTATTGCACTTCTCCAGCCATATTTCAAACTTTCTTAACCACTTGTGGTTTCCTAAACACACTTTCATATCCCTCTTCCTTTTACTGCTCTTGATACTTCCTCAGCTTACAGACCCCACATACTCCTACATAGAAGAAATCCAATTCACCCATAAAAGCCCAGCTCAAATGTCTGGGAAACCTTCCCCAGGCCTCCCTGTCAAATTCAATTGCTTTTTCACCTTTGCCCTCATAGCAATATTTACCTGTAGGGTAATATGTATTTCATTCAGCCTTATATTTTCATTAATTATTTGTATACCTCTCTCTTTGATTGAATTTTCAAGCTCCCCACCTTTTTTTTTCTATTAGCTCGTTAAAACCAAGCAAGCATAGTATCTTGAATATAAATGATAAAAAATGTTTTCCTGTTTCAATTGGATTAGACCACTGCCTGTCAATTTAATCCGGCCACAGTCTTACCACGGAACACTGTTCTACTGATAATGGCTAGGATCAATTTAAAAATGACAGTCCCTTCCATTTTGCTTTGCCCTGGGAGACAACTTTAGATATCACCTAAAACCCATGCACATGAGAAAGACCAATGTGAAATGGGTTTTTAAAATGTGATAAAAAACCTTACAACATGATATAAAATCTCAACATTTAAAAGCACAACCATTAATAAAATAAAATGGTTTGAAAAACACACAATGAAGGGAATGATTATTTCATAGTCACCTGCAAAACTCATCACACCTCATTTTAGAAACAGTGTTACCGAGAAAAAAATCCTGGGTCTGTTCTCTCCATGATCAAACCAGCGTGTCCCTGCTACATGGACTTCAATCATGCTTCGTTTTTAATTGGTCATATTAGATACCCCTCCCAATTCTAAGGAGCACTGCTGAAAAAATTTTAACCCAATAATAGCAAGTCAGAAGCAGTATTAAACTAGGAAATCAACACACCTGGACAGGTTATGAAAAAACACTGGTCTTCAAATACAAAGGTGTGGGGCAGAGTCCCAGCTCTACTACGTTCTCACTCAATAACTGTGGGCAACTTAACTAATGTCCATGAACTTCAGTTCCTTCATGAAAGTTCATCAGCCCTTCTGGGGAGCAAATACCATGACCTTTAGTAAAAATAGTACATGAAAGACATTTTTTAAAAAAGAAATAGTTGTATTTAGAGCTTAAATTAGTCTACTGCAAAAAAAAAAAAAATCAACGTCATCAATCTCAGCTCCTTGGCCCTACTAATACTATTTTTGTTAACTGTGGTCATTACCAAAATCTTCACAATCAAATAATTTGGTGGGGAGAAATGTTTTTTTTTTTTTTCCAGCATGTGTCCATGAGGCAGTTAGACACCTGTTACAATTGCGTTACTTGTGGGCTACATAGCCTCACTCTTTCTTGATTTTGAGAAAGTGAGGTATGCCAATCTACATTTCCATTAGCAACAACTTGGAGCTGGGACATTGGTATCAGCCCTGGAGAGAGGAGCACAGTGCCTTTGCTTCCAACAACTTCCTGGAGTTTCCCACTCAGGCGAGACAGTTAAGCTTCCTTAAAGATAAAGTGAATGAGTTTTGTTGATAGCAAATGACAGACTCCAGTGCTGGTGGCATAGGGAGAAAGAAAAATGATTCGTTGTTCTTCTCTCTAGTAGTGGTAACAGAGAACGGGGAGGAGCTGGAAAGGGGAGGAGGTAAGAGAGAGGGAGAGAAAGGAGAGAGAACATAGAGGATGTCATTATTTTTCCTCCTGGCTGAGAAGAGTTTCTCACAACTCTAATCAACAGAATGCTGTTTTCACACAGAATCTTGTGGAACAATAAATGCATCCAATCACTCAAATTCAAAATTGGTCACCTCTTTGCTATAAAACTGCTTTGAGGGTTGGAAAAAGACAGGTGGGGAATAGATTTTTGTGGCAGAGAGTTCGCTGTAGGACTAGACCTACATCCACTACTATGTTCTTTTATTTTCTAAGTATATGTTATTGATTATGCTATTACAGTTGTCCCATTTTTCCACTTTATTCCCTTCCACTCTGCACCCCCCTCCCACCAGCATTTCCCCCCACACTTTAGTTCATGTCCATGGGTTGTTCATGTAAGTTCTGTGGCTTACCCACTTCCTACACTATTCTTAACCTCCCCCTGTCTATTTTCTTTAAAATATATATATATATATATATATATTTTATTGATTATGCTATTACAGTTGTCCCATTTCCACCCTTTCCCTCTCCTCTGCCCTGCACACTTTCTCCTACCCACATTCCTCTGCTTTAGTTCATGTCCATAGGTCATACATATAAGTTCTTTGGCTTCTACATTTCCTATACTATTCTTACCCTCCCCCTTTCTATTTTCTACCTACCAATTATGCTACTTATTCTCTGTACCTTTTCCCCCCTCTCTCCCCCTCCAACTCCCCTGTTGATAACCCTCCAGGTAATCCCTGTGGTTCTGTTCCTGTTATAGTTGTTTGCTTAGTTTACTTTTGTTTTTGTCTTAAGTGGGGTTGTTAATAACTGTGAATTTGCTATCATTTTACTGTTCATATTTTTATCTTCTTTTTCTTAGATAAATCCTTTTAACATTTCATATAATAAGAGCTTGGTGATGATGAACTTCTTTAACTTAACTTTATCTGAGAAGCACTTTATCTGCCCTTCCATTCTAAATGAAAGCTTTGCTGAATAGAGTAATCTTGGATGGAGGTCCTTGCCTTTCATGACTTCAAATACTTCTTTGCAGCCCTTTCTTGCCTGTAATTCTCTTTTGAGAAATCAGCTGACAGTCTGATGGGAACTCCTTTGTAGGTAACTATCTCCTTTTCTCTTGCTGCTTCTAAGATTCACTCCTTATGTTTAATCTTGGCTAATGTAATTATGATGTGCTTTGGGGTGTTCCTCCTTGGGTCCAACTTCTTTGGGAGTTTCTGAGCTTCCTGGACTTCCTGGAAGTCTATTTCCTTTGCCAGATTGGGGAATTTCTCATTCATTATTTGTCCAAATAAGTTTTCCATTTCTTGCTCTTCCTCTTCTCCTTCTGGTACCCCTAAAATTCAGATGTTGGAACATTTAAAAATGTCCTGGAGGTTCCTATGCCTCTCCTCATTTTTTTAAATTCTTGTTTCTTCATTCTTTTCTGGTTGAATACTTCTGTCTTCCTCTGGACCACACTATTCATTTGAGTCCCAGCTTCCTCCCCATTACTATTATTTCCCTGTGTATTTTCCTTTATTTCACTTAGCATAGCCTTCATTTTTTTCATCTAATTTGCAACCAAACTCAACCAGTTCTGTGAGCATCCTGATTATCAGTGTTTTGAACTGTACATGTAATAGGTTGGCTATTTCTTTGTCACTTAGTTGTATTTTTTCTGGAGCTTTGATCTGTTCTTTCATTTGGACTATTTTTTTTTTTAATATCTCAGTGTGCCTGTTACGTAATAAGGGGCTGAGCCTTAGGTGTTCACCAGAGCTGGGTAACCCATGTCGCTGCGTTGTGATGCTATATGTGGGGAAGGGGTCTGAGAGGGAACAATGGCACTTGATCTTCTCTCTGACAGATTTCAGTCACTTCCCCAGCTACCCACAATCAAATCGGGCCTGTCTGGTGCTGATTCTCAGGTGGGTGGGCTTGTGTATGTTCTAGGACCCTGTGGGTCTCTCCAGCGAACTCTCCTGTGAGGCTAGGAGTTTGTCCCATTGCCTCCTCAACCCCCACAGGTGTTTTCAATCGGTGGTTTGAAGCTTTATTTCCCTGCATTGGAGCCCTGGGTTGCACAGTCCATTTTGCTCCCCAGTTGTTCCTCCTAGTTTATCCACACGCAAATGTGGGACAGTTCCTCCAACAGCCACCACCTCACTGGGTCTGCCAGCTGCCACCTTGCCCGTCCTGGTCCTCCAGACTCCAACTTGCTGCATCCTCTCTGCCTGGCTGCCTGTCTCTGCCCCTCTTACTGGTCTGGATGAAAGTGTCTTCTTTAACTCCTTGGTTGTCGGACTTCCATACAGTTCGATTTTCTGGCAGTTCTAGTTGTTTTTTGTTTTTTAAATTATTGTTGTCCTTCTTTTGGTTGTGTGAAGAGGCACAGAGTGTCTACCTACACCTTCATCTTGGCCAGAAGTCCCACTATTATGTTCTTTTAGAAATTCTGATGATCTACAGTAAGTACCTTTGTACAAATTTGATCTAGCCCCACTCCAGCCCCAGAGCCAGCTATGGTGACTTATATGGCCTGCAGCCTCAATAAATGTTTTGTACAAATGAACAAAGAAGAAATAAACAAGCAGCTAGCTTATGTGGCTTAGTGGATTGAGCACTGGTGTGCAAGTTGAAACATCATTGGTTGGATTCCTAGTCAGGGCACATGCCTGGGCTGAAGGCCAGATCCCCAGTTGGGGGCATATGAGAGCCAACCGATCAATGTAGCTCTCCCTCTCTTTCTTACCCCTTTCCCTTCTCTCTAAGAGTAAATAAGTAAAATTTTAAGAAATTAAAATAAAAGCTGGCAGTTACTAAATTAAAAAAAAGAAATAAATAAGCATCACACAAGAGTGAAAAATATCAAAGACATATAATGAAAGGATAAAGGTCAGCACCATTTGCTATTGAGGTACCATTTGCTTAGAGGTCTGTGATTTACTCTTCTGAGCTTGTTCTCAGGACTGGAAATTACTGGAAAGCAAGAACAGAATGTGACTAACTGCTCCCTGCAGCCACAGGCTGCAACACTGGAACAAACTGCAGCCCAACAGCACCAAGGGCCACCCCCCACCCTTTTTTAATCCAATTATAATCCATTAAAAACTCAAAGCCTCACCCCTCAAGGCTGATGTATCTCTCCATACCATTCCCCTCTCCTTTCTTTGAGAGTGAATAAAGACTTTATTCTCTACACTTTCTTCTCTTTGTGAACTCTTTCACAGCCTGCATGAGAAAGTTTCACTGACCATCCTAACATACTCCTCCCTGGAGGGGACATCTCCCACAGGGAAACATCTGGTGTTTCAAATACTGGCCATGTCCTTGGGACATATCTCTCCACCTAATAAGCTTACCCTGGTTTAAAGTGCAATCCAACCACTAATTGGTCATAAAAATGGTGTCTTTTTATTCTATTCATTCCTAGATGGTCTATACAAATGGAGGAATAATTTCCACATGGTTATAAAAACAATATTCTAAAACAAAAATTAACTGGCTTTGAAATACATTAAGACACATTAAAATACATGCAGTGTGTCTCTGCAGCCGCTGGCTTGTGCCCCTCTTCTTTCCAACATACAGATTAGACTAAATGGGGCAACACAGATGTGGTATGCCCACTTTTTGTGAGAAAGAAGTTTTCTAGCGTTCATTCATTCAAAAGGAACACAGCCTTGTCTGAGTCAGTGTCTCTGTCTACCTAACTTCCACTTCTTACCACCTAACTTACTTAAATAATAAGAATTTTCCTTTCTTCCTACCGTGACAGCATCTTTTAGCTTAAGTGCTCTGCATTAAATGTGTCTCATAATGTTAACCTATCAACCTTTATTACCTATTATGTATCAGACCCTGGACTTTGCCTTTAGGGTAAGAAAAAAAGGGATTAAAGAAACGTAACAGTCTCTTGAGGGCAAGCAAAATGGTAAAAACAAAAACAAAAAGTCCCAGAGGACAGATATCATGATTCCCTGGGCTTTGCATCCCAGTCCCTAGCTCAGTGTCTGGCACATGTATCAGAAATATGGGTGGAGAGAAAAGCTTCTTAATGGAGATATATACAAGTGTCCTGGGACACACAAGAGATTTAGGGTCAGTTCCGAAGAAGCTAGGGCCTAAAGAATGGGTCACAGGCAGCTGAAGAGAGGAAGGATATGCCAAGGGGAAGAGGTAAAGGGAGAACGAATGAGGGTTTGGTGCCTGGTGGGCCCAGAAGGTGGAAAGCAACTGGGTATGGCTGTGTGTTGGTATCAGCAGCGTTGGGAGTAGTAGCAGGCAATGAGCAGGAGAGAGGTAGTAGGAGATGAATTCAGTGGCCTTGATGCTGTTTTAAGAAATTTGAACTTTATTTCTATTTAACTCATGATACATGACTGCTATCTATCCCAGGTTGAATTGCAATCTCTTTGGGGTGAATGCCTGTGTAAGAACTCACTTTTCACATCTTAGATGCATAAGATAGTGCTACTCACAGAAGGAAATCGTCTCATCACTGTGTCCACCATCATCATCACTATCACCATCATCGACATCATCTAACAATTTCTGAGCTCTTAGCATGTGCCAGAGCACATAAGATTTTTAACTAACTTTGACTTCAAGTTTTATGCCTCATAGACTCTGCCTCTCTTCTGCTAGTTTTTACTGAATTTATACTTTTTCTTCACTCCAAAATAGTTACTTTTGATAATCAATTTAACTGCAGCTTACTACAATTCATTTTCTCTTAAGCTAACAGTGCAATGAGGTGGGCAATGTGAACAGAACATGGCAATAGGTCAGCCTATAGGTATGAGCCCCACCCCACCTTCACCTCCATCACCAGTCATACACATTTATTTGGGTAAATCAAGAAGTGCAGTAGTTTGGTCCACACGCATTCCACCAGCTTTATTAATCATTCTCTCCTCTTTACCTTCTCTCAAACTGACAGACATCATTAAAACCTCCTCCATAAAACTTTCTAGCAGTTAACTAAGTCCCAATCTCCATGGGAAGAATAAGTGAAGGCATATTTTTTAAACATATAAACTGAATCTTCAGAGGTACAGCGTTGGAGGTTGCCATGGAGACTTTTCTCTCTCCTTCCCACTGTTTTTGGCGAGATTTTTATTAAACAAAACAAAAAAAATTTAAATGCCCTCATTAGCCCCATCTTCCTTTCCAGCAAAATCAGATCATTCTTCCCAATGTCTTATGGTTCAAGTCGGTGGCTCACAATATGCTGAGCACTAAGAAAAATATGTACTTCAGTTCCCCAATACAGAGAACTGAGGATTGAATTCACTCATTCAATGCAAGCAATCTGGGCCCTTTGTGAATATAGATTTGTAAAAAGGCCCTCACTTAAAGGAGTCAACCATGTTGTAGTGGGAAAGAGAAAATGAATAGATAGCTATGACTTAAGGCAGCATATGAGAGAAGTTTAAATGCTATAAGCCAGGTTCACAGGAAAAAGCAATATTATCAAGCTAGAGCCAGCAGGTAAGTTTTCTTGAAGAAACTGCATTTAAATTGATCCTTGAATGTTGACTAAGAGTTTAAAGGCAGGAGGTCAAGTTTAATTATGCTGGGTCTCCTATGTCAGGCTGGAAAGCCTTGTCTTTACTTACCAGAAAAGGTATTTCTGAGTCACGGTGTGATATGATGTATCTGAAAGTAATTCTGAAAGTCTAGTAAGCCGCTGAATTGGGAGAGATCCTGAGCGCTTGGGAATATAGAGAAAAGAAAAAAAAAAAACAGGGAATTTAGAAGGATAAATCCGTGTGGGGAATATGATAGCATTTCATTTTCTATATATCAACCTTGAGATAAAATAGATTGCTTTCCCCCCAAATTAACTGCCAAGTTAAAAAAAAATCACATAAACATTTCTCATAGCAATGCTAAATGAAATCCTAGCCAAGGATGAAACTAAGCCTTTTTCAAAGCATAACAAAAGAGTTTTAGGAGGAAAGGCCCAGTGATTGTTTCCTGATAAATAATGACTAAACTTTTCTACATGCAAACTCATTTTCCTCATTGCCTTTGGTCATGTATTTTGTACCACATTTATTTCATGATAGAGATTAGAAACCAAAAGCAATTCTTAAATCAGGAATGCTTAAAGCCTGCTCTATCTACATTGTCATTTCACAGAGGCAAAGGGCAGAAACTCATCTATCTGAAACCCATTAATTCCTGGCACTTAGCAAGTACCAGCAAATATTTGTGCATTATGGCAGAAATGCTTCTTGAACATTCAGCTAACATGCTGACCTGAAAGTAATTCTAAAGGTCTCAAAAAAAAAATCCCAAAATTATCCTGCTGGCCTTTCTGAACTACTAAAATTTAACCCGAGAGCTATGACTTGAATTATGTCTGTGGTTTGGAGCCTGTCTTTCCAAAAATTGAAGGTATTTTTAAAATAGAGGAAAGTAGATTTTCAAGAGCAAATTTCTGATACGTTTAAAACTTAATTGAAGTTCTCCATTTGCATATGGCAAAGCTAGAAATTTTCTTTCTCTCCACTGGATATAATCATCTCAGATTGGTCACACTGTTAATATCTCATGCTGATCAGGAGCTTTATCTGGCAGCTATTTAAGTCCCTGGTTAATTAAAAATGGGAAAACAAATTAATTATTGCTTAATATATGCAGTTGGCTTGATAGCAAAAGCTTTTAGAACAGTGAATCTGTGAGGATATAAAAGTAAAAATAAAATGATCCTTAGGTATAAAAAAATCTGGGAACCTGGAAATTCTTGTGACAATTCAACTAAGTGCCTACTGCCTCCATTAACATATTAAGAAGAATTCATCTTTCATAGGCACTGCAACAGGGACAAAGAGCAGATAACATTTCATGTAAATTGGTAGGGGGGAGGAGGTAAATAACTACAACAGAACTTGATATAAGGAGGCTAGGAGTGCCTGTGGCATTGGATTCCTGAGCAGCAAAGCAAACTTGGACTCTTTCACAACTTAGTTTTAAACTGGCCTTGGTCTAACGCAAGTACTTGCATATCATTAACATAGCAACCATATCAAGCGCAGCACATAAACGGCTGTGACTGACAGACTGTGTGGGAAGAAATCTCAGAATTATTCTGCCATGATGGTTTGTGACACAGTTTGATAGAAAGGCCCATTGAATTTCCAAATCAAGCTGGGATATCAATCAAGTCTAGTAAATTCTGATTCAGGACTCTAAATGAGGAAATCATGAATTCTAAAGGCTGCTGACTTACTGTGTCACCTTAGGCAAGTCATTTAACCTTTCTGTGCTTCAGCCACTCCTTTTATAAAATGAATGCAGCTCATTCTAGTCGCTGAGTCACTGGATGCCGTGGAGAAAATTTATGCATGGCTATTCTGAGTTCTGAGCAAGATATTTAGATTCTTCCTAGCTCCAGAAGCTAATAGCTTTTTTGCCTTGGGGTATTTATCTTAATTGATATTTCTCCAGTTTTGCTAGTACCAGGGAGGACAGCCATGTCTAGACTTCTTCAGGGCCATTTCATGTTGCCATTACAGAGCAAATTACTAAGGCAAATTCATGGTGCAAATGCATTACTTTTCAACCACAACATTAAAAATCACACCAGCTTCTTTAAATTTATATTGTCATTTTCTTTCAAAGAGCTCTAAGCTCTTTTAGCTCATTTTGACCTCACAACATCCCCAAGAGAGACTCATACTAAAATCTCCAATCCCTATTACAGATGGAAAAACTTAGAATCAGAGATAAATAACTAGTCTGAGGAGATTAAGTTGAGTAGAGGTAAGATTAGGACAGGTATCTCTTATCTTTCTGCCCCATAAGAGCAGCTTGCTTGGTAGATTCAACTGAGAGACACAGGAAGGTGTACTGCTCAGAAAATAGGCCTCTTATAAGCTTCCTAAGGCATCTTCTATTTATCCCGACCCCCACCCTTAAGCTACTGTTTAGCTTATAGTGATGGAGTATGTACCTCGTGCTGAGGCAGGATAATAAGAAACTAGGGAAATTCTTTGACAAGTGGAATGGGGAAGTGGAGGCGAATAGCTGATTCAAACTAGCCTCATCCAGCAGCCTGCTTCGCCTGCCTCCTTTTCCCTTGCACACCACTCCCTCAAGAATTAAGACAATGAGATTGTGATCACATCAAGTAATCTTAGAAACAAAGCCTCAGGTCTGTTGAACAGAGAGAAAGAGTTTTGGTCAAACTAGAGATAACATCTAGGCCTCAGCTGTGTTTCAACTCCAGGCCAGGAAAAGCAGCAAAACCAAAGTGACATTATGGCTGACATCAGGACCAGATACAATGACTAATGACCAGAAAGCTGATGAATATTCTATTGAGATCGTCCCCTGAGACCTCCCCTAAAATTACAAATTACTGCCTTTAGAAAACATAAAAACCCTAAGGCAAAGGACCCAGTTCTCTTCCCTTCTCCTTTACCTCCTTCTCCTTCTCCTTCCCCTCCTCCTCCTTCTCCTTCCCCTTCTCTCTCTCTCTCTCTCTCTCTCTCTCTTTCTCTCTTTCTCTCTCTCTCTCTCTCTCTCTCTCTCTCTGTCTTTCTCTTTCTCTCTCACATACCTGAACCTTCCCCCTTATTTCCTCAGACACATATCTTTGCTTTTCTTTCTCCTAAGCTCTAAACATTCCCAAAAGACTTACAACCAGGGAAGCAGCTCATCCTGGGATAACCCTTGAACTTGACCCCAGCGGCCCTTTTTCTTGCCTCTGTAACTAACTCCCTGAGTTCATGCAACCCAGCTGGCTCATTTCTTCTGTTTTGATGACTTTCTTTCAAAAGGGCCTAGGCAGTCATGCCTAGGCTTGACTCTTCCTCATGTTTTCAAAGGTCAAGGCAGCTCCACCTAGGCTCACTCCTGTTGCTATGATCTTGCCTCTTCTGCCTTAAGCCCTTCCTTTGTTTCACTGTCCCCAGCTTTAATCAATGTACTCTCCAAATCAGCTGGACTCGTACTGTGAAATCTTTCCTGCACAAAGTCAAGAACCAACAGCCCACATTGCCACTAACAGTGCCAAACATTTACAACTCAATTTAATTCTCACAGCAGTCCTAGAGATGTGAGAAATGACAGGTAGCCAGGTTAAATATTCCCCCAAAGCCAGACACCTAGTGAACTAGGCATTAAAGATCCTTATTAAAGGGCAAATGCATGCCCAGGTAAGTTAACTTGTATTGGGAATGGTAGAGTATACAGGAGAAAGCCAAATTCTGAAGTCAAGTAGATTGGAGTTCAAAATCGAACTCAGCAGTTTATGAACCATGAAATCTTCTGTATGCTACAAGTCAAAAGCAAAATGCAAATGGAATCATGTTATTCCTTGCCTAAAACCATTTTATAGTTTCTCATTGCTCTAGGTCCTTGCATGTTTCACCTTTCGTGCCTTCCCAGCATCATGTCCCATTAGTGCCCACCTTGCTCCTTGGGTCAGATCATGTGCCACCACCTTTCAGTTTTTCAAACAGGCCATAGTCTCTCTCCTACATCAGAACCATTTCACATCCTATCCCCTCTTACTAGAATGTATCCCCTGCCCCATCTCTTACCTTTTGTCAAAACTTTCACACATCACCATATATCAGGGGACCTTTACCTTGGTCTATACTTCACTATTCCACAAGCCTGCAAGGCATGCATTATTTTTCATGCATTTTAGACAAGGATACAGTTCACAGGAGTTTAATTAGTTTCCTAGGGTTTAATCAGTTTACTAGTGCATGGTTGAGCTAAAACTCAAATCTGGTTCTAACTCAAAAGTTTGGGCTCTCTGCATTTAACCAAACTGTCTCTGACTTTGGTCTCCAATATTGCTGTAAAGGCTTAAGGATATTCAGTCTTTTCCTGCTGCCCATCAGTAAGGAATTTGATGTGATCAAGATACTGAAGGAAGAGACTAGGGAGGTCTATTACAGGTGTTGTAGAAGGAAAGTAAAATGAGAAGACATTTATTCGGTTTGTTAAAGAGAAAACCAGAGGCCAAAAATGGCGTCACTTATGCTAAAGCCCATGATCTCAAACCTAGAATGAAAACCTGACCTAACTGCTGTTTCAACCTTTCCTAGAACTAGAATCTTAATCAGTCTGGAATTTTCTGGTCAAGCACCAGTAAGGAAATGTGTCACCTGGGCCCTCTCCTTCCCCCCATAGAAAGAAGAGGCAATCCGCATGATAAAAACCCTTGGATTCCCTTCCTGCCAAAAGAAGATAGGTTGGTCTAAAAATAATGTTTTCTTTTGTGAATAGCTCCCTTGCCCCACCCTTCTTCCTACAAAAATCTTCCATGTAGTACAACCCTGGAGCATTCTTCTAGTTGCTGGATGGGATGCTGCCTGATTCATGAACTGTTTCATAAAGCCAATTAGATCTTCAAATTTAGTGCATTGTTGTTTTTAACAAGTTATTCACATACCTTGTCTGAGCACCAACCATTTGCTAGGCATTATTCCAGGTGCTCAAGAAAAACTACTGGCAAAGGCAGAGAACTCACGCCCCATTGGGGTTTACATCTGAGGAAAAGTTTGGAGCAACAGGCAGGCTTCGGTCCTTTGGGGGTTTTATAAGGCATAGGATAAAAGTTTGGAGTTTATTCTAGTTAGAATATGAAGCCAGGATGTTACTTGATCTCATAAATATTTTAAAAGCTCACTCTGTTTTTCTTTGTGTGATGACAGCCAGAAACCTCCAGAATTATTGTTTTTGTTATTTTGGTTATTATCAATAATAAATATCCTGGTTCTCTCTTGCTTACGTTTTCTTGAAGACAGAGATTCTGTCAACCCAGTGACAACAATTTCAAACCACTAGAGGGAATCGTCTACAAAAGGACACCAACAGAGCACCCAGCCTTGTTAGCTCTTGGAGCCTATTTCCTCCAGATAATTTCTAAGCTAAAACCAATTGTCACATTAACCAATAATGTTTATAAGGCAGAAGCCCCCTGAGGTAAGTTGAAAGGGAATAGAAACAGTGCCCATCTGTAAATAAAGAGATAAGTTATAATCAATCATACCCTTTTCTTCTCTAAGACTTTTCAATCCTTTTCTAATCATGGACTATTTTAGAATGTGAGGAATAATCAAATCCCATTGGATTCTTCTATGCAAGAGAAAAGGCAGCTTTCTCATCCTCTTGCAAGAAAGAGGACTAATTGCCTGCCTCCTTTGCCCTCGGGAAATATTGTTCTCTACTGGAAAGAACATGGGTTTTGGACTGTGAAGTCCTGGTTCATATCTCAAATTCAGTATTAACTGTTAAACTTAGGTAAGTTACTTAGCTTCTCAAAAGTGAGGAGTAGAAAACAGGTATTTAAACAAAAACTTGCACATGAATGTTCATAACAGCACTATTCATAGTAGCCAAGAAGTGAAAATAACCCAGACGTTCACTGGATGATGAATGAACATATCTGTACAATGAAGTGTTACTCGGCCATAAAAAGAAATGAAGTATTGAGACATATCATAACATGGAGGAAACTCAACTATATTATGCTAATTAAAGAAAGGCAGACACAAAAGGCTACATGTCATATAATTTAATTTATATGAAATATTCAGAGTTAGAGACAGAAAGCAGGAAGTGAATCCTAGGGGCTGGGGGAGTGGCTGAGGAGTGACAGCTAATGGGTACCAGAGTGCCTTCCCAGGAGATGAAATGTTTTGGTATGAGGTAGGGATAGTGATTGTGTAACCTTGTGAACGTGCTAAATGCCACTGATTTTGTACACTTTAAAATGGTTAATTCTATGTGATGTGAATTTTACCTTGGTTTAAAAAAAAGTGAGGAGTTCCAGGAAACTTCCCCAATTTTAATAGTCATAGCCCAACATTGGCACAAAAGTTGGATTTGGAAAGTGTTTCATTGTCACCTAGAGCTGCTCATCCCCTTGTGAATCCTGATATAACCATATCTTCTGCTGCATACCTTGATATCCCATGTAACAGGTAGGGTTCAATGAGGGAATTTTTGTTTTAATTCCATATTTATCTGCTTTTAAACCAAAGAAGTTACTGAATGATTAGCTAAGAACTTGTACTTGAAAGTCCATATTTTATATTTAAATTATGTCTGTTTAAAATAATTTGACACGTGAAAAGATCTAATAGATTAGCCTTGCATTCATGGAGTGGTCTTAGCGTCTTGACTTCTGTTGGAAAAGTATGATAGTATTTAATCTCAATAAACAGTTTCAGATTTACTGTATGTAATCTGTTAGGTTTTTTTGGAATTATTAAAGTATTTTGGAAGGTTTTGGTTGTTAGTTATACATTTGAACTGTTTAAAAAATAAATAGTAAAAATTAAATTTCAAATATTTCAGGAAGCTTAATAGACCAAGTTTATAAATAAAACCAAACTGATCAACAATTATCAAAATTTGCTTGACTTGTAAATGGGGTAGGAAGAACCAAGAATTTCGAGGAAAGGCAAAAAAATAAAGTTTCTGAATGTATAAGTGCAATAAATTAAAAATTAGTTTTTAAAATAACCAAAAAAGCTTTACTGTGCACATATAAAAAAAAATCACCTCCAAGAAAACCTAAAACTTCACTTTGATTTTTCTATTCAATAAAGCCATTCACACTCTCTCTAATCTTCTCTTACCAATGCCAGAGGCACAGAATCATGGAACAGAGTGACAGTTGTAGGAGGGAAGCGGGGAGGTGGGGACTGATTGAAGGAAGATGAAAGGAGTAGTTAAAGAGCATGTATGAGGGACCCATGGACATGGACAATGGTGAGGAGACCAATTTATGGAAGTGGGGTTGGGCTATATGGAGAGGGTGAAGGGGAGAAAAATGAGACAATGGTAATAGTACAAACAATAAACTATTAACAAATAATCTTCCCTCACCAATGCACATGCATGCCACCACCCTTATCCAGGCTCATATCTAACTTTTAGAGCCGACAGTTAGCACAGTCCAGCAATATGACCCTGTATTCATGTGCCTGCTTGACTTCGTCCTTTTTTCTCATAATAAAATTTATAGGAACCTTAATTTCTACTTGGGAGGATGCAAAAAAATGAAGAAACAAACAAACAAACACGTGCTTCCACTTTGCCCTTTCCTCCCAGACTCAGAGCAGTCACCATTAACTGATCACAGCATATTTTCCTGCAGAGCCAGGCTATTGCCTCAGAATCTTCCTCAAAACAGCCTTTTAGGTAACAGCTACCACCTTATCTGAAATAATTCACAAAAAGAAACCTGTTAATTACCCTAGTCTTCACTCATGAATTATTTTGTCAGCCCTACTTCTCCATCCTATACCACCTAAGAAGTAAAATAAAACCAATATTCTGTACCACATCTGATATAGGTAGTTGCTTGGCCAGGCTTCATTAAAAAAAAAAAAATGCTTGACAACACCACTGTTATATGCTCAAAATCTATTCCTAGGAACAGAACTGTAGATGAAAAAGAGGTTCCATGCAAAGTAATTTCCCAGGGTGATCTGATGATAAATGCCTAACTGGGCAACTCGTGGGTAGTCATGCCCCAGGTCTATAACTTCTTCAGTGAAAGAAAGCCTTTAACCCAGCCCTGTCCATTGTTCCTGTGCATCTGGGATAACACACCTTTGAAATACCTGAAGAAATTACCCTCGAAGGAGGTACTAACTCTAAAGATAGCAAATAATCTTGTGAACTATTTTGTAATCTAATCCCTACCTTGCTTTCTCCCACCTCCAAGTACATTACCTCCTGAACATCAAAAGCATAAAAGAAGCTGAGAAAAACTTATTCTCAGGAGCATTTGATATCTTGCTTCCCAACATGCCATCAGTTTAACTCAAAATTTTTTTAAAAAGTTCATCTTATACAAATTCTCTACAGATACGGATTTTTTTTTACATCAACAAAACCCATTCAAATTAATTCTTGAGAACATCCAAAGTTAGGCAACTCCAAAATGGGCTTTTTCCTATTGCAATAAGATACACAGAACAAGACAGCCTCTTTCTAGGGGCCATAGATATCAATATCTCCATGCTAGGCCTATCTCCAAATTGCCCTGCGTTCAAAGGTGAAGAACAGTCCATGGCATCATTGCACTTTCCAGAATAATTAAATGGAATAATCTTTAGGACCGATTGTTCCCTAGAGACTCCTCACTAGGAATGTAGTATAAAAAGCTCTACTCCAGTGGATTATTATGATGCGTTAATCTATTGTCAGGATGCATTACCAGTAATTCTTACAATACATTAGTGAGTACATCAAAGTTTACTAAAGGTCAAATACGTCATCAAATGAGTTTCCAACTGACAGCAGTCACTTAAAATTATAGAACAAAGAGTCCAGAAGGAAATTCATTAGTGGATTTTATTCTCAAGATACCCCAACTGTGGTTCCTAGAATAATTATGTAACTAATTCTACACTGGAATTCCAGGCACTTCCAGATTTAATAGGGGAACTCTTTAAGAGTTAAAGCCTTAGCTATAGTTGATAGGCTTAAGTGATTAATGCAAATGGAAAGCTGTTGTTCAAGGAATTGGAATGTGTGACCTAGTGACTCCAGGAGGTCCACAAACAATTCAACTTTGTGCCCCAGGGCGTCTGCAAAGAATCCAGATGGTATCTGAGCCACTGTGTTCCAGAGAAAGAACCCAAATAAAGAATAGTTGATCAACAGATACAGAAGTACTAAGAAAATCTCAGCTGCAAGTCTTATCCAATTAAACATTTTTCCAAACCCCTTACTTGCCCTTTCTTCCCCTTATAAAAAGGTCAGCTTGAGATGAGGCGTTAAGGTGGTTTTGAGGGTCTACAACCCGCCATTTTCTCAAGTCGCCAGCATCTAAATGAAGTGCCCATAAAGATTCAATCCTTGTCTCTATTTATTGGTTCTGGTAGTGACAGGCAGCACCAACACTAACTTTTCTGGTTTCATATTTACAATACCTTTTTCAGCACTCAACCCCTACTCCCCATACACACGTTTGTGTCTATTTCTGGATGGTTGTTACCTCCAAGTCTTTTTGTTCCAGATTACACAAGTATAAAGTGATAGAACCAGTGTAACAGGTACAGCCAGGAGGACCTCAAATAGGGATTTGTAATGGGATCCAGGACTCAGGGTGTCCAGGAAATATTTTTAAAAACATGGGATGTCCTCACCCTTCTGCAGGTCTGAACTGGGGGATAGGACACATGGAGTAGGGCAATTGAGAGTTATTTTGCACAGCAACAGTTTTGCAGATAAACCTGAGGCATAGTCATTTAACATATCTATAAGTTTTAACTGGTTTCATGGATATGTTAAATAGCTGTGGTCAGAGCATTGAGCCAGGGGGATGGATGGGAGTGACTTCCACCCAGAATGTAACTTCGAGGCAACTCCCTGTGGTTACAGTGCCTGCAGGAAAGCTTGGAGATGATTGGCTCAATGTCATGGGGCCCCACCTGCCTGGACTTAATATGGCAGCCAAGACAGGCTGGAAAAATATGGGAATGCTGGCAGGTATAACTGATTGTGGGAGGAGTCAGAAATGGGGCTGCAGAGGAAGATTGGCACTGGGATTTAAACCTAGGAGCAGCAGCCATGCTGGATGGTGGGAACCACATGGCTTTGGGGTGCTCCCTTTTACCATGTGGCTTAGGAAGCAGGAGAGACCTTGCTGGGAAGAAAGGGGTGAAAGAACTCTTGCTGGTGGGCCATGAAAAGGGGCCACATAGTTTTGGATTAACTGAAGAGCGTGGCAGTGACACAGCTGATGGTGCCAGGAACCAAGGGGCTACCTGAGCCACAGACTTCTACTTCTTTTCCTGAGATACAGTACCCCAGACTGGGCAGAGGGAGAAGGAAGACCTGTGTGCATTTGTGGGTATTCTAAAGGACATTAGTATTTTAATGAAGACATTAAGTCCTTACTCTAAGTCTATATAACTTTTTAAATAAATAATTCCTTTCCTTTTCACCAATCTCTGACATTGAGAGACATCTTTTCCTGATGGCAGGCAAGGCAAACCTAGCACGGGGTAGGGGACCCCCCCAGAGCACAAGATGGGGGTCCATTTGGTAATAGTGTATCATTCCCTCCCAGGTCTGTTCTGTATCTCCAGGACTGTGATATGCTGATACAAAAGTGGAACAGGTTCAAAAGTTACTTTCTTGAACACCTGGATATATGACAGTGATTTGTTTCTAACTCAAACTATCTCTTTAAGAAAATAATATTTTCTCTATATAATTTTGTTTGTTTATGTAATTCCATCTAGTATTTATGTATATACAGTTTAGAAATGGATAATGGGAGTGGTTTCCAGATAATTTCAGCTGGAAATTGCTCTTTAACGGTTAGAGATGTTTGTTTCTATCCATTATGGAGTTACTGGTCCAGAACTTGCCCTCTTGCCATAAGCAGCTGGAAAATCAGACAAAATACATATTCTAATTTGTAAAACAAGAAGGGCAGGACTGTGAACATGTAGATAATGGAAAATAGATGAATCCTAGAATCATCTAGGTTTTCTGCCTAGTGGCACTTTCTGGTCCATGGATCAGGGAAGAGAAATTCAGAAAGATCTCTGCATTCTCACTGAACTGAAGAGACAGAAATCAGAGCTGGGGGAAGGAGGTGGCTGGAACAGAGTGCCAGAAAAGACAGAACTTTACAAAGCAAGACCTTCAAAGAGCTTTGTAAAAATCACCTAGAAAATCTGGCTTAATGCTAGCAGACATGCTTAGGCTGATCGTCCATGATGCTGGACAAAGAACAATAGCCTGAGAAGGAAAGAGTACCAGGATTGACAGAGTGGTATGACATTTGAGTTTCCAACAGCCAGAGTGGAGTCCTCACTGAACACATGGGGCACATAGGGAAGACTCCAGAGAGCTCACATCTCAGCATTATGACTAAAGTGTCTTTGGAATAAACCATCCTCCCTCTAAACCTGCCATAACAAAGACTAACAATTAGCCTTTACAAAGTGAAACTGATTAGCAAGTAACTTACTTGAGGTAATAATGCCTGAAAATTTTCAATATTTGGTTAAAACTGTAAACACATAGTCGCAAAGTTGTCAATGCACACCAAAGAAAATAAACCACTGATTTAAAAAAATAGCTTCAAAGCAGCCTTAGAAAAAGTAACATTAGATAAAGGAGAGCACCAATAAGAATGGTGGACATCACTTCAGAAAAAACTGCAAACTACGATACAATTATATGGTATATGAGCTATATGTATGTATTATTACAGCAAGCAAAATCAGGTGAAATAAAGACTGATAGACAAAAGGAAGCCAAGAAAATGTATTGTCAGCATATCAGCACTATAAAAAAATAATCAAAGAAAATTTTCCAGCAAAAGAAAATAATACCAGATAAAAACTGAAATATATAAAAAGAAATAGTGATCAAAATGACAAACATGTAACTAAATAAAAGAACTATTTATAGGTATGATATAATCCCAATAAGCCTCCCACTAAGCTTTTTGTAGACATTGACATGCCAGTTCTAAAATCTGTATGAAAATAAAAAGAACGTAGACTAAGCAAACTAATTTTGAAAAATAACAAAGTTATATAACAAGAACCATACACCTTAATTTCAAAACTTAATGTAAAGCTGTAATAATCAAGAGAGTGTGAGACTGGTAAAAAATAAAACCCAAAAAAGGTATCTAGATTAAAGAAAAAAATAAAGAATCCCAAAAAATAGACTCAGGCATACATAGTTAAGGGTGGTGCTAGAGAACTGGATATCTTTTTGCGGGGCAGGGAAGGGCAGGAAATCTTGACCTTTAGCTGACATAATATCCAAAAATTAACTTGAAATATGTCATTGACCTAAAAATAAAAGCTCTATTATAACACTTACAGAAAAAAACATATGAAAAAATCTTACTACTTTGGGGCAGGAAAAAATTTTCCAAGAAATAAAATGCATTAACCAGAAAAGAAAAAGAAAAGATAAAGTAGATTTCTTTAAAGATATATAGGTATATATATCTTTAAAGAAATAAACCATTATATATATATATATATATATATATATATATGGTTTATGAAACGATAGAAATGAATGTTTTCAGAACATAAAACATCAACCCCAAGCTGGAGAAATATTTACAATACATATATCTAACAAGAGACTTAAACCAAAATATTCAGAGAACTCTTACTACTCCATATTAAGAAAACAAGCTACTCCATAAAAAAGAATGGACAAAAGATTTGAAAAGGCCTTTCATGTGGCTTGATATACCAACAGCCACTAAGCCCATAAAAATGCTCAACATCATTAGTAATCAGGGAAATACAAATTAAAACTATAATAAGACAGCTCCACATACCCACTAGAATAACTAACAATAACATAAATCTCATCTGCAGTGATTAAAAATAAACTGTGTTTGCTGAAGCCAGTGGTGGTGAGGATTGACTGCAAAGGAGTATGAAGGAAGTTTTGAGAGCAATGGAAATATTCTCTATCATGCCTGGGTGTGGGGTGGTTATATAGGTGTACATATTTGTAAAAAGCCACAAATTGCACACTTCAAATAGATGTATTTTACTGAATGTAAATTATGTGCATGAGTATTAAGTAAAATATTGCTTCGTCTTCTGTGGAACCTCAATATATAAACATATAAAAGCATAGAGTCAATGTCTGACAAGGGAGAAAAGGCTTTCAGACCTGCCTACTGGAATTTCCCTTATGCAGTGCACACTGAGACACCATGAAGAATCACAAGGACCTGACTGACTGCAGAATGAAAACCCATGGTTTCTCTGTAAGGAATGGCCATAAAGAAATGTAACTATATTTATTTTATCATTTTTGTATTTCTCTTCAATTTGAATAATTAATAGCCTGTCTAAGCTAATCACAAAGTGCTTAATTGAGCAAATCTCAAAGAGACAATGTCACAAAGTTGACTTTGTGAAGGTGTCTGGAGTGATGGTAGAGATCCAGGTATCTGCCCTCAACATTTTCCCAACACGTGAAATCTGAGCTGTGTTTCTCTTGGCATCCACAGCAAGGCAAGAGTTACTTACCAAGGATACACTTTGATGGAAAGTCTTTCCTTGAAGGGTGAGTGAAACCTGCGACATTTTCCTGGCTGCTTTTTCCACTGTTGAATTGCACCAATGTCTGGGCTTCGCATTTAATAAAAAATGTGGTTTTCTGTCTTCCTGTTCACTTTGGATTGAGCAAGAGACAAGTTCAAATAAACCTGACATAGGCCACAGCAAAGAGAGTGGTGCCAAGATTTTCAAAAGATGCAGAAGTTCACCCACGTCAGTAGTATTTGGCTTTTTTCTATCTGTTGCCAGAACTAAAAATTCCATTGAAAAGTAAACTATTTTTGCCAACTGCTGGGATTAAAAAATTCTTCTTTCTTTCCATCAGAATTCTTCAGTCAGAAATACTTGGTTTCAAGCACAAGTGATATTTTAAATAAGTACCAACCATGATGGAAATATAGCAAACATACAAATAAATGTGTAACTCAAAAATTTAAACATATATTTCCTTTTAAGCTGAAAGTAAGCTATTTTCTAAGTGAACAACAGTGTTCATGAATCTACCAATTATTTCCAAATCATGTGTTGATTTTTATAAACTTCTGATATGCTTTTGTCTGGCACAACTTTCACTAGCTAAGTAATGCCCCTGCCTGGGCCATAATTTACTGTGGTGAACCACATCAACTCTTCTAACAGTTTCCCCAATTAGCTGGTAGCAATGCAATGACTTGCAGTCTTCATAAGCAGGGGAGTGCTGTAAACTCACCATTATTTCATCAATGCTCTGTGAACCTTAGCCCACTGCTCGCTGCTTCCCCAGGAGATTAAGCTGAAGAAACAGGGATGGAGGAAAGACAGGGCTCATTGAGAGAGAGCTCCTATTGCAGCTGGCTGGCCCTGCCCTCTAAGGACAAGTAGGTAAACTCCTGTGACAGCAATGCTTGGGTTCCAGACCACCTCCTGTAAGACAGCCCCAGTAGTGCAGGAGCACTCGTCACTCGTCCAGCCAGTCTCAGTGGATATTAAACCAAAGAGCAGAAGCAAGGAAGGGAGATGATGCATTGAACTCCAGCACCTTCTATTCCTATGGCCAGCGTAAATGAGGATCAGCTCTCCACAGAGCCCTCTCTCAATCCAGGCAGACATAACCTGCAGAGTCAAAGCTATTTAGTAGAGTACACATGATCTCCAAAGGCACAGAGTACTTCTGGAAAACTCCAGTACACAGCTGAGCTCCTACTTTTCTAGCTCAAGACTGAGCTGGCAGAAATAATTATTCAAACATCACCATAACAAAGAGGACCATTCACCAATGGTGATTACAACTTCCTATGAAAATTGTCTTGATCTAATTTTTCTACATATCATAGTCATTTTGGCCAACAGATGATGAAATGTGTCAACCAAGTACCATGCTAATGTCAGCTTTGTATCAACCATGACTTCAAATAGTAGAATATTCAACCAGCAATGGCTTAGGCAATTAAAGATGGTTACTTCACATACCCTCGGGAGGCCCTGCTTTTTCTGTTTTTCTGCTCTGGCATCCTCTGCAAGCTGGCCTCTCTTCCTATGGCTCCCACCTCAAAGCCACACCATGGCTTCTATAATTTTGAGCATCGCACAGCCAGATGGAAAGAAAGAAGGAAGGGAGGGAGGGAGAGAGGGAAGGAGGAGGGAAGAAAGGGAGGAAGGGAGGAAGGGAGGAAGGAAGGAAGGAAGGAAGGAAGGAAGGAAGGAAGGGGCTGAAGCCATAGTGACAAGAGATATGTACCTAATCTTCTATCAGAAATGAAAAGCATTTCCCAAAAGCTCCTCAGGAAACCTCCTGTCATAACTTCATCCCATGCAAGAGAGTCTGAAACAGAGTCAACAGGCAAAAGAGGTCAAGAGGAATGAGATTTTAATGTCTACTTTTTTATTTAATTTTTGGGGGGTGACATTGGTTAATAAAACCATACAGGTTTCAAGTGCACAGCTCAATAAAACATCATCTGCATATTCTATCATGTGTTCACCACTCAAATCTCTTTCCATCCCCATTTATAGCCCCTATGTCCACTTCCACCTCTCCCCACCCTTCTTTCCCTCTGGCTGTCACCATACTGTTGTCTGTGTCTATGTGTCATAGGTGATAGATAGATGACAGATAGATAGATAGATAGATTTTTTTTTTGCTTAATCCCTTTGCCTTCTTTCACCCAGTATCCAAACCCTGTCAATGTTTTATTTAAACCAGTTATAATTGATTATGTTGAGCTAGTAGGGTGGGAAGGCTAGCTTCTCTGAGATCTAGAGGTGTCTACTACTGGTACCAAATGAGGGGGGCTATGAAGTACAGCACAGGGAATAGAGTCAATTATATTGTAATAACTATGCATGGTGCCAGGTGGGTACTAAACTTATTGGGGGGATCACTTCATAAATTACATAAATGTCTAACTACTATGTTGTACACCTGAAACTAATATAAAGTGATACTGAATGTAAACACAAGTGATGGTTCTGTTAAGGAAAACAAAGGTTCCAGGAATTGAATGGGATCTGCCACAATCGAGTTTTATTTTGCAGATAAACTTACAGCTATCATTCGTGCCACCATTGCTCATGTTACTATTACTACAATTGTCATCTTTCATTGGGAGAGTACTCGGTGCCAAGCAATTCACTGTACTAAATATTTTTATTATTTTATTTAATTTATACAATAATCTTCAAGGACTGAAAAAACTAATAACAATCATACAGACAGTGTTTGATTTCACCTAAGGCCTGCATGATTCCAAAGCCCAAATCACTTCATGGTCTTGTACTGACCCATATTTCTCCACATGGATGAGTCTTAAAAACAGTCCTCCTCACAGTTCAGTCTTGGCATCATTCCTATTATTTAATTTCAGGCAGAAGGATGCTCACTGGAAATGAATGTAACTCATTACTCTACCTTGCACACAATTGTTTTTAAATTGTGTCAAGATATGCATTGTCCTAATAAAGTCCTCTAGAAAAAGGAAATGTAGTGATGCTATTAGGAAATGATTATAGCACAGGAGTTCTCTTCCTGGAAGGATTAAATAGTGTGAGCTTTACTACTCAATAAATGTCTTTGAATCTTTGAGTCTTTGAATCTCATTCATTCATTCAATTACTTGGAGAGCTGGTTTTTTGTTTTTTTTTTTGGATGATTCTTCTGGAGCCTAGAAAGGCTTATAAACATATGTACAAATAGAGAAAAAAGAAAATTTTTTTTCTGCAAGCTTTGAAGATCATAGGCAAACAACTAGATTTTGAGGTGGTAGATATAGGTTAGTTTGGTGGCTGTTGATCAAAAAACAAGATTTAATCCATAATTTCCTCTTGATCTTCATTTTTCATACCAGCCTAATGCTTCCAAAAGACTATTCAGAGTGATCTGGATTTGAATAAATTGAATGTATTTTAAAATAAATGCAGCATTAAATCATGTTCTTTGAAGTAGAATTAACATTTTATAAGCATTATTAAGCACCAGGTGCTATGCTAAGCAACTTAAATGCATCTCATTTAATTATTATGATAACACTATGAGGCAGATGTTATCTGGAGCCCAATTAAGTAACATGAGTGTTTTATCATGCTTAAGTTCAGAATGATATTATAGATGAAACAATTCAATGGAGCTCAAAATATCACTAATATACATCAATCTGATCAAAGAACATGACTTGAAATCTGGAACAAGCAGCCCTGTCTCGGGTAGCAAGCACTACACAATGCTGGTCCCCTGGAGGGCTGAGTGCCTTCAGCGACCAGGCAATGAGCTGGCCCAAGCACACACTCTCTGAAGACAAGACCTATGAGAAAAGCTCTCAGATGGCTAAGAGGTGCATGCAGACCTCCTTCCTTCTTGCACATCCCCAATCAGAGAAGTTGTTTCTCTTACTATGTCTGGTCCCCTAGAGACTTTGAGATAGAGATTTACCTGCAGAAGGTTTACTGGGGAGTTTCTTAGGAATCAGCACTTGTGGGGGTTGGGGGGCAGCAGGACTGGGCAAGGGGAGAAATTGAACAGCAATGTAATTACAACGGAGGCCTCTTCAGATGCCACAGTGAGCTCCTGAGCAGAGCAGCTCTTGCAGGGTTGTCTTGCATTGAGTGAGAGGCCAGGCCTCTGTACTCCTATGCTGACTAGTCATTGGATGCAGGCTGACCCTGGGAAGTGACACACTTGGGCAAGTTCACTCCCTTCAATTACAGGCTGCTGTTCAGTGTGACTCACAAGTGACCTGTGCACAGTCAACATCTTTGCAGGGGAAGAATGAATGTCTTGGTCTTAAAAGTGGAGACACACAAATAAAAAAAGTAACGAGAATATACAGCAAGTGGTAAAGAGGGGAATTACAAGGCATCTTAACTCACTCCATTATATTGTCTTTTGCTACAGAGCTTGGATACTAAGTAATTTATAAGAAAACATGAGGAAATTTTAGACTTATACTGATATATTATAAACCGTATCATGTCAGTTGGCAATATATGAAAACAGTATCACATGAGTTGGCAATATATGAAAATGAAAAAGAACTATTTAGTACACTTTACTTTGACTCACAGAAGTATTTACAAAAACATACATCTGACTATTAACACTAACTCTGTTTGAATTTGATATCCTACTCATGCTGCTGCTTGATAACTGTAATAGTTGTTAGCAATGCTCCCTTTTCACAGAAACAGAATCTGCCTTCCTGTACATTGTGCACACTGTTTGTAAATGCTAGTTGTGCATCAGAGTCACCCATAGGACATTAACAAATACAGATGTCGTGACCCCCACCTCAGATCTATAGAACATCAGAGACTCTGAGTTGAAACCCAGATTCTGGCTTTTTAGTGTTTGTTTGTTGAAGTCTTAGTTAATTCTGTTCATTCTCCAGGTTAAGCACCATTGCTGTGGTGTGGCATATATGTAACTTATTTTTGATAACATTAAATCTATAACTGTGCTCATGACACATTAATTTCATTTAACATGTTATAGATGCAAATTTTCTGACCTAAAATATCTTGGTCAAACGAACATGCTCTTTCAAGCAAGACCCTGAAGCTGTGGTTTATAGATTCTTCAACATAGATCCTGCTGCCACCGCTCAACCCCCAGAGCTCCGATTAAAAATATCTTTTTGCTTTAACAACATAATACCACATATACTACAAAATACTATTGATCTGATCTAGGCTTTCCAACATCTGTGCATTTTAGGTACCATAAACTTATGGTTCCAATGTCTGAAAGAAAAGAAAAATGAAAAATCTGAAGAAGGTAAGTTAAATACAACTTACAACTTTGTAGCATAACAGCAATTCTTTATTATTTTTAAATTGTGTTCATAGTCACTCTGTTTGATATTTAAAAAGCATTTAAAATGTTTTCCACAAAGATGGTACCCAAAGTGAAGAAAAAAACCCCTGCCCCTCCCAAAGCCAAAGCCAAAACAATGACTTTGGAGATGGAGAAAACAGTGCTGAAAGGCATCCACAGCCACACAAAAAAGAAGGTCCCCCAAAGAAGATCCACATGTCACCCACCCTCCAATGGCCCAAGACACTGTAGCTCCAAAGGTAGCCAAATATCCTAAGAGCACCCCCAGAAGAAATAAGCTTGAACGCTATGCCATCATCAGGTTCCCCTGACTATTGAGTCAACCATGGAGAAAATGGAAGACAATACATTTGTGTTCATTGTGGAAGTCAAGGCCAACAAGCACCAGATCAAACAGGTTGTGAAAAAGCTCTATGACATTGACTTGGCCAAGGTCAACACCTTGAGCAGACCTGATGGAGAGAGGAAGGCATATGTTCCACTGGCCCCCGACTGGGGTGCTTTGGATGCTGCCAACAAAATTGGGATTATCTAAGCTGAGTCCAGCTGGCTAATTCCAAATATAAAAAATTTTATACTATAAAAAACATTTAATATAGTTATTTTTATCACCAAGTTAGTCACACTAACACATTCTAGGCATGTAGTGATTGTTGGGCGATATGAAAGAGCACCAGAATGTAGACTCCACAAGGATGGGATTTTGTTCTTCGACTCCTGACTCCACCCCCAGTGTCTAGAATAGTGACTGGCACCTGCTCCATGCTCCATCAATATTGTCAGCTGAATGAATGAACATCAGAGTTAGTCATGAGTGAAAAGCAATTTATGGAAGTGACTATTAACTCATCTCCAATAGTCCGTAAACAGAGGTGCCATGGTAGCAATGACACACCATGGTGTTCCTAGTATAAAAAAGATGGGAAGCTGACTAGAGTGCATTTGTATAATCAGATAAAAACAAGGCTGAGGTCAGCCACTACAGTAAAGAGTCAAGACCTCTCACTTACATCCTATATCTAATCAATTCTCATCCAGAGCCCATTGTTTAAAGGAGGAGCGAGTCTGGAGCCAAATCAAGTATGTACAATAAACATCCCCCCATTTCTGCCCCAAAGGGACTTGCAGATACTTACCAGAGTAACTATATCCTGAGGAGGTGCAATACACAGGCCATTTTAAGGCTGATGAACAGCAGGGTCTGAGTTATTACTGAGATCTGGGACCAGAACTGCAATCATGCCCTTTGGTTCTATCAGGTGACTATGGAGGCCAAATGGCCCATGTCCATCTCACAGTGGATCATGGTTCACGAAGCCACCAGTAGTCACTTCCCCAGTCCCTGGATGCAAAATTAGAATGAGTGTACTTAGCAGCTAATAGAAGTTTCACATTGATTCCCTGAAATAAAAATAAGAAACACTATGGTAGCAAGTGCCATGAGGAAGTCCCTTAAATCGTACCCCACCCACCTGCCAAAATAATAAATCAGAAGCAGTTTCACAGCCTAGGCAGAATCACCAAAAACTGAGCTACTACCAAATATGTGCCAAATATTATGGAATTTTATAAGCCCATATAGTGTGGCCATGTTGGCAAATCTATAGGCAAGGAAGAAGACATTATATCCAGACTAAGCACCAATTCTGGTAGCAATAAATTGTTGTTTCCTCCCAAGTGGAAAAGGTCTGACATAATAAACCTGCCACCTCAGGGCTGGTTAGTCTTCCTGAGAAATAGTACAAATCAATCAGCACTGATATCTGAGGCTGACAGCTGGCCTCTGAGGAGGCGCTGTAGCTAGATCAGCCTTGATAAAAAGGGTGCCCATAATGGTTAACTCATGCATTGCTTTCACCCCTGTAACGTGGATTCTCTGCTCATGGACCCACCAAGCGAGTTCTTGGGATGCCTAAGGATAATCTGACTGATATCTACAGGTTATTCTAATTTTTGCATTAAAAGCCTTATCTAGATGTTGTCACCACCCCTCACTTTGAAGGCTGTATGATGAGGTAGACTTAACTAGGGTAACCTGTTGAATTGGGGCATGCATTCAAGGTGTGAACTGTAACAGACATGTCTTTTGCCTAGCTCACATTCGTTTGACCTCCCTTTTCACTCCAGACGTTGTTGCTATGGCACTTAGCACTCAGCTGTAGGTAGATGTCATCTGATTACCTCAACTGTGTCACATAATTATAATTCATGCTTTTTGTCCCAGAGCTTCTTTAAATCTATCACTTCTACTACTTGCAGGATGCCTCTCAGCTATTCTGATACGCAAACCTCAGTGAGAAGTTAACACACTATGGGACAACCCCTGATGGTGGGGAAAAAGAACCCATGGGTAAATACTTTCTTCTTCTGTCTCTCAGGCAGGCATTCAAAAGTGTGCTCTAGACCATCAATCCCCAACCTTGTTGGCGCCAAGAACCAGTTTTATGGAAGACAATTTTTCCACGTACCAGTGCAGTGTGGAGCAGAAGGTTTCAGGATAATTCAAGTGCATTACATTTATTGTGTACTTTATTTCCATTATTATTACATTGTAATATATAATGAAATAATTACATAACTCACCATGATACAGAATCAGTGAGCACCCTGAGCTTGTTTTCCTGCAACTAGACTGTCTCACCTGGGGGCAAGGAGACACAGTGACACCTGGAGTGTTGCTTACGTCCAGTCCACTCTGTAATCTCATTTTGGTTGTTATTGCTGCAGAAAATCCTCCTTCACAAAGATAGGATGTTGGAAATGGAAGCAGGTTTTTCAGTGCTTTTGTGGCAATCTCAAGATATTCTGCTTTGTCTTTAGTCCAGGACTATGGAGCTTTGAAGTTGCCTCAAACATACTTTTAAGGCCACCATTTGTGATTTCAAGCTGATGATCCTCTTTTAGCATGGACAAAGTTGATTCATCTGGCTCATTCACCAATGGGCCACAGATACATTCCTTTCCAGTTTGGGGATCTTTTGTGGTTGGGAAATAATCTGCAAACTCTCCTGAAAGCTGAGATAGGTGATCATGCACCAGCTGGGAGAAAGAAGGCCCTGGCTCAGTCTCTTTGAAAATCTGCTAATGTTTGAAACATGTCAAAAATCCCAATGCTCACTGGCCGCCCCCATAATTCCAGTTTGGCTTTGAATGCAGCTACTTTGTCTGTTGCAATGAACCCATAATTTAAGTAAGACTCTTGGTATTTTCTATTAAATGCACCTTTCTTTTTGTTGGCAGCCTTAGAGTCTTCTGCTATCTCATCACTGGGTCTTTCCCCTTTTTAAAGAAGCTCTCCAGCGATGTTTGATTTTTACTCATTTTTGATTAGGGTTAGCACATGGGTTTATCAAAACTGTGACTAAGACAAGTGTGCAGTGCAGGAAGGAGGTGCAGACAGAAGGGGTAAATAAAATAATGGGTGGGGCATGCGTGGACTAAAATAAGTGTCGGATTCTGACTTAAAGCCTGCCACCAGATGCAGCTGTACAATTGAAGTACATCAACTCACTTGCCAATATCAAGCCTGCCACCAGATCAGCTTGTCACTTGCCACTCACTGATAGATTTTTGATATGAGTCCACCAGCAACTGATTTATTATGGCCTCTGTACAGTCAAACCTCTCTGCTAATGATAGTCTCTATTTGCAGCCACTCCCCAGGGCTAGCAACACCACCTCAGCTCCAACTCAGGTCAACAGGCATTCAATTCTCAGCCGCTGCTTATCTGACAGGAGGCGGAGCTCAGACATAATGCAAGCAATGGGGAGAGGCTGTAAATACAGAAGAAGCTTTATTTGCTTGCCTGCCACTCACCTCCTGCTGGGTGGTCCAGTTCCTTAACAGGCCACAGACCAGTACTGGGGGTTGGGGACCCCTGCTCTAGATAACTCAAAAAGTCCCTAGCAAGATCAAGCTTCTGTTGTCTGCAGCAGGGACCAGGTGGTAACACATCTTTTTACATGGGACTTCCATGCTATTTCACTCTTCCTCTACCCCTGTTCTTCAGGGTCACTTCCTAAAATAAAGAACCATCATGAAAGTTTTTGTTTCCGGCTCTGCATTTTGGAAGAACCTAGACTAGGACACAGTCTTTTTCCAGATTATAGAGAGAAGCTCCTTAAGAGAACAGAAGGCCCTATTCAAATAGAGGGAAAGGGGTCAAAATAAAATTGGCACTAGTGTACAAAAAGGAAGGAAAACTATAAAAATTTTCAGTTTGCCTTCAATGATTTTACAAATTTTATTTGTGTGCCTACAAAAAAAAAAGGTCTTCCCTGTCCAAACACTAGAAAACTTAATGGGAATATTGCTCTCTACATCTATAGATTCCTTGTTATAACCTGAAAATACGGAGTTACCCTTTAATATTTTTTCCTCCCTCCATTCCCTTGGCCCTCACCATGTATACACATCCTGCCCACAGATCCTACCTTTGTACAAGAGTTCACACTCACTGCTTTGTTTACATTTCTAACCCCCAGCCTCATTTCAAGCTCTTAGTATTTGATACCTGATATTTCTTCCTCCAACGCCTCTACCACTTCTCTACTAATATTTCTAAAATATTATTCTGGGGTTTTTGTTGGTTTTTTTTTTTTTTTTTTTTTTTTTTTTTGCTGATCCAAAGCTTCATGACCTTTTCACTTCAGAATAATGTAAACAATCATTCATGCAAAAAATATTAATCACATACTAAATGTCAGGCATTCTAGCCAAGGACTAGGAATAAAGTGCTGAGCAAAGCAGGTGTCATATTTCTCGATAATATTTTTAATATTATCTCACATTACTCCAAAAATCTACAGCCCAACTCAGTTCAATGACTCTTTAGTCTCAGGAAATGTGGTTATCAAGTCTCTATTTTTACTGATTCTGTTGCCTAAGAACCACTCCTTGTCTTCCCTCTGCTTATCTTGAGTTCATTCTTTATTCCTAATATGTTTCTGTACTCCAGAGTCTGACCAGATCAGTCTTCCTGCAAGTACTGTTTCCTTCCCCTGACTTTTTAAAAAGATTTTGTTTATTTATTTTTAGACAGAGGGGAAAGGTGGGAGAAAGAGAGGGGGAGAAACATCAATGTGTGTTTGCCTCTCACACACCCCCTACTGGGGACCTGGCCTACAACCAAGGCGTGTGCCCTGACTGGAATTCGAACCAGAAACCCTTTGCTTTGCAGTCCAGTGCTCAATCCACTGAGCCACACCAGCCAGGGCTCCTTCCCTTGAATTTTTACTATACTCATTGTCCTTTGCACTCATCTGACCCTCATTGTATTCATTTACCCCTGATGAAGACTGATGCTTTAGACTGAAGCTTTCGTTATACAAGGCCTGTCCAGAAGGTATCCAGCCATGAAATATGAAATAGAGACATTTACTGAAGAAGATACAAGATACAAGAAACACTGTGTATAGGACAATGACATTGCAGTCCCCTTCAGGGGTAGGCACCTTGGGTCCTCCCAGTTGCCATCAGATGCCCTGTTGTATTTTTCTGATACAACACTGACAGTCTAAAATCTCTTCCCTTTCAAAGGTGATATTAGTCTTAGGAAAAGCCTGAAGTTGTAGAGTGCCAAATCTGGGCTGTAGAGGGTGCTGAGTTACCTGGGTGATTTGATATTTTGCCAAAACACTCTGCATAAGATGTGATGTATGAGCTGGTAATATTGTGCTGAAGCTGCTACTCACCAGTTGCCCATAGCTATGGCCTTCTGACTCATCTGAATAGTTTCCTGTGACCATCTGAATAGAGGAACATTCAAGCTTAATGCAAAATTGGTTGCAGATTATTTGCTCTGTTTGCTCAGTCATTTTGAATGTGATGGCCACATAGTGTATATGCTCACTCAATGGCAACTATCGCTACCACTGACTATTATAGTGAAGTTGTCATTGTTCATGCATGAGGATTCCAGTCCACCCTCCCTGGCTGCCAGGTTACATCAATGTACTGCAAACTGTTCTCATTATATTAACAATGGCCGAATTTTTTCTGGATGGACCCCATATATACTCTTAAAACTTGCATCAGTTACATTTCTATTTTCCTCATTATTTATAAATTCAATGTAATTTTGGACACAGTTTCATTTTACATTTGTGTGAGAGTCTTGATTTTACCTTTTTAAAGGCATCCTTTAACAGGATACTGTTAAACCCAATCTCTATTAATAGTCTTTCTCACCATTAAACTTTCTCTTTCCTTACTGCTGCTGGTTGAGAAACATACAATAAGGCATAAGCTAAGGGGCCTAGTGGCCTCTTCAGTATTTTCCCATCTTCTTCCTCTATTCCTCCCCTTTTCCAGTAGGACTCCTTGGGCTTCTCCAAAAGGGGAGTAGGCAAGGGAGAAGTTAGGGTCAGGAAAAGCCCTACTTGATTGACATGGATACATCTGTATTGAGGCCCTCAGAATTGGTCAGCTGGAAGCTTGTTTTATGTCTAGGCATTTTAGAGTTGTTCAGAGATCCTCTTACTGCAGCTTCCTCAATGGAGATGACATTTTCTCTTTAATTTTCAAATGATCCACCTTTCTGTGGGGCCTCCTGTCCCTTCAAGTGTTGCTGGTGGGTGGTGTGCCTTTGGAGACGCCACTCCTCCTGCTTCCTTCTGGGGGTCCATTTATGCAAACATCCATTTCCCACCAAGCTGCATAGGTACAGGTCTCCCTCTTTCTCTGCTGCCACAGATCACTTCAGGCAGGAGTTGCATGCCCGCCCTAGTATCGAAATCCCAGGGGACACAAGCCAGGTTCTCTAAATGATTCTCTTAAAGAGCTCTTTAGCTGACTTCAGGATCAAAATGGCCTATCCCTCACTCCTTCCCAATAGGACACAGAAATCACTAAGTACACTTACAAGACTCTCCCAAAATAGTCACATTCTGGCTGCTATAAAGACCTCTTAGCTTTCTAAGAGTATATTACATAGACTGGAATTGATATGGGAAATAAGCTAATCCTAAAAGGGATTATTATTTTTTGCCACTCCATTGGATATTCCACACTGATGGTCAAGCACTTCAACAGTGGTATTTAACAATCAACACCTATTCCTCTCATCTAGGAGAACTCCGCTAAAACTCCAAGCCCATTTTAGCATCCTTTCATGCATGCATAAACACACACTGTTTTCAAAATAATGGGCATTCTACATATGGTTCTGCAACCTGTTCTTTTCACTTAACATGTCTTGCATGTCTTTCCATATTTCACATTTGTTGTAGCCAATAATTTTAGATATAATATGGTATTGGTTTAGGGATATCAACATACATACACCTCTGTAATCAATAAACAAGAGAAGTCATTAGAAAATTTGACAGCCTTCATAAGGGCTTTTCATTTTTCACAATACCGTATTTTGCCATATATAATGTGCACCCATGTTTTTGAGTGCATTATTTACGGGATTATTATACACATGGTATGCGATAATTATAACCACATATAATGCGCATCATTATTTTTCCTTCAAAAATTTGAGCAAAAAAGTGCACATTACACATGGCAAAATATGTTAAGTTTCATAAATGTCATTGGTGTGATTCAAAGTCCAGCTATTAACTGTGGCTGTGGTAATTATCATATGAGTGACAGGAGAAAAATGTCATAAAAGGTTGCATCTAAGACAAGTGAGTATCTAGGACATAGTCACTCTGTGCAGAAAATGTACCTAGATTGTGTGGTCTGAATTGCAATAAAAAGGAATGGAGAAATACTGTTTGCTACCCACAAGTCACATGCTGAATGCATACTGTATCATTTCATCCTTACACCAGTCAGCCATACTCTTAAATCTCATTTTCTCTCACCTGCCCCCTCATTGCACGACTCCAGCCAAACCAACGTGCTCAGGTCTTTGCATATTGCTAATTCCTCTACCTGGAATGCTCTTCCTACATAGATGCATAGCTCTTATCCTTACTTCATTTGTGTATTTGGTCATTGTCACCTTTTTAAGGCACCATGTACAATAGCACTGCTGGCTTTAAATCTTTTCTATGCAGTGTATGGCAACTGGACATATTTCTCCCTGTATTTTCTTAGGATAAAAAAAAACAAACTATAAACTCCTGGTGGTCCTGAATGACCTCTGCTGTAAAGTGTCACTTTCTAGTGTGTCCCAATTGGCCTGAGAGGGGCTGAAGTCCACATCCAGGAAAGCAAGTTCCTGGCTCACAGCTACCAAAACCCTTGGGAATTTGCTGGGTGCTGAGAGTGCTCAAGGTGTCGGTTGTGTTAATGAAGTGACTTTTGGGGAAAACTCTTAAGGATAGGGGCTGGTTGTCAAGGGAGCCAACCAACAAAGTGATATGAGGGTTGGAAATGTCAGTCCCACCCCCTGACCTCTGGATAAGTGAGAGGGGCTGGGGATTGAATCAATCACCAATGGTCAATGATTTAGTAATCATGCCTAGGTAATGAAGCCTCCATAAAAAAAAAAAAAAAACAGTGGTGTTGAAGAGTTTCTTGGGTGGTGAACACATGGAGGTGCTGGGACCATGGTGCGCCTGGGGAGGGCATGGCAGCTCGGTTCCTTTCACCATGCCTTGCACTGACTCTCTTTTTCCATCTAGTTGTTCCTGAGTTATGAGTAACATGTGTCTCTGAGTTTTGTGAGCTGTCTAGCAAATCAATGGGTCCCCAAGAAGGTGTTGTAGGAAACTAATCTATAACCAGTGGGTCAGAAGTACAGGTGACAAACTAGACTTGCAACAGACATGTCAAATGACAGTGTTACAGAACACACAACAAGGGGGGCCTGGGATGATATACTATTATTGAAAGAAGGCCCCGGGTCTGTTATGTCCTCCGCCAGAGGAAAGACGTCTCTCAATGCCAGAGATTCATGAAAAGGAAAGGAAACGTTTATTTAATGGTATACTAACTTAAAGTAGTGACCTAATGTCTTTACCAAAATCCCAAAGTCCCTTAAAACACCCACAAACACACAGTCCTTCCTTCCTTCCCCCTTTGCCCAGTCCAGAGTACTGTATCTCAAGAAAGGAAATAGAAGTCCATGGCTTAGGTAGTCCTCTGGTTCTTCCCAGTTAGTACTCGATCTCGACTGGGAGACCTCCCTGGATTCCCTGCACCCTCGGCTGAGTCGCCAGGATCTCTGCTAAAACGAGGTGGTGGTTCTCCCTTCTAAAGCTATGGGGGTCCCCACTCTGCCAGGCCACGTGGTTCTCTCCTCCAGGGCTGCCGCGTGGTTCTCCCTCTCTCAGGGCTGCAGGGGTCTCCACTCCGTCAAGTCCGCGTGGTTTCTCCTCCTCCCAGGGCTGTGCATGGTTCTCCTCCTTAGGGCTGTGCATGGTTCTCCTTCTCAATGGCCGCCAAATCTGGGTTTTAAATCCCCGCAGCCAATCTTCCTCTGCAGCCCCATTTTCAACTCCTCCCACACTCGGCTTCACATGCCAGAACTCGTATCCTTCCAGCTTTACTGGGCTGCCATCATGAGTCTGGGCAGGCGTGGCCCCAGGTCCTGGAGCCAATCCTCTCTGAGCTCCCACGCAGGCGCTGTAATTCAGGGGACCTGCCCCCCTCCCCAGTTACATTTGGGTGGGGAAGTTACTTCCATTCCCCTGGCTTAGAGCTGATCACAGCTACTTAACCTATCTATGCAACCAGCCAAAGGCTATAGATATGTTAAATGACCAACCCAGAGGTTAGCTGCAAGGCTGTTGCTATGCAAAACAGCTCTCAATGGCCCTGCTCCATTTGTCCCTTCCCCCAACCCACACCCTGGGGTGGGGGATGGAGACATCTTAAAATCTCCTGGACACCTTAAGTTCTGGACCCCATTTCAAATGCCTATTTGGAGCCCCCCTCTTGGCTGCACCCTGTAACAACAGCAGGGAACAATAGCAGTCTTGTAGACCTGAACAATTAACCAGTAGAATCTGATGCTATGCCCAGGTAGATAGTTTCAGAATTGAGGTGAATTATAGGACACCAACAGGTATTCTGAGAATTGCTTGTTGGTGTAAAGAGCCTACACACACACACACATATTAGAATCAGGCCCAGAAACCTAATTTAGGTCCTGTAATCAATGGACACTAAATCATCAATTACAAAATCTATAAAAGTAGGTTAAAACACAGAAGATCCAATGAAAAGCAATTTAAATACTAGCCATTAGTTATCTCATACATTCAGAGCTCTGGAGGTAGAGAAATTGCAGGGTTGGTGAAATGGCTGTGCAACACCATCAAAGCCCAGGGTTCCTCCAGCATATTATGCTTCCATCCATGAATCTCCACATGTTTGATTTCTTCCCTCAGGTTTACCCTATTCATGCTCACAAATTACTGCCTTGTCTCTAGGGCTCACATCCTTGTAAGTTTTGGCCCAAATACCTTTTTTCATTGTACAATTTTACTGGCTGAAACATATAAAAATCAGGTTTGGTTTGCAAGGAAAAATGGTGTGAATGATTGATGGATATGATGCCTGCTATAACTAATGTGCCTGGATTGAATCCTTATCACCAAGTAGTTTTCCATGCCTAGGGTTCTTGAGGATCTATCTTTGTGAACAAGGGATAAGGACTGTGAAAATGAGACCATCTTTCCTATAGTTAAGATGATTAAGGCCATAGAGTTTTATTGAAAATAGAATCATAATTCCTCCTCCCAAATGGTACAAAATGTATGAAATTAAAACTCTAGTAAAATCTAGGAATTTTTTTTCTGAATCTATATGATGATATATTTTAATTAGTTGGGTTAATTCCACTGAAAGCCACAAAAAATAAATTTGTTGGCATAAAGAGAAAATATAGAATTTATTAGATTAATTCTTTTAGTCTTGCCCAATTTTTATGATGTTAAATAGAGGATTATCCTGAATAATAAAAGGATGTTATAATCAGGTAAGAGCACTACCATTAGTTTTAAATGACATCCTGTCTATAATTAACTTGGAAATCTACTATAATTTTTGTCTCTTGTTCAGGTCCAGCCATTTTTTTTCTTCTTTCCTTTCTTTCTGTCTTTTTTAAAAATTATTTTTGGGCCTAGCTATTTTCCCATAAGACTGTAAGATTTTGTTTGTTTGGTGCCATCTTTGCACAAGATCCCAAAAATGTAATTTATATAATTAACTTACTTATCTACTACCAACAGAAATTCACTTTTTCAATATAAACAATTCCCTCATTGTCAGGATTTAATGGGGCATATTAAGGGAGAATGTAGGTTCACAGAAACTTTAAGAACTCTTCTTCTCAAGCTTGCATACAAAAGAAAGTCAAACTTGGTTAAATAAAGGGACTTTTAATTATCTTCAAAGACATAAAACAGTCACTCAGCTTCACAGCAGGGAGAGATGCCTTCCCCCACAAAAAATCTACATATCATTTCAACTCCTGAGAACTGTTCAAAAATACAAAGGAAAGCATCCTTAGGAAAATGTGAGCCACGTCCTCGGTTAAAACAGTTCATATGCCAAAATTTGCACAAAAAAAAAAAGTAAAAGCTCAATTTAAATTTTTACCTATGTCCCAAAATAATTGCTCTGTCATGACCCAAATATTCCAACAACTATTATACAATTGGGATAGAAAGCAATATGGCTTTTATGTAAACTGTTCATTGATGAATGGCAAATGAAGGAAAATTAAAGAGTAATTTTAAGAACTATGAAAAGAAGTATGGTTGTTTTATAAAAGTGTGATCATTTTGTATCACACATTTGGAGTGTATCAGTTAAAGCCCAATTACAAAAATAGAAATCATTCTAGCTAATTTTTTAAAAATTGATATTAGTACAGGGTACTGCTTACATGGATTTTGGAAGAATTAAAATGGAACAATGCAAAAATAATTGTAGAAAACAGCTACCACTGCCATGGATTAGGGAAAAAATGGAGGATGTGGGGTGATCAGAATCCAATTTTTCCAACGACAATCCTCACAAATCTCAGGCTCAGACTTATGGGCAGGGACCCCACCCAGCCCTGTCACCACCTCAGGAGCTCAGGGAAGAAGCTTGTGGAACAAGAGATTCTCTTCTCTTTCCCTCTAACCTCTTCCTTTTTTCCTCCCACCCTTTCTTTCTTGTCATATTTATTGTATTCAATAATATAGCTTGGAAAAAGTAATCCCAACCTGAAATATTTAGAATACTATATCAATTTTTTAAATCAGTTTCATTTGATTCATTAAAATTTTTCTCTTTGAGAACATGCAGCATGGAATCAATCAAACCGAGGTCCTAATCCTCCCCTTCCCAGTCCACACTTTCCCTTCACACACATACAAATCTGCTTCCCTGTGTTCCTCTCTCGGACACTGGTAATTCCATTCTTTTCATTGCTCAGGCTAAGGAACGTGCAGTTATTGACTCAACTCTATCTCTCTATCTGGAAATCCTATTGCCTCTATCTTCAAATCTATCTTCAAAATATAGCCAGAATCAAGACAGTTCTTATCAGCTGCATTGCTACATCCAAGTCATCATCAGCACTGTTTTGCATTACTACAGTAGTTAGGTTATTTCCCTCACTTCAGCTTTGCCCTCCTGCAGTAGCACAATCCCTTTAAGACACAGGGCAGATGACAGCTCTCCTAAATATCTGCATGCCTTACTCTCTGCTTCCTTCAGTATTTGCTCAGATGTCACCTCTTCATTGACACCTAGCCCGGTCACACTATTAAAATTGTTTTAATAGTGAACTTCTTGTACTTACAACCACATTCTTTTTCTCTCCTGGAGGACTTATCACTAATAAATATTCTATATATGCTACTTTTTAATTAAATTTATTTTTTGACTCTACTCACTAAAATATGCTCTGTAATCACATGAAAATTCTGACTGATTTCTTTTTCTGTTTTGTGCTGTGAAAAGTGCCTGAAGAATATCTGGAACATAATTGGTGAGACATCTATAATTGTTGAATGAATTAATCAGTGAACAAATAAACAGGTAGAAACAAATACTTCTATAGTTCTGTTTTCATCTCAAACAATACAAAGATATGCTATTGTCTAGCCTTTTCATTTCATTTTGACTTTTTTGCCCAAAAATGTTTTATAAAATCATTGTTAGTTTAGATGCACCTGAGTTGTTTACCTTTTCTGTGTACATATATATTATCATAAAATAATATACACAGACATAGATTATTTTATATCTGTACCTATAGTTGATGCTTGAACAATGTGGGGGTTACGTGTACCTACCAAGACCCCAGAGTTGATAATCCACATAAAACTTTGACTACCTCAAAACTTAATATGTCATCTTTGGGTGTCCACATGCAGGGTATTTATTCCAGGATCCTCTACAAATACCAAAATTCACATGTACCCAATTCCCTTATATAAAACAGCATGGAACAATACACGTAGTGGGCCCTCCACATATGTGGGTTCCCAACTATAGATCTGAAATACTGTTTTTGAACCACAGTTGGTTGAATCTGAAGATACAAAATCTGGAGAGTCAAAGGACCAACTGTGTATTCATTGAAAAAAAATCTGCAGTTCAAATCCATATTGTTCAAAGGACCACTGTGTTTTATTCAATGACCATTCTTTTATCTCAAACCTTCCTTTTGGGGTCAGTTTCCTTCTTTTTAAGGTTTCTCTAGCAATGTCTATTGGTTCAGTAAAACCTGAAAATATCTTTTCTACCTTTATTCTTAAATAATAGTTTAGCTGGTTATAAAGTCAAATGTTGCCAGAGTTCTCTTAGAACACTAAGAATATAATTCTATTGTGTTCTATCTGCTTTTGTTATCTCTTTGATTGAGACTTTCTATGACAATCTAGTTGTCATTTTCCAGGTAACCTGAGGCTTTTACTCTGATTGCTTTTGAGATTCTTCTGTTTGTGAATCATTTTAATTCATGAAGCTGAAGATTCATAATTCTAGAAAATTTTAACAGCTCTCCTTCCATGTTTTTTCTCTCCCATTCTATTTTCTTCTCCTGGAATTGCTCTTCAATGTACATTATCTTCTTAATCTCCATTTTCTATATTCTTTAACAATCATTTTATATTTTCCATGTATTTACATTACTATTCTGCACTTGCATCAGTTCCTTGTGGTCTATTCAATCTTTTTTTTTTCAGTAGTGTCTCATCACATTTTAATTTAAATGACTATATATATTAGAATTTCTACTGGGTTTTTTTTTCAAATATGACCTTTTTAAATACTACTTTCTCCTTTTTTCATGTTTTTTATCCTCTCTTTGTATTTTCTAAATCAGTTTAAACACGGGTAGTACTACAAATTATAGAAAGAGCCTGTTAATCTCATTATGTGGAGTTGTCCCAGATCCAACCTAGCTTTTACTTAATCTCATTTAGATGTTATTACCTAATATGTAAAGTGTGTGTGATAATCTTACCTCAAAGAGTTTTTCTGGTGTGCTTTAAGAAATGTTCTCTGTCATAATGTAGGTACTCAATAAATGATCACTTTCCCTCTCTCTGAAAACCAAATAATAGAGATAATACTGTAACTGAACGCAGGTCCGGCTACCCTCCACTTTGAAAGCCAAATATTCAAGAGGCAGGTGCCAATGTAAAGGAAAGTGGTTTTATTCAGGTGCTGGGAACCTGGAAGATGAAGGTCTTCATCTCAAAGACTATCTCAACATTTTAGTACAGACAGGGGTTTTTATAGGGAGGGAAGGGACAAAAAGTACACAGAGATAGGGGAGAGGCTGTGGATGTGCAGGCAGTGTCCTTGCTAGTCCTGATAAGGATCTTTAACATCAGCATCCTGGAGCTGGTCAGTGCCTGTCAGATTCCTGCAGTTGGGTATTTGTATCGCCCAAAGTCATGGTCATGGCCATTTCTTGTACAAACAGGAACTGGAACTGCTGGCACTTGCAATATGCTTACAAAGAAACTGTCAGTATGTGAGTTCTTTTTATCAGTTTGGTGGTACATCTTATTTTAATTCTGTTCCACGGTAAGTCAGAGTAGTACAAAGTTTTTATTCCCTATTATAATATGTGTATTATAGAAGAAGAGAAGATATATAAATGTTCCTTTTTGAAATACAACAGATTGCATTCTGGTTTGTGTATAAGTGTATTTTACTTCTGAAACTTCAAACAGGTTTGCTTGATCTCATTCTTTAATGGTTCACAGGTTTTTGACAAATTATTTTAAATTAATTCTAGGTACTTTGAGCCAAATAACTAAAATTAAAAAGGCTGAAAGGAACTAGCTACACAAAACTGAAAGGTTTCATTTTGAGGATCTCATTTTATAGCAGAAAAGAGCAGTTGATTGGTTTCATTATAGAAGTTTGCTAAGTTTAAAGGATGACATTAAAATTGCTCCATGATAGAATTTCACTTTTAATACATAACATTTCATAGAACATCTGATTATACTAGTCACTATGCTTTGTAAAGAAGGTGGAAAGTAATAAAGGCTATTAATTAAATAATAGAATGTAAAATTTTGGAAGTCAAATGATCAGAAAATATGCTACACGGTTATAAGTACTTTGCACATTATGGCACAGTTAGTTTCCATAGATGTCACCATTCTGAAAGTACCAATTTTCCATTAAAATTATCCCTAATATAGCTAAAGCTCTATCCAGAAATAATCATGATGGATGTAGTAATCAAGTTGAGTTAATTCTTCCATGATGACTCTAAATGTTCTGTAAAAGAATTGATACCAAATTCCCCATTTTAGTTTTATTGCCTTGAGTATTACATTTTTTTATTTGACTCAAACACAATACTCAATCTCCAATCTTCAATGTCAAAAAATGCAAATATGAAGAATGGAACTCTTATGCCAGATTCATCAAGAAAAAAAGAGAGAACCCAAGTAAAATCAGAAGTGAAAGAGGAAAGACAACCAACACCACAGAAATACAAAGGATCATAAAAGAATAGTCTGAACAATTATATCCCAACAAATTGGACAATCTAGAAAAAATGGATACATTTCTAGAAACATGCAACTTTCCAAGACTAAACCAGAGAGAATCAGAAAATCTAAATAGACTAGTTACTAGCAATAAAATTGAAGCAATCATCAAAAAACCCCCAACAAACAGAAGCTCGGGACCAGTTGGCTTCACAGGTGAATTCTACCTAATAGTTAAAAACAAATACCTATCTTTCTCAAACTGGTCCAAAAAATTGCAGAGGAAGAAAAACTTCCAAACTCATTCAATGAAGCCAGCATTATTCTGAAGCCAAAACCAAAGACACACAAAAACGAGAGCTAACAGGCCAATATTACTGATGGACCTAAAGGCAAAAATTCTCAACAAAATACATAAAGGTTGAATCAGATCAGTTGGGGCAGAATCTGCTGTGACAAATCATTTTATTATTTTTTAATAAAAGAGAATTATATAAATGAGGTTCTGAAAAATATCCTGCAGAATGACAATCTTTTAACTGCATCCCACAATGTCTAATCCTATCTGACAGGCCACCCACTTGAGTGGCAGTCTTTATCATGCAAAGAAATACAGAGATTAGCCAGAAGACAACAGCCATTGCCCAAACAAGGTATCTGACCTGACTCCTCCCAGATTTTATAATGTGTTCATTTATAAAGGGAGAATTTTACAAGTGCTGAGTTGTGGTGGTTTTCTTCTGGAGATGGAGTGCATTTCCTTAGAGTATGTTTTCACAGATCATGTCGACTGGTTGCTTCTTAAACTAGTGCTATGCATCATTTTTATGAACATGTAGGGTTAAAAATAGAATGCTGCACCCTCCACGAGCTGCAAATACAACAGACTTGTTATTTGTATTGGTGAAATGTAAATCTACTGAATTCTAAATCCAATGTACAGGACTAAAAATAATTCTAAGTGCATTTCTGCTCAAAAAGGCAATTAAAATTAACATAAAAACAATGATAATTCATTCAAACAATGCATTAACTCTAGTATCTGAATGGCCATACATTCCCACCTGTGAAGCCTTGTGATGCCCATTTTCCCAGAACAAGAAGACAAAATTCTCAAGCATACTTATATTATAAGCAGTGGGATTCTATGTACCGATATCTCATTCAAAATGTGCAGAAATTTAGCTTTTTGTTGAGGGAATCAGAATGTTACCCTATACAAATTGATTTTACAGGGAAAGAAATAACTTTTATAAATTGATTTAGCATGTCCATAGACAAGACAACGGTGTTTTAGATTGGATTCCAGACACCTTAACAAATAACAAAACAAAATTCTGGGGAAAAGGATGTCTCCTTAAACTTATTTTAATATGTGTTTCTCTATTTTAAATTATACTGTCATAAACTGCAAGCATTTCTGGGTAAAAATATTGCAACTGCAAACAAATAGTCACTTCATATATTCTGATGATAAGTAATTTCACATATCGCAACAGAAAGAGTTGGGTGTTTTGTTGTTGTTGTTGTTGTTGTTTTATTGTTGAAATAAAGTTAATGCAAAATCTAAGCCCTCCAAAGGAAATTTGGGGAGAAAAATGAAGCTTTCTTGTGTTTTAAAACAGAAAAAATAAAAAAGTAAAACTTGTTTTGAGTTGTTTACTTAAACACACGGGTGATTCTTTGGGAATAGGTCATTAGATTGATATGATTATTTCATAAGGAGCTTTTAAATAGTCTAAATTATTGTCTATCTGTATCTTTGTGTGGAAGAGCTGGATATTATAACCAATACAGTCTTTATTTAATAGCTAATGCTCCTTTGTCCATTTGATGTATGGGAGCAGAGTTGAATTTCTCTAATCAACAGTATAAATCTTGGCTTTTATTATCAGACAGAAAAGCTGTACCAAAAATCCAAATACAGGAGCTTGGCATTAGGATGATCTCTCTGCAACTAGGAAGGGGGAAAAGTTGCATTAGGACAACCTTTGACTTTGCAGAGAACTGAGAAAAAAAGAATTCATTCACTCAGCCATTCTCTATCAAAACAATTTTCACAGAAGTATGCTGAGGAAACTTTCTCAGCATTAACTAAAGACTTTAGGAACTGACTTAATTAAAGGGAGTGAAATGAATCTAGGCCTAGACTCACAGGTGATTGATTCATCAAGGGCCTACTTTTGGCAAAATATTGAAGTAGGTGTGTGTTTTCTTTTTAGTAGAAAGGTAGCTTAATATTGCAGAAACAAGATTGACATTTGCTATGGCCAATTTTTCTGCCCCCCAAACCCATGTGTTAATGCCCTAAGTCATCATGATATGATGGTTATCTGGAGATGGAGCTTTTGGGAGATAATTTGGTCATGAGGCTGGAGCCCTCATAATGGGACTGGTGCCATTATAAGAGGAGACACAGAAATCTCTCTCTCTCTCTCTCTCTCTCTCTCTCTCTCTCTCTCTCTCTCTCTCTCTTTCTCTCTACCATATGAGGACACAGAAAAAAAATGGCCAACTATAAGCTGGGACAGGGTCTTCACCAGGAACACCAGGAATTGGCTGGCACCTTAATATTAAACTTTCTGGCTTCCAGACTGAAAAATAAATGACAGTGCTTTAAGCTACACAGTTTAGGGTATTTTGTTACTGAAACCTGAGTGCACTAATACTGTTTGGACCACAAAACTTTTAATTCAAATTCCAGGTAGGCTTTTTACTCCCTTCAGGATTTTGAGCAAGTTAATTCATCTCCATGACTCTTAACTTCTTCATTGTTGAAATGAAATAATGTGTTTTTCAATGTTTAAATGAGAGTACATATGCAACCACTTAGCAAAATACTGTCTACTAATTGGTCAGCAAATCTTAGTTTTCTTTGCTTGCTTGGCATTTTCACCTTCTCTCGTTATATCTCCATTCAGAAGACCCCTTTTCTACCTTTATTCATTCTGTCTTTATTCAGGAGACAGTACAATGATTGCTGATGGCATAACAATTTTTAGTACAATTATGTGTTATATGTTCCACATTGCATATTTATTTTTTAATAACAGCCCCTGAAACAAAACAACTAAAACACAAAACTATGGTGGACATCTTAAAAATGGGTCAGTATTAAAATACCTGGCGGGAGGCAGTTGGACCTTTGAACATTTCATAAGTTTTATGATGTGGATGATGGTTTCACTGCAAATACATGGAGAAAAGCCATTGAATATAAAATATAAAGATAAGGACTTTCAGACAAGATGGAGGCATAGGTAGACACACTGTGCCTCCTCCTCGCACAACTAAAAGAAGGACAACAACAGTTTAAAAACAAAACCAACCAAAACCTACAGAAAATTGAACTGTATCAAAGTCTGACAACTAAGGAATTAAAGATGACATATTCATCCAGACCAGTAGGAGGGGCTGAGATAGGCAGCCGAGGACACTCGGCAGTGTGGCGGCTGGAGGCCCAAGACTGGCAATGCTGCAGTTAGCCAGCAAGGCAGCAGCAGGTGGACCTGGCGAGGCAGTGGATTGTGGACTGGGCAGTCCCACATTCGTGCACAGATAAACCCGGAGGAACAACTGGGAAGCAGGACAGACTGTGCAATCCAGGGCCCCAACGTGGGGAAATAAAGCCTCAAACCACTGGTTGAAAACACCTGTGGGGGTTGAGGCAGCAGGAGAAACTTCCAGTCTCACAAGAAAGTTTGTTGGAAAGATCCACAGGGTCCTAGAACATACACAAGCCCACCCACCTGAGAATTGGCACCAGAAGGCCCCAATTTGCTTGTGGGAAGTAGAGGAAGTGACTGAAATCTGTCAGAGAGAAGAGCAAGCGCCATTGTTCCTGCTTGGACTCCCTCCCCACATATAATGTCACAACACAGCGACGTGGGTTACCCCACCCCAGTGAACACCTAAGGCTCCACCCCTCACTACGTAACAGGTGCATCAAGACAAAAAAAATGGCTCGAATGAAAGAACAGATCAAAGCTTCAGAAAAATACAACTAAGTGATGAAGGGATACTCAACCTATCAGATGCACAGTTCGAAACACTGGTAATCAGGATGCTCACAGAATTTGTTGAATTTGGTCACAAATTAGATGAAAAAAATGAAGGCTATGCTAAGTGAAATAAAGGAAAATGTATAGGGAACCAATAATGATAGGAAGGAAACTGGGATTCAAATCAACAGTGTGGACTAGAAGGAAGGAAGAAACATCCAATCAGAAAAGAATGAAGAAATAAGAATTCAAAAAAATAAGGAGAAGCTTAGGAACCTCTGAGACATCTTTAAATGTTCCAACATCTGAATTATAGGGGTACCAGAAGGGGAAGAGGAAGAGCAACAAGTGGAAAAGTTATTTGAACAAATAATGAAGGAGAACTTCCCCAATCTGGCTAAGGAAATAGACTTCCAGGAAGTCCAGGAAGCTCAGAGAGTCCCAAAGAAGTTGGACCCAAGGAGGAACACCCCAAGACACATCATAATTACATTAGCCAAGATTAAAATTAAGGAGAGGATCCTAGAAGCAGCAAGAGATAAGGAGATAGTTACCTACAAAGGAGTTCCCATCAAACTGTCAGCTGATTTCTAAAAAGAGACCTTATAGGTAAGAAGGGGCTGGAAAGAAGTATTCCAAGTCATGAAAGGCAAGGACCTATATCCAAGATTGTTCTATCCAGCAAAGCTTTCATTTAGTATGGAAGGGCAGATAAAGTGCTTCCCAGATGAGGTCAAGTTAAAGAAGTTCATCATCACCAAGCCCTGATTATATGAAATGTTAAAGGGACTTCTGTAAGAAAAAGATAAAAAATATGTACAGTGAAATGACAGTAAACTCACAGTTATTAACAACCACACCTAAAACAAAAACAAAACAAACTAAACAAACAAGTAGAACAGGAACAGAACCACAGAAATGGAGATCACATGGAGGGTTATCAACAGGGGAGTGGGAGGGGGAGAGAGGGGGGGAAAGGTACAGAGAATAAGTAGCATACAGGGTAGGTAGAAAATAGAAAGGGGTTGGGTAAGAATAGTATAGGAAATGTAGGAGGCAAAGAACTTATATGTATGACCCATGGACATGAACTAAAGTGGGGGAATGTTTGTGGGAGGGGGTATGCAGGGTGAAAGGGAGTGAAGGGGAGAAAATGGGACAACTGTAATAGCACAATCAATAAAATATATTGAAAAATAAATAAATTACTAAAAAGAAATCAGGTGATGATTTAAAAAATATATATACATAAAGATAAAACAGTCATTTGGATCATTTATGCTTATTACCAAAGTTGGGTAAAAAATGAACAAATTCTTTATTCACAAAATACTATCGTGTGCTGTAAGATCTTACGTGAACTGACCATGACAATTTCTCAGACTCACATGGCGCTGCTCTCCCTCTCATTCACTGTACTCCAGTGACCTGTCGTCTGGTCATCTTTTAAGAACACCAGTCTCATTCACTTTTAGGGCCTCTACATTTATTCCTCTTACATATTAGAAGATGATAACTTGCTATGGAAACAAACTCAAGGTAAGGCAATCAGAAGCAGAGGGTTACAATTTTGATCATTGGAAATGTGGCATGTACACAAAGATTTGATAGATGAGATAGATGAGAAAATCGTCATTCAAGTATCTAAAGGAATATTCCAGGCAGGGGCATCAGCCAGCACAAAGGTCTGAAGCTGGAGTATAAAGAATAAAGGAAGTAAAATAAGAGGTAAGTGGTAATTTAGAACAGAGAATTGATGTGATATAATTCACTGCTTTCAAAAATCGACCTGGATGTTGTGATCAGAATCAGAGTTTCTCACCTTTGGCACTATTGATATTCTGCGATGGATAATTCTTTGTTGAGGGTCGTCCTGTGCATTGTACACTATTTAGCAGCATCCCTGGCCTCTACTCACTCGATGTCAATAGCAAACACTCCCCTACTTGTCATGACCAAAAGTATCTCCAAATACTGTCAAATATTCTGTTCATGGGTGGGGCAAAATCATTCCTAGTTGAGAATCACAACTGTAGGGAAAAGAGTGGAGGCTCAAATGTCACCTCTGCATAGACAGACTTCTCTGACTGCCCAATCTAAAGCAGCACCCAGCAGCCCCAGCACCCTCCATCACAGGACCCTGCTTTGTTGTCTTCAAAGTGCATATCACACCCTGAGAAATTATCCTAGCTACTCATTGGTCTACTTTGTTTATTCATTGTCTCTCTGCCTAATGGTATTATTAGCTCCATAAAATTAAGGACTTCATCTGCATTATTCATTGCTCTGTTACCTAGTGCCTTGAGTTTTGCTGAAAATCACAGCTGAAACCACTTAAGATTTTACATTATTTTTCCATTGCCTGAGCAAGACAGGTACACTCTTCAACAAATATAGAATGCTATAATTTTATGATGAAGATGGAAAGAGATGTGGACTACATATTGATGGCTCATAAAAGAGTATCAAACAAAACTGGAGCAAACCTTACTGCTTGGGGTAGAGCAAAAACTGCATGATGATGAGTTGGGCCTACAATTTTACCCTCCAGTTAGTTTTTTAAAATAAACTTTACATTCCATAGAGAGTTTCTTTGGGTGCCTAGATGATATCCTATTGCTGAGTAACATTTCAAGTTCCAGTCTATATTGAGATGTTTGCAACCACTGTGTATCCCTTACCTTCTATAAATCAAGGCTGGAGGCAGGATGCAAAAAAAAATCCATTAAAAAAACATTCAACTGTTTATTATCCAGTAAAGTGCCTCAGCACATGAAGGCCACTCCAGGCAAGACTAGAACAGTATATTATACATTCTCTATGCTTTACTTCAACCTTTGCAATAGAAGTCTGGTGACTTCAGAGCAGTTAGCAGTAACAAACTAGAAATAAGAATCTTGGGTTTCACTACAATCTCTTTTCACAAAACTCGTAAGAGGTTGAGAAAGGAAAGGGTCCATTCATTAATTCATTCATCTTACAAATGTCCACTGAGAACCTTCCTGTCCCAGGCATTAAGTGAACCACTGAGAAAAACTGAAGGTCTCGTGTAGTCTAGTCAAGGAACTATGAATTAATTATATAATTAAACATTCTGATAAGTGCTATAAAGGGAAAGTAGGATGTTATGAAACTTATTAGGTGGGGGCTAAATCTAATTTCAGAAAATCAGGAAAGATTTCCCTGCGGAAATAACATTTGAAATGAAATCTATAAGTTGGGCAGGTGCTACAAGGTGAAGGATGGTGGTTCCAGAAAGAGAAATAGTCATATGTCATAGTAGCCCCATGCTAGAGAATTGAAGGAACTCCGTATGTTCTCTATAATGAAAAATATTTTAGCTGACTTCCAGTCACGATGGATGCAAAGGTAGACATGCTTCACCTTCTCCCATAACCACAAATAGGAATTACAACTAAATCTCAAAATAAATAACACCCAGAACTGTCAGAAAACTGAACTGTATGGAAGTCCAACAACCAAGGATTTAAAGAAGCCATATTCATCCAGATGGATAGAAGTGGTGGAGATGTGGAGAACTGGAGTGGAGAAGCAAAGAGACACAGAGTGACTCAGAGAGTCGCCAGCAGCAGCAGCAGAATGGGCACAGGCAGTCCCACATTCACGTGTGGTGGGTAAAAATCAGGAGGGTTACCCTGAGAGTGAGCTATCCCAGCCCCAGACCAGAATGAATAGCCCAGGGTTCCAGTGCTAGGAAGACAAATCCCCATAACTGCAGGCTATAAAAACCAGTGGGGGTTTGGGCAGTGGAAGAAACTCTGGATTTTCAGAAAACTTTGCTTAAAGGGCCCACATGGTCTTAAAACATACGCAAACCCACCCACTTTGGGATTCAACACCAAGGCAACAGCTGGAAGGGCGTCGCTCACATACGGGGAGTGGGTGAAGTGACTGAAAATGGGGTAAGTGCCAGGCAAACCCTCAGAAGACATGCAGTGGCACAGTTCCCTCTCCCAGCCCTCCCCCTACACAGAGCCACAAAGCAGAGAAGCAGGTTGCTCTACCCTGGTGATTACCTAAGTCTCCACTCCACACAATTTACAGGTGCCTTTCAGAGGGAGTCAAAGCACCTCTACCTAATATACATAAACAAACACAGGGAGACTATCAAATTGAGGAAACAAAGAAATATGGCCCAAATGAAAGATCTAAATGAAATGGAGATAGCCAACCTGTCAAATGTAGAGTTCAAAGCACTGGTTATCAGGATGATCAAAGAACTCACTGATTACAGCAAAAACACAAAGGAAGAAATGAAGGTTACAGTAAGTGAAGTAAAGAAAAATCTACAGGGAACCAACAGAGAAGGGAAGGAAGCCAGGATTCAAATCAATGATTTGGAACATAAGGAAGAAAAAAACACTCAACCAGAACAGAAAGAAGAAATAAGAATTCAAAAAAATGAGGAGAGTATAAAAGACTCTGGGACATCTCCAAACATGGCAACATCGGAATCATAGGGATGCCAAAAGGAGAAGAGGAACAGCAAGAAATTGAAAACTTATTTGAAAAACTAATGAAAGAAAACTTCCCTACTTTAGTGAAGGAAATAGACATACAAGTCCAGGAAGCACAGAAAGTACCAAACAAAATGGGTGGACACAAAGAGGACCACACAAAGACACATCATAATTAAAATGTCAAAGCTTAAAGATAGAGAATCTTAAAAGCAGCAAGAGAAAAGCAGAGTTACCTACAAAGGAGTTCCCACAATACTGTCAGCTGATTTCTCCAAAGAAATGCTACAGGCAAAAATGGGCTGGCGGGAAGTATTCAAAGTGGTAAATAGCAAGGACCTGCAATGCAGATTGCTCTATCCAGCAAAGCTATCATTTAAAGTGGGAGGACAGATAAAGTGCTTCCCACACAAGGTAAAGCTAAAGGAGTTCACAATCGCCAAACATTATTACATGAAATGTTAAAGTAACTTATTTAAGAAAAAGATCAAAACAGCAAACATTAAAAAGGCAACAAATTCACAACTATCAACAACTGAATCTAAAACAAACAAACAAACAAAATAAGCAAAAAACCAGAACAGGGACAGAATCATAGAGATCTGTGATTCTGTATGGAGATCATTTGGATGGTTATCAGTTGGGAGAGGGAAGGAAGAGGATGGGGGGAAAGTTACAGGGATTAAAAAGCATAATTGGTAGGTACAAAATAGACGGGGGATGTTAAGAATAGTATAAGAAATGGAGAAGCCAAATAACATATATACACGATCTGTGAACTAAGTGGGGGGCGGGGGTGGATTGCTGGAGGGAAGGGGTGTACCCAGTGGAGGGGAACAAAGGAGGAAAAGGCAGGACAACTGTAATAACATAATCAATAAAATATACTAAAAAATATTTTAGTGCCTGTCATATGATCTTCATCAGTTCACTAAATGAAGAATATGCACAAATAAGCTTTACACACGATTAGCTTAAACTTTATTATCAGCCTATTAAATAATAACAGGTTTCCTAGAATAAAGAGATAGACACTCACAGACATTTGTAAGTTAAGTGAATTAATAAATAGATTCCTTCATCTCCTGGTCTCTTGTAGTTAATGTGAAAAGAGGCTGGAAGTAAAACACAAGATTCTCATTCCTAGTTGGTTACTAGTCCCTGAGGCCTCTCCAGGATTAGCACAGTCATACTGGGAAACTCAGAGTCAAGCAGGCAGGGTCTACAATACAGTAGTCCTATTCCTCAAGGGTCTCATCTCACTCAGGCTGATGTTTTAAAGTACTGCTGGTAGACCGTGTGCGTGCCTTTCAGAGATTAACTTGACAAGATATTAAAAATAAATGAATTTGAGTTAGGAAAAAACTGGGATGGGGGAAAAGAGGGCAGGAAAAAGAGTGGCTACTGGAATAAACCACAGAGAGATAAGGAGAACCTGAACTTGGCTTGAGAAAGTGGGTTGAAATGGAGAGAAAGGGATAGCTTTAAGCAAAACTGAAGAACTAGAATTATTAGCACACAACAACTGATTGGCTATCAGGATGGAGATAGGAAATGTATAGTTTAATTACATCAATTTGCTCTTTCCGCGGTTAAAAAGTTAGGACAGGTTTTAAAAAATCTGCTTCTCACCCCTCCTCACCATCTAAATCCTCCCTTCACAGAAGTAGAAGGATTGTTGAGGGGAAGTTGTCTGGTTGTTCTCATGTCAAATTAATTTTCTTCATCCCCCATATGCCAATCGTCACACAGCCTGTTCTAAATTTTAATCTGGTGCATTATTGATGAGCTCTTAAAAAGATCAGAACAACGATCTCCCACTCTCTTTCTGGAAGAAAAAAAAACTTGCTGCAAAAAGAACTGGCAATTTTGACTAACATGAACCATCCAACAGATCAATTAATCATACTTATGACAGATTTCTTTGCCAAACCTAATATTAATTTATTAGATAAATGTCTTTGAGGACCTACTGTGTGTCAAGCACTATGCTAGAAAACCGATTTGACATTTGATTAGCTTTGCATTAACATTCCATGACTAGAGCTCTCACCTTGTGAAAGAGGAAAAATTTGCCCTTAGCTAATCTTAGTTCTAAAGATGTCTCTTACTTATTAGGACCTCACACTGAGAAAGGTCTCAATTCCTTTCAGGAAAGAATCTTACAGTTCAGCACACCTGTCTATTGGGCTTCGTTGAGAGATTTTCATTTCTCAAGGTTGTTTTTTCATTGTTAGTTATTTCTTGGTAGAGTGTGTTTTTTTTATTGGAGTTCTCTATGCCTGAATTTGAGCATTTGTATGTAGGATTCAAGTTCTGTATTGTGAACATAACAAATGTAATAAGTAATGCTGATTTTGAAGTGCACCAGATAAAATCCAGACTGTTTTTATGTACCACATCTGCTGATTGACAGGTATGACAAGTCAAGAGGCAGAGGAAAAAATGTTTATGTTTGTAGAAGTAATCTTAACTGAGTTCAAAAAAATAAACATTAATTCCTTTAAACATTATTTTTATAGACTTAGTGAAGGATTTTTAATTATATTATTTTTAACTCATTGATAACTCATTTTTAAATGTACAAATGACACTTTTATTACTACAGTAGGAATATGTGCTTCTAGTAGAACATTAAAAAACACAAAAGAGAAGGAGGAGGAGGAAGAAGAAGAGAAGGAGGAGAAGGGGTAGGAGAAGGGAAAAAAGGCAAGTACATTCATTATCACACTATCCAGAAGGAGTTTCTGTGAATATCTTGTTTTGTCTCCTTTCAGATCTATTTTTTATGATAGATTTTTCTCCAAACTAAAATATAATCATACTTACATGCTGCTTTGTAACTTATTACCCTAAATAAAACACCATCATGTCAGGAAATATTCTACAATGCACTTCTAGTGATGAGATATTATTTAGACATTATATTTATAATTGTATGCACCGTGATTTCTGTAATTGACCCCTAAGTGTTTGGCACTTACATTGTTTCTAAAATATGTTATAATAAATAGATTTGTCCTTATGTACTTGCAATTCATTTAAATGTTTTCTTAATATAGCAGACATTGTTACTGGCCTGTCCATTCCTGGAGGAGCAGTTAACCTGTTTCCACCTGTCACTACGTGCATATTTATGTCTGAAAGCTTTTTGCATTATTGTGGAAGTCATTCAGCCCAAGCAGGTTAGTCTTGCAGGGAATTAACCCTCCCAGAAGCAGCTCTCTACTAGGGACTGTCCAGAGTCGGTGCATAAGTACCCTAACTCCCTCTCCTCTCAGGTGAGATCATTCTGGGCACGTACTCATATCATTTCCAGAGTCGCTCCCTGGAGTAAGTTCCAGCAGCCCACTGCGGCCAATGCTTTTTTTCTTGGCTGTTTCATAAACAACTTGCACTTCAATTTTTGTCTTTCTTTTTCACCTGAGATTGCTTCTGTGTGTGCCTAAAACATGAAAATAGATTCCAAGGAATGAGACTATTAATTAAAAAGGAAATCTATTTGAAGATTTTTGATATACATTACTAAGATGCCCTCTGTAAACACCTTACATTTCTGCCATTTACATCATTTTCACCACAGTCTTGCCAAAAGGTGAAAGTATCATTTTTTAAAAGATTTTATTTATTTTCAGAGGGGAAAGGAGAAAGACAGGGAGAGAAACACTGATGAGTGAGACAAACATTGATTGGTTCCCTCTCACACACCCCCAGCTGGGTTCCTGACTGGCAACCCAGCATGTGCCCCAGCCAGGAATCCTACCAGCGACCTTTCAGTTGATATAGGCCAGTGCCCAGTCCACCGAACCACACCACACAGGGCAGAACCATTTTTTTACATGCCAATTTTGATAGGTAAAATAAGCATTTATTTTTCATTTATTTTTTATTAATAAGATATTTTATCTTTTCATAACTATGTCAATTTATAATGCTTCATTAATGACTTGGCTATTCATATTCTCAGTCTATATTTTCATTGTAAAAGATGTTTTTAACCAATATACAAGAGCTCTTTTAGTGTTAGAATATTATCTCTTTTTTTACATACATCTTAAAATTAGCTAGTTTGGATTTTTTGCAATCACAAAACATCAACCTTGCAATCAGCTAAAACACTCATTCTTCATTTAGGCTGAGCCTTGCAAATGGTAGGAACTATGCTTGTCTTTACTGTCAAATCTTTATTAATAAATGCATTTCTTGAAAAAAACTGCTACAGTAATTTGATTCTATTGTTAGAGTGTTAGCCAACACACCTGCTAAATACTGAGTTCTCTGTTTGAAACAAGACTGTGGGTTCTTTTACTAGGACACCATGGATACGTTCATTATGTAACACTGAATTACATAATCTCTCTTCATTCCTACTGCCTCATCTAAGGGACCACTATTATTAAGTCGAGCTTCAAATGTATGTCAATAGAAATTCCTAGGAATAAATTAGCTTTTTATTAGCTTTTCAGAGGGATTGCTGGATCAAAAGGCAGACCTATTTTTAATTTTTTGAGGTATCTCCATACTGCTTTCTACAGTAGCTGCACCAGCCTGCATTCCCACCAACAGTGCAAAAGAGTTCCCCTTTCTCCACATCCTCACCAACACTAATTGTTTATTGATTTATTGGTGGTAGCCATTCTGACAGGTGTGAGAGTATCTCATTGTGGTTTTAATTAGCATTTCTCTGATGATTAGAGACATTGAGCATCTTTCCATAGTATACAAAGAGATAGAAAAGATGGAAGGAGGAAACTTACAACAGAATTATAAAAGCTAATAAGCATACAAAAATCTCTACTTAAATAAGAGACTTTAATATATATTTATATATAAAGTTTTACCAAGCATATTAGCATTTTTAAAAATAAAACAGTAAGATACAGTGTTAGCCAGGGTATAAGGATAATTCCCATATTCATAAACAATAAGAGCAAAAAGTGTTTCTCATTTTTGGAAACAAACGTGGCCTAAGAAATTGCTTATTCTGTTGCCCCAGCAACTTTACAACTAAGATATTTAACTCAAGGAAATAATTGTGGGTGTGTACTGAGATTTATCTACAGAGATAATCATTATAGCATTGCTTATAATGGTGAAGAATGAAAAACAACTTAAGTATCAAAAATTAGAGGTGGTTAAAATTAGAAACATCCAAATAATAGAATACCATACATCATTCATAAAATGATATGGTGGAAGAACAGTAATGATATAGAAATGCTTATGAAGTGGTAGGTAAAAAAGCTTGCAAAATGTTACACACAGTGGAAATTTGTATTTCATATGCACGTATCAAAGTATAAGTGGAAGGATATATACTGATATGTTTGTTAGCTGTGGTGATAGCTGAGATAATTGTGGATGATTTATTTTCTTATTTGGGTCTTTTATATCACCTAAACATTGTGCATAGCATTTATTATTTTTATACCTAGATAATTCTATTAAAACCAATTATAAAACAAACCTCTTTTGTCCCAATTCTAAAATGGACCAATTGGATATTACTCACAAGCAAGGCAATGTGGTATGGCTATTGTGGAGAGTGGAGCGAGCTATTTATAGCTCAGTTATCTGTAGGAAGTCATCCAGCTCTTGCTTTGGGGTGGGACAGCCCTCCATCTGGGAGAGCTAATTAGTGATGATAGCCGCAATCTGTAACTTTGCTGTTTTGCTTGAGTGAGAATCGTCTCTTTTCTTTGCACACTGCCAGCTTGTTTTAGGAACTACACTTCAAGGTTATCTTAAAAAAAAAACCCTCAGGGTTTTGAGTTTAAACTGAAGCTTCATTTATCAAGCAAATTATCAAATAAATAAATGAGAGAAAGAAGGAAGGAAGGAAGGAAAGAAGGGAGGCAGAAGGAAGGTAGGAAGGAAGGAAGGAAGGAAGGAAGGAAGGAAGGAAGGAAGGAAGGAAGGAAGGAAGGAAGGAAGGAAGGAAGGAAAGAAGGGAGGGAGGGAGGGAGGGAGGGAGGGAGGGAAGGAGGGAGGGAGGGAGGGAGGGAAATGCATAGAAAATTCATTTTAGTTTAATTCTCAGACCACAAAATGTCAGTATGGGGGCAAATTTTCAAGGGTATCTAGTTCAAATTCATCAAACAGGTGATAATATATAAGTCGGGGGGGCGGGGGGGGAAGCATTTGGTGTCCTGACAAGACATTGATTCAGGTGACAGGAAGCAAACACAGAGGGGCCACTTAGAAAAGCTTGTTTAAACTCTAGGTTTACTTTTCAGTCTCTTTTTTCATCTTCACCCAAGGATATTTTTATTGATTTTACAGAGGGAGGATGGGAGAGGGAGAGAGAGAGGGAAAAAAAATCAATGTCAGAGAGAAACATCGATCAGTTGCCTCCCGTCCAGTCTGCACCAGAACCAGGATCAAACCCTCAGCCTTTTGGTGCGTGGGATGATGCTCTAACAAACTGAGCCACCTGGCCAAAGTTGACTTTGCAGTCTTTATATTCACTGCTAGGAGGCCTGGAAGATTTCCAACAGTATAATATGGTTGTCTTAATGGTCAAAGCCATGTTTAAATGTTTCATTTTTATCTGTGAAGTTAGGGTCTATATACGCAAGACCCTTCAAGGAACATGTATAAAGGACCCCTGGACAAAGCCAAAGAGGGGTAGGATTGAGGGTGGGCAGTAGTGGTGGGTTGGGTGGGGGCAAGTGGTGACAGGAAAATGGAGACAACTATACTTGAATGACAATAAAAAAATAAATAAGAATAAAAATAAACTGCCATTTGACAGCAAAAAGAAAAAAAAGGCAAGACCCTTAGGGAACTGCTCCATCTTGAAATCCGCACGCCAATGAAATTAATGCACATACCTTAGTGAAACTCAACATTGATTTAACAGATTTCTTGAAACTGAAAACCTCAAATCTGACCAAGAAAATCAACATGGAAGAGGAAAGGCAACTTAAAAGAAAATCGGGGTTGAAATGCCTTTTGGTAATGTACTAAGGATTAGAATCAAGACAAGAAGAAACCCACTCACAGAACAAGACTTCTAGGCAGCCCATTACATAAAGGAAAGCCGTGAAAACAACTTAGAATTTGTCTTAGTGGAAATCCTTGAGCAGGTGGCATTCCTGAACTCTAGCTTCTCTTATGTATAAAAGTGAGGACAATAAATCTTATTTTATGAAATAGATATAAAAATTAAATATGTGAATGCACATATCTAACTCATCATAGGTACTAAATAAGAATTCCCTTCCTTCTGTCTAGTCTCCACCCACTGATTCAGATCCCACCTGAGCACAATTATGCCCCACACTAAGAATCTACCTTCTTTTCCACATCAATTGTCTCATTTCAAGCATTTTTCACCCTCCCTGTCTGCAGCCTTCTTACCATCCCGTGGTACACTGTACCATGTACCCTGTAAATACACTATACTTTTTCAACCCCTGTGCTAAAGTATGGGAGCAAACACTACCCTAAATGCTCAAGTGTGATTGCTCCTAAAAAGGAAAGATTAAGATTTATTTTTAATACAATAGCTTTGATCAGTGCAGCCTCAGATCAACAGGTATGTGTGCATGGAGGCGGGCCACTGAGTTATACTGACTGACTGATTCAAAAACCTCTAAGACTTTGTAACACACAATGATAGCTAATATTTACTGAGCACTCTTTATGTACCAGACACTGCTCTTGGTCTTCTACATGAAGTACTAATTTAATTATCAAAGTGATCCAGAGTGGCCATCATCATTATTCTTTCCATTTTATGGGAGACAATACTAAGAGAGAAGCTATTTTTCAACTTACTATGTTAAAAGAGCTAGACTCAGATTACTATGTGCAATCTGACACCAGAATCTCTGTGCCTTTTTGGTGATAATAAGATAGTTCAAATGTCACACAAAGATGCCCATATTCCCACAAGAAAGAGAAGTTCTTGCTCCTGATAGGATACCTGTACAGGCCAATCCATAAACCCTCACATTATGAAACAGAACCCCCAAGGTTCACATAACCAAGCCAGAGAATAGGAAACATGTTCTTTAATGACTAAAGCAAGGCCTAAGTAGAAGCAGGGGAAGAGGCTTACACCAAGGTGACTATGTCTTTTTCCATGAAAGGCAATAAGAGAGGACCTTGAGCCCTCCAAACTCCTTGTTTCTTTGGAGGTTCCTTTGAATGGGTCAATAAATGAAGGAGAAAACATCTGAATAGGTGGTCTCCAAGGTTCTAAAACTCGAATTCAGCCTCAGCATCCCACTCGCTTTAGCTTTATCACATAATGGGTGTGATAAAGGTATGGGTGTCTTCATATTTTAAGAAGTGGTTTTTCTGTTTTGAAAAATTGAAAAGCATTTGTAGAAACAGTATTTCCTTAGGGTCCAAGGCACCAGTGATTTCATATGGCTATTTTGTGACCTTGGCCATGCCCAGCAACTTCTCTGAACATTAACTGCAACTCAGCCTTCCAGGGTTATTATAAGCAACAAATATGACATTTAAGAGAGGCACTTTTAACTTACTATTAATTATAACAATATTTGGCACATTAAAAACATTAGAGAACTGTGCCAATGAGTGACTTTTGTGACTCATCAACAAGAACACTTATGACCCTTGGTTACTCATAGAGACAGCAATGTTTTCAAAGAATGGGATGCTGAGTCAGAGTCAGTTGGCATCAAATACCAACTGCTTACTGAATGATAAGACTATGGGCAAGTTATTTCAGCTTCCTGAGCCTCTGCCCCATACCTGTGAACGGGAACCAACAGCAGGATGGTTATGAAGACGTATTTCAGTGAAGTCATGCCTCCATATGCTTTCATGCTTTCAGCAGGGCACAGGGAATTCTATAAATGCAAGCCCTGATGGCCTGTTAATATTTTTATGTCAATTCTTCTTGCTCAAGTTTTCCACCTGCCTTGTCAGGGCGCCTCAGGGGGAAAGCAGACTTCAGGCGCACTCTTTCCTCCAGGAGTGAATCCTGAGCCCCCACATCTGATCTTCCTTTGCCAACAGGCATAAATATTCTGTAATTGCTTTGAAGTGTACTGGTAACAACATGGCCAACTGTTCCCCGGGATGAGTCAGGCGTTGCTCTGAAACAGAACGGGTGCGTGCAGCAGGAGGCTGTAAAGCTCTGAGTCTGAGTCACTGCGATAGCCGCTGCCTTCGAGCCCCGATGTTCACAGGTGCCTTCACGGCTCCACATCCATATGCCACCACTTGGCCCAAGGATACCTGGGTATTTCTTACCTCACTGAGACAAAACAGCTGACCCAGCCACCTGCTGCCTATTCTCCTGCCTACTGATATAGCCTAGCCATCCCATCCCCGGACCATCTCAAATGCCACCTCTTCAGAAAAGCCTTTCCAGATGACCCTCATCAGTACCAATGACTCCCTTTTTAATCCCCAGCCCACAAGACATTGCAAGCCCATCCGTTTCTATATGCACATCTGACATTTTAATGCGGCCTTTTTGACTGGGTCTTAGGTCCTAAATTTGTTGAGAGTAAAAAATGTTATTGTATTCCTTCTATATTCCCTCAAAGTAAAATGCACACAGTGTTTGTTTAGTATACAATAAAGTTAAATGAGAGCCTAAAACACCGGTGACTTTGCAGTCTAGATCTTAGAATGATATACTACCTCATATGACACGTAAAGATTAAGAGTGTTAACAATAACTTTAATCATGTTTCATGTATTTTAAAATTCAGTGTTTTATGTAAAAGCTTCATCTTTAAACTGTGATTGGTTGAATTTTTGTCCAATACTAATAAAGAAAAGTGATCAGAAATATTTTAATAGAGCCAATTTATTTATTTGTTTTCTCCATGAGAAATTAGCTGATACAGCTACATGTTTCTAAAACAGTAACTTGCAGGACTTCCAGCCATCAGGGAGTTCTGGCGTCTGAATTTGAATAGTGTGCTACTACTTGAAGAGCTTGCTGTCACCACAAATATAACCAAACTGAGCATGTCAACCCCTCCCACAGCAGTTCCTGCTCTCAGTGTCCCTGCCTTTGTCAATAATAACATCCTATCCATCCAATGGCTCCAAACTTTTGAGTCAAGTACGATGAAAAAAAGAGACAGCACCACACAGATATAATCTGGTATATTTTTACCTACAAAAATGTAGTAATTCCTATCAAAATTGTATGCAACATGTTGCCCTTCTCATCTGTCTCTTCCTATCCATTCTCCTGGACACAGAATTGCACCCCCACGCTCCTAAGCCATCCCCTCACACCTGGATTACAGAAGCAGTCTCTTGTCGGCCTCCTTCACTTTAAGCTTGCTTGATCTGGTCTATTTTAAGCGTAGCCTCAAAGCATTTTCTTCCTTAAATAGCACTTTCATAATGTTGCTCCTGTACTTAAAGACCTTTTACGGTTTGTGAGTTCTTACAACTTCCCAGCTAGACTCTTCTCCCTGATCCTATGTGGGTACCTTATTTTCCACCTGCCGCTCTCATCAGATGAGCTTCTGACCCATTTCACCAGCATGCAAGGGAAGTGACTCAGCCCCCAAGAACAGAGTGAACTCTGTGCCGAGCACTGTGTGATATGCTGCTTGCATGAAAGGCCACTGACTGAGGGTGTCATTATGAACCAGGGGAGACTGAACACAATTAGACTATGTAAATTCTACACAATGTAGAACTGCGATGCTTAAGTGGACATAAAGTGCAATCTGGATATAAAATAGGAGGCTAGCAAGTGGATTGAACAGGATGGAAGGAACTCAGGCCAATGTGGCAGAGTTCTCCCTGATCTATAGGAAGCACAGAGCTGAGCACTTCCCAGCTTTTACCCAGTCCTTCACTCCTACTTTGCCTCTGCCCAATCTACTCCTCCATCAGGAGTTAGCTCAAGCCCCAACACTGTAATGGTGCATCAGAAGGTGGCTTCATTTGTGTTTCCCCGGACACAGATCCGGAGACAGGGATTCCAATGAAAGCAGTTTACTAGTGCTATGATCTCAAGGGCAGTCAGGAAAGGAGGATGCCATATAAGAAAAGAAATGATCTATAAGGGGTTTATTGTCAAGTAAACTGCCCCTATGGGTAACCAGAGTTTAATCCCAGAGGGCAAATGGGAGAAAAACAGTATAGAGCACACACCTCAGAGTTACCCCATTTGAGGAGCAAAGGAGTTGGGGTAGTCATGCCACCAACTTCTGTCAATCATTGGTTGAAGCTTCGGGGGCTGGTAATTGGTTAGCCTTTCCAATCTCCCCTGCACTGTGGCAGAGCCGCCTCCCTGGTTAGAAGCCCTCAGGTACAGTGACGTCCCTGTAGGTCACTGGAAGTCTTCTTCTGGAGCCCTGGTTGGCTGAGGCCAGGAGGATGTGATCTGGCACCAACAGAGTCCTCCACACAAACCAGCTATGAGCTCTGATGATGGTGTTGCCTCTGTCTCTTGTTCTGTATGTGCTTTTGAGGTCAGTGTCCTGAGTCTCAGTTTCTTCATCTTTAAAAGGGGGCTGAGTATTATTGATTTTTTAATATTTGTTAAAATAGCAGAATCATTGATCCTTAAAGAAAATCTAGACTAGAATCCTAATTTGTAAAACAAGCAAAAGCAGAATTGAGCAGGTTGAAGTACTGGCAGGATTCTTGGCTGAGGGACATCTTCTTGGGTGCCTATAGTTTCCAGAGCACAACAAGTAAAATGCTCTGCATCACTCAACAGTATCTAAGACGCCCCTGGCATCACTGCATTCTCTTTACCTCTACTAAGATTCTGTGATGCTCAGTATGCAACTTAATTCTCTGCCAGGGAAAGGAAGGCTCCGACCACTCACTGAACACTCACTATGCACTAGATATCTTGACCATATTGTGTACATAATCTCTCTAGTGATGGCCCAAGCAACTGTATGAGGGAGAATAGTGATTGGCAATCAAGCCAGAGTACATCTTGTGGTGCTAGAGTTCCTAAAATTGTGTTTGAATAACACGTTAATGACTAATTTTATGTAGACTATACAACCTATTCACAGTGACTCTGGGGGTGGGGAGACAGTGAGTACAAGGTGATTGATAATTCCCAAGGTCAACATATTTCTGCCATCGTCATTTTTTCATTAGATCTTCATAACTATATGAGATAGAGATATTGTTGTTGCTATCATTATTATTTGATCATAACAATTATTATTATTATCATTATTGTTTTACAGATGAGAAAGTGAGGGGCTAAGAGGGGGCGCTTTGCCCCAAGTCCACGGGAAGTTAGTGACAGAGCCCGGACTCATGTCCGGTCTTTCAGGGTCTGGAGTCCAGCCCACCCACCACACTACCCACTGTTACATCTTTTATCACAAGAGTGTTCTACAACCCATTTTGTTTACACAACTGACCACTAAAGTCCTGGAAATATAAGGCCCACTAATCGTCAATACAGAGGCTATAGGAGATGACTGACCACATAATAGGGACTGAATTAATATGCATTGGATTATTAAACTTTACATATTGGAGTTTTGCCTGAAAGGAAGAACCAAGACAAGTGTGAAAATTCATAATTATTATTGATTTCAGTGCAGGAAGTCATATACAAATGCTACAACTGCAAATTAAATTAAAATGTGAGTGATTTCATTCCTTTCATTCACTTGTTTATTCAAACATTTTTCATATATACTTTTTAAAAGTGACTGTGCCACACATATAAAGGATATTAAGAATGAAACAATGATGCACCTGGCTGGTGTAGCTCAGTGGATTGAGCATGGGCTGGGAACCAAAGTGTCCCAGGTTCGATTCCCAGCCAGGGTACATTCCTGGGTTGCAGGCCAGAACCCCCAGCAACCGCACATTGATGTCTCTGTCTCTGTCTCTCTCTCTCTCTCTCCCCCCCCTTCCCTCTCTAAAAATAAATAAATTAAATCTTTAAAAAAAAAAGAATGAAACAATGAGAAAGTATTCTGTTCTAAAGTATACATAAGAGGGAATATAAGGCAAACACACACATACTTACATATATGTAAAATCTCACCTTACATATAGGTATATATAACAACATTATAACAGGAGGAGAAATCCACTTCTTGTTACGATTCTGAGAAGGGTCTTTGTGTTTGTTCATGGAGATGGTCTGGGTTTTAAAATACATGGTAACAAAAACACCAAACAGGAAATTTGGGGGCGTGTACACGTTCGGATACAGGGGAGAGGAACACATCTGGATTGTACGGTGCTAGGTAGAGACATACCTAGGGTATCTTGCAAGTCAAGCTAAGGCTTCTTGCTTTTTGCCTTATAGGCAGCAGGGGCACTAAAAGTTAATGTTGAGGAAAATCACATCATTAGAGATGTGCTTTAGAGATGCATATTGTGTTGTAAAGTAAAAATCTAATAACAACAAAATTCTGCGTGTTTACTTTATGCTGGATACTACAAAAAGTACTTACATTAGTTTGTTTAATCTTCATTTCACCCTTTAAAAGGTGTATTATTAGTATCCCTCCTTGACAGATGAGAAGTCTGGGAAAGAATACGTAATGCCCCAAAGGCTTCAAGGAGAGTAACAGAGAAGCTGGGATTGAAACTCGTCATTCTGTACCATGATGATAGGCCTCTTGTAGGAGCTACAGTTGGAAGAGTCTGGAGGGATAGAAAGTGCTTAAGAAATTATTATAAAATTCCAGGGAAAGTGAATATTATTTCATACTAGAATAGAGATTTGGCATTTACTTAACTCTCCCTCAACCCCCATCCTGCCCAGTGCTAAAGTCCCTTCAACAGCATCGGATCTCTGAATGAACCGCCTCCAGAGGAGGACTTAAAAGTTTATGTCAATTTAAAACCTTACTATTTTTATGTTAAATCAAAACTCAGCAGGTAGCTGCCCCAACATAAACTGGCTGCTTTCAGAGGTGGGGAGCCAGTCATCTCCAGGTTTACACCCCATTTCCACCACATCCTAAGGGCAATGTCATCCAAATCTCTGATTCTCCACTTTCCCATCTGTAAATGGAATTATACCTTCATATAAGATAATGAACAGAAATCCAGTGGAAGCATATTGCACATGTTGCAGAAAATCAAAACACTCAAGTATGTCATCGTTTCTCCCTGATGCTTCTAATCTTTGGTCCTCTTTTTGCTCACTGAAGACATCCAGATATGGACAGCTATTCAAAAGTGTAAACACAATACCACACTTCTGCATTTTATATATAAATTTTTATTTATTTATATATAACATTATACTTATAAAATATATAAAATTATATATATGAGGGGAGACACCTGGAAAAAACACAGAATTATCATCTGGAGGGCGTGCCCCTTGTAGCACAAGCTTCCCCCACTAGGTGAGTCTGCTAGGAGCCCAACTGCATCAGTGTTCTAGCTGGTGTTGCTGTGAGAGGCTGTTTGGCTTCAGTGAATTTTTTTTTTAAGATTCAACGTGTTTGTCCATTTCATGATGGGAGATTTACAAGTGCACCTGCCCACACCTTGCTGAGTGCTCAGCAGCTTTTGACAAAAAACCAGCGTGACCCCCATGCCTCCTCCCTATTCACTAGATCTTGCCCTGAGGGACTTTTGTTTTGTTTCCCCTGGATGAAAAAAGTCCTCCAAGGGAAACATTTTGCCGAAGTGGGTGAGGTGAAATAAAAACAGCAGAACTAAAAAGCATCAAAATCGATGAGCTCAAAAACTGTTTTGAGCAGTGGGAAAAGTCTCAATAGGTGTATTGCATCAAATGGAGAGGACTTTGAAGGTGACCGAAATTTAAACATGTAAGAATAAATACACTTTTTAAAATAAACAACTACCAGGTTTTTATGGGTTTCCTGTCATCTAGCTGCTTATGTAGATTACAAACTGAGGTAGGCCAAATAATGGTCCCCCAAATATCTCTGTGCCCTAATCCTCAGAAAATAAATATGTTAGATTGTATAACAAAAGGCAATTAAGATTGAGGATGGGATTAAGATTGCTCATCAGCTGATTTTAAATATAGAAAGATGATCCTGTATTATCTGGGCAGGCCCAACCTAATCATATAAATACTTAAAATTAGATGAAGGCAGATGAATAGCCTTTCAGGGAGATGATATATGATCATTTGCTGTTTGCTCCTCGGTTTGCTCTGAAGATGGGGGAGGATGGCAGGCAGGAGCCAAAGAACGTGGGCTGCCTCTAGAAATAGGGAAACGCAAGGGAAGGGATTCTCTCCTAGGTTACCTAGAAAGGAATGCATGAAGCCTTGCTGACCACTGAATTTTCGCCCAGTGAGATCTGTGTTAAACTTCTGACCTACAGAACTTAGATAATATATTTATACTGTTTTTTATTGATTTTGGAGCGAGAAGAAAGGGAGGGGGAGAGAGGTGGGGAGGAGAGAGAAAGCGAGATATTGATTTCTTGCACCACTAATTTATGCATTCATTGGTTGATTCTTGTATGTGCCCTGACTGGGGATCAAACCCTGCAACCTTGGCATATGGAGATGATGTTCTGCCAGCTGAGCTACCCAGCCAGGGAGTTATGTTTATATGGTTTTAAGTAAGTTTGTAGTGATTTGTTATAGCAGCAATGAAAGACGAATGCATATATCCTGGCTTCTGCTGGATAAAGTGTCTTATGTTATTTAAATGTAATTAACGTGGTCCAGATTTGAATGGCTTCACCAGCCAAGTTATTGAAGAGCCATGGAGGAGAGATTTCACCCTGACAGTGACTTCCAAGAGAGTGCCCTGATCAAAACGCAGCACAGACCCTAGCTGTGTTGCACATACTCTGAACAGCATGGAATGCTCACTTCCCTCATTGCAGACTCTTCCAAGGCAACTTGTTTTTATCTCAGTGGAAAAAAATAAAGTTACAGCATACTGTAAATTTACATTGATGTATTAGTCAACTAAAAGCTCTATTTTTTCACATAAATTGCTTTAAAGCCACTTCTGCATTTCATGGCAAAAATTTTTTTAAATCCCTATATGGAGAAAATAATGTATTTAAGGTATTAATGGAATCACGAGAAACACAATGGCATCTACTCATGCCTAGACATTTAAAGTGAGCACCCTTAATCACTTATTACAAACATGCAATATTTTACCAAGATCCTCTTTCTCCTACTTGTGTGCTCAATAGATCCCTAGTCAGATGTTCAACTATCACTCCTGATAACCTGCCCCAGAACTTCACTGTCTTATAGTACACTGGAACCTACATCTCTAGTTTACAAAACATGGCCTCCTCTGCTCAATGACCACATTCTTAACCTGCCTTGTCTTTAAAGTCCACAGCTTGAGATGAAGGGTGTCCCCCCTTTCCCAGTCTCTGCCCACAAGACACATACCAACTAGGTCTGTAGCCCTCCTCCCCTGCCCACCACCGTCCTGTCCAGAGAGAAGATTCAAACAGGTGGCATTATTGTAAGCAGTTAGCCCTGGAAAAGATGTCAGAATCAGAAATATAAACCTCATGGAAAACCTTACCTAGTGATTCAGGGTGTGGATTTTGGAGGGAAAAATATCTGAGATTAAAAGTCAGAACCATATAATAGTTGTGTGGCTGTAGTTAAGTTACTTAAACTTCTAAATCCCCTCTGTAAAACAGAAACAATGGCATGGGGCTGTGGGAGGGACTATGTAAGTTATAGTTCACACAAAATGCTTAGCACGGTGCCAAGACCACTACAGGTATCAAAACGTGTCAGCTAGTTCATCATGGTGATGACTGGGACCATGAAGCTGATTTGAGGGAGTCATTTTACATAGTATGTTACTTGAAGCCCTGAGTGCAGATAAAATCACCAAGGAACAATTACTGGAAAAAAAGTGGAATGGGGAAAAAAGGAACCTTCAGGGATACCTATATTCTGGATCTGTTAGATTATGTTTTGCATAAATGGCCATAATATATTTTTATTACTATGTGCTTTTTAGACCCTTGCCACTTTCCCCAGTGAAGTCTACTTCCCTTCCTCTTTGACCTGGGTGGGACTGTGTGATCTCCTAAACAAATAAAACACATGAGGATGTATGATTTTTAAGAAAGATTCTAAAAGTTTTGCCTTCTAACTTGAGACGTGTATCTTATGTATACCTGTAGCTCATGCATCTCCATGAGCTACCGAGTCAAAGTTCTGGCTAGCCTGAAGGCAGTATTAGCAAGTTTAGCAACACCATTACCCCTGCAATGTGGAAAATAAGAAAAATGTACTTAATGAAGTAGGTAAGTGAGGAGATTTCCAGACAGAGCCTTGAAGCCACTGCCTGCCTTTCTGCTGCCTATGGCAAAAGCGCAAGAGAGAAATAACCGAAAGAAAGAATTGTTACATATAAAGAAGCCAGGATTTGCTGAGTAAATAAAATACTTTCCTTCCAAGCCTCTCTGGAGGAAGAACAATCCTAAAATTAGGAATACCTTCAGGATATGAAAAAAAGTGTAGCATACAATTGGGAAACATGGTCTAAAGGTAAAGCCAGGAATACGACTACAAAAACCTATGTAAGAAAAATTTAAGGTGATACCTCAGACAGACAAACAACCTTCTGAGAATGTTGACAGGTCTCACAGATTTTTTCCTACCACACAAGAAGGCTTCTAAGCATCTGAAGTGTATTGTCCCACAACAGCCTCAAAAGAAGGTGGAACCAGGATTGCCCTGAAGAGATCCGGGGTGTGACTTTTGTTGAATGCAATGGATTAGAGTTGATACCTTAAAAAAAAACACTCGAAGTGTGTTTTAAAGAAATTGTATCACCTTGGACTAAAAAGGACAGAATCCCATAGACTCTTGAGCTCCTGCTAGTAGGAAAAAGGCTGAAAGAACTATTGAGTTGCAAACACAGACTCCAGTTTATGGAAAAGGCAAAGCCAAGAGCTGCATAAAATCATTCCCAGACAGGACAACTAAAACATAACCAAGAAATTGGCAACATAGGTTCAGCTATTTTTTCAGAATCGCGATGGACCAAAGACTGCTGTGTGGCCTATTGATCCCTTTCTAAATTGGAGAGTCTGCTGTGATTATCCTGGGTCTGTTGCGTGATTACATGTTGGACGAGGGGGACAGGCAGATAATTTATCATTTTAGTTTACAGGTCCGAGGTCAAGAGGAAAGATATTCAAGAAGCTTTATGTAAGGAACCACGCTGAGGAGACTCATCCACACCTAACTCTGACTTACACGCTGAGATTCTGGTCCCTGGAGTATGAGCCTAATGTCATAATGGAATGAAACTTTGGGGGAGGTGGTCTTAGGGACAGAGTGAGTCTATCTTGCACATATGAAAGACATGTATTATCGGGACCAGAGTACTGTGATCAGTCTTATTTTCCCAATGTAGCCACAAAAATATTTCTGATTCTATCTATATGCTCTTTCAGAATCCTGCATCACCCTCATTAAGAGTGGAATTTATTTCTCCTCTCCTTGAAACTGAGCAGGCTCCTGTGATTGTCTTGATGAATAAAATGTTTCAAAAGTGATCATGCATGATTTCTGGGGTAAGGTCATAAAAAGTCATGCCTCTCTTTCTCAGAAATACACCTTGGAAACCCTGAGGCACCATGTAAGAGGTATGGTTACTCTGAAGCCGCTGAATGAAAAAACTGTGAAAAGAGACTCCATACAGACAGAGAGATGCCCAGGGATCCCAAGCTGCTGCAGCCACCCTCTACCCACATCTCCCACTCTTCTCAGGAGCCAGACGTGAGTGAATAAGCCTTCAAGCGATTCCAGCCCTCCATTGCCGGCTGCAACTGCATGAGAGAACCTAAGTGAGAACCACGAAGTTGAGCCAGTCAACCTCCAGGGATAAAAAAAATACAATAAAATTTCTTGTTTTAAGCCAAGAAGTTTGAAGGCGGTTTGTTATGAAATGATGGATAACCGAACACACGATTTTTCCAAGACCAGGAGGAAGTGGTGCAGTCACAGAATTCAGCAGAACTAATATGGTAGAACCTTCTGGAAGCCAAAGGAAGACATTTAAGAAGGAGAAAGTACGCATCACTAGCAAAGCCTGCTAAGAGGAAAAATAGAATGAGAACAGAAGGTTCACTAGAAATTAAATTCACTGGTCATCTCTCATCCAGGATATAAAACTGAAGAGCTCTCCGCACAAAACGATGTCAAATAGAGTCACCCCTCAGTGTCTGAGGAGGGCTGGTCCCAGGACCCCCACACACCAAATTCTGCAGAAGCTCAAGTTCCTTAGATGAAATGGCATAGAATTTGCTTACCACCTACACAGTACTCTCATATACTTTAATCATCTCTAGACTACTTATAATGCCTAATACAATATAAATGCTATGTAAATGGTTGTTATAATGTATTATTCAGAGACTAATGCCCCCCCAAAAAAAGTCTGTACTCATTCAGTAGGGATACAACAATTATAGATCTTACCACATGGTACACCTTAGCAACCACATAACGTGTTATTTCTTTTGGAATATTTTGATCTGTGGTTGGTTGAACCCACAGATGCAGAACCTGCAAATATGTAGGCCTGTTGTCTGGGAAAGCACCGGGCATATGTTGCCTCTGCTTGGACCATCCTGTCCCACTAATCAAGTCCTTCTCCTCCAAACCCACCCAAAGGTCTGGGATGGAAAGGAAAGCAACCCTCCTTTTTCATCAGTTAGGGGCAAGGAACAATGTGAGTGCTTTTATTTCTAGTAACAATAATAGTCCATTCGATGAGTACTGTCCTCGTGTTACTAATAATTAATATAAGGTTTAGAAAAATGAAATAATTTCAATATAGACATATGGCTAGTAAATGGTGGTCCCCATTATCTTAAGCTAGTCCTGTGTGAGTCCAATAGTCAGAATGGACATAACTGTAGTCAGTTCTTTGTGATCAAATCTAGTCCAATGGAGACTAAAACAGGTTCTGATGATTTAAGCACTGGTCCTCTCTGAACCCTTCCCTCCTCCATCTGGCATCCTCCAGATGGTTGGAAGCTCAAGAAGGTGTTCTGTGGCGATCAGTTTTTCTCTCTCCCCACCAAAGCCAGTTGAGCTATTGCTTTCCCATAATGCCCCCAGACTCCAAAAGAACTGCTTTCTGTAGGCACAAATGAAGCCTGCTGTACAACAGCATGAGGGAGCTAAGCTCAAAATTCTAAAAATGGACTACCAAAAGAGTGTGCTTAACACAGGAACTGGGTTCCAGATTGTGTCCTGTTTACAAAGGCACATATTGTGCTGATAGTAAAAGCAAGTGATTTCTACTTTCACAATGGCTAAAAGTGAATGCCACCTCCCCACACCCCCGCTCTACCCACACTCACTCCATCAGGGCAATTAAATCTTACATTCACCTTGCTCTGAACCACGCAGACAAATAAAACTCTGAGCACATATTTGTGTGGTTTATTTATCATCTTCCCCTAACTGCTTTACTAATTGCAATGAAAGAGCTAGCTCCCCTATGTATGCATTCTGTTATAACTCACAAGATAAATGCACTCTCCTAGTGACCATGGGGAAGCTTAGAAGAAGCAGGTGTCATTCATTATCAGAAGCAAGTGTTTTGAACTATACTCTAGAAAATTCTAGGGTCATTAAGACTCTACTAGTTATTTGAAGAGAATAAGGTTTTGTGGTCAAGTAATTTCAGAGCAGCTCATTCATTTTACTGTTTTTAGAAATCTATACTTCCTATTAGCATATAAAGACGTAGGAAATCCTGCAAGGTACCAACCTGCATGACTGTTTAAACCAGGATTTTTTAACATTTATTTTACCATAGGCCCTTATCCTCATACAATATCTAATATATTCCTTGTAGAACATCACTGATCAAGCAACACATTAGAGCAAACACCATTCTCATTCATTCGTATGTAATTCTTGTTTTAGAGCACCTTACGACCCCAGTGGATATCTGAAACCATGAATAGTCCTGAGTCCTATATGTACAATTCTAGGTTTTTTCTATCCACGTATACCTATGATAAAGATTAAGTTATACATTAGGCATAGTAAGATATTAACAATAACTAATAATATCCAATAAAACAGAACAGTTATAACAATTTACTGCAATAAACCTTATGGGAATGTAGTCTCTCTCTCTCTCTCTCTCTCTCTCTCTCTCTCTCTCTCTCAACCAAGATAACGATTAACTGACTGAAGGGCAGGTACATGGACGTGCTGTACAAGGGGATGAGCCACATCCAGGCTGAATGTAGAGGGATGGCATGAGATTTCATCACACTACTTACTCAGAGCCACATACAATTTAAAACGTATGAATTGTTTATTTCTGGAATTTTTTATTTAATATTTTTGGACCAGGGTTGACCATGAGTAACTAAAACCATGGAAAATTGGAGGGAAGGAGGAATTGTAGTTATTTCCAGGAAATAGCGTACTATTGATATGCCACATATAAAAACATTTGGGCTTCAGAGTCAACATAGTCTGACTAAAATTCTATGTCTACACTTATTATCAGAGTGAGTGCTTTTTAAAACTGGTTTAAAGAAACTTATTTAATTTCCCTGGATCTCAATTGCTTTGTATGTAAATTAGAGATAAAAATATCTACTTTGTAGGAGCGGTTATGAGAATTAAATCAGGTATCGTATGTAGAATGCCTGACATTGTAGACATGAAATAACTAATATTTTTCCTTTTTGGTTAGGTTACTTTAATTTTCCACTTAAGAAATTTTATATTGTCAGAAAGAAAGAAGGAGCTCCTACCCTTTGCAACAGCATGGATGGAGCTGGAAAGCATTATGCTAAACGAAACCAGCCAGGCAGTGAAAGACAAATACCATATGATCTCACCTTTAACAGGAACCTAAACAACAAAACAAAGAAACAAGCAAAATATAACCAAAGACACTGAAATAGAGGACAGGCTGACAGTGACCAGAGGGGAGAGAAGAGGAAATTTCAGGGGAGAATGGGAAGGGTTTACAGAAACAAATTTAAAGGACACATGGACAAAAACTAGGGGGAGGGTGGTAATGGGAGGGAAGTGGGGAGGGTTGGGTGGGTAGGCTGGAATGGGAGTAAAAGGGAGAAAACTGTACTTGAACAATGATTAAAATAAAATTAAAAAAAGAAATTTTATATTGTCATAGTTAAAATAACAGTCCCATATAACAGAACAAGAACATATGAATTGAAGTTACAGGCATTCTAACTTGGGTTTAAATGGCTACATAAATACCTTAAACAGCACAGACAAAGAGGAGGATTGATAAGCCCATTCTGGTTCATGTTCTCATAACTCTTGATAATCATAAAGGAAATGTCTAATATGAAAAACTATTCTATTTTCTTACCATGTCTTCTTGTGCACCTGAAACTCAAATTTTCCCTCCTCAATCACCAACCCCTAAAGTATTCTGTTATTTAAAAAAAAAATCTTAGGGAATGATGCCTCTGTATCTAGGTTTTCTTACTTAGAGTTCTGTCTAAACTTACTAAAATCTAAATCTAGTTCTTAACCATGTGTTCTTCCTTCTTTATAGCTCCCACAGAATCCAGCACAGTCCTGAGTTCATGCTAATCCTTCAGTGAATATTTATTGATGGTTTTGAGTCATTCACAATTGTGGAGAGTTGTTGTGCTCCTCACTAAAATTCATATGAATAAGTCTTAAGCCTCAATGTGATGGTGTTTGGAGACAGGGTCTTTGGGAGAGAATTAGGGTTAGATGATATCATGAGGCTGGGGCTTTCGTGATGAGATTAATTCCCTTAGGAGAAGAGATACCATAGCTACCTCTCTCTCCCTCTTTCTCTCCCCCTCTCTCACCCTGCCAGGTAAGGACACACACAACAAGAAGGCAGCCATCTATGAGCCAAGAAGAGAGTTCTCACCTGAAACTGACCATGGCCTTGGTCTTGATTTTGACTTTGATCTTGAACTTCTATCCTCCAATACGGTGAGCAAATAAATTTCTTTTAAGCCATCCAGTCTATGGTATTTTGTTATGTATCCCAAGATGATGAAGACAAGAATAATAAGATTTGGAAAGCTGAAAACTAAAATCAGTCAGACAATCTCCCTTCCTGGCATTTTCCCCTTGTACATTCATGCATACTAATGCTTTAAAGTGTTCCATTTCAGCTAGTTGAATTAGGGCTACAGGAAATCAATTACAATCATTTCTTCCCTAAGTGATTTGGAGAAATTTTTATCAAAACATCACTGAAACCTATTAAGTCCTAGAGGTCTCAGATTTCAAACACAAGATTTCATAATTTAGGATCAGAAGTTACAGCTCCATGTACAAAGTTTACCAGTTGGTTAATCAAGGGAGATGCAGTTGTTGGAGCACTTCCAATTGCCAACTGTGTCATTCTTTAGTTGTATGTGGAATGAAGGAGTGGATAGGGATTAAGTAGAGATACAGAACAAATATTTCTGATTTGAGCTTTTTCCAGAACAACTCAGGTTAATTTAAAAGCCAAACTCAGAAAGATACTAAAGAAATGAATGCATTCCACCTACCAAATGGCAACCCATCAATTATCAAAACTGAAGGAAAGTTTTAACTATTAAGATGAATAATGTACATCAAACAGACAAGGAAGTATTACAGATATATACCAGGATAGCAATATTAATATTTTTATTGTACAATTATAATCTGGATATAATAAGGGAGTTTATAAAAATAGTTTTTGTTTTACTATCTCTAGCAGCATAATTTTGAACCCAAATTCTTCCAAGTCCAGGCTTTCCCCTAACAGAGTCCAGAATGGCTTATTAAAGTGGGACTTTGGAGATGAAGTTGTCCTTTTCCATTCCTCCCCTGTGGTGGTCCCCTCAAAATTTGTATGTTAAATCCTAACACCCAAATGCATTAGGAGGTAAGGCCTTTGGGAGGTGATTATGTCATGAAGGCAGAGGCCTCTTGCACATGATTAGTGTCCTTATTCAAAAGGGTTCTGAGAGTTCCCCAGCCCCTTCTGCCATGGAAGGATACAATGAGATGTCTGGAACCTGAAAGAGGCCTTCTTCTAACCATTCTGGCACTCTCATCATGGATTTCCAGCCTCCAAAACCGTGAGAAATAACTGTGTGTAGTTTTTTGCATTATGGCAGCCCAAGCTGAGTGAGACAGACACTCTTTGGAAGCTGTCAGCTGACTCTTGTGTTCTCTGTTTATGAAACCAGTTGACCTTTGTCAGGACTCTAGAGTTTGGTGACCCTAGCACTTAACCCCAGGGCTCCTGTGGTTCTGCAATGGAAGTTATCATCTCCATGGCAACCACTTCTTTCCTCAATAAGAAAGGGGTTTCTGCAACATTACCACAACTCCTATTAGACCCCAAAGAGGAACGTTTCATTGTTTTAGAGTCTTATTATGTCTATGGTATTGCAAATTAGTTAATTACCTTGTTTTTGTCTGTTCTCACAATTACCTGTTTCTCTCATGGAGATAGTTAGGCGTGTTTCCTAAAGAACTAGGTCAAGGGTAAAACAAATAAGTCTCTAAGTGATAGTCTAAATCATCTTCCTTTAGCCAATGTCCCTGAACTATTTATTATACTGCTAGTGGGCTCCGTTCTAGCAAAGTATGCTTTCCTCCCACCTAGTATATTCTGTAGGCATGGTAGTTATTTACCTGAAATTTTTATGTTTCAGTCCTGAGACTAATCATTGAGCTCAGTCCTGACCAGTACCAATCATTCTATATCCTCCAATGTCCATCAAGACTTTAGGGGGTGGGGAAAACATTGTTAACATAATTCTTTGAGTAAGAAAAATATAGCTTCAAATGCTGTTTCTGTTAGTAGCTGTGTAATCTTTGAGCAAGTTGGATCTTTCTAAGTCCTAATTTCCTTTTGTAAAACCAAGGTTTATTTATTTCATTATATTATTTATATTATATTATATTATATCATATCATATCAATGCCTATAACTTAGTGTAGTAACAACTCTATACATATTAATGTGAGAATGATGATAATAATCTAAATACAGCAGCTGGCTCACCCTCTCGTGTACACATTCACATAAAGAACTCATAGAATAGACCCCTTTTGGTCATCCTGATGCTCAGAGCATATATTTAATTAGGAGGAGAGTAGGATTCCTCCCTAGTATTGTTGTGTATAATTCCTATTCTGTGATAAACATTCAGACAGTAACCATAAATAAAACCCACTTTATACACACATATAAGGGGTTTTATGAGCTAAAATCCAATAAAATGCTGACATATAAAATATGTAAGATACAAATCACTATTGCAAGAAAGTTAAATTAAGAAAAATAGGAATATATTTCATTTTAATGTGATGATGCTTAATGCACTTCACAAGAAAAAAGACAAAAAAAAATTTCATATACTTGTACTTAGGTACTCCAGAGAACTCCATCACCAGGAGGTTAGAAATATGTTTGAGTTTGAGAACAACTGGTGTTCTCTGTGAATGTAATGTGAGAAATGAACAAGTGATAGCTAAATTGAGGACAGATCTTTATCTTTGGTGTTTCTATAGACACAACAAAAATTGAGATTGCTCAGAATTTTAGGCACATCACTCAAATAAAATCAACTCATAAGAAAAAGAAGCCTTGAAATCAAGCCAGTGAGAAAGTGTAAAATTATCGACAATTTGTGCAACTATTGACAATTGTCCCTGTAGCATCTCAAACTGAGCAGTAGCAATCTGTAGGGACAATGGAATTATGTGTCTAGAGATTAATCTCCCTATGCCTTCTCAGTTACTGAGCCACAAATGTGATATATAATAATACACTGTTAAAGACACTTCAAGTTCCTTTGTCTCTTGGGAGACAATGGAACAATAAAATAAAAAGTTATAACCACCTTAAAAGTTGGTCAGAACTATTATATTTTTTAAAACAATAATGCATAATGGGATGCAAATTCCACAATCAAAAGCCAATTTTCTATTATGTTCACATCATTTGGATTTGTCTGAATTAGGTTCATCTACTACATATTTTGAAAATACATAATCCACAGAGGTCATTGTTCAGAAAATAAATATGTTTTCCTAGTGATTTATGAAAGAGAATAAACCCTGGAACAGAATCATATATCAGGATTAGCAGACAGAAAGTTTACTTTCAGGTAGTGGTAGGGGGAAGGGCAGTTGCATGGTTGATTCCTCACAATTCAGAACAGTAGGAGTGCATGTCATTTTCTGTTCTGAGCATTAGTACATGTACTGTACAAGTATGACACCCATCATCTCACTGTCACTACTGGAAGATCGTAGGAGTATTTGAAAAAAAATGCATCTCAAGAGAGCAGGTGTCGTTGTATATAACAATAGACTGTGCTGTTTGGTCTCTTGGGCAATGTCATTTCTCTCTTCTTCCATTTTGTTCACTAGCATTTGTTTCAGTTTGTCTGTGTTTCTTCTTGCATATAAATAATTCAGTGATTAATACTAGGCAAATGTAAATTAAAGGATTAAAAGGTAATCCTATTTAATTTTTTATATATGAACAAAAAATGGTATTGTCAAGCAATCTCCCTCAGGAAGTACAATGTGCAATCTAAATGAGTTGGGAATTAATCTAGTCTAAATTTTCATTTGGATTTTAAATTTCATTTAAGTCCTAAGAGAACCAGGTACCCAAAATATTGCTCTTCATTTTTTATATTTCCTTTCAACTTTTGTAATACGTGGTATTTTCTACACACAACAAAAACAATGACAACATCAATAACTATATTTTTAAATTAAGAAGATCTTTTTTATGTCAATACACTCTAGGCCATTTGAAAAGCAGAAGCACCTTATAGAAAAATAAAAGTTTTTCATAATATCAGAGTGAAAATATATTAAGAGTCATAAATCAATATGCTATTAGAAAAGGGGCATCTGGGTTTTAGAGTCAGACATATTAGGTCAGGTTGGAATACCAGCTCTACCACTTACAATGTGGCTCTGACAAAGCTAATATTTTCTGTCAGAAATAAATGAATGTAAAATCTTTAGCCTCCAGCAATTTCATTTCTAGGTATATATCCAAGAACTGAAAGTGGGGACTCAAACAGATCATTGAACACCAATGTTTATAATAGCATTATTCACAGCAACGAAAAAGAGGTAAAAATCCAACTGTGCATCAACAGATAAATAAACAAAATGTGGTTCAAAAGACAATAGAATATTATTCAGCCATAAAGAAGAATAAATTCTAAGTTCCAGCCAAGATGGAGGTGTAGGTAAAAACCCTTCCTCGCAAAACCAAAAAGAGGATAACAACCAATCTAAAGTCAAAAAACAACCAGAAGTGTCAGAAAATCAAATTGCATGGAACTCCAACAACCAAGGAATTAAAGAAACAGTCCACCAGACCAACCAAACCAACCAGACCATCACACTGAGACAAAGAAATATGGCCCAAATGAAAGAACAGAGAAAAACTCCAGAAAGAGAGCTAAGCAATGAGGAGACAGCCAACCTATCTGATGGAGAGTTCAAAGCCCCGGTAATCAAAATGCTCACAGAACTGTTTGAGCTTGGTCAAAAAATGAAAGAACAAATGAAGGATACCCAAAATGAAATAAAGTAAAATATTCAGGGAGCCAACAGTGATAGGAAGGAAACCAGGACTCAAAACAATGATTTGGAACAAAAGGAAGAAATAAACATCCAACTGGAACAGAACAAAGAAACAAGAATCAAAAAAAAAAAAATGAGGAGAGGCTGAGGAATCTCTGGGACAACCTGAAATGTTCCAATATCCAAATCACAGGGGTGCCAGAAGGAGAAGAGGAAGAGCAAGAAATTGAAAACTTATTTGAACAAATAAAGAAGGAAAACTTCCCCAATCTGGTGAAGGAAATAGACTTCCAGAAAGTCCAGGAAGCCCAGAGTCCCAAAGAAGTTGGACTCAAGGAGGAACACACCAAGACACATCATCATTACATTACCCAAGATTAAAGAGAAGGAGGGAATCTTAAAAATAGCAAGAGGAAAGGACAGAGTTACCTACAAAGGAGTTCCCATCAGACTGTCAGCTGATTTCTCAAAAGAAACCTTACAGACAAGAAGGGCTGGAATGAAGTATTTGAAGTCATGAAAGGCAAGGACCTACATCCAAGATTACTCTATCCAGCAAAGCTTTCATTTAGAATGGAAGGGAAGATAAAGTGCTTCCCAGATAAGGTCAAGTTAAAGGAGTTCACCATCACCAAGCCCTTATATGAAATGTTAAAGGGACTTATCTAAGAAATTAAAGAGGATCAAAAACTATGAACAATAAAATGACAGCAAATCTTCATTCTGAATTATTTTTAAAAGTGCATAAGCACCTGCTATGAGAAAGGCCTTTGTATGTTCTACTGAGAAATTCAGAGCTAAGTATGGACTCGGCCTGCAAAGAGCTGCATATGAAAATAAAGTGGAAGAAGAGAATCCATAAAACTTATATTTTAGAATTCTATTTCTTTGTCAATTGAATACCCAAAATGGAGGGACCACAGGTAATGTGCACACAAGGTAGCTTCTGGGAGAAACAGGAAGGTTGTGATAATTTCACCAGCTCTATGAGTAATAAAATAATATACTGGGTACCATCCCAGAGTCAACTAAATGTATTCCTACAGAATTTCCATTAAAGGTTCAAGAGAAAATGTATCTATCCACAAAAGAATCTGGAAGTAAAGGAAAAATACAGCACCTTTGTGTGGAACACAGGGTATTAAAATATCAGACCCAGACATCTCTAATCTTATGAAGTAGGAAAATGTAGAGGACAGGAGAATTCTTGCTGAAAATAAGAAAAAGAGACAGAGCATTCTTCACTCGCATAGTTTGGGGGGTACTTCTCTTAGGGGTCAAGCATCTTCTACTACAGTGATTCAGTCAGTACTTGCTGGACCTGTATTACTAATTCATTTATTCAAAGCCACAACTGATTACATTTATTATGAGTGCAGCAGAAGGAAAGAGTAAAAAAGGAGCTTTTTAAACCTTTTTTATTACATTTATTGAAGTGGCATTGGTTAATAAAATTATATAGGTTTCACAATTCTATAGGTACACAATTCTATAATACATCATCTATATATTGTTTTGTGTGTTCACCACCCCAAGTCAAGTCTCCTTCCATCACCATTTATTCCCACCTTTACCCTCATCTACCTCCCCCTCCTCCCTTTCCCTCTGGTAGTCACCACACTGTTGTCTGTGTCTGTGAGATTTTTTGTTTGTTTACTGCCTTCACCTTTGTCACCCAACCCCCTCCCCTCTAACAGCCATTAGTCTGTTCTCTATATCTATGAGTCTGTTTCTATTTCATTTGTTTGTTTATACTTTCCAGGTCCAGCCCTGGACAGGTAGCTCAGTTAGTTAGAGCATCCCCTCAATATACCAAGATTATAGGTGTGATCCCCAGTCAGGACATATACAATAATCAACCAATGAATGCATAAATAAGTAGAATATCAAATCCATGTTTCTCTCCCTCCCCACCCCTCTCTAAAATAAATAAATAAATAAATAAATAAAAATATATAAAAACTCTCCAGGTCCATCCATGCTGTCACTAAAGGTAAAGATTTCTCTTTTTTAAAAAATATTTTTTATGACTATGTAGCATTCCATTGTGTAACTATGCCACAGCTTTTTTTATCCACTCATCTACTAACAGGCACCTTGGCTGCTTCCAAATCTTGGCTATTATAATACAGGGCAGTTCTAATAATACATTTCACTTGTCTCCTCTCTGAGGAACTGATAAAAATCCTTAGCAGGCCAATGTTCTAGCACTGTTTCATTTTACCTTCCTGCATTACCCACATTTTTCTGTTCTGCACAGTTCTTCTGAACTTGCCGTTCAGAGGTGATGTGACTGTCTCATATCGGGGTTGTTAGTGCCGCATGCTGATATGTCCTGTCTCTGAGAACATGAGCACATTTGTCTTGCTCGCCGTCAGGTGCGCAGGAACAAGGACCACAATGTGCTACATACATTGTAGCTACTCAATAACAAGTGACACATAAACAAGCATCTTTTCACCCCAAAACTCAAACCTGACCTTTCCCCTAAATTGGTTTCTATCTGTATTCAGTTATCCAGCTTTGTGTCTCTCTTTAATCTAGTTTCACTGTGTCTAGGAAAAAAAAAAACCTCTTAATTAGATCCAAATTTAAAATGGTAGCGCTATTGGGAAGAAATATGGACACTTATATTGAATCAGTTCCTAGTATCTAAACCAGGGTCACCCTCAGTGACAAGCCATTGCTGAACAGACTACACGAGAACATGCAAGAAAAGAAATATATGGACTGGTTGGGGACTGCACAGTGTCTATTCTGCTGAGATACGGAGGGTGCTCATCATGCTGAAATATGGAGGGTGCTCATTATGTTGAGATACAGAGGGTGCTCATTGTGCTGAGATACAGAGTAAGCAAAGTATAGAGAGAAAGCCTGGGCTGAATCCTGATAGGCCCGGCGAGCCACGTCATGGAGTTAGGCACAGACCTAGGTATTGTGGGATGCAAAACTGACTCAAAACTAAACCTTCCCCAAGATTTTTAGAAATCATAAGAAATTATATATTTTAATATCCAATTTAGCTAAGATTTAGTGAGATGATTACATAAAACACTGTTGATAAAAGTATAGTTTGGCTTCAAAATTTCTGAAGAATTACTTTTTAAAAAATACATCAAAATTACTTTAAAAAACCATAACCTTTGGTCAAGGTATTTCATTTTGAGAAATATATCCTAAGGAAAATCAAAGGCATACACAAAGATGTGATTGCATAAACAGGAGGTATATGTATAATGTGTTAATTATAATGTAACTAAAAACAGGAAAACATTTAAAGTAACTCAAGTATTAAATAATAAAGTCTTGGTGATCTAAATTACAATCCATCTATATAACAGACTGTGATGTGATGTTATAAATCATGTGGTGAAACGTGCATTCTCAATGAAGGCTTAAAATTGCTGCTTTGCGGGGGTGAAGGAAGTCTTGGTCTTTGTATATACAGAGCAGAGATATGCACACAGTATAGAAACAGCACTATATCTGCGGCATTAGAAGTTCATTGGGGTGGGGCGGAGAAATTCAGGAAAAAGAATGTCTTTAAAAGCTCTTTTGTGAGACAGTAATGAACAAAAGGTTGAGAAATACTATTATAGAAAAGCATTTACTGACAAAGAAAATATTCCCGATAAATAATTATAATAACCACAGTAACCATTGCTGCTGTTATAATAACAGTTAATCAAGCGGACCCAGTGTTATGTTCTTTACATAAAAAATATGGTTTAATTCTCAGAAAGTACTTAGGGAATAGACATGACTATTCCCATTTTATAAATGAGGAAACGGAAATTTAGAAGGGCTATTAGTTTCCCAGATGAGAAAACTGAGGGTCAAAATGATGATGAAATTTGTTCAATGTAATTCAACAGTAAAAGATTCAGACCCAGGTCTAGATTTGTCCGACTGTAGTCTACTTACCCTGAGCCAGTAAGCAGCTACTCAAATGGCATGATTATGTATGAGCACGAACACACATGAATGGAAGCATGCAAATGAAATTATTAATGAAAATCCATGGAAGTGTAAGTGCTTAAATTTCTTTGGCTTTTCTTTGCTACCAAGTTTTCTGCATAGAGCATGTGTTAACTTCTAATAATAAAGAAAAAGCAGAAAATGCTGTATAAGCAAGAAGCCTCACCCTCGGGAGCATTCAGACAATTAGTGGGCACAGTGAGGGTGGTGGGAGGCCTGATGCTAGTGTAACTAAGCTGAGTCCATTCACCCGCTGCCTGGATTCCTTAGGCAAGTTCCCCAGTTTTTCTTTGAGTCTCAGCCAGTAAACAGAGTGAGTATATCTATGAGGATAAATGTAAAAGGCATCACAGGAGAAGTGAAAAATAAGCCTCCTTCCCCCTCCAGCCTCACTCCCTCACCACCTCCCCCGCGAAGGCCACTGGTACCAAGGCTTCAGAGACAGTGTCCCAGGCAGAGCAAGGGGAACGTGAGAGTAACTTTGAATCCCAAGCTAGGGAGTCGGGACTAAATCTAGCCAATATGTTCTTGAAGGATACCTAATGATAGTGAGCACCATTTTCTTCTTTTCTTTCCTTTTCTTATCTTTCCTTTCAACTCTCCACTTGTATGAGATTTGAAATGTTAACCTCAGGGTTCATATTAATTGAATTTTTCCTTTAATGCTTGCTGTAAAGATTGCTAGAGATGTCTCCTGTGTTGAAGGACTTAGCAGGGGAAATTGCACATTTTGCAGCCTGCCAGCAGAATTCAAAGCAGCCTGGCACCTGCTTTGTTCGATTAATAAGTGAGTAAGGCTTTTATGTGGGCATACATTCCCCTTCCCCTCTCCTCATCCACCTTGAACCATCATTAGAGCCAGACGGTTCTGCTCTATGCTCCTGGGAAAGGCTTCCTCTCAAAGTCATCTTTCTCTGGACCTCCACTTGTTGTGGCCCTTCTTGGGCAGATGGTGTCTGGAAGGCATGATTGATAAACATGTTTAAATATAGAAGGCAATCTTTTCTGTTTGCCAAGCAATTACTCAACATCACAGACAGGCCTGCCATGGACCAACAAAATAGCTATAGTTTATGATTTAACACGTTGAAGAAATGGAAAATCATTAAGAAACCATCAAATGTCGGTGTGACAGCAGAGTCTAGAAAACATTTACCAGTCACCACTCACCAGCAAAGCTCCCAACATATAGGACAGGAAGGCTGAAAATCACCTTGCCTTCTCCACACACTGGGTAGTCACAATTTAGACCGAACCATCTCCTTCTAAGGAAAATGGCGCTACTACAGAGCATGTTTTAAACTAGCCAAGCTACATCTCTTTATCAGAACCTGATTGTTTTCTTCCCCGCCTCTGACCTGAATAAGGGTAATAATCATGAGTGTCACCACGTCTTTGACATTCCATATCTCAGGTGTTGTGTTAAGCTCTTAATATACATGGTCTTGTTAAATCCCCATGACAAACACACTGGTGGGCTCTGTTTTCTCCCAAACAATAACCGTAGACGTTAAAGCTCAGGAAAGTTATTGATGAAGAGGACACTAAGTGCCAGAGGCAGAATTCATGCTGAGGCCAGTCTGACTCCAAATCCTGTCCCTGTTCCAGAGGACTAGGCTGACCCTCTATTCACTAGAATCCACTGAACTCACTGCAGGGCTCTCCAAGACCTCCTCATCACAGTCAGCTCTCCTCCCCCGCCTTCTCTAACACTAAGTTGTAGCTGAATAACAAAAAGAATACATACGTGTGGGTGAGGATGTTCTCAGGCATAGCAATGGTCTCAATTTTGAAAGAGTAAATTAGCATCACTGCATATTATTTATTGAGAGAAAAAGGTAGACTGACTCATTTATGTGGCGGAAAAAATTTCTAGCAGAAGAAACAACAAAAGAGATCAAAACCAGAGGTAGGAGTTTTGGTGCAGACGAAGTTAGCCATAATCTAACCACTATGATATCCCTCCCCACCAACAGGTTTGTGTTTATGCTTATAGTATTGGTTTCAAAAACAGGCAAGACATACCTAGAGTATGAAAAGGAGTCAGATTCAAATCATACAGAAACACTTTTAAATGTCCCATTCCTTATGTTCTTTCTTCTTCAGGATCTGTATTTGTGGGGTAGAGCTGGGTGCATTTCTCAGTTAGTGTGGGAGACAGGGATAATCATAGTAAAGAGATGAGGGTACTCAAGGGAGCAAAAGAAATCTATGAGTGAAAAAAAATCTTGCTATGTAATACAAGTTTTAAAAAGTTAAAGGATGATATGCATGTTTAATTATCTACATATTTACAGTTATTAATACAGAAGGAGATCGAAACACAAATAAAGCCCCACAACTCCATTTAACTTTATAGCCATTGCATAAAAGTGACTCCTGTCACTGGCTTGTCCTTTAGGTTCTCTGCATCACCCCCTACCAAGGAACATGAAATCCCACAATCTGATGCTCCCTTCATAATTTAATATCTAGAGAAAAAGATTTGCAAATCACTTATAAACTGGTAGCTCTTAACAACAGCAACCATCTATTAAGCATTTAGTGTGTATCTTTCAGTGGCTACATGTTTGATATCACCCCCTTACTCTCACAACAGCCCCATAAATGCAAGTTATCATACTTATTTACAGATAAAACCAAGTTCAGAGAATCTAAGTAACGTATTCAGCGTCAAGGGCTAGAACTTGAGCCCAGGTCTGCCCTGCTCTAAGCTCATGCTTCTAACAACCATTCTCATGGCAGTTTCCTGACTTTGACATTCATTTCTGAACATCTGGCAGGGCAGTATTGTTTTCTGAAGATGCAAATCGAGAACATAATGGCTCCGAAACAAAAACCCATTCTGATGAATATATGGCTTTGCACAACAATTTAAGGGCAAGAATCTATAATAAATAATTCAAAAATTTAACATAAAATATCCCATTTATAACAGTAACCAAAAAATGTAAAATAGCTCATTATAAACTTAATTAAAAAATAAAAAGGACCTATAAGAAAAACTACAAAACTTCTTCAAGGGTCATACAGTAAGAGAGATAAAGAGAGATGATATTCCTAAAACAGAATGACTTCATTTTGAAAAGATGAAATTCTTTCCAAACTAATGAAGAGGTTTAATGAAATTCTAACCAAAAGTCCAGTAAGATTAGTTGGAAAGCAGGAGAGGCTAAAAGAAATATCCAAGAGTCCCCTCTTAGAATAAACTAGTTAAAGCAAATCTAAAAAAAATTTCCCAGAGGAATTGGCCAGAGAAATACACACACACACACACACACACACACACACACACACACATAGCCACCACTTACTCCCTTTGCTAGCTATTTAATCTCAACCATTAATTTAAACTCTCAATTCCTCTGTTATCTTACTTGTAAGTGGGGAATATAATAGTACCCACTGTTAATAAGTGCTATTGCAGTAATACATTTCCCTGGGAAATTTATTTTTCCATAAACAGATCCTATTTGGTGGATTATGGAAAATAATGCCTATAAACCACTTAGCAGTCTAACACAGAATAAGAATGCAGTAAAGGTTAGCTGTTATTGTTGTCTTTTTCTTTATCTTATGACACTTGGCTAATAACACACATCAAGTCTATTCATTCATTTGACCAAAGAACATATCAATTGAATACATATACATGCCAAGCCAATCCAATTCTCAATGTTGGGGTAAGAGTGGTGAAACAGACAGGCAAGACCCATGCTGCCATGGAGCTTACATTCTGCTGTTGGAGACAATTAACAAGTATACAAACAAATGAACAATTAATTTTGGATATTACTATGTCCTGGTAAAAAGAAATATAACAAGCTCTCGAGGGACCAGTAATGATAGTGGAAGTGCCTTTAAGATACAGTGGTCAGAAAGGTCTCTTTGAAAAAGGTGGGAATGATGAGGAACAAGACGTATGAGATACGGGGAAGGGCTTTCCAAGCAAGGGAATCAAGTGTCAAAACCACGAGGGAGGAAACAACATGGGTGTGAAGGAAAAGTGAGAAGGACAGAGTGGATGGAGAACAGCGGTTCAGAGGAGAGAGAGGGAGATGACCAGGTTTACTGGGGATAGCCAAGGACCAGGTCTTGTGGGGTCTATGGGCTAGAACAAGTTTAAGGGGGAATAAACCAAATTAAGTCTCTACATCACAGCCATACACCAAGATAAGTTCCAGAGAGAACAAAATGTTAAACATAAAATATGAAAAGCAGTATAAACACTATCTCTCATATCTGTCTCTAAAGAGGCCACTATAATTGTCTTAGTGTATGTATTTCTAGCACGGTGAAAACCTTCTGAAGCATGAAATCAAAGGTAGAAATCATGAAAGAACAGGTAGAAATACGTGAACACATAGCGCCTTAAAATTCTCCTGCATTGAAAACAAAATAAATAATAATAAACTTGAACAATGAAGTTTAAAGCAAGTTCTAAAAAACATGTGCAATTTAACAGCTACAATCCTTAATAATCCATGAAAGTAAAACAAATAAAAATATGTGAATTCAAATAAAAATACAAATACAGGAATAGAAGATATACACAAATATGTGAATGGATAATTCACACAAAGTGAAATGCTGCTGGCCAAGAAACACATGAAAAGCATTACTATTAGGAACTAAAGAAATGCAAAGATAACAATGCAGAGATAACTACCTATCAGATTTGTAAATTCAATAAAAATTAGCAATTCAGTGTTGATGAAACTCAATTATCCTACTGAATGGAATACGAATTCCCACTGAGGGAGTCAGAATTTATACATGAGAGTGTCAGTGGAAATACGAAATGGCAATGTAAATTAGCAGAAACTTCTGGAGGTTAAGAGCCTCAAAATGTATGCATGTTTAGCTCATTAAGTTCATTTCTGAAAATGTGGATTTTGAGATTCTCTAAAACATTAAACAAATATTTATTCACAAACACAACGGGTCTATGATATACTCTTTACTGAACAAAGCAAAGCACAAAACTGTACCTGTTGCATGAACACAACTAAGTGAAAATGAAAGGAGAAAAAGATAAAACCTGGATGGAAACATACGGAGCTGCCACCAGTCGCCTAGGAGTGGTGGGGTTTGTACTGGGATTCTTCTGCTCCTTTATGCTATTTTAATACTTTCAACATTTTCAAAGTGTTATTTCAGATTTCACATATTAAAAATGACTATTTAATATAAACAGCATTCTATAGCCTACAATCTTCACTCAAAAATTTTTCCAGTCTTCCCTTTTTCATTATCATGCTCTGTTATATAATTTGTTTAATATTCCTTCTTCCTCATCAGACAATCACTATCAACCCCGATAATGCACAGACCATTTTTATCCCCATACGAGTGACATATGCATGTATATGTAACTGAATTTACATATCTATAATTTACACAAAGAATTTTATAGAATTAACAGAATACAAAGACTAAAACAATTACAGTGGTATATTTGGAAGTAGATAGATATACCAGATAGACAGACATAGGTATAACATTATTTCCACTCCGACCCTGAGTGTGTTGCTACATAATTATAGCAAACATACAATTGAATGATAAGTTGCATAGCACCTTGAAAGCCAAATGGTAGACTATTATATGTCTAAGGTATCATTATTTTAGTACTGACTTGACCCTACATGAAATTCTTTTCTCAGATTATTCTGAGCAATCTAAGAATAATCATGCAATTTGTTTTGCTTGGGGCAAAGCTAAGAATATGCACTTCCCAAAGTCTGTCATCCATCCGCTGGCACATAGTCCCCTAACTTCAACTCAACACACAGACCCATTCATTCTGCAAAACACATGGAAATGCTAACGCATAGTGAGGGCAAATGAATGAGCTAAAATAACTCCCAGGTCTCAAGAAGGACTGGAAATTCCAGGGCAGCTGACTCCAGCCTTTCAGGGCACACGGTAAGAAAGGCGATATTTTTCATCAAAGAAGCCCAATCTGCCTCAGCCTAATAACTTCTCTGTTGACCAAACAGATCAAGCACAACTCAGGATTATTTCAACAAACCATCTTGGCAGGTGAACATTTTCTTCAGACTGTGGCTCTTTTTGTCTATTGCAGAATGAATTGTGTGAACAATGCTGATGCAATATGAATCAAACACTAAGCAATATTGTGCTTGTGTACCCAGCTGCCCAGCTGTTGAAGGGGGCTGAAACAGTTTGAAGAGCCTAAATATGCTTTACAAAAAAATTCATGTTTTCCTTTAGCAGACGCTGGTTTTCTGGTGATATTTTTAGCAGCAAAATCTTTTTTTTTTTTTTTTTTTGCCTTACTCTAAGGAGATTCACACATGAAACACCAATTTATAAAACATATAACTAGGAGCTTTTCTGGCTGACACGTGGCAGAGGCCCGGCCATTCCAAACATACCTTCCTCTCAGGCGCTTCCTTGCATGAGATGCATGCAGGAGAGACTCACCCATTTCTGAAGAACTAGGAGAAGCAAAACACCAAACAAAACCAAACCACTGAAAATGCTAATGTTTATCTTGAAATGTTATATGAAATCACTGGCCACAAAAATATTCTGTAAGCAAAATTATTGGTGTTTATCTTTTGAGTGTCTTCCCACCTCTACTGCATCAACCACCCTCCCTTCTTCCTTCTTCATACTACCTCACCCTTTCCTCAAAGTACACAGCCCTGCCACAGAATCCTCAGCTCATCGGAGTTCCCCTGCCCCACCCCTCACTGTCATCATTACATCCACTCAGCAGCCTGCCCCCCGCCCCACACTGGGACAAATAATTGTACAGCCCTTACTGTGAACATTGGGTTTTTGCCACCCAGTCTCCATTCCCAGCCTTTCCCTGTTACTGTTTCATTTTCCTCGGTGTTGGCAGTCTTGATGGTCAGTTAATCGAGATGCCTTGCCCCAGCTAGTTCAGGTGGAAGGCTGCTGCCCAGGATGGGGACATTTGGTCTCAGCCTCTCCCCAGGGATTCTGAATCTTGAGCAGAAGATCTTAAAGAGAGAAAGGTGGAACTAATTCTGCCCAGGGATGGGATCCTGACAAGACCACCCACTAGTCTCTGTGATTTAGATCCCTGGTCCAGCCCCTGGTTCCTGAGCTTCTGTTCCTAGTATCCCAGCTTCGTCCTTTCATTTAGTGAGTGTTCCCTTCTGATAAATTCTCTTATTGCTTTATTTAGCTGAAATTTGTTGTTTATATTCAAAGAATCTTAAATGATACAAGCTTTTATAAAACAGTTTTGGATTCATTATTTAATTTGGGTCGCCATAAAAGTCCTTTGAAGTCAGATAGTAAAATACTATCTAATCCCATTTTATAGGGAAATAAATGCAGGATTGTATAATTTAAATTTATTGTGCAAAGTGTCATATTCACAATGATACAGCATCACAATTCTAACCCAGTTCTTCTTTCTCCTGCCATGCTGACTCTTGTTTGTAGTAGTATGCATATTTGGGACTTAGCCCTACCAGAAAAATGTGGTTTTTTGTATGTCTAATTCCTTTAGAGTCTCCTGAAATTATCATCAAGTTAATCCAAAAGCCCAGTCCTATAGAATAAAAGACTGATAGAGAATTCACGTGTTTTCCTTCTCAGGGGCATTTATTTTCAACAGGAGGTCAAACAAGTATACACTTCCTTAACCACAAAAGGACTCATTAAAATAGATGAGCTTTAAGAAGATAAATGTACATATATATGTGAAATTCTATATTTCATATTTTCAAAGATACTGATCTATATGTTATCGGGTATTTTGTAGAGAACATCTAAACTCAGCCATTATCTGACTTCAGTCTGATGGTTAAACTCACATGTAACCCAAACTCTTACAAAGAAAATAAAATTTTAAATACATTGGAAAACTAATAATAAGCCACTTGAATTATGACAGAAAAGGAAAATATTAAGACAGTTAAATTTCCAGGCTTCAGGAGAAAACTAAATAACCCAGACCATAAATTTCTCTTTTGTATCTGGAATCAACAAGAGGTAAATTGTTTTTGTCTTACCATGTTTATCAGAGCTACTTGTAAAATATAGTAAATTGAATCACAGAAATGATCCCAGGATCCTTGCCCATCCCATCACACAAACACACATACATACAAACTTGACTTCTAGACACTTCCAGAGAAGTCTGGTCCAGACTGATGAATAATCTTTGAAAAAAAGAAGACTTTTTAAAAAAGGTTTAACTCTAGTTTTAATAATCTGTCTAGATTCACTGCCCCTATTCCAATAGCAAAAGGAACTTCCCTACCCCTACTCCCCTTTCACCTGTACCTTCAGGCTTCAGGTTGTCCCACTAACCACAGACGAGAAGAGAACAAATAACACAGTAGAGTAAAAAGATGGTATCTGGAGTCCATATTCCACCATCAACCTTAGTGTGACTTTGAGAAAACTGTCAGTCCTTTCTGAGCCCTTGTACAATTCCACCTCAGTTGGATAAAAGTAATATTACCTACCCTTCCAACTCATGAAGGTTTTCAGATGACTATTGACACAGATAATAGATAAAGTTGTATAGGGAATTAGATGTCATCTGATAGAACCTGGCTATCCACTCAGATCTCTTAGGTACTTTCCTCAACTTTACAGAGTAGACTCAAAAATCTGGTTTATTAGTAGATTAAAAGAGGCTCTGTCTGTCAGGGTCGGCTTCATGTTATCTATTCTATAAAACTAGAATGTGTTGTCACTATTCACATGAATACATACAACTGGCACTCAAATCATTTTAATCTTTCTCTATGTTTAGTGAGTATATTTGCATATACATTAATTTAATATGGGCCTATATTCAAATGAAATCACACTTACATTAATTAATACAGAATTTGCAATGGCTCTGTATTCTACCCTACTCTTTGAACAAAAATTCCAATATATTCTACAAATATGTTTTCCTAAAGATCTATAAGAATCTCCAAAGCTGCTCATGTGTCCCAGTGCCCTTGTTTGTATGCTGCTTCTTGCCTGAAGAGAGGAACACAACCCTTAGGATTGAACCTAAGCTCTTTCCATGTGCATCTCTTAGGACAACTAGTATAAGTGCCACAAGATGGGGACAAGAGAAAGCCCCACCACAAAATGCAAAATTATGAGCTCTACTGTTAACAGTAAGATTGGCTCCTGCCACACACACACAGTCCACTTGTGGGAAGGCAGCAAGGAGTGCCATGCCTTGATGCTGGATGTGGACAACTTCTCCTGGGACTCCAGTGTTGTACACACAAAACAAGGATTATTAATGTTGTCTATAATGCATCCATTAAGAAAGTGGTCCAACCCTAGTATAGAACTGCATTATGTTCATTGGCAGCCCACCACACAGACCGTGGTACAAGTCTCACTATGCACTGCCCCTGGGCCGTGGTTGGTGGTTAGTGGTGACAGCCAGTCCTTGCAGCTAACTGGCCTGGGTAAATACCCACCATTGACCTGCCAACAAAAATCAAGGCTCAACTACAAGAGAAGGGTGTACTCAGACCACACGAAGGGTGCACCTCAAGTACCTAGCTTGAGTGAAAGGCGAGGCTGTGCCCCTGGAGTCCACAGTACACCTTCTACATTAGGCCACACTATGAAGACAGGGAGTCATAGCTGCTTTACCTAATACATAAAAACACAGGGAGGCTGCCAAAATGAGGAGACAAATAAACATAACCCAAATGAAACAATAGATCAAAACTCCAGAAAAAGAGTTAAACAAAATCAGATAAGCAGTCTGTCACATGCAGAGTTCAAAACACTGGTTATAAGCATACTCAAGGAACTTAGTGAGGACCTCAGCAGCATAAAAAAGATCCAGTCAAAAACTAAGGATACACTGATTGAAATAAAGAACACTTTACTGGGAAGCAACAGTAAAGTGGATGAAGCCTAGAATAGAATCAATGATTTGGAACATAAGGAAGCAAAAAACAACCAATCTAAACAACAAGAAGAAAAAAGAATCCCCAAAATAAGGATAGTGTAAGCAGCCTCTGGGATAACTTCAAGAGGTCCAATATTCGCATTTGGGGGATGCCAAAAGGAGAATAGAAAGAGCAAGAAATTGGAAATCTATTTGAAAAAATAGTGAAAGAAAACTTTCCTAATTTGGTGAAGGAAACAAACATGCAAGTCCAGGAAGCACAGAGAGTCCCAAACAAGATGGATGCAAAGAGGCCCACTCCAAGACACAGATAATTAAAATGCCAATGGCTAAAGATAAAGAAAGAATCTTAAAAGCAGCAAGAGAAAAGCAGTTACTTACCTACAGAGGAGATAAGACTGTCTGCTGATTTCTCAAAAGAAACTTTATAGGCTAGAAGGGATTAGCAAGAAATATTGAAAGTCATGAAGATAGGGCCTTATGGCCAAGATTGCTCTACCCAGCAAAGCTATCATTTAGAATTGAAGGACAGTTAAAGAGCTTCCCAGACAAGAAAAAATGAAAGGAGTTCATCATCACCAAACCATTATTATATTGAATGTTAAAAGGGCTTATTTAAGAAAAAGAAGAATACCAAAGCTATGAACAATAAAATGGCAACAAAAACATATCCAAATATGCATATCCATCAACAATTGAATCTAAAAGAAACTAAGCAAACAAGAACAGAAACAGAGAGCATTTTAATGGTTGCCGGATGGGAGGAGAATGTAGGGGAATAGGTGAAGAGGTGAGGGTATTAAGAGGTACAAATAGGTATTTACAACATAGCTATGGGATGTCAAGTACAGTATAGGAAATGGAGTATCCAAAGAATTTATACTCATGACCCATAGGCATGAACAATGGTGTGGGGATTGCTTGAGGGAGTAGGGGGCGACCAGTGGAGGGTGGTAAAGGGGGAAAAATTGGGACAACTATAATAGCATAATCAACAAAATATAACTTAAAAACAATAAAAAACCATTCAGAAGAAATGTGATAAAGAGAAAAAGAATGCCTAAAGTCAACCACCTTTTAGAGGAGCAGGTCCAGCAGGGCAAGCTTCTTGCATGCAGTGCTCCAAGACCAGACCAGTGTGGCTGAGCAGATGGTTATGTGCTGGACAGCAAGGAGCTGGGGTTCTTTCTGAGGAAAATCAAGGCCCAGAAAGGCAAACAAATCCTCCTCCCTCCTATCTTAGCTCAGGTAATAAAGGCGTTTACTGTTCTAAAAAAAAGGATTGAACTTGACGCCCACTAAAATAAGCATTTATATTTGCTGGCCCCCAACAGTTCTGTTTGTCAGTTTTAATCAACATCATTGTCAGCAAGTGTCTGGTGGTGAAGTTGGGCTTCCATCCTGCACTGTGGTAGTGGTTTATACATTTTCATGTTACTTTTGAGTACAGAGCTCCAGGGATTCCCCAGGCAAAAACAGTTCCATGATGTGTGGTGGAGAAATAATGCTGTTAGCTTTCAGCTACACTCAGTTAGTAGTCCCATAGACAAGCTACCTGATGCCTTAGAATTTCCATGTTCTGATGAAGTTCTTTCAGTTCAAATATATATGAATTTTGTTCCCAAGGCATATCCAAGGTGTCATGATGGTTGTATCAGAATGGTTCTTGTGTCACCCCGGCAGATGGATCGGTTGGTTGGAGCATTGTCCCATACACCAAAAGATTGCTGGTTCCATCCCCCATCATGGCAGGTACAGAAGGCAACCAATTAATGCTTCTCTCACACTGATGTTCCTCTCTCCTTGGGTGAGGATTTAAAAAAATGGTTCCAGTGTCAGTCATCCTCAGCATGAATCAGAATTTCCTTGCCCCCAAAGCTGAGCCACTGATGAGAGAAAGGCTCCCCGGGTCAGGATATTTATGCCTCCAAATGAGTTGCCTTTCATGTACCTCATTGCTCTTCTCCACAATTTGACCTTTGGAAGGTCACCCTAATCTATCAGACATATTTCAATATCTTAGCATCTTAAAGAAAAAAGGAGTCAAGACCAATCTATTTTCCCTCTAGAAGTGCTTTTTCTCATGGAAATTAGTAGATGTAAATAAACTCAAGCAAGGCTGATGCTGCCCAACTTCATCTGCAGCATCCAAGCTGCAAGAGTTCACAGATATTTTGAGAAGGCAGTTAAAGCAATCCTCACCACCAACAAAGTTAGAGCCCTAGACCTGGCCAAAACCTTCTCCTTTTCCCTCTCTTTCCATCCCTCCCCCCTTCCCGCCTCCCCCGCACTCCTTTCTCACACTACCCACACAACTATCATCTACAGAATGCAAAGTTCAAAAAACTGTAGTGCTAATGAAAATGTGCCAAATAAAAATCTAGACTGAAAAATAAGATGAAAAATACATAGAGACATCAAATGAGCAAGCAGGCTATGTAATGAGCTGTTAATGGAGCTTGGAAATTTAATGAGCAACTTGAAAAATCATTTGATATTTGGTTAGGAAGTAACTTGAAGATCAGTTGGTCTAACCCTTCATTTTCCAGCTGAGAAAATGGGGATCCAGATTGATGAGTTGACTTACCCAAGATCACACCACTCCTCTGAAACAAATGGTGGACTTGAGGTTTTCCACGATACCCTACCCCCATGTGTAATTCCTCTATATGCAATTTTGCTTGAAAACTTGTACTTTTGCTAAGAGACATAAGAGAAGGAATCTTTTTCACCAAATTAATCAAATCTTACTAATCATGATCCAATTCCTTGATTTTGAATACCCAGAGGAAAAAAGTACAGAAAACTCATTCCATCCTTATGGCATTAAATGGTTACTTGTAAGCTTTGCAAGTAAGAATAGCAATAATACTCATAATTATCATGTATTGAATATGTTCCACTCATCAAGCACTGTGAAAAATACCTTATAGTTGTTTTTGTTTCTCATCAATTTTCACAGTAAAACACACTGGAAATACATTTAAAGAACTTAGGTAAAATGGTCAAGGTCATGGGAGTACTAAATGGCAGACTAGGATTCAGATCTGAGAAGACTGACAATATTCTGAAGGGGGAAGCATACTACAGCCAGTGTTTAGGCTACTGAACTATAAATAACTTTTAAATCTCCGTATACTTGTTTTGCTTTATTCACCCCATATCTCTGATCTCTGCCATCCTTTACTGCACCACTACCACATTCACCTTCTTGAAGACTAATTCCTTTGTGTCACACTCTCTCTCCATGACCTTCTGTGGCTCCCCACAGTTTAGTTAATACCTTGGTAGACAAGACCTCCATAATCTGTCCAATTCTACCTCCCTAACATCAGTCCCACTTCTTCTCTATCAGATCCTTGCTCTTGTCAAACTAGATAACTTTCTATCCTCAATATCCACCTTGCAATTTATCCTTCATTCTTCAGCACTTACTGAACACCTATTTGTGCCTGACATTGTGTTAAACACTGGAAATAAAAACACCAAAGATACCCCGTCCTCTAAAAACTTTATAGTGCTATAGACAGAGAGACATGCAAATAAATGATTACAGTCAAGGAAAGTGACTGCCGTAACTCAAGCTGGTCAGAGTGCAGTGGAAACCAAGGTGAGCCCTGAGGTTTCAGTTTATGTGTGGATTTTTGTTTGCCTTGTATGCCTTCTATAACCCATATGTCTATCTTGAAGTAACTGTACCCCATAGAATCAAGTTCAAGTGCCGCTTCCTTCATGAAGTGTTGCCTCTATAAACATATGGATATGTAATGAAAGCTCCTAATAAATAAAAGATATAGATAGATATATTTTACTTTTTGTTTTAAAATCTTGAATGCTCATACTTAGAAAAGTAGAAAATAAATTTTCCGAAATTCTGAAGATGATTACAAGGGCTCCAGTGGTTTCCAGCTATGATAGTTTTTGGCTAATTTTACTTTAAAATTTCTGACTTTCTCTATATACACTTAGTTATGATCAGGGTCTTTTATTGGCTCACAAATGGAATGAGAAGGGGGGTGGTAGAAGATTTCCTGGTGTGAATAGGTAAGAGAAAACTACAAAAAAGGATACATGTGTAACGTGATGGCAACACTGCCTAAAGTGCGATAAACTTGACTGTGGCATTGACAGGTACACCGTAATGAAGGCATATGGAGAGGGCCCTGAGATAGAGCCAGCGATATATTGAAGAAATGCAAAGCCAGGCAGTTCCCAAGACTGGCCACTAGGCGTCCCAGCCTACCCAGTCTTTCAGGACTACAGGGAGGAGAGGAGCAGATTGGGGCTGCTTCTAGCCAGCCAATCATATTGCAGTCTTCTCAATACATTTAGGCTTAAATTTCTGACCACAGGAACCTGATCAAATACGTTTCAGGTTCCACAAGGTCTAGCACACTCTTGGGCACATAGTAGGTACTCAGACATATTTGCTGAACACATGTTAAATAAAAGAACAAACAGGTACTTACATGGTTGTAAAGAGCAAATCTAAACAACTTGATAATCAATAGTTTTCCAGACCTGTTCTTTTGGCATGCTCTATGGTAGTGCTTCTGACTCCTTCATCATCCCAGTCAGTGCTACAGTCAGCCTCTGGGGTGTCGAGCATGCAGCACACACTAGAAATTTGTTCACACCCCTCCTCTACTCCTTTATATAGAAGACGGAGTAAAAGATGTAAACTACAAGGTTGAATGAAGCAACAAGCCAAAAGGAGGAATGTTCCAAATGTGTTCCTGGACTTGAACAACTTCCAAGGTTTAACAGCCACTCCAGGCTGGGTTCAGCACTCAGCACACTGACAAGCAATTACTGCCCAAGGGCTCCAAGTGCTGAGAAGGCCACAGTGAATCCACCGCGGGCAGCTTTTTGATCTCCTACTCACTCTATATTTATTGGCCCCAATGGCTCTCTATCCTAAGCCATGAAAACATTTTGTAAAAGAGAATATGATGCTGGAGAATTAACTGGACTCTTCCCTGTGCCCAGATAGTAAATCATGAGGCTGAACAGCCTGTAGCTAACTAAGCCTACCAAATTTCCAGCCCCAGAAGCTCTGATGCACAAAACAGTTTCTGTACATGAAATAACAGCCAGGCAGAGAAATAGATTTTTAGGACTGTAAAGAGCCCTGCAATCATTCAAAGCCAGTGGTTTTCAGGTGGTTTTAGGCACAGAGTCCTTGCTTCAAACAAAAACTGTGTGGACCTTTAGTATAGCTGAGTAAGGAAGTTACTCCTGGGAGAAGGGTATGGAAGGCAGTAGAGGCAGAATCTCCAGAGCTTCAGAAAACAGTGTTGAACACAGTTACTCTGAGCCACCCATTGATTTTAAATATGCAGAGAGTGTATGAGAAGAGAAATGATTTTACCTGCACTTTATAGATAAGGGTATTGGAGTCCAGTTTAAATTTTTTTTGTCAAGATTATGTAGCTCTGTCACAGTCTCTTAGGAAAACAGAGAGTACATGCAAATTCAGATTATTTAAAAGGGAGCTAATAAAGCAACTATTTACAAAGGTGTGGGCAGGGTTTCCAAAATGAATAAGAAGAGTGTAGAACCCTGGAGTCAGTAATTTAGGCCTAAAAAGGGGAGGAGAGGGAAGAGTTAGTTACATGAATTTATAGGGGAGATATAATCTATAGTTGAAAGACACAGCCTGCCCTAGAGAACCCTGCAAGGAAGAAAATAGAGGAATACATATGCCATCTCCATTCTCCTCCCCCTCTCTGGTCTCCTCCCAGGGCTACCATTGGCTGGACAAACTAGAAATCTGACGATGTATTCCATACAGATCAGCCTCCTGGAGCAAACAAAGAGTAGGATCCAAAACCACAGGGTGGACGTGAAGGGGCAAACAGAAGTTACCTGCATCGTCAGCCAGTGACAGAGACAGGGTTATCCAGGTATGCAATGGCGAAATCTACATTCTTGGCCATTAACCGTTGCAATCTTTACATTCCAGGATTTTTTTTTTATCCATACAACTGTTCAGTGACAAAATCATTTTGAGTATGATTTCCTCTCCATAACTCTACAAATATGTCTTCTCTCTAATCACTCTTATAAATTTACTAAGAGGTGCTTCCAAATATTTTAGCAATACCTCCAACTTCTCAGACAACTTTAATCATGTTCTCTTAATGCAAACATGGAACACTATAATTGTCCTAATGTACTCTATGACATTAAAGTGAGAGTTTGCACTTTAATAATTAACTACCACATTTCAATTCATATACCTGCTGTGTGTCAATTCATCTCCATTACATGAAATATTTAACATCCTAAAGCATATTTGGCAGACACGTGGGGCTTCACTTGCTCAGTCTATGACTGTAGTAAACTTTTTAACCATCACTGCTGGATAATGCTTCTCTCTCTTGCTGAGAACACATACCAACTTTGATCCTTCTCAGCATAGTCAACAGCTTTCAAGTGATCAGGCAGCACATAAGAATAAGCCCATATTTATTCCTAAAGTGAAGAAGAAAACATAGGAGGACAGAAAAAGTCCGTGAGGATCTAAGAACACAAGCCTGGATGCCTCAACACACTGAACATCATTTTTAAGGAACTCTCATCCAAAATGAGTCACTTTTAGAGCAGGCAAGGGAAAATAAAAACATGTTGAAAGGAAATAGCTATTTGCTTAAGCGAACAAATCCACCCTTAGTTCAATTTGAGAATATACAGCACCATGAGGTAGATAGTTTTAAATTGCCACAAAATGAATAAAATTTCACAATGAACAACATTTATCAAAAAAAATCTGTTGGATGGGCAGTTTCACTTTCTCTTAGGGTCATAGAGGGATTTATTCTGCAGGAAACCTATGGGAAGGATTTTGTTCCAAGAAGCTATTATTCCTTCCAGCAAAGAAGGGGCATAAAAGATGTAAACAGAGATGAAAGGAAGAAGAGGGCAGAGGAAAAATGACTGAGGTTGGACTTTGCTCAGAAAATAAAAAAAAATAATGTAAAAGTTCTATGAAATACAAAACAGAAGCAGGCACCCTCTCTTCCCTATCCATCATGTCATTAGATCGGGGTGTTTAGAAATCATTCAAAGCTTTTCCATGGAACCTGTAGAATAAAAAAACAAATTCCTTACTATGATGCACAAGGCCCCACAACCTATTGTCAACCCACTGCCTATTTAATACCGTGACACTCTCTTGTTCACCACACTCGAATCCCATTGGTCCACTTGTAGTTCCTCAAATATCCCAGCTCTTTGCTACCTAAGGACCACTGGCCATGGCTCTCTGCCTGGAATGCTCCCACCCACTCTACTTTTGTGACTAGCTCTTAACCCATCCTTCAGAAATCAACTTAAATAAAGATCTCTGAAAACTTTACTTAAAGTAGGTCTCTTCTGTCACTCTCTAACTCTGTTCTTTATGTGTTTTTCTTTGAACTTTAGAGTTGCATCTATTCTATTTATACTCCCATTTGTCTGCTCTTTGCTCCGTTCCTGCACTGGGATGCAAGTCCTATAAGAGCAAAAACTAACTCAGTGTTACCATTCTATCCCCAGAGCCTACTACAGTGACAACCACACAGTGAATAGTCTATAAATATTTGTGAAACAAATGAATTACAACTCTTGAGAAAGTTTTCATTGCTAGTCTATCAATCTGTCTAGTCTTACCTCCAGGACCTTGAAGTCAAAAGCATATGGGGCAAAAAAAGGCATATGAAATTTTGTGGAGACTTGATTAGCAAGTAGTAACCACTGAACCTTATTGAGCACCTACTCGCTATGTCTAGATACAATTCTAAGCATGTGTGTATGTGTACTTTTAAACCTCAAAAAAATCCCAGCAAATTATTGGCCCCATTTTATAGATGAAGAAAATGAGGTTCTGATAGATTTAGTTACTGAAATGGAGATGTGTGTTTTAAAATGGCAAGTTTTGGAAAGTCGTAACAGGTGATTTTTCAAACTATTTTCAACATATCCAAGAACCTGGTGTGACTCAGATGTTTTCTCTGCAGGTTGTTCCTGAGAGGCAGCCATAACAAAAAGGAAAGGAAATGGGTAGAATCAAGGACCCCAGAATCAGACTCCATTTCTTCCACTTAACACTTGTATAACTATAATAAAATCTCTTCTCTCTCTTACCTGACCTCCAATTCTTCATCTATCCGAGGACGAGTTGGAACTAGATGCACAACTTGGTGATTTATGTAATTTTGAGATCTTCCATCAGATCTAAGAAATACCCATAAATAATAAATATGTTCTGGCATGACATTGATTACCAGGACCTGTGCTTTGTGGTAACTGTTTCTTGATGGGTAATAAGAGATTGTAATACCATTTTCTGAGTGTAGGGAATTTAAAATTAATGCTGGCAGGCAAGAAGAGTTGCTAGCTAGGATTAAAGTTGTAGTAGTTGAATTGAGAACAGAAAGATTCAGATATATGTTTGAGCTGACAGAGAACCAAGTAAAAAAAGCTGAATTTAAATTCAATTCATCTACACAAGAGATGTTTGTTTTGTACCTCAAACCAACTTAAGTAGGAGAAGATGTAATATTATATCATTAAGAACAAAGTTAACATACTGAAAAATTAATACTGGCATGCTTTCATATTCAAGCTATAGACATTTGGGGAAGAATATGGGAATAAGAGATTTCCCACCTATAAGATGAAGGGGTTGATGCAGATAATCCTGTAGAACTCCCCAGGACCACAACAACTCTCTGTGCATCTCATAAGTGCTTACTACACATGCCTCATGGACTTCATCCCATCAGGGGCAGGGAAAGCCATACAGAACAAGGAAACATTGTCCCTTCCCTCAAAGAGTTTTGAATATAAGATCGTTGTAGATCCAAATGGATAAAAACAAAACATGTAGTTCCAACAAAATAATTCAATTTATCCCTATGTTATCATATAAATCAAAATCTACTAACTAAATGCCCCCTTTTTTGAGGTAATGGAAAGCCTTAGAATTTTTAAGACATTATATGTAGCAATATATTGAAGGCAAAAATAAAACTGAGTCATCATTTTTATTATGTTGACCAGGTAGTGTAAGCTCGGTGCATTTTAATAGGAATGTAATTGGGAAGTTCCATTTGCAAGAAACTGAGTTCTTTTTGGAGCAAATATCATGACAATGGGAAAGAAAAGAGCACAGATGACTGTGGCTGAGAGAATGGTTAAAGTGGTCCAAGTGTTCCTCAGTTGGATTCAAACTTCAAATGTTGCCTAAAGCCAAATAATCTTCATAGTAACGGTGCTGACCAGGGATAAGTTTCAAGTGTAAGAAACAATTGAAAGAAAAATTCCCCCAATACACATAGTAAGATGGACAGCAGAACAGTAATTGCTAGGAAGCACATTTCCCCACATTTCCCTTTTCACGAACTTGTGCTCATAAAATATGAAAACTCTGGTGAATTTTCCCTTTAGAGACTTTTTCCGTTAACAGGCTGCCAGTAAAATCAAGACTTTGAAAAAGAGTTGAATTAATGAAGACAAAGATAAATTAAACTTTAAAATATTCCCAGTGTCTTAATGTAAATATACTGCATATTTAAAATTAATTCATGCTTTTAAAAGATCAAATAGATGAATTAGGTTAATTAGGATGAAACTTTTAAAATAAGAGAGGAAAAACTTAATCTATATATCCTATGACAGGAAGTCTCATTTTGTGAGTCAAAGTAATATAGCTTCTTTTGAGAAAAATTTCCTAAATATTTTAATTTTTACAAAACACACTTTAGCCACATGACAAAAATGTAAGATTTCCACAAAGTAGAGGTAACTTAAAATTACATGAACACTGAAAAGAAACAAAAGTATGGAAAATTATTCACACATTCATTCATTCAACAAACATTTCTCGAGAATTTCTATGTACTACACCCAGTGGTGATGTAAAATACAAAATGTATATGGCGTGGATGTCCAGGTCCCAAGGAACTTACAGTGACAGCCAAGGGTAGGGCATTACATTTATGGGCAATGAGGAGCCACTGTCATTTTTTCCAATACATACATGGCATAAAATCATGACATCATAACAGTTTTAGAAGCCACTGGTAGGGAACCAGGGTGGAATAGATAGTGTTAAGCTATGGTTCCCCACCTTCCTTGTATATGTCAGAATTTCATAATTAATAACTACACTCTTTCCCATTGATTCTGCACATGACTCTAAAACACACCATTTCAACACAATATTCCAAGAAGCCATTGCCAAGCTCACAGAATTAAATGTGAAGTTTGAATCTTCATCTAGAATTCATGGTTTTTATTTTTATTTACTCTTCCACATCTCTTATTTTTAACCATTTGACCAGAACAGGCTATCAACCCAGACTCCATGTTAGGCACTAGTGGAAGAGAATGCAGAGCCCAAGTTAATCAATACTGGTTTTAGGAATATTAGAAGGAAAGGTAGTCCCTTATATTCACTGAGATGGTATCAGCTTTTGGAGTAAATAATCTTTATACTCTTTCACATAATGTTGGCTTTTGCAGTAAATGGTGTCTGAACAAAGATGATGGCAGTAGGCCTGGAAAGGGAAGCAGAGATGCAACAGAATACAGAGTTATATCCAAAGTATTCATGGCATTTCTATTATTCACTTTCATGTGCCTTGTAACCCAGGCATCTCATTGTCCTCCCAGAACATGCCATGCTTTCTCATGCTTTTTTCATGGAGTAGTCCCTCCATCTGACTTCCCTTTGAATTCTTCACTGTTTGGTGAACTTCCTGCCCATCAAACCAAAATCACATGTCATACCATCCAGGAAGCTTTACTTAACAGTCACTCCTTGCTGCTTCCATGCTATTCGATATCTCTGTTTTAGCACTTACAGACTGCTTATTCACTCTCTTTCCTGTTCCTCAGATCTGAAGGGATCTTTTTCATCTTCACACTACAGATATTCAACAGTGTCCCACACCCAACTTGGGTGATTATTACTATGATTTGATTGAATAAATATATGTTTAAATTGAACTTCAGAATGTATGATATGGGGTTTTCCCCAGGTTTGTTTTTATCATGTTTCTTAATACTCATGGTCATATTATAAGCTGAAGCATAAAGAGTTTAAAGATATCACTTGGCCCTGGCTGGTGTAGCTCAGTGGATTGAGTGCAGGCTTTGAACTAAAGGATCACAGGTTCGATTCCCAGTCAGGGCACATGCCTGGGTTGCAGGCCACGGCCCCCAGCAACCACACATTGATGTTTCTCTCTCTCTCTCTCTCCCTCCCTTCCCTCTCTAAAAATAAATAAATAAAATCTTTTAAAAAATTTAAAAATTAAAAAAATAAAGATATCACTTGGTTGGGTTTCTGAAACACTATAGTAGCTATGAGTAACCCAGTCAAAATGGCAGATTTCCTATAACTAAAAGTAATCCTGAAAGGTGTCGTATGAATTTTTGTACTTGAAATTATATATATATATATATATATATATACTTTTTGATCATATATATAATCAAATATATATATAGCTTGGGAGGTTAGTGTCCTCCTTGTAACACAGTTTTAAACCCAACACATCTTTTAAAAGAATCTATTCCAGATGTCTGTAAGTTTGAGGATTTTTTGCACTGCCTGTATCTTTTGGCCATATCATCCCGGGGTCATGTTTACATTGGGATAAGCAGAGAGACAGTGTTCTAGAATGTCATCTCTGAACTCATGAGACATCACTGTATTAGGCCTGGAGTCATAAAAGCTGCTAATAGTATAAGTGAAATCTGCAAGACCATAATAAAGTCTTCATAGAAAGCCTGAAGTTCAACTGCAATAACTCCAACATAAAGCATTCTTTGGCTTGATGGCTTTGGCACATTTAATGAGAACCTAACATGATCTAATATATTGTTGAATTTTAATCTTCACAACTCTGTGAGAGGGTTGTAGCATCATTTCTATTTTAAAGATGAAGAAGCTGATATTAAATATGCTAAGCCCTCAGCCCAAAGTTTTCAACCAGGAAATAATGAAACCTAGACCTGCACCCAGCAGCATAAGGAACTACCAGAGATCATTACTATTATCTAGGGAATTACTATTATAGATAGCATCACTATTAATAGCACCAGTGTCAAAAGTCTATTTCTTTACTGGTTGAGCTCCCATGTACCTGGTCCACAAACAATAATTATAATAATCCTAGGAAATACTAGGGCTAAGTCTCATTCCTAATTCCCAATGAGAAAACTGGGGAAAGGGACTCAAGCTAATTAAAACATACTGTGCAAATAAGAATTTTGGTTTTCACAATGGCAAAACTTTAAAAGTTTGATATCTAGTGTTGGTAAAGTTATAGAGGAAAATATACTCTTACACATTTTTTGGTATAAATAAATTGTTCCAAAATTTGGGGAGGACGATTGACAGTATCAAACTTTAAATGTGTATACTCTCTGCTAACCTATCCAGTTTTCAGAATCTTTTCTGGAGAAATATTTACATACAGTCCCAAAAGCTTATTTGAAAGGATGTTTGCTGCAGCACTATTTATAATAATGAGAAAAAGGAAACAATCAAAATGTCTATTAGTAGAAGGCTGATGAAATACATCACGATGCATTCACATTATGAATATTATGGAACTTGTAAATATGAAATGGATATGTTTCACTAACATGGAAACATGAAAATAATATTCATGATTAAAAACAAAGTTGTAGAACATATGCTTAACATGGTGCCCACATGTGTGCATGCATACATATACTCACACACCCTCACATGCATGCGTGTACAATCCAAAATGGAATAGTAGATACCTCCAGGAGATTAAATTGGAATTAAATTATAATACATGTGAAAAAAACCTCATACTTTTTAATACATATATTTGGATTCTTGGATTTTAACCCTGAATATATATGATTTGTGAAAAAAACACATTTATAATTAAAACTCTTAGAAATCATAAAAGCAATCCCTTCTCACCTTTGCTTTACAAGTTTATACAGCACATTCCCACCTGTCACGTGACTTCAACCTTCCAACCACCCTGCAGAGAAGGTAGGCAGGTATTATCATCCTTCTTTTATTGATGAGTATAAACCCAGGAAGAATGGTGATTTGCCCAAGGTCATACCTGTCTTAAAGAAACTTGCAACAGCTTGCTTGAAACAATGATTCTCAACCTACCTCTATAAATCTACGAGGAAACTCAGTGCTTCTCAGAGGTGTCCTGTGTAGTCAGATAGCAAGTTCTTTTTTAAATACATATATTATCTTTTTATTGTTCAATTACAGTTGTCCCTATTTTCCCCCATTACTCTCCCCTGCCTTACCCATCCCCTACCTTCTACTTTCAATCTTTCCCCCAGCCCCTGTTGTCTTTATCTGAGTGACAAGTTCTTAATTAGCATCAGCTCCTACAGGCTCTCAACTAGCAAGAGGCCCTACAAAGGCCGGTCTGCACAGGACAACTGAGGGAAAAGCATATCTTTCTAGCTATGTGCCCCACCTGCAGCAAGAGCGCTGTTCCTTATGCCAACTTTCAGTTCTAAAGACAGTGAAAAAGACCTTCGATCAACCCAGAAAATAGACCTAATTTCAGACAAAGTATCATCTTTTAATAACTCTAAGGAAAAAACTGGCCCTGGCAGGTTAGCTCAGTTGTTTGGAGTATCATCCCAGTTTACTAAGATTGTGGGTTCGATCCTTGGTCAGGGCACGTACAAGAATCAACCAATGAATGCATCAATAAGTGGAACAAATGGATGTTGCTCTCTCTCCTTTCTTCTCACTCTCTAAAATCAACAAATAGTTTTTAAATAAAAAATTATTAGGTTCAAATAAAACTGTTTCAAGATTGAGCGCAGGCTGGGAACCAAAGTGTCCCAGGTTCGATTCCCAGCCAGGGTACATGCCTGGGTTGCAGGCCATAACCCCCAGCAACCGCACATTGATGTTTCTCTCCCCCTCTCTCTCTTTCTCATCTCCCTCCCTTCCCTCTCTAAAAATAAATAAATAAAATCTTAAAAAAAAAAAGAAAAAAACTGTTTCAAGACTTCAAGTTCTTTTACCCCAGTTCCCATCTCCTTTTTGGGATGATGGGAAATTTCTTTAACTACATGCTAAACTAGTCACCTGTTTTGTAGGACACTGCTCTGAAGCACTGATAACATTCAGTTTAAAGTGTAGTAAGATTTCTTAATGAAATAATTAATTCAGTAAAGCTGATATTCTTTGAGCAAATAAGGTCCTTCTTTTTTCTTTCTCTTTTTTAATTGCAGACTTAAAAATACCACTATTGCTCTGGGAAGAATTGGTCTTTACTGAAGGTAAGGACCAGCTTTTGTTGCCTCTGTTTCTGCCTGTGTGGCTGAGTGAATCCATGCCTGGGAATCAAATTCTGACTCCACCACTCACTAGCTTGTGACTTGGACAAGAGGCTTATCCTTTATTCTTCCCATGTTCCTTCATCTGCTCAATGTGAAGAACAATGGCCCAGCTCATGTGAGGAGTAGAGGAGAGAGGCCATGACACTCACATATCACAGTGATGTATCACATGCCAACTCAACAAGTGTTATTGACAGCCATTAATATTATTACTAGAAGTACTCACACTGGTAATATTAGTATAGAGTGTCCATCACTGTCATTGTTGTCTTCTAATAAGCCCCAATGCTTTTAAACCTTTTAAAATTTGGAGACATATTGCCTGCTTATTAAATCTTTCTTCCCCTGACTTCACTGAATAATGATATGGGTCTTGTCAATTCCAGAGTTATCTCCTTTATATTAAGGAGCAGGTCTTGACTTTCAGCAGGATGATTCTAAGCTAGAGAAACCAAATACTCTATCTTTCTATCTCAAGATTCTAAAATGATATTTAATATTTATAAGATCTTTTGCATACACATTACTGGACTCCAAACACTGCCCTTAGAAGTGCTAATTGAATATTCCTACCTGCCTATTCCCTGGTACCTCAAACTCAATATGTTCAATAGAGGTTTACTAACTTCCTTCTCAGACGTTATCTTTCCCCCTCCTTTCTCTTCCAGCCACTGATATAAACCTGATCCCAATAGCCCATATTTAAATCTGAAATTATAATTGGCCACTTGTCCATCTATCCCAATGAATCATATGCAAAATCTTTTCAGTTCTGTTACCCAGTATCCATCCCTCTCCTCTACCCCACCATCTCTCCATTCCTCTGTGACCACTTTATTTCAGAACTTCAATGCTTTTTGCTTGAACTATTGCAATGGATTTCCCCAATCTGCCCAACTCTAAACTCCCTCCTCACTACTGCATTTTATTCCACTGCTCACTTCCTCTTTTTGAAGCTCAAAAGTGATACTATACTATCCCTCTCCTGTTTAGTAACAGCCTCTCCCTATCCTACCCAAATATATTGAAAAAAAAAAGTAAAAATGCCTAACCTGGCATGAGAGATCTTCCAAGTTCAGGTTCTCCATTCCAGTCTATAGCTTCTCCTATAACTATTCTTCAGCCAAAGAAAAAAATATGATGCCATACAAACTTAGGCATAGTTTTGCACCTCTGAGTCTTTGTTATAGTTAATACTTCAGCCTAGAATCATTCTTCCACATCCACATATTTGAAACCTATCTGTAACTCACAGTCTGAGAAGCTACCCTGATCCCCACAACCAGAGGTAAATACTTCTTACTCTAACCTCCCAAAAAACTTGTCTGAATTTTTTCGACTAACATTGCCTTACATTCTATTAGAATTATTTAAATATATTTTCTAATATACTAGAATACAGGATCCTTGAAGGTAGGTCCATGGCTGTTTCATTTCTGTATCCCCACACTATATAAAACAGTACCCCAGGAACACTAGCTACAGTATGATTTACCCCTCTACTACCTTCATTTCTTTATAGATTAGAGTTAAACATCATTTTGGATGAGTCACTGCCATGTTTGTCAATTATTCTTAACCTAAGCTCCCTTTTGATATGTGCAAATTTGATATGTCATATGCAGTATGATATTCCTTTACTCCACACCCAGCCTAACATGCTAACACCTGTCAATACCCAAGAACAGAACATGTGGTCAAGCTTTACTTCCTATAGCTTGTATTATGAAACAGTAGCCCACTGTTATTTTCTAAGTATGAAAGCAATGCTTTCAATACATTCTCAGTGTCCCTTATGTTGAAAAATCACTAAGTCAGCACTTACAAGTATTAAACATTACTGATGACTCTTGCCTTGGCCTCAGATGGTGCATGGCTTATACCTTCTCATTTAAAGTACCCGCAGAAATGTACCCTCAACCTATCCATTTGTCCTGCCATGCCCTTCTGACTTTCTGCCCCTTTCATAACAATGCAACAATAGCAGAATTTAACTAATCACAATGATGACTAGAGACCCTTTGTGGGCTTTATGAATTAGTAATAAGGTGGAACAAATCTGCAAAATAAAGAAAAATAGCTCATCAAGTTTATTCATTTATTTTGACAAGAGCAATTTTGTTTTAATTACTTATGATAGCATCTCAGTAAATATGCTCTAGCATGTTTTCTCAGATTAATTAAGCCCATTTTCCCACCAAAGCACTCTGCTTATACAAGAAAAAGGGAAAAAGAAATGGCAGATTTCACTGAGATATGCACTGGTTTTCTGGATTCTTTTAGGGGAATATATAAACAATTTTCCAAAGACAGTGTTTGCTCTTTTTAAATATATATTCCATAAGCTCATTTGGAGAGAAAATTAGGCATTGCTTTTAAAAGATTAATTTGGATATGAATTACCAGTAAATTTGGAACTGAATTTCCTTCGCTATTTAAAAAGTGTTTTGAAACATGTCCTAAGAGAAAAGTTTCAACTAAACAGTTTTTACTAATTCATTGACTTTCAGGACTTAAAAGCAATTTTAAAATTGTCTAATTTAACACATTAATAGATGTAATATTTTGCATTTTACACTCCACATATCAACTTATGAAAGAATTAAATCCTTCCACAGTTAAAATAAAGACTTTTGGTTTTGTTAGGAGCATCTAAATTTTTGGCTGGCTCTGAATTAATATATTGGAGAAATTGGAGAGTTAATATATTGGTTAGAAGCAAGGACCCTGGAGACAGATTAATTGAGATCATATCCTATTTCTACCATTTCCCACCCTCATGACCTTGGCCATATGACTTGAACTTCAGTGTACAATCTTCAGAATATAATAATAATAATAATAATATATTACTCATTATATTGTTCTGAGAATAAATGACATAATGCATATGAAGTGCTTTCCACAGTGTCTGGCATAAAACAAGCACTATTTCATATGTTGACTATTTTTAGTAAGTTGATAATCACTCACTGTTGCCTTGAGAAGCTTGCTCCAAGAACAGGTTTCAGAACTAATTTCTACTGAGACAGATCTGCTCACCTACTTGGAACAAATTAATAGTCTCCCAGTACAATGATTGTCACCCCACAAAATGGGATTTTGTAGCTAGTGTGGATGAAAAAGGGGCCATATACTAAACCTGACAAGCTCAGGGGAGGTCTGCATGGCCAGCCTTTCAAACTCAGAGACTGAAAGTAACCACCTAGGATGGTCAGAAATTAAAACTTCCCAACTAAAAGTGAGTCATGGCGGGTAGTCATGTATTAAGCTGGTATCTTCCCAAACAAAGGTAAGATCTTTACCTTAACTGAGCCTGTCTATTGTCTTTTTCCATCTATAATAACATATCTTTGAAATGTCAGAGTAATGCCCCTTTTCCAGACCTCTCAGGGCACAGTCTCCCACCAGAAAGGGGGTGGAACACAGAGTTCCTTTTTGTTATTGTTAGTCTGTTCATTGTTAACTGTTAACAATCCTATACCCATCTGTATATGGGTACCCCTTTCACTTGTTATTCAATCCCAGAAATGTACGCCTAACCCCCCGACCCCCACTTTGCTTTCTCCTGCCTCCGTAATCTATTCCTGTGAATGTCATGTAACCCCCTTACATCTTCCCCTTTGATTCTGATGCATAAAGTAAGGTGCAAAACTGCCATTTTCTGAATCTGTTGAGATTTTGCTTCCTGGCAATTGTCATCAGTTTGGCTCAGATAAACTCATAAAAATTCTCTACAACTTTGGATTTTTCTTACATCAATACTAAAAAGAAAAGCCTACACCACATGAATGTAGGGTCACCATAAATGTTCAGGACCTTATCTTACAGCACACAATCATAGTATCTATTTTATTTCTACCTTTAGAAATAATATCTATCTTTATTTTGTGCATAGAGTAAAATATATAGTCTTCACCAGTGAATAAATAGCATGTTTTAATTCATTAAAGCCTTCCTCTGACCTCAGAAGAAGATCTGAATTTTGTGTTTCAGTTAATGTGTTGGCACTGGTTCAAATCTCTTGCAAAACAATTTTAAGTAGCACTTTAGCAAACGTGATTAAGATTCATGGCTTAAGTTCCACAGTCTAATGTTCTTTTCCCATCATCCTCTCGGAACAAACAGAAGGCAACCAGAGTATGGGTTCATCACAGGCACCAGTTATATATGCTTGATGAACTACCTGGCATCAAGATGCATTGTGAAAATACCTTTATGCTTATATAAAGTAATAATAATGATAATTAAAACTCAAAACTCTTTATTTCTTTTTAAGGCCCAAAACACCCATTTTGTTCACAAATGATAACGACTTCTGAATAACTGAGAGTGGATTCCACAAGTGGATAATCTATTTGTCTTGTACTTAATTCTCAGTACTACCTAAAAAACAGCAAGGCTAGGCCTAGAGAAGACTCAAGAAACAAGAAAAAATACTCAAGAAAATTATGTTTCCATACCTGACAAACTAAAGACTTGGATTTACTTTTTAAAAGTAAGATTTAAAAATGTGAGCACATTCAAATAACCAACATTTTTTAATAATAAGTGATTTAACACTTGTTTGGACTGAATTAATGCTTTTGATCCTTTCTTCTTCCCTTCCCCCACCATAAATAACTTGTGATCGACATTTTCCCTTGAATTGTTTCTTGTTATAGACCCCTCTTATTGTCTTTGTCTGCTTTTATGCCTGTTTACAGTCCAAACACAAGTAGACACGGTATGGGGGTTCTACAATCAATATATTTGTTTTCTAGAGAGCCCAGGGCAGAGTGTGCAGGGAGAAAAATCTAAAAGACTAGGTCCCTGCTCTCAAAGAGGATTATTCAGCACACCATGATCCTCTCCTCCCCAATGCATTAGACAATGTGATTTATATAAAGCTACATGAAAGCAAATACACAAGCATAAGATTGTAAGCATAAGCTTGCAAGTAGCTCTGACAAATTTCTCCATTTTCTTCTACTTGGTAATCTACATTCTCTTCTTTCCTAATACGTAAGTGAGAAAACAATATTCTGTACACACAGTTGAAATAGCTTTTTTATTTTCTTCAATTGCAATGTTGTAATTATATAGCAACAGGTGCTAAATTTACAGTAGTACAACTATGATAGATTTTGCATTCTTATATAGCTCTGATACATACCTTGTTAGAGCAGTCAGAACCAGCCATCTAAATTTACGAAGAGGTGGAAACAAGAGTAGCCCAATGGATTACATACAACTCATAAATGGGAGACAGCTTATCCTGCTCTCTATCCTGACTTTTAACTACCAAGTCAGTAAACCTCTTATTTAGATTTATACAAGGAACAAGAAAACAAAACAAAGCAAAACAATATATACCACCACCAACACAAGAACACAGACCCAAGAATCTGCACAAGCGCCAAGGCTATTTTAGGTCACCCTTTTAAAAAATTGTAGTTTACAGTTGAGTAAATCACTGGATAATTTGTATCTTTTTTTAATATTAGGCAAATTGAGTGTAATACATAAAAGGAGCATCTTAATTGTCACTATTGTTAATGCTTTACAACAAAATTCTAGGAACATAAAACCATGATTTAGATTCGATTAATTCAAAAATTTTAACATGACCAAGGATTAGGTTAAGCTTAACTCTAATAACAACAAAGAAAAGGTTTGTAATCAAAACTGCATAAAATATGTTTAACCAACAGAAGACTTTGAATGATTCTATCAATTGTTTGCAAATAGAACTTTCTAATAACAAATAAAATCTTAATTTTCTATAGCAGGACTTCTCTAAGGGAGAATTCAATAGCAAGGAACTTGAGGAGTCATCAATCTAACCACTGAGAAGGGGCTTAAAGGCATAACATTGCATTTATTTTTAGCACAAACCAGGTATTTCACTGGAAACTTGGCCCAGTTACTCTGAGTACACAGCCTAAAGAGCAAATTTAGTACTAAAAAAAATAAAATGGCATTTGAAGCAAATCACTTTTATAATAGCTTTAGCCAATATTTAACTATTTGCTAGTAGATGCTAACCAAATCACAGGGTGCAAAGACCATCTGTTGACAATATGGTGTCAGCATAACCTAATGCCTTATCCGGGATGTCAAACAAGCAGCTCAGCTCCTGCGAGGATACCTCCCTCCCCATGCCTAGCACAGACACCACTAATAGATTGTGTTGCTCCCTTGCAGCAAGCTCGGACCATAGCCTCAGATTCTGTCTACAGATATCCCATTAGATATCAAAAATAAATGGAGTTAGCCCAAGAAACAAACCTCATTTGTCACCTCAGCCTTAGATTAAACAATTAAAACCCCTTCTGAATCACCAACAAACTTTCATATAGTCAGTTAAGTCTTTGCTCTAGGCTGGGTGCAAGAGTACTGAGATAGGTAAGGGGTTAAATGAGAAGATCTAACTAAGAATTCTAGATGTGTATTAAACAGTCAAAGTTATTGTTTACAGAAGAGAGACCCAAACTCACCCACTGGGGACTTCTCAAAAACACCACCAAATACTTCAGACACACATAGCAATTGTGAAAGCACATAGTTATTTGATAATTTTTCCCAAATCCATAAGTGTGAGTGTGTATGTGTGTGTGTATCCCTTGTAGCCAGGTAAAATTATAAGGAAAAATAAACAGTGTATAAGTAATATAAAGTAGATGATGTAGCATAATAACTACCTACTCAGCCCCAACTTCCAGTCCCCAAGGAAATGCCTCTCTAACCAGCTCACCTCCAGGCTCCAGGGAGCAGAGACCATTTTAACATTTTTAACAGGGAATGATGCCCTTAGGCATCCAAAGTGTGTTCCAAAGGCCAGTGGCATTACTATCACCTGGGACCTTGTTAGAAATGCAGAAAATCACTGCCCCCACTGAGACCTGCTGAATCAAATTCTGCATATTAACAAACTATCCAGCACATTTGCATGAACATTGAAGTTATAGAAGCACTTAACTAAAACCTTGGAAGCCCCAGCCTGATATATGCTACAAAATTTTAATAAAAATTTTCCAAAATTCTCTCTTCTACATTCTATAAATAGTATTGGCCAAATTCTCTTCTGTGAAACAAAAATCCAGGGAGATACTCTGATAGAGGATAGAAGACACGGGCTTATGCTAAAAAAATGTAAGTCCACGCATCGTCTTCTTGGAAATTCACTATACACAAGAGCATTTTGTAGGTTACAAGAAGCACTATCACAAAGAAACTAATTCTACTTTAATTCAGTTTTTCAAAGATGACCCCTCTTTTCAACTAATAACTATTAACTGCTTATGAGACCCTTTGGAAAAACTACTACAGACTGTGATTTCCTGCAGCCCACAGAAATACGCAGCTCATGGAGGCCTCCTTCTGTATCACCTTTAGGGCCCATATTATGCAGCAACTGAGCTACAGTGAAGTCCTTTCGGCGCATATCGGGTTAAATCCGAAAAAATAAAAGCAAGATGAAGATCTTGGCCAGGGCCCCAGAACAACCTGCATCAAAGAGAATTTTTGCTTTACGAGACTGTATTCACAAGGTTTTTGAATATTTGCCTGGGTCAAAGTACAGAAAAAGATCCTGAGTTTGAAAGTGACCCTTGTCAATAAAGCAGTCCATCCTAAAAGCTTGACAATCAAAGCTTTTCATGCCATCAGCCTCATACTTGAGCGTTAGAAGTTCTTAGAGCGATCTTATTGCTCAAGATGATTCACGAATACTAAAAAGAGTTCTGTCCTCGTTTATGAATATCTTTAAAGAGAGTAAAAATGTTGAGCTTTAGAATGGGATCAAACTTAACCTGTTTTCAACTTAAAATAGACTGTTACAGTAACAAGTTGGTATATGTAAGTCCTGTGGTAACCACAAAGCAAAAACCTATAGTAAATACACAAAAGATATGGGGAAAGAAATATATCTTTCTAGGTTCACAATAAGAACAGCATTGCTCCCTGAAAACTGTATCAATAAATTAGTCAAAAGTAGAGTACTTCCCAACATTTAATTGGACTAACCATTCAGTACCACCCAAATCCATATATTTAAAGAAAGCAGATAGAGCTTAAGACAGGGTGAAACAACAGCTGAATGAAAAAGAGGGGTCAATAACAGGATGAAGAAAACCACTAAGGATCCTTACCCTTCCCCCCGCCCCAACCACAGATGTCAAAACCTGGTTATATGGACTCACATATATTCTTGTCAAGTTCTCGGTTTCCATCTGTTACCAAAGACATATAAAGAGGGCTCTGAAATTTCACACAGCCCTGATCTTTTGTTGAGTTTTACTTTGATGTTTTAGATAGTTAGCCTAAGGAAAACTTCAGCCTATGGCACCCAGGCACCCAGAGAAACCCTGTACTCTGTAACCCATGCATCACTAATCTGCCCACTCAGATGAGCAACAGCTGATGATGAGGATACAGAGTCCCTTCTTTCCCCACAACCCACTACTTGTTGGAGCCCAAGTGCAACGACAGGAACAAAATAATGCCACGGCTGCTGCCTGGGGAGGCAGATGTTCTCCCTCTGAATCCTCATCACCAAGATCTCAGAGACTGCGATTCTCTTTCAGGGGGGCCGTTCTCTTTAATGGAGGACCAAGCCACAGCAGCAAACAACTGTCTGACCCCAAACCAAAATTAATAGAGCCCTCAGGTATGCATTGTTATAATATAGGAATAAATAATCATACAACCATTTAGCTGAACATGCCTCCAAATCTAAACACATCCTCCCATATCATTAACAGCAATTAATAATTACAAACTCTGAATACCTTATACTCTAATCAGATTTACCCACTTTGGGGCCAAATGTTCAGTGTTGCAAATTAAAGAACACTAGATTTTTTTTTCACTGAGAATTGAAGAGGAGAAATGGGCCCACTTATTAATAATAAAAGTATAGCAACCAACTATGTTTGAGTTACACACAGTGTGTATGTGCATATATATACGTGTGTATACATACTATGTACTATATATACTATGTATACATTCATACATTAAATATGTTAGGCTCCCAAATCAGATCCTGTGTCATGTAATATATTCTGACCTTTGGTTCAGAAAATACGGTCACTCTAACATTAGCAAGAGTAGGGGTATGAGCAGTATCCTAAATCAAAGTTGATAAAGGTTGTATGACTTTGGAGGTACATAAGGGAGAAAAGCCATGTTTGGGACTCTCAATCTAGTTCAAGACATAAGTCACTAGAAGGCAGTACCAAATAGCTGTTCAGTAGTGTGCAAAATGAGTCTATTTTCTAAATCAAGTCTTCAGGGAGCCACGGAGGCCAATGGAGGTCATACTGCCATTAAGAGGAGCTATGATGCAGGATCACGCAGATGGAACCAACTGTATGGGTGATTGCGGGAGACAGATTTCCAGAACCACACATCTAAAAAAAAAAAAAAAACCAACAAACCTGACAATTGCTTATTTCTCTGAAAGAAAATCTTGGTTCTATGGGCTATGAATAATTCCCATCAAAGGCTTCCCCTCAAACTAGCCTGTATCTCTACAAAGCAATCACATGAGATTACTTTCATTGGACCCATCTCACTACCAGAAGTTATTTTGGAGGGGGGGGAATAACTTGCTCTTAAAAATATAATTGTTACATTGAAATGACATATAACTTTGAGCAGCATAAAAGCATCCTCCCAGAGTGCGCTTGCAGGGAAGATTAAGCCCTGATGCTATATGGACACGTCCAGAAGTCAGATTAAAAGAAACAAAACCAGAAACCCCAAGCACTGGATAGAGCACAAGATATGGCACAGGAAGCCAGCTAGTGGGAAGATCAATGAAGAGACAAAAGCACAAATAAATCATAGGGCCCCTATCTCTATGTGTCTAAGTCCTCTGCCTCTTTTAGGGAGAAGCTACAATGCCATGAAAATGCATCAGGAAGCACTGTCCGATACCTATAACATAGCTCATCTCTGAGCTCCAACAATTTCTTATCTGAACTTCTCTCATGCCACTAATCACTTTTTTTTTTAAGATTTTATTTATTTATTTATTTTTTAGAGAGGGAAGGGAGGGAGATAGAGAGAGAGAGAGAGAGAGAGAGAAACATCAATGTCCGGTTGCTGGGGGTTATGGCCTGCAACCCAGGAATGTACCCTGGCCGGGAATCGAACCTGGAACACTTTGGTTCCCAGCCCATGCTCAATCCACTGAGCTACGCCAGCCAGGGCTCCACTAATCACTTTTGCCTTGTCCCACACACTCCTTGAAGTTGGAAACTAACATGTATGAGTACCTGCTCTGCACCAAGCACTGTATTTGGGGTTTTGCATGCATTTAATCTCAGTTTAATCCTTATAGCAACCCTGCAAAATAGCTCTCATCTGCCCACTTTTGGAGACAAGGAAAGAATTAAGTATTTGCTCAGAGACTGACTTTCACTAAGGGCTAGAAAGGAAATAGGAACTAAATTGAATCTGAAGTTGATGGCTTTCTCACTATAAAAGGTTGGGTCTAATTCATCTCGATAACCCTAGCTGGTTCTTTGAACATAAAAGATGCTTAATAAGTCCTTGGATTTTGGTTAGGTAATTTACATGTCCAGTGACTGTCAATGACAACATCAGTTGATTATATTTCAAGTCATCCTCTGAAATGAGACCCAGAAAATAAAACAGCATCAAAATGACCAAATGCATCCTCTATAGACCATAAAAATTCAAAGTGCAAAAAGAATAAAAAAAAATAGAGGCTGTGAGCCAGTTTCTAATTTATCCTTGGGTGAGCTCCATAAAAACCACATACATTGTACATAGGAACACACTGTTCTAATTGACTGTAGCATCGAGGTATACTACACAGATGAAATGTAGGAAATTAAATGGTACCGTGAGTATTCTCAACAGTCCATTAAATAGTCTATCAAAACAAGCCATAGCATAACTCTAATCATGCTCTCTGTTCATGAAAATCAATTGTGTACCTTTTTTTAGTATGGAAGTTTCTTAATTGTGGCCTGAGTAAGAAGTATTCACAAAATCTTGTTTTTCCCTAGAGGAGGAAGAATTCAGGGCTGCACAATTTCAGCTGGAGACACAGTTATAAATTTTATAAGCTTCTTGGGAGAGCCTTAAGGTATTTTTCCCTTTAAAAAATGTCATTGAACTAATTTTGAAGTATCCAGTTCTTTTTTTCTTAAGTGTGTCAAAATGAAGTCTAAGTGAAGACTGTCTTCAGATTTCAAAATAGACTCAAATTCTGTTTAAAACTACCATTTGCAGTTTTATAACGTGGGTTCTTAACCAAAAACTAACTGATTGGCCAATGGGCACAGTTTTAAGAAATGTTGCATAAAAACACTAGAAGAACTGTCTGATGAGGGGTCCAAAATCTGAGTTTTAGTCCCAGGTAGTATGTTCTAGTTTTCTCATCTCTAGAATGAGTGATACAGTGTAGTTTCAGATCTGAAGTCCTGTGGTTCTACCCACGAGTAACAGCCTGGTTTCCCTGGGAGCTTCTGTCAGGCACAATAATGGGCCCCACATCCATTCGCATCCTGATTCCCAGAACTCGTGAGTGGGACTTTGTAGATGAGATGGGAAATTATCCTGGATTGTCCAGATGGGCCCTCACTCACACGCAATCACAAGGACCCTTAGAAAGGGAGGCAGAAGCGGCAGAGTCAGAGAAGGAGACAGGTCTCCGAGGCTGGAGTGATGCCATTACCGGCTTTGAAGGTGGGCAGGGCCAGGAGCCCAGGAACTTGGGCAGTCCCTGAAAGATGAAAAAGGCACGGAAATGGATTTTCCACTACAGCCTCTAGGAATGCAGCTCCACAGATATCTTGATGTTAGTACTCTGATCCCCATAACTCTAAGATAGTAAATGTGTGTTGTTTCAAGCCAGTAACTCTGTGGTTAATTTTCTTAAAAGTGAGCAGTGGGAAACTAATACAGACCTGAATATGCTTCAGTATCATTGGTATCAGATATGTGACAGAATTGTGCAAAGACAGTCTCCTTTCTTAAGTTTGTCAATTGTGTATGTTCAAAGGTGAAAGGTTTCTGTTGCTAATGATTATGGGGAATGGTGGGGAAATACTTATACTATTCAAGCTGACATAATGATGAGATGTCCATGTAAAAGTAAGGGGAATCATGAGAATAATAGTCATGATAATAAACAAATATTGAGCATTTATTATGTGCTAGGTACCATTTTAGACACTTTTCATGTATTTATTATCTTAGTTGTGGCACACTCTGATTTCATTGCCTCTGCCTGCTCCTGCCTTCTCCCCTGCTCTGCAAGGCAGCATTGGAAACCCACAGGTGGTAAACCATGGAGTAGGAAGGCAAGGGAAGATTAGTTAGTACTAGATAATGTTCTTTGGAAAGAAGAACTAAGGTCATGTTTTTTCTGATTTCATTCAGAGACACACTCCTGTTACAATCATGAAATATAAAGCCAGCCCTCTTGGACTCCGCATCAGACCAGTCAGACACTGGTCCACAATGTACCAGACAATCTCTCTTCCATCTGAGATTCAAGCAAATACCTTGTTCAAAAGGCATCCCCAGCCCTGGCTGGTGTAGCTCAGTGGATTGAGCACGGACCTGCAAACGAAAGGGTCATCAGTTCCATTCCCAGTCAGGACACATGCCTGGGTTGCAGGCCAGGTCCCCAGTATGGGGCGTGTGAGAGGCAACCACACACTGATGTTTCTCTCCCTCTCTTTCTCCTTCCCTTTCCCTCTCTCTAAAAATAAATAAATAAAATATTTTAAAAAGCCATCAACCAGAAGCCAAAAGCAGAAACTTAAAAATATATTCCTAATATAGCTGCTTGCCTTCCCTTGAGAAAAAGAAAAATCATATCATTTCATAACTGGGCCCATTATATATATGTGTGTATGTGTGTGTGTGTGTGTGTGTGTGTGTATATATATATATATATAGAGAGAGAGAGAGAGAGGGCGCACTCGAACACAGCATGGATTAGGCGCTTACTCATTGAATTCAATTACCCAGAAGAGTAAAATGCCGTAAGTGAAATTCCACTGTTAGATGCTGAGAAATAACCAAAACTGTATCACTGGTGAATGATCAAGTTAGTGATACATGAAGAAATTGTAGGGATTAACAAAAATAGACCCCCCCCCCACAATTGTAAACTCTAATATCCAGTTTTAGAATAATCTACAAAAATATATTTTATCATATGTGAGAATATTCCTGCTTGCACTCAATTCTAATCAGTTTCTCCAAGCTTCTCTCTAAATGTGGAATATAAAATAATTTCTTTACAATAGAAACCATTATGTCAAAAACAAGCTGCAAAATAAAATACTATTTAAAGAATATTATGACTGCAGTTAAATACATATCGGCAAGTGTTTAAAATAAGGATATCCACAAGACCAAAAGTTGTGTGTTTTCCCCTAAACAAAAGTCTTCCTAATGCCATGGAATGGGTTCAGCTGGCAAAATTAGTTCCCTCCCATGAGCTTTCCAGAAAGTCTGGCCTGAAAGAAATGCTGAGTAAACAAGGAATTAAAGATTCCACAGCCCTGGGTATGCACAGATGTACCCTACTCGCTTGTTTCACAGCGACTATCATTTGTTCCCATGTCTGTCTCACTCACAAGACTATAAGCTCAAGGGTGAGAATGAATGTCTTATTAATTTGTATGCATCTTCATCACATCAAATACTTGTTCGCTCATAAATGAATGCCCACAGGCTGGCACTCACTAAGAGGTTTTTTTTTTTTTTTTTTAAATAAATTAATGCCAAAGACTCTGACCTAAATACTCACTGAAGTCAAGACTGTGTCCCTCACACAGCACAGGATTCTGCATGTGATACAAGCTCACTAAGTATTGGTTGAAGACTAAAAGCATATGGTGCTATTAGCGGTGTTTTTAAATCTTAAGATCAGTGACACTAATCAAATTATAACCATTTGATAAGACCCTTAACTGTTCACTAGCCAAGTCTGATCTATTTTCTCCCCACTGTAAGAGCCACTGCTAATATGATTACAAAACAAATAATAAATGGTAATTTTCTCTTATTAATACTCAAAGACAGCCCACTCTAGCCTATTAATATTGTACTTCTCTTCCTTAGTTCTTCCACTGACCCATTCACCTATCCACTCAGCCAAATGGTTCACCAGGGTTCCAGTCCACATTTGGAAGCACAAGTAGAACTGCCTAAATTGTTATATTATCATGACTAAGCTAAAGGATACTGTAATTAGTTTAAGATGAGATGGAATGAGAAAGAACCCCAGGAGCCTCACAAAATCAGTACAGTCACAGCGACTATGAGTAGGAGGAAGGAAATGCTGCGGGGTAGAAGAGGAAGGTGCTGTGGGGGCTTAACTAGTTGTTCAGAAATATACATGTGTGTGTAAGTATATATTCGTGTGTATACATATATACATATGTTTGCATTTTTATGTATGCAATCTTTATGCTGATGAAGTGGTCAAATACTTCAGCAGAACAGTTTTTGAGGAGATGCAGTTGGCTGAAGTTCTTTTAAGAAAGCAAACTGAATGACGCTACGAAGATCTTAAAGCAGCTTCTGAAACAGAAATCCCACTGAGACCAGTTCTAGGAGCTTTGCCAGGGTATGGGATACAGAACTCACTCCAGCAATATCACTGAGATTTCTGTGTTAGGAAAGCAACATTCCATAGGCAAGATGGTCGAAGCAGAGCTGAAAGAATTTCTCTTGTGCTGCTCAGTCCTTCCCTAAAGAATCTTTGTGGATAAAGGGAGAAAAAGAGAGGAATGCAAATGCAGGTGGAAAATGAAGGAGGAACAATACTAGAGAGGACAGAAACACAGAGGACCCTGGAAAACTTAAAACTGTGAAGGTACTCAGACATTAACAAAAAATATAGAAGGCTAAGTCTGAAGATTTGGGCAGGGGCAAAATTGGTCTTCATAAATTTGCAACTTCTGGCTCAGATAATTATCACTTAAAAAATAAACTAATGAGCCCTGGCTGGTGTAGCTCAGTGTATTGAACATGGGCCTGCAAACCGAAGGGTCGCCCGTTCAATTCCCAGTCAGGGCACATGCCTGGGTTGTGGGCCAGGTACCCAGTAGGGAACGCGTGAGAGGCAACCACACATTGATGTTTCTCTCCCTCTCTTTCTCCCTCCTTCCCCTCCCTCTAAAAATAAACGAATAAAATCCTTTTTAAAAATAAATAAACTAATGAAAGTCTTAGGAAGCTTAAATTTCAGATGGGAAATGGAAAACTCTCCATTTCATTTATAACTGAAATCCCTCTCAATGTCATGTGCAATTTCTTTGAACCGAGGAAGTGTTCTGCCAGCAAACTCCTGGCCTGCTTCTAAGTCAGTGTGGAAATATCTCTCCAGAAATCCTCATCACTGCTGCCATCCAAGTCACCAAATGGCCCCAAGAAAAGAGTGACCTCTGGAGAAAAAGATTACACATTCTCGATTAGAATCAATTTCTTTTGGGAAAGAAATCATTAAGAACTAAGTGTTTTTAACTTCTAAGTAATTCCAGTTAAATATACATATCCTATGCAAACTTTTAATGCTATATTGACTTCTTGTATGGAGAAAGTTTATACCCAAGTAGTACAGTAAAGGACAAAAGAAGAGTAAAATTTAGGTTTAAGGGTATGAAACAATTAGAAGGTAGCACTAAAACCAAGATATGGTGAAGAGACACCAAAACAGCATTTAGAAAATCTAAATGACAAGAATAAACAAAATATGGTATATCCATACAATAAAATAATACTCAGCAATTCAAAAAAACCAACTAGTGTACATGCAACAACTTGGGTAAATCAAAAACATTATGCAAGTGAAACAAATGGCCAATTTATTTAAAATTGATTCCAAGCACTTCTTCCATTTATATAAAATGATTCCATTTATATAAAATTCTAGAAACTATAAACTAATCTATAGTGATGAAATACAGATTTCTTAGGTTGCTTGAGTCCAAGATCTCGATTGTGGTATTGGGTTCATGGGCATATACATTTGTCAAAATTTATTAATGTGTGCACTTTAATAGTGCTTGTTATACAAAACTCATACCTCAATAGAGATGATTTTGAAAGAAAAAATAATAAATAAATAAATAGGGCATGGGCCTTCTGTTGCCATAGGTTGCAAGACAGACTAGCAAGCATTCTTAATTTAGGGATCAGTGAGTTGGATTTGCATGGCGGGCCTGTCTCCTCAGAGGCTGACCTATCAGATCAGCTACTGCACAACCTCTGCATCAGTGGGAAGATTGAACTTCAGTGGTTTCCCCATCAGAAGGGAAGTGACTGAAGCAGGGAAGACCTCAGGAACAGGTCAGCCATGGCAGATAGGGGCAGTCCAGCCATAAGAGGTGCAAGAGAACAGTTTCTTGTCCCACCCTTGCTTTTGGAATGTGATTTTTCCATTTTACAGTGATATGAGGAGACATCTGGAAGTACCAGCAACACAGCAAAGGACATAGAAGAGAAGTCTATGTCTGCACAATTGTTTTTGACCAATATTCCATATTGAAAATCCTTCTGGATCCTTCAGTCACCTCTTTCCTGGCATTGCCACCTCTTTCCTGGCATTTTTTTCTTTGACTATTTAATATTAGTAACCACATCATTGCGCAAACAGCACACAAGAAATGACCTACAAGGACGCCATGTGTTTTTTTATAAAAAGCTAAATAAACGTTCTGAAAGGAAAGGGGGTGGAGGGGAAAAAAAGGGTAAAGGAGGTCAAATAATATGGTGATGGAAGGAGACTTGACCTTGAGTGGTGAATACACAATGTAATATACAGATGACTGATATACTACAGAATTGTGCACTTGAAACCTATATAATTTTATTAACTAAAGTCACCCCAATAAATTTACCAAAATTGAAAAAGGAGAGTACATCGTGAATTTAGTAAGTACTTTTTGACTTCTGTGTTCTCTCATTAAATACACACAAACTTGGTTTTCCCCTTGATCGCTTTGAAAATGGAATATGAAATGAAGTTACTCACACCAAGCAGATAACATGCCTACTTTCTGGTAACAAGATATTTAGAAAACCCTACTTAGTATTATTATTATTCAAAATTTAATCAATACACACCCGGAGCACACTGCAAGGGCTCTGTTGTCTGATGTGAATAAAGAAGTGCCTGCTATAAGCAATGTAACTGATGGAGGTATCCACAGAAAATAATTGTCTTTACTTATTAAAGAATCCTGTTATCCAATGCACTGACCTTGCTGTCTAACTACTCTTTGGAAATGAAAAGGCAATTTTCAGGTATGAAATTTAAGTATGGCAATGGAAGCATTCAAAAATCTTTTATGGATAGGAACAAAAAGTCAAGACTTTTGAACCAAAAGGCAAAAGATACAACCATATATATGTCTATACAAGCACAGACAGGGAGAGAATTAAGCAACTGTTATTGTATGATTATTATTATATTAGATGATTAAGCATAGTGACAAGAACTTTTCTAAATGAATGGATTTATCTACTCTACCAATTATATTTTCCAAAATCCTTAAAATATTATTATCTATTATCAAAATACTTTAAAAAATTGGCCCCGGCTGGTGTAGCTCAGTGGATTGAGCGCGGGCTGTAAACCAAAGTGTCGCAGGTTTGATTCCCAGTCAGGGTACATGCCTGGGTTGCAGGCCATGACCCCCAGCAACCACACATTGATGTTTCTCTCTCTCTCTCTCTATCTCCCTCCCTTCCCTCTCTAAAAATAAATAAATAAAATCTTTTAAAAAAATCCTTTAAAAATTATTATCTATTTGTTAATAGATAAGACCATCAAATGCATTTGGAAAGTTATTTTTATACCCTAAGGAGGGGAAACAACATAGTAATTCTCAAGGCATTTCTTCACAGTACATTAGAAAAAATATCAGCTTCACTGTCCTATGACTGTAAGACATCTATGAACGTGGCAAGAGAAGTGCCAAGTCCAGCATAACTATTAATGATGTCACTAATCAGCCAATATGAAAGCTCTGAAATGCCTTGAAAACTTATTACAAGACTGACACTGCACTCAAGTAGCTCATATTAACGCAAAAATTTCTTTGTCTAATAATTGTATTAAACAACTGCTTAAAAGTACTGAGTCACAACCAAATGTAACAAAATGATGTAATCATGCTTAATGTGAAATTTTTCTCTACATCTAGCCAGTGAATGCTACAGATTAGCCAGTAACACTGTGTGCAGGACACTAGCCTGGGAAAAAAGTGCCAAAAGAAGTAATCAAGTCTTTATCTCTTGGAGCTTATAATTTTCTCAGAAAGGAATTTTTTTTAAGCCTAACAGAGATCAAAATAACTTTAAAGCACTTTTTATAAACTACTACTTTCAGAAGCATATATAATGTAGAGTCCCTAAGTGTCCCAAGGTGTAATAGGCAGAAGAGAGTTTGAAAAGTAGGCTAAACTTAAATATTCTTTTTCTCCATCCATTCTGTCCATAGATAGGAATAGCTATGTCTAAAATATTTGTTCTGGAGTAGATTTGTTATAAAAAAAATCTGGTTACATGCTGTTTTCAACTGAAAAAAAAATGGCCATAAATATTTCATGGCTACTCTAATCAAAAAGTGAATCTGTTTACTCCTTGAATCAGGGCTTGCATGTAGCTTGTTTGGCAATGAAACATCAGCACACGAGATGCTAGCAGAGGTGCAAGAAGAGCTTATATCATATTTGACCTCTTTTGCTGCTTTTGGAACCCACCTGCCCTGTGAAGAAACACATGCTGTCCAGCTGGATGCTGGAGACCTGTGGACTGATCACCACCATCAATTTCCAGGCATATGTTGGAGGCCATCTGGGATCAAATGTGGGAGTTCTGGTGACATCTTAATAAAAACCCATCCAAGGGCTTCCAACCAAGACAGAGGCATAGACAGATATGCTTTGCTTCCTCAAACAACCAAAAGAAGGACAACAACAAATTTAAAAACAAAAAACAACCAGAACTACCAGAATATTGAATTGTATTGAAGTCTGACAACCAAGGAGTTAAAGAAGAAACATTCATCCAGACTGGTAGGAGGGGCAGAGATGGGCAGCTGGGCTGAAGAGCATGTGTGGCAAGGCAGCAGACCAGGAGGTCCCACATTAGCATGCAGATAAGCCAGGAGGAACAACTGGGGAGCAAGACAGACCATGCAACCCAGGGTTAGAGCACAGGAAACTGAAGCCTCAAAACCTCTGGCTATAAAAAGCTATGGGGGTTGCAGTGGTGGAAGAAACTCCCATTGTTGTGGGAGAGTTCCTTGGAGAAACCCATGGAATGCTAGAATGTACACAACCTACCCACTTGGGAATCAGTACCAGAAAGGCCCAATTTGCTTGTGGGTAGCAGGGGAAGTGACTGAAAGAGGGATAGGAGGTGAACAAGCAGCGTGGCTCCCTCTCTGATCCCTACCCCCCATACAATGCCACAGTGCAGCAAAGTGGTTTGCCTTGCCCTGGGAAATACCTAAGGCTCCACCCCTTACAGTGTAACAGGTATGCCAAGACAAAGGATTGTGGCCCAAATCAAGAAACAGATCAAAACTCCAGAAAAAGAACTAAGTGACAAAGAGATATCCAACCTATCAGATGCACAATTTAAAACACTGGTAATCAGGATGCTCACAGAAATGATTGAGTATGGTCACAAAATACAGGAAAAAGTATAGGCTATGAAAAGTGAAATAAAGGAAAATATACAGGAAACTAACGGTGAAGGGAAATAAAGCAGGACTAAAATCAACAATTTGGAACAGAAGGAAGAGATAAACATTCAACCAGAACAGAATGAAGAAGAAGCAATAATTTTAAAAAATGAGGAGACACTTAGGAAACCCTGGGACAACTTTCAATGTCCCAACATCCAAATCATAGGGTTGCCAGAAAGAGAAGAGGAAGAGCAAGAAATTGAAAACTTATTTGAAAACATGAAGAAGGAGAACTTCCCCAATCCAGCAAAGTAAATAGACTTCCAGAAAGCCCAGGAAAGCCCACAGAGTCCCAAAGAAGTTGGACTCAAGGAGGAACACACCAAGGCACATCATGATTATATTACCCAAAATTAAAGAGAGAATCTTAAAAGCAGAAACAGAAAAGGAGACAGTTACTTACAAAGGAGTTCCTATCAGACTGTCAGCTGATTTCTCAAAAGAAACCTTGCAGGCAAGAAGGAGTTGAAAGAAATATTCAAAGTCATGAAAGGCAAGGACCTACATCCAAGATTACTCTATCCAGCAAAGCTTTAGTTTAGAATGGAAGGGCAGATAAAGTGCTTCCCAGATAAAATCAAGTTAAAGGAGTTCATCATCACCAAGCCCTTATTAGAGGAAATGTTTAAGGGACTTATCTAAGAAAAAGAAGATCAAAACTATGAACAGTAAAATGACAACAAGCTCACAACTATCAATAACTGAACCTAAAAAAAAAAAACAAAAATAAACTAAACAGACAACTAGAACAGGAACAGAATCACAGAAATGGAGATCACATGGAGGGTGAGCAGCAGGGAGCAGGAGGGAGAAGAATGGGGGAAAAGGTACAGGGAATAAGAAGCATAAATGTTAGGCACAAAATCAACAGGCAGAGATTAAGTATAGTATAGGAAATGGAGATGCCAAAGAACTTACACATACAACCCATAGATATGAACTAAGGAGGATGCTGGTGGAAGAAAGAACTTCAGGGTGGAAAGGTATAGAAAGGAGGAAAAAATGGGACAACTGTAACAGCATAATCAATACAATATACTTGAAAACAACCATCCAGCTGAACTCAACACAAATTACCAACCTACAGAATTATACCCAATAACTGTCTATTGTTTTAAGACACTAACTTTTGGAGTCGCTTGATACACTGAAAATGATTTTATATATATATATGGCATGTAACCCAATCTCTAATTCAAATCTTTAAGCACTTCACAAATCCCAGTGAGAATTTATCCACCTTTCCTGAGTCTGGTTTCATCAGACCCAGGGAACAAATGAGTGAGTCTAAGGCATAACGAAAGTAAATAAATCTATAAGATCTGAAGTCAAAGTTGGTGTCAGAACTAGAAAGAGAATCCAGAAATGTTAAAACTGAAAATTCTAGAAATACTGGATCATATGAAGACTAATGTCATATCAGGAATGGCTTTTAACATATTCAGACAACTGGTAAAGCATGAGCAATTAAGATAAATCATAGCCTTATTAGCACTGGTGTTGAATTTTGGAGTCCTCTAAGGGGCCAGGAGTTTACCCTGTACTTCGTGGATCTTGAAGAGATCTAAGGGGAGGTATTTACCTTGGAGTACTTAGTGGTTTCCAGAGCATCAGCTGGCTACTGACAAATACAGATGCATTTCAACATTTTAACAACTGGTACCACTGTGCCACTGCACAAAAATCAGCCTCAAACAACACCAATGAGCTTTCAAAACCAGAAGCATTATTTAGAACTTTACTTAGCGTGTTAAAAGGTACTCATTTGTTCGCTTTTTTGTTCTAGAAACTAAGATTTGGCTTCTGGTTTATTGACTCTTTACTGAAATGACTGACTCTTCAAACTCCAGTTATGGTTGAAGATACCAAGACTCCCTCTTTCTCTCTAAACAGCAAGGTACAATTATAAAAAAATGCAGTTGTCAAACTGTCCGCAAGATCGTAGAAATTGTTTCAAATCTTTAAAAGGGGAACAAGCAAACAAAAATAATTTCAGTAGTTTATGCAACTCACACTCTTACTGAGAGGCAAGCTAGTAAGCTTTGATATTAACAGTTTTAAGCTCTTTTAAGGGACCTACCAATTTCAAGTAGGTGGGAAGAAAGAAGTAGGCAGAGGGTTCTCCACTTATAATTTGTCACTCAGTTTTGAAACACCAAGTCAGTGAAAATCTAGGTATTTAATCAGAATAAAAATAAGAAGAAAAGCAACTGAAGGAGAAGAAAGAGGATGAAGAAAGTGGATAAAGAAGAGAAAGAGGAGAAATGGAGCTGAAGATAAAGCTTGTGTCCTGTTATTAAATGTATTTTGATGATAGTACCATGAAACTCTTCAAAGCCACAGAGAAATTACATAGTTTAGGACAGTATGTTGTCTTCTGGGTAAATGAAGGGCTTGTGATGGTCGAGTTAAGAAAGATTAGAGAGTCGAAGGCAGGCCCTTCAGGTAAGACTTAGAGAGGGAGAGAATTAACCTGATCACCGTGAGCCAATGAAAAGGTACAGGAGGAGTTGCTTACAATAGGAGAGCAGAGCCCTGATAGGTGTGGCTGAGTTGGTTGGGCATCGTCCCACAAAGCAAAGGGCCACAGGTTCGGTTCCCAGTGGAGACACAGGGCTGGCTGGGTTGCAGGTTTGCTCAGGGCACGTGCCCTGTGCCTGTTCTCTCCCTCTCTCTCTCTCCCTCCCTCCCTTCCCCTCTCTCTAAAAATAAATAAATAAATACTCTTTAATAGGGGAGCAGAGAACTAATGTAAACCACTTTGTCATGAGCTGCTCAAGCAACATTTATTATCTAAAAAAATTTACTATATAAATAGGCAAAGCTCAGGTCAACATATAGCCATTACATTATTGATTATATTTAAATGATTAATGTTTGTTAAACTGCAGAAAACAGCAAATGAATTATTTTCAAAATTTATTTCTTGCCCTGCTAGATTCATTACTAATATATTACATTATATTGGAAAAGACTGCATTACCATTTAAAATTAAAGTCCCTTTATTTAAAAACAAACAACTCTCTCTGGGAAACTAGCTTTATAAATAGTTTTCAAATATTTATTCATGAAGATATTTATCATACTTTTATTTATAATGAAGAAAGCAATCTAGAAAATATCCATCAGACTGGAATGAACAAGAAAAAACTACACAAATTGATTCGCTAGAATATGGTGCAGATACAAAACCATTGCAAAAAAATAAAAATAGAAAAACTGTGTAGCAACACTAAGAAAAAGATAGTGATATTATGTTCAGGGAAAAGCACAACTCAGATATAAATATGTTAGAATTGAAATGAGGTATGATAAAGATGCTTAGAGAAAAAGGAATTAGAGCTAGGATAACAAATCACCTCCCCCCGCACCCAGCTCATTTTCTCTGTTTTACATGTTGAGAACACAATAGAGTAATCTTTTCATTAAAAAATATTTAAAATAACTCCTCCACTCTTAGTTACAAAAACTGTTTTCTTTATGATCGTTTGCCATTATGGGTATATATGATCATGGTCCTGTACTCAGAAATACCAGCATGAGATAAACACAACTTAACAGTGTTCTATATGTATAAAAGCATCTGCACAGCATCCACAAAAGCAATGGGTACATAATTTGGTCAGCTTCACCAATATAAAGGCACAATTCGAATGCTTCCAGAGGCTCTTATAATTGCTGGAATACGAGGAGCACAAAACACCTCCTTGAGTTTCTAGTGTCATTAAGTAGCACAAGCCAGGCCAAATATGATGTTTACCTTCCACTAGCATTTAGACAAATGAAGAACCTTTCCTCGGCTGTGTATGAGTCTCTTTTAAAACCCTTCACACAGGTAAGAAGCACACATGAGTCACTTATTCCATCTTGATTTGGGCATGGACAAATAACCGAATGCGCCAAAACTACAGAAACATACAGCTGCTTCTCCCACACACTCTGTTGTCATTTGATCTCCATTTTAAAGATGAATTGGGTACACTCTCCTAGAAAAATAAAAATTTCCTTAATAAATTACTCTTCTCAGAGAATCTGAGAAAGAAATAAAAAATACAAAAAAAAAAAAAAAAGCTCTCAGCACAAATACATTAAAAGTCCTGGAAGTGAAGGGCAGGGACCACATCTGCGCATCTACTAACTGGTAGCTGGTTGCAAAGTATACAACCTAAATCAACCATCTAGGCTGCCCTGCAAATTAACAAATTGTTTTTTTTAAGATTTTTATTTATTTATTTTTAGAGAGGGAAGGGAGGGAGAAAGAGAGAGAGAGAGAAACATCAATGTGCGGTTGCTGGGGGTCGTAGCCTGCAACCCAGGCATGTGCCCTGACTGGGAATCGAACCTGCGATGCTTTGGTTTGAAGCCCGCGCTCAGTCTACTGAGCTATGCCAGCCAGGGTTGCAAATTAACAAATTATTAATATGCAATAATATTAGCTTAGAGATGATAGAAATTATAAAATAATAGGTTTATGCTATAGTCACTAGCACAAACACAAAAGGGTAAATTTTGCTTAATCCTGATTAATCTGCCTATAAACTTCTTGTTCTTGTTAATCTGTTAGAAAAGCAAAAATTGCCCATAATTAGAACTTGCTTATGGAGGTTACCACAGTGTCGAAATTAAAATTAAAAAATATTTTATTTAATAGCAAAACCTTCCATATCTCATCCCCAATTTTCCATTTGACCGTTCACTGATAATGAATGTTTGGCAACTAATGTGATTTAAAAGATTGGAGGTATGGCAGCATTCAAGATTCTGAACTTCTTTCACATGAAATTGAACCACTTCAGTTTTCTGTACTTTCCATTAAACACCTTGGAGCTGCCTGTAACACTGTTCTTGAATACCTGCCATGGAACCATCTTTCCGTGAGAGCTTTATTACAAGAGGCTTTCGATATTACTCTAGCAAGACTAAGATATTTACTTCCCCATGACAAACAGTTGGGTTTTGACAAATAGCATGACCAGGCAGCAATAAGTATTGATACTCAGTGAAATAATGTGGGTTTGAAGTTTTAAAAAGAAGCAAAACATGATTACTGAGAAATTGCTCGATATGGACAATGAATGTCTGTTCCGTGCGCTAACTCTCTAGGAGTCAATCTGTACAAATTATTAGTCTTTTCTACTTTTAAGAATAAGTTTTATTCTAATAGAAATAAATAATTAATGATTATTTAATACCATAGAACCCACCCTTTTGATACCAGAAAAAGTGAAACTAAAAAAAAAGAAAAAGAAAAAGTGAAACTTAGAGCCAAATTATAGGATCAAGATCTCAAATAAGACTTAACAACAGTTAGGGTAAGATATTTATATTCAAATGTGTACATACAGAGACCTTTTTTTTTTTCCTCTGAAAACATACTGGTCTTCCAAGGACATATGTTTTCAAATTGTCAAACTCTACTCTGAGAACATTAACACACAGCCTCTTAGGCTACTTGGATGTGGTAGGCCCTTTTTTTAGAAGGCCCTACATAGAGGTCATATTATATGATAGAAATATATTTAAAATCTTAGAAATGTAATCTATGCAATATAGTGTTACATTTCTAAATTACACCCGCAAGTTAAGTATGGAACAATCTGATGTATTTTAAATGTACTTGGCTTCCATTCAAGGACTTCTGAATGAACCACATAGAATGTCCTCGCATCCATTACTTCAGTCTCTTTCAGAAACTGTAAATAAGTGTATGTCCTACCATCTCCAATTTCCAATATGGAAAAAAAAAAATTGTGCCCTGGCTGGCGTAGCTCAGTGGATTGAGCGCGGGCTGTGAACCAAAGTGTCGCAGGTTCGATTCCCAGTCAGGGTACATGCCTGGGTTGCGGGCCATGACCCCCAACAACCGCACATTGATGTTTCTCTCTCTCTTTCTCCCTCCCTTCCCTCTCTGAAAAATGAATGAATAAAATCTTTTAAAAAATTGTAAGTTATTTCACCTTCATACTATAATAATGAGCAATTCAGCTATTTGCCTAAAAACCTTTAAATATTAACTATGTTTCTGTTAATTTAGGCTAAAATATACATCCTCAAAATTTGCAAACATTTCCATTAAAAATGCAAAGAAAAAGTCATCTTGGCTTTTAAAAATCACATAAATAACAGTTTCATTTTCATTTAACATGCAGAATTTCATATTTCTAAGGCACAGGAATAGTTGCAGTTTGCTAAGCTAAAAAATTTTTAAATCCCACAAGATCACTGTTTCACAATTAAAGGTGTTTCCTAGCAGAGTAGATAGCAATTGAAAACTCCCCAAATTGAAAGAGAACCCAGGACGTTTGATACTAATGGCTTTAATGAATCGGAATGGAATCAATGGCTTCACAAAGCCAGACAATCCGCTTGGCTTTTTTTTCCTCTTCACTGACTGGACCAATTGTTTGGTTTCAAGCAGAAGCAGCTTCAATTAAAGATAATTGTTGTTTGGTTTGAATGAAGACTAAAAGCTAGGATCTCTAATGCATGTTCCAAAACACTCAGAAAACAAACAGTCTTCAAGATACATTTCGTAGAAGTTCAAGTTCTTCTTAAGAAGTTAGCGTTAGTTGAAGAGAGCTGGAAATGTTACTCCAACAATATTTCAAATGTGAAACCCTTAACTCCAAGAGAAAGAAATCAGACATCATCTAGAAAGCCAAGGGAAATCTGAGCAGACACCTACGGGATCCAATCAATACAGACAGAAGACGCCTCAGAAAAATCTCCAATGCCGCCCCAACTGCCCTGCCTTAGCCATGTAATTGATAGTTTCATTCTGCCTGCTTGAGTAGAAGTGTCCACACAAAGAAGAACAACCCTTTTAAAATGTATCCAAGAAAGAAACTCAGGTCTTTATTCAAGTCAGTTAAAAAAAAACACACACACATCATCAGTGGCACTCATACCTTTCCCAAGGAGAAAGAGACAAATGGGCTTCTTAAAAAAAGAAAACAGAAGTTTTTCTGGGGACAGAAGAACCATGGTCCTGCAAAACACCTACTTTGGGATAAAAATATGAGTATTGTTTACTGTTTCACAGATACTAATTGGTTTCAGTCAACCCTGTTTCTCTCTCCCTCTTGGCTATAATTTAATCACATACTATGAACTCTTTAAAAGCACTGACTCTTGTGATAGCTCATGCAAGAACCATAAAAAGAAAAACTGAATTGGCAAGCTGAATTTGGTCCCATTTGCCAGGTAATTTATACAAAAGCTATTCTGAAAATGCAGCACATGACAACACAGGACAAAATTTATTCAAAGTATCATTAAAGCATGATAGCCTGGCAATTCAGTTTCCAAGGAGAAACTAGACCATCACACATACAGATTTGGGGGAGGAAAAAAAGGAAAGGTAATAATAATAAACAAGAACCCTGCTATTTAGAAAAATGAGTCTTTTCATAACTCAAAAATCCTTCTACATGGAGTGTGATTCTCTGAAGTGCTCACACGTTTAGAGATTAGAAACACAGGCACAGCCCGGTCACCTAGCATGAGCTGAGCACACATCTGTTGAAAAATAATTGGTGGAGGAAAAGAAGTCCACACTCCCTTTTGATTCTAATTTTAGCCTTGGTGAGGATCTAACAAACAGAACCTGCATTAAATGTGTCCCTTTGAGAAGACCAAACCATTCTATCTACCTGCAAATCGTCATAATAAAACATTGCACTGTCTTTGAATTTCAGCCCCTCTGGTCAGGGTTGCAGTCAGTCCAAAGGGACCAACCTAAAAATAGACTCTGGTGAGTGAGAGGGCTGGAGCCTGCCTGCCTGCTCTGTCAGCTCCTCTTGCCAGCCGTGCATGGAAAACTCAGGTGATGTCTCATCACGTGTAGACATATCCCCTTAAGCAAATAAATGTAACAGCCAAAGCACAGCTTCTGTAGCCTAAGGAATATTGCAAGAAGCATTTTCAAACTTGGTAATTCAACTGTTTTGCCTAGGAATGGAAATGAGTACGCTGTATCCAAAAACACGTTTATAAAGCGAACAATTGTCAGAACCATTTGCCCTTAATTTTCTTGATTAAATTCCTAATAACAACAGTTGCATCAGAGCAAGATTTTTGCTATTATACTCTCAGCTCATTTCACATGGGTTGTTTCTACACAGTAATAAAGCATCTGGGTGAAAAATGGAAAATATGCAACTAATCATCCAGCTGTTTCTAAAATCCCAGCTGTTCAGTAACAGGCAGAAAACACAAAGCATAATAACAGAACATAATAAAGCCACACTGCAGGTGACTGTAGGAGATTTCTGGGTATGCACTGTCACGACCTGATTTCAAAAATGGGAAGATGTCTACCTGGATCACACATAAAAAAGCGTCCCGGAGAAATCCATGAATCTGGAAGGGCAGAAGCCTACCTGACCCAGGCTTTTGCTGAATGAAGCAGAGGCGAGTGGAGTGCACTGGGGTAAAGGAAGGTAGGGTATCAAGCCTTTTACATGTCTATTTCTGTGGTTAAAAATAAAGTGCAACAGGCTTAATAACGGAGTGGAAAGATTAAAAATGGAAACTAGAAAGGAGGCCTTGGAACACCTTATTTTGAACAAGTTTATATTTGGTCAGAACTTATATTAGAAATCTTATACTTAATTTCATTTCTAAACCCTTTCAGGGGTGCAGTAAAATTTTTCAAAGTCAAGTTGACTTTCCGATCTCTCTTGCAAACCTTATCACACAACTACAGCTTTTCATAACTGACATGAAAAAATGTTCCCAGCATGTAATTTTCAGCTTATTTTAGTAACAATGGCAAAATTTATCCCATGCTCAACTGATCTCCAACAGCAATACCACAAACAGAAAGGAAAGGGTAATTCCTAAAGAGAGCCTCTCCCATCCAAAGACTCGTATCAGTCCCGTGAGGGAGTAAAAATAGTCTGGTGTCACAAGATGATTCACACCTTAAAATACTGCATGTTGCTTCATCCCTGTGCTATCTAATCTAACCCTTGGTTCCCCGCGGTTTCTCACACTGCCTTGAAGCCTGTGAAGTATGCGGATTCTAGTAGTGAAATGACACCTCTGCTCTGTGGATGAGCAGCGGCAGCTGAATCAGCAAGGAGTTCTAATTACGTGGCACAGATTTTTTGATTTTCCCATTCCTCTAAGAGTTGCATGCTGGCAATAACCAACATAAACACATCATTCAGCTCTGTGTTAGTGACATTCATTCTCAGGGCTACGGTCCGTTGCTTAATTCTGTTTTAGTTTGAATACTGCATTGGAATAAGGAAAGAGGATCTATATAGGTGTCCAAGTGATAACCTTTGGAGGAAGTGAAAGGACCCCTTGCTCCAAAGGGAAAGGTGAGTTTTATCATTAATAAGACATACAGCTTTAATCCTCAACAGACTAACAATTTTGTGTGTGAGTGCTCTCAAAGGCTAAGAGCAAAGGGAAGTAAGATACTGGGACATATACGTACATATGCCTACTGGCTGGTACCAATTCTAAGTGGTCAATTTACTTTCTCAGATTCCCTGAATTAACAAAAGCTAGTAGTTAGCATTATCAAATGGAGTAGTTTTTAGACTGATGTGGCTATTTTTGCCAACAAATTAATGACTTCATTTAGGCATGACTCCTCACCCTTTGCCAACCTCCCTCCCACTCCCGATCCCCCAATTAGCTCTGATCCTCCTTATATCCTGTTGCTACTCAAGCAAAAAAAGCAGTTTACAAGCTTCTTATTTGTTGGATCCAATCTGGAGCAAAGAGATCAAAAATTCTAAGAATATTTCTAGAAACCAGAAGGAAAATCTATCCTTAATATTCCTACTCTGTCATCAAGATTCTAATATGGTATATATGTGTTTCCCTATGTCATTTTTTTCTGTTTACTGAAATCAGCTTCTAAACTGATTAATAGCAAATGTGGCAAAACAGATTATCAAACAATACTTCCACCTTCTAATCAATTGGTAACCAAGCCTTTAACATGCTTTGCGGGAAAATAAAACATTTATATTTGTGAAATATAATCCACAAGTTTAAATATAATGTGGAAAAGCCAGGAAAAAGAGGGGTGGGAGAAACAGAGATTTCATTATCCTCTCAAGAAACCGAATAAGTGAATCATAAATTGCCCCCAAAATAAGTGGTTCTAAATATAGATAACCATCTCCAAATCTCATATCATTTTCTGAAAATATTAAACTAGACATACTCCTCAAACTACTAAGCTAGTATAGAACTTACAGTGTCTAGTTTCTTATGAAAGCCATTTTACTGTTAGGTAAATCACCCAAACACTGAAATCCACCCTCCAACTGAATGCTCACAATGACATCAATGAAGAACGGCAAATAAACAAATAAACATAAGTCATACTGCATTCCCCAGAGATTCCATCACCTCTTGATAGATTTCAGTCCAGTGAGAGCTTCATTAATTATTTCCTAGCCTGCCTGAGAGCAAATGCGTCATTTGGATCGTGATCCCTACCAATTGAAGGAGGAAAAAAAAGACTTGCTCAGGTGCTATCAACACCATTAGTGTTCTCCAGGGAACCATCGGTTCATTCAGGTATGCGTGAATCAAGTTTATAAATAGAATAGCATGTATTCTCCAAGTTAACTAATATAGACTCTATTGTGGAGAGAGTTCAGATAAAGCCCTGGTCTCCAAGAGATACGGGATTTTCCAATTATTTTATAGTTTTGTATGTGAGACGGAGTGATATTGGAACATTCATCAAAAAAACCAACAATAACTTGAGACTTTTCACTGCTGCAATTGAACCTAAGAGAATTAAGGAAATCATATCAAACAACAGCTACAACAAAAATGCAGAAAGATAATGATTTTGTGTATGTCTGTTTCTAGAGAGCACAGAATAGATCTATGGAGCCAGATAGTCCAGTTTCTGTGCTATATGCATCCTTTATATATTAGGAATAATGTCCACAAAAAATAAAAATAAACATGCTGCAATATTCCATAAAACATGAAAATTAACCCTTCCTAGGAAGGAAACTCTGTATTTCCTTATACTGTGGGATTGTTCAGAGATTAGCCCTAATACCACTGGGGTAACATGGTATAAAAATCCAATTTAGAGTGCAAAGGAAGGTTTTTCAGTCCTTATGTCTCACCATTTCTCCCAAACACATGGGAATTATACACTTTCTGTACACTTCAAGAAGTCTCTTTCAATGCCTTAGACCATTCACTTTCCTTATCTTTTGCCAGAATAAAGGAAGAACATGAACACAATGACATATAAATATATGGTAATCTATTATGGATCATATTAATCTACTTATTTTAAAACAAATATAATTCCTTGGCTGAGCACTGGTATGACTTTAGTCAATATTCACAGGGTGTCTGTAACTGCTTTGACTGGTTTAAGATGTGACTGACCCCTCAATAGCCAGGAGCTTAAGAACCTATGGATAAAAATGCCTTCATGCTCTCTGACTTTAAAAATACATCCCTGGACCACTGAATCACAAGATAATCAACATAATGCCAATAACTTGAAAAAACAGGCACATTTTTCATATTTTTAGTCATTTCTATTTAATTACTATTAACACCAATGATAAGGTAAGTTGGCCCTTCTATCATTTTCACAGAAATGTTAACTTGTCTGCTGATTCAGTTACTTACTTCTGCTTTATGCCATTCACCACAATAGTTATCTCTTGGCTATCACTGCTAACGGTGATGAACCATGACAAAGGTTACCCCTCCATCCTTCATATTTCCTTCTGATATGTGTGACACATTGATTGGAACAGCACACTTGGCTTCCCAGTTAGGTTTCCCTTGGCTTTCTAGTTTTAGTGTATTTGTTGTTTCTTTGTGCTGTATTGTTTTCTTTTTGTAATATTACATTTTCTAGACTGGCTCCTTAATGGGAGACAACAATTCTGTGCCTGAATAAAGCTGACTTACGATGAGACACTACTTGTGAGAAAAATCTATACAACAAATAATTTGCAGGTCAAGAAGCAAAAGTTGACTGTGGATCAACTATCAGAATCATTTCATTCTGGGTACTTTGGATGCAAATCTTCCCTCCAAGACACCAGTAACAGCAGATGGGTCAGATACTGAACAGCATGTCAACACTACAATCAATACATATGGGAATACCTTTCCCTAAACAAAAGCAAGACACCTTATTTAGTACGTTATCTGTTTTATACATCTATTTCTATACCAATCCCACTTAGTATCACCCACCATCTGAAAGGGGGTGCTAGAGTTTCACGAGCTACACACGTTAAATATATGCTATGTTCTTCAAAGTACCCAATTCATGCCTTGGGGTTAAGGTATTTACCCATAAATAACACAACCATATTTTCTGGCCCTCAAATTGGGCCACATGGCTTAATATGTATTAGTGTAGATTTTGTGAAGAAGATACTGTAAGAAATTGGGACGGTTGTGGAAACAGAAAACCAAGTCAGAAATAAAACTCCTACCACCGTCCTAATCTTAACTTACATTTCAGAAGTACATATTCCCATTCAATGCACAAACAACTCTGCTCCCTTCAATCCTGAACACAAACCACTCCATAAACCTTCTTTCAAATAGGAATACTGATCTCCACACTAGAAGGTAAGACTGTCTTCTAACCTGTGCTGGTTACATTGGTCTGGAAGACCTGTGACTTGAGTCAAGTTTCTTTGCAGGCAGGAAAACCAAGAGGTACCTTTAGTCCACATCAAATGTTCCTTGCAGAATTCAGAATGACTTTTGGGTCAGGAAGATTTCCTGGATCAGGCCCCTTTGTCACTGAATGACAACCCGTAATCATTCTAAACTGTATCAATGAAAAAAAACATATAAAGAGGGATGTTATACTCTGTACCGTGCACATGAGCATATCACATGTTCACTTAAAAACATGTAAACCAAATCTAAGTGTCATGTCTCACTTTATCTAGAAATAGCTGCAATATTAGTGGCTGAAGATGCATCACGGTCCTGAAAACCAACAATGGAGAACACCACTTCCGATTCTCTTGGCATGTGGGGGCTCTACTCTTTATGACTCCAGGACAAATAAAAATAATTTCCCATTGGTTAATTGTTGACTTTCTAAAAAATGGAAAAAATATATAGATATCTTAAGTTAGGTGTTTCTTATTCATATATTGGATTCTGTTTCAACACTTGCTTAGTGAAAAGATTTTTCGCAAAACGTCAGCCATCCTGATTTAAAACAAATTTGACAGGGAAAGCAGTAGCACTTGTGAAACACTGTGTGTGTAGAAGCATTAAATGAGTTTCCCAGCACAGGTTGGGACTCTGTTTACTGACAGGACTGTACTATAACAAAGGCAGAAACCAAAACGTTTACTTACCAACTTTCAGCACTTGTATTCAAATGGAGACTGTGGAGTCATTTTTTTTTTTTAATTAAGTGAATCCTTTCCCTTTAGAAGTTGTTAGAATAAAGAGCTTCAAAGTCCACCCTATTCATTCAGTTTCATTTGCATTATAAAAACTCAATCCTAAACCCCTAGTGCTGCATTTAACCTAAGAGTAGGGCTTTAAAACTGTTTTGTTCTTGTTACTTAAGTATAAAATCAAGGCTGGTATGATTTGAGGGGTACTTAGAAAATAGAAGGAATCAAGTGATGAGGTAGCCCAGCAGTCTGATTTTACACTGAACAAACAAAAAGTGAGAATGGGGGGGTGGTGAAAAGAGGTGCCCATGGCCAACAAGCCAGCTCTGGACCCCTAACCCAGCTCTCATTCCTCTGCCATTGAAGATCACCCTTTCTCGGAAATTAACGGGATATTTGGTCTTCCTCTCTTCTCCATAACTGTTATGCATAATTGTTTCCTTCTCAAGCAATTTTAAGAGAGAACAATGCATCCACCCCTGAAAAGATTTTAGTTAAAAATTGCCCTCAAATATGGTGCTTTTGGTATCACTTATTATCATCTGGAAAGCAACCAAAGGATGCCAGATCCCAAGAATTCATCTCTAAATGGGTCACTTCTTTTTTTATCTTACAACCAGACATGTATGGTGGCCTCTAAGGAGATGAAGTTGCCTAAAATAGTTACAAATAGCCTCCGGAAACATGCACCTCAGTATAAAATACTCACAAATAGTGCTAATGCATTTTGCCTAGCTCTGACTTGGAAAAATGCTATTAATCCATAACTGCACTTAGGATTCTACCTTCACACATTCTCTGTAAGAGAAGTGTTCTAAAAAGAAGTGCCCCCATACACGTCTTAAGAGCTTAAATGTCTCCTTCTCTGGGTGGAATCAAGATCCAGACATTCTAAAGTCAATGCATCTTATAGGAAAAAAAAAACACAAATATACATTTACTGATAACCTAATATTTCGTTTGAAAGCCCATGGCTGTCACTTCTTGACTCTTCTACTCTGTAAGATGAAGGATAACTCCAGGATCCCCAAATGACTATACTTCCTGTATCCTCAGAATTATTCACTCTAAAACAATGAAAGGTAACATAACTTTTCAGATTTAAAAAGGCGCTGTAGAAACAATGAAAAAAAATACGTTTCCCCTTCCAACCATAGCCAAGCCATTACTATTGCTAATATAGAATGTTCGATATACATCCAATGCTGGAAAGCACGCATTTAATCTATTTTAAGATATAATCTGACCTAGTTGGGCACAGCAAAAGAGAGATGGTACCTTGTCCACAGGGTTGACTTTACTGCAGCAGCAGTTGTTTAATGATAGGCTAACTTGTGTGCCTGCAAGTCAAGTTTTTGTAAAGGGGCCAGAATCAAAGAAATTAGCCATGATTTTCACAACATCCTAATAAAGCTGCTGTAACTCATAGGTTCTACATCCCGATTCTCCTCGAGGAAGATGAAGCAATTTAGACATTAGATCAGGCATATTTATATGGAACTTATTTCAGAGTTTTCACATGTTCTCATTTGCTTTTCCAGAAGAACTGATGTGACATAGGCTTTATGTGCCCTTTTTTACTCTTGAGAAAAATAGGGTGCGGAGATTAACAGGTGGACTTTGCAAATGAATGGTGACCGATGTAAACAGCCTATGGTTAGTCTAATGCTTGTTACATTTTTGCTCCTAACCCAAAATATAATGCTATTTTGAAGGCTTGTTACAAGATGATACTTCCTTGTTTCGTCACTCTCTACTGGCCACTAGAGATGTTTGGGGGTGTCCGATCCACAGCCCACGGGTTGCATGTGGCTCAGGATGGCTACGAATGTGGCCCAACACAAAATCGTAAATTTACTGAAAGCATTATGAGATTTTTTTGTGATTATGTGTCACAGTGTTTTCAATGTGTGGCCCAGGGCAACTCTTCTTCTTCCAGTGTGGACCACAGATGCCAAAAGCTTGGACACCCCTGGAACGCTCAATCAACTCCAGTTTGCTGCCTTTCATTCTCCTTTTCATTCCCCAAAGGTGTTCTTAAGAGGTGTTTCTCTATGAGTGGTGGGGAGGGATGGGAAGAAGGATGGAACCCTGCTTTTAAACCTAATATTGGATTAGCTTTGAATTTCAAATATCATTAAAAGAGAGGGACAATTTATATTATTACCAAACGATGGCCTGGAATAAAAAAGCTTGGGAAAAGCTATTTCTAGGTTTTTTTTTCCTCCCAAAATTCACAGTTGCAAGTATTTGTTCTGTACTTAACATACCCTAGATAATCTTTTCCCCAAACCGCAGGACACCTACTTTATAAAGAATAGAAGTTGAAGAAACATTGGAGAGAACAAGGTCTATTATGTATTCTGAGTTTGCTAACCTATGTCCCATTATAACTTAATAGTGCAAGTCCAATCACTAGCTGTTACCTCACATTCTAGAACACCTTGCCATGGGTTAAGCACTTATATGTGCCATAAAATTCCTTTAACAAATATAATGATGATGATGATGTTGAATCCAAAGGTTTTGACACAATTCTGTCTTATACCAATGTTAGCAAATTGGATGCCAAATTCTGAGGTGATTTCCCACATTCTGCACAAAGAAATAAACTTAGTAAACCTAGCACTTATGTTGCACATTTAATAGAAAGCTCTTAAGCCATAATCACTGTAGCTGCTGAGCATCTTCTTCAAGAATTCTTTCAGTGCATGCATTAGCTTTGGTTAAATTATTCTGGATTTAAAGACAGAATATTTAAAATAGGATGGTTTCAGAAGCATCATTGTAACAGACCAATTTCAAAAGACTCAGTTGCTAGACTTGACCTCGTAGCCCCTTTGCAGATCAATTATCTAGGTTTTAAAAAAGGGAATCTTGTGCTGTTATCTGCTGCAGCATTTAGTCTCACACAAAGAAAAGAAGAGAACAATAAAATAAGACTAAGAAATCATTGTTCCAATGATTGTCATTGAACTGTTACATTAGTAAACATTCACAGTATGAAGTCTCTCTCAATCTCCAGCATATAAAGTAGTAAAAAAAAAAATTCCAGTCCCAGTATCTGTGAACAAAACTTATTACATTTTTCTCCAATGTCATTTCTTGCATAATGTTAGGCATTTGCTCTCACAACCTCCCAAAATTAATAATAAAATATAATCAATTTCTAAAGGCCCCTGCAGCCTTTTTAAAAGTTAATTTCCAGTTAAAAATAAACTTTAATTAAATCCAAGATAAAATTGTGACCTACATTCTATTAAATAATTCACTTTCTTTGTTTCTACACAGTAATTCTTACAATTTTTAAAAAACAACTCTGGAATCCAAAGACATGAGATGCTATTAAAGCACTCATAAATGACTGTTCAAATTCATTAGTTCTTACATAGTAAATACTTCAAAATGCCAACTTTCCCATCACTGCACGATTACTAACAATGTTGACAATTTACTTACACACACACAGCACACACACAAACACACACATCCTCTCCATGGAACCATCTCTACTTTTAACATCTTTTCCAGTTAATGTGCAAAATTCTTGCATTCTAATAAAAAATATAAAGATCAATTTGCTCCTATTTAAGCCTCCCTCTTCTCCAAGAGATATCATTTATTCAATATGTAATACAAGTTTAGTAACAATTATGCCACGTATAACCATTAAATGGTGTACTACTGTATGCATTGGATTCATTTGCATATTTCATTTTCGTAACTGCACTCTTGATGCATAAATATATTTGGAGATGCTGGGGTAGGGGCGAGGGGGCAGTGGCAGACAGAGAGCTAGATTCACACATCGGTCTCCACAGCCTTCGCGTTAGAACAGTTGTTTTTATCTGTCTCACTGTCATCCCCCTTTCCCTGACATTTCTCCTCTGCACAGAGAGACTCCTTAACTCCTTCTTCCATCTCTAGATACTCTGACTTGTCTCCCAGGGAGGAAGAAGTCGAGCTCCGAAATTTCTTCAGCAAATTAGAAGGGAGGTACGGACAACTGACTGCGTTTTGTGTCAGCTGTGTCTGTTCCTCATTTTCAGTCTCTCTGTGGTAGAAATAGTTAAAGTTAGAGACAATCACTGGCACTGGCAAAGCAATGGTTAAGACACCCGCTATGGCACACAGGGACCCCACGATCTTGCCCCCCACAGTGATGGGCTTCATGTCCCCATAGCCCACAGTTGTCATGGTCACCACAGCCCACCAAAATGCATCTGGGATGCTTTGGAAATGGGTAGTAGGTTCATCCGCCTCCGCAAAATACACAGCACTGGAGAACAGGATGACCCCAATGAAGAGGAAGAAGATGAGAAGGCCCAGTTCCCGCATGCTGGCTCTGAGGGTGTGGCCCAGGATCTGCAGGCCTTTGGAGTGCCGGGAGAGCTTGAAGATCCGGAACACTCGGACCAAACGAATGATCCTGAGGATGGCAAAGGACATGGCCTGCTGCTGCTGACCGCTGCCACCCCCCTGCTGCTGGGCCAGGTCAGTGCCCAGCGTGATGAAGTAAGGCAGAATGGAGACAATGTCAATGATGTTCATGATATTTTTGAAGAAGAGCGCTTGGCTGGGACAAGCAAAGCAGCGAACCATGAACTCAAAGGAAAACCAAACAATGCAGACCGTCTCCACGATGAAGAAGGGGTCGTTGAATATCGTGTGCCCCGAGTTCTCCAGGTGGGGCGCCGAAGTGTCATTCAACAACCCACTGTGCCCGCCCGCACTCAGAGCCATGATGAGATCCCTGTCGTCCCGAAACTCAGGCAAGGTCTCCAAGCAGAAAATGACAATGGAGATTAAGATGACCAGGACAGAGACAATGGCTATGCCCCTTGCTGGACTGGAGCTCTCGGGGTACTCAAAGAGAAGCCAGATCTGCTTTTTAAATTCATTCTCGGGCAAGGCCCTGTCTTCCTCCTCTCTCACAAAGCCCTCGTCCTCCCGAAACTTGAGCAGGGCCTCCTCTCCCAGCTGGTAGAACTTCACCTCCTCCGTGAAGATGTCGCAGGGGACGTTGACTGGCCTCTTCAGGCGGCCTCCTGACTGATAGTAGTACAAGATGGCATCAAAGCTAGGCCTGTTCCTATCAAAAAAGTACTCATTACGCAAAGGGTCGAAGTACTGAGTCCTCTTCTCGGGGTCCCCCAACAGGGTCTCTGGAAACTGGGCCAGAGTTTTCATCTGGGTCTCGAAGCGGAGGCCGGACACATTTATCACCACGCGCTCACAGCAGTCACTGTAGCGGACCGAGCTGTAGCCGCCGCCGCCGCCCCCCTCGTCCTGAGGCAGCAGGTCCGTGTAGGAGCACTCATCACCGTGGTCATCGTCGCTGTAGTAGAACCTTCCCTCCTCTTCCTCCTCCTCCTCCACCTCCTCCTCCTCCTCCTCTTCCTCGCTCAGCTCCCTCAGGATCTTCTCCTCCGAGCCGCTGGGCATCAAGTCGGTGCAATGAGGAAAGCTGCTCTGGCGGTGGTGGGCTTTCTTCTTCTCGGATGGCTGTCGCCTCCTCCTCCGACTGCGGCGGCTGCTCTGAGGGTCGTGGGAGGTGCAGGCCCCACGAGACTGGTGGTGGTGGTGGGAGCCCCCTCCAGAGCCCCCACTGCCTTCGACAGCGGCTGTGGCCGCTGCGACAGCCGCCGCTGCCGCAGCCCTGGAGTGAGCGAGCCTCTCCCGCTCCCTGGCCCGAGCCTGGGCCGCGTAACCATAAGGCATGTGACTGTTGCACCCTGAGCTCTCCGCACTCACCATTGCGACCTCCATGGTGGCGGTGTTCGGAAATGGCTGGTTCCAGTTGTGGCAGGAGAAAGAAAAAATAGGGCAGCTTCTTTTCTCACCCAATTAAGGTAAGTTTGGAACACTTAAGCAGATTGCTTGGAAGACTAAGGATATTTTCAGTCCAACTTTGCATTTTCTGTTTTTAAATCTGCACGCCCCATGCTCTGTCTTCCCAGGGATTCAGCATTGCTCTCCAGAGCTTGGCTGGTCTAGATAAAGAGTCTAGCACTCTCAAGCCTAAGTCAGGAAACGTTGGGGTCTCCCGAACACCTGTTTTGTGGTGGACGTTCAAATCTGGAAATACATGTAGGTTGTGGTCGGTGATGCTGCGGCCAGATTCAAAGGCAGCACGTCTCTGACAGCTAGCAGTTGTGCCTAGAAAATGGAATATATTTCTCTGCCATGGAAACTGTCCAACGCTCAGTCCATCAAATTTAAATAAAATGCAAATGAGCCTTTAGTCTCAGCACTTGCCTTCCAGTGACTGCTTGACCCATGTTAACATGAGACTCGAAGTATGTCCAGCCATTGCCACTCAAACCTATCAGATGACTCTCCAGGCTCCCCCCTTAAGTTCCTCACAGGCTTCCTGGACCCAGGGGCAATGCCAAGCTACAGATAGAGGCAAAGACCTTGGGAGGTAGAGAAGGTGCAAGATGAGATGTCAGCAGGGGCAAACCCAGCTCTGAGGTCTCCATAGAAATCAAGGAAATGCAGAGCATCCTTCAGCTAAAATCATGCAGAAGAAGCACTTCACCTGAAAAAGGAAGGAAAACAAGCGTAGAAGAAAAATAAAAAGAAGAATCAAATCATAAAAAGCAAACTGAGCATTTCCTTCACATAACATTTCTTTCTGTTGTCCTCAGGCAAACTGGACAAAGCACCAGGTAACTCTAAATTTCCAAGGAGAATGGGGCAGTTCGTTAAATCACCTTCTGCCTAAACAGCCTTCTTTCCTTCCTCTTCGGGTATCATTTCAGCTCAGTCTATTTTCATGTCACTCTCATCATTCCACAATAATAATGCTGTCACTTTACAGCTCCTTCCATCATACATTGATCTTAATGCATTTTTAAAAATTTCCACACGTAAAATATTTCCGAATTTAGTGTCCTTCTGCACCCTCTCTATCTTGATTCAGGATTTTAAAAATCATTAAAAAAAAACAGTTTTCTTTAATCCAGGCTCCAGCACTTGAACAAGATTCAATAACCTCAGCTACGAACTATAGAAAATGCAACCTCCCCATCTCACCTTTGTAAGGATTAAATGAGATAGTGGATATTGACAGAATAACACATTGAATTATACATAATGAGTATCAAAAAATCCCAGTAGTTATTAAGAATGTGACAGTAATTTAACCTTTCATTAGCTATCTACCCACCCTCTAATCTGTATGTTCTCATACTGCTGTCTGGAGTAGGGGAAGGACAGAATGTGAGGCCATCCAGGACATTTTGAGAGTCACCAATGGCCTGTATTAAGGTGGCACTTCCTGACTCCCTGAAGCATGTCCCTGCTATTGTTTTCTGTTCCTGAGACTGGAGAACACTCCCTACCACCCACAGCTGAGGAGCTAATCCCAGTTTCCACTTCCCTAATAACCATTTTCTCCCCTTGCAGTTCCTCCATGTTCATCTCAATGTTTCCTCCTACACTCGTCTCAAGGGACTACCTCCTTATGTTTTTTTTTAAATCCCAGTTTGTGCGGACTTTGTTTTCAGCCTGTCTTACCCCCGCCTCCCCCTTCATTTAATCAACAGCTCCCATCCCCTACCTTCCCCTCTCTTCTCTCTCTCTACCCACCTTTATCTTCAGTCTCCCACTTCCCAATCACATCTCCCTTGCAGCCTGCTCTGTCCCCACTGTCACTTGGTATTCCTGGCCTTTCTTCTTCCTTAGCTTAGCTCTCCCTAGGTCCAACTAATTCATCTCCCCCACCAGGGCCTGTAAAAGCCCCTGCCCCAATCGTCTGTCTGCTCTTGCTTCTTCCATTCACTCTGTCCAACAGGACTTCCAAGAACACAGAAGAGTGGCCCAGAGAATTGGGGAGGATAATGACAGAATCCGGGGCATCTACTAGCTTCTATTACTGGCAGCACTTGAGCAGCATAAGGAAAATGGTTTTCTGGAGCCATTAATGGGATTCAGCTCTCGACCACCTGCTGCTTGCTCCTTGCTGAATCGTGTCAGCCTAGAAGCTTAAACACACCGAGTTTTATGAAGTGTGAATCAAGAAAGTGGCAAAAATATATCCCTTCCCAATCATACACATTCTTCTAAGGTAAGAGATGAGCTTGACTGGACACAAAACCCAGAAAATACACCTGCGAAGAAGGGCTCTCTCTCAATAGACAACCCTCTTCCTTTGCCTGACTCCTAACCCCATCTCATACTGTAAAACATTTACCCTCAGGTGGTCTCTACATGTCTAATTTCACCGTGGAGGGTCAGGCTGACATCCTTTAAATCCTTTCACAGGCCAAATAGTTTGAGAGTTTGCTCAGTTACTTCCCCAACTCCCTCAAAGCAGTTAAAATACACCATCTAAATAAAGCCCCAGTGTAACTGAAGTGTCTGTAAATTTGTACACTACGTACACCCTTGTCCTGTCCAACTGACTCCCAGAGGTCATGAATTACAGGGTCTTCTAATTCACCATCAATCTACAGGAGACCTACATCTGGCCTATTTTTGCTTTACACAGAATAATTTCTTATTTATTTAGGTTTACTAGTTTTGGTTCATCCAACTCCCCCAGCCTACAAAAAACAAATTACCTTCCTTTTACTTGGCTACCAGCTACTTCACTATTCTCTAATCTTAAGAAAAGGAAAGGAAAGAAAAGAAAAGAATAGAAAAGAAAAGAAAAGAATAGGAGGAGGAGGAGGTGAAGGAGGAGAGAAAAAGGAAAAGGAAAAAGGAAAAAAAATCCTCTCAACAAATTAGGCTGGTTTAAAAAAATCCCTCTTCCTCCTCAAGGTATTCATGTTAGGAGAATTATTCAAGCCAACTCCCAGGAGCCTTTATAGGGCAGACCTTTGCAGGGAAATATTTCCCTTCCTCTTTAACATCATCAAACTCACAGGATTTTGCAGGCTGCCAATTCCTGAGTCCTGTTCCCCCAAACAACAGCTATACATCCAGCCCCTCCTCCTCCAACCCCCCCAACAACAAGCTGTTTTGATTTCTAAGGGCTAATTTCCACAACTGTGTTAGGATGGTACATGAACCTTATCAGAGGGAGAGAGTGAGAGAGAAGCAAAAGATTGAGAGACAGAATCAGAAAGGCTAACACCGGTGAGATTTATACACTTCAGCACACGCCATTTAAACAGTCCCTATGTGTTGCTCAAATGCTCAGAAAATGCACGCAAATCCAATTGTTGGGAGAGGCAGCAATTCAAACCCGTTCACCAGCTGTTCCCAAAGGAACGGAACCAGTTAGCCTGGGATGAGGCAAAACGATGCTAAATCTAAACCCCACCTCGTTGGGAAACGACATCTTTAATCACACCCTCGCCTCAGACCTAGGTTCCCGCTCGGGCATATTAAGCAGGGCGCATGCACCCATCCATGGGGTTGGGAAAATAACAACTGTTGGCCCCCCGGAGCGCCACGCATCATCTGCACCTCCCTTCTCCCACCTCCTGGTTTATTTTTAACCGCCTTCCATTCATGCCCTTCTGTCACATTCCCGGTATTATTTGTCTCTCAAATGTCCAGTTTCTTAACAGCCAAAGGAAGAGAGGGGGAGATAAGAGAGGCATCATACTTACCGTTCCCAGGAGGGGTGCAAAATAAAAATAAGGACAATGCCCCGGTTGGTTTTGATTTTCCCCCCTCAAGCTGCAACAGCTGGAGGAGGGGAAGAACGATCTTGGGGGTGGAAGGAGTCACGCCTGTGTGGCAGGTGGAGGCTCCAAAATATCCACGGAAGAAGTTCCGTTGCCTGGCCAGGGGGGCACAGAGTCCTCGCTGCTGGAGCCCAGGTGTGGGGATCCGGGCTGCCCCAGGGAAGACCCCCAAGACTTCTCTGGCTCCTGTGGAGTTCAGCACAGGAGAGCTTGACTGGAAAAGGAAGTCAAGGTTCCCCAGAAAAAGAGCAAAATCCTAGACAGCAGCGATCACTTGTTAAGCCCGAATTCCTCCAACATCCATCCCTCTGCCTCTCGCTCTGGCTGCAGAAGCAGCACACGCCTCCCCTGGCCGAGAACGCGCGCCGGCCGGGGGCGGGGCGAGGGCCGTGCCGAGGGCGTGGCGTTCACCGCGGTCGCCTGGGGCGCCTCCCGCCTGGCGAGGCGGGCGCAGTCAGGACTGAGACTGCTCGCCCCGGGTCCGGCCCCCAGATGCCGAGGATCGGGGGGAACCCCTGGGAATCATTCCAGGAGCCCCAGGCTGTCACCCTCGGCAGCGAGAAAATAATCACGAGGGAAGAAATGTTCCCTTTGGAGGTGAAATGTGGGTCCGGACGGCAGATCCGGAGCCTCAAAAGAGGCTGGGGGATTGACCTCGATGGGAGGTCCAGCCTTGACAACAGGGTGCCCCTGGGCGTCTACTCCTCTCCCTGTCCCGCTTTCTCATCAGTTCCTCTGGCACCCCTACCTTATAACAAGTTTGTGGGGTTGGGGGCCCGGGCGCAATTCTGGAGGGGCCGCTGGTCTGGAGCCCTCGAGTCACCTGCTACTGTCCCCAGAGCTCTCTTGTTCCGCATCCCTTGCACAGTTTGTGTGCCTCAAATAGCGGGTCGGGCCTCCAGGGCACAGATGGACTTTATGTGTGTTCCACCCAGAGGGGTGGATCACAGAAACGGGAACCGGGACCAAGGTAAGGGCCGCGCACCGGAGGCACCATCCGAGTGGGAAAAAGTCGAGGGATCTGAGCAGGTTGCAAGTCTGGCTTGGGGGCGGGGCGAGGCGAGGCCAGGGTTGGGGGGAGTCTCCTCCTTAAACCTGTTGCTGCAAAAAGAAATACGACTCCGTCAGAGGTTTGGATCCCATCTGGAGGCCTCTCTGTCGCAGTGGTAAAAAACGTACTACACTGTAGGCAGGCGAGTGACCCCACAGCGGTGTCCTCACCTCGGGATGGATGTCCAGGTTGCTTATTAGATGCATGAAATGCTCTGAACGTGGGTGAAATAGACAATTCCCATGAATATACCAAAAGAAAGGATAGCGGTGTTAAGGTTGAATCAATGTAAAGGCACACAACCGGAACCTCGGGCTGCGACCGAGGCCCCGCACCTCTCCTCGCTCCCCCCACCCCCACACCGTGGGCCAAGCAAGCACTGATGGCACCTGCCAGGACTGTTGAAGAAAATCCGACCTTGGGCGGGTCATTTGGCACCGAGGCAGCCACTGTAGTCCTCAGCTGGCAGCTTTGTTCGAGGGCTATATTGGGCCTCTTCCTTTTGTGGTGCTCGATTAATTATTAAGAGAAATATTCCTGAGCTGAATTATAGATATGCCCTGTGCTCACTCACCTAACTGCCCCTGGCTCCAGGAAGGTACACCTGGAAGACTCCTTTTCGTTGCTGTTTGATTTTTAAATTAAATAACTAAAATATTCTTGTTGTAACCAGTGAAAAGAAAAAAATACAAAAGGAAGAAAGAAAGAAAGAAAGAAAGAAAGAAAGAAGAAAGAAAGAAAGAAGAAAGAAAGAAAGAAAGAAAGAAAGAAGAAAGAAGAAAGAAAAAGAACCCGAGGTGCAATCTTGCTTTTCCTAACGTCTTCCAGCAAGTTCGGCTTAAGCTTTTGTCCACAGATTTACTTGTGATCCCCTGGTCTTAATCACGGTGGGGGAACTGAGAGAAAGGCACCTCCACGCTGGTGAGAGAGAGAGAGAGAGAGAGGAAAAGAGGGAGGCTTTTTGCTTCAGTTCATTCACCACTATTGTTCATTCCCGCAAGCAGGGAGTGCAGATTTCTCCCAAAGTATAAATGATCGTGTGCACTAGCCCTAACCCTCTCTGTAGCTCCACAACAGTGATGTGGTTAGTCACTGTGCAATTTCATACCTACCTATAGCAGACAATTGAGTTTCTGGGTGTCTCATCAGAACTATGTCTCTTGGGATGATAGAAGGCAGGGTACAGGGCACAGGACCTCGGGACTAGTTTCCCAAGAGCAATTTGTGCGATCAGTCCTGAGCAACTGCAGACTGCTTTCAGGGAGATGAAAGCAGATTGAATGATGATGTACAAAAGATGGCAGTTATATTGAAGCTTGGACATTTTAACGGGATCATGTTAAAACTTTATGAAATATGCTTCCATGAGTCATTTATCGCTTGTTCCTTTCACAGTCCAGATAATTTTAAAGTTTAAAATGCCCGAGGACTTTATAAATATTTGCCCTTCTTAGGCATGAAGAATCTCAGTTGCTGAAGCACAGGGAGAATGCAGTCTAGTGCAGCTGAGGAGAAATCACTCTTAGGGAGATATTCAGGTCATATAATGGATATTTATTGAGAATTTGATCAAGGCAGGTCACACTTGTTGAGTGTCCTCCTAGTACCCAGCTCTGTGCTAATTCTTTGCATGCATATTGTCTAATTTTATCTGAATAACTACATACTTTATGTAGTAGGTACTACTATTATCAGTATTTTAGAGAGAAAGAAATTGAGGTTTACAGTGGTTCGCTAACTTGCCCCAAAGTTACGTAGCTACTTGTGTAGCAGAACTGGGCCTCAAACGTTCTGACTCTCTGCAATGTGGACAGACCCCAGGCTAGTGGTGATAATACCGTGTAATCTCTGTCCATTCATCCGTGTAAACTAGTGGCTGTAACAGATGCAGTGATGGATTATGAAACAAGGGGATGCATGCTATGGTGGGAATGTGAGAATAGTGTTCCTAGGGAGCAAAGAATGGAACAGAACCTGTCTTGGGAGAGGCAAGCATGGATTGGCAGGGAACGGAGAGATGTGTCTGAAGAAGGGTGAGAATTGGAGCGGCCGCCATGGAGACACATGAGCACTGGCACTGGGGGGACCCAGAGTGACTGGAACCTGAGATGTAGGTAGAATCCAACGGAGAAGAGTATGTTCTGCCCCCAGCCTCCCTCTCCTATCCCATACCACACAAACACACACAGACACACACACACACACACACACACACACACCTTTGCCTTTTTAAATAATTATAAAGCAAATGAGAAGCATTACATTTCTCTCCCTGAAATTCTCTTAAGGATTCCTAGAAACCCACACAAATAAACAGAAGTGGAAAGATGCTTTGCTTATGAGCAACGAGAATCTACTTTGTCTCAATCCCAAAATTCTACTCTCCCAAGAAAACAAGAATTATTAGTTTATCTGCCTTAGTCGTCGACTAGTTGAAATTCTTCAAGCTGCCTACCCCCAAATGCACCTATCACAACAATCAATTTCTCCCCGGCTTTGCGTTCTCTCAGTGGTGGCACAAACGTTCCAGACTGCACCATCGAGCCTGTGTTTCTATAGAACGGGGCAAGGGCAGCAGATCTTCTTTTCCACAAAGCAAATAGGAGGCCCTGTGGGATATAAACAAAGGCCATTCTAAATGCTTTTAGAATGCTTTGTTCTCTTTGGGGACCATGGTCCCCAGTGAATTGCAATGTTCTGTTTACTCCTCCCCTCTCCCCCCAAGAACCCTGCCACACCTCCCTGAAAATAGGCACTGTGTCCCAAGCAACGAGCACCATACCTGACCCAGAGGAGGCACTTGATAAGAATGTAGTAAAATGAATATGCAATGGAAGAGGCTTCCATTAGCCAAGAAAGTTCAGCGCATGTGGTGGGAGAAGACTAAAAGAAGATCACATTTTTCCTGCTTACCCGAGCCTCTCAACTATCCAACTTAAAGTTCTGAAGGGATGTGAGGGTGAGGATCCTGGGGAACTTGATTCCATGCTTCCCAGGCCCAGATTTATGCATGCAGGTATTCTGAGCAGTCCAAAATCCCTTATAAATGTGAGTCACTCAGCTAGTTTTTTCTTGTACCTGGATTTTTGAATGACTGTTCACCAGCAGTTCCCATTCCATTTTATGCATACCACTGATGGTCAAGTCTTTAGACACCAGAAAAGCTTATTTATTTCTTATTAAAGTGAGAACATATCAACCATGGAGAGAAAGACTGACTACTCACTTGCTTCCTGACTGACCACAGTACTGTGACAGGCACAATAGCAAATAGGCAGCTGCTGCTGGCCCGGGTTGGCCACCCACAGCTGAGAGGGTGAGGATTGAGTCAACACACTCATGCGGTAAGGGTCTGGCAGAAGTCACACACAAGGCAGCGGGAAGTAGCAGTTCATTGAGTTTGGAGAGAAAGGTTCTCAAGGCAGAAGGAGCCACATGACAAAGGGTTATTGAACAAGAATGGCAGACATGAGGATAAGCGAAGGTAAGCAGAGGGTCCAATATGCAATTGGGAAGGGTAACAGTGAGGTGCGCTTAGATATGCATGCTCCAGAGTATGAGCTAGAGTCTGTGATAAAACACTCACTGGAAGGATTCTCAACCTTTCTCCACGCCTACATTCAGGACAGATGTAATTCACATACACAACATGCTTCCTTGGGCAAACCCAGATTAGCAGCTGTGCCGTCCACCAAAAAGACTGACTTATAGACACTCCTGGACTTCCTGGCTAGATGGCATCCCTTTCTCCTCCATCTATGGCTGTGTCTCAGAAGCCAAGTGAGTGAAATTGAGTTGGCATAACCATAATTAGATTTATTTTTCTAAATGCAAATCAACAAAAAATGTTCTCTAATGACATCATTTCTTATTTGCAATGCACTTCACCTTGAACAGTGATACACTGATGTGGGGTGGCACTGCTGTTGAGACCCTTGCTGCCAGACCCACGCTAAAAAGATGACACAGAATCACACTACTAGCTCTTTGTTCTGCTTTCCTTATATGTGGCCAGGAAATAGGGCACTGGAGGAGGCTCACTTAAAATGAAATAGCAGCCGAGGTGCAGATAAAAAATAACCACAGTCTTGTCTGTTGGCAAAAATCGATCAGGAGCAAACTTCAGGCGGGGATGAACCAAGGAAGGTTTAGGTATGGAACAGTGTTTCAGTTCTTACAGAAACTACCACCACCGTGCCTTCTGTAATTACTCCTAAGAGTGTATGCCAAAGAGCTTTTCCCATATACCTAGGTGTGGGCCTTTTTATGAACATAACAGGCATAGTATACTTCCTGCCAAAAATGGGTTCCAAACTCTCTGAAGGCTGCTTCCCATATGGGCAATGATCACAGGACAGGCCAAATTCTATTCTCTTAGGAGCTGGTTCCTTCTCCCTTGCCCCCATTCTGACTTTGACCCATACCTTTTACCCCCTACAACAGGCATCACCACGGCTTCTGGGGGCCTCTGCCGTGCAGCACAGGAATGTTTGCGGGCCTCCTCCAGGCTGCCAGCGCCCATCACAGTGCTGACTGCCTCTCCCCCACCAGACCCGCACACCTCCTGATTTGGTTCAGTGTTAAAAGACCATGTCGAGCGCAGGCTTTCCGAAACCATGACCGTAGCTGTTGGATGGCACATAAGCATGGCCCAGAAACAAGCCATTATCCCTGAACGAGGAAGTCACTCCTTGATTTATGTTAAGTACTTAAGATGCTTTCACAAAGAAGACATTTCTAGTAGGTTCAAATCAGTTAAGAAATCTACACAAAATTATTTCTGCTCTTTGCTCACTGGCTAAAGATGGAAACACAATTCTGGAGACTGGCCAACTGGTGTATTTTAGAACAAAAAGCCAATCCAAACAAAGCTGAGAGTATGAGTATCATAAGGATGCGAACTTGTGGTTTCCTGTCACTGGCTGCTGAGAACAATGCATCACCTGTCAGGTTTTCCATTATACACCAGGAGCCCCTCTAATTTACCTGGTGACCTCACAAATCGGCTCTGATTCTGAATAAGCACAAAGTCACAGACAGACCTTTTCATTCCTTTAGACAGTTTTTAGAAAGACTACCTTTCCAAATTCTTACATAAGTTTATACCTGACAGTAAACTTAACATTATATTTACAGTGAAATTCTAATGATTTACAAAGTCCTTGGGAAAAAATAAGCATTTGATTAAAGCAATGATTCTTGGATTTGCTTGAGGGGCTAGAGCAGTATTAATTGTTCATTTATTCAACAAAATTTTATTGAGCATATCTTCATCTCAGGTTCCTGCTCTTAAACAAGCAAGGTTATATTGTAGATGTGGACGAGAAAGGGGCCACATACTAAACCTGACAAGCTCAGAGGAGGCCTGCATGGCCAGCCTTTCAAACTCAGAGACCAATAGTAACCACCTAGGATGGTCTGAAATTAAACCTTCCCAACTAAAAGCGAGTCATGGTGGGTAGTCATGTATTAGGCTGGTATTTTCCACACACAGGTAAGATCTTTACCTTAACTGAGCCTGTCTATTGTCTTTTTGTTTCTACAATAACATACCTTTGACATGTCAGAGTAATACCCCTTTTCCAGACCTCTCAGGGCACAGTTTCCCACAAGAGAAGGAGCTCACAGAACTCCTCATTGTTATTTTGTTTCCTGAATACCATCTTTAAGTGCTGTAAATGTTCATCCTTAACTGTCCATGCTTAAGTGCCTGGGAATGGGGAGATATAGTCCTGAACAGACTGGAGTATTCACAGATCTACATCTGAATACCACTCACATTTACATAAAAGGCCATGATGACTGCTTTTCTCAGGTGTCCTGATTTGTAAATGTACTTCTCCTTGTTCTGGCCCAGCCCATTCTTCCAAAAGGCTGGGTGTGCTGAGCTCTGTTACAACTTCTGTCTCATTAAGGGTTCTTTTGTAGGGAGCAATAGAAAGCACTTCAAGCTAGCTCATATACAACAGTGGGCTGAAGGTAAGGATACTGTCAAATCTCACCAGAGTCCAGAAAACAGATGAAGAACCAGGATTTAGCAAAAACAGAGAATTAGTCTTACATAGTCTTTCTCAGCAATGAGTATCTGCTTTTCTATAACATCTCCACACATGTGGCCCCATAATGGCTAGCTTAGCCCTGCTGTTACATGGTCTTTCAACTTAAAGGTCCCTCACATACTTTAAAATTTCTAAAAGCAATCTGATTGATTTAGTTTATCTTTTTAAACTAGGCCACTCAACTTACCAGATTAACTGGTCAAGTCATGTGTGTCCTGCAAAGGGAAGGTACTCATCTGAGCCTGGGTGGAATGAGATGTTCCAAACAGGGACTGACACAAGTCCAGTGTGCTCATTCTAACAGCAATATGCCCACTGGCTTTAAGATCTTAGGAAATCCACGCTACTCTTACTTATAGATATCTTCTCAGCATCCTATCTAGTATATTTAAAATGCTTACATATTTCACATTAGAGGTTATGTAAACTATTTTACAATTGAGTTGCAGCTGCCTAGGAGATAACATTACACTGAAATTTTGCAATATGTTATGGCTGGTTTTTTGCTCTGTATTTCACAGCTAATAATTTTATTTTCAGAGTACAACATTTTGTGGCCTCCTGTAAAGCTTGTAGGCACGTAAGCATGGCCCAGAAACAAGCCATTATCCCTGAACGGAGAAGTCACCCCTTGATTTATGTTAAGTACTTAAGATGCTTGCTTTTTAAGAAATCATTAAATATCTCAGCTGATAAACACTGGATGAAAGGTATCTGCACCTGAGTATTTGTCTGCTTGTGAATAGATGCTGACCGATGTGAATGCATCCTGTGTTAACATTGTCTTCTGTGTTGTGTGTAAGCAATAATGGGAAAGCTATTTACTCAACTCTGCAAAATGCACCCAGAGGCCACTGTGAGAAATGCATCAAAAATATATGTATCTAAAATAGCTAGGTAATAAATAACCATCTGCAGATGGGAATTGTTCATGCAGTTTTCTAAACCACAGCAGGTTTCTTTAAGACATTATGGCTTTCCCCATACTTACTAGATATACTAAATCCCACTATTAAAAGCAGATAATTTAAATAAGGGTGCAGCAAAATTGACTGGATCCAAATTAAAGTTATTTTTAAGGCAATATCAAACCATCCCTTTCACCTTGGAATAGCTACATGTGCATATGTTATGTAAAAGCACAAGAGCAATGTCTGTGAGGCAGAGCATCCTAGCAAACGTTTTAGAATACTACATTGCCAACAATGTAAGGGCCAGTCTTCAAAGTAACATCTTCATTGCTTACTGTTTTATTTGTTCATATTCCCTCAGCGGAAAACAAACATTAAATAGCGGACTAAACCAGAGATTAAAAGTTCATTGTGGTTTAGGAGTATGTTGGAGAAATATTCAGTAGGTACAAGAAAGCTACAGCGTTTGCAAAGAGATACTTACTGAAAAATGCAAGGGAACCAGGGTTTCTTAGCAGGGCTAACACACCTAACATTATAAACAATTAAAATTATATTAAATAATAGCCATAACTTAAAATCAATATACAGAGGAGTAAGTTTGATAGGCGATAATCTAAGATGGTTCCTTCTATCCAGGACCCAGTCAAAGTATTTGGTACAATCTTTCAAGGTATCTCCAATTCATGGTCTTCTGCCACCACTAAAGTACATGCAGTCATTGGTCTGGCTTTGTGCTTCAAACTTAGCTCCACAGTGTCCCTGTGGAACTAATTATAATACAAATAATATATTTAATGCCACAGTTGATTTCTCCTGCTCAAGAGAGTGATGAACTTTGTCTCTGGTCTTAAGCTTAAGGAAAACTATAGCATACTCTCCTCTCCAACTCAGGGAAAGTTATTAAATATTTCATTCCTAAACTAAATGTATGTACACAAAGAATAATTTGACTTGTTTAGGGTGACATATAGACTACAGGTTAAGATTAAAGCCTCTAAAATCAGCAACTATCCATCCATTACTTGATGTATGGTCTTGATTAAGTTTCTTAAGTCTTCTGGATATGCTTTCATCGTAAAATGAGAATATGGACACTACTTTATAAGGTTGTTGTGAGAACTGGACAGTTGTGTGAAAGACAAAATGCACAGGGCAATTGAGCGGAAGATTTTATTCAAGCACTATGATATGGCAAACATGTTTTAACACAGAAAGTCGCAAACGGAAGGAAGGAGACCTGTGGTTTTACGGAGGCAGATAAGCAAAGAACCATCATGGACACCAGTGGGAGTCAGGCGGAAAGACGGAGGTGAGTATTACCTTGGAATATGAATACAGTGAAAATCTATGTGTATATTATACGTAATGCTGATAAATCAGAGAAAACATAGCTGTTTTATTAAATCAAAATATTAAACAACTTTATTTGTTAAAGATTTACCTAAATTATGTGAGCTTGAAATTGTAAAAGAAAACATTTCTCATTTGGTTTTTGAAGGGTACTCTTAAATCTAGCACACTGAAAGTCTTAGTAGTTCAATTTCCTCCATTTCTGAGAATTTTAGGCATATTCAATTTATGCATGCAATAATTCACCTGTAAGCCAATCCGAATACAACAGCTTAAAGAGATCTTCATAATCAGATTTGGTCATGCCACGCAGCGGCAGGGAAACTAGCATACATTCGCACAATGAGAAGCGAGGCTTGTCAAGGACGGGCAGAAACATACAGACAAAGAGAGAGAGAAACTGTGTACCTTCAATTCTAAAACTCTGTCGCAGGTCAAGCATAAACACAGAAATACAAAACTCACTGTCTACCTCGTGTCTTCCTAGTGGGTACAAGTACTTAATTGATTTCTATTCAAGATAGACAAACTGACAAAGAGAAAATACTAACAAACCAGAACATCTGCAGTCTTTCACCTGACAGAGACAAGATCTCCTCAAATCAATTCCTTTACAGAGGTCACCAAATGGTCAGGCCACCCCCTGCCCCACAAAAAAAAAAAGCTGGATCCAGAAAGCAAGCATGTATCCGAAAGTACAAAAATCAAACACGAACGTGGTTCCAACGGACAAGACCCCGTAGCACAGGACCAGCAGTCAGACTCACCACTTAGGCGGCAGTCACCACTCAGGAACGGAGCACAAAGGGCTCCAATGGCCTCGGTGCCTGGGTGGGGTGGACAGAGATCCAGGGGGAGGTCTGGTCCCACCCAAGTTACAGCACCAAACTGTGAAAGACAAATGTACCAGGTGAGGAGGTTACTTTACATCAACGAGAAGAGGGAGAATATTTATCAATGAGGAATTCTCGAAGAACAGGGAAAGGTCCTGTGTGTTTTTAAAGGCAAGTGAGCAAGAAAGTCATCCTGGAATTTATGAGAGTAGGAAGGATGAAAGTGGGTCTTATCTCAAAATACACCAGCACATAGTGGTCCTTAAACGGTAGGAGGATTTCTTAACCATCATTGCTTTTCAGGAGCAAAGGGTTCAGATAATGTTCAGTATCATCATACTGTCAGTTTTGCAAAAGTTTTTTCATAAAGTGTTAGCAATTATTGTTGGAGAGGCCAGTACATTTAGCAGTACACTTTACTGGTTGTATGACTTTGGGGAAATTACATAACTTCTCTGATTTTTAATATTCTTAACTGTTCATGGGATATGAAAGTTGTGGCTTTTTCATAAAACTGTTGTGAAGACCAAATAAGAAAAAGATAAAAAATTCTGAGACCCCCTTCTCACCTGGTGAGCTCTCACAAACGATTGCTTATTATCACCATTTAAAAATGATGACTACCTTAAGGAAGTAGGTCAATGTTTTATTTCTAAAATCCACTTGACAAAGTAAACATTTCTAGAGCACAAGAATTCACTTTTTGATTTGCCAGATTGGTTTGGTAATTTTAACAGAAACTTTTAATATTTCTTAATATAATATTTAAGCATTTTCATCATTTCATTGACCTAAAGATAATTTTTTTTCTTAAAAATATTCTGTTATGCCCTGGCTGGCATAGCTCAGTGGATTGAGCGCAGGCTGTGAACCAAAGCATCGAAGGTTCAATTCCCAGTCAGAGCACATGCCTGGGTTGCAGGCCATGGCCCCCAGCAACCTCACATTGATGTTTCTCTCTCTCTCTCTCCCTCCTTTCCCTCTCTAGAAATAAATAAATAAATAAACCTTTAAAAAAATGAATAAAATGTAAAAAATATTCTGTTATTGTACAGGAAAAAGAATACAGATTGTCCCTAAATAATCTGAACATTAACCAATTGAGCAAAAATCAAAGTTGGAAAAAACTGAATGGTGTTTTTCTGTGTTGTATTCAATTCTATAACCCTGTTGTTTTCTAGCTGAACTGATGTAAACTAGAAAACTGATTGAGGATGTTTTGAGGGAAAAAAAAAGTTTTTTTAATACTGTTATCTTCTTTTCCTTTTTTTTCAATTTTTGGCCTTTTTAAATATTTTATTTATTTATTTTTAGAGAGGTAAGGGAGAGAGAAAGAGAGAGAGAGAAACATCAATGTGTGGTTGCTGGGGCCATGGCCTACAACCCTGACATGTGCCCTGACTGGGAATCGAACCTGCTTATTTTCCTTTTAACGAGTGACATTAACAGCAAGGAAATCTTACCAGATTATAGTTTTTGCGGACGTGGTTCTGGAAGGACAGAGGTTTTGTTGTTGAAGGATAGCAAATCAAGCAACCCTGGAGATTCTTGTGTGACCCTATAGTTCTCTCCCTGAAGCTTGGAGAGGTTGTCACAGGGTTCAGAGTCTAGATCTCATTCCATGCTCAGCCTTCTACTGATGCTATTAATGCTACCTACGTAATTTAATGACCTTTACACCATCAAGAAAGAAAATAATTTGTGTTCATGTTCGTGACTCCCTACCTGTGATGAGGACAGGCTTAAAAAGGGGGGCCAGTGGTGTGGAGAAAGGACCAATAAAATGGCATTGGTCTGATCAAGATAGCATAAAGTACATAAAACAAAGTGTAGTCACTCATGTTAACCAAGAAAGCTGTCAGTCAGCCATGACACCTTGGTTCAGGAGGGAAACTACCTAAGTCAGAGCAGACACATTTGACAAGGAGACACATGCCTAAGATATCTGCACATGAGATCAGAACAGCCGTCTGCAGAGCGGGACCACGCATAGATAGGCTCCTGGGAAAATTCCCCATTTGCCATCAGGGGTGCCTAGACACTTACCAAAAGGGCCCAGAAGACTGGAGTTCACCACTTTCAAGGTATAACTGAGGCAGGGCCAGACCACTGCTGAGACAGCCGAGCTCCACACACCAGAGTGCTGCTCCACACCACTCCGATCTCCCTTGGCATCGCTGCTGGAGGCTCTGCCCTGCTGGACTGAGGAATTCATCTGCCCTGCTGCCCACCTGGCTCTGGAGATCCTTCCTTGCAAGATGCTAACAACTTCCTTGCCCACCATACTGTCTCCCGGATGTTCAGACTGAGACTCTGGGACTGGGTTCATTATCCCCCATTGATTGCTGTGTGTATATGTGTGTTATATATTTCTCTTAGACTGTTAGAGTGTGAGTAGGATATTAATGTATGTTGATGTTCTACTTTGAGTAAACCTGCATTCAACAAAAGCTGAGTGAATAGCATAGTTACTGTGTGTGGCTCTTGTCTATTCTTTGGTGCAGGACTGCTCAGCTGGCAGCTAACCGAGCAGTTCCACAGCTGCCTTATAGGAAAGACTACATCACAAACATACATACACTCATGACAAGAAGTGAGATGAGGGAGTAGTTTTTGCATTTTGAGCTGAATCTCTCAACCAGTTTACATCTGCATTGCAACGGACTTTAGAGATATCACCTGCTTGCTAAGGGGACCAAACTTATAGCCCCTGGCTAAAGAACTATTTAACATCATAGTATGTTAAAAAACAGACATGACAAACTTTTATTTCAAGGACTCAGCATCATAACAGACAAATATGGAGAGCAGAAGTATGGCCTCAAGAAGCTCCAGGTCTACCTAAAAGCATGGGAAGTTAAGGCAGACCCCTACAATATAGCAGAAAATACAGAAGATATATACATTTTAGTGGTTTCTGAAGTTAGATGATTTTGGTTCAAATTCTGATGTCATCACCTATAGACCATGGACAATTAACTGTAAAATTTATTTTGTTCCTCTGAAAAGTTAGAATAAAGGAAGTACACATATTGAAAAATTGCTTTGAGGATTAAAAGCAATCATCTGAGTACATAGCTAAGCTCCTGCCCCATGGTAAGTATTCTAACAAACATTAGCCTTAGTAGTAGTGGTAGTAGTAAAACAGCACATACGTGGTATGTATTATAAAGAATTTATATATAGGCTACACTCGTAGCCTACAATTAATATATCTGACATATAATTAAATAGTATTTATGGTGGTACAGAATAAATGTTATAACAAGTCAAAAGAAGAAAGAACAGTGGGTTATCAGTAGGGAAATTAATGTTCTTTGTACTATGCCTGGCAAGTTGAAAGCGCTTGATAAATGTTAGGTACTTTTATTATCTACACTACTGTTCATAGTAGGCTTTGTAGAGGAGGTTAAGCTTGAGCTGAACTTTAAAGTGAGGTAAGATAGGATAGCAAGAGTCTCCCAAATGCACACAACGGCAGGAGTGAAGTCACTGATGCGGGAAGTAGCATGACATGGCCCACTAAGGTACAGACACTGGCTGAAGAGCTCTCTGTCAGCAAGGCATTATCTTAGTATCCTTGTAATTAATAGCTGCTTTTCTTGTATTGTTTAGGTACCAGATTCCCAGGATCTATAAGTACTACCTTGTTTGGAAAAAAAGGTCTTTGCACATGTAATTAACTAAGAATCAAGCATCCTGGATCATTCAATGACAAATGTCTTCATAAGAGAAATACTCAAGAGACCCACAGACGAGAGACGCCGCAATGGCAGCAGCCATCGGAGTGACGTGGTCTCAAGCCGAGGATTGCCAAGCCACCAGAGGCTGGAGAGGCAAGGAACGAGTCACCTCTAGAGGCAAGGCATGTTGATTTTGAACTTCTGACCTCCACAGCTGTGAAACAATAAATTTTGCTTATTGGTTGAATCACCAAAGTTGCGGTATTTTTTTATAGTAGCCACAGAAGACTAATACACTATGCCAATCATTTCCTGTTTAACCTAAGCCTTCTGTAACTTCTAACATACAGTCAATCCTATTATCAACATTTATAGGAGCTATCAAAATATTCAATAGGTACACTAACCTAGCCTAAAGAATGGGTCAGGAAAGGCTTCTTAAAGGGGGAATGCCTAAAGTGCAACAAGGGGGGTAGGAGGTCCGAGACAAGAGCGGAGAGGTGTAACAGCAGGGGTGGGGGCCAGAACAAAACACAGCAGATGAACAAAGTTTGCAGAGGCTGGGAGCACTGGAGGGCATAAGAAAGAGCACCTTGGATACAGCATAGGGCCTGCCCCAAGCTGCCCGAGCCTGGGTGGGGCCCCCAACAAACAGAATGACATGGCATCGGAGAGGCCACACATAGGAGACTTTATTAAATCAGCAGAGGTCAGACTACATTATTCAACAAATCCACTCGCCTTTTGATAAATAATAGATAGGCCTGTTTTATTTTAAACCCTGTGGGTAGGGGTGGGATAAAGGGGCAGAAAAGGAGATCAAATACACATGGAAATTAGCACATGCTCTCCAGGGTTTTGCAGCAACCAGGTGGTAGCCCCAAAAGAAAATCAATAACCACTGCTTCTATTTGTGGCTCTGTTTCCACAGAAACGTGTTTGTGGGTGAATTTGGAAGGCAGATTTACAATGCCAAAACCACCAGTCCAAAAAAGAGAAAAATTCTGTTCAAGTAAACTTTTAACTATAGTAACAAATGCTTAATTTTACTAACATTTTTCCATTTAATTAGCTGAATTTGGAGGGGATTAACATACATTCAGCCTTGCTCCTATAGGCTCCATGATACTGAAATCTGGGAACAATTTAGCTCCAGAATAAGCAGAATACATGGAAGGTGGTAGGCTAAAGTTTGACCAGCCTGACAAGTGAACCTACTTGCAAAAATAATATAGTCAAATTTCAGGGCACTGTGCTAAGTGAGGATAACATTAATTACAAGAAAGAAAGAAAAATCTCACTTTTCCTTTTGTCTTTTCTAAATCCTAAATGTTGTACCATGCACGTTACAGGCACATTATGAAATGGTTTTGAAATGATCATCCAAGAACAATTTATAGCAATTTTTCCCTTATCTCAAATGAAATAAAATTCTTCCTAAGACCCATTCTTTAGCAAAATGAGTATATTTTACTATTTTGGTTTGTATCAACCCCCAAATACTACAAGTGCTCAGAACTTTTATCATTAATAAACAGCATTGTGATAGTTTATTTTTAAGATGTTTTTAGCATAGTTTTAGATTTAAACAAAGTTAAGAGGGAGATACAGAGATTTTCCACATGTCCCCAGCTGTCACACATGCATAGCTTCCCTTGCTATCAACATCACTGACCAGAGTGGTATATTTTGTACCGAGGATGAACCTATACTGATACATCACCCAAACTCCATAGTTTACATAGGGTTCACTCTTGGCATTACACATTCTGTGGGTATGGACAAATATATAATGACATATACCCATCATTATAATAACATGCCGATGGTTTTTGTTGCCTTCAAAATCCTCTGTGTTCTGCCTGTTCATCTCTCTCCCTCGTTCCACCTCTGGCAGTCACTGATCCTTTTATTGTCTCTATAGTTTTACCTTTTCCAGAACATCATGGAGGTGGTGTCATACAGTAGGTAGTGTTTTCAGATTGGCTTTCTTTCATTTAGTAATATGCATTTACAGTTCTTGCCTGTTTGTTCATTTCTTTTTAGTGCTAAATCATATTCTATTATGTGGATGGTAGTTCATTTTTAAACATCAGTCTTTCCCAACCTCTAAAGGAAATATGAACCTCTTTTATTAAAAGTGTTCTTTAGCATCCAGTCACAGATCTAGATCTTCTAAGGTCCTCACCTCTAAGTTGCCTTAGACCCCGGGTGGTGTTGAGCCTGCAACAGTGGTAAGGGAAGGGGCAGGAGAATGAAAATAATGCCATTGGCCTCAGCTGTGACATCTGTGTGGGACTCAGAGGAAAATGAAATAGGGACCTCAGCAGACTGGTATAGCCACGAGAAAATCTTGTTAACAAACCATAATGTCTATAAATTATATGGGATGTGTTAGTTATTTACCTCCTCACTTCTTAAATCTGATACTTCTCTTTCTTATCCCCTATTGCTTCATCTAAAGTGGGGCTGTTAGTTGCTTGCCTACCATGTTTTACCCCTTTGCCTCTTAGAAAGAGCATCCCAGACTGAGTGGTCTTGTACCTGGCAACCATCACCCCTAGTCTACGTCACTCTAAAAGACTCCTTGCGTGCACCACCCACAACCCACACACTTCTACTCTTGTGCTCCTAAGTTTTCTCCTTTCAGCAGAGTTATCTTTTAAACTTAAATCAGATCACATGACCACCCTGTTTATTAAATGACTTCCTCAGGTATTGAGAACAATATCCAACCTCCTTGAGGACCCACAAGGTCTTAAGTGACAAGGCTAACCTCCCATCACAGACCTCAGCTCCTGCTGTTCTCTTTCACTCTGATCATGGCCCAGTCCCGTTTGCCTTTGGTTTTTAAATACACCAAGCTCTTTCCACTCTCAGGACCTCTGTCCTCACTGTTCCTTCTGCCTGGGAGGCCAGACTTCAGTCCTTTGGGCAGTTGGCTCCTCCCTGTCATTCAGGTCACAGGGCCAGATGTCATGGGTCTTTCATGCCCACCTATTGTAAAAAAAAAATTCACTGCCCAGTCCACAACAGAGCTCTGTTTTATGATCTCCATGCCATTGATCATTATCTGAAATATCTGTATTTGCTTATTATTTTGTTTCATTTTTTTAGAATGAAAGCTCTTTAAGTATAGGAAGCATCTTGTTACTCCACTGCCAGAACTTAATAAGTATTCAATAAATTTATTAAATGAAAGAGAAAAACAGGAAG